>NC_133708.1:7097171-8329671 GCF_048934315.1 Petromyzon marinus | reverse complement strand
CCTTATCCTTCACGACATTAAGAAATTAAATTTCGATTTAAAGCTTTCGTGACTGCAGGGATTCATATTTTTGTTTCTATCGGTAAAGTCACGTTGAAGGGAAATAATAAAATAAAAAGTTTTCCACAATTATTTTATTATTTCCCTTCAACGTGACTTTACCGAAAGAACCAATAATATTAAGACATTAGTTTTACTGCATCTTGGCCTCTTTGCCCATTCACATCGTTTGCCTGTTCTGCATTGTTCTAATCAGACTTTTCTCCTGTTCTGTATTGTTCTAATCAGACTTTTCTCCTGAATCTGCCCTAGAACATCTTAATTTATGAGAATAAATTTTCCCCTTTTTTCTGGCAACAAAACAGGTGTTGAGATGTTAAAACACCAAACTGAAACCTTTTACAAGGAATCAAAACTTATTCTCATATTTTGGTACTGGCAAAGGAGGTCCCATGATCTTAATTTATCTTTCTCTCCATCCAACTGATGTTCTCCATTCTACGCCATACCCACATTTTATGACTTCTTATTAATCGTTTTTCTCACTTCAAGTTTTTTTCCCCGCATAGAGTGTCACACTCCATCTGAATGCAATTTTAGAATACTTTGTGCAAAGGGCATTTAACATAAACATAAAACCATGACTACGGAATGCTGCCGTGCAATGGTTAAACGTTGAATCTTTATACATCCCACAGTTGGCTGGCTACAACAGCAGAGTAAAGCCAGTAGCCCTGGAATCCAGCTCTTCAACAAGATGGACGAACGTATCCCACAAACCAGAGTTTCTCATTGGGGACGAGGTAAGTGACCTCGCTCATTGTGACACCAGGAATGTGTAAAACTGTACACGCTTATTGAATACGCTGTTAGTACACTGCATTGTGTCTCAATTGGAATCCTGACCATGGCTATCACTGGCAAGTGATAATTAATTGAACCGCTAAATGTTGTCAAACAACTGTGATGACTGACACAGCATGGGGAGGCATTCATCCAAGAGTTGATTCACTTATTTTGTTCAACCAGGTGAGAACACGACAGACCATGTTAGTCTCATTTTGAGGGTGACCTGGTTCACCAAAATGACAGAAAGGAATAAAACATAAAACAAAATCAGAGCAGAACAACTGTATTATAAGAGTAAGAAGAAATACTGCAGTGTATTAATCAATATGTATGTATGTATGTTGAACTTCCGTTGCACCGTGCGTAGCAAACCGTGCTAATCGAAGGTATAAAATACAGTTTCCTGTCACGTAAATTAAATCGGGTCAAATTATACTCTTTTGTTCTTTCGGTAAAGTCATGTCGATAGAAAATTAATAGATCACGACGTTTCGATCGCAACACAAGCAACCGTCATCAGGTGAAACAAACACAGCAGGAGAACTGCTGACTTAGGAGAAACAGCTGCTGCAACAAGAGTTTATATATGCTTTTTTGAAACGGTACGTTAATCCTGTCTGCCATGCCAGGCACTGCATGTGAACAAGGCCGAAGGCTACAATTTGCATTGGCCCATGCGGCGTGGGCGGCTGAACATACACGGTGGACCTGGAGGGTCTCTGTCGGCCGTGCTGGCCGATCTGGAGGCCATCTGGATGCAGGCCATCCACCGGTACCTCGACATCTCTTCAAGTGATGTCAAGGTACGCTCCTTACACCCTGCATCATGCCCCACTTTGCTTATGCACGGCTCCACATTTTGCGTTTTGAAGGATGCTGCCATGGTGTAATGCTTTTATCTCCTGGTGTAGTAGTTAAACAAATGGGCAAGTTCCCTTAAATTCCTCCCCGCCACCTCTGTCCACCCAGCAGTATAAATGGGGTACACCACAGGTAATCGGCCTGTTGCGTGCAGTGGGGTAAAGTTTGGGTGTTCTCAGGTCTTCCAAGATGTCTGACCAGCATGGCAGAGTAGGCCGAATACCCATAAGTGGAGCTCTCGAGGGCTCTCGCGTTGAGGTCCTTCTACCAAAAGTGGCATGAAAAAGCAATTGTAAAAACCATACATCTTATCCATATATTTTATAACATATTTCTGGATCCAATGCAAGACCTGTGTCTTTCTGCTGTCTCAGTATTACAGGTGCATCCTGCTTATTCCTGACATCTACAACCGACAGCATGTCAAGGAATTGATGAACATGCTGCTGACAGGAATGGGCTTTGCAGGTAAAATTGTATTTATTTAAATTTACAACTTTGCACATTGCAAAATCCACCACATGCCGACAAGCAAATCGCCTTCAATGCCCCAAATCTCATCAGATTTCGGAAGCTTGAGGAGGATTGAGCATGATTCGTACTTGGATGGGAAAATGTAAATACTGGCTGTTGTAGGCTTGGATTTTTTTTATCTATCTGTACGGAGCTTTCAGTGCAATCCCTTGTATGTGTGGGCTTTCTCAGGATACTCCGGTATCATCCCATATGCAGAAAACTCGTGAAAGGAATTGGCTAATATCCCATTGTTGCAGGGTCCTCCTTGCTATTTGCTTTGTTTACAAAAAAGTAGATCCACGTGGAGTGATATTTCCTAATCTGGCAATTAAATACTTAGATTAAACCATTTTTTTTAGAGTTATGGCCTCAGCTAGTTGAGAAAAGTGTTTGCGTACGCTAGCCTGATGTATGGCTGAAGAACCTGTGGCTTACAGGCCACATCTGAGCCGCAAATTCATTTCATACGACCCTCGGCCACATGTGGCTTTACTACCTCTAAATGACCCGTCAACAATATTCTGTCCATCAGATGCACTGGTCGGATACTAGGGGAAAATATTTTCCACCCAGCAACAACGCTGTTTCTAATTGTAGCGTACTTGGCCACTTCTGTCGCAAGGAACGATGGGTAATCACGACAAGCGATCTTAATACGCGGGTGACGCGCGTGTTCCATTTGTTGTTCAGTGATAACTGCTGCACCGAATATCATGCTCTTGTGGAACAATCATCTTGTGAGAGCAAAGCAGGTGCGGGCATCACATTATTAGTTTTCTTGGTTGTTATTGGATAACACTGAGATGTGTCTTAGCCATATTTGACTCTCAGTAAGGAAAAGGTTCCCGACCTCTGCTCTCCAGCGACGCAACCTGGGCAATAACTAAGGATGTAGAGAAGATGATCAATGTCATGGAAGTCTATCAGACGGTGCCTAGGCGCAGCATAGTACTGTGCATATAAGTTAATACCGTTGATGAAGTTACGTATAAAATAGTAATCATTCACCTGATCATTCAACGTGAACACGTATTATTAACTCTTGTGAATCCGTGTGAAGCGCAGTAGTATGTAATGCGGTTATTGGTTAATTGCTCAGGCACCTTCCAGGTGGCTGAGCGGTAGAGCGTACGGCTTGCAACCGGAATGTTAGCAAGTTCAATCACTGGTTGGGGGTCGACTCAATCCATCATCCCTCTGGCACCGATAAAATGTATATTCCACTTTGTGGGGAAGTCAACAGTGGAGAGACTCGCCCCTGTCATAGTAATATGGAACTTCCATCACTGTAAACAGATTAGGGCTGTAACCAACACTCGCTACAATTCAGGGCTCTCGAGAAGGAAATCTACACGCCTTTGGCTTGCTCAAATGAGGGAATGAGAGCGAGAGTTAAAGACTAAGAAGCCACTGGAGCCCCGCACTTTTAAATCTAGAGTGAAAGTCATTTCTTTAGAACCGATTTTTTTGTTTAGTTTGTTGTCCTTTCCCCCGCACCTCCGATTAGCACGGTTGGCTACGTACAGCGCGAAAGAAGTTCAGCACGCATGCATACTGAGAGTGTGTAAGGAAAGCGTTCCCCGTCTCGGCCGCACTGCCAGTCGTAAGCGGTGTGTGGACTTGCTGTCTGCATGCAGGCGCCATGGTCCACCAGGAGTCTGTGTGTGCCTCCTTCGGCTGCGGACTGAGCTGCGCGTGCGTGGTCGATATCGGCGATCAGAAGACCAGCATATGCTGTGTGGAGGATGGCATATCTCACCGACACACCAGGTGGCCACGGCGCTCTTTCCCTCACCAGCGTGGGCTTCATTAAATCAGGAAGATGTTAACCCTTTCCCGTTCCGATGACGTAGGTGCACAGCAGTGGGTTCGATCCCGATCCTGACACCTGCTGTATGTTTGGAGTTTGCGTGTGTTCTCGCTCCCCGTGGTCGTGTGGATTTTTTTCCGGGGTCCTCCGGTTTTACCCTCCACATTTAGAAACATGCTTTTACAGTATTTGGCGGCTATACATTTACGCATAAGCCAATTCGTTGCGCTATCATGTGTGGCCAGATCGCTTCTTAAAAGAGCTATATCGCTCAGTGGGCCTTACTTGGTAAAAATAAAAACTATATTTTTTTAGCTTTTAGAAAATGATCATACGAACATTTGAAATGCTGATCTTCAAAGAATGATGCATCGATCATTCTTCTGTTCCAAAAAGAAGACAAAACTGATAGAACAGTTACAGAACCATTGGCCTCCTCTCATGCATTTAAATAGCTTATTACTTTAAGCATCGTTTATTTTGCATGTGTTGTTAGCCTCTCCAGGCTAACATCGTTGTGTACGTGTGTCTATGTCTGACCAAAACGCAGGCTCTTCTTGGAATACGGAGGCTCGGACGTGACGCGTTGCTTTTATTTGCTGATGCAGCGATCGGGATTTCCCTACAGAGAGTGCCAACTCGCAAACCGCATGAATGCATTGCTGCTGCAGCAGCTCAAGGAGAACTTCTGTCACCTGGACCAGGTGTGGACACTAAACTGCTGGGGTTACTGCATATATCGTTGAGTGTCATGTCATCATCATCATCTTTAAAAGCCATGGTCTATCCACGGCTGGATGAAGGTGTCCCAAAGTCGTCACTATCTCTCATGGTCTTGTGGTGGATCGATTATCTTGCTCCTGCGCACAAGCTGATTTCTGCATTCCATCTCTCTGGTGGAGGACCTGTCACCCGTGTTACCCGCCTTTGACCATTGGTCATAATTCCTTCTTGTCACATGTCCTGCCCAAGGCCACTTCCTTTCTTAAATCAATACAGTGTATATGTTTGTTCGTTGAACTTCTTCCGCACCGTACGTAGACAACCATGCTAAATCGGAGGTGCGGGGGAAGGACAACAAACTAAACACAAAAGGCAGAGTATGTTCTCTGATCCATGAGTTCCGCTCTTAGTCTAATTTCAAGCGTGCATATCTCCTCCTTGCTTCTTTGCACACTTAGGCTTTTGTTACATTTTTCTCCGTGCTGTCAGCGCTTGAATTGACCGCCTCGGTTCACTTGCCCCAAACAGTAAAGTTTCACGTCAAATGTTTGTGCAATTCTTTTAGGATATCTCAGGTTTTCAAGACCATGAGTTCCAGGTGAGGCAGCCGGACTCCGTGGCCCTGCTTTATCAGTTCAAACTGGGCGACGAGAAGCTCCAGGTGAACTACCCCACACACGCACGGCCGCCTTGTCAATTCACTGCCGGATGAGGGTCTCTCCGCACTCTGCGGGGTCATGGGATTATTTGTCCGCACTTCACGCTTGTCAGCGCGAGTACTCAAGGCTGGGATCCACCGCTGTAGGAGCATGGAAGGAAAATGACAATGGATTGTGCTGCACTGCCCTCTGGTCGCTCACTAATGTAGCCCCGCAGCCTGTAACACCTGCTACGCTTGATTGTCGCCCATCGACTCGCCGCAGACTTATCCAAGCTTCGATTGCTAGGTATGACAAGATCTGGGAACATACTCGATGATTTGGTCATAGGAAAACTACGCTACCTTACACGGGCGTCTCCAATTCTAATGCAGTAATGCAAACACGAGGTTTCTTCTTGCCTTCGCAATGTGTGTGCGCGCTTGCAGGCACCGATGTCCATGTTCTATCCGGCCGTGTTTGGGATCGTGGGTCAGAGGATGACCTTGACCCAGCAGAGGTCACAGGGTGACCCAGAGGACCCGTATGATGAACACTACCTCTTGGCCACCCAAAGCAAGCAGGAGCAGGTGTGTGTATTCTTTGCACTCAAATTAACATTTCAGTGGTCTGTGCTTGGCCCTGCCATCGTAATGTCAAGTCTCCACCAATGGTTCAGGGATGTAAACTGGGGCTGCAAACTACCACGTGATTAAGCGGTAAACCACTTAAGCTTTGAATTCATGTATATTTTTTATTTGTTAAAAAGGTACTAATCAATGTTATACATGTAATTTGTCCATCTGAGAGTCGGGCTATTTCAGCTCTTGAGTATGTTTTGTTGCACAGAGGAATGAAGTGGGGGGGGGTGGATGGGGGAGGAGCTGGGGGGGGAACTAAGCCACATGACCTTTACTCCAGTCTTTGATGCTTTAGGTCAAGGATTTGCATTTATAGGGCACTTTAATGCCTCCGCAACACAAAGTGCCTTTCATAACAACCATTCCATTTCCCTGCTGCAATCAATACAAGGAGGGGACCCCCAGTGACAGCTGTGTCGAGCATGTGTAATTGAGTTTTGGTTGTGTTGGATTTTACTTTAATAATGTTTTAGTTTCATATAGCATTTTACAATCGCCGAGAAAAATAGACAAGCTGGAAGGCGGTCAGGCAGTGAGCCGGCTCCAACAGTTGACCAAACTCTGCAGTCCTCTATATATTAAGATGTTTTCAGCCAATCGTTTAGTGTTTATACACGTGGGAGGAAACTGGCCCACACGGAGAAAACCCGTGCGCCCGAGGGGGCAACACCATCCCACACAGAAGGGACAGATGATGTCGGTCCACACTTTGCAGTTAAGCCATCTGCTGGTGAACTAGAGCAGGGGTCACCAAAACTTTTTTCACGGTGGGCCGGATAACTGATAGAATGACGAGCACGGGCCGCATAATCATTCTGTTCAATACTTGGGGGGCGGGAAAGATGCGTGTTTGTGTGTTGCCATGGAAACAATGGTAACGTCAGAGCGTAGGCGGAGCTACCACGAGCCGGGGAAGGACTTGGGATGGCGTGAAATAGGCAAACATTACAATAAACAAGAAAATCTAGATACAATAATTTAAAATAGAAAATAGTAAATTTAAGGCACATAGCAGTAAGGAGGTGTCCGCACGCGTGAAGATCTCCTGGTATTCTAAACATATCTAAATTTAAATTGTATCACAACGTCTCGTGTTCCATACGTTTTATCAACCAAATTCAAGTACCGTCGGCGGGCCTGATGGACTGACGTCGCGGGCCGGATTTGGCCCGCGGGCCGTAGTTTTGGTGACCCCTGAACTAGAGCATAGCACCTAGACGCCTACGGGGAAGAATGTTTTCGCAAACACTCGTGCGATCCACCCACCACCTTTGCAGTGCAACAGTTTACCCCGGATGTCAGGTCAGGTCGGTGTTTTCTAATTGAACCGTTCACAACGAAACCCCCACACGGCTCAATTGTTTTTTTTTACTGCGGTTGTTAAAGGCCGCCAAAGCGGTGGCGGAGAGGAAAGCGCTGGCCAAGCACAGTGCCGCCGATTCGGAAGGAGCGGGGGCACCTGCAGAGGCGTCGGAAGGTGCCGGGCGCGCGCCCGATGGGGATCAAGGGCCGTCGAGGGGTGTGGGAGAAACGCACCACTTGAACCAGCCGGGCGCCCCCTCTCTGCTCTCCCGCAAGCTCAAGCTGGCCTCGCCGCACTTCGAGGGAAAAGCCCTGGGCCTGGACAAGGCTGTGTTGCACAGCATTGACTGCTGTTGTGAGTAGAAGACTTTCTCCTCGCGTTCCATCCCCTCGGCTCGAGAGCGGCGATGGGGCCCGAATGAACGAATGAAGTCTCCCCCACCGGCCCCCGACCGGGTGTGGCCCATTCCTAGCTTGCCTGCTCGGGTCGCACTCCCAATATTTCCTGTTCAGCGTCATTCCTTGTCGCACCGTTAAATCCGTCACGTTATTTTGCCTGCTCTGGGGGCTTGTGAAATTGACAAGTTGAGGACTCGTTATTTAATCTGTGCCCACATTTAACGATGTAGTGTTAATGCGGATGATGCGTAGGGCTCTCAAAGGCCAACGTCGGTTTTATCCACCGAACGATGAGAACGCCTCTGCTGGATGGAGTGTTGAATTTCTTTTGTGCAACTGTATAAAAGGGTACTGTGTATAATTTTACAAAACTAGCTTATGTGACCTTTAAGCAGTTGTTTCCAAGCTCCACATTAACAATCCGGTTCTTGTTGAAGCTGAGGACACCACACATTCACGAAAGCTACAAACCCCTTCAGAAAATCCAATTTACCGTGTAGCTTAATGCCATTACCAAGTTTGTTATAGCGATGTGCTTCAGCATTTCAGATACTCAGGAGGCCACTCCTCAAGCCGTCCAATGGCTCGCTCGCCAACCTCAACAGTAACATGTGTTCCCTGTAACCTTCCTTAGCCTCGGAGGAGACCAAGAGGAAGATGTACAGCAGTATACTGGTGGTGGGTGGGGGACTTCTCTTCCCGGGAGCCCAGGAATTCCTCCAGCATCGCATCATCAACAAGATGCCACCCTCTTTCCGCCGCCTTGTGGAAACCGTGGAGGTCATCACACGACCAAAGGTGCACCAAATGTTCCAGACAAATGTTAATGGCTGTTGTCCAGTAAACGTTCTTTCGCCTTTCACGTTAATAAAAAAAAAGGATTTTTTACACAACCCACCGGCCCCTTGACTTACACCTGCAGCGGTCTTCATTTTTCATATATCGTTTAAAATAATAACTATTAAAAATCCCAACGAAAAATGCTACAATTGTATTTTTTATTTTGTAAGCCATTCTCTGGCATCCAGGGTGGTAGCTGAGTGGAGTAGTCCACTTGTTTCATCAGTGTCATGCCTGACACGGTTGAGAGCAGGCCACTGTCATCGGGGCGGAGAGAAACCAGACTGTTCCTTTAGCAGTCGTCAGCCAGGACGAATCCCCAGCTGCAATTTGCTTGTGTGAAGGTGTATTGTTACACTGCAGGGCTGTCGAGATGATTCAATGTGAAGGGCATCTTATTAAAAATCTGTGTTGCCTAAAGGGACGTACCCTACAGACGAGGCACATTTATCAAACGATTGACAAACACTTGCCGATTACATTTTAAAAGGGTGCCGTTTACACGCCACGCTTTGTTATAAGCAGTTGGCGTCGCCAGTCGGCCGCATGCAAGGATATGCTTGCTCGTAGGCCGTAGGCCCCCCAACGCTGCCGACGAACGAGTATTTTAATAATTTCTCCACCGCCGCCGCCAGCTGTTGCACACCTAATAAAGCCGCGCGTGTGGTTTCCGTTTCTTTGACAGGACACGGACCCGCGGCTGACCGCGTGGAAGGGCGGCGTGGTGCTGGCTTGCCTCGACACGGCGCAGGAACTGTGGATTCACCGGCGCGAGTGGGAGCGGTTCGGAGTGAGAATGCTGCGCGAGCGAGCGCCGTTCGTTTGGTGACTCCCAAGGCCACCGCCGCTGTTGCCCGAAGCTGCCTGAAGCCACTTACTTGCATTGGCACCGCAGAGGAGACTAGATAACCCAAGTTTACGGATCGGGAACTGTGTTACACCTTTTCCATTGCCACGTACGCGTGCCGAGCCAGTGCGGGGGGGGGGGGGGGCCCTCGTGATACGGGGTGGTTTTCCCATTGACTGCCATGCCGAGTTGGAACCAAACCGTAATACGCTGGCCTCTGAATCTGGCTCGTGGAGAGGGGCGCGAGGCTCATGACCCTAATTGCGTGCGACTCCATCATACATGAAGAGGATGAACAAAATGACATCGAGCAATTTGAAGCCTTGGGGGGGGGGGCTGAAGTGTGTGTGTTCATCATAGGTGCTCGCTAACAGCACTTGCCCCAACAGTCTAAGGCTGATCTTTGCCTTGTTTATCAGTTTGTATGCGTATATCCGTTTGTGCGCGACTGCGTCATCCACATGCATCTTGATATTCGTGCATTGCATGCCAGGTCAGCGGCACGGCTCTGCTTCTGCAGTGAAAAAACAACCCCGTGCCCTCCTGAGCCATGCCAGCTCGGCAAAGCCCCGGCAGCAAGGTTTGGATGTATTAGTGTGAAAGAGGTCGAGGTAAAACCCTGGAATGTTACGCTAAGTTGATTGTTCCGTGCAGTTTTATATAAGGGGTCATAGGCTTGGATATGGAATAAACGTGCCATTTGTTTAAAGCACGCTATGTAAAGGATATAAAATGTATATATGAATTAAAGTTTGTATGATTGGCTTAAAAATGATTGATTAAAATAACTGTCTACAGTGCACACGTGTTTCGCTGTAAACATGAAAAATTGTATATATTGTTGAAAATTGAACGGTGGTTATCGTATCGGGGTTTAACGCTTTTTTTTGTTGTGGTGGGAATAAAGTTGTTCGGGGTGGTTTGCAATTTTTATTATAGAGTTTATTGCAGCAGTTTACCCTCAACAGTACAAAGTTTAGAGTGATCATGTTCAGCAACATTGTTTTGTAGTGTTTCTAGAGTTATGGTACTAATATCAAATATGGATAACTGTGCACAAAGTTATACACATTGTAGATCGAAAGACACGTGACCAGTCCATGTACCTCAACATTCCTAAGCAAGGGAATTTGGATAAAAAAAATGGGTTCCTTTGACAAAGATCATCAGCATAATTTCCAACCGGTTGCAAAAATAATTATCCAGTGTAAATCATCTTGCATGAGTATTCGTTTCTAAATCAGAAAAGACTTAGTCTATAAATGTAAAAGTGTCATTAAATAGTAGTTTCCCCTTTCTGGCAACTTAATGGAAATGCAACCCAGTAAAGTCCAGTTATTTCTACTGTCTTTGGAGCATCACTTGCATGAGGTGCTTCATTGCATCTTCTGATAATGGGGCATCTTCATCCCCAAGACCCTCACCACCTGAACAGCCGCGTGAGCTACTTAGATCGTCGTGTAACCCCACGTGTCCATCGCCATACATGGACAAGCATTGATCTCCAAGTTGTGGCGGCAAATTGACGTCTGCGTGAACGTGATACATCTCGGGGTATACTGGAGCCTGGTGGCAGAACCCATCTGGAAACTGCACGAAATGGACTTCTGGCGGTAATCCATTGGGCATGTCCGGTCCCTGAAACGGCTGGTGGACAGGATTACACATTGCGGCAGAACCTTCGTTTAACGGAGCGGCGTGAACCATAAGAAGTGGGTCCGAAACACCGCAGCCGCAACTTGGTGCAAACTGCAAGCTGCTGTATTGTCCCTGTGCGTCATCATTCATGGTTTCCAACATTACTGGTGGCTGAATGTTGCACTCTGCAGCGAGGCAAACATTTCCCACTGGAACGGTGTGCATATTGACGGCCTCTGTAACGCTGGGCTGTAGATTGTCATTTCTGTAGCTTGCAGACGTAAAATCTGGTTTCACATACAGCAGCCTCGTTTCCAGCATCCTAATGCCTTCCGCACCGTCATCACCTGCGTCTTCACTTTCTTCTCCCGGAGCGTCGTGATGATTACCGCTGGTCTCTTCTTCGAACCAGTGTGGGTGCTCTGCTTTCCACTGCCTGAACTTGTCCAGTGCCGCCTTCAGTTCCTGGCCGCGTCGGTCCGTGTGGTAATTATCTCCGGAGACGCTAGGGACGCTGTAGTTGGCGCCCGGCGCGTGCTGCTCCATGTTATGAATCCGAAAGAAGAGCTCTTCCGAGTGCTTCATGAGTTTGTATTTAACGGTCACGTGCAATGGAAGGGGAATGTCCTTGCTGCTGCTGCCGTCGTCAAAGTATACCACCAAGTACTTTCCGTACGAGCCCCGTTGGAAGTCGCCAGCGATTAGGCTCATCGCCGGGGTGAACGTGTCTCCCAGGGGCGACTTTGCGTCCTCCTTGAGTGTGATTTTCGCGGACGGGCAGCACATTGCTTGCCACTTGGCCTGGGCTCCCTTGGAGCACACTATGATGATGGCCACGTCCGGGTCATTGATATACTTGGACAGCCACGGCAAATAGCTGACGTCTGCGATGTTGTTCACTTGCCAGAGGTCAAGGACCACTTCAACGTTGCAGTTTCTCTGCAGAAAATTTGCAAATTGGTGAACGATGTCTCGGAAAAGCGCGTGGTCCTGGGAGTAGACGATCAGAACTTTCCTCGGGCTCCTCGGTGGGAAGTACTTAACTTCTGGTGTGTTGCATCTTGTTCCACCTGAAATATGAAAGAACATGTTAACACTTAACGACGAAACTAATAATTGTAAACCCTACATAAAATGCAAGACAAACACTTGCAGCTTACAATTGTGCACTGCGTGCAATAAAACTAATTACATGTGATACGGTTTATACATTTAGCATATTTTTGAGAGCCAGGCAGAGGAAAGTAATAAAATGATTGAATGACAATCAAGAGTGAGGTCACTCTTTCTCCTCTGCTGCCCCCAAGGTCGGAAAATCCCTTGCTAGCCAGGCTGTTGACTCCCTACCTCTGTTAAACTACAGGCTCAAGGTTTTCCTCCCGTTTATTAACCCTCTCTTCTTTTTTCCCTAGATACCCTTACCCCATTTGCTTTTCTGTACAGCGTCTTGAAACGCAGTTGCAATTAGACACGGTGTGAATACCAATTGTTTATTGAATGTTTACTCGTGCTTTAGAGCAAGTTCTGGCCTCAACATTTTGCACGGGATAACACAAATACTCGGTCGATTTCAGTCCCAGCCTTGGACTCGCACCAAAACTTCAGACCATTCACAGGCAGAGACGGGCCCCCTGTGCTCCTCCGTTGGTTTTCCGTCGCTCCACAAATGACCAGGAATCACACCTTGTGAAGAGCCACCGCACAGATAGTACCAGTCTGTGGTAATGTTAAATGGTGCAGCCCTGCAATTGCTCGCGCATGCCGATGCTGGCGGAAGGGCCTCCACTGGAGGGAGCTCTGGAGGGTTTTTGGTGGACTATTCCATGCTGAACATGGATGCGTTGGAAGAGGTGGGAGTGCTCACACTTTACCCCAACGCACGCGACCTGCCGATTGACGAAATGTGGTGTACACATCTAGACTCTATCGGCCATCCGTCATTTCAACTGGCACGCCGGGAGATCGAATCAAACCAGCTACCCGTCTGCATTGCACTGCCGTGTTGCTTCCCGTTATGCCACGGCAGGTCCCACAGCTGTCACAGCGGCTGCAAATCATCTGTGCGGGTGGGTGACAAAACTAACGACGTCAACTTACCCTTTTTGTAATAAGCCAATGCCACGGCGAGGAAGACCATGAGGAAAATCAAAATCACAAGGATTGCGATGATCGGCGACTTCACCTGTAGAGGCGGGGGCGAACTTGGCGAAGGTGGATCTGCAAACAGCACATTTCAAACGTCAGTGCTTTCCTCGGCCAGCGCATAACCGGGCGTGAGAAGTTAACCGTTCTAATGTACGCTGAACTTCTTTCGCACCGTACGTAGCCAACTGTGCTAATCGGAGGTGCGAGTCGCAGGGTGTGGGTGTCCCATTCACCTCTGAATTTCCGAGCGCGCAACTCGGCTCGGCGTTAATTTTACTTCGAGAGGCATAGCGCCGTTGTTTTTTTTTTGAAGACATCGCACTCATCGCAGAGAACCGTAGCGACACGACCGCACTCAACGATTGCTGGCGCCAAACTGTGCCACACGTCCTCCCGCATGGCCTTGTGGGAGCCTCGGTACCAACAAAGCTACTTAATTTTTTCTCCCGGTTTCGTTTTGATGATGTACACGAACAGCATCGGAAAGGAATCAGAAGAGAAACTGATGATGTACACGTATGTCGTCAGAAGGGGAAAAGGTTAAAATTAGCAAATGAGCTACTGCTGTGCAGGATACGTACAGAATGAAAAGGTTTTGATAAGCTCGTCGCATGCATCTCCGCAGAGTGCAAAATGTGGCTTCAGCTGTGAAGAAACAATACATGTTGTCAGTAACAAGCTGCCAAGCCAGTCCATTTCGGAAGCCTTCATTCCGTCAGGCGATTCGCAGATTTAATTTTGTTCGTGAAGTTAGCGTCGAAAATATTATTTTAAAAAGTGTTCTTCGTATTTTGATTTTAGTCAATTGTGACTGAGTGGACTGAAACCAACAAGCGTGAGAGATGACGGCTGCCCATCACTGACTGTGATGAGACAAAATTAACAGGTCTGAATGGAGATGCAGACATATCATTTACAAAATAGATAAGCAAACTGCCTCCTGTCTCCGGATAAAAATAAATGTGATTATTTTTACGCAACCCATCAGCCCTACGGCCTTCTGGGAGTTCATTTCAGCAGCATTCATTCATCAGTGCACTGAGAAAGACCCATATGGTAATTGCCTGTATATGAACACATACTTTTTGTATTGAGTTCCCAGATTGGCTGTTATAAGCGCCTATCAGTAATCTTAGGGAAAAAAAACACAGCATTAGCCACAAGAGTAGGCACTACATGTTGTCTCGGCGATTTTAATATCAATCAGTTAATTCTCTTACCGTAATTGTGTACTCTGCGTACTCAAGTGGTTTCTTGAAAGCCGTAATGTTCATCTCAATCAGCTCTGCTATGTCCTACCAAAACAGGTGTTGCGTGATCGCACGTTAATTCGAGCACATGATGTGAGCATGCCACCAACCAAAGCAACGATATAAATAAACATCTGTGACCAGTATGCACAATATTCTGAAGTCAAATGTCCCCCTTTGCTTCACACCAGTTTGCATTGCAAACTAATGGAAAATATTAACTCCCAGCTATTTTATGCAATGGCCCCGCTGGCCTTGATGAATGTGGCCGTACGCAGAGGAAGCTGGGAATACCGTGGCAGGGATAGTGTAAGCAATCCAAAAAGAGTAGTTGCAACGAGGAAGAGGAGGTTGAAATGGGAGGAGCATGCACATGTGCAGGATGGAGGAGGGCAGGTCGTGGCAACAGGAGCGACCAAGGGAAGGGAAGGATTAGAGCCGGTTGGTGGGGATCTTGTAATTGTGGTCCTCAGAGGCCAATTGTCAACTCTGCAATCGCTATGGGATCTGGCAGAAGGTGCAACGGCATCGACGCCAATGAATTTGAACCTGACCAAAAATAAAGCTTTAATTAAGTTACCGTGTGAATTTTATAGTGATCCGTGTGAAATTGTGATGTACTGGAACATACTATGCTAACCGAATTCAAAGCAATAGTAATTGCAGTCCTTTGTCAATCCACAGTTGGATGAAGGCCTCACCACGTCGTGTCAGTCATCAGGATTGTTTGACGATACTTCGCCACGCTGGTCAGTGTGGGTCGGTGGATTGGGGTCCACAGGACCAGTTCAGATACCATTTGTCACCAATATTAGCCTAGCTACTAGTTGAACTCGGGTCAGGAGGATTATAGTACAGTGCACATATCGCTCCACCACTGATCTCCTATATGTTGATACTTTTTGCAAAAACCCCATTATATCACGTAAGATTTTTCACTTTATTTAGTAAAAAAAAAATATCCAGCTTGAAAAAATATATATTCAGATTTATTGATTTGAAGCTTTCGTGACAGCAGGAATCCATACTCTTTAGTTCTTTCGGTAAAGTCACGTAGGTATAAAATAAAATAAATCACGTCGTTTCGGGCGCAACACAAGCGTCCATCATCAGGTGGGAAAGCTTTCCCAGGTCCATCATCAGGTGAGAAAGCTTTCCCACCTGATGATGGACGCAGAATCGCAATCAAGCTCGGGAAAAAACACGAAGAGAAAAACATTTACGTAAAAACATTTTTTATAAAGAAATCTAACGACATAGGAGCTGCTGCATTTAAAAGTAACGAGTGTGTAGTAGGGTGTGTGGAAAAGTACAGCAACCCCTGGTGTGTGGATACTTTTTAACACGGGCATTCATTAAGCGAGACACAACACTCGCACAACGGTGCAAACGCACTCAACAAATTTGTGAGGAGCTTACTTGCGTAATTTGCCGATGTATATCTACACCATGGCCCTGTAGCCGCAGCGTGTAGTTTCGCGAGTGGTTGCTTGCCGTGAAAGCGATGTGCAGGAAACCGTCGCTCATAGTAGCGGAGATTTCTGGCTCCCAGCTCTTTCCTGTCACATCAGAGCACATGCCTGACTTTACACTCAGAGTTGCACAACTATTATTATTATCATCATAACCATTCTTCGTTAGCCATTAAAATCTCGCTGCATGGCAAAGGCTTCCCTTCGTGTATTCCACTCTTCACAGTGACAAACTATAAACAATGCCTTATTATGACAGATAAGGCCCACTGAGCTATAAAGCTCTTTTTCAGGAACGATGTGGCCAGAAATGGTAGTTCAATGCAGTAGCTCATCACGTGGATATTTAAAGCAGTCAAATGCGTTTCGAGCTCCACGGCCGCCCTGCTTAAACACTGCGGGTGTATCCGCCGTAAACACACCACGCGCCGTCCGCTTCACGGTGGTCGCTGCAGATCCCGCGATGTTATTTGAAAAGGACAAGGCCACGTTCGTGTCGGCGTCATGGTCCACATTCGAAATATTACCCACAAATTACTCAATCGAAACAAATAGCAGCAACATTACTTCTACTTTTAGCACGGAGGCTTTCACGAGCGATATTATAATCCATAATCGGCTTATTTTGGGCGAGGCCATGTAAAAAATGTGTGTCGTAAACCCTCCTCCACCCGACACAGCCAATAAAGAAAAGTGTCACGGCAATCAGCCGTGTCAACTCTATGACTGCTTCAGCAGCAGCACTACCGGCGTTGTTGTTGGAGAGTAACCTAACAACATTTAAACGGGTACTGACGTTTCGAAGGAGATTACATCCAGCAGTTTTTCTTCCGATTCTGTTCTGATGACAATACGTGAACGTCACTGGAATGGAATCGGAAGAAAAACTTAAGTAAAATAACTTCACCGGTACGTCTTCAGGTCGGAAGACGGTACCGAGGCTCCCACAAGGCCGTGCGGGAGGGCACATAGCACAATTTGGTAACAGGTATTATAGGGTGCGGTTATGTCACTACAGTTCTCTGCGGCGAGTACAAAGTCTTTTAAAAAAAGACACGACACCTCTCTAAATCAAATGAACGCTGAATCGCTTGTGCATTCCGAGATTCAGCGGTGAACGGGACACCCAACCTGCACCTTGCAGACATCTCGGAACAGGCAAGGGTGAACAGGAGCTCAGATTACTCTTGAATAACACCAGAAGTGTACTGCTAATAGTTATTCAATATCCTTAATGGTGTTACTTGCTTGCACCCTCAAGATTAATATGGATAGAAGAGTTGGCACATGCAAAATATGCACGTTACAATATACAAAACAAATAACAACCATAATCTGCTTCCTCACTGATAACGGGGAGCTTTCATGCCATTGGTATTAATCGAGCATTGAATGCTTCACTCAGGTGCCAGGTGGATCATTACATTGCAGGTTTATGGCAGGTGATGCAACTTGGGGAGGCCTTCATCCAGCAGTGGATTGGCCATGGCCTATAATATCGAATGATTAACTGCCCCAACCCAGTAATTTCATGGTCACTGTTTGTTGCTGTAAAAATATATTTAATCTCCCGTATACGTTTTCCACAGACACATCCTATTTTCCACTGGCTATTAACCATGCCGATCCGGAACCAAACCGTGGTACGCTGATCTTACAAGACATCTGGATCAGACATGGGGCCAAGCAGGGCCAGAGGAGGGGCTACCAGCACGTTCATTGCCTGTGGCATAACTCAGTCCACAACGTAGCAGCGTCACTTACATGCGACTTTTTCATTACATTTTGAACGTAAGTCGCACGGCTTGGCTTCTGCAGTGGAAAAACGACCTGGTCCCTGCTGAGCCGTAACAGGCTGGCACGGCACAGCGGAGTTCGTGTTATCATTTTTGTCTTCTCATTGGTACAGTTGTGTTCACGCCATTAGCTATCATGTAAGGTTAGCATATAAATTAGCACAAGTCGCTACTGATTCATTCTCACGCGTGACGCATTGATATGTGTGCCCGGTATTTATCCCAAGTGCAACTCTGAGCAGTTGTTCCATACCCGTGTGAATGCAGTAAAAGGTCATCTTCATCGGTGTTTCTTTGCAGCCTGTGTTAATGAAATATCAAAGTGCATAATGTTAAGAGAAAACAGTGTTCTAAATAATTCACCGGAGTTACAGATTATTGCATGTTGATCGGAGTTGGTCTCAAATTGACTGCCCCCTTAAATAGACTTCTTTCATGTTAACTATCTTGTATTTGCCTGTAATTAGCTTTTCCCTCACTTTGGCTAAGTTGATATGCAAATTGTATCACGCTGAGCAAGGGATGATGCCCAGTGGTCGAGACTGGCGAAGGATTGGCAGCCAAAGGAGGAAACGCACCTGAGACCTCGTCCACCATGGAGATGGAGCGATGAAATCAGCTCATGTGCAGCAGCTAGATGATTGTCGCATCAGAAAACCATAAGAGATGCAGATAACTTGGGGAAGCCTTCGTCCAGCAGTGAATAGATAATGGTTGACGATGACAACGATGTAAAGCGATTGTCCAGGGTGGTTTTATGTTAACTACCTCGCCTGGTATACAGGAGTTCGTGGGTTCAATCCCGACCCTGAAGCCTGCTGGATATTTGGAGTTTGGACGTTCTCCCCGTGATCGCATGGATTTTTCTCAACATGCGCTTTGAGTATTTGGCTGCTATAAATTTCGACATCATGATAAGCCACTTCGTTGTGCTATCATTTGTGGCCAGGTCATTTCTGAAAAAGAGCTACATAGCTCAGTGAGCCTTACCTGGTAAAAATTTAAAAAATATTAAAAAGTCACGCTGACGACACTGGCAGTATGGTTGGTGCAGCACTCACCTGGGGCTAGGTATGTCCTTCGTGGATTTGTGTCTCGGTCACAATGCCTTGGAAGGTTCTTGACGTTAATCTCATAGGTCTTGTTTTGTTCCACTTCAAACCCAGTGAAGCTGTACTGCCACTGTAGGGAATGAGAACAGCACGATGTTTAAGTGCAAGGCAATCAAAATAAAGTGGCCATTTAGACAATATCCAATTTGATTTTGAAAAATTAAGAGTACAACCTCATGCCAACGATTGCAATTTAATGTAAATCCTGCAGTTTTTATAATTGCCTTCCTAATTGAAATGCAAGGGAGATGGTAATTTGTGCAAATAGCGTCATGGGAAGACAATTACAACATTAGCTCTTAACAAAGCCATTCCAATGCCCCTCTTGCATTTGCTTCTGTTCAAACTATAACCTCGCTCAATTCAAGAAACCCAACTCTTTATCACTTACAACATTCACAGTGAGTATTAACCGTGCTGTTTGTTGCCGACTGCCTGGGACTTCGAGCCTGCGGGGCCTGTGCTCACCAGCAGTGACAACGCGATATAAGAAGAAATAACTGAAGCGTGAGGTCGCTTGGTGGCTCAGACCTCAGAAAAACGCTGAGCTGGTACCTGAGTTTAAATGAAGTATAATATACACAGAAGGGTGTTTTAGACCACAGAAGGTGTTTTAGACCACAGAATATAACAGGAAGTAAGTCAGGAATTCCCAGAATTGTGCAGGCAACAAGCTCCAACAATGTGACTTTTAATTCTAGCCACACGTAAGACAATCGTTATTTGAACTCACCAGCACAATAAGCCCATCATTGCTTACCACTGCAAAAGGACAACTGCCGAGCAAGCCCTTTTCTTACACCAGGTGACAATAATGTAAATCCACCGTTGGATGAAGTCCTTCCCACACTGCTGGTCAGACGCTTTGTTTGACCATACATCAACACAATGGTCAGTGCGGATTTGGCGAAGGACAAAGCTCAGGACTGGTTCAGGTGTTAGCCATGGCTAGGAATCGAACTCGGGTCCAATGTGCAATGTGCTAACCATTGCGAAATCGTGCAGCACCGACTCAATACTGCATATTGCTCTAGCCTAAGGGCCTTTACTACTCTGTAGATGTTGTCGGGGACAGCCACTCACCCGCTGCAGGGTGCGACCTTTAGTTTGGCTGGTAAACTGTGTGTGGTACTGGTACCGCACACACACGGGCGCGCCGTTGACGCCATCTTCTCTCACGCACACTTCGGTGCCGTTCAGGTACTTGATGCTGGCTGCAAGGCACGGGTCACACGGAACGTTTCAGGTATCATTTGCTCAAACAGGAAAAAGCTCAAAAGAGCCCACGGCAGCCTCATTTGCAAGCGTCACCCGGGTCGCACACTGTCCACAATCGTAAAACAATATAACTCCCCCGCAAACCACAAGCCAAAGCCAAAGCCACAGCCCTCCTGTACGCAGTCAACTCTCAATTACCATGGTTAATGGTGTGTGGGGGGGGGGGGTAATTGTGGCTTAGGTTAAGGTGCAGTCCTACAATTGCTTGCTCACACCACTGCTGGCAGAAGGGCCTCCACGGGAGGAATCTTTAGAGGTATTTGGTGTACTCTTTCACGCTGACCAGACTTGCTGGAAGAGGTGACGGTGTACCCCAACTTTACTCCACCACACGCAACCTGCCGCATCTACTGGACAGCCCGCGTAAAAACTAAAACACGAGCAATCCAAACAGCACGTAAATCGCGAGCTGTAAAACAGACATGGAAATTGTTTAGCTACAGAGGAGGGTGGTTAAGTTATTGCTTCTTATATAAAAAAAATTGCTTTCTCGCCAGCACCGAGTCGCTGACCCCCCCCCGATGAGTGAGGAGCAGAGTTTAAACCGCAAAAAATTGCTTTCTCGCCAGCACCGAGTCGCTGACCCCCCGCCCCCGATGAGTGAGGAGCAGAGTTTAAACCGCAGGGCATAGTGCAAGGATATTCGTTTCCTCGCGAGCGCGGCTAATCCTCGAGCGAGGCCGGAGAGTAAACCCACAGCAATTTACAATTCGAGTTCCGTGTCGTTTCGCCGGTAATTACAACCAGCATCATCAGGCGGTAGCCAGAATTGTGGACACATCCTCATGTTTAACGACACGTTTATATTTACGCAATCTAACCCCCCAAAAAAATCCTCTATCACGGATAATATTGGTCGTGAAAGCCTCTGTGTTAAAACAAAAAATAATTGTGTTCGAGGAGAAAGCGAAACATTGCTTTAAAACCGCTTTTTTCCCGCTTTGCTCCACAGCGACCCATAAGGATTTTTTTTTTGTGTACGTTCAAAGGGATTTTGATACTACATGCAACAAATGCTCACGTACCCTCTGTAAGAAACCTCCACGTGATGTTGAGGACAGCGATAGGCCCCTCTTGGCCCACATCCAGTAAAGCGGTCTCAATCGACTCCAATATGGGATTCGAGGGGGTCCAGCCATGAATGCAGACATCAGCCGGTCCCACTAAGAGCAAAAAAACATCCCATGGATACACAGAGTGCATGTCATTATCAGCACAGAGGGAAGATGCTGAGAAGGCTGAAGGGGAAAGAGATAATGTAGGGTTGGATGAGATGCAAATATCTGACAGGGAGAAAGGCCAATACTCCATAATGTCATCCATTATATATATTTTTTCTTTTAAGGCCACATTCCTGATGACAGATGTGTTATATTTTGATGCTGGCAAAGGAGGTCCCATGATGTAGCTGCTCAACCCGAGCTCTCCATGCCCTGACAGTGGCATTATCTTTGTGCTGTTCGCCTTTTGGCGTCCTCTGGTCTAACACTGTTTGAAACTAGGCTCTAAAGAAAGCTGTCTCTGGTGTGGACCAATCATTTTCAAAGACAATGCATCATATACTATCAGAGCATGTTTTTGTTTACATGTTCACCACAAGTACCACGTGTGGTTAATGCAGACATGATTCCTTGCAAAAGGTTTCTGTTTGGTGTTTTAGCGCCTTAACACAAACTGTTTTATTGCCAGGAAAGGTAAAACCTATTCTTGTTTTGATTTAAAGCTTTCGTGACTGCAGGGATTCATATTCTTGGTTCTTTCGGTAAAGTCACGTAGAAGGGAAACAATAAAATAACAAAAATATAAAACAATAAAATTCTCACGACGTTTCGACTGCAACACAAGCAATCATCATCAGGTGTGAAAACCACAGCAAGAACATTGAAAAAAGTGGCGTTTTTTTTTTTACGTTAGCACCACAGAGAGCGATTTGACAGTTTGTTCAGATGGACGAGTCCATCTATGTTCGGAAAAGAGGAGGGGGGAGACGAAAATAATGGATGCGGTCTGAAAGCCACCGTAAGCGTGAACAATCAATTAAGACCCGAAATGGTTTATCAAATCCTTCCAATGATTGCTAAGCCAGAGTTTGTTGACCGGAATAGTGTCCAACAGGAACAGACCGATGGCGCTAAAAGTAAAGTTATATAAAACTGCAATCAGACCCATGGTATTGTATGAAGCGGAGAGCCGGACAATTAGGAAGGAGGAAGAGAAAACGATTGAAGGAACAGAAGTTGCACATGCTGCGATGGAGCAAGACCGAAAGATGATAACTGAAGACATCAAAACACAACTTGGGGGTATGTAATGTTGTCGATTCAAAGTGTGGGACCTAAGATTTAGACAGTATGGCCATGTGGTTTGGAGTGAGGAGGAAAACATCGAACAAATAAATTAATACGTAGGTTTCGCAGACTGTATTACGATTCATGTATTAGTGATATCTTGCATAAACAATGTTATTCATGTTATGAAAAATAAGAATAGGTTTTACCCTTTCTGGCAATGAAACAGGAGGTGTTAAGATGTTCAAACACCAATCAGATACTTTTTGCAAGGAATCAAGTCTGCATTAACCACACATACTTGAAGTGAACATGCAAATAAATATGTTCTGATCATTTATGAATTGTCTTTGAAACTGACTAGCATATACATCTTAACATCTGCTTTATTTCCAGAAGGGGTAAAACCCATTCTTATTTTTCATACTTTGATACTGGAAAAACGGTCCCATGACATCTTATGTTGTTTGACATGATGTCCAACGTGTTGCGCTGTTCCCAGCACGTGGAGCGGAACGTCGGACATCATGTTGAACAACAAGCAGCGTAACCCCAAAACACATCAGAGAGCAATGGAGCACAACCATGAAAATCCTGCACAAGTTTAAAGTGTCTGAAATGTACATCCAAAATCGTAAAACTGCCCATATGGTGGTACAGTCCAATATAAATCGAATGAGAAGTGACAAGTCTGCATTTCGTCTCACTTAATTAAGTGCATTCGCTGCTCCGCAGACTGCCAGAGGGTTCCCTGGATGTTTGGCCGGTAAATGTTGCTCACGTAAACACATAAATGTTCATGTGAATTCTGCTGAAAGCTGTTTACTCAAAATGTATGAGTCTTTAATGAAATGCAGAGACTAAACAAAGAGCACTTGAATGTAAAAAAACAGTTATTTCACTTCGGAAATTGACAATACGGTATAACTGAGTCTTCAGAAAGTACACTTACCCACAATGCTAACCAACATATCATTTTAAAAAGTCGAATATAAAGGCCATAGATGAACACACTTATTGCCATAGTATAATATATTATCATGCTAACGATAATTTACAGTCAATTAACTGCTGGATAAAGGCTTCTGTGTGCTGTTAGTTGTGAGATTTGTTTAATCATACTTCACCACGCTGTTTGTTGAATGGGGGACCCAGGACAAGTTCTGATATCACTCGCCTCCGATGTTAGCCATGGCCACGAATTAAATGCAGGTCCCTTCGGTTCAAAGTGCAATGTGCTAACCGCTCTTCCATACTTTTAACACTACACACAAGAAATTCGATCTTATAAAGTTTAGCTTATCACTTAATCAGGTGATAATTTTATTCATGAAATGTCTGTAAGCTGGGTGTGTGGGAAAGGATGCGTGGGAAAGTGCAGTGCTTCCTGATGGTGGATAAGAGATCACTTTAGCAGCCCTCAATCTTTGTTCTGTGATATAACATTATTTGACTTTAATATGAGCCCACAACAAACCGTAACAAATAATTGAAAACACTTACCAACTATTGAACAATTCATATCCTGAAAAGAAACAAAACCATTGAGAATTTTAAATACACATCCACAATGAAAGAATAATCAAGTAATTCACCTTGAAAACGATACACTCGAGAGACAACTCTTAATTAGTTTGATTGAGCCACAAAACACAAGTAAAAACAACAAACCATAACAAATAAAAAAACAAAGAGTACAAGTAAAAACACCATACACTGTAATCCCCCAAGATTTGCTGGCAATCAGACACATACCCAGTGTTCCATTACTTCTCTTATCTAGGACCATTTTGCTTCACTTTGACATGACTGTCACGAAAAAATATTTATCAAATAGAGCAGAACTCCATTACGCTTGTCTCCACACTTAAATAAAACAAGCTGTAGTCCATCAGCCTACTGGCTTTCCAGACAAATATTATCTAGCAACATTTGTTCATGCAAGCAAACTAGGGGCTAGTTATGACCTTCTGGGTCCCATCGGCAGACTCCGGCTTGCTAAAAAAAAATTCTGCTGGGCTACCCGATGTTGGCAAGAGCTCTCCATCTAAACTATGGGGCCCTGTGCAAAGCAAAAAACTACATTTTACAACAAAAACATACAAGAATAGTGAAATAATAACATAGTGCTGAACACCAATGAATTAACATTCCAGTAAACATGCAACATTGGGTCAACATTAGCATGTGGTTGATAGCATTGGACCAGCATTGAGCCAACGTTCCATGTTTACTGGGATTTGCATATCCTGTAATATGTACCAACTGGCCAGCATTTTATGGGGATTGATGGAACAAACATGAAGTGTCTTTGTACAGATATCCAGATATACCATACATTCCAGGTTATAGAGCACGCGTTTTCCCCAGTATTCATTACTGTATTAACACCGGCCACAAATTTTGGGTGCGTCTTACTTTCCGGTGCATCTTACAATCCAGAGACCACGGTGATATTTCCTGGTTATTGCAGTATGTAGCCCATGGGCTTCATTAATAATATTATATAAAAAAACATGCAATGGAATAATACATTTCGACTGAGTTGTGACTGCTGTTTCCCAGAGGTTGTATTCACTGTAAAACCAAATATTTCCTCGACATTACCATTAAGCGCATGGACCCATGAAAGTTAATCGTAAACCCCCAGCGATTAGACTCACCCGGCACAAATGTCTAATGATTAGCAATGCTAACTCGAAGCTGCCAGCGGTGAAGAAACATTGATTCATTCAAGTGGCCGAGTAAACTTTCAACATTGCACACCAACTGCGATGCACATGGCCAAGCAATGGAACGCTTCCAAGAGAACGTCGACTGAGGAGATGGAGCAATGAAATCCGTTTGTATGCAGGTGATCGGTGCATATGACACCGCATGATTGTGAGAGGTGACGGTGGCTTTGGGAGGCCCTCATCCAGCAGTGTTGATAATAACTGGGATGTGTACGTGTCCTGTAACCAGTCAACTGGACATGCAACTTACAATTGTGCTCGGCATCAAATGTACGTGCCAGAAAGTTTCACACTGCTCAGTCCTCAGTCAGACCCATTGTAAAAACTACATTTTATTTAACGAAAAAAAATTATGCTGCTGCATGCTGGTGTTGGTACTGTTACAGTACTGAGACTGGTGGCAGTGTGAGCATTGGTTGTGCGGTGGTAGTGCAATGTGAGTGCTGTCTTTCGTACAGCATGCTGTAATCCTCAGTCTGTGGAACATTAACGTGCATTTATTAAATCTGTAAATGACGAGAAGAACCCTCAAAGATGACACAAAAATTGGGGTTGCATTTTACTTGCCATATAACTTACCATAATAAAACATACATGTCATTTGCATTCCAGTTTATGTAGATTATGTGCCTTTTATATTGTTTTTATTCTGTTTGGTTTTATTTTCGTTTTATGTGTCGGGTTTTATTGATCCCATTAGCACGGTTGGCTACATGCGGTGCAAAAGAAGTTCAACATACATACGTACGTAGAACTCCATACATATGTATGTATATGCGAAAGAAGTTCAACATACATACGTACCGTACATAGCTAATCGTGCATTCAGTTTTATATGTGAAGGGATGAATTAGTTTACGTGAATCTCTGAGGCCTTGTGTGAATTTCGCTGTATAAAATCTAGTTTTAGTTAAGTCTTACTTTCTGCAGTGTCTTTTAATCCGGAGAATATGGTACTAAAGCTGTAAAAATCCTACAGTTGTGAGGCTTGAAGTCACTGTCAAACATGGCCTGAGCAATTGCCAACGAGCAAGGTTTGTGCCTGGCATGCAGTGAGTGCGCTAGACAAATCGAGCCAGCGATGGCCTAACAATACAGCATAATCAGAATCTTTACTTTATACTGCAGGAGGAATCCGATGAGCTATGAAATTATTTTTCACAGATGTCCAGTAGGGGCGGGTCAGAAAGTTACAACTACAAAACACGACAGCAGTGCAAAGTACAAGAAAGGTAAGGAACTCACTAAACAAATCTGTAAAGATAAACTATTTTTATTTTTTCCAGGTACAGCCCACTGAGCTGAAAATATTCTCCAACAAGAACGCCACTTACTGAATTTGAACAGCTGAGGGATTGCAGGTGGAGAACCACATCAGCGATTCCGTCCGCAGGCAGCAGGAAAACGACGACACACAGCAGGACGAGAGAGATCTTTCTGGGCGACACGGAAGCCCTCATCTTGAAGTCTGCCGGATCAGGACCCGAACCACCATCTGAACGGACAGGTGTCGAGAGATGAAGTTAACAAAAAATGTGTACGAACATCTCCTTCAGGAGGTGGCTGGCCGGCTGTCTCAGGGTTAAGAGCACTGAAACCGGCACCGCTAACACCTCTTTTTCCACTACACAACCAAGCCACGCCGAGGTCGTGCCAAGTGAGCCCGGGTGGCTCAGGAGGTCTCCCAGTTGTTGTTTTTCCACCGCAGAAGCCGAGCAGTGCCGCCGACGTCACACGCAATTAACCCTTTCCCACTCTGAGACGTCTGCAAGTTGCAAGGTGGGTGTCCCGTTCACCGCTGAATCTTATAAAAGTGCAAGCGGCTCAGAGTTAATTTTATTTAGAAGAGGCGGAGCACCGCTGTTTTTAAAGACATTCACTCAACGCAGAGAACCGTAGCGATTCGACAGCACTCAACAAGAGCTGGTGCCACACGCCCTGCCACTTGGCCTTTTACTTCCGATTCCATTCCGATGATGTACACGTACGTACGTCATCGGAATGGGAAATGTTTTCCGTGGTATTAGCTCCACCCCAGGCACTGGTTAATCCCCAGCCGGTTTAGGGTTTGTTGTTGAGGCCAGGTCAGCAAAGAGCCAATGGAAAACCACTCGTACCGTGATGTCCCTGCGCAGGCTCGGCTCGGATGTGCCAGTGCAAAAGAGGGTAAATAAGAGCCTGGGTTCGAATCTTGGTAAACACATGTACTGTAATTGAGAATGATTGTATTTCTAATTTGAATTGACATTTTGACTATTTAAACTGTATTTTAAAGTGCAGTTAGTTGATGGTATCAGTCCAGCCACCAATAACTGCGCACACACGTGTAAGTTACTCACGTAATTTGGCAAACTTCCAGCTCTTGAGAATTAACGTTTCGGTTTGATCACAGTGCGATGAGCATTCGCCTCTGTAGCAGGCGTTGCGTTGGGACGTGCACCCCCGAATTGTGTTCATAGGTCAGAGTACATTTCGTGAAATCCTCGTTCTTGCAAGGCCATTCTTTAAACAAATTACATTGGCAAACGGATAAAAAAATTACAGGGTCACCAAAAACCACCGATTAACCAAATCAATGAGTAATATCGGAAACTTAAAAAAAACACTTAACTTATATGACTAACAGGGATTTATTTAAAAAATGTTTTATCTCACCACGCAGTACGGGTCACGGGGTTGGCTTGACCCTTTGGTACTTTAACCATACTTCACCACGCTGGTAAGTGCGAGGGTTGGTAAAGACGGGGGGTGGGGGGGGACATAGATTGACAGTACAACAATGAATTTCCCAAGTCCTCGGGCAACCTGCTGTACGCGATGCTACCCACACATCAGCGACTTACACACAGGCTCAATCAATCTCCCAGCTTCGCTTTCGACATGTGACGAGCTCTCCAAGAGAGAGAAAAAAAAACAGCAACACCTCAAAAACCTTTGCCTAGGTGTCAATAAAGTCACAACGAAGACGCAGATCCGCCTCTGGCGTAGCCTCGACAAGACTGCCGGGGCAGGTGCCTGCTACACGCCACACCACGTAACACACACACACACAACGGTGTGGTTGAGAAGTATTTGAGGTTTTTTTTTATAAATCCGTAACATTTAAGCGGGAAGCTTCAGCCCCACCACCACCACCCACCACTCATCAACCACCTTGCCCACCCTCACGGGCTACAAAGAGAGTTCTCGATTCCCGGTCACGGCCAGCGTCTCCGCCGGCCCTGGGCTTAGGCCTTGCTACTTACAGCAAGCACCGGGCGTCTTGTGGTAGGCGATTGGTGGGGAAGTATGGTCAAAAACAAGACCCCCGCCGAAAAAACCACGACCGCGATGAGCAAGGCCGCGTGACGATGGTGATGATGATGATGGTGAAGAAGGCGAAGCCGGCGGTGGATAGGCAACACGAAGGGCAGTCGTCCCTCTCTTCGCTCCGCGTACGCGAACGCATTATCGCCCTCGTTCCACATCTTGCGACGGCGTTACGATGCACAACGACGACAACAACAACGACGACAGTTCAGGCGCACACACGTTGAAGTCTTTAACGTGTGGTGGTGGTGGTGGTTGTTGTGGTTAGTGACTGATTAACAGGGCGACAGGCGAAGAGTTTTACCGTTCTCATTCAACAGCAGCAGCAACAGCAGCAGGAGGCCGGGCGAGTGTCAAGCCCCATCACAGCGGGACTGCGACGGGACGTCACGACGTGGTACCATTAGAATAGGAGAATAAGTTTATATAAAAAAAACAGCATTGTGGATTGCACCGACAACACCGGGCTACATGTCGGATTGTTCGTTGGCATGAGGAGAAGTCGCGGAAATGGTTTGTGTGTGTGCGTGTGTGTGTCATGAGGGGAAGGAGGAGGGTTATTCCCACGCCGTTGTCGGCACCAGAGAGGAAGGAGAAACTTCCTCGTGTCTATGCAAAGCGGGGCGAGCTGACGTCGCCCTGTTGCCGCTGCTACTCAACGAAGGCGAACGTCAGGCGAACGTCAAAAGGCCTCGTCGTCGCCACTGCCGAGTGAGCTTTAACCACGGCATTTGAGGCTGTTGCGCCACCTCGTGGCCGCGGGGCTGTTTTTTTAATCTACAAATAAATATATTTAAAAGGCAAAGTTGTTGTGATTTACGTTGCGTTTGGTTCAAAATGTTCAGCGTACTTTGCCGACGTGCAACAGACTTGGAATTTTGTCGTGTGGGTACTTTCCAGACTGTGCACCATGCAAAAATTATAAAAATACACTTTTTTAATGGGGGGGGGAGCTCAATAATGCATTTATTTTTTATTTAAAGCTTTCGTGACTGCAGTGATTCATTTTCTTGATTCTTTCGGTAAAGTCACGTTGAAGGGAAACAATAAAATATTAATATATATATAAAACAATAAAATTCTCACGACGTTTCGACTGCAATATAATGCATATATTTTTGCACGGCAAGTGAGCTGTGACGTCAAATCTGTCACGTGACCCGCGCACGTGGAAGCGTAACGCGTTGTAGTGTAGTGGTTAGCGCGCTGTGTATGTGTGTGTGTGTCTGTGTGTGTGTATGTGTCTGTGTGTGGAAGGGTAACGCGTTGTAGTGTAGTGGTTATTGCGCTGTGTATGTGTCTGTGTGTGTATGTGTCTGTGTATGTGTGAGTGTCTGTGTGTAACCTGCAGCGCCACACCTATTAACATCAATAGGGGAAAAAACGGTGATCCAATTTCCGACCCCCAGGAACAGGTTCGCAGATTTGCTGAGCATTTCTGTGAGATCCTGGGGGAGGGAAAATCCCTCAGCCAGGAAAACATCGTGGCACAAAGTGAGGATGACCCTGCTGAGGCTGCGGTGCCTCAAATATTGGATGAAGTCACCCCCTGTGAGTGGCTGGCTGAGGTGCCATCTGCTGAGGAAGTATTGAAGGCGATCCGGAGTCTGAGACCAGGAAAGGCAGCGGGCAGAGATGATCTCCCAAGCGAAATGCTGAGGGAGGGTGGCGTTTGTGCACAGACTGCCCTATATGACATCATAACAACAGTCTGGACCACTGGATGGGTTCCACAGGATTGGAAGGATGCCCTGGTGGTCCCCCTTTTTAAGAAGGGGGACCGCACAGACTGTAACAACTACAGGGGCATCTCACTCCTCAGTGTGCCGGGAAAGGTCCTGGCAAGGATTATTCAGCATCGCCTTGCCAGGCACGCTGAGGAGAGGCATGCGGAGCCCCAATGCGGTTTCAGGAAAGGGCGGTCCTGCACAGATGCCATATTTTCTGTCCGTCTGCTACAGCAGAGGTGTAGGGAATTCCAACAAGACCTACATCTCTGCTTTATTGACCTGGTCAAGGCCTATGATACCATCAGTAGGCCTGGGCTCTGGGTCGTTCTTCGTGCTTTTGGAGTACCTGACCCTCTGCTCACGATCATTAAGGACCTTCATGATGGTGAGCGGGCCCGGGTAAAACTACGTGGCCGGGAGTCAGAGCCATTCCCTGTACACCTTGGGGTGCGACAGGGATGTCCTCTGGCTCCCACATTATTTAACATCTATTTTGACCACGTAGTTCGTGAAGCCTTCAATAGCTGTACCGGGGGAATCTCCATATGGTACAGATATAATGGGAGGCTAATCGATGCCCGGGTGCGGTCAAGGGATGGCTCCCTATTGCTCAACCACGTTATGTATGCTGATGACTTGGTAATAGCTGCTCAGTCAGAGGAGGAGTTGGAGACGCTGCTGCTGAGACTGGAGCGTGCCACTAAGAGGTGGGGCCTTACCATCAGCCCCACCAAAACTAAGCACCTGCCTGGGTATTTTGTACCATCGGACACTCCACCCCCACAACTCCCAATCGGTGATGGGGCAGTTGTGGAGAGAGTGGAGAGTTTCCCATACCTGGGCAGTGTGCTTATGACTGGCTCCAGTTTAACAGCAGAGGTCTCACTCCGAATCAGTCGAGCGGCAATATCTTTTCATCGGTTGCGTAACGCTGTGTGGAAGCTACCTGGTCTGTCGCTCCGCACTAAGCTTCAGGTCTTCTCGGCCACGGTCATTCCCTCCCTTCTCTACGCTTGCGAAACGTGGACCCCCCTAATGGAACATCTTCGCCGGTTAGAAACATTTAGGCTGGCCTGCCTACGATCCATCCTGGGTTTAACCAGACTGGATTGTGTGAGGAGCTCACAAATCCTTGAAAGATCTGGGCAGGGTCCCATCGGTGAGCTCCTCCGGCAGGCAAGGCTGCGATGGCTGGGTCATGTAGCCCGCATGCCCAGCCACCGCATGCCGAAACAGCTTTTGTTTGGCCGGATTGAGGGGGCTAAGCGGGCGCGGCACGGGCTAGAGAAGAGATGGAGTGATGTGGTACAGGAGGACGTGGAGCTGAGTGGACTTGCCGATGACTGGTACCAGCGGTGTCAAGATCGGCCTCTGTGGAGGAGGCTCGTGAAGGATGCTACTGGGCAGTTGGAGGCAGTCGCCCTCCAACAACAACGGAGGGCGGAGGTGCGACGCTCACAACAGCGAGCGGAGCGCCGGGTGGCTAAAGCACAGCAGGTTGGCACAGTAGGGGGCACAGGTGGTGCATCAGCCAGTCATCTCAGTCAGTCGACCCGTGGTACCTGGGTCTGCCCAGTGACCTCCTGCCAGCGGGCGTTCGACACTTCACGTGGCCTCAGGGTGCACATAGCCTGGCACAAGCGTCGTGGTGACGTCACCGCCACTTAGTGGCGAATGGCGGTTGTTGTTGTTGTTGTTGTCTGTGTGTGGAAGGGTAACGCGTTGTAGTGTAGTGGTTAGCGCGCTGCGCTACGAACCCGGCGACCCGAGTTCGATTCCCGCTCACGGCCACCACCGGTGACGATTATTTTAACCGGTCCTGGGCCTCTCCTAGGTCGACTCAGCATCAAACGAGTAACTGCTCTGCTGTGTGAACATCGACACTGGGGAGACAAAGGCGGCGGGCGTGGTGAATCCAAGTCCCGGGCGAAGCCGGGTAGTAAAGCTAGTTACTCTTTGTTTTTTTCGGTAAAGTCACGTATAAATAAGAAATAATAAAATAACATAATAGCGTACGACGTTTCGGTTGCAACACAAGCAGCCACCATCAGGTACAGAAGAGCTAAATTTACGAGAGAGAGGAAACACATAACCCCAGATGTATATACAGACACCCAAGTAGGGGGGAACTAACACAGATAGAACAGGGGACACAGAGAAAGAAGCATACCAGACAAACAGGGTTTAGCAAAATTTGGAAACCATATAAAGCAACACAGACTGTCGGTCAAAACACAATTAACGCATAGTCCGGTTGATTACGCTAAGTCAAAGATTGCTAAATTGCAAGTTAAGTATGAAATTTAAAATACAGACCGCACACACAGACACCCAAGTAGAGCGAACCAGCACAGAGACAAGCACACAGTGAAGTCGCCTTAAATAGGCAGAGAAGGTAAGGCTGAGAGACAATGGGACAAATTAGCATGAGGCATGCATGGAGCAAAGGGGCGCAGCAGCACCCACTCGGAAACACCAAGGCCCACACACAGGCAGAGACAGCACAGAGACACAAATCCAAGCCAAGACACAAAGGCAGATACACAAGCAGAGACAACACAAAGACACAAACCTCATACCTCACCGTAGAGGTGGTTCAGACTTGATTCGAAGCTTTCGTGAGTAATTCCTGCACTCACGAAAGCTTCGAATCAAGTCAGTAAAGCTAGTTGTCTATAAAGAAAAAAAACTAATTTAATTACATTTTAAACTATTTTTTGTAAGCAAGGTTGTTTTTCTTACACGCTTTCATTTAACTCACTCTGTTGTTGTCGTTGCATCCTCAAATCTTGTAACTCAATTTCAACCCACTTCTCAATGTGATATCGACTGCAAACTTGGTATATTTATGTCATACTGATGACAATAACTATATTCTATCATAAAAATAAAAATGTATATTTTTTAAACATTCTTTTTTATTTGTTATGTTTCGGCTTGGGTCCAATTGTCCACGCTCAACTGACGTTGGCTGTAAATCACCACGGTCCCCTTACGTTATGGCAAGCTTCGGGGCCACTTCCTAGAGTCGTGGAGTTCTTCCATTACTAGTACGGTACATTTCATTAAAGCGTGTTTAAAAATATATATTTTAAATATTTCTTATTTTGTGTGTTTGGGGTAGATCGCGTAAATATAAACGCGTCATTAACCCACCACCAAACGCAACACAGCCGATGAGAATGGTTTGTCACGTAAAGAAAATGTGCCACCAATTAGTTACAATTTTAGCACACCGGTGTGATGGATAGTAAACCCACGCCGTTTACAATTTGAGTACTGGTGATGAGAACCAGCTTCATCAGGCGATTTTGCCAGAAATAAACATTTATTTTATGTTACCAGGTGAGGATCACTGAGCTATAAAGCTATTTCTTTCAGATGCTATTTGGCCACAAATTACAGCTCAACGAAGTGGCTCACCATCATGTGGAAATATATGGCAGCTAAATCATCTAAATACATGATGTGGATTCTAAATGTGGAGGGGAAAACCGGGGGAACCGGAAAAAAATCCATGCGACCCACGGAGAGAGAGACACGCAAACTCCAAATATGCAGCAGGCATTGAACACACGACCTCCTGTATACCAGGCGAGGTAATTAACATCTCGCCAATTAAATACCCCGCACTTCTGCCCACCCAGCAGTATAAATGGGCACACTACGGCTAGTCGATCGGCGTTTAGTGGGGTAAAGCAAGGCCGTAGCCATGGAGTCAACATTGGGGGCGACCAAATCTTCCAGAGCCCCCCCCCCCTCCAGAAAAAAAAATGTAAATTTGAAAAGAATTTCCTGCCTAAAATATAAAAAAAATTCACTAACACATAGGATGGACTTTTTATTTATTTTTTTACAATAATGTCTAATAGTGTATTGTATTACATTGCTTTTTTTATCTTTTCTTGTTTTATTGTATGTAATGGCAGAGATTAGGGATTCATAAAGTACAACCATAACCACAATCATATAAACAGAAATCTATTTCATAGCAATATATTGGGGGGGACATTTTTAGCATATTTGAATATTGGGGGGGATGTGTCCTCCCCAATATATATTATAATTACGGCCTTGGGGTAAAGTGTGAATACTCACATCCCCTCCGAGACATCTGGCCAGCGAGAACGGCCTGTATTAAGCTCCCTTCTGTCAGCGGTGGTGTGAGCGAGGCATTACATTGCCTTTTACCTCCGATTACCACGGTTGGCTCCGTACGCTGCAGAAATAAGTTCAACATACGTGCATTTAGAAATGGCAGAGATTGAGTGCCTGTATTGGATAGTGTGTAAGAGTTGCAACCATCTTGGGTGTCACCCGAGGTTTAACGAATTAGCCCGAACCAACCGCACGGTGGACATCTCGCGTTGCCACCTCTCGGGAGATAATGAACAACAAATGGGGACACATCATGTGAAGAATATCTCACAATACCATGAGGGAACACAACTGGTTGTCATCGCATTGTCTTGAGTGGTGCATTATTATTTTTTATTATTTCACAACTGATAAAACCTTACTCTTTGGTTTTTTCGGTAAAGTCACATAGGCGCTTTCACTACGTTGTCCCCACCTGAAGAAGGACGCTTGTGTAGCACCCGAAACGTCGTGGTTGAATTTAGTTGTTTTCATTTTTTTTTTACTTACGTGACTTTACCGAAAAAACCAAAGAGTATGAATCCTTGCAGTCACGAATGCTTCAAATCTAGAATGGTAAAAGCTTATTCTCTAATGTTCCGGGAAGACTTGCATATTTTGCAGGACACGACCTAAAATATTAAGACGATCCAGGGAAAACCAGGACAGGTGACAACCCTTTGGACATCACTTCTGAACATTCATTCGGAATGCATGGATTTGTGCTTTACCTTTATTTTTTATGCATTTACTGAAAATAATTCCAGTCACCAGTGTAATAAATGGAATACAATCGTTTTATTTATATCAGGCAGACATCACTGAGGAAAGTTGACTGTGGTAGCCTGGGAAAAAAACGTCATAACCCACATTATATCATTGTCGAGACTCTCAAGAGTTGGTTTGCATTGGGAGTAGGCGGATTAAGCAAGTGAATTATTAGCTTCACTATCCAGCCATCTGTGGGAAGATGATACAAGACTACATCAAATTTTGTCTTAAGCGACTTTTAGAGTGATTCAATGGGGGGGGGGGGGGGCTGCTACGATGTCACGGACTTGCAATCCAGAGGTGGCCGGTTCGATCTCACGGTGCGGTAGCTGAAACGATGGGGCAAGTTTCTTATAATCCATTCACCTCTACGCTTCTGCCAGCAGTGGAATGAGACGAGGACTTTTAGGTCTGCACTTTTACTTTTCAGCACCTAATATCAATGAAGTTAGATGGGTTACTGAAGGTGATTATTAACAGTGGGTTATACAGTTATTCTGTGACAATCCCCCTCAACGTTCCCGTTCACAATCTCCAACAGCACAAACGGTTACCGTACCAGGTTAGTATGACATATACCTACCTACATCTTTGTCATTTTTGGCATATATATTTGTAGCACAAATCATGCAAAGATCATTGTTTTTGAGTTGCATGTGCAGTGGGTTCCAGGGAGACCGGAGACGGAGCGCTTGAGGCAACACGTTTATTCAATACAACTGCGGGATACACGGGTCCCTAATACCGAGGGGTAGCGGCCCCTCTACCCGATACCCAAGGAGGTATAGCCTCCGGGCTAGCGTGTCCTAATCACTCGGACTACACTCACGTTCCTCCGGCTAAGGGGACCTAGGGGGAGGCTATCTGACCCAACCCAGCCAAGGACCTTGGGTCCCAACCACTGGCCCACTCGGTCCCGGCCCTTAGAACTAGAAGGACGGCGGGCCTGGGGGTTCCCAGGGTCCTAGCCGAGCTGGTCTTCTTTCTTCAGCTTGACGAAGACTGCTGGACTCGTCCAGAGGTCCGGCTTTTATACCCGTGGCCGGGTCTCTCCGCCCCTGGCCACGCCCCCCCGCCCCTGGTCACGCCCCACTTCTGGAACTCTCCAGGGGGCTCTGGAATATCTCCCCCAACCCCTCTCTTGGGGTTGGGATAGCCTCGTGTCCCAACGGCCCGGCTCATCCTGCCCATCCCGGGTTACCGCCCCCTATGGACACGTGTGTGCTACTACAGGTAAGTGCATAACACTGCTATATACAATGCCTGACACCGACGCTACACAGGCATCTGTAATGAGTAGCCTACTGATAACAAATATTTGCTTGCGAAGTCACGCGTATTCCCAATTATTCAGTCCTGTATATATTTTAAACTGGAAAAACGTGGCGACATGCATTTGTGATGCGTTCAAATAGAGCAGTCCGCAATATTCCATTGTATTGCCAACTATCACAACAATCTAGATCAATATTATTTGTTAGCAGCAACAAGTGTAAAACCTCACATGCACATAAATATTAAATACCATACACCAACTCTTAGATACAATAAAGTAGCATATTACACGACTGGTGCTTGCCCATTGAGCACCCGAAAAAATAAATGATAGTTGGGGGGGGAGCTCCTTTTGACATATACGCTGCTCGTGAGATGATAGAAGAGATATAGACAAGAGGTAGAAATGCAGTGAGACGAGGACAAATGTAGACAGAAAGAAAGCTGTAGTTAGACGGGAGATGAGCTACAGACTAGAGAAGAGAGATATTTTAATAGCCGTTTACATTCATTAGCTTGCTATGTTTTGTTGGATTTGAATTCAAGCTCACACCACTACATACACATTTTACTGGTAGGAACCTCCTGGTTACACCAGCCCACAGGGGGTTATTGTGTCCGTCTGTCCGTCGTGCATCCAAAAATGGGAGGGGTGGGGCTGGGTGGAGAGGGGAGGGTGGGGAGGGGCTGGGTGGGGAGGGTGGGGCTGAGTGGGGGGTGGGAGGGGTGGGGCTGGGTGAGGAGGGTGGGGCTGGGAGGGGAGGGTGAGGGGTGGGGCTGGGTTGTGGGTGGGAGGGGTGGTGCTGGGTGGGGAGGGGCTGGTCACCCCGTGGTACCCTTATGAAACTCAACGTTTAACCTACTCACGCCGGCTTGTGCCCGCCCTCACAGTCGGGCATATTTGCGGAATACACCACGCCGCCGTTGACCCTGGCCATTGACCGAGCAACCCAACGTTCCTACCAGCTCCCTCCGCGAGAACGTGTTATGAATCCAAATTGCTCAATTGGGATTACACACAGCAGCAGTCATCGCCCTCTACTGGCAGACTAATGCCCAATTGCAGGCCTGTGCTGAGTCCCTCTCTGCCACACAGGGACAGCTGCCACTGGGGATGTCCTTAAAATGTTTGAGATGAGATGTGATGCAAGGCACTTTGAGTTTCTGAGGAAATTAAGTGCCAGATAAACGTAAACGACTAATATTGTTATACATTCTAATCTGGGGGCCCATGGGCTGCTTTAGGCCCGATGAATTTGTTTTCTTTGCTTATGCCTGGAACCACCAGTAAGGCCTTGCACCACCAGTAAGGCCTGGCACCACCAGTAAGGCCTGGCACCACCAGTAAGGCCCGGCACCACCAGTAATACCTGGTATCACCAGTTAGGTCTGGTATCACCAGTAAGGCCTGGAACCACGAGTAAGGCCTGGCTCCACCAGTAAGGACTGGCTCCACCGTCTCCGAATGACGAGTGGCCACCACTGCCTACGACACAATTAATGCCATCGCACGAACTCCGTTCATCCCATCACGCAAACTCCGGTCATCCTCGCAGTGGCCTTTGGCTAGCCATTGAACTAAACTAAACTATTTCCATTTTACCAGGAAAGACCCACTGAGCTATGTAGCTCTTTTAGAAATGATAGCTCAACGAAGAGGCAGATCATGTGGAAATTTATAGCAGCCAATACTTTAAACGAATGTTTCTAAATGTGGATGGAAAAACCGGAGGACCTGGAAAAAAATACAGATGACCACGGGGAGAACATGCAAAATCCAAATATCCAGGCGTCATGATCGAGATCAAACTCACGACCTCCCGTATACCACGTGGCACTCTTATTTCAAGGAACAAAAACAGTCACTGCATTGCGCGCTTTCAGATGCGTTTCTGCGGCCATCTGGAAGGCTGTTCCTTCCGAATGAGGAAGCCACTGGAGCTATGCACTTTGAAATCTAGATTGAAAACTAATTTCATTAGAACTGCTTTTTGTGTATAATTTGTTGTCCTTCCCCAGTACCTCCGATTAGCACGTGAGCTGCACATGATGCAAAAGAACTTCAACATACATGCATACAGATGAAAGAAGGTAGACATTTACTGTGTGCTTACGATGGTACAGTTGTTAATCTGGTGGATAAACTAGTGTGGACACGTAGTTTTGGGAGTTCGTTATATATTGGCAATGCTGTTTTGCAGCACTTGCTGCTGCAGATGAATCAGTTCCTTCATCATTTTCGACTCTGCATTATATGGGTCACTGCATAATTCTCTGGGACATTCGTAAGATGGTACGGAAAAGTCAATGTGTACATCATTGCTTCCGTCAAATGAATTGTACATCGGCCCATCGTTGGTTTGCAATGCAGGGATTATGTGATGCTGTGGTTCACACAAACCAGGCCTTTCCACACACTCGCCAAGATCAGAGTTGCTGTTTTCATTGACAAGGCTTCTCTGAAAGCCTTCCAAAAGAAAGAGAGCATTAGATGAAATTTGCCCAAACTGCTGGTCGCTACCATTGCCGCTGAGATCATCAGGGTTGAGCAACATGTCCTGACTTGTGCGCTGTGCGATAACGTTAACTTGATTAGAATAATGCGCGTGCACTGCATATTCAGGGATATCGTTTTCAGCTGGAGAAACAAACAACAATGGCAGCTGTTCATTGGGGTATGTATTTTCTATCCTAGATACTCCCGATTCATGTGAAAACTGTGTAAGGCTAGCCTTAAGCATGTCAGTGGAGTCGTTACTTAAATTTGGACTGTTACGGAGAACCAAACCGCATCCGTCATTTGGTTCAAAAATAGGAATGTTCTCCCTGATGCCTGCTGCACTGAAATACATTTTGTTTCCTTCCCATGTGGTCTTATCCAGTTCTTTGTCACCTTCGTTGTTCTCAAACCAGTCTGGGTTTGACTTCTGAAATCGTTTGAATGCTTGTATGGCCTCTAGCAGGCGTCTCCCACATGGCTCTTCAAAATAGTCTTCTGCAGAGATTCCGTGTGTTCCGTACGTGATTCCTGGCTCGTACTGCTCCTTGTCCTGGATCCTGAAGAAAAGTTCCTTGAAATTTTTCATGAGCTTATACTTGAGCGTCACGTTGAAGAAACTGGGGATATCCCTCTCACTGCTTACGTCCTCAAAGTACGCCACGATATACTTTTCGAACGTGGCCGGCCGCATAATTCCATCGCAGATGAGGCTGAGGGCGGGGCTGTACATGTCTCCGACGAGGGATTTGAGATCTTCCCGAAATTCCACTTGTGTGGAGTCGCACAGCGCTCTCCATTTCATCTGCGACCCTCGAGAGAACAGCACAATGACTTTGGCCGCCGAGTCCTTGCTTTGATCCAACTGCTGCATCAGCCACTGCATCCTCCCTGTCTTGGCTACCTTTTGCTCTTCCCACAGGTCCAGCGATACCGCCATGCCACACTTGCTCTGCAGGAACGCCGCGAAGTGCAGGACAATGTCTCTGAACAATTTGTGGTCGTTAGAGTAGACGATGAACACTTTTCTGGGCTGCAGCTTTGGTGGCAGTTGTGCAACGGGGACCTCAGTTTTCTCTTCTTCCACTGTCGTGGCCGGTCTGCAAAATCCATTTCTCACGGCATCTGCAAAAAGAGAAGATGGTATGCTTTGGGTGGAAATAAGGCAAATATAAGCAGAACGCCATTCTATCTCCTAACATAATTGTACATATTTAAGTGTCCATCAGCCTATTGGCTTTCCAGACCAACATTATCAAGCAGCATTAGCATTCAGGCTTGTTAAACAAATGTCACTGGAATAACAGATGTTATTGGCAAGAGCACTCCATATAAACTGTGGGGCTCCATTAAATGAAAGAAGCAATACTATACACACACTCTCATGATGTATTGCTGTGGAGCATTACGGGCAAAAACATACATAGGCACGGCTGTGTTCTTTCCCACACATAAATAAACATTTTAAATTAATCACTCTATTGGCTATTCATGCGTGAGACAATAGAGCAGAGGTCTACTCATACGGTAGCTGCGTTTGCCCATAATGCAACACAGCAAGGCATAGCGAGTTTGTGGTTACAAAGAGAAGTTGCAACGTTGCAAATGCATCAGCCAGTCATGAATAAAAGCACATCGAGTGTTTGTTGCACGTATTGAGGCCCTGAATAAAAAAAAAAATATCTTCAAAGGGCACAATAATAGAATATAAAGAATAATTTACAGCCCTTTGTCAAACAATTGCTGTATCTAGGCCTCCCCATGCTGTGTCAGTCATGCGGGTTGTTTGATTTTACTTTGCCATATTGATAACCACAGTTTGACGAAGGTAGGGGCTCACGACTGATTTAGATATCTTACGACTGATGTGAGCCATGGCCAGGAATCGAACTCGGGTAGCCAAGTTCATAGTTCAGCTCAGTCTACTAAGCAATGCATCAGCGATACATCGCCTGCATAACAAGTGAAGATAAATATCCCAGATATAAAGTAAAGCATGTAGAGTACCATAACTTACCTCGTTTGCAGTAGACTATCACACCCATGGCAAATGTCATAACAAGACATAAAGTAACAGCAATGGCTACTTTTCCAAGGATCTTATTTGTGGGAGGAGGCGGCGTTGGTGAGTTTTTATCTGAAAAGAGCATGACAGAAGAATTGGTGAACTGACATACTGTATATATGGTCACGTTAAGAGTTCAGCCCCAGCAGTATAAATGGGTATACCAGACACAAGTGCTTTGTTCGACAGGTACTCCGTGGGTTCCCCGAGCCAGAGGTAGAGTACCCCCACCTCTAGCTAGTTGGGAAGAGTAGGCAAAATAACCTCTAGTGGGGCTCTCTATAGCTCCATATTATGGATGCTCTTCCCCAGCAGTGGCATGAGCATGCAATTGTAAAGCTGTACCTTTATCTTTTACCAAGCATTCGCCAAAAATTGCAAAATTACAATTGATTTTAAGTGGATATTTATAATAAGTCAAATTATTCACCCAGGAAAGCGTCACTGATTCTCAAGACTAATTCCTGGAGGAGGGGGGTGGGGGTCCTGCATTGGGATGTTCGCTCCAATTCCATGAATGTTTCAATGGCGTGTGAGAGGACACCGAAGAAAAATCTTGGGAGTAAAACCACCGCACATAAGAGGCAGGTGACCTCTCAGCACTCTTCATCTCCCGGCCACACCTCACAGACTCATGTCTACAACGCCTGGCAGGTCGTGGGGGTCACCCATCTCGGTACTAGCCAGGCTCAAGTCTGCTTAGCTTCAAAAGATCTCACAGGATCAGGTGCTTTGAGATTTGGTCCATTTACCGATTAGGTTGTCACTCCCTCCAAAAAAGCGTATGCACTAAGACTTCTCGAATAACAGGTGAAGTGGCCAAAAAGAGCAAACGACAAGAAAATGGGTTTTACCTGTAAGAGTCACCGACATTGTTCTTTCCTTGCAATCATCTTTGCATATGTCAAAGTAGGGTTTTATCTGTCCGTGTGGATTTAAAACAAAAAATGTGTCATTGTTCACAGATGCAATATTAAACTGATGCATGAATCAATCTTGCAATTACTAAGGGTGTGATGATGGATCGATTCATTGATTAGTATCCATTCTTAAGGCTCCGATTGTACGTGTAAGAATCGATAGTCAAAGAGATTTCCTGCTCAAATAAGCATTGCCTCAGTGGCTCAACTCCGATTTAAAGCCCTGAGCCAGTGGTAGAAATTCAACGTTCGTATGGCAGGGGCGAGGTCAGACACGCAACCATTACTGTTGGTTCCCACCACACGGAGTGGTACTCGTTTTACCGACCCCAGAGATATGATGATGGGCCGAATCAACCCCCAGCTCGGATTTGAACTGGCAACCTTCCGATTGGTGGTTACCGAGCCTCCTGTCCGGCTACATATAACGTGCTGATGGTATTACACCGTTACATTGCAACTAATGGAGCAAAATATTTTACATAAATGAGACAAAAGCAGAATCGGTTCTTGCGAGGGAGGATGAATCGTTACACCCTTAGTAACTGCTAAATTTGCTGCGGTGAAACTAGAATATATCGTGAATAGTTTATTCAGAAAATGGCTGTTAGCATGTGTTTTATTACTTAAGGTGCCGTATGAATCGGATAATTATTAAATCTTTTGTTTTACTGTTATATCTATTGTACAATGCAATATAACAAAATCATTGTATTGTTCACTTTCAAAAATATCATATCATGATTATAGTTGTTCATTACCTTTTCATCAAAAAAATTATGCACTGACAACACATTTATGAAATAACGAGCTCATTCATTAAAATTGCGATTAAATATTAACACTCTGCAAAATGTTTTCCAGAGTATTTGACGGCTTAGTTGTCATATTGTTATAAATTTCGTCTTGTATTTAACAATATTTGTGTAACTGAAAGTGCGTGCACTAAATAAGCATAAAATATTGTAATGATTGTAAAAAAAAACATGTTTTTTCCAGGCTTCAATTGCATGAACTGCAGTGAAATATATTTCAAATAACCCTTTATTTACTGATTGGCCGTGTCGGCAATTGCGGAGCCAGAATTTTCAGGTAGGGGGGGCAACCCCTCCAGCAATGAAAAATGATAGAGGAGTTGTTAGTAAGTAGGGACTTGTCCCTTGGTTTTTATTCGGCGCGTGTGCGGCGATGGCGCAGCTATCTATCAAGGGTGGAATTCGAACCGCGTTGTGTAATCGGCATCACGCTCGCTGAAGGTGTTAATGCCTTCAGGGAAGTCGTGTACTGTATACGCAACTGTGCACAATTCTGAGTCACATAAAACTGCTTTGCCGTTACTTATTGCCAATTATGGACTCAGGCTATTGTCCTATCATCGCATAGAGTCCCTGGCACAGAATAATATGCTACACAGTGGCAATGGGGGTCACGAAATGCTGATGTATTACTAATAAACCCCAATGATCCGATCGAAATTAGGGATTTCGATCGGACCATTGGGGGGGCATGTGCCCCCCCCCCCCCCACTGGCTCCGCCAGTGCGTGTCGGGTGGTGGGGGGTCAACACATTTATACTTCCGCGATCTAACCCAGAAACCTTTATTATGAATAATATTGGTCACGAAGGCCTACGTGTTAAACCCTTTATTTATACTGCAAGTACAGAAAAGCACAATAACATCACAGTGTCGTAAAATATAATTACAAGGTTATGGGGACGTGATATTGCAAAAATTGTCACACGGTAAAATATGATATAGTGAAAAATTGGATTGCGAGCATAATTCGTTCCGGAAACGTGTTTGTAATCCAAAGCACTCGTATATCAAAGCACTCGTATATCAGTTGTGATCACGTGATGCTCGGCAGACAAAGCGTATATACGTACTGCTCGTATTGCAAGACCTCGCTCGTTTATCAAATTAATATTTATTTAAAAAAATGTGCTCGTCTTGCAAAACACTCGCAGACCAAGTTACTCGCAATCCAAGGTTTTGCTGTATAGTGAAAAATAATAACGTCGCAACCATACATATCGACAAGGTAAGTGAAAGTGTTGTGGTATGATGTAGACAATGCTGTACTCTGTTGTGTATTTACATACCTTAGCTTCAAATGTGCGACAGCCTGGTGTCGGTGTAACACCGGGAAAGGTCACCTGTCTATATTTTCCGATCCCCTATTAAATATAAACGTTGCATTCAGGCACACACTAAAAAAACACTCGCCGCACTAGCACTGCCTTATTACAGAAAGACGCACCGCACATTGACATTACCCACAGTGACCCTTTAACAGTGCGTATTGCAACAGGGCATGAAGATTGACGGACGTATATTGCTGAATGAAGGCCTCTCCAAGTCCTGCCATTGGTGAAGGTTGTTTGGCTCCGCCTCACCACGCTGGGTTAATGAAGTTGGCGAGGCCCAGGGCCAGTTCTGGTACCACTCGCCAGTGATGTTAGTCATGGCCGGGAATCGAACTCAGCGATGGGGCAGTGGTTGGCACTCTGTTCTCAATCCAGCGACCCAATTTTTTTTTCAATCAATAGCGCCTCTACATGCAGCCACAGTTGAAGATGCTGTACACAAATAGTGGGACATGTCAGGGAAAGGAGGGTTTTTTTAAATATTTAAATTTGTATTATTATCAGAGAACAAACAGTCCAAGGCAGAGGAGAAGGGAAAGTCTTGAACTTAAACTTGAACAGGGGCAGAGAGTCAGCAGCACGGATGGCTGGGACTTGCCATTTGAGGTCACACCGTAAACAAATCTGATATTAATGGGTACCGTGCTCTCACAATATTTAAATAATCTTCGGCTAACATTTAAATTCATTCCCACGCACCGCTAAGCACCGAGTTATTGACATTTTGATTATAATCATGCTACATTCCAACACTTTTGAAACGGGTTAATCCGTGGACAGATGTCATTTATGTTTCATTTGTTGCATACAGCTGGATCGGTTAAGGGATTTGGTCATGCTGTCAATTGTAAGGATATACAGCAGACTAAAAATAATTTGTGCTTTGACATGGGAACTACACCAGATTTCTAACGATGTATCATAAACGACTACTGTTTGAGTGCGAAGCATTTTGGAACGCCCATTGGCTGATGTTTAATTTTTCTTCTTGAAAGCATTTTTATTTTGTTGTAAGTCAAAATCAAGCAGAAAGTGTGTTTGGTTACAAGGAACATAACCACATTGTGCTATATAAATTTTTGACTAATTGCCATGAACGTTAACAATAAATTAGACATTTAAAATAACCAATGGCAATCATTGAGTTTTTCAATTTACATACAGTGGTGGCCAGTGAGTATTTAATTATGTAGTCTATTGGGGGAGCACAGAAGCCTTTGATTGTGGAGGTGAGCATGGGGGGGGGAGGGGGTAGAGAAGGTCTGAATGTATTTTCTTCAAGTGCAGCGCACCTGTGCAGCGCACCTGTGCCGCACAGCAGGTAAGGGGCCCGGGGGCTCGCTTGTCCATTTATTACCCAAGACAATAACAGCCCTTGCACAAGCACTCCCTGGATGACGCGTTGGTGTAAGTGTGCGCACAGTGCAATCACTGCATCACGAAACTAAACTAAACTTTATTTTTATTTTACCAAGTAAGACCCACTGACCTGGACAGCTCTTTTTTCAGAAGCGACCTGGCCACAAATGATAGCTCAACGAAGTAGCTGATCATGTGTATATTTATAGCAGCCAAATACTCTTAATGTGCGTTTCTAAATGTGGAGGACCCCGATAAAGATCCACACGAGCACGGAGATAACTCCAAATATTACAGGCGTCAGGGTCTGGATCGAACCCAAGCCCTTCTGCATACTAGTTGAGGAAGTTAACATTTCGCCACCATTAGGTGGTGTGGGCCAAGTCCCATAATAGCACAGTCACGTGTGTTTACCAGGGGCTTGCTAGTACACGGTATACTAGCTAGCTGTACATCTATGATCAGCCACCTTAGTAAAAACTGTACTTAATCTGGTGCAAACAGTTCAACAATCTGCAGTCTATAGACTTTTACAATGTGAAAGTATTGTTGACGTTTTATCCTTTTTTAATATTGGGGCTCCGGCCCCAACTGGCCCTTAATCGCCAGCCGCCACTCTGTACAAGACTCACAGAGCGCATCGAATTGGGCATGATCGTTTAAAACTTACCCCGATCACGGACGCCTTGTGGATTTGTCCGCAGCTCTCCAGCGTGACGTTATACCTCCTCGATAGGTTCACTGCTGAGAATTTGACTGATGCCCCACTGTCATTCAGGTGGACACTTATATCTGGTGACCACATGCTCCCTGGTAGTGATACGAGGAACACCAAACATTTGATTTTCATTAATTTGTTTTTATGCTTCGAATGGACCACATGCCATCTTAGTCTTCTTATCTATATCTACGAAACTAATTTTTTTTTTTATTTTACCAGGTAGAGCCCACTGAGCTATAGTTTTTATTTTTAAAAGCGTCCTGGCCATCACAAATGATAGCTCAACGAAGTGGCTTATCACGTGGAACTTTATAGCAGCCAAATACTTCGAAACCATATTCTCCACGATTATAAAACGTGCAAATATTAAGGGTTTACTGTACCTATAAACAATAGAAAACTAAAATTTTCAATTTTGGCCCCAATTTTGGTGGATGGGGGGGGTGTGAGTCAGGAATTGTAAACTCATTTTTTTTTAAGATAGCCCAATTTATTTATTTCATCTGAGGTTTTAATAAATGCTGAATTAAACTATGACATCATATTTTACCATTAGCAATGGGCAATCCACCACTGCATGAAGGCCATCCCAATCCGCCACCATCTCAAGATCTTGTGATGTAATCATCCATGATGATGATGGTGTTGATGTGAGATTATATTTGTGACAACTTACATTTTGGATACTTTTAGAGCGAGTAAAGAGCAAATTAAGCCCGTTATTTCATTGTTAATTTTAAAATTGTCCAGTGTTATACTTTCATTCCTTGTCATGTGTTTAAAATCTGAGTTTATATGCAGTATACTCACCGTTCAGAATACACTGGGTTGAAGTTTTCATCACATAATCCTCACAGCCTGTGAATGTTTAATAGAAATGAAGGACATTCGTGAATCGTCGACTTAAAAGATATTTGTTTTGAATATCTTTATCACAGTGCATTTATCAGCAGCTGCCGTCTTGAATTTGGTGGAATTCATGAGCTTAAACAAATCAAAGGGATATGCGAACACATTCTTTGGTTATTTACGGTAAAGTCACGTAGGTATAAAATAAAATAAATCACGACGTTTCGGGCGCAACACAAGCGTCCGTCATCAGGTGACGTTTGTGTTGCGTGATTGATTTTATTTTATTCCTACGTGACTTTTCCGAAAGAACCAAATAATATGGATTCCTGCGGTCACGAAAGCTTCAAATCAAGATTGGATATGCCAAAACTTGTGTCAGACCAGAAACCTCCCGAAACAAAATGTTTCTGGCACTGCATTTGATTACAAAAAAAAACATTACACACGTATCCTTAAATAAATAACCCACGTCTCTTCGGAAAGATTGGAACATGAAATGAGTGGAGTGAAAAAAAATGTCGTTAAAACTAAATGCAAAAAAAATCGTCGTTGGCCACTGAAGGGTGAACACCTTCCCAAGTTGTAGTCATCCTCCATGACCCACCCGGCACCCGCACACAAGTTGTGTTCATCGCTCCATCTCCACTGCGGACGCTCTCTATAGCAGCTTTCTCCCCACCTTGGCTGCCACCACCCCATCGTTAGTCTTGACTGTCAGACATTCTCTTCTCGCTGCGCGTTCTGCGCAAACCCACTCACGTTTCTGAATGCAGTAGTTCAAATTACGTCTTAAAGCCTGTGAAAGTTCTTTAATCAATGTGTTCCTCTTTCAGTCTCCCAAATGAATTTTCCCCTCCTTCGGTATAATTCCAAAAACGTATCTCTCCACTGGGTCAGAATCGCGATTTGTGCTGTATTGCTCTGCAATGCGGTTTTATAGCTGTGCTATGTATTGTTCAGCGTGACGACCCACGATCTACTCCAAGTGCAGTGACATCGCGGACGTCACTGCGTGGTGCCGGCCCTATAGGGGCACGGCGTGCGATGTACTCACATCGCGGACATCACGTGTGTAGCGACATCGTGTATGTCGCTGTGAAATGCCGGCTCTAGCGAGGCACGGCGTGCGATGCACCATCATCGCGGACACCCCGTAGGTGGGTGTAGTACCGAGCTCTAGGGGGGGCGCGGTGAGCGCTGGGATAGCGCTCAGTGGCACCACGCGTGACGTGCAGTGCTGACTCCTACAGGAGGGAGTGTGGGAGTGTCAGCCATGGGATAAGGTTACCCTAGGCCAGCGGTCCCCAACCTTTTTGGCACCAGGGACCGGTTTCGTGGAAGACAATTCTTTCACGGACCGAAAGGGGGGGGGGGGGGTTCACCATTTGGTCTTTCCCCCTTTTCAAAGAAGCTCTCCAGCGACGTTTGTTTGTTACTCATTGTGGCTACTAGGGGTCAGCTTGTGGGCTTACCACAACTGTGACTGAGACAAGTGCACAGTGGGGGAAAGAGGCGCGGACAAAAGTGGTAAATAATAAAATAATGGAGGCAGGCCACGTGGGGACTCACCACTCTCACCTCCTGCTGTGCGGCCCGGTTCCTAACAGGCCATGGACCGGTACCGGTCCGCGGCCCGGGGGTTGGGGACCCCTGCCCTAGGTCATGGCACTCTGGTTGACCCTGGAAGCCACGTGACCAGTAAGATCTACACAAGGGCCCCAGGTGGGGGGGGCTAGGGGGTGGTCACGTGTCAGGGTAAGATCCTATGGGAAGGGTCGAGAAACAGCAAGAGGTTTCTCGAAGGTGGTCGTGGCAAAGGTCGGGGCCAGCCACGACCCAGCAGCATATAAACCGGGGTCTGCACAGAGGACCGGGGTTCAGTGTTGCTGCCGTCATCTGAAGATCTACGATCGACGTCCAAGAAGAAGTCACCAACACGTGGACGAGGACTCCAGCTAGGGTCCTGTCCGTTGCAGCTACTCCCAGTAACAAGCGTAGTTAGCCTGGTGGTCCACCACCATAGGTTATCTGGTGAAGGGGCAGTAACCCTTTTGTGTTACGTGTTGGTATTAATAAATGTGTTACTTTTAAGAAGTATGTCTGCGACTCAGTTGAATCCACTACACAAGCATAAAAATACGTCGGAGAGCTATGCATCGCTCTACGCTTCTTTGTATGTATGTTGAACTTATTTCGCACCGTACGTAGCCCATGGGCTAATCGGTGGTGCGGGGGAAGGACAACAAAAGCGAAATGTAAAACGCAGTTCTAAAAAAATAAAATTGAAATCTAGGTTTAAAAGTCCATAGCTCGAGTGGCTTCCTAATATCGGTAGGAAGAGTGTTTCAGATGGCCGCAGAAGCGCATCTGAAAGCACGCGATGCGGTGGCCATCTTTGTTCGATGGACAACCAACTGCCACACTTTTAAATTTTTGTTCCATTTTGCTTGTTAATGTCAATGTTGATCCTTAATATGCTACATATCACTGATGCGCAATGATTCTAAAGTAAAGATACGTTCAGCACAGTACCCTGATTATATCTGTAACTATTGTATGTTGTGCTGCAAATCTGGTCTTCGCATCGCCTGTGGCTTTGTGGCTGTATTGACAGTAATTAGCCATGGTTAACGCGACAATCACAGGCATTCCTGTCTCGTTTAAGTTATCTATAGTCTAGCCCCAAGCTTGAGCAATAACCAGGAACGAGAGAAAAAAAAAGTGGCTGAGCACACAATTGGGGCACGTGCAGAATGTATGCGTTGGCAAAAAAATAAAAATTATTAAAGCGTTTCACCGAGTCATCTGAATTCCCCCCCCCCCCCATTTAAGTTTTTTTTTACGTAAACGTATGGAGCATTGTCCTTGACTTGTCCACCGAACATCAGATGGGCCTGTAAATGATACTGTGACAATAACCACCACCGCCACCTTTCAACTCGACAGAATATTCCATCGCAGCCGAGTAGAAATGCAGCGTGATAACGGTGCCACACTGTTGCCGGATTCGGCGAACTGGATTTCCCAAAACTCGGCCTTGGTCAAGTCCCATGCATTTGGCACGGCAATGGCGCTCTGAGTGGCTAGACACCCACACGTGAAACATTAATCATTGGTGGCCTCTGTGTGACTCCCTCTGAGTGGTCATGTAAATATATCGAAAGTTAATATTTTATTTATCCAAGGGAAGCTTGCTGAGGTTTTTTTTTTGTGGCAAGAGGGTCCTACATTGGGAAATGTCTGCTAATACAATCTGTAATTCTGATAACGAACACGCTGTTTAGGCTACACAAACATAGGAATAGGTTTTACCCTTTTAACTGGCACAAAAACTGACACCTTTAGTCAAGGCATCATGTTTGCAATAACCACAACACAAGCAGTCAAAATGCAAACAAAAAGACAACTCTGATAATGATATGCACTGTCCTTGAATTTGATTGGTCCACACCCGAGACGGCTTTTCTTAGAGCCTAGTCTCCATTGGTGTTGGACCAGAAGACGCCAAAAGGCGTACAACTCAAAAAACAGCACACTATCAGAGTACTGAGGGTTCGGGGTGAGCATTTACCTTATGAGACCTCCTATATCTTGTTACTGGCAAAGGAGGTCTCATAATGTAAATGCTCACCCCGAGCCCTCAATACTCTGATAGTGTGCTGTTTTTTGAGTTGTACGCCTTTTGGCGTCTTCTGGTCCAACACCAATGGAGACTAGGCTCTAAGAAAAGCCGTCTCGGGTGTGGACCAATCAAATTCAAGGGCAGTGCATATTATTATCAGAGTTGTCTTTTTTGTTTGCATTTTGACTGCTTGTGTTGTGGTTATTGCAAACATGATGCCTTGAATAAAGGTGTCAGTTTTTGTGCCAGTTAAAAGGGTAAAACCTATTCCTATATCTTGTTACTGGCAAAGGAGGTCTCATAACACACAAACATACATAAGAAAAAATGTTAAGTGATGTCACGTAAATGCCTTGTAGGCTACTCTGAAAAAATAACATTGAGCAAAGCACTCGTTTAATCGATGATAGTTATCTATAGATCGTCAGGAAATTAAATATTTAAGAAAATAATTTGAGCACAACATAGCAATGTTCAGAAAAACGGATGTGACAATCGTGGTATGTATTGCGAATTATGTCACGTAGTATTTCCATATAACAGTGATGTTTGCTGCAAATCCATGCTCTGTAACGGTACTGTTTTTACAATATGCACCACATTTCTCACCCATCCAACTCCACGTAGCGCCGCCGCATCTCGTTAGCGTGTAAAGTTTTAAACTTATTTATTTTTCCAACGGTATCCCGATTGTGCTCTCGGTGTAAGTTCACGACACAGAGCATTATTTCGGGTCTTTTGAAGTGCAACCCTTCGTGTTGGAGAACGGCTCACGGAAGTGGATATCATAGAGGAAATTCTGAGAATGATCTCTGGCTACACAATACAAGGGGGCAGCACTTTCCTCCTCACTCTGCATGTGAGAGTGAGCTTTGTCACGTGACAGTCAAACAAATATTATTATTCTCAGACCCGCAAATTAGTCAAATTAACTGCAGAACTCTTGCCCCCTCAGTGTGGAACTCAATCCCTTTGCACATCCGCAACATCAAATGCACTCTGACTTTTAAGAAACATCTAAAGGCCTAAGAATAGGTTTGTCCCCTTTTTTTCTGGCAACAAAACTGAAACCTTTTTACAAGGAATCATGTCTGCATTAACCACAAAACTTGTGGTCAGAATGCAAATATTTTGGTACTGGTAAAGGAGGTCTCATGATGTAGATGCTTACCCCGAGCTCTCATTACTTTGATAGTGCATTGTCTTTGAGCTGTATGCCTTTTGGCGTCCTCTGGTCTAACACCGGTTGAGACGAGGCTCAAAAGAAAGCTGTCTCTGGTGTGGACCAATCAGTTTCAAGGACAATGCATATACTGTCAGTGTTTTTTTTTGTTTTCATTCTGACCACAAGTATTGTGGTTAATGCAGACATGATTCCTTGTAAAAAGGTTTCAGTTTTGTTGCCAGAAAAAATGGGAAAAAACCTATTCTTATATTTTGGGACTGGCAAAGGAGGTCTCATGATGTAGATCTAAAGGCCTGTTTGGTCAGGCTTTCGAGCAGCCCTAAGCCTAGCTCCGCGCCTCTGAGTTGTTGACTTGTCTGCAAAATATGGCGCGTTATGAATACCATTATTGTGATTAACTATATTTAATGTGGTGGGGGTTTTTTTTGTGTGCAGTCAATTGATGACTGGGCTGAGAGCACCAACTCATTACATTGAGGACCCTGCTTAAGCACAGGCAGCTGCCTGGTTTCAAACCCAGGACCTCCGTGGTGCAAGCTCAGCACTCCGATCTCTGATCGACCCGGGCACCCCAAGGGTATGAAGTGCTCATGAACATCTGAGACATGCTGTAAGAGGTGCGATTAAATTTTTTTGTTACCTGGCAAGGTGAAGTTTCTCCGGAAAATGGTTTCTGGCTCCAGTGGAACGGGTTTGGGAAAGTTGCAAACGTCTACGCGGTAACGTTTGTATGGTTCCACTGCAAACCCGTGAAATGAAAAACTCTCCAACTGCAAAAGGAAATGTGGAAAATTTCAAGGGTTTTCCCAGAAAAAAAAGTCGATAACCCACGTATATTATATTTTATATCTATAGAGATTACCATGAGAAGACTTCTGGGATGATCACGATGTTCCAGGACACACTGCCAATTGTTGAGGACAAAAAGTGAATGAAGCAAGATATTTTGATTTAAAGCTTTCGTGACTGCAGTAATTCATATTCTTAGTTATTTCGGTAAAGTCACGTGACTTTACCGAAAGAACTAAGAATATGAAGCAAGATATGTTTGGCCTTAATATTTGTATAGATTTTTGAGCTTGAGTCACATGCATTAGGATCACTTATGTAAGAATTAATGTTTTTCGATTCATGTAGGTTATATGTAATGAGTTCACTTGTCCCATACAGGCACTTGAGCCCCTAAATTCTCTACAATATAAAAAAGGTTTCTTGAATAAAATCGCTACAAATCATTGCATTGTGGGAAATGGGAAACGTTACCATCACCACCATCACCCTCACCATTCCATTCCCTCCCTTGGATATCTTTCTCCTCGCTGGGAACATGTTCAAGTCCAAGCTCAAGACTTTTATCTTCTGCCTATGACTCTCTCTCTCTCTCCATGGCGTGTCTGAATTCACACTGCTGCTATAAATGTTGCCTTAATTCCCACTCGCGGACCTGTGAAATTAAAAAATAAATTCTGTGCTCTAAAATAAAACTAATTTCAAACTATTTTACACGTGCACATGTCCCATGTTTGTACAAAGTATTGAGATGTGGTTGTTTGTAGAGAGTTCATGAATCCAAAGTGATAATCATGATCAGCCCAGATATTGCATATCTACTGCTGGATGAAGGCCTACCCACAAATTGTATTTTATTCCTTTATTAAATTCCTAATCGTATAGTCACGTGTACTATGTGCCAGTCTATGAAGCCACCACAAGTAAAGGATTGATTTGTAGACACGTCGTATCCCATTTCAGTTCATGTTGTTGCTATTTAGTGAATTACATTAAGTAAGCTCTTAATGATCTTACCATTCATAACAAAGGTTTGTGTGTTAGATCGCGTTGTTTATAAATGTGTCGTAACCCTCCACCACCCGAAACGGCCAAACAGTAAAAAATAACGCGATCTAACCCAAAAACCTTTATAATGAATAATATTGGTCGCGAAAGCCTACGTGTTAAACTGATCTTACCCTTGTAGGTGTGCTGGAATAAACAAACCAAACACATCTGGTTGCATTTTCATTTTCCATTGTCACACAAACTTCGGTTCCCTGGAGCGCAACAATGCTGTCTGAAAATATCACAGAAAACATACGGCCGTATTATATCATTTCATTTACACACACTATAAGCCACTATAATTAATGCATGTGAAGTTCCAACAACCAGCCATCACATTCATTACTATACGGAAATGTAGGAATGTTTTGTCCATCAGCCCATGGCCCTTCTTGGAATCATGTTATGTCCAGCGGCATTTGTTTAAGCAAACTAAAAACTCTGGACCACTTTCAACCTCTGGGTCTCATCAAAGAGTTAGATTTGTTAAACAACTGCTACTGGATTTCCAGATGATATTGGCAACAGCACACAAATGATAACATATATTTTTTTAATATGTGGACCAATCAGTTTCAAGGACAATGCATATATTATCATAGTATGTTTTTTTTCGATTTAAAGCTTTCGTGACTGCAAGGATTCATCTTCTTTGGTTCTTTCGGTAAAGTACGTGACTTTACCAAAAGAACTGTCGAGACGACAGCAAGTGCTGTCGTCTCGACAGTTCTGTTCCTTCACCTGAAGAAGGCCACTTGTGTTGTGGCCGAAACGTCGTGATTTTTTGTTTAATTTTTTACCTACGTGACTTTACCGAATAGAACAAAAGAGTATGGATCCTTGCAGTCACGAAAGCTTCAAATCTAGAATTCCCCAATGTCATTTGCAAGAATAGACCATTGCATGCTGTTGTCAGGGTCTATATTTGTTAAAATGACCCGCACGTCACTCAATTGGGATTACACATTGTAATAAAATCCTCCTACTCACAGATTCATGCGCCAGGACAAGGTCACTCTGGAAAATGAGACAATCATGGTCTCTTGGGTTCTCGCTTGGTTAAACAAAACAAATCTTTACTTCCATAAGAGGTTTTTTTGGGTGAGATCGCGTAAATAAATGTGTCGTTAAAACCCGCCACCACCCGACACAGCCAACTAGGAAGGGTTGTACAGTAGAACCTCGGAGATCGAACGCACCAGAACTCAAACAAATCGGTGTTCGAACGATATTTCCCAAAAAATTTTGCCCCAGAAACCGAGCGAAATTCGGAGGTCGAACGGCAATCGCGCCTTGAAAGAACCTGTACATGGCTGAGACGCGTATGGACAGCGTGCATGACGCTTGCCCAAACAAATGTTTTACCACCTCCTCCTCATCACCACCTTCCACTCAAGCCATCAACTCTCCTTACTACAAATAAAGTAAAGTTCAATGTTCATTTATTTCATTTATTCCATATATTTATTCATTTATTCCATTTATTTATTGTGTTTCTTGTTTTTTTGTTTGATTTTATGCATGTAATCACTGTAAACTAAAGTGTAAAAATGCTATGCATTGAGAGATTTCTTGTGTCTGGAACCAATTAATGTAATTTACATTAATTTTTATGGGGAAAATTAATTCAGTATTCGAACAAATCGGTGTTCGAATTGCCTTTTGAAACGAATTAAGTTCGATCTCCGGTGTACCACTGTATATATATTTCCGCGATCTAACCCAAAAAAACTCTATTATGGATGATATTGGTCACGAAAGCCTATGTGTTAAACAAATCTTGCCTTGACAGCTGGGGAATGACTCAGTCCTTACATCATTCGACTTAACCCTTGACTATGCAATTGCATCGAACTATGGTAATTTTCTATATTTCTCAGTTAAAAAGTGGCAAATTCACTATTAATTCCAACAAATATATCAAAAAAGAAATCTGCACAGACCATCATAAGGCAGCCACCAAGTGATGTTCAGGACAGGAGTGAGCACGGTGGGGTAGGCATCCAAGCTTGCATTTGTCCCTTGACGACTCAAGGACCACTTAAGGACCACGTCCAATGGTCGACCAGGGGTCCACAAGACAGAACCGTCATCCCTTGGTGGAAGAGCTTTAAGGCAAACAAATGAACAAAAAAAGGGGTTCATAATTTGGAAATGCAATACATTACTATTATAGCTGATGTGTTAAGACGAAACGTTAGCGGTGCTATGTAATTATTTCAGCTCGATGGTATTAAACACTTTATAGGTAGCAATACAAAACAAGAACAGCACTGTGCTAATCCTATTGCTGGATGAAGGCCGCATCATTTCAAGGAGGTTGTTTGACCTCTCGACAGGGTGGTCCATATATCTTGTGACCAGCCTCCCAAAATTAATTAACACCCTTAACATTTTTTCCCTCTCCTTTACATGTTAATTTATGCTTTGAATAAACCTTACTTTAAAAAAAAATATTACGTTTTAGATAGTTAAATGGTGGGGGGGGGTCACAAGACATCTGGACCCCACTGATCGGTAAGGGTTTTGATGAAGATAGTGGAGGGGGGGGGGGAGACATGGGCCCATATCGGATAGAGTTCAGCACTAACATTGTCAGCACCGCGAACTTGGGTTCTTTGTGCTCTTTTTTAAAATTACTGTTTAGGGTACCACTCAAAAGCAGTGTGTGGTATAACATTTTGACGTTTGTACTTTTAACACCACCATACACTGGTATTCATATTCTATGGGTCTTTCGGTAAAGCCACGTAGATAGAAACATTCTAATAGCACGACGTTTCGATCGCAACACAAGCAATCGTCTTCTCAACCTGAAGACGATTGCTTGCGTGGCGATCGAAACGTCGTGATATTTGTATTATTTGTCTATTTACGTGGCTTTTACCGAAAGACCCATAGAATATGTATTCCTGCAGTCACGAAAGCTCTAAGTCACCATACTGGTGTTGCAGGAGAGTAAGTTACACGACTATCTTGAAATACTTGTGGACACAATTACTATTTTTGTCCTTACTCATCCAATCGGAATTTACTTATTTCCATTAGTATAATGGCTGTATAGTATTCCATTACTAGATGTACACTGTAAAGGAATAGAAATGAAATGAAACTATTTGTAATTGTTAAAGAATTATGACAAAATCGCCCAGGAATGTCCCAGACTCTGTCAAACCCTCAGAATGCCAAGCAGTTTGGGGCCTGTACCATTCTTGGATGAGTGATCACCATTCCCAAAAGCAGGTGCAGTAGGCATTGTCAACAGTGGAGGGCAGTAGAGCAAAATGTTACGTACTGAACTCTACCCCGACCTCCACCACCCCAAAGTCACAAGCGTGGTGAAGTATGGTCAAATAGCCCTCATTGCCTGCACTACGTGGGGAGGGACACTCATCCAGCAGTGGACTGGCAAACGGGCTGAACGTAGTTGCTTAGACTGGGTATACATGTTGAATGTGTCTCGACGTACGACGTACCAATAACAACAAACAATCTCCCGTCTTACACAGGTATCGCGACACAACACACATGGCGATTGTGCAAATGCGAATTCACTTACTTTGTATCGTGCAGTTGACATCCTGCCAGCAGCAATCAAACGACACGCCACAGAAACAGCGTTGGTTACAAATTCACTTGAAGACACTTGCACAAACATATCCGTGCGCACATCATTATTACGCATTGTATATAGCATACGATTGTATATGGAGGAAGGGAGGGATGTGCGTGATGGTTAACAGGGCATTTCAAGCTTACCTTTTTGGAGCAGTCGTAAGAATAAAGAATTGTATCACGAGTCACCGCGCACACGTGGTGGAAGCACGTTGCACTGAAGGCAAACACGAGGGCCCGACTCAGAATCAGCATGACCGGCTCTGTGAAGCTGATAACCAACTTGGCTGGACTATGAAACAGACCCGACATCTACCAGTACACCACAGTCATCGTTTACTCGTTACAGTTTTTGAGTAAACCTTCCCCCCCCCGCCGCCTCTTAATGGTTCGCTCGTTTTAGTTTCTTCTGAAATGACCGTATTGTTCGAACTCTGTAAAAACCCATAAACGCAGGCCCTCTACACCCCACGAAGACCAGGAAGCATTTACCTAAATGTTTTCCCTTTTGTCGTCAAACCAGACAGACAGGTGTGTGGTCAGGAATGTCACCAGGGGGTGTTAACCTCGGCTTCAATCACGAAATACGCATTCTCTACTCCCGGCATGTTCACTCTAAGAATATTCTACACGTGCGCTGGAAGCAACGCAGTGCGTGGATACTGTAAAAGCAAAGTTACAGATACTTTTTTTTTGGAACTGCTTTTTGTGTTTAGTTTGTTGCCCTTAACCCGCACATCCGATTAGCACGGTTGTTTGCGTACGGTGCGAAAGAAGTTCACCATACATACATACATGCAGGACTTTATTTCCCACTCGATATTTTCCGGACCGCTGCAACAGCTGCTTTGGAGTAAGGATCATCAGCATTCGGCACTTCCACTGGAGCAGAAGTTACACCTATCAGTAATAATTGATCTATATTATTAAACTTTTCTTTCCATTAATCTGTCTTTACGTTGTTAAATCACCTCCTCCCATCCCTCTGTCCAGTCAGCAGTATAAACGGGTACCGCAGTCGGTCCATTCCAATGGCATGTCCGCATGTGGTGGGGTAAAGTGTGGGTACTCCCACCTAAGTGGCCCCAATGGACCATCACAACCAGCTACGTTATGAGACCAGGTATCCATTACGATGTCTCGCAAGAGCCTTCGTGTTGGAGAACGGCCTACAAAAGTGGATACCACAGAGCTACCTCTGAGATCCATTTAAAGTTACTGTCTGGTCTAATGAAACTCAAGACATTCGTCAATAACACTGCATTAAAATCTGGATTTGAGGCTTTCGTAACTGCAGGAATCCATACTCTTTGGTTATTTCGGTAAAGTCACGTAGGTAGAAAAATAATAATAGATCACGACGTTTCGATCGCAACACAAGCGACTGTGATCAGGTGAGACAATCACAGCAGGGAAACTGCTGAAACAGGAAGTTGATTTTTTGATTTAAAGCTTTCGTGACTACAGTAATTCATATTCTTAGCTCTTTCGGTAAAGTCACGTTGAAGGAAAACAATAAAATAATAAAATATATATAATTTGTATTGTTTTATATATATTTTATAATTTTATTGTTTCCCTTCAACGTGAATTTACCGAAAGAGCTAAGAATAGGAAGTTGATTGTCTCATTTGATTGGCTATGATTGTCTCACCTGATGACGGTCACTTGTTTTGCGATCGAAACGTCGTGATCTATTATTTTTTGTAAACCTAAGTGACTTTACCGAAAGAACCAAAGAGTATACTGCCTTAAAAGGTCAAACTATGTGAATGGTTACGTTTCGGGCAATTATCCTTCTTCATACCACATTTCTTTGCGTGTGTGTGTAGGTGCATGTGTTGTATGTTAGCCCATGTGTGTGTGTGTGTAACTCCATGTGTATCTAAAGTGTGTGTAGGTCGATGTGTGTGTCTGTCTTTTTCGCTTGGGCAACGCCGGTTACTTCCCGCTAATACCACATAAATCGAGGGGACATTGCCCAAAATGTCGCCCATTCTATAGTTTTTCAATGGAAGGCAGTGTTTTTGACAAGTGTGTTGCTTTTTTTTTAAGTGTCCTTGTATATCACTGCCAACAGCAGCAGAGGCAGCACCCAAAAACCTCGTCCAATAAGTAGTGGGCAGCATTTCCCCAACCCACTCTGCCACCGAGAGTGATATCCATCGCATGGCAGTCACTTCTGACAATTTTAATTCTCGCATCTAAAATGTATCCATGCGGTACGGCCAGTGCAGTTGTGGGGTCTCTCGCCCCAACACCTGGAACCGGTTACCGGCACATGTCCGGGAGCCATCGTTGAGTTTAACACGTAGCAGGCTTTCACGAGCAATATCATCCATAAGAGGATTTTTTTTGGGGGTTAGATCGCGTATAAATGTGTCGTTAAACCCGACACCACCCGACACAGCCAATTAGTAAGGTTTGTCACGTAAACAGAACATGCCAATAATTACTAATTGGCTGTCGGGTGACGGGTTTAACGACACATTAAAATATTTACGCGATCTAACCCCAAAAAACTGTATTAGCCATAATTGAATCCGAGCCAGTTTTACAACGGACTAAAAACAGTTTTTTTATTCCAAGGAGCTCACTTTTGTGTGTGATCAGTGATGGCCTGGGACCCATGAGCACTCGATCCACCATCCATCCGCCCATGGCTCATCACGTGTGTGTCAGAGTGTGAGACCCCTTCAAAGGAGACAAAGGTGGCCGTGCGGGCGTGGTGCTGGCCACCCACCCCCTTCGTGTGTGCTACCGGCCTTCATAGGCGCTCGCTAACAGCATTTGCCCCAACAGTCTGTTAAGGCTATAGGGGGGATTTTTTTTTTTGGATTTACTTAGCGCAGTCATTGGCAAGTGTGCTGAGACTATCAACTCCCTACCCGAGATAACTCAGTTTAACAACATGTGGCTAAAACCTGGATTCAAACGCAGCAACTGCACGCTCTGACGTCTGCTGTGCCACCCAAAGCCACATTTTACTAAGTTACAAAAGAAACAAAGATTTCGATTCTGACGTTTGCCAGCGTAAGATGTGAAAACACTTTAGCAATGTGAAAACACATTTTAACAATGTGTTTTGACTTCTCGGTTATTTTGTGGAACTGTTGTGGCCGTGGTGTAATAGCTCGGTTGGGTGTTTCACGATGATGTTCCTGTCAAGTAAAAATATTTTGTCCTGAAGCGAACATTACTCACACTTTAAACACAAGCACCTTACAATCCAGAATCGAGCATTTGTATTTACGCAAGCGGGACTGGGCGAACACGTTCGCACACGAACCTCGTTTGAGGCTTAGGTGCTAAAATAACATTTCCACCACAGCCTGCGGAGTGATAATCAAAAAAAGGAATTTAAAAAATCTGCACGCGTCGCTTCAATCCTAACAGTAAGAGGCCTGCACGTGGAAGGGCCTCTGAGATGGGATCTCGAAACGACCACCACCCCCTCCAAAGAGACGTACAGGGTGTGGGTCCAGATGTATTGTGACCCCCCCCCCCAATTAATTGACCCATAAAAAAATGTTGACCCTCCAATTAATTGACCCATAAAAAATGTTGCCCCCCCCCCCCCTTTGGCATATCCACGTCTGTTTAAATAAATCTTGCTTAAAAAAAACACATTAACTTTTAGAGAAGCGAATGGGGGTGTCGCTTCAGTCCGAACAGTGTCGATGTGTAAGAGGCCTCCATTTGAAAGGGCCTCCGTGAGATGGATCTCTAGACGACTCAAAGAGTAGTATAGGGTGTGGGTCCAGATGTCTCGTGACCCCCCCCCCCCCCCCCATTAATTTACCCATAAAAAAGTTGCCCACCCCTTTGCATATCCACTTCTGTTTAAATGAATCTCACTGAAAACAAAATACATTCACTTGTCGATAAATGGGGGTCACAAGACATCTGGACATAGGCGGAGTTTGACTTCTATATATTTTTTTTGGGGGGGGTGGTTCACTTTGTCCCTCACATTAGTAAACGCGGGTGAATATTAAAATTATTTTTTTTAATCTTAGTTGTAAACTACTGAAAATAAATTAATAACGGTGTCCAGTTTGGGGGGGTGGTGGATGGGAGAAGTCTTAGCCCCAAGGCTGGCACGGCCCGGTTTTATTCATTCGGGTTTTAATCGGTTTTTATATATATATAAAAAAACGGAGCACCTGGATCCTGCCCAAATCCGGTTTTTATTAAAGTTAAGTCGGGATTTGAGTCGCACGCACCCCATCAGCGGCGTTCGGGCCGGGGCCCGGGCTCATCCGACATGCGCGTGAGCCGCGCGGTGCGTTCGGCCCTCGCCCAGACTAACGTCGTCAGTTCGTCACTCGTCGGCTGCGACTATCCCGCAGCTCCAGAAGATCAGCCATCAAACTGTTCAGCGTGGCCACGTCGACCGCCGCCGCCGCCGCTGCGTCTCAGCGAAACTTTCTCGACGCTGGGATTTATCCGTTCCAAGTTTGAGGAACAGCCTGGCGCCCAACACGAGTCGAGAAGCTCGTCTTCGTTGAGTCGAACCTCAACGCGCTCCACGACTACACGACTACCCGACGATGGCGATGACAACACCGAGTCCAGCGGCGAGAGCGACGACGACGAAGACGACGAGGAGCAGGATTGAAGTGTGCACGAGACGCCGATAATAAAAGCAGGTTTTAATTGGCAAAATCGGGTTTAATTCCATTAAAACCAATAACCAGATTTGTCGGGCAAAAAAAAATCGGGGTTTTTCCCACCCTTGCTTAGCCCACCCCCGTAAATTCAGCCCATGCATCTGGACTACCCTGTACATTGGCCTACTCTTCCACGCTGGTTAAGACGCCTCCGAAAGCGGTGGCGTGACCCACATTCTGCACTAGCCGCACGCGACCCGGTGGACCGACTCAGAGCGGTGCCCTGCTTATTGTACCCGTTTGTAGGGCGGGCTGGAGAAAGCAGAGGCTGTGGGTGATTTAAAAATAAACTCCTTAAAATGTTATTTTTAAAAGACAACGGTTTTATTTTAAAGTGCACTAAAAAGTAACAAGTAATTATCTTTCAGCCGTCACCGGCTGATCAGAATATTTTTTTTGGCAAGGGGTGATTTAAAAAAAAAGATGATATTCTTTGGGTCTTTCGGTAAAGTTACGTAGATAGGTTCAAATGAATAAAAATAAACAAAAAATCACGACGTTTCGATCGCAACACAAGAGATTGAAACGTCGTGGTTTTTTGTTTATTATGATGATAAATTTTGATTTAAAGCTTTCGTGACTGCAGGGATTCATATTCTTGGTTCTTTCGGTAAAGTCAATATATTTTTGTATTATTTTATTGTTTCCCTTCTACGTGACTTTACCGAAAGAACCAAGAATATTATGATGATACTCAACAACCATTGTCTTTGGATCTTTCGTTAAAGTCACCAAGATAGGTTCAAAGAAAATAACAAAAAAGTAAAAAAAACTACGACGTTTCGATCACAACACAAGCGATCGTCATCAGGAGGAAAAAAAAGATGGGAAAAGCTGCTGAGGCAGAGTGGTTTAAAGGTTTGCAGCAAATAATATGAATTCCTGCAGTCACGAAAGCTTTAAATCAATATTCAACAACCATTGTCAAATCCTGCTCAGCTTTCACGGCCACGAGGATCGAACGCTTGCAGCATCACCCCCCGATGTGCAAGAAGTCAGTTGCGTTAAAACCATTTCACAACGGCAGAATCAAACGTTGCGTTGTTACAGTCTATCCAATGTACACGCAATTTTAACAACTACGCTATCTCCTTGCCGTCAATAAATGACGTCACGCACCTAGGTGGGGGGGGGGGTCAGTCATTTGTGACGGTGTGTGACGACGGGGGGGGGGGTGAGAAATGTGACGTCACATCAAAATGCGCAACTTTAAATAAATATAGCCAACAAGTTCTACTTAATTAAATAGACTTTTTTTAATAAATGTTTTCTCCTACAACATCAGAGTGCAGCGCCACATTAAATACGCACTACCATGACAATATATATTTTTGGGGGGGGGGCAGAGCTTTGTGACGTCATATTTGAGGGGGGGGGTCTGACTTTTTATGACGCCGTGTGACAAGGGGAGGGGGCCAAAAATCGTCCAAAATCGCGTGACGTCATTTATGGACTGCCCCTAAGACAAAGATCCCCACCCATCGTATTAGCCTGCAGCAGAGTGTTGGGGGCAAGTGCTGTTAGCGAGTGGCCAACACCACGCCCGGCCGCCTTTGTCTCCCCCGCGGCGATGTTTACTATACACACCGCAACCGGCGACTCATTTTGAGGCCGAGTTCATCTAGGGGGAGGCTCCGGACCGGTTCAGATAATCGCCACTGGTTCGCCAGGTTCGTAGTGCAGCGTAGCGCTGCTAATCGCCACACAAACAACAACAAACTCTGCCCTGCCACAAATACATCCGCAACAATGCAGTGAAATGAGTCGTGTTGATTTATAACAACAACAAACAAATATAACAACCAAATAATGGCGTGATCGTTACAGAACGTTGGGACGTCGCGTTTCACAACGTTGGCTACAGAGCACTTTAAAAAATAAATATTAAATATTGATTTGAAGCTTTGGTGCCTGCAGGAATCCATATTCTTTGGGGTCTTTCGGTAAAGTCCACGTAGGTAGAAAAATTAAATAAAACAAAAAATAAAATATCACGACGTTTCGATCGCAACACAAGCGGTCGTCCTCAGGCAGAAAAAAAATTATAATCCAGAAGTGGAACTGATAATTCAGCGAGGAAACGTCGTGATATACAGTCTTATTTTTTATTTTATTTTTACTACACGCTTTTATTTAATTCACTCTGTTGTATCCTCAACTCTGTCTGTTGTCGTATGCTCAAATCGTGTAACTCAATTTTAACCCACTTCTCAATGTGGTATCGACCGCAAACTTGGTATGCTTATGTCATACTGATGACAATAACTATATTCTATCATTAAAAATAAAATAAAAATTTAAACCATCTTTTTTATATGTTATGTTTCGGCTTGGGTCTAATTCTTAGTTTTTTTCGGTAAAGTCACGTAGGTAAAAATAAAACAACTAAATTAAATCACGACGTTTCGGAGACAACACAAGTTTCCGTCTTCAGGTGGAACAGACACAGCATAATTCGCTGTATCCACATTTGTGGACACAGCGAATTTGTGGATACAGCGAATTTTGCTGTGTCTGTTCCACCTGAAGATGGAAGCTTGTGTTGCCTCCGAAACGTCGTGATTTAATTTAGTTTTATTTTATTTTACCTACGTGACTTTACCGAAAACACCAAAGAGTATGAATCCTTGCAGTCACGAAAGCTTCAAATCTAGAATTGGGTCTAATTGTCCACGCTCAATTGACGTTGCCTAGAAATCACCACGGCCCCCCTTACGTTATGGCAAGCTTCGGGGCCACTTCCTGGAGTCGTGGAGTTCTGCCACTACTCGTACGGTACATTTCATTAAATCGTGTTTTTTTAAAAGTATTTTTAAATATTACTTATTCTATCTACGTGACTTTACCAAAAGACCCCCCCCACCTCCCAAAAACAAAAACCCGTCGCTCAGCTCGGCTCCGTGTGCCACGGCGGATCGCGGATCCGGCCCGGGTTGTTGTTGCTGCCAGGGCGGCACTGCGGCGCTCCGTGTTCCTCCGCGGTGACTCCGGTTTTCCGCACCTTCGCTGCGATTCGTTTCCGTCGGCGGCGGCGGCGGGCGTGTTGCTGTGTCAGCTGTTTGCGCTGCCGCTGTCGTTGTATAAAGCCGCTGTCGGCTGTGCGCGTCGGGAGCCGGCTTGTGGTCTTGGCACGCTCTCTCTCTCTCCTCCTCCTCCTCGCAGACTGTGGCGGACTGTGCGAGAGAGAGAGAGGCCACCCCTCCCGAGGGCCTACGTAAAAGCGGCCGCGTGTCCACCACCACCACCACCTGAGCCATGGGTACAATTCCAAACAAACATTATTAAACAAAACAACAACAAAAACAGCCGGCTTCGTTTTCATCGGAGGGGATCCTTAATGGCGTTCGACGTCCAATGATTTCGCTTGGGACATTTGGGTTTGTCTTGTTTCACGTTCGTTTGCGTTCCGTATCTCGTTCGTGTTTGAAGCAGATGTGTTGTTGCCACCGGGAAGGACGTCGTGTAACAACAACATGCCCTCGGCTCACTGTAAGTAGACGGCGACGAACACGCACTGCCGCTTTATAACACTCGCACTACATTATAAAGGAATAGCAACATGCGTCCGTGCGCGTGTGTGGTGTGGTGTTTGTCGTACGTGAATACGTCGTCTGTTTTTTTGTTATTATTCTTATTCAAAGTATACCGGCTACTGACGTTACAACGTTCCGCGTGAATGATATTCGTAGCACCATTACGTGATAATTAGCCTCATTCAAACCGCACGTGATGAAAAGTAACGTATGTCGAGACGCCTGCTTGTTCCGTATGTCCAGCACATAATCATCCATAATCATCACCATCATCCATAATAATCATCACCATCATCCATAATAATCATCACCATCATCCATAATAATCATCACCATCATCCATAATAATCATCACCATCATCCATAATAATCATCACCATCATTCATGATTACTCCGCTGCTTGATGAAGTCTTCCCCCAAGAAGACACCACCACCACCACATCACCACAGTGTGATTATAATGATAATTGCTCCACACACCAGCTGATTCCATTGCCCCCGGTGTCCCGTGTCGGACGCGCGCTTTGCTCTCACGCGTTCCATTCATTGGATTCGCCTCCTGCCTTGAGATCATCGGCCGCATGGAGCAGTCGACATGAACGCTGTCCCCTTGCCCCATGCATGCCCGCTTGAATTAATCTCGAATGAGTTATCTTTATCCGCGTGTTTCCCTTCCCCGTTCTAATGTTATTCCAAACGTGCATCTTACTCTATGGTAGTTTTCTGTAGTTTTTGTTCTTATTTTATGTTGGTAATGGCCATCTTTTTCCTGAACCATATGGCAAGGCGAGTAGTAAGTACGCATTTTATTGAACACTTCTTCATTAGGCAAATCGGTATGTTAATTTCATTATTAACTTCGGCTTTCCAAAAGCATTGCGAAGCCACTATCCTTCTCTTGATTTGTATTTGTCATTGTGTTCTACAATCCAATTTGTGGAAAACGTCTTACCCTTCTTTGAACATGCATTTGTGTACTTTGGTCATGTCACTTTAGTGTGGTTGTTATGTTTTTACGTGTTTTTTTTAATTACTTTTGAACATCTGTTAGGCAAGCCTTGTTTCGTGAAAACTTGGAAGACTGCATACCTCTCCGAGTCAAATGCTTATACAGTATACTAAAGCTCATTGTTCCTTTCCAGAATACTTTATCGTAAATAGTATGTACGGGGGCTGGTCGAAAAACATTACCTAAATCCTGCTTGCTAATTTTTTCACCTCCAGTTTGTTTCACTGTTGTTTAATTTTTTAAAAATGATATCAGTGAACAATTTCTACACGCGTGTCTAATGATGGGGCCAGTTCTTCATGTCGGGTTTACCTCCCTGCTTTGAATAGAAGAGTAATCGATGAAGTAGTAATTCATTATCGATATCGCTTATTTCTCCGTGAACAAGACATTTGGTCCCGTTGCTTTGATGATCTCCAGAGTTATGCCATCTTGTTAAGGAACGTTGTCCTGTTCTTGGTTCTTTCGGTAAAGTCACGTGGAAAGGAAACAAATAATACAACTATAAAACATTAAAATTCTCACGACGTTTCGACTGCAACACAAGCAATCATCATCAGGTGTGGTGCTAACGTAAAAAAAAACCGCCACTTTTTTCTAAATTTATTGCTGTGGTTTTCACACCTGATGATGATTGCTTGTGTTGCAGTCGAAACGTCGTGTGAGAATTTTATTGTTTTATATTTTTATTATTTTATTGTTTCTCTTCTACGTGACTTTACCGAAAGAACCAATAATATGAATCCCTGCAGTCACGAAAGCTTTAAATCAAAATTTGAACTTTGTCCTGTTTCATATTGTGCAAGGCACAGTTGACTGCTTCGAGTGTGACATCTGGAACCTGATTTCAGGACTGTACTTTTTTTTTGCCATAGAGTTACGTATAACATTTTTCACAATAATTGTATGAGTCAATATCTAATCACATTATGCCTTCATATTTCTCTCTCGGGACTTTTTTCATTTTGGAGTTACCGATCATCAACCTCATTTTTGCTACCTTCATACTTAAAATGATTTCTATTAACATGCTCAGCCATGCTTGTGTTGCGTGCTCGGATGACTTTTCTCATTCTCTTCCGAATCGTATTACAAAGTCCAGTCTTCACTTTCGCGTAGATAATTGTGTTAACTGGACAGGTGTTAGGACTCGTATATACAAAGTATATTTGCACAATGCGTTAATTTGAACTCTCAAATGGTGAATTGAATTCACTAAACAAATATTGCTAATGTGCGTGTTGAAGAGATGTCCTCATTTATATATTTAAAAAAACTACGTGGCCAGAAGTAATTTTACTATTAAATATGAAGAGGGCTACTATCCAGAAGATGTTCTCTTTATTAATTCCTGTATGCAGTACACACGTATATAGTATACATTTTGCAAGTTTAGTATGTGGTGGTAGTCACTTGGTTTAGTATGCAGTATACACACATCACCGTGTGTATATGTAAATATACAGAGAAACGTGCGTAACAATGGTATGAACAATTTGGGAAACGTATGCTGTATTCCTAAAATGACGTACGCAGTGTGTACATCGTTGAAGTTTAGTACGTTACCGCTTTAGTTACAATGTATAGAGGAGGCACATATAGCCGCTCTCTATTGTATGGAAACACACACATGCACACAGAGGGAACATGCGTACAAATGTTATGAACATTTGTTGGCCGAGTGTGCTCTGCTCGTAGAATCAAGATGCGATGGTGACACCAAGGGGCAAAGTTTCATCACTTTCTCAGGGAGCCGTGTTGCTTGGGTGGGGTCGTTGGGGATGTTGAGTGCAACTGTAGGGGTCAGCAGTAGAAGATGATGTTGGCAGAAGGAGCTCTCAATGAACTTCGCTGTTCCACTCATTCGACGCAGGCCCTTGAAGCGTTCAATCGGTGTGAAGCCGTCGTGGAGTGTACTTGAATTGTAATGAGCCGGGCTACCCTGCACAATGCACATTTCCTGGCCAGCTGTACATCTACCCAGCCCCATCCACTTTTGGTAAGGTCCTACGATCAATAGCCCTTTCTTTTGCAACGATGGCTCTTCTGAGTAAAGAATGACTCTGCACATCCACGTTTGTTCATACCAGTAACTTTTTCACTTGTCATTCATGCCTTTGTGCTGTTGCGCACGCATACGCTATCAAGTCCCCACATGGTTACATCACACCAGCTGACCAATGGAACTCTGTATACTTTTGAACTGAAGCTTTGGTGTAAGGGCTAGTGTATACTTTTGTCTCCATAGAGAATTATGGAACCAGGCCACAGCTTGTAATGTGTGTAGAATATGTGTAAACTCTCCCCGCTGCTTCGTGCTTTACACAGGGCTGTCTGTACATATACATTGTACACTCTGGCAACGACTTTAAAATACATTTGTTACCGTGTGCTATTCCAACTGCACTGTCAGTGCCACAGAATGAGACGAATGTAATTTGAAACGCTCACAGAGCAGTGCCACCATCCTATGTTGGACAACAGGCAGCGGAAGGAGATGTCACAGAACTACTTCTGAGATCTATTTCGGTGACCTTCCACATACAGTATAACAAAAACGCAACACATTCGTGTTTGGGCTGCACTGTCAATGCAGTATCACCAAAACATTTCTCATTCCACATGCTATGCCATAGCGATATTAATGACATGCCAATAAAACTGAAATTATATTTCTCTGGTCTGGGTTCATTCGCAGTTATTATTTGTGTGCAGTCATTGGTACCCTGGGGTGGCTGAAACTCATTTTTGAAAGGATGATCCCAGCAGTTCCATCTCTGGTTCCCTTGAGTCACCAGGTCACGTCCCTTCTGAAGGAAATAATCGCGTCTTTAATTAGCCCTATTGGGACTAGGCTTGGCTTTCCACTAATACATGCGAGGCAAAGGAAGGCTTGTCTTTCCAAAAATACATTTATAATTCAAATCCGTAAATGACAATAAAACCAATCGCATCAGAAATTACTTAACTAAAGTTAAAATTAAAAACTACAGTCGATTTGACAGCAGTGAACATTGATGGCTACTGTACTGATACGTTCTAGTGAGGGTGAAACTGTTCTACAGTTGTCTTTGTTTAACTGCTGCCTTGTTGGTTGACCCCATTTTCTCAACCCTTTCAGTTGGTGGCCTGAGACGAAATGGCCATGCGTCCAGTTCTCTCTAGCAGGTGGTCTGGATAAGGCTGAGAGATTTTTTTTCGCAACACGCTTTGCACATCTGTGCGTGGGTTGTTGGGTCTAATACATTTAAAAAGAGATTGATAATTTTCTGGAAAGGATTTATTCACCCCCCCCCGCCCCCCCAATTTTTTTAATGAAATGGGTTGAATAGATCTGGTAATAGCTCATTGCTTAAAAATACAACTGTTACAATATCCTGCGGGACTATAAGACGCCCTGAAAAGTAAGACGCACCCCAAAGTTTATTTCTATTGTGAATTAGACGTTATAACAACCTTTGCTTTAACATATAAGGGGAGGAAAAGTTAATCTTATAATCCGGACAATACAGTATTAAATTGTTGTATTTTGTGAGCACGTAGTTTGTATGTCCCCCTAAATCTTTAACTCTCAATAAGCCAAATGCCCACGTTCCTCTGTAGTTGTGTTTTTTTTTTACTCATGCCAATAATAATGACAAAGGAAATTAGATCAGTGGTTGTCCAAACACGGTTTAGGGCAGAGCGCAGCATGTGTTTTAAACAAACAAACAAAAATAAAAAATAGCAACGGGCCCTTGGGCTTATTTGAAAAATTGAAATAAAATCTGCAATAATAAACTCACCTGCTGTTTGTGCATCTGCATTGAGATTAGTAGTGCCTTGGAGATCAGTACCAGAACAACAGGACATAAAAGGAAACTTGTGTTGACCGAGTATAGATTTACACTGCAGTGTGGTCACGAAGCCTCGCGGTTTGTCTTTTGTTACACGAGTGAGCCAATGCTCCTTCAACTTTGCCTCCGAGTTCTCGATCAAACATTTCGTCCGTTTTTTTTTATATGTTCGCGTGAGAATGTGTGTTTTTTTATTATCAATGCGCTGCTTATAGAGGAAATCTTCAATGAGTCTCAATGTATCTTGGTAAGGAGGGTTCTGTCAAGTTTTCCCAGGAAGTAGTCGTGTTGCTACGTGTAATCCCAATTGAGTAATTTGGAGGTAGTTTCTTACTATTGGGTTGTTTTTACTAATTACCAGGTATATTGTATGTTTTTTTTTAATCTATGGTAGGAAACCCATGTAGAACATGGGGAAAGCCATATACAATATCCACACATAAAGGCACCTGAGTTGAATTTAACCCTGGCCCTTCTTGCCGAGGCACAAGTGTACATTTGGTCTTCGTGCCATTCTTGGAGCGCTGGTCTATCACGGAGGCGCTGGTTCACTGACAGTCTAAAGTAGTTTTACTTTGAGGGGCGGTTATTGATATGTGTTGTCCCAGTCGAGTAATTTGAGGGTCATTTATTTGCCAAATTTGGATCCTGACGCTTGCTCACAGGACCCATTCTATTTCGAATAATGTCATGGGATCTGGGCACACTGCCTTAGTGCTTTGCTCCATTTCTCTTTGCTGATTTGGTCCTGGCTGTGATGCTATACTCAAATGCATAACCAAGAAGCTGTCCGTTATCTCTTTAAAATTATGAATAGGTGGTTCCCTGTGTCTTTGCTGTTAGGGAATCTTTCTGATCCTCGGGTATTAACACTGAATCTGCAAGACTCCAAGTGGTGGCTTAGCCTGGCTGTCCAAGCCTTGGTCATTAACAACGATGCATCACAATTACATATGTGCCTCGTGTGTTATCAACAAACACCCTATGTGTCGAATTTTGATTTAAAGCTTTCGTGACTGCAGTAATTCATATTCTTAGCTCTTTCGGTAAAGTCACGTTGAAGGGAAACAATTGAAACAGTTGAAACAATTGTTTCCCTTCAACGTGACTTTACCGAAAGAGCTAAGAATACCCTATGTGTCCTTAAGATAACTTATTCTGCCTCCGACATTTAATACCGTTAACGCCAGACACTCAGAATCATAAATGTATCACAGTATGGCTAGACACTGTGGCTAGACAAAAAAAAACCCTTTAGAATCGTAGGTACCTAAGTCTAACTTATGAGAAATAATTAGTCCTTAAAATGTTTTTTTCCAACTTCTGGAATGTATAGGGGCCTCTGCTAGAGGGAGCTCGAGAGAGAGAGACACTCGACAACATTTTTTCGACATACTCTTCCACAGTGACCAGGCGCCAAGCCTACCGGTGCACACCTGTAATGCAGTGCATTGGAGGCGAGAGGGCTGTTGCTTCGCACAGCACTGTGAAACTCTCCAACTCTCTCCACTGCAGGTTGGCCACGGCATAGCAGTAGAGCAAGTGTATTGATTGCATCTGTGCGAAGATTTTTTGAGTACCATCCCCTCACATTTGTGGCTTAGCGTAAGATAAAGTGCTCTGCTTCCCTCCCAGTGCTGACTGCATGGTGATGCCGTAAAAGCCACACGTGTCATTTGACTTGCGACCGGTACACCGTCGAGTAGTAGCATAGGCATTGCGCACGCGATCACGCGTAGATGTGTGCTCCATTAGCGAGAGTTCCATTCGTGGTTGCCTTTGGGAGGCCCCGAGGGAAGCAGCCACCGCCGATCGGCGCCGTGTCAGTGGTTTCCCTTGTACGCAAGGTCGTGGCTCCGTCTGAATCACAAAAGGTGACCGGGTCAACTTGGCAAAGATACTGGATGTGTAAAGTTTGCGTCGGTGTGCGGTATGGACCGGCTGCGGTACCTCGGCTTCGTGCACCATAGCCGCTGCGCGTGAATCGATTCTAGGCGCGCGCTCACAAACTCTCCCTTGTGCCGTTTTTTTGTTTGTCGCTGCTGTCTGCTGTTACTTTTTCGCCGGCCATGTGCGAACGCATCGGCAAGCAAGGCGAGACGTGAGATTTATTAGATGCATGTGGGTGGAATTCTGTCGGAGCTCAGGAGGTGATTGTGCTTAAAGGGGTTTCACCTTCCTCGTGAAATTTGCTTGCGGCGTCAAAAGTGTGCATTCGTGCCAGCTCTGAGTACTTTCAAAACGTGTGTGTGTTTTTTTTTAAGACTGTTTGTTGTTGTGAAACATGAACAGTCGTCACAGTGACATTCACAAAATATATATAGTTTGCATGAGCCCTTAACAAGTAGTATTGTATATTTGACACCACTGTAGTACGTCATTCTTGCAATGAGTATTTAAAACAATACAATAACAAGCATCGTGATGACAAAGGTACAGTTCCGTCGTTATTCACAAACTTGCGTTCCACAATTTTGGCTATCCATGAATCGCATCTGGAACTCTGCACAACTGCATCGAGAGGGAGAGATAGGAAGGGATGAGATAAAGAGATGAGAGGGAGAGAGAACTTCTCGAAGCTTTAGAAGCATCTGCAGATGTTGCGCGTACGAGATCACTTATAGAAGCTTCCAAGAAGTTCAACATACAACAACTGTAATTTAATACTTGAATATAACATTTTTATTTACTTTATGTTTTTTTATTATAACAATTTTTTAACCAGCTTATTTATGTATTTGTTGAAGATAATTCAATAATATTATCCGGGAAATTAGCTATTCGCGAGCATCTCCAGAGCGTATCCCTCGAGCGAATACTGTCCATACGTATCGCCGTGAGAAAACACATTTTTCCCAACCGCTTCTGCATTCTTCACTGCACCACGTCCGGCTGTGTTTGCAGATGAACCCAGGTTCATGGGCGTGGCCAATGGCTCCTTGAAGACGGGGGAGGGCCCCTATTCGGTGTGGGACGACCGGCACGCGCAGCAGCGGCGGCACGTGGAATCCACGGCAGCCGGGGTCAAGTCGGCGGTGGTGGAGGAGGGCGAGCTGGTGGTGGGCGGTGAGGGCTGCCCCGTGCCGCCCTCGGAGCACGAACCGGCCCTCGTGATATTCGACAAGGACGGCACTTTGATGTGCTTCCATTCCATGTGGGGGCCCTGGTGCGAGGAGATCGGCCAGAGGTACTACTGGCGGGGGGGGGGGGGGGGTCGCTGGGGTCACAGGGGAAGCGTCCCCGAGTTTGCTCGCCTTTGGTGCTGCGCCACTTGTAGTCGTGAACCGGCGTGCGCGGCTGCGGTCAAGAGCAGGCTGCGTTGCCGCCGGCGTTGATGGTTGCCAAAAAAAATAGACTGGTTAATATTGTCGCGATTGTGCTAGCCATGCACGTGTCATGAGTGTAAAAAAAAATATTCTCCATTGCATGATTCGTACGCATGTATGTTGAACTTCTTTCGCACCGTACGTGGCCAACCGTGTCAATCGGAGGTGCGTGGGAAGGACGGCAAACTAAACACAGAAAGCAGTTCTAAAGAGATGAGTTTTCAAATGATACATTTTTTTTAGTTTTTAATCTGACACCGATTGTGCTATCAGTCAGGGCCTTATCATGAGGCCAAGAGTCCATTTGGAACTCTCATCGAACTGTGCAACCTCCCCCCTCCCCCTTGTATTAGAGAATGATCCACGCGTGCTGGAGAGGAGCCCATGGAAGGAGATCGCAGAACTACTTCCGAGGTCTTTTCGAGCAACCTCTGGTCCACAAAGTAGCGGGGGCCGCATTTTTCCGCCCTCCCTGCTGCAGATTGACGGCCCGTCGTATTGCCGTCAAGGCGACGTTTTTTTTTATTCTGAGAGATACAAGTTAAAGACAGAAACAAATTTAATATTGTAAGGACTTTTAGTACCGTATTCAGTGCAGAGGCTGAAACCATCAACTCACTAGACACGATAACCCAGTTTATTCCTGTACAGGCAGCTGCTTGGGTTCAGACCCAGGATCTCAGCAGTGCTGGATCTGTACTCTGACCTCAGAACCCACTTGGCACCGTAATTTACCTCTTCAAGTTTCAAAATGACAAGCACTACTCCGATAAAATTCACGTGAATTCGGAGAATGAAGCGGGTTTACAATGTTTTACCCATGCTTCGCTCCAACTGCTCTTCGCGTTTTCCTTCCCACGTATCTCCGGTTAGCACGGTTTGCTACATATGGCGCGAAAGAGGTTCAACATGCATACATCATCAATATCATCGTCAGCAGCTGCAGCAGCCATGCACGATCTGTCCACTGTTGGATGAAGGCTTCCCCAAGCCATCGCCGCCTTTTGTAATGCTGTAATGTAGCAGCAGCAGCAACAACAACGGCCGCCATTCGCCACCCTAGTGGCAGTGACGTCACCACGGCACCTGTGCCATGCCAGGTGCACTTTGAGGCCACGCGAAGTGACGAAGGCTCGCTGAGAGAAGGTCACGGTACAGACCCAGGTGCCGTGGGTCGGCTGGCTGAGATGACTGGTATATACACACTGAAGCAATGCAACACTGAAGCATTCCTTCCTTTATTGGTCATGTTTCTCACCTGCCCGTTTCATGTTTTGTACACAAGGTTTTGAGTATGTGTGCACATGTATCTCTGTGTACTATACGAATGTGTACGTGTCCTGCATGTTCTATATTGTACAGCCCTGGATAAGGGCCTCCCAATGCCTTGTCCGGTCATAGAGAATGTTTGGCCAAACTTTACTACGCTGGTATGTGCGGGTTGGTGAAATACACCGAGTTCTAGATTTACAGTGTACAAGAGTAACACTAAGTACCCACTACAAGGGCTCTTTGAAGCCCCTTCTGCCAGTAGGGTTGCACCGTTACCTTTAAATTTTACCTCTAATTTTTGTTTTTAATTTCTTTAAGATTGTACAAGACTTATCGGTCAAACAGTTAGGCAGGCGAGGCATATCAAAGGCAATACACCAGGGTTCAATAGTGAACGGAAAGGACAAAGCATCACGCAGCCAAATAGTCCATGAAGCCGCAGAGTGATCGGCAAGAAAACGCGTTTCTAATCTTCGGCTTTCTCCGCGTCAACGAGAGCCGACACCGACGGTACAAGCAGCACGAAGCTCGCTCACTCGCTCATCCTCTCCGCTGTCTCTGCCCTTGCCCTGAAGGGGATAATGAAAGAGCAGGGATTAAATGTATTTTTGCACCCTGGAGGACTCGCCAACCCTGCATTCCCCCACCCCCCTTGCATCCACAACACTCGGGTAGCTGCAGGAGATGAACAGAACTCCGGTCGATGAGTAAACAAGAGCAGGGCGACCCGGAGGGTCTGGTAGGCCCAGGAAAGAATGCCACGTGAGGCCTCCTGATCCATTAACGACAAAAAAAAACAACCAGGCCCGTTGTGTGGGTTTCTTTTTGCGTGTGTGAGCCCTGAGAAATTTCCACCTCCCCCCGCCCCCCCATCACTAACAGCAACACTGACCACGATCCATCTGTGTTAGGCCTGGGTACAAAATCCTCCCTAACCTCTAACGACATCTTTTCACCTCCTAACATTATAGCCACCGCGGCTGGAGGCGAACCGCGTCGCGAAGTCCCGGATCTTCGTGTGGCCGCGCGCAGGGTGGTGGCTGTCACGGGGCGCCCCGAGCTGCTGGGCTGCGTCTACCGGGCGCTGGGCTACGATGGCGAGCGGCGCCTTGTCCAGCTGGGCAGCATCGCCGAGAAGACGATGGAGCAGGTGCAGCTGATGCTGCGCGAGGCCCTGCAGCGCGAGCACGGCCTGGAGGACGCGGAGGTCGAGCGGGTGGTGCGAGTGGCCTGGAGGGATGACTGCAGCGGCGGCAGTATGCGGCCTCTCGGCGACTTGGTGGCCATCTTCAGGAGGCTCAAGGAGCGGGGCTTCAAGGTGAGTCAAAGTCGGTCATCTTGGTGGTTTATTTTTTTTTGTTCCCTGGGTGGTGCCCATCTCCTGTTTGCAACGCTGAGCCAGCAGTGGTAATGCCTCGTTCTCCCTACGGCAGGGGTGGGTGTATATGCGGGACAACCACCAGAGGGGCGGTACTTGAGGTGTGAGAGCATGGATGATTTTGAAACATCATTGCGAAAAAAAGTTCGACATATAACGTAATTGTCATCATAATCTTCTTTGTTGGGCATAATTGTGCCCACTTCCTCTGCGGCATATTCAGATGCGTTTAGCCTTTGGCGCTACGCAAATCCAAATCGCAATTGCTCGGGTTGCGATGGTCAAGATGGATGTTGTCATCGTCACTATGGTAGTCTTCGTCATTGCCATCATCATTGCTGTTACCATTGTCGTCACCATCATCCTTATCGTCAGAGTACCCAACCTCGGATGACCGTGTGACCTCAGGGATCCGATTGGAAGTTGCCATCCCAGTTGCCCCTGTAAGGAGAGTATTGACTGTGGGTTCCTGTATGTGTGCAATAGAGAATGGCGTAGCAGTAACAGTTGCCGGTGATGATTGCCCCTGGGCATGCCATAACCGTAAAGCATCTGTGCATGTGTATGTATACATTATGAACACATTTTAACTCCGGCTGAAAGCATTGTTGCGTTATGTCTGTCTGTAGCAGGGGGTGTTCACGATCACTCTCATAAGATTGATCCAATATGCATCAAACTTTTGTTGCTATTCAGAAATTAACCGTCATTAAAACGGACAAATTAACCAAAGGTTTGGCCAAACTTTGGAGAGAAAAAAAAACGGCGCTAAAAGTCCTTCGCCTCGGCATGCCAGCGCTGCCTGCCATGGTGCGTGCGCCCTCCTCGGCAGAGCCACTTCACTGTCCCAGCTCCCCCCGTTATCTTGTCGCGGCCTACAGATGGACGACTTCCTTCGCTTGGTGCGTGCTCTACTGCTGTCGCCACTCAATAGATACTTACGTGGTCAAGCGCATGTTTTGAATGCGTCGGGGGCGTCGCCAGATTCCAACGGGCACGCCCAATTATATTCCTTCCCCCCCGCACCCCCGCCCCCGTTTGACCGCGCATCTCAAAAGATCGCCATCTGCACGTCAGACTCGCGGGCGGGCACCGAGGAGTTCATCGACGCCCAGGGCCTCGCGCCGCTCCTCGACTCGGTGGTGTGCGGCGACGACGCCGGCATCGTCCCCAAGCCCTCGCCGAGCCTCGCCCTCGACATGTGCCGGCGGCTGGGCGTGGATCCGTCGCGCGCGGCCATCGTCGGCGACACGCCCACGGACGTGGGCATGGGCCGCGCGGCCCGCCTCGGCCTCACCCTGGGCGTGCTGTGCGGCGTGGGCGTCGAGAGCGACCTGCTGGCCGCCGACGTCATCGTGCCCGACGTGGAGACCGCCGCGGAAGTGGCGCTCGCCGCGTTTTCGCCGCGTGGGGGCGGCTGTCTGCCGCCCGTCCGGCTGACGCCCTCCGGCGTGGCGAGGCTTTTGTCCGGCGCGCACGACAACCTCGGAGGCGGTCGTCCGTCGAGCTAAGCCGGCGGCCGGGTCGTGGTGGCGGGTGGCGGCTTGGAACGCGCGTTTTTGGGTCGTCCGACGTCCCCTCGGAACGTTTTCTGGAACCGAGTTAAATCGACGAAAAGGGCGCTGCGGGCACAAACGTCAGACGTCGGATACGACAGCGCGTCGGGGAGAGCTGTTGAAACGAGACCACGAAAAAGCTACGCATTTTGCCTTTGTCCGGACGAGAGTTGTCTCCCCACCTTCGGGTGAAATGGTGACCAGTTAGTCATTGGGGAAATATTAAACTTAAGAGCATTACTTTGTACCGGTAAATATTTGTTTGTGGGTTTGCCTGTTTCTCTAGACTTTTACCTGATTGTTAAATTTGTTGTGTCAGCACAGCCATGAGTTTAACTTCACCCTTAGATAAAACGGCAGTGCAAGCATTTTTCTAAATAATTTAAGGTGGCCGGATGTTTTGTACATTTTTCCACTGCAATGTCGTTTTGGACTACAGTGTTCGATAAACAACACTTTTTATGAATGACAGACGTTCATTCAATCCACGCTTCCATTACAGAATTAAATCGCTGGCTTCTAGCGCACCGATTTCATAACGTGTAGCATATACCATATTGAGTGTTACCAATTATATTTAATTACCGTTAAATAATTAACGTACATTGTTCCCAAAGAGCTATGAAATAAGCACTTTAACATATATATTCTTGGTTCTTTCGGTAAAGTCACGTAGAAGGGAAACAATAAAATAATAAAAATCTAAAACAATTTTTTAAAATTATTTTATTGTTTCCTTTCTACATAACTTTACCGAAAGAACCAAGAATATGAATCCCTGCAGTCACGAAAGCTTTAAATCACTTTAACATGATTAAGTTATTGATTGACGTCCGTATTGTAATAAAAACAATATAATGAGAGTAGAATGTTGATTACGCGCGGTCTGAATTTTTGGTAGCCTTTTATTGATAAATAACTAAATAATAGCATTCGTCTTGAAGATAACTCCATTATCAAACTCCTGAGCGATCTTCCGTTAAACGTTTCCATCTAAAGAGTTTACCAGCTTTATTCATGTTTTTTTTTTATTAACAAGAGACATACACCACGTCTTATGTGGCTGCACCAACGGCGGTGTTCGTCTGCGTTGTGACAAGTGGGCCCTTTTTGAAAATGCAATCATGCTGTCGCGTTATTCAAAAATCTCTCTTCCAAAAAAACCAATCAGTGCCCGTTGCCTCTCACCCCGAGGAGTGGCCACTCGGGCAAAAAAAAGTTACACTAGGCTATTAGTTGGCTTTTACTCACGTTAAACAAAAGGAATGCATATGTACGCAAGGGTTAAGTAAAGCAAGGGAATTGTTAAGTTCGTTGTGTAGCCATCTGTGGTGGGTCCGATTTATATATATATTGAAAAAAAATTGACTTAAAGAGAGGATGATGCACTTACTCCATGACAGCCCCCTCATTATTGATTTGTAGAAGTACACGTTTGGAAGACACTGCCCCGGGTGCAGCGGGCAGCACGCTGGACTCGCGATCCAGAGGATGCTGCTTCAAATGGGCTAAATCTCTTAAACCCCCCCCCTCCCACCTCTCTTACCCAGCAGTGTATATGGGGTGCACGGCAGGCAGGCCGTGTGTGGTGGGGCAACGCGTGGGTTGCTCCCACCTCTTCCAAGATGTCCCAAGCCGGCGTGAAATAGTGGGACAAACGCCCTCCACAAGGGGATCTCTTAGAGTACGGTTGGCCACATTCGGTGCGAATGAAGTTCTACGTACGTACGGAAATCCTTCTGCCAGCAGTGCTGTGAGCAAGTGATTGCAGGGCTCTAATTTCTATGTATAATAAAGTAACTGTAAGGTTGTGAGGCGTTAGTATGCTGAAACATACGGCAAGAAGTGAAAGCCTGCATGCACTTGTCTTTTAACGTGGCTCTTCTCACAGAGCATTTTGGCCGCCACTCAAATGCTTGGCTTGCCAAACGTGAACGAATGTAAAACGCGTTCCTGTTCACGCGTGCCCCCAGTGCGAGTGAGAGGGTCCCCTTTGTCGTTGGCCTTTTCACCATCGTTAAGGAAGCACGCGCGTGTATCATCGACCCCCTCCAAAGGCCGCTAGCACGCGAAGTAGCATCTCGCACGTACAGTACTATACCGCGGGCCTCGCTCAGATTAGGCACGGTTAAACGCATAGATTAAACCCCGCTTTGGTGTGCAAGCCGTAGCATCGTGACCACCCCCCACCCCTCCGTCCCCCTTGACCTTTGACAGCCTCTATCTTGTCACAGTCATTCCGCGGAACGCGAGTGTTACTAAGATGCCCAGCGTGGTTGTCCCATTACTCCCATGAATATTTTCCGGGATTGCTGGACTTGGCTGGAGTAGGTGGCGTGTGACTGCTAGCAAATGGCCACGGCGAGAGGTTGCACCGAATGTCGACCCATGCGCAGAAATCTTTTAACGGAGCTCGGTCCTGGAAATGGATAAAAAATAATGTGAAAATGGTAACGTAATCGTAAATCTTGACTTAAAGCTTCCGTGACTGCAGGAATTCATATTCTTTGATTATTTCAGTAAAGTCACGTAGGTAGGTTCAAATTAATAAAAAAATAAATAAACTACGACATTTCGATCACAACGCAAGCGATCGTCATCTATCTGCGTGACTTTACCGAAAGACCCAAAGAATATAACGTAATCGTAGTTGGCTTCGAACCGGTCGGCAATTGGGTGTCTGGCAATTGGCAGCGGTGCGCGTGACCACCGCTGCTGTTTACACGGTTAACTTTCTGGGGTGGTTGTAGCTAGCTCGTACCTGCCCTTCCATTGCAGGCTACCGCTACCCCGGCCGCCGCCGCTGTGTTGGTTGCGAAAGAGTACATTTCTTTTTTTGTTTAGGACATCGCGCCACCGCGTATCACTCGCTCCGTCTCGCCCGTCACCGTGCGAGGTCACGAACACCGGTGTCACTGCAATACCCTCGCGGCTTTTATTTGTTGCACAACCATCCACCGTCACTTTCCAAAATGCTTACAAATTCACCCTACCCCCACGATAAACCCCAGGATTTAGGTCTGATATAAAATAAAACAATATATAATTCCAACCACTCTCAATCGACCAATTGATGTCAGATGGAATTTCCCCTCCCCACTCCTCCCCACACTGAGCAGTGTGGCTTGGTAAAGACTAGTGTGTGTGGGACAAGATTCCAGTTCTGATACTGCTCCCAACTTAACTTAGCGATGGCTGCGCAATTGAACTCAGGCCGCCGGGTTCATAGCGCAAGTACACCAACCACTGTTCCACCGCTCCACCTGTTTTTAATGTTTTCCAACTCGAGCTGAAACCACGAATGCATTAGCGCTCTCTCTGCATGTATGTATAGGTTGTATCAACTCTGTCCGTCTGTCTACAATGTCTGTCTGTATCGTTTTGAATCTGTACGTCCTCGGTCTAGATTGTATGCTGTGATCAATGGCGCATTGATACTTATCGTGATACTAGTTCTCATTAAGAGGCAGGTGATAAACCCTGCGATGGCTTGGTGCTGTTTCTCATCGTGTCTGCACTCCTAAAGTTTTACATTGGTGCCACCGGGATGCCTGTGTTGGAAGTCGCAGAACGCCAAGTGCCGCATTGCGCGTGTGGTGTGACTGCAGGGATTTCACAGCGCCACGGCCCAGTGTGACACTTGGTTCTCAAGCGGAGGTTGCATGTTTTTGCTCAGTGGGAGCATTTCCTAATAAGACTAATAAAAAATGGTGATGATACATTAACAACGTGTGGAGAATACGTATTGTGATGGTAGAGGTGGTTTACTAACGTGAGCGCATTAAAATATTTGCGAGCCGAACACTGGATCGTCATGTGTGTCATGTTTTTTTTTTTACGAATGGTTTTGTCTGTCTGTCTGAAATGCGTCCAGATGCTGCTGCCCAGGTGTCATGGTTAGCGCAATGAACTTGCGATGCAGAGGCCGTCGGTTCAACCTTCTCGCGTGAAATTGAAACAATGGGCAGATTTCTTAAATCTCTCCGCCTCTCTCCACCCAGAAGTATAAACCGGCACACCACAGCGAGGCGATCGGAAGGATGGCGTGTGGTGGGGTGGGGTGAGGTGTGGGTACTCCCACCTCTGCCAAGATGCGTGTATATAAATGTTGGGACTTCTTTCGCACTGGACGTAACAAACTGCGCCAAATGGAGGCGCTGATGTGTGACCAGTGGAAGAGTAGGCAAAATACCACAGTAGAGGGTACTTGTTCGGAGCTCCCTGTAGTGGAGGGCCCTTCTGCCATCGTTGGCGTGAACAAGTCATTGCAGGGCTGCTCCTTTACCTTGCGTATGAGGAAGTGAAAATGTCAGCAGCCCATGTTAAATACAGCGCATACCACGTATGCGAGCGGTGTCTGCAGTCCATTGAATTTGTTTGCTCAATTCTAGATTTGAAGCTTTCGTGACTGCAAGGACTCATACTCTTTGGTTTTTTCGGTAAAACGTAGGTAAAAATAAATAAATGAAAACAACTAAATTGTTTGCTCAAGTCCAAGATCACGATGCTATTCAATGTTGTTTTTTTGTATACGAGTGGAACGTGTCGTGCCCGGGTACTGCAAGGCCCGCCTGTGTCCGTCCAGTGTTCGCCGAGCTGCATTGGCTTCCGGTTGCTCAACGAATTGCATTGTTATAAGGCTGCTCGTTACACACAAAGTGCTTGCCACAAATGAAACCACAATAGCTCGCTGATCTCGTCGAGGAACATAAACCAGCATCAGGCGAACTCCCGTCATCCTCGCAGCAGCGGCTATTGGCTGGCCATCGAACAAAGACGGCGGTCACCGCATCACTTGCTTTCAGATGCGCTTCTGCGGCCGTCTGGAATGCTCTTCCGATATTAGCAAGCCACTTGAGCTATGCACTTTTAGATTTGAAAACGCATTTGTGGTTCGCTACTTTCTGTGTTTCGTTTGCTGTCCTCTCCCTGCACCTACAATTAGCATGGTTGGCTACGTACGGTGCAAAAGAAGTTCAAAATACAATAGGTTTTTTTGTACATGACGGTCACGCAGCTAAGTACTATCCACTGAGCTATGTTGCTCTTTTTCAGAACTGACCTGGCCACAAATGATAGCTCAACAAGTCGGAGGACCCAGAGAAAAGTCCACGCGATCACGGGGAGAGACACACGTAAACTCCAAATATACAGCAGGCGTCAGGATTGTAATCAAACTCATGACCTCCTGTGTACCAGGAAAGGTAGTTGACATCTTACCACCGTGGTGTGATGACACATTGAATGAATTCGTAGCAGCGGTAAAAACATTGTTCAAAGCATGTTAGAACGATGTTCAATATTCATTTTTCTTAATACAGGTCTAAATGTGGAGGGAAAAAGCGGAGGACCCAGAGAAAAAAACCACGCCACCACGGGGAGAGAGACACGCACACTCCAAATATACAGCAGGCGTCAGGGTCGGGATCGAACCCACGACCTCCTGTGTACCAGGCCAGGGAGATAACATCTCGCCGGCGCGGCGCCCCAAAAGGAAAATGTTAGGGGTCAATAGCGGAGGGCATGGAGGCGAGGCTCGGTCGAATTGCACTCTTTTAAAATTCCCTTTACACTGTAAAAAAAAACCTGTGGCGTGACCTTGTCTAGACGGGGGTGGGAGTGGGTAGCATACAAAAACCCAGGGTGGGTGGTCACGACAGAGTCAACGTTCAACCAAACTTTAAGCGAATGTTACAGGCCACACAATGAGTAACGGTACGATCCGCTTTTTGTCTGTCATGCATTCTGCCTCAACGTTCACTCTCGCCCTCTGTGTATATGTAATGGGCCCAACTGAGTCGCAGACGTACTTCTTAGAGGCAACACATTTATTACACCAACACGAATACACAAAGCGGTAGCTGCCCCTTTACCAGATAACAGCCTAGGGTGGTGGACCACCCGGCTAACTACACTAACACACTGGGAGTTAGCTACAACGGACCGGACCCCGGCTCGGGTTCCGGACCACGTGTTGGAGACTCTTCTAAACGTAGAACTTCAGATGACGCTAGCAACAACCAACCCAGGTCCATGCGGGGACCCGGCTTATATGCTCACGGGTCGAGGCCGGCTCCACCCTTGGCCCCGCCCACCTTCGAGAGAGCTCTGGTTCTCTCTCGACTCTTCTTGAGACAACTTTCCCCGGACACGTGACCACCCCTTAGCCCCCACCTGGGAGCCCCCCTGTAGACTCACGGGCCCCCCTGTAGACTCACGTGCCGTCGGGGTCAACCAGAGTGCCGTGGCCCAGGATAACCCTGTCCCTGGGCTGACACTCTCCCACTCCCTCCTGTAGGAGTCAGCACTGCACGCCATGCGTGGTGCCACTGAGCGCTATCCCAGCGCTCACCAAGCCCTCACTAGGGCTGGTACTACACCCACCTACGGGGTGTCCGCGATGACGATGCATCGCACGCCGTGCCTCGCACGAGCCGGCATTACTCTGTGACATGCACGATGCTGCTGCATCCGTGATGTCCGCGATGTGAGTACATCGCACGCCGTGCCCCTATAGGGCCGGCACCATACAGTGACATCCGCAATGTCACTATACATATATACTCGTGAAGCCTTAGGTAAAGCCCATCGATTAATCGTGCTAATTTCGTTTTTAACCATTTATAGGACCCTACCGATGGCTCGGTCCTATCATCCCTCCTCTTGGGGGGTTGACAATTAGTAACCATACGGTGAGGAGGTCAAGCAGTGGTTGTCTTATTAGAATGTGTCATTTCCACCGGGAGATAAACACTGTCTCAATACAGAGACTCTTCTACTTACGAACTTTCAGAGATACGAACAAACCTGTCGGTATGTCCAGTGGGATGTTTGGACCGAGAGTCGTAAGTTCAACCGTCGCGCAATAGATGGCAGTGTTGGCATCTACGTCTGCAGAACGTGAAGAACCAGTGGCATCTACATCTCCACGAGACTATACAACTTTTAAAGCCATTCCCCGTGTTTAGTGTGCATGACGTACAACGTCTTTGGAATCGACAGGAGTTAAGTTGGACTTGCGGACAAATCGACTTACGAACAGACCTCTGGAACCTAACTCGTTCATAAGTAAGGAAGGCCCTGTACTCATTTGAGCAGCAAATCACATTGGCCCCACCCAACCAATTTGTTGAGAATTTAGAGGGGGGTGGGGGGGGTCAGTCAGGAGAAGGTGGGCTCTGCCACCTCGGGCTATAAGGTGATGATATTTCGACATAGGAACAAACCCAGCGGCGAAACTAACATTCTCAAGACCCGTGTTTATTCGCGCACGCGTCGACACAGCTATCACCACATTTAGAAAGATACGTCAGTCTGAGAATGTTTGTATTCAGAGAGAAAAAAAAAACATCCAATTACTGTATAAACAAAGCTGAGTACCGTATAACTACTGTACGTCAAACATGACGGTCCGCTGGGTGTTACTGCCTTCACTTGACCAAACACCGATAAAATATGATACAGCCCTTTCAAATACATCCAGTAGGATTTCAATAAAAAAAATGAAGATCCTGTAGCAATGTGAAACGTCCACAGGGTTGATTAGAAATTGATATGCGATTTGCATGAATTTAGATGTTATCAGTTGTCACGACTCCTCAAAACCGTTGTCAATAGGACTGCCCGAAAGAGGAAAACATCTAAATATAGGTGATGTCAATTGCCCTTCTTCGTGGCAAAGAGATCTAAAACCGTGATCGATTGTCCTCTTTGGGGATGTGCGGCACCGCCAATGTTGGAAATTACGATGACATGTAATTTTAAGCTTTTATATTCTAGAACGTGTAGATATTCTACGGGATTTTTTTTATTTGTTTGTAAAAGAGAACACTGACGGGAGGGGGGTGGGTTATGTTCACGATGTAATGAGGCACTTAACAGACAATTAAAACCGAGCGGTAACTGCAGTTGCACCGCTTCAATCCAAATCCAATGGTTGTCGCAAATCGCAGAAAGTGGCACGGGTTATTAAACGCATTTAAATACTCAATTTGGGTAAGTATTCATGGAATATAGATACATATTTTATGTACACGGTAGCTTCAGAGAATATCACATTTCATGGGGCGTGATGAAATTTAAAAAAGGGCGACGGAGGCTCCTCGCGAGTGGCGGACCTAGTAGGTACAGTACGTGTGTATGTTGAACTTCTTTCGCACCGTACGTAGCCAGCCGCGCTAATCGGAGGTGCGGGGGAAGGACAACGAACCAAACACAAAAAGCAGATCTAATGAAATTATTTTTCAATTTAGATTTAAAAAAATGCATAGCTCCAGTGGCTTTTTAATATCGGAAAGAAGAGCGTTCCAGACGGCCACAGAAGCGGTGACCGTCTTTGTTCGATGGTGAGCTAAACGCCGCCGCTGCTGCTGCGAAGATGACCCGAGTCCACGTGACGGTTTATGCCCCTTGACGAGATCAGCCGCGTGGTCCATTTTGCGGCAAGCACTTTGCGCGCAGCGAGAGTGAAAGCGCACGCCGCCGGTGACTTCACAAGGTTGCCACGTAGATCATTTCGCCGGAGAGGTCCTCCTCGTATCGTGACGTCGGCGGCAGTGGCGGGCTCTCGCCGTCGTCACAGCCGCTCGACCCGTTGTGCGGCCGCGGCGGCCGCTGGAGCCGCTCGATCTTGGCGGCGACGTTTCGGATGTTCCCGTTCAGGAGGTCCTTCATCGCCTCGCTCACCTCCTCCATCGTCATCTCATTGACGGTCCGGCGGATGTTCACCGGAGTGGCCACGGCATTGCTGCTGTCCCTCGCGCCCTGCTGCTGATGCTGCTGCTGCGCTTTCCAGACGCCCGCCTGCGGAGCATGCACGGGAGGCAAAGAGGGAAACGGGGCTCCGTTAAGTGCTAGAAAGAGAGGGATTTCGACGCGTCGGAGGTGATGATGCGGACATGCGATCGCTTGCTCGCGCCGCCGCGTTCCTCCACCCGTCGTGTGACCTAAAGCTTTTGGCGTCGGCTCCGGAGCGAGACGGAAAAGGCGGATCGTCGGTGCGCACCGCTCCCTTTCAATGGATGAAATACGGCACTGCAAGTTCTCGTGCCGCCGCCGCTGCCCGGAAGGGCCTCTAGTCGAGGAAGCGCGAGAGAGAAGAGGATATATTCTTAGTTTTTTCGGTAAAGTCACGTTGAAGAGAAACAACAAAATAATAAAATATATATAAAACAATAAAAAAGTCTCACGACGTTTCGACCATAACTCAAACGGTCGTCTTCAGGTGTGTTGGTTCGCATAAATTTATTTTTAAACGGCGCATTTATTTATTTATAAAAAACGTTAGCGCCACGCGCAACGATTTGGCAGTTTACCCAGGACTAGTCCATCTATATTCTGAAAAGAGGAGGGGGGAGACAAATTGTTTTATAATGTATGCTGTCTGAAAGCCACTGTAAGCGTGAACAATCAATTAAGACCTGAAATGGTTTATCAAATCTTTCCAATGATTGCTAAGATAGAATCCATCTTCTCGGTTGAAATTGTCTCTGTGCTTGTATATGTGGATAGCCTCATGAACGAATCTCTCATGGAAGCCAGATGGCTTACAAAGAACCTCTGTCTTGGAAAAGTCAATGGCATGTGAGCCTACTGAATTAGAACAATGATCTGCCACGGCCGAGGTGTTGGTCCTACCGTGTTTAAGGTCTGCTTTGTGTTCACGAATGCGGTCCGAGACATGGCGTTTGGTTTCTCCAATGTAACTACTACCACAGAGGCAACTTAGTTTGTAGACACCAGGGTATTGTATGTCCGGAATCACATCTTTTACAGACGGAACCAGCTCACGGATTTTATGTAATGTGTTGAAACGGACCTGGATCTTGTGTTTATTCAAGGTTCTTTGTAAGCCATCTGGCTTCCATGAGAGATTCGTTCATGAGGCTATCCACATATACAAGCACAGAGACAATTTCAACTGAGAAGATGGATTCTATCGTAGCAATCATTGGAAAGATTTGATAAACCATTTCAGGTCTTAATTTATTGTTCACGCTTACAGTGGCTTTCAGACAGCATACATTATAAAAAATTTCGTCTCCCCCCTCCTCTTTTCAGAATATAGATGGACTAGTCCTGGGTAAACTGCCAAATCGTTGCGCGTGGCGCTAACGTTTTTTATAAATAAATAAATGCGCCGTTTAAAAATAAATGTATGCGAACCAACACACCTGAAGACGACCGTTTGAGTTATGGTCGAAACGTCGTGAGAATTTTTTATTGTTTTATATATATTATTATTTTGTTGTTTCTCTTCAACGTGACTTTACCGAAAAAACTAAGAATATGAATTACTGCAGTCACGAAAGCTTTAAATCAAAAGAGAAGAGGATGTTCTTGGTCCGAGCTTCCAGGCTGTCTTGGAAGGGGTGGGAGCGACCCAAACGTTGCCCCACCGTACATGACCAACCGATCTGCTCGCTGCGGTCCACCGTAGCATTTTAACTGCTGAGTGCTGAAGGTTAAAAGGTGGGTGGGGGGGATTGAAGATATTTAACCCAACGTTTCAACTGCTGAGATTGAAGTGGCAAAGCTCTGGATTGTGGGTCCAGCGTGCTGCCGGCTGCACCAGGAGCGGCGTCGCCAAACGCGGTTGCCTACGTACGGTGCGAAAGAAGCTCATCATACGTACGGAGTTTGTTGTCCTTCCCCCACACCTCCGATGAGCAGACGTGCATAGTACAATAATGAGGGACTTTCATGGGGCAACTGGACAACCCTCTCTTGATAATATATTCATCTATAGACATTTATCTATTTGTATATATACACCACGGATTGCCGTGCAAACGAATACACCAATCCACTCACTTCGCCTAACCCACGCGTGCATGTACAAGGCCTTTTGTGTTTCATGGGGTTGTGGGAGCGTAGCAAGTGCAGTAGAGCGATGAAATTCGCTGCACTGCCCTGTGCTGCCAAAAGCAGCCTGCACAGTACCTGCCTGACCTCCATGTTGGTGGTGGCCCATCCGAGCACTGTCCAGGACCAACCCCGCTTAGCCGCTGGGATCTCTCAAGTCGAAACTCATCCCGGGCGATTTGACCGTGGGCATGATCGTCGAATACGCATCCCTGACTTTGTACGAACCAACGAGCTGCTCCACAACACTCGCCCACCGGTCCACCCGCAACCTCTTAAAACGTCACCCCCTCCTGACCCTCTCACCCCCTCTGACCTCACAGGGCATTTGGCTGCTGCCTTGAAATTCCCCATGATGATGATGATGGTGGTGAGCCACTTGGTCGAGCGATCGTTTGTGATCGCCAGGTCGCTTCTGAAAAAATATCTACATAGCTCAGTGGGTCTTACCTGGTAAAAAAAAAATGTTTAGTTGAGTTTCTCGCATTCATCCAGTATTTATGTACGTTGCACTTCTTTCGCACCGTACGTAGCCAACCGCGCTAATCAATCAAGTCTTTATTTCTATGGCACTATTTCGTGCAAAAGATGCAATTCAAAGTGCTGTACAGGTAAAATAAAACGTTGTTAAAAGTCTAAATCACAAGAACAATAACAGTAATTTCCATCCAAAACAAAATCGCAGTATAATAAATTGCTAGCGAAGGCATATTTAGAATTAAAAAAAAAACCCACTATAAAAGTATCTTAAGTAAAAAAGCCAGTTTAAAAAAAAATCAAGTCTCTAAATGGAACTTAAAATTGCTTAACGATCGCGAAGCCCTCTCACCGTCCGCGCGAGGCTGCCGGCGCTGCCCTGCCGCAGCGTCTCGCGCTGCCGGCTCCGGGCGAGACGCTGCGGCGTCGCCTCCCCCCCCACGGAGGGCGACCGACGGAAGACGGAGAGCGGCCGCTCGCCACCGCCCGCCGCCACCAGGCCCCGCAGGGCGTCCAGCTGGAAGCTGGGAGACGACCGCGGCCTCCGCGCAGGGGCCTCGCCCGACGGGACGGGGGACCGCGCGGCCCGGAGCGCCGTGGGGCGCTGCGCGGGGCTCCAGCTGTGGCCTCTGGCGGCGGCGGAGGCCGCTCCGGCGTGGTCGCGCAGCGGCGCTCCGGGATTCTGAAAGAAGGGAACCCGACCGTGGAGCCGCCGTGGAGCTCTCGTGTCTCGCTCGCCCGCCCGCCCGCCCGCCCGCCCGCGGGTAGAGTTGAGGACGCGGCGCGTGACTCGTGGTGATTACGACCATGGGCGAGAGGAATACCGGACGCGGTGTGCCGGGTGCGGGAATATTTTCCGGGCTTGGAAATGTTCTGTTTCTGGAGTAGGTGGCATGCGCTTGGTAGTAGCGACGGCCACAGTGAGATGCATAGTATACTGGATGCGGTGTACCGGGTATGTGAATATGGTGAGATGTTAACTACCTCGCCTCGTGTACAGGAGGTCGTAAGTTCGATCCTGACCCTGATACCTGTATATTTAGGGTTTGCGTGTTCTATCCGTGGTCGTGTGGATTTTTTTCCCTCCATATTTAAAAACAACATGCATTTAGAGTATCTGGCTGCTGTACATTTCCACGTGATGATGATGATGAGCCACTTCGTTGAGCTGTTATTTGTGGCCAGGTCGCTTCTGAAAAAGAGCTACATAGCTCAGTGGGGCCTTACCTGGGAAAATAAACAGTTTAGTCACATAAATGAGTTAATGACCATCAAATATAGACAAGCAAACAAATTAACGCATTGATAAAGCAGCTAAAGACAGCACTATGGGAAGGTGTGCCTTACTATATTTTACATGTAGATAGATATACAGTCTGTTCTCTTATGGTTTTCAAAACGCTAATTGGATATGACACGATGATGAAATGTATTAGAGGACACATTTTTTTGTCACGCTTATGCGAATTGGATATAACGCGATCGAGCAAACGTAACTGCGTCGCGCGAGTCGGAGTAAGCGGTCGTACGGCTGCCTCGGCGTAGCATCGCACGAGGCACTGGGATGCTGCTGGATGCTTCGAGATGCCACCCACGCGCCTCGGTCTTTGTTCAGCCCTGCGTTATGCATCTCACGCGTTATCGCGGACTGTACTTCACCCCTTACGTTATATATTATTTATTATAACGCGATTTTTACATAACGCGGTGTTCTTCAGGGACGCGATGACCGTGTTTTAGGGGAACAGACTATATATAGGAGTGGACCAGTGGTGCAGTGGTTAGCGCACTGCGTCATTAATATAGCGACCTAAGTTTGATACCCGGCCATGGTGAAGTGGCGAGCGATATCTTAACTGGTCCTGCATCAGAAGGGTGGCATCATTCTTTGGCCCCACGGTTCCTGGAATGCATCAAAATCAAAGCAAATCCCTCTTGCCAAAGCTTAGGTGACATCGCGAACCCAAGGGAAAGAGCTGGGGGAGGTCGCGGAACGCGGGAGTGGATCACTACTCGGTCACCACACTGCTGCTGTACCCGTGGCCTGCCTTGAATTTCTTTCCCAGAAATTGACATTTGGCCCAGTGGGATGCACCCGCCTCTGGTCAGACGCCACAGAGTGCGGCAGCGGCAGCAGTGGGGGCGGGGGGTGTGGGGGAGGAGGTGGGGAGTGCACGCTCGCGATAACGCGTTGGGCCGGAGCAGGCGTTCTGTTCAACGAGCGAGAAGCTCTGACGAGAGCGAGACGAGTGTGTGTCGTCGTCGGTCTGGAAGGGCCCCATCGTCGCAAATGGCTTCGGTAGACGCACTGAGGTGAGGTGGGCGAGCGCACAAGTTGGACATATTTTCTGGGTGAAGGCGCAGGTCCGAAGCGAGCATCTTTGCCCCTGGGAAACGTCCGACGAATGTTTTACTCACCTGGGTGTTCAGTGGTGGCAGGCGGAAAGGGAAAGCCGTCCGCTGAACGGCAGCCAGGGGGTGGTTCCAGTCAGGGCTCATGTCCCCACGCGGACACTCGCCGGTCAGAGAGGGCATCCTCCCTAATTCCGACGAAAACATAACGACAACCGTTGCTCTCCCGCGTGTTGAAAGAGAGAGGACTCGCGAGCGAGCATGACGGAGCGATGGAATCAAGGTTTTTCGGGCAGATGCTGGGTGGATTATTACATCGCGGGACGGTGAGAGATGGAGACGGCTTGGGGAGGAGGGCTCCATCCAGCAGTGGACTGACCGTGGCCGATGATGACGGTGATGCAAATTGGAAAGTCAGTTCGAGTGCAAGCGATTGTTACATGGCACGATTGCTTGGGGTTGGCATCATCCGTCAGGAGGTTGACCACGGCTTATTTTGGTGATGATTATGATGAGTACATTTGGCATTCGTGCTGTTCCTATAGTGACGGCGCTGTGTTTCGCAGACGGGTATAGTGTGTCAGCAGAAGGCGATGTTGCTTTCGATGTTTTTACCCAATGAAATAACATGCGGGAAATGTCTGGTGGGGCCTTCCATAAATGACGTCACGCGATTTTGGACGATGTTTTACTCCCCCCCCCCCCCATCGTCACACGGCGTCACAAAAAGTTAGAACCCCCCTCAAATATGACGCCACAAAGCTCTGCCCCCCCCCCCAAAAAAAACCCCCCACGTATTTCCATTTTGAAAATAAAACATGCTTCAAATCGCTTTAAACTATTGTCATTGTAGTGCGTATTTAATGTGGCGCTGCACTCTGATGTTGTAGGAGAAAACATTTATTAAAAAGTTTATTTAACTAAGTAGAACGTGTTGTCTATATTTATTTAAAGTTGCGCATTTTGATGTGACTTCACATATCTCAAACCTCCCCCCCCCCTCGTCACACATCGTCACAAATGTCTGACCCCCCCCCCCCCAGGTGCGTGACGTCATTCTGCCAACGTGGACCGTGGTGCTGGCAGGAATGGGCTACTCATTTTAGAATAACACCACAAGAGCTTTCACATCCACTTCAAAAAAAGTAGTCACCGCGTATTTACAATAACCTTATTCTCCAGATTATAAGGTGCTCCGGAGAGTCGCAGACACCCCCCAAACTTGTGCCTGGTGTCAAACACATTCTCCTGCGGAGGGAGCTGGTAGGAACGTTGGGTTGCTCGGTCAATGGCCAGGGTCAACAGCGGCACCACCACGTGGTGTATTCCGCAAATATGCCCGACTGTGAGGGCGGGCACAAGCCGGCGTGAGTAGGTTAAACGTTGTCTTTTATAAGGGAACCACGGGGTGACCAGCCCCTCCCCACCCAGCCCCACCCCTCCCACCCCCCACCCAGCCCCACCATCCCCACCCAGCCCCTCCCCACCCAGCCCCTCCCCACGCTCCCCACCCTCCCCTCTCCACTCTCCCCTCCACACCCAGCCCCTCCCCACCCTCCCCACCCAGCCCCACCCCTCCCATTTTTGGATGCACGACGGACGGACGGACACAAGAATCCCCTGTGGGCTGGTGTAACCAGGAGGTTCCTACCAGTATAAAGTTATACACAATCTTGTCTCACACACACACACACACGCGCGCGCGCGTGCGTGCACAGGTACCGAATTACGACACACATCCCCAACTTCTCCTTTAATTTACAAGGGGGAACCAAAGTGCATCATATTTCAGAGGATACGGTAACGCTCCCGAAGTATTAACCAGGGCGGCCGACAGATTCACACGGCAAACCCCTGCAACAAGGAGCACACGCCAAATGCTTTCGCGACCAATATTATTCGCAATAAAGGTTTTTGGGTTACATCGTGTAAATATAAATGTGTCGTTAACCCACCACCACCACCACCACCAATACCCGACAAAGCCAATCGATAAGGTTTGTCACGTGAACAAAACGTGCCAACTAGTTACTACTTTAGCACCCACCGGTGTCTCGGAGGGTAAACCCACAACATTCACAATTTAAGTACCGTGACGTTTCGCTGGTGATTACAACGACCAGCTTCATCAGGCGGTTTGCCAGAATTGTGAAGAAGTCCTCCTGCTTCCGACATGGCCGAGGAGGAGCACACACGCTGCTTCTTGGTCACGTTACCGAGAAAGGACAAATTCACGCACACAGACTGGCACGCCCGCACATACGCATGCAAAGTGCCTTGCTGTACCACATTTGGAAAACTACGCAGCGTTATAACGGTTACGAAAGGAACATAATCCCGTCTGGCTTCAACGTCAACCCCTCGTCGAGTGGTACATGTGTCTCCATGGGGAAAATAAACGCATTATTCTACCGCGCAAATGTCCTTAATTTTCGCCCACCAAGTGCAAACGTTTTGCTTTGGCAGTGGCGGTGTGCCACGCGCGCCAGATGCGCGCAAATCACTTGGAGCAACGGTTTTATGGTCGCCGCGTAAAAGCGAGACGCAATTTCCTGCAATGGAATACTCGCGTGAAAATAATACGCCCAATAACCACCACGTGTCGCCCAGCCACGCGCGTATGCGCAGCAATGTTCTGAAGTGCGCACGCGTGCGTGTGCGTGTGTATGTACGCATGCCTGCGTGGCTGTGTGAACAGATGTGTGGGTATGTTTGCGTGTCTGTCTGCGTGTGCCAATGTGTGTGTGTGTGCGTCAGTGTGGGGAAGCGGTGGTGTAGCGGTCGATTCCCGCTCACGGCCAACACCGGTGACGATTATCCGAACCGGTCCCGGGCTTCCCCTCGGTCGACTCAGCCTCAAATGAGTACCTGGTGCGATGTGTAAACATCGCCACTGGGGAGATGAAGGCGGCAGGGGGTGGTGCTGGCCACCCACCCCCTCGTGTGCCTTGCCGGCCTTCATAGGTGCTCGCTAACAATTACTTGCCCCAACAGTCTGTTAAGGCTACACGGAGGATCTTTGTCTTTGTTGTTATTCCACGCAGCCACTCCCCTTGCCCACTGCCAACGCACATTCGCCCAATGTCAGCGACGTGGCCTGGTTGGCATGGACCGGGCACCGGTGATATGAACCCCGGCACCTAGGCTGGGGTTACCATCCCATGTAGTGTACCAAAAAAACCATCGGGACGTCATATCACGAGAAAACGTCTAAAGTTGCCAGATTCTAAAATCACACCACAAATTTCTCGATTGGGAATATGCACAGTAGTCATTGCACCCACCTGGCAAATGAATCCCCAGGTCACTCTTGCAAATGAGACTTGAGTTCATGTTCGCACGTGGTGCTCTCGCTACCAATGTTATGATTTGTAATTGATTTTAGGGTCAGATCGCCATGCCAGTGTCGTACACCCTACTCCACCCGACATGGCCAAATAAAACTAAAGCTGAACTTTTTATTTGTTTACCAGGTAAGGCCCACCGAGCTACATAGCTCTTTTTCAGAAGCGACCTGGCCACGATTGATAGCACAACGCAGTGGCTTAGCACATGCAAATATTTATCAGCCAAATACTAACCTGAGGTGCACAAATCCCTGGGAGTGCGAGATGCCCTTTTTGGAGGGTGCTAGACATGGCCAGATTTTTTCTAGAAGGTAAATCATCGAAACAAAAATGTAAGTAATGGCACGTGCGACTACGTTATTTACTTCTTATTAACATTGTAAAAAAATTGTAACGATTGCACACCAAAGAGATGCAAGGCTGCAGTATAGGCTTATACGTTTCTAAATGTGGAGGGAAAACCAGAGGACCCGGAGAAAGGTCAACGCGACCACGGCTAGAGAGGCCTGCAAACCCCAAATATACAGCAGGCGTCGTCGGGGTTGGGAACGAACCCACGACCTCCTGTACACCAGGCGAGGCAGTTAACATCTCGCCACCGTGGTACCCCGCCGTGGCGACAAATATCACGTCATATGGCCAGTGCTGGATTATCCTCGGAGCAAAAGCAGCTACATATGTAGTAGTAGCTACTACATATGTAGTAGTAGCTACTACTACTACATATGTAGTAGTAGCTACTACTACATATGTAGTAGTAGCTACGGGCCCTGAACTTTCAAAGGCCCAGCGCTAAATGCTTTCAAGCTATCAACTCCGGTTCAGTGATTCTGCACTTGCTCTATTACTATAGTACTATACCGCCTTCAACTTTTACGAACGACTTAGTGTTTAAGGTGAGCGATTTGTCGTGTTATCTGGCTGTATAACAAATGAAAAAAATACAATTACTTTACTATGCAATAAAAAAAATGTGTTTTAATATTTAAGTGTTTTTTTGTTTTTAAAATAGGGCCCCTTTATAACATACGCTACAAGCCCCGCACTAGCTTAATCCGGCACTGCATATGACACTGCCGCCGCTACCGCCACCGCCACCACCACCGCCAACGCCACCACCACCACCAACGCCACCACCACCGCCACCGCCAACGCCACCACCACAACCAACGCCACCACCACCACCACCACCAACGCCACCACCACCGCCACCGCCAACGCCACCACCACCACCACCGCCACCGCCACCACCACCGCCACCACCACCACCAACGCCACCATCACCACCACCACCACCACCAACGCCACCACCACCACCACCGCCAACGCCACCACCACCGCCACCGCCACCACCACCGCCACCACCACCACCAACGCCACCACCACCACCACCGCCAACGCCACCACCACCGCCATCCCCCACCGGTGGGAGTTGCCGGTAGGAGCCGCTTGCTCCGCTGCACGTGCGGGAAATCCGCGGCGCTGTCCCGGCTGCCACTGGCCCAGCTGGCACCCTGATCCAGCGCAGGCGACACGCGGCACCGCCAGTGCTCCCCCGCGCAGCACTCGCTGCTGCCACTAGGGGGTGGGGTGGGGGGGGCGAGATTACAGGGCTGCGTTGGAGCCAGATACCGTACCAGATCAAAGCGAGCGGAGTCAAATCAAAGGGATCGTCGTCGGCTTTGATGAATAGACTGCTGGATAAAAGTCTCGACCGTGCCCTCTCACAATCCTGCGATGTAAATATTCCACCCAGCGCGTGCCAACTGAGGGGGAGTGGGGGGTGAGCTCAGATTACAGGGCTACGACATAGCGAGATGGGATACAGGTCAAAGCGAATCGAATAATATAAATCATCATCAATGGAATTGGCCAAACATCTAAAAAAAGCGGCATCATCCTGAAAAAAAAAGAATATTCATACTGCTGGCATGCTCTGCTGGCCACCCATGCATGTAATAACCAGGCTCAAGACAGCTTAGCTTCTGAGATCTTTCAGGGTGATGTGAGTTATGTGGCGGCGGTGTGTGTGTACATATGTTGAACTTCTTTCACATCAGACTTAGCCAACCGTGCTAATCGGAGGTGCGGGGGAAGGACAACAAACTAAGCATAAAAAGCAGTTCTTCAAAAATGAGTTTTCAATCTAGATTTAAATGTGCTTTTGATCCAGTGGCTTTGTAATGTCGAAAGGAAGAGCGTTCCAGACGGCCGGAGAAGCGCGTCTGAAGGTGCGCGATGGGGTGACCGTCTTTGTTCGATGGCTACAGCCAAAAGCCCCTGCGAGGGTGACCGGAGTTTGCGTCATGGCTTACGCTCCTTAACGAGATCAGTAAGGTAAATGTGGTTTATTTGTGGCAATCACTTCGTGTGCAATGAGTGCGACTTCCTATGGCATGCGTCTTAATGCCTCATCATCTGAGCCACCAGATTGTTTCTGTAACCTGTCATTATCCGCGTTCGCACGAACAGAGCACTTGGCGCTCGTATAAAACTCACGAGGTTTGCTCTGGAGGCGAACACAATGTTTGAATGCTGTGCTGGCACTGCTGAGATCCTGGATTTGAATCCAGGCAGACATCGACATTACAGTTACTTATCTCTCCAGGAGAGGCACACCGAGCCATTAGACTATTTTTCAGGAGGGGTCCTGGATTTTTATTTTAGATATATGTTTTCAGCCAATTGAGTGTTTATTACTATTATTATACAAGGGTGGAAGAAACCGGAATAAACCCCACGTGCACGCGAAGGGGGCAACGCTCTATCCCTTGTACAGATGGAAACAGATGGAGATTAGTCCACTTCTCGTACTGGCTTTTCCTGGTGAGCCAGGGTATGGCACCACCAACCCTAACCTCCACAGTGCTGGATTACAGGAAATTTGGTCAGATCCGGTGCTTAATTTCAGCTGGAAGTTACCAGAAGAGACCTGAACGCAGTTATCGTAATTTTGCAGTCACACCACGTTCCTCTCTTGTGTCTAAACGAAATATGTTCATACGATTATTACAATACTCTTTGGGTCTTTCGGAAAAGTCACGTAGTTAGAAATAAAATAAAATAAAACAAATCACGACGTTGTGATCGCAACACAAGCGGTCGTGATCAGGCATTACTGCTACATTGGCGTTGCTGCTACATTGGCACTGCTGCTACATTGGCATTGTTGCTACATTGCCATTGTTGTTGCATTGGCGTTGTTGTTGCATTGGCACTGCTGCTACATTGGCATTGTTGCTACATTGGCACTGCTGCTACATTGGCATTGTTGCTACATTGGCATTGCTGATGCATTGGCGTTGTTATTGCATTGGCACTGCTGCTACATTGGCATTGCTGCTACATTGGCACTGCTGCTACATTGGCATTGTTGCTACATTGGCATTGTTGCTACATTGGCATTGTTGCTACATTGGCACTGCAGCTACATTGGCATTGCTGCTACATTGGCACTGCTGCTACATTGGCATTGTTTCTACATTGGCATTGTTGCTACATTGGCATCGCTGCTGCATTGGCATTGCTGCTACATTGGCATTGTTGCTACATTGGCATAGTTACTGCATTGGCATTGCTGCTACATTAGCATAGTTGCTGCATTGACACTCGTACACCGCCCATGCTCCTGGTGCTATTGATGCAATTGGGCTACGCCCATCCCCAAACCTTTATAAACAGTTTGCTTTTAGAGGCTGACTCCTTTGCCTGATGACGACTGCTTGTATTGCCATCGAAACGTCGTGATTTGTTTAATTTTATTTTATTTCTACCCACGTGACTTTACCGAAGGAACCAAAGAGTGTGGATTCCCGCAGTCACGGAAGCTTCAAATCAAGATTACGACAATATCAAATATGAAGATGTCATCAGAGCTGAAGTCAGGAGTATTGTAATCGAGTAGTAGTGCCTTATGCCGATAATCCCTACTCCAAGCCAGAATATATTGCGTGAGAAAATATTATGTTACGTTTAACATTCATGGCGCAATATGGCAGGCAGCCTTACGATCGACAGTTATTAAACATGCACCGTAAAAACATCGACTCCTACGCATGTAAGTCAGAACAATCGTTAGATGTGTAAAGATGAATCACAGTGGAGACAGCCCAGGGCTGAAGGCATCCTCCTACTAGGATGGGACAACTTTAGACTCACACGGACAAAGATCCCCCGTGTAGCCTCAACCGACTCTAGGGGCAAGTGCTGTTAACGAGCGGCACCTATGAAGGCCGGAACGGTACACGAGGGGGTGGGTTGCCAGCACCACGCCCGGCCGCCCTTGTCTCCCTCGTAGAGATATTTACGCGCCGCACCAGGTACGTACGCAATTGAGGCTGAGTCGACCTAGGGGAGGCCCAGGACCGGTTCAGACAATCGTGGTCGTGACCAGGAATCGAACTCAGTTCGCCTGGTTAGTAGCGCAGGGCGCTAACAGCACGTCCGGGGGGGGGGGGGGGCACTATTCCACGCACGGCTCACCAACCTCTTGTTCAGAGAGAGGATGCTTCGCGCTTGCTCTCTGTAGTAGATCTCTTGCTGCAACATTCTCCTCCTCTCCATATGCTCTTCCAGAATGGCCTCTCTTTTCGCGCACACAAAGACAAAGATCCCCCGCATAGCCTTGACAGACTGTAGGGGCAAGTGCTGTTAGCGAGCACCTACGAAGGCCGGAACGGCACACGAGCTGGGTGAGTGGCCAGCATCCACGCCCGACCGCCTTTGTCTCCCCGGTGGCGATGTTTACTTACACATCGCACCAGGTCACTCATTTGAGCCTGAGCCGACCTATTCGGGAGGCCAAGCACCGGTTCGGACAATTGTCACCGGTGTTGTCCGCGAGCGGGAATCCAACCCGGGTGGCCGGGTTTCGCAGCGCGGCGTAGCGCTGAGCGCGAAGACAACGGAGCGTCGTCCCCTGTCGACAAACGTCAGCGACGAGAGCGAGCGTGACAGACGCGCTTCCGAACAGACGAGGATTTGAGAGGCGCTTCGCTGCACCGCTTCAAGCCTGAACGGAGCCCCGTGACCCAGATCTTCCCCGACCCCCCCCCCCCGCACCCCCTCCCCCCCCCCCCCCGGAGCTCGTCGCTCCGATCGGCAGAGCCGGCGCGAGAAGGAAGGCAAATACATCTCCCGCGATTATTAATTTGCGCCCCAAATGTGCACGCGGCAATCGCGCTCGCTGCACCTGAGCGACGTCGAACGGTCACGAAGTCGACGCGTCATCTCCCGCGCGCCGATCCACGGCTCCGCAATCCGCGCACTTCGCGCGAAGCCCGGCAGGCGATGAGCGCGGCGGGAGATCCCGCTCGAGTGAGACTGCTTCCCTGAGCTGCTGCCCGTTCGGGGCGAACCGGGTCACCCCCCCCTCCCCTACCCCCTCCCCTACCCCCTCCCCTACCCCCCTCTCTACCCCTCCCCCGGGCAATTTGATGACCAGTCACTAAATTTCGATTTAAAGCTTTCGTGACTGCAAGGATTCATCTTCTTTGGTTCTTTCGGTAAAGTCACGTAGAATGAGAATACAATAATAAATTAATAAAATAACACAATAAAGCTCTGTCGTCCCGGCAGGGCTGTTCCTTTCACCTTAAGAAGGCCACTTGTGCTGTGGCCGAAACGTCGTGAGAATTTTATTGTGTTATTTTATTTCATTAATTTATGATTTTATTCTCATTCTACGTGACTTTACCGAAAGAACCAAAGAAGACCAGTCACTATTTAGGGTTGTTGTTTTTTTTTCATTTATGAAAAAATTCTAGTCATGTTGTTGTTCTTTTTATTTTTTTATTACGGTGAACGTCAAGTGCCCCCAGTGGCCGCAGGGCAGGACTTTAGGCAAAGTACCTTCAAAGCTCACGAACGCTGCCGTACGTTCCTTTGTTGTTGAGCTCACGACAAACCCCGTTCGGAACTCTGCAGCTCGCAGTGCGTCACCGCGCGTTTGAGAGCAGCCCTGGGAGATGATGTCCGGGAAAGCCCTGAACTCACTTCGATTTCAAACCAGGGGGACCGGCTTTCAATCCGCTGCGAAATATCGTTCGTCGCGTGTCAATTCAGCCAACAACTCAAAGTTGCACGGCTGCAGTTGACCGAAGGAGGTGGAAACGCACATTTGAACATGATGCCTTTCAATTGTGTAAGGCAAAAGCCATTGGTGATCGGGCCAAGACACTCAACTCGCCACGCTCTAGAACCCGAATTGATTTCTGGCCGGAATTTAAATCCAGGATCTCAGCAGTGCCGGTTCAGTGTTCTGAGACCTCTGAGCTTCTGGGCCGCCTAAGGCAGAGAGGGGCCACTGGGAAACCACGACAAATGGTTATTTGAGTTACAGCACCGCGCAACCCACGTTATGCGCAACAGTTAGAGGCTGTCCTGTTACACCGAGTAGGAGTGGCAACATAGCGATTTTGAGTCATGAATGAAAATGATTGTGACAGCTGCAGTTTGGTAATTTGTATTGTGGAGGTGGGTGGGTTGGTGGGGAACATTCTCACCGCGATTGTAAAATTGGTCATCATTACATTGAACGACCTTCGTTCAAGATATTTTGCGGGTTTCAGTGGCAGAGAGGAGGCTCTTAACACATCCACCAGCCATTGTGGTGTTTCTCTATTTCCATGCCTTTTTTTTCTGTCCGCCCATAGCGACTTCGGCGTTTCTACATCATTACAAATTGGCCAGGTGTTCCGCACTCAAATGGAAAGATTGCATCAATCAGCACCGCGCTATCTGGCTGATATGTTCGCGGTACCAATTTCCACCCACACAGAGCACCATCGACATCAGTCGGCAGCACATAATCTCACCCAGCGAGACATCGAGGTACGGCCCCCTGTAATTTTGCAGTACCCGGCCTCTCTACTCACTCACTCACCCACTCACGTATTTACTAACCCACTCACTCACCCGCTCACTCACCCACTCACCCGCTAACTCACCCACTCACTCACTCATCCACCCACCCACTCACCTGCTCACTCACCCACCCATCCACCCACTCACCTGCTCACTCACGCACCCACTCCGCTCAAAGTAGCGGTGTCTGGCACCGTCTATGTGAAACTCATTGCCCGTCAATGTCCATAATATGTCTCTCACTCTCGCCTAGTTCTGCAGTATGTGTAGACTCAAGACGGATATGCTCTGTAAATCTTACAAAGCATAACTATAGTGCCTTCCTTCGTCGTTGCCTTGGCACTAAGACAGAAGCGAAGACGAAATATAGCCATTCACTTTACTGATTGATCGATTGATTTTATTCCAAATGTATCAGGGCCCGAGGAGCAACCAACAGCATGAGCTAACTGACTCACAGTCTGTTTATAAAAGCGGGATGAGACCTCCTCATGTCGTGTTGGTCGCAAGGTCGGTCAATAATTTTGGCACGGGTTTACCACGTAGGCTTTCGCGACACATATCAACCATAAAATAGTTTTTTTTTGGGGGGGGGGGGGTTAGATCACGATCACGATCTAACCCAAAAAAAACCCGCACTGTAAATTTTTGATACGCCCGAATTGTTCAGCTCCCTCCGCTCCCGAACAATCCGTGGCCGCAGAAGCTCCCGACTCGCGGAGCGTCGCGAGCAGCATCGCGAGCGACGAGAGCCCACTGACCACCGTCGTTCGCCGCCCAGGAGTCGACCCCCAAACCTGCTGGAGACGAGCACGCTGCTGGGAAGGCTGAGCCGGCTGTATCGGTAGTCGGCGGAGAGCGACCGCGGCTTCCGGAGGGTCACTCCGTCCGCCTCGCCGCCACCGCCGGCCGCCCCGGCCGCCCCGGTCCGGCGCACCAAATTGCCGTTCCTGAAGTCCGAGTTGGAGACGGAGCGAAGGAGCTGCCCGAGCGTCGGCGTGGGGGCCGCTGATGCCGGCGGCGGCGGCGGCGGCGGCGGTCGCGGCGTCCCCACCGGCGGCGCCCGCAGCGCGGTGGCGGGACAGCGGCGGGGCCCCTCGGCCGCTCGGCCCGGGAAGGGGAACGCCGAGGTGCTGAGCAGCGTCGGAGCGGTGGGGAAGGGGGGGCTCCACGGGGCCGAGGGGCGGACGTGCGGCGGCGACGGGGGGGCCCTGCGCATCTCGGGCTGGCGCCGTCGACGGAAACACGCGCGGGAAGGTCGAGTCAAGGTCAGGGTCAGAAATCTCTCTCTTTTTTTTTTCCACTGGCTTAACGGAGCCGTGCCAGGAAAAAAAACTGCATTAAGGTTATATCGATATGTAAAAGCAACGTTGTTGGATTCAAGATACGTGTAGAGGTCGTGCGGGGACATGGTGAGGATTGCGTATATAGGTCATGCAAGGGTCAAGGGACCATGCCCAACGAAATAATTAAATAAATGCGCGAAAAGGCGATAGGGGAATGACGGAAGGGGGAAACCTAGACGAAACAGATTGGTGTGAGAGACGAGGGGATGAGAGAGAGGGGATATAAAGACGGGTGAGACAAAGGCTACTGGGTAGGAGAGGCTGGACATCAACAATAGCGTTGTTCGTGCCCAGCGAGTGAGTGTCGGTGTCCGTGTTGCATGGATGAATAAAGTTCCCTTGGCAGAGCGACACGTGTCGACTCCCTTTCAAATGTATAAACTCTTATCCACTCCACCTTCAATGGTGCTGTTTGCTGTTGGCCGCTTGACATTTTGGGTCCAGCAAAACATAAGATATTAATAAAATATACATTGGGTTTGACATCCGCACGTGAGAGAAAACCAAAAGTGGCCAAAGAAAACGAACACACAAGGAGAAGATTGCCCGGTCATGAACAGAGCTGTCTCATCACAATCGCCCGCTAAGTCGAACACAGATGCAGACCGACAGGAGTTGCGTGATGTCGACGGCAAGTTAAGCATTTGCAAACCAACTAGATCGCTTGACCACTCACAATCCGGCGCGATGCACTGCTTCTGTAGTTCCCCGCTTTCAGATCTGAGCGCCACAAAGCGCGAATGCAGTTTGTCGTCCTCAAACACCTCCGGTGGAGCAACAAGAAGACAACGGTCACACCAAACTACTGAACCAGACATTCTTGCATTTCCTTCGGGCTAATTGTTCGTTTGACGGAGCGATGACGTGAGCTCATAAGGCAGGAGTTAAATGAACTGCGGCAGCCAAGCACCGTGAAGGGAGATGTTTGATGGTGAACATGGGCGGGGGCTTTCATCCAGCAGTGAATAGATCACGACGAATGATGATGGCGAATTTTTTCACTGGTGGGTCGTGGTGGCACAGCCATGAGTGCACTTGGCTGTGAACCTAGTAATATAGTCATCTAAGTTCCATTCATGGCCATGGTTTACATCGGTGGCGAGGGATATGGGGCGCTGCAGTGGCTTGGAGATGTTAACTACCTCGCCTGGTTTACAGGAGGTCGTGGGTTCGATCCTGACCCTGACGCCTGTTGTGTATTTGGAGTTTGCGTCTCTCGCTCCCTTTGACCACGTGGATTTGTTTCTCCGGGTTATCCGGTTTTCCCCTCCACATTTAGAATCATGCGTTTCGAGTATTTGGTTGCTATACATTTCCACATGATAAGCCACTTCATTGAGCTATTAATTGTGGCCAGGTCGCTTCTCAAAAAGAGCTACATAGCTCAGTGGGCCTTATCTGGTAAGATATAAAATATTTTTTTTAGTTTAGATATCAGAATTACTCCTGGGTGCCCTCCTTCACTAATCTGCACTGATCAGCATGGTGAAATATGGTCAAACAATTGCCATAACAAACAAAAACATCATCACTCATTAATAACACTGTGTTAAAAGGAAAAAATATAATGTGACGTTTCAGGCAATGGCCCTTCTGCACACCACATGAAATGTGCTGTTATATATGTCATTTCAAGGCCACAATGTGATTGAATTGTTTTTGTTCATTACATTTGTGCAACCACTGCCAATGCAGCGTCACTAAATAACCACCATAACAGCCACAGAGTGTGGAGATATCTTCCAGCAACGGACTTGCAAATGCATTATTTGCAAATGCAATTATTATTATCTGACTAGTTTAACGTTTCACTACAAATCGATGACGATGGCTTAAACGTAATTACAATGGCTTCCGATCTGAAAAAAATACTTTCTTCATATGTGCTATAACGTAACAAACCTATCATGAACATTCCTTTCGTTGGTTTATACAGTTAGTTTATTTTATGAATGTAAAATTACATTTGTTTTCAAGAACATAAGATCACTAATAATCGCAGTACTCTGAGAGATGGTGGTGGCTTGGAGAGGCCTTCATCCAGGAGTGGATTAAATATAAAAAAAAATTAGTCCAGGTCGCCAGTTGCTTAGCACAGTGCGTTATCCACTGCCAACAATACATTAAATTTAGTAATTCGGTTTAACTGAAGACATAACAATGAACTAGGTGAACACACAACGAGGTATTCAATTTTTAGTCTCGAAAATAAGTATCCTTAATTGCTCTATTATTATTTTTATTGTTAAAGTCAGACTAAATGTAATGGCATCAATTTGCTTTCTTCAGTTTTTACTCAATAGAACAACTAATGTTCTAAACAAAGTGCATTTTTGTTCATCAGTGGCATTTTAATGATCAGGGTTTTTTCTTCTTATACCGATTTCTGGAAAATTTGGACACCGCAATTAGGCTTATTGTCGTGTGCATCCAGACAATCAATGGCAAGATGACATGAAAAAAAACAGTCCTAAGGCTACATTAAAAACGAACACACAGACTGTCAACGTGCCAGAAACCTTCCACTGTATTGTGGGCATGTGTTCCCGATTTTCTGATACAATGCAAAGTAATTTTAGGACCATCTGAACCCCCCCCCCCCATCATCTAGAATGTTCCCGAAAATGAGACATCAAAAGGATAAGCCAAGTTCACGATGTCACTTCTGCGAAAGTGGTGTCACGTGGCATTGGGCAACGTCACGTACTAGCACGGAGGCATTTCACTTTACCGCATGAATGTAACGTGTGACGACCAAAACAAATACTCTACTTCGTCCTTTTAAACAAAAAAAAGCTAAATCCGAAATGTTGAAATCCGAAACGCATTCCTCTCTCGTTCCACTGCTTTTGTCTACAATTGTTCTCTCATCAACTCGTTCAGTTTCGTTCGTTTCGCACGATTGGTGTCCTGAAGAGGGCCACCCTGGTCTTTGTTGTTGTTGTTGTTATCACAGCGTCTGTTGTATTTTCCAACCAGCAGAACAATCTGTGCATAATGAGGTGTCATTATCACCAGAAACCCCGGAGGAATGTTTTGTATCTTTAAGAAGGCATTGGGGAGTCGCTTCCAATTGAAATGTGTTTTTTTCCCCTCCAGTTTAAAAAAAAAAAGTGTTACGAGCGTTAGTACATGCGCGATTCCAATTTAGCAGAACATTAACGCATGTTTGCTTTGCATCGAGGTATTATATTGACAATAAAGCATTTTCAGTTTGCATCCTTATTTTCCAAAGTGCGCCATATTGCCTAAGCCCACCGGGCACGACACCGAATTAGCACAACTTGACACGGCAATTTACAAAATTGGCGAAACCCTTTGAGCTCCCACGGCGAACGCATGAAGCTGATGACAATTGCAACGCGGCTGGCAATATCCTACCATTGTAGCCCATCGAGAACCAACGCACGGCAACTGCGCCTCGCTTTAACATTTCCCGCAGCGGCACGTGGAGACAAATAACTCACGCGTAAATACACAGCAGTACTTCGCATGCAGACAAAAATAAGGTAGGGGGAAATGCAGTTGCGCGCGCTCACGTGTCGATGGCAACACAAGCGGTCGGTTTTCCTGATGACGACCGCTTGTGTTGCGATCGAAACGTCGTAGTTTTTTTTTCTGTTATTTTCTTTGAACCTATCTATATACGTGACTTTAACAAAAAAAAAGATCCAAAGAATACGAATTCCTGCAGTCTCGAAAGCTTTAAGTCAATGTGTGTGAGCGTGTGTATTTTTTTTACGCGGCTGTTTCCGCGGATTTTCATGCGACACGGATGATTACGCACCCAGGAGCAAGCTGCCTCCGCGTTCTCCTGCAAGCTCTCTGACTCATCATCATCATCATCGACATCCCGCTCATCCCCCAGGGGTACGCTGCGCGTCTTGGTTGGCGTCTCGTACAGAGAGTCCACTCCCGCCTGCGCCGTGGGGGGGGGGGGGGTGGGTCACACAAAAAACAAAGCCATTAACGCCCCTTTCTCTCTCTCCCCAACATATCCGTCGCTGGTGGCGGTGGAGGGGGGGTGGCGAGGAATACAAAAAATGCAACAGCGATGCCCCGCGCCGGGGCTGTTTATCACGCCAAGTCCCACGCAAGGCAACAGCGGGGAAAAAAAAACCCCACCACTGTCTTCCCGTTCCTGCCATATATCTCTCAGCAGCATAAAATATTCGGAATTTTCTCGATTTTCTCGTCCCCCCCACCACCCCCCAAAGCCGTCAAAGAAACACTGTTTTATGTGCTTGTAAAATAAAAGAACCCACCACACGCGAAATTGTACACTCATGCACGAAGAGTAAACAAAGACAAAGATCCCCCCCAGTATAGCCTTAACAGACTGTTGGGGCAAGTGCTGTTTGGGAGCACCTATGAAGGCCGGTACGGCACACGAGTGGCGACGTTTACACATCGCACCAGGGACTCGTTTGAGGCTGAGTCGACCTAGGGGAGGCTCAGGACAGATTCAGATAACCGCCACCAGTGTTTGGCCGTGAGTGGGAATCGAACCCGGGTCGCCAGGTTCGTAGCGCAGCGCGCTGACCGCTACATCACCGCTCATGTGCCCATGCACGAAAAGTATACACACACACGTACGCATATGCACCAGGAGTGTTCACACAGCAACACCATGCATTCCTTGATACATACATCTCGTGCAGCATAACATATTCAGTGTTAACCACTGGTTTTTTTTTGGGGGGGGGGATGGGGGTCTCAGCTGTCAAAGCTATTTTATGCGCTTGTAAAAATCCACACGTGAGTGCAGCCAGAGAAGACACACATGTGCACAAATAGTTTATATCATGACATCTCTACCTTTCATTCATGTACCTTAACGCGGCATCAAATATTCTCGAATTTCTCTCTCTCTCGTTTGCTCCCCCCTCTCGCCGCCACCGCCACATCCCACCAGCTATGAAACCCCAGGACTGTACTTGCACGTGTGCACCAATGGTATATCCGCTTTGTATTTCATATTTATATATCCATACATTTTGTATCCACATCTTACATAGGGACGTAGGCTATCGCGACCAGTGTTCGCATGCAGTGTCATTTGGGTTGGATCGTCACGTCGGTTTCACGCGCGTTTTTTTTTTGCCTGCTTGATTTAAGTCGCCGCATCGCCCTCCACCACCCGACGGAGGCATTGGAACGAAGTTGGCACGCGATGGGAACACAATGGGCACGCGAGAGCTGAGCTGTCGTTGGCATCCTGATGATGGGCCGATGTCATCTCCAGCGAAACGTCGTACCCCATTGTCAATGTGTCGCTCGCTCGTCAACATTGCGGGGTTTCTTGCTGAAGGGTCAATTCTGCACGTTTGCCCACTTTAATTTGTTTTACTTGCTATGAATCGTAATTAGGAGGAATTTGGCTGGAATATTATGATTCGCGTAAACTGATTCATGCAAATTTAATCACGTGTACTATAGTTCATTACATCGGTATAAGTTTTGTACGTTTGCACGTTTAATTGCTATCACTATAGCATGTTAGCATTATCAAAGACTAATGTAATTAAGACAACACCATAATTGTGTATATGTATAGCTCTGTTTACCATCAGAACTATATACATAAACAATCCACGATGCATCCACGTTATGAAATCTATAGAATACAATTTACATTCACAATTACAGTCATTACTTAATCAATCATGAATAACCGCCTGAAGTTGTGAATATTATTTAAACAAACGTGTTTGCGAAAGAGTTGCTTGTGGCACTGACGGAGGCGATGCATAAATGACACATTACACAACAACTCATCTTACTCTGTTTTTCTTCTCCAACACCTACAAATAGCACGTTTGACTACGTACGGTGCGAAAAAAGTTCAACATATACACACACACAACAAAATCGAATGTGTTACAAGGAAAGGCCATTGCTCTGAACATCCTCTATCGCTGTATATATCTGTTTCCTTTTAGGGAAAGTGATATTGAACTAAATCAATATATATTTTTGCCAAGTAAGGTCTACTGAGCTATGTAGCTCTTTTTCATAGGCGACCTGCCCACAAACGATAGTGGCTAATCACGTGGAAATTGATAGCAGCCAAATACTCGAAGCGTACGATTCTAAATATGGAGGGAAAAACCGGAGGACCCGGAGAAGAACCTACATGACCACAGGAAGAGAGAGAGAGAACACGTAAACTCCAAATATGTAGGCGTCCAGGTCAGGATCGAACCCATGATCCTCCTGTATCCGGGCGAGGTAGTTAACATCTCGCCACGGTGGCGCGCAATATGTTGAGATATTGACCAATGTGTTGGGATATTGACCAATGTGTTGAGATATTGACCAGAGTGTTGAGATATTGACCAATGTGTTGAAATTTTGACCAGTGTGTTGAGATATTGACCAGTGTGTTGAGATATTGACCAGTGTGTTGAGATATTGACCAATGTGTTGAGATATTGACCAGTGTTTTGAGATATTGACCAATGTGTTGAGATATTGACCAATGTGTTGAGATATTGACCAATGTGTTGAGATATTGACCAATGTGTTGAGATATTGACCAATATGTTGAGATATTGACCAATGTGTTGGGATATTGACCAATGTGCTGAGATATTGACCAGTGTGTTGAGATATTGACCAATGTGTTGGGATATTGACCAGTGTGTTGAGATATTGACCAGTGTGTTGAGATATTGACCAGTGTGTTGAGATATTGACCAATGTGTTGAGATATTGACCAATGTGTTGAGATATTTACCAATATGTTGAGATATTGACCAATGTGTTGAGATATTGAAAAGTGTGTTGAGATATTGACCAATGTGTTGAGATATTGACCAGTGTGTTGAGATATTGACCAATGTGTTGAGATATTGACCAATATGTTGAGATATTGACCAATGTGTTGGGAATGCTGTAACGATATCTTACTTATATAGACGCACGGAGGGCGGGGGGGTAGAAGGGGGGTGGGGGTCACTTACGCTGTAGCAGTGTATGTAGGACATGTAGTAATCCAAGCGCGTGTCTGTCGCGTTACTGTCAACAGAGCCCATGCTCTTCTGCTCCGGCGGCGTGGTTCCTGCCTTTGCTTCACGATCTCTGGCACTTCTCCGCGAGCTGCCCCAGCTCCGGCACTTCTGCTGCTGCCGCCGCTGCCGCTGCTACTTGCCGCTGATTGCTGCACGCGAGCACTCGCGATTGTGTGGAAGTGTCTCGAGACCCCGGCTCACACGGAGCGAGCAGCCAGGCGTGATGATGCACGACGCACCGCCTCTACCGTGTGTGCCCGTGGTTCCGCCTGTGTGTGTGTGTGTGCGCCTGCCTATGTGTGCCAGTGTGTGTGTGTGTGTGCCTGCCTATGTGTGCTAGTGTGTGTGTGTGTGTGTCTGTCCGAATGGGGAGTGGTGGTGTAGCGGTTAGCGCGCTGCGCTACGAACCTGGCGACCCGGGTTCGATGCCCGCTCATGGTAAACACCGGTGACGATTATCTGAACCGGTCCTGGGCCTCCCCTAGGTCGACTCAGCCTCAAATGAGTACTTGGTGCGATGTGTAAACATGTATAAACATCGCAACTGGGGAGACAAAGGCGGCCGGGCGTGGTGTTGGCCACTCACCCCCTCCTGTGCCGTGCCGGCCTTTATAGGTGCTCGCTAACAGCACTTGCCCCTACAGTCTGTTAAGGCTATACGGGGGATCTTTGTCTTTTTTCTATCTGTGTGGGTGGGTATGCCAGTCGGTATTGTGTGTGTGCGTGTATCTTTCCGTGTGTGTGCCCCTGGGTCTGCAAATGTGTGTCTGTGTGTGCCAGTGTGTATGTGTGTGTATGTATGTGCCGGTGGCTGTGTGTGTGTGTATGCATCAGTAGCTGTGTGTGTATGCATCAGTGGCTGTGTGTGTATACATCAGTAGGTGTGTGTGTGGGAATGCCAGTGTGTATGTGTGTGCCGGTGGCTGTGTATGTATGCATCAGTGAGTGTGTGTGTGTATCTTTCTGTGTGTGCCAGTGGTCCTATGTGTGCACGTGTGTCTGTCATTGTGTGCCATTGGGTGTGATTCTGGCGATGTGTGTGTGGATAGGGCACTGCACAACGAACCTAGCGAGCCGAGTTCGATTCCCTCTCACAGTCAACACCAGTGACGATCATCTGAACCGGTCCTGGACCTCCACTAGGTCGACTCAGCCTCAAATAAGTATCTGGTGTGGTGTTTAAACGTCGCCACTAGGAGTGTGCCGTGGTGCCGGCCACCCACCCCCTCGTGTGCCGTGCCGGCCTTCATAGGTGCTCGCTAACAGCGCTTGCCCCCAACAGTCTGTTAAGGCTACCCGGGGGACCTTTGTCTTCGTATGTGCCGTGATTCTGAGTGGCAGTGGATTTGAGTGTGTGTCAGTGGCTATATGTGTGTGCCATTGGCGGTGTGTCTGTCCGTGTGTTCCAGTGACTCTGCGTGTGTGCGTATGTGGTTGTGTGTGTGGTTGCTCGTGTGCCAGTGAGTGAGTGTGTGCGTATGTGTCCCCATATGCGTCCGTGCGTGTGGGTATGTCAGTGTTTCCCCAGTCTACCCTGTACTCGGAGCCGTTCTTGTTGACCTGTGCTGTGTCACTGTGAACACCAAAGTTTGCGGGGTGGGGACAATGTAAATGCGATCTTCCCAAGACCTGAGTGGCATCGCTTGTGCGGGAAGGCACAAATGTCAACACGTATTTTGTGTAGGCAGCTGTCCCACTATTGAATCACAACAAAAAAACATTAAAATTAGTCTACGCATTCATATTTTTGAAGGGTGTGTATTTTACTAAACATCTACGAATGTGTAACTGTCCAAATGCCAAATTAAGACCGATAATTTCGAAACATTAAAACCAAATCATTCTCAGGGCCCCAACGTCTTCTTGCTCTTTCGTACGTACTTTTTTTGGGGGGGATTGCAACAGATTACAAATCGATGTCGAGATTTGATATCCCAATTCGACCGCTTCAGGAGTACGCCGCGTGGATTCGCTTCAGATCGCCGTCGAATCAATCATCTGAGATCAGTGCTGGATGAAGCTCGTGCGGAGCCTGTAGCCATAGTGATGAAGAGGCCCTAAAAAAAAAACGTAAATATTAAACACACAAATGTTTTACTTGCATAGTAAAGTAATTGCATTTTTTCATTTGCTTACAACCAGATAACACGACAAATCGCTAACCTTAAACACCCAGTCGTTCACAAAAGTTGAAGGCAGTATAGTACTATAGTAATAGAGCAAGTACAGAATCACTGAACTGGAATTGATAGCTTGAAAGCATTTAGCGCGGGGCCCTTGAAAGTGCGGGGCCCGTAGCATATGCAGATACTACATATGTAGCCACTACATATGTAGCAGCTGCATATGTAGTAGCTGCATATGTAGTAGCTGCATATGTAGTAGGAGGACGAGGATAATCCGGAACTGTCTGAGATCTTTCGATTTAAAGCTTTCGTGACTGCAATGATTCATCTTCTTTGGTTCTTTCGGTAAAGTCACGTAGAATGAGAATAAAATAATAAATTGATAAAATAAAATAACACAACACAAGCGGCCTTCACCTGATGAAGGCCGCTTGTGTTGTGGCCGAAACGTCGTGAGAATATTATTGTGTTATTTTATTTTATCAATTTATTATTTTATTCTCATTCTACGTGACTTTACCGAAAGAACCAAAGAAGATGTCTGAGATCTCGTAACCACCCACAGTCACAAAACTCGACTCTCGTTCATTTTCCATTAATCGCGAAAGCGTCCCAAACATCTTCCACGGAGTGTCCGGATCCTATACAAGGAAGACACTGGATCTTCCTCGATAGGTCCAGATCCTGGTGGGAGGATTGTTGGGACGTCCACGATGGATTTCTGTAGCATGGCCCCATAGTGTACATGTGGTGTGCACAACAGGGCCCCATGGTGTACATGTGTGTGTACAGCAGGGCCCCATGGTGTACATGTGTGTGTACAGCAGGGCCCCATGGTGTACATGTGTGTGTACAGCAGGGCCTCATGGTGTATATGTGGTGTGTAAAGTGCAGTCTCTAAGTATTAGGCGCTCACTCACTCTCTCTCTCATCGCTGTCTTTTGGCTATGAAGAAGGATCATTGCTCGACACATAACCCGTTGTAATGTTTTTTTTTACTTTGAGGGCCAATGTGTTATTGACGAATGTGTTGCGCTTTTATTATGTCTGCTTGTGCACTCCTGCCAATGTAGCGTCACAAGAAACGTAGAAAATATACGATCTTATTCCTTTTGGTGAACGTTATTTTTTGAAAGGCAGCATTGCTATCGTATTATCATTAGTCATTTTCGCAATGACTTAAAACGCAATTAACCGGATTAAAATTCAATTCCGCTTTGCCATATCGGTGCTCTCTGAACTTTAGCCTATTCTCAAAGGGATTTTAAAAAATTATTATTGCATCTGTGGTGTACATTAAAGCTCACTTGGCCAACTCTAGCAAGATAATTGAGCGCCTGTTTCTGCTGTAATGTACTTGGCCTGGGAATAACATTGTATGAAAACGAGAGACGAATTCAATTTTATCCAGCAAACAAAAGCACATGGTAACTCGACATTCGAACAACATGGACATTTTAGAAACTGTATCCATTTAAGGTTAAAATAACTCACAAAAGGCACTTGCCCCAACAGTCTGTTCAGGCTATACGGTGGTGGTGGTGGGGGGGGGGGGGTCTTTGTCTTTGTAATGTCACGTTAAGCAGAGCAAGGCTCCACAGCGGTAGGACATCTTTTTGGGGGGGTTTTAGATTGTCGTTTTTAGGGGCGTGTGATAATGTTCCATGTGAATACATAATTTTTTGTGGGCATTCAGAAAACATCAGCATGGCTCATGCAGACAGATGGCTTCACAGCAATCATGCCAGGAGACATTATGCCACTGCCAACTTTGATACGTAGGTTCTTCTAAATGGCTCATTAGACACTGCTGTTACATTACATGTGTTGTTTTCATACACGTGTGTTATATTATGGGGAAAAATATAACAAAACAACACAATCTTTGATTATATATTCGGAAGAATGAAACTATTGAACGTTTTGTCAACGTATTATTATTATTATATTGCCGTCATTTTTCTGAACAGCTGCTGGGATAATTATTTAACATCTGATATACAGGGACTCCTCTAGGTTCCAGAGGTCTGTTCATAAGTCGATTTGTTCGTAAGTCTAACTTTACTCCTGTCGATTACAAGCACGTTGTAAGGCATGTACACTAAAGACGGGGAATGGCTTTACAAGTTGTATAATATCCTGTAGATGTAGATGCCACTGGTTCTTCACGTTCTGTAGATGTAGATGCCACTGGTTCTTTACGTTCTGCAAGATGTAGATGCCGTTAGTTCTTCACATTCTGCAGATGTAGATGCCACTAGTTCTTCACGTTCTGCAGATGTAGATGCCACTGGTTCTTTACGTTCTGCAAGATGTAGATGCCACTGGTTCTTCATCTTCTGCAGATGTAGATGCCACTGGTTCTTCACGTCCTGCAGATGTAGATGCCACTGGTTCTTTACGTTCTGCAAGATGTAGATGCCACTGGTTCTTCATCTTCTGCAGATGTAGATGCCACTGATTCTTCACGTTCTGCTGATGTAGATACCAGGGGTTCTTCACGTTCTGCAGATGTAGATGCCACTGGTTCTTCACGTTCTGCAGATGTAGATACCACGGGTTGTTCACGTTCTGCAGATGTAGATGCCACTGGTTCTTTATGTTCTGCAGATGTAGATACCACGGGTTCTTCACGTTCTGCAGATGTAGATGCCACTGGTTCTTTACGTTCTGCAAGATGTAGATGCCACTGGCTCTTCATGTTCTGCAGATGTAGATGCCACTGGTTCTACATGTTCTGCAGATGTAGATGCCACTGGCTCTTCACATTCTGCAGATGTAGATGCCACGGGTTGTTCACGTTCTGCAGATGTAGATGCCACTGGTTCTTTATGTTCTGCAAGATGTAGATGCCACTGGTTCTTCATGTTCTGCAGATGTAGATGCCACTGGTTTTTCACGTTTTGTAGATGTAGATGCCACTGGTTCTTCATGTTCTGCAAGATGTTTATGCCACTGGTTCTTCACGTTCTGCAGATGTAGATGCCACTGGTTTTTCACGTTTTGTAGATGTAGATGCCACTGGTTCTTCATGTTCTGCAAGATGTAGATGCCACGGGTTCTTCATGTTCTGCAGATGTAGATGCCACTGGTTCTTTACGTTCTGCAAGATGTAGATGCCACTGGCTCTTCACATTGTGCAGATGTAGATGCCACTGGTTCTTCACGTCCTGCAGATGTAGATGCCACTGGTTCTTTACGTTCTGCAGATGTAGATGCCACTGGTTCTTTACGTTCTGCAAGATGTAGATGCCACTGGTTCTTCATCTTCTGCAGATGTAGATGCCACTGGTTCTTCACGTCCTGCTGATGTAAATGCCACTGGTTCTTCACGTTCTGCAGATGTAGATACCACTGGTTCTTCATGTTCTGCAGATGTAGATGCCACTGGTTCTTCATGTTCTGCAGATGTAGATGCCACTGGTTCTTCACGTTCTGCTGATGTAGATGCCCCTGGTTCTTCACGTGCTGCTGATGTAGATACCACTGGTTCTTCATGTTCTGCAGATGTAGATGCCACTGGTTCTTCATGTTCTACAGATGTAGATGCCGCTGGTTCTTCACGTTCTGCTGATGTAGATGCCACCACCGCCATCGATAGCGCAGCAGTTAAACTTAGGACTCTCGGTCCGAACAGAAAACTGGACATATGTACAGGTTTGTTCGTATCTCTGAAACTGCGTAAGTCGAGTGTTCGTAAGTAGATGAGTCACTGTAAAAGTTGGCAATTCTGTAAAATCTGTAAAAAAAACGAATGAAATTAGTCTGACTGCAGTGGTTGTGAAAGCCACCTTTATTCGTCGTGTTCCGCTGAAGACGCAGATTTGAGGTCGTACTCAAGTCAATGACGAAATCAAAATACACAAAGAGTGACACCCCCCCCCCCCCCATCATCATCATCGTGCTGCTGTTAATCCCACAACGGTTTCAAATGTGTGGCTGCCCTCTAGAAGGTGGCATTGGTTTTGAGAAATCTCTGAATCGGTCCTGGGCCCCTCTTTCACCAACCCAACATTATCAACGTGATGAAGTGTGGTCAAACTACCACCCAACGAACGTGGAGGCCCTTTCTCGAGCAGTGGCGTGGACAAGACATTGCAGGGCTGCGCCGTTACCAGCTACTACTTTCCATGAAAAATTAAAAGCAACTTAGGAAATACTTCCACTTAATGAGTTTAATTCAAACAGCCACCAAACTGCAGGATGGGAGCATAGTGGGAGGGAGAGTGGGAGAGAGAGAGAGAGCGAGAGGTAGAGCGGGTGTGAGAGCGGGTGTGAGCAGTTTGGTCGGGCTGGGTGAGATTGGGTCACTCAGACGAGAGACGCGCCATTCCATTTGCGGGAATGTACCGCCACGCTGGGCCCACGAACAAACCACACAGTAATGCCCCCCACCCCACCCCACTCCTTCGTTTGGTCGGAGCTCGGGAGCTAAGCAGGTGTGAGCCTGACTCGTGGTTGTACGAGCGGACGACGACGATGCACAGCAGGTGGTGGTGTAGGCTGCTAGAGACCACGTGGCGGCCAGCAGATTGGAGTCTAACCAAATCCACCATTCGCACTGCACTTGCATTGCTCTAATAGCTGTGTTCCCCGCTGTTAAGTTTAGTTCACCTGTATTCGTTTAACCCCAGGTGAGTACTTCAAGAAAGCGGGATCAGTCACGTTCGCAAGAGTAACCCGAGGTCAGTTTAACACGTAGGCTGTCGCGACCAATATCATCCATAAAAGAGTTATTTTTGGGTTAGATCGCGTAAATATATATATAAACCGAGGTCACCGAAATGACAAACAGCAAAACCATTGAAGGGCGCGAATGAACAAAAATATAATTCAGAACAAACAAAAAACCTAACACATTTCAGGAGTAATATAAAAAAAATACTGCACGTACATAAATGAATGCGTACACCTAAATCAGCTCGAACCTCTCGTAATTCGCGTCAATTTGAGTGTGACCACCCCTACTCTGAATCCCTCCCCTATCCCCGCCCCCGCATTGTGAGAACACACGTCGCTCCTTGAAGCTCGCTCCTGCTCGCTCCTCCCTTCTCTCTGCCCTGCCATCACCGACATCTCGCCCCAGCCATTTGTTTCTTGTTAATCCATTGTTGCTGCTGCTGCTGCTCATCTTGTGGCGTGCTCCGCTTTGTCTGCCTTAGGAGCATTCATCCCTGAGGGTCCAGTTTCTCCGTCCATATGCCATTACTTTTCCCCCTTCTTTCCCATTCCTTCTCTCCTCTCATCCCTTTCTCTGTTTCCACTCAGTATAATCCTCTGACTCGACTCGCCTGCCAGTCGCGTGCCACGGGTACAAGACGTTTTATGTTCAAGAAAACAAAACATTCTGCAACCCGGACTGAGCAGCTTGTAGTCAAATTAACAGCGTGGGGGGAGAGGCCCTCATTCAGCAGTGGATCGACACAAATGGAATATCTACACACACGTGGGCCGCACCGAGCCACTTGTATTTTTATGCGGAGCTGTACGTGCTGAGTGTGTGCGTGGGGGCAGTAATCAGAGTGCATTACCCCACCACCACCACTGACCATCGCATCCTGGAAAACCCATACCAATCTGCTTGTCAGAGTGTACACGTTTATGACGGATGGACGTGGTTAATTGCTGCACGTATAGCTATTGCAAATAATTCGAGGAATATTGCCGTACCATTAGCGGATGATTTATTGAAGCGCTATTTGGTAATACAGTAGTGCAGTGCTATGCCGCGCGCGCTGGAAATTGCCGCGTGCAACGACGCCAAAACGAAGACTATGAAACTCTTGTGTTTGTAACAAAACAAAACAAAAATGTCCAGATAGAAATTAGGGAAACTCACGGCAGCTGCTGACGTAATGACTTTAACGATTTTGAACGTAAAGAGTGACTCAAATCGCGCTTTTTGCCGGAAGTCATCGCCGATTCTAAAAAAGGTGTCAAAGGAGAGCATCACAGCGCGATGACACTTCTTCAACAATTACTGTAATTACAAAATGGCACTCACATTGCCCGAACAAAAGGGCCAGGGGTGGGGGGGGGGTTAACCTCACACTGCTTTATATATATAATGTTTACGAATGTCACGAGAGAAATGGTAATTCATGCCTTCAGCTTTGCGAAGGAAAAACATATTTAGTTTTGGGTGTTTTCAAATATCAGTTTTAATCCTGATGCTCAATGGCATATGCCGTGGAAACCCTCCAGCTAAGCTTAGTCCACCCACATGGAAATATTTTTTTTGGGGGGGGGGGGGGTGAGGAATGACTGCGTAATGAGTCTGACGCTTTAGCCATCCATAAACTGTAATTCCGCCAAAAGAGTCACATCGTTAGTGGGTTCATATTCTTGGGTCTTTCGGTAAAGTCACGTAGATAGGTTCAAAGAAAATAAAAAAACTCCGACGTTTCGATCGCAATACAAGCGGTCGTCTTCAGGAGAAAAATAAAAGAATGTTCAGAGCGCACTGTTTCTGATGATGGAGATGCATGCAGCGAGTCTCAATTTTCACGCATCTCGTGTGCGAGATACGACTGGGATTTGTCGAATTTCTTGCGGATGAACGGGCAACACTTGTTTAACTTTTTCCACCTTTTTTATTTTAAGTCCACAGCTTGGCCTCCCAACACTGGAGTTGGCATGGACGTTGTTTGACCATATTTCACCATGCTGGCCAGCGATGTTTCATGAAGGGTGCGGACATCCAGGACTGATTCAGATATTATTTGCCACTGATATTAACCCTGACCGGGAATCGAACTAAAGTTTGTCCGTGTTGACAGGACAGCACGTTAACCCCTGTACCACCAAATGCCCCTCTGTGAGCCGTAACATTTCTATTCTAACATGCATTTGTTAAAATGTAAGCGTATTAATTAATACGCAATCAACATTTTTAGAACAAAACATGCATAATTTTGCTTGATATTGGCTTACTATGCGAGCGTTCAGAGACATGCACATAGAATTGATGTATCTTCTTTGATTCTTTCGGTAAAGTCACGTAGAATGATAATAAAATAATAAAATAACACAATAAAATTCTCACGACGTTTCGGCCCTCAACGCAAGCGGCCGTGAGAATTTTATTGTGTTATTTTATTATTTTATTCTCATTCTACGTGACTTTACCGAAAGAACCAAAGAAGATGAATCCTTGCAGTCACGAAAGCTTTAAATCGAAATAAAATGAATTGATGTACTTCCAGTAGCTCGCTTGAAACACCTTCCTAAACTCATAGTTTCTTTCCAGACTCCAACGAACACCTCCAAACTTATTCAGACGTTTCATTATTATTCCTATTCACACTCTTTAAGCACCAGGATTGTCATGAATTTATATACACACACACATACACACGCACTGATGGGGTTGCGTTTTCATCCGGCCGCTCTTAAGTCCGCGAGAAAATGTGGAGTGCCGTTTCAAAAGAGCTACTGACACTCCGCCGTCACTGAAAACCGCTCGCCGAAAATGATAAAGAGGCTTTGGTGAATTACGGGCGTGTGGAGGGGGGCCACGGGGTAGATATCAAACGTGGGATTTGAGAGTTGTGGCACAGACGAGTTGCTAATCCCGTCTGATAGACAAGTCAGCCAACCAATTTATAAAGCGGGGTTTAAAAGCCACTGGCTTTGCCATGAGATAAGGGGCTTCTGAGCTGAAATCAAAGCGCAAACGGTTGGTGTGGTTGGAGTGTTCTCTTTGTTGGTGCGATGCTGAAATGTACTTCTGGCACTCGTGACTCAACTCTGATATTTTGAAAGAAATGTTTTTGTGTGTGTCCCCAGCTCCCAGAGAATATGCATGCGCACACGAGCTATTTAATGGTGTAATGGTCAGGGGGACTCTCAGAGGTCCTTCGAGTGGAGGCCCATCTGCCAGCAGTGGCGTGAGCAAGCAATTGCTGGGCTGCACATTTCACATTTTGATTCACGCCCCCGATATTGAATGCACACGTTTATCCAATTAAGCATCAACAAAATATGTAATCACACATTATGAAATAACTGTACAGTGTATGGGTTAAATACTGTGATGAACTAGGTAAATGGCAATCAACAGCACAATCGGTTTACAATCACTCCAGTAACTAAACAATCACTGCAATATTGTATCTCGTCTGAGTGGAAATTTTAAATAAAGCGTTGTTGAAATCACTTGCTTACTTTCTGTGGCACGGGAAAATTAGGGGCTAGTTTTTGTAATCATTAAATTTGGATATAGGCAAACTAGACTTATTTGAATGGCAGGACATTTAGTATGGAAACAAATAAGGCGTTACTGTATTCCCTTGTTATTCGCGAGGGATACATTCCGGAGATGCTCGTGAATAGCAAATTTCGCGGATAATGATATTGGCCTGTATTTATTTACCTTAAATAAATACGTAAATAAGCTATTAAATACGTGAAAATTATCATAACCAAAAAAGTGTGGTTAATAAAAGAAGTATCAAATGTCATAGATACATATTAAAGTATCTCATCACTTTATCTCCCATCACTTTATCTCGTCACTTTCTCACATCAATGTTTTTTTCTCTCTCTATCTCTCGAGTAGAGCTCCAGATGCGATTCGCGATAGCCAAAATCGCGCATAGCAAGTTCGTGATTAACGAGGGTGCACTGTTCACGATTTAGGTAAAGATGTCTCGTAAGCTTTCGCTCCCTCCTTAGCGTTGTCTCTGGTTTCTTCTGCTCATGCAAAAAAAAAAGATAACTCCACTGTTCCCGACTGCTGAAAACATCCCGCGAGACGCGGAGTGCATTCTGCGACACAGAGGCAATTCAATAAAAAATTGAACTGCCACAGCGAAATTCGCCAACGCCAAATGTCGCCCCAAAACTCCCTCGGTCCTAATCTTAAAAAAGCAATCAGGATCGCTGCTTTAATCTTGCCCCCTCTAAATGTGCAAGATTGGCTCTTTCTCCGGCAGATCCCAGCATGGGTAAATATCCAGAGCCTCCTGCCATTCGCTCCCCGCAATGAGCGGCGTCTTGATGTTCCGACATATAATTACCATGCTAATGGGCCATCAAATGACACGCTCCCGTAATCTAGGGGTGGCCGTGGCACAGTCGCGGATTGTAAGAACGGTCGCACGATTATATATTAATTTTGTAACACATTCGCGTTCTGTCTCTCGAATCGTGAGCGTGCACTGCAGCAAAACAAAAAAAAGTGCTTATTATCAACTTATGTATGATAACAAAATGAAAAAATACATATATAACAAACATGCTGTCCACGCCGCCTATGAAAGATTTGTAAGGTCATAATAATAATTAATCGACGTGCAATGAACGTGCTACCAAGTTGAAATATCTCAGAGGAAGCACTGCGTAGCTGTGAGGTTTTAATTTTGAGAGGCAGTTTTAGTTGCTATGGCAGCAAGCTCAAAGCGACGGGTCCAGCAGCTGATGTTGATGTGGACTATGTTACGGGCAGTATTGGTACGTACTCAACTAGAGCACCCCATCAAGCCACTGCTAGATGAAGTCCTCCCCATGCTGTGTCGTTCATGGGGCCTGTTTGACCATACTTTACCATGTGGGTGAGTGAGAGTTGTCGATGTTGAACTTCTTTCGGACCATACGAAGCCGATCGTGCTCATCGGAGGTACATGGTGTGCTGATGGTGGTGTGGTGGTGATGGTGGTGGTACGGTGATGGTGGTGATGACGGTGGTGATGGTGGTGATTGTGATGGTGGTGTGGTGGTGTGGTGATGGTGGTGATGGTGGTGGTCGTGATGGTGGTGATGATGGTAGTGGTCGTGATGGTGGTGACGATGGTGGTGGTCGTGATGGTGGTGACGATGGTGGTGATGATGGTGTGGTGATGGTGGTGGTGATGGTGGTGATGGTAACGACACGGCGAGGGTGACCCCCGTGTATCGATGGCTCCATCAAACCGGGTCTCTCCGTGAGCCCTACCCCGAAGATCGAGAGGGACGGTGGCGAGAGACGCACCGCCACCTCCTCGGTAGCCCAGCTCGGGACGGTGCGCTCTAGGTCACTCATCGACGACGACGAGGAGGATCGTGGGGCCGAAGTAGCCCCCGAACAAAAGCGAGAGCCATCGTGGCCCTCCCCACCTCCACCACCCTTGGAGAGAGGCAACGGCTACCCCCACCCCCCTCTCTCTCTATCCCAGGGGGCTGTTGGAGGGGGGGGAGGTGAGCTGGACCCGTTCAGATTAATCTCGCCATTGATGGTAGATGTGGCAAGGAATCCAACTCGATAGTACTGTGTGTCTACTACCGCATTACCCCTCCACCTACTTTTAGCTAGATATGTAACGAGGAATGATTCGTCATTGGACATATGTGACAAAGCGCTTTCTAGCTCATCGGATTCGTCCAGTATGAATAAATATTCTGATAGATTTTTTTTGGGCTTAGGCCGCGTAATGCTCTGGCCAACTTTTTTTTAAGGTCGCGAGACCCTCCACCACCCGACATAGCCAAAACAAATTAAATTGTGATGCGTGCCAGTGTACCTGGCCTAGCCCAAACAAAATCAATCACGATTCGCAATATTGGCTGCGAAAACCTATGCGTTGTACGTAACAGGACCGTATTGCTGATTTTTTGGGGGATTAATCTGATAAAAATCTGAAAATTGGGCCCAGATACGACGTGTCGGACGATCTGGAATTCTTGGTGCTCTGATTGATCGACGTGAACGTCTCCTTTGGCTTCACTGCGTGCTGCTCCCGTGAAAAGTGGTGTCCCGTCGCATCAGGTCATGACACCTTAGTTGGCACGAAGACACGTGACATTGTCACGTCGTATAAATGATCACAAAACATATTTAAAAAATTTATCCGAAATGATCCTAAAACAATATAGGAAAATACCTAAATATTTTCATCTGAAATTCTTCCATAATTTTTCAAAGCAGCATGGTACAAACATCTATTCATATAATTTATTCGTAGTTTAATTAACATGCTTGATTTTACGGACTGTAAATTAGAAAAAAGAAGTTACTTAACCAACAGCATTACAATGGTTAGGAGGAATAAAAAAAAATAATGTGGTACCATAGTTATTTTACAGTGTTCAACAAAGCAATGAACACAGTGACCTCTGGAGGACTGTGGAGATATTTCCCAGAGTGATATATTAAAACGTGTCAGTAGTTACGGGGCAACTCTTCAGCCGAGTAAAAAATATAAAACCACGAACCGACTCGTGATGGGTGCAGGAATTCAATAACTAAAATTGGGCACACAAAATCCCGGGTCTGACATTCGACATTGATTCGGATTTAAAGGTTTGATTTCGTGGAGCTATATGGGCGCAATGAGGAATGTAACGATCCTGGAGTTGGGTTTAAAAAAATGCTTTACTGTACATCTTAAGGGGAGCGGTGGCGCAATGCTTAGGGCAATTCAATCGTGACCACTACGGCCCAGTGTCTCTGTTGACTGGGTCAGCATTTTCAGTGTTAGCTTCGTCGACGGCATACGACAGGCGTTTGTCTGTGTATTTTATGTTGCTGTTAACATATTAAAGAAACGATATGGTGACTAAATTAAAATTGGACACAGTGTAGTAAGCATGTTTAATTTTAATACCTATTCTCGTGTATGATGGCATTATGTTGAGGAGACAAATGCCAATGTCGAGGCCCGTTAGCCACGAGAGGGCTTCAGGAGAGGGGAGAGCGAGCTGGTGTGTTGTTGATATTCCTCTGTTGAAGGAGCACAGACTTCAGTGGTTTACTATATGGTCCATGACATGGAATCTTTCTTGCCATTATCAAAATATAAGAATAGGTTTTACCATTTCTGGCAATGAAACAGGTGTTAACAGGTCCCATGTTATAATAATAATAGGGGGTTCCCCCTTTGTTATGGCAACAAAGCTGAAACCTTTTTACAAGGATTCATGTCTGCATTAACCACAATACTTGCAGTCAAAATGCAAACAAAGAATTGGTGCTCGACCAGATGACGCCAAAAGGCATGCTGAAACGAAGTTCAAAAGAAAGCTGTCTCTGGTGTGGACTCATCAGTTTCATATGTTATCAGAGTATGTTTTTTTTTTGCATTTTGACTGCAAGTATTGTGGTTAATGCAGACATGAATCATTGTAAAAAAAAGGTTTCAGTTTTTTTCTGCCAGAAAAAAGGGTAAAACCCCCTATTATTATTATATTTTGGTACTGGCAAATGAGGTCGAATGATGAGGTCCCATCTTGTAGCAGCTCACGGCGAGCTGTACATTTCTCCCCGCTCCCACTCCAACCTCTCCTACCATCTCACTCCCTCCCTTCCCCCTCGCTCCTGCTTCCGTCTCCTCTGCTCGCAGCTTCGGGGTCTTCATCATCATCATCATCCTCCACTCCTCACTCTCCATCCGCATCTCTTGCCGCTCACCTTATACTCGCCGCTTTCACCTATTCAATATTCATACAATCCGCCCTCCCCACGCACCCCCCATCTCACCCTCTGCCGCTAAACTCCTGGGTCACGCCCTCGTGTTCACTCGGCTGCAGTCCAGCCAGTGGGGGGGGGGGGGGGACCCCCCAGTGGCAGTTGTCCCTGTGCAACGCGAGCAGCACGCAGCAAGGGCGAGGGGCGGCGGAGGGACTTTCGTCTGCCGGTAGGGGGCGAGCGAAGCTTTGGCTTCTGTCCGACGAAGTCATTCTTTAGTTGTCACGGCCGACGTCGGCATGCGGTTGGGAACCGTTGGACCAACGTCGACCCAACGTTGGCGTTGGCCTAGACGTTCCATATATTTGCTGGGTTGCCGGCAAGCGAACTATATTTTTTATACGAAATAACGTCACGTGATCTATACACGTCCAGCATGAAGCAGGCGGCGCGTGCTGAATGGGCAAGATGCGGCACTCCGTATTAACCAGGGTGGCCGCAGGTCATAGAACTGCGAGCCACTCTGCATGCGAATCCGAGTTATGCCTCACGTTCTGCAGCGGACCCTTCTAGTGGTTTGTATGTCTGTCTGTATGTATGTCTGTATGTCTGTCTGTAGATATGTCTGTATGATTGTATGCAGATCTGTATGTATCTATGTCTGTATATATCTGTATGTATTTAGTGTAGCGGTTAGTGCATTGCGCTATGAACCTGGCGACCCGGGTTCGATTCCCGCTCACGGCCAACACCAGTGACGACTATCTGAACCAGTCCCGGGCCTCCCTTAGGTCGACTCAGCCTCAAATGAGTACCTGGTGCGGTTTGTAAACATTGCCACTAGGTAGACAAAGGCGGTCGGGCGTGGTGTTGGCCACCCACCCCTCGTGTACCGTTCCGGCCATTATAGGTGCTCGCTAACAGCACTTGCCCCTACAGTTTGTTAAGGCTATATGGGGGATCTTTATCTACGTCTGTATGTATGTACGTCTGTATTTATGTATATATGCAGCCTATCTGTATGTGTATCTGTCTGCACGTATGTCTGTATGTAGGTCTGTATATCTGTATGTACGTCTGTATTTATGTATGTATGTCTATATGTACGTCTGTATGTACGTTTGTATTGGTCGCGAAAACCTACGTGTTAAACTGTACGTTTGTATGTCTGCATGTACGTCTGTATGTATGTCTGTATGTACAGTGAGGGAAAAAAGTATTTGATCCCTTGTTTATTTTGTACGTTTGCCCACTGACAAAGAAATGATCAGTCTATAATTTTAATGGTAGGCTTATTTGAACAGTGAGAGACAGAATCACAACAAAAATATCCAGAAAAACGCATGTCAAAATGTTATACATTGATTTGCATTTTAATGAGGGAAATAAGTATTTGACCCCCTCTCAATCAGAAAGATTTCTGGCTCCCAGGTGTCTTTTATACAGGTAACGAGCTGAGATTAGGAGCACACTCTTAAAGGGAGTGCTCCTAATCTCAGCTTGTTACCTGTATAAAAGACACCTGTCCACAGAAGCAATCAATCAATCAATCAGATTCCAAACTTTCCACCATGACCAAGACCAAAGAGCTCTCCAAGGATGTCAGGGACAAGATTGTAGACCTACACAAGGCTGGAATGGGCTACAAGACCATTGCCAAGCAGCTTGGTGAGAAGGTGAAAACAGTTGGTGCGATTATTCGCAAATTGAAGAAACACAAAATAACTATCAATCTCTCTCGACCTGGGGCTCCATGCAAGATCTCACCTCGTGGAGTTGCAATGATCATGAGAACGGTGCGGAATCAGCCCAGAACTACACGGGAGGATCTTGTCAATGATCTCAAGGCAGTTGGGACCACAGTCACCAAGAAAACAATTGGTAGCACACTACGCCGTGAAGGACTGAAATCCTGCAGCGGCTGCAAGGTCCCCCTGCTCAAGAAAGCACATATACATGCCCATCTGAAGTTTGCCAATGAACATCTGAATAATTCAGAGGACAACTGGGTGAAAGCGTTGTTGTCTGATGAGACCATCAACTCATCTCGCCGTGTTTGGAGGAGGAGGAATGCTGCCTATGACCCCAAGAACACCATCCCCACCGTCAAACATGGAGGTAGAAACATTATGCTTTGGGGGTGTTTTTCTGCTAAGGGGACAGGGCAACTTCACCGCTTCAAAGAGACGATGGACAGGGCCATGTACCGTCAAATCTTGGATGAGAACCTCCTTCCCTCAGCCAGGGCATTGAAAATGGGTCGTGGATGGGTATTCCAGCATGACAATGACCCAAAACACACGGCCAAGGCAACAAAGGAGTGGCTCAAAAAGAAGCACATTAAGGTCCTGGAGTGGCCTAGCCAGTCTCCAGACCTTAATCCCATAGAAAATCTGTGGAAGGAGCTGAAGGTTCGAGTTGCAAAACGTCAGCCTCGAAACCTTAATGACTTGGAGAAGATCTGCAAAGAGGAGTGGGACAAAATCCCTCCTGAGATGTGTGCAAACCTGGTGGCCAACTACAAGAAACGTCTGACCTCTGTGATTGCCAACAAGGGTTTTCCCACCAAGTACTAAGTCATGTTTTGCAGGGGGGTCAAATACTTATTTCCCTCATTAAAATGCAAATCAATTTATAACATTTTTGACATGCGTTTTTCTGGATTTTGTTGTTATTCTGTCTCTCACTGTTCAAATGAATCTACCATTAAAATTATAGACTGATAATTTCTTTGTCAGTGGGCAAACGTACAAAATCAGCAGGGGATCAAATACTTTTTTCCCTCACTATATGTACGTCTGTATGCACGTTTGTATGTCTGTATGTACGTCTGTATTTATGTATGTCTGTCTGTATGTATGTCTGTATGTCTGTCTGTATGTACGTCTGTATGTCTGTATGTATGTAAGTCTGTACGTTTGTATGTCTGTATGTACGTCTGTATGTCTGTACGTCTGTACGTCTGTATGTATGTATGTCTGTATGTATGTATGTCTGTATGTCTGTCTGTACGTCTCTATTTTGGTATGTATGTCTGTATGTACGTCTGTACGTCTGTATTTATGTATGTATGTCTGTATGTATGCATGTCTGTATGTATGTACGTCTGTATGTACGTCTGTATTTACGTATGCCTGTATGTCTGTCTGTATGTACGTCTGTATGTCTGTCTGAATTTATGTATGTCTGTCTGTATGTACGTCTGTATGTATGTCTGTATGTATGTATGTACGTCTGTACGTTTGTATGTCTGTATGTACGTCTGTATGTCTGTATGTCTGTCTGTATGCATGTAGTCTGTATGTCTGTATGTACTTCTGTACGTCTGTATTTATGTATGTATGTCTGTATGTTGAACTTCTTTCGCACCATACGTAGCCAACCGCGCTAATCGGAGGTGGCGGGGCGGAACGACAACACACTCAACACAAAAAAAAAATCAGTTTTAAAGTACCCAAGTTTTTAATCCAGACGATCATTTCGAAGCGAGTCGGAGCCGGCACGTTCACCCTGCAGTTCTCCACAACGGCCAATGAGGGCACGCTACCTACACGCCTCTAGACCGAAGTGGCAACTTCCCTGGGCTGTTCTCTCTCTCTCACTGCTTTCACTTCACGCGTACGTCGCGCGTGCGTGCGCGTGCGTGCGCCTTTGACGTACCGCAGTCTTCCGCGTAGGCTCACAGGCTCACACACACACACAGACACACGCAGAGAGAGAGAGACACACACGGCAAGGCATGAACGCAGACTCGCTCCGAGTCTCGTCTCGGATTCGGCTCGGCTGACACCCCACGTGGATTCACGCGCACAATCAGCCAAAGCACGTGGACTTCGCAGAGTGACCCAGGAATGACTTGACGCTCACACGCAAAGCGCAGACTCACGTCGACTCGGCGCAGGTCACAGGTGGACCAAGAGGGCGCAACAGCAAGCCCCGACGTCGGACTCAACAACGCAGGTCGCACAAAAGTTCGCGTGCGGTGCGCGCGGCACGCGCTCGCACTCCGCCATTGACTCACGTCACACCGACTTAAAGACTCACGCAGTCGCACGCAAGCTGAGACTCGGTGACACACACACGCACACACAAGCTATGGGTGACAACACGCAAGCTGAGACTCGGTGACACACACACGCACACACAAGCTATGGGTGACAACACGCAAGCTGAGACTCGGTGACACCCACACTTGAGCGTAGACTCGGTGACACGCGCATTCACGCATCGAGTCGTCACACAGGCGTCGTCACACGTGGCACGCTCAGAACGCCCGTCGCTCACCATCTCGCTCGCGTCAACGCCTCTCAACACTGCATCATCACAGACTCACACGCGCCACGCTCACAGTTTGACCCTGAGCCTCCCCTTACAAAGCAGCAACTCCTGTGCACACGAGGAAGAACGGCGCTGGATCATCATGTAGAGGGGTAGAGGGGGGTGTGGTGGTGGTTGGTGGGTGTGATCGTGAAGATAATTCCAAGTTCGGGACAGCTAAACCTAACTTAGAAACAGACACGGTTACCGTCACAGACAAGCCTGTCGATTTTATATATGTATAGTAAAATATTATATATAGAGAGAGAAAGAGAGAGCTCGTGGAACTTAAATGCGTAGCCATGGACGGAGAAGAACTGAACTCTGCGTCGGAGGAGCGAGAGAGCAGCGGTAGCTCCTCGGCGGAGTCGCCGGAGCAAAGGCGGCGTCAGGGGGCCACGATGCCGCGCAACGCCTCCTCCTCCTCGTCTCCCTCCTCGTCGTCCTCCTCCTCGGAGGGGTCTCTCCGGGCTGAGCTGGAGCGGCTGAGTCGCGAGCTGGCTTCGAGCAGCAGGGAGAAGGTGCAGGCTGCCGAGTACGGCCTGGCCGTGCTGGAGGAGAAGCAGGCGCTGCAGGAGCGTTGCGACGCGTTCGAACAGGCGTACGAGGCGATGCGCGCAGAGATGGACCTGCTCAAGGAGGTGATGATGGGGGCCGCGATAGTCGTTCAACATTGTCGGGGGGCGGGGGGGGGGGCTCACTGTGGCGATGATCCATGACGATGATGATTATCCGTGTTCATGTCATCAGCATTAATCAGCGCGTCTTACATCGTCGTCATCAGAAGCAATGCCATCATCGTAGGTCACGATGATTGAGAACCATCATGATCATCATCATCATCACCACCACCACGAGTGTCATTGTCGTCATCGGTATCATTGCGAACTTTCCATGCCAACCGCTGCTGAATGTCCAGCCCAACTTTCTATTGTTAATCTTTGGTCGTCGAGTCAAACAAATGTCGGTACGATGTTTTAACACCAAGGCAGATCGTCATCCTCACTCTCTCTGCTAGCGTTTAGTGTTTGCTTCAAGATTTGATCATTGGGTTTTCCCCTTTTTTCTGACAACAAAATAGGTGTTAAGATGTTAGAACACCAAACTGAAACCTTTTACAAGGAATCACGTCTGCATTAACCACATAGCTTGTGGTCAGAATGAAAACATAAAAAACATACTCTGCTAATATATTGGCATTGTCTTTGAAACTGATTGGTCCACACCAGAGACAGCTTTCTTTTGAGCCTCGTCTCAAACGGTGTTAGACCAGCGGACGCCAATAGTCTAACACCGTTTTGAGACGAGGCTCCAAAGAAAGCTGTCTCTGGTGTGGACCAATAAGTTTCAAAGACAATGCCACATATATTATCAGAGTATGTTTTTTTGCATTCTGACCATAAGCATTGTGGTTAATACAGACATGATTCCTTGTAAAAGGTTTCAGTTTGGTGTTCTAACATCTTAACATCTGTTTTGTTGCCAGAAAAAAGGGGAAAACCTATTCTCATATTTTGGTACCGGCAAAGGAGGTCCCATGACCTTCTTTGGTTATTTCGGTAAAGTCACGTAGAATGAGAATAAAATAATAAATTGATAAAATAAAATAACACAATAATATTCTCACGACGTTTCGGCCACAACACAAGCGGCCTTCATCAGGTGAAGGGGACGAGACTGTCCTCCAGACTGTCCTCCAGACAGTATCGTCCCCTTCACCTGATGAAGGCCGCTTGTGTTGTGGCCGAAACGTCGTGAGAATATTATTGTGTTCTTTTATTTTATAAATGTATTATTTTATTCTCATTCTACGTGACTTTACCGAAAGAACCAAAGAAGATGAATCCTTGCAGTCACGAAAGCTTTAAATCGAGAGGTCCCATGACGTTGCTTAAAGATTGTCCAACACTGAGTATCGTGCGCCCTCCCCCACCTCCCCTTGTATTATGTCCCCCCCCCCTACACACTTTTAAACAAGGGTCCACACTGCTGTGTTGCGTTATCATGATCAGGCATTATCAGTATCATTGTCGTCAAGTCGCAGGCAGGATGTGTTTGGTCACAAAGAGCACGGAGGCACGACTCCACGTCCGCGTGCCTTGCGTGCGTGTCGCGTGCAACCACCAACCACGCTGCAACGGTGCAATGCTCTCAAGGCCTGTCCGCTGGAAAGCAACTAAAACGATCTGGCCAATGCTGCCGTCCTTGATACGATGCCCGAGCAGGCTGCACCTTGCTCAGCTCGTGGCCTGCATCTGGCGTGCTTTGGTTTGCGGGAATGAGTGCCGCGTAGACTCGCAAGTTGAATAGAGCAAAGGGTAACGGCGACGACGAGGATGTGTGCCCCCCTGGTTTGCGTGGCTTAAGAGGTTTGATTTGATCACGTTTCACGTGTGGTGGTGGTGGTGGTGGGGGGGGGCAGTGTGGAGAGGTGATTCTCTAGATGTGGTGGTTGCTGGCTCGCTGGAGGGCTCGAAGCAGAAGTTATTTTTTGCTGCCCCCCCCTCCACCACCAACACCACCACCCCACTATGAAGAGGTGGAGACGAGAGATGCGTCGCGTGAGGAGAGTTGAGAGCGGTGCTTCATTTCAGCTGGAACAGTCCAGAGCCTCCGATTGGCTCTGGACTGTTCCAGCTGGTGATCGAGGGTGCTACTTGGCATGTATGGCTACATACGGAGCGAAATAATGTCAACATAGATACATAAACTATTGTCCATTTACTTATAAGATGAATCATTCAGCATATTCATATGCGCGTATGAATATTTGATAGAGTATAGGCTGATATATATCGGGCTATTATGAATAGTCCTACCTGGTACTCTAGTGGTAGTGCCTTGTGCTGCTCGGAGCCTGGCCTCGCAGCGTTTTGGACAATCTAGTGAGGAATTAGGCCCATGTGCATGAGAGGCACGAATTCGCTTTTTCATTAATAAACAGCTTGTTATGTTCGCAACGATCCGAATTAAAGCCGAAACTATTTGTTTGAACCCTATTTCCCACCGCCCCCCCCCCCTCATTAACTCGTGGTCCCCTGAGCTGTTTGGGGCCTAAAGCTTTTTCTGTTGATTTGTTTTCACGCCAAGTAGCACCCTGAATCACCAATGCTTTTTCGAAGGCGGTGATCTGGGCGTGGGGGGGGGGTGCTCCTTGCCTTCCCCGCAGGCTCTGCACAGCGGGGCCACTCCTGAGCCAGTCCGTGATCGCAAGCCGATTCTCAGAAGGAAGTTACGTTTCCGGCTGCATCGTGGGCAATGCGCGCGCGGTGTGTGTGTGTAGGTGGCATTCCGCGGTGCACGCGGTAGATTGCCCACGCAGCGCAAGCCGTTCACAAAGCGCTCGTCACAACAACAGCCACTGCGCTGGGGGTGACGTCTCCACGGCGCTTGTGCCATGCTAGGTACACAATCGAGGCTACGTCCGAGTGTCGAAGGGTCGCTGCTGGCAGGAGGTCACGGGACAGCCTTCAGGTGCCATGGGTTTGACTGAGATCACTGGCAGATGCACAAGCTTTGCTCCCGACTGTGCCAGAGCCCTTATCAGACAGGGCATAGCAGGAAACGCATGCCGGTGTTTCCTCAACACGTATTGGCGTTGAGTGCACGGCAAAAGGCGGATTATTTTGTCATCGATTAATATCATAATCGAGCACATTTATTTGGGGTTTGGATCTTATAACTCTATGCTATCTGGCCAGAATTGTTTAGTCAGCATGGTTTATATCAGTCGTAGCCTTGGGCTCATCAACACCAATCTGTGGAGTTCGAGTCCATGTCTCAGGCTGTGAATTTCATGTAGTTATTATCTCGGCCAAGCCGACTAAAGCTGTCACTTAGCTCACTCTTCATGTATTAAATGTTTGTGTGAGGAGCATGAAATCTTCCACCGTCCAGGTACCACATGCAACGTCGAGCCAACGTTGCACGCGGTTGAGAGCATTGAGCCCAACGTTCGCCCAACGTTCCACGCTTTACACAGACCTGCCACCGATACTATCAGCGCAGCCAATCAGTAACCCGGTCTGTGTCTGCATTGTAACTCCGCTCACTTCGTCAAATCAGAGTTGCGCTTTCGTTGATATCCGGTGGGCAGTTAAGAGTCATCGTCACGCCCGATGATAGACCTTCACTCAGGCATTATTGGCTAAATGAAAATGTGACACGTACCCTACCACAGGCCAACATTGTCGCACGAATTTCATTCGCAAGGTTGACTGACACCGCTGTATAGTACTTGTCGGGTGGTAGCGTGGATGGAGTGTTCTACTCGTGAAACTTGGAAGGTTGTGAATTCAAATCGAATTGGGGCTCGACTCAGCCTTGCATTCAATGCACCTTTACAAACCTTTAGTCAATCCACTGCTGGGATGTGACCATACTTCTCCACACTGCTCAGTTTCAGTTGGTAAAGGTGGGGGAGCATAGACGTGGGAGCATAGCAGTACGGTGCAACTGTTGATTGCGCTACACTGCCCCACGCTTCTTCTGCCTAATACTGCATTAAGGCCTTGCCAGGCTGTGTCAGTCATGGGATTTTGTGCCCATATTTCACCACACTGGTCGGTGGGTGTTGATAAAAAAAATAATGAGTACCACAGTCGCTTCCTACGAATTACCCCTGCCGTAGGAATGTGGAATTAACACCGCTGGCTCGGCGCTTTGTACAAGAGTGTACAAGACAGCATCGACTGCCCACGTTCAATCGCGCAAAGAAAGCAACTTTCTTTGCTCTTCCGTTGACTTGTTTTTCTTGAGTCCTCCACGCAATGGGGGCGAATCAATGCTGCTGCGGCTTTGGAACTCTTCGCTTTGACGCACGCGGTGGTGCGAACGGAGCGTCGTCAGAACGCGCGGGCGTGGATGCAACAATTCTGCGTCGCGATTTTCGCGAAGAAAAAAAAACCACGCGGCCTGGCCGACGCAGCCGCGCGCACGCAGGCGTCCGCACTCGGAACGGGCACGCATTCTTGCTCGGCCCACGTGTGCAAACTTGCACAGATGCCACATTTATTGGTGAAGCCCACCCAGTAGCCACGCACGCAAAGACAACGCTTTCCCCGGTATAGCCCTCACAGATTTGTGGGGTCAGTGCTCCTTTGGAAGGTCGACGCGTTGGGATGGGGGGAGCGGTCAGCACTCCATATCCGGCCGCCTTTGTCTCCCCGGTGGTGATGTTTACACATCGCCCCAGGTACCAATTTTAGGTTCAGAGATGTGACAGGACAGCGGCTGCCTCGACACGAGGTCCATCATGGGAAAACCATAAACAAGGTGGCATTTTCACGGTGCTCACTTCGTCGCAACCGCCTCTCGTCGGAGAATGGATTTCGATTCGTTTTGAGTTCGCGCGGTTCACGCCCTTGCGATCCAGTGCTGCTCGTTGTGCCAGGGTGCCGAGCCGCGAGACGGATCGACTCGCGACGTGGAGGAAGCGGCGCGCCTGCAGTCACGACGCGCCGCTCAGCGTTGAGGGGGGCAAACGCCTCGGGGTTTTCCAGTCTCGGGCGACGGCCCCGTCCAGGTGGGATTCCCTGAGCAATGTGACGACGGCGTCCGTACGCGTGCACGTTGAACTTCTTTCGCGCCGCACGTAGCCAACCGTGCTCATCGGAGGCGCGGGGGAAGAACAACAAACCGAACGCAAAAAAAAAAGCCGTTCTAAAGAAATGAGTTTTCAGCTTGGATTTTTTAAGTGCTTAGCTCCAGTGGCTTCCTAACGTCGGAAGGAAGAGCGTTCCAGAAGAAGCGCATGTGAAAGCGCACGATGCCGTGACCATCTTTGTTCGATGGCCAGCCTCTTTTGCTGCAGAGCGACGCAGAGACTGACACAGAGACCCATAGACTCACGTAGATGACCAAAGGCTTAAATAGACACCCAGAGTTTCACACAGAAACCCACAGATTTGCATCGAGACCCAGAGACTTACATCGAGACCCATAGACTGAGTAACTATAATGCGCTGGTAGTTGCTTCATCATCAGCAGACATGTAGCCCACGCAGCTACCCAGGGGGACTGGTCTGGTGCATGGACACGTGAATAAGCAAGGTCGTAAGGTTTGAAGAGCTTGAGAAAAGAGGTGATGGGAGGGAGTTCCAAAGTCGAACAATGTGAGGAATGAAACATAGAGAGAAGCGTGTTTACCTGCAGGGTGGTGGTTCAAAGCAGCGTGGATGAGACGAACCACACATTTTCAAAATAACATACATTTGAAAAACATAATGTCGATTTCCAAATTATGATGTGTTTTTTTTAAATGCAGCGCTCGTTATTGGAATTAATTATTTGTTGATGCTGCACTGGCAATGGTGCACAAGCACAATTAACAACACATAAAAAGAATTGTCAACAACACTGCCTTAAAATATATATAATATATACACAATACAATGTTAATATATAATCTGGACACTGTCTGGAACATTGCCAATGGTAAGGCAGTGTTGTTGACAAGTGTGTGAGTTTTCAGTTATTGGAATAAAAACGTGAATTTGGAAACGTGGAGATTTTGAGGAGGAAAAAAAAACCTAAGAGCTCTGGAGTGTGCCTGTTGGACACAAGGAATAACAACGGCACATTATAATTGCAGATATTCGGGGCCAGGTGGTTCAATGGTAGAGTGAACGGCTCACATTTGGAAGGTTGTGAGTTCAAATCCTCGATAGGGGTCGACTTAGCCCATTATCTTTGTGGGGTAAATAGAATTGGTACCACTTTGTGGGGAAGTCAACTGTCATGCTTATTCTATCGGTAGGATTTCTACCACTGGCTCTGGGCTGTGAACAGGAGAAGGGCACTGCCTTAATGCTCATTTGAACAAGATATCACTTTCACTTTGATAATTGCAAACAATTGAATTCACAGCATTTCATGATGCTTGCTTGTCCAGGAGAGAGCCTCACTTGAGTCTCAGAACTCTTTCTTTCAGTAAGCTCCTGCCCAATTTTTTTTCTCAGTAAAGGGGGCGACGATTTCCATATACTTTATATTAAAAGTGAGTATTCGGCTGTGTAATTTATGCCAATGTTTTGTTGTTGGCGAATCCGGACCACGACTCCAGCGCTCACTGCTGGCCTAACTCTTGCGGATCAAACAACGCCAGGGGATCTTTAACGTGCGCCGGTGAACCAGACGGTGCGAGGCATTTTTTTGCCGGTTATCGCACGCCGTGGCGTGCGTTAACCAGGGCGGCCCACCGCTCTCGAACCGCGTAAACCTCTGCAGCAAAAGCCGCGTTTATCTGGACCGCCACGCCGCTGCCACCCCATTGTCATTGGCCGGTGCCCTGTGTCCGGCCTCGGCCCCCCCGTGCGAAGCGCGTCCGTGACGCGCAAAACAAACAAAAATTGGCATCGGCCGGCAGTCGACTTGAAAGCTCATCTGACGCGGCTGCACGTGACTCTCAAGTGGTCTCAAGTGTGCCAAGAACAGGATAGGGAATCGTGCGTAAGGAATTATGGATTAGGGAACTCGTGGCGAGGTTTAAAAGGAGCTTCGCATCCACTCGATTGCATCTCTTCTGTTACCATGATAACAGTGCGTGCTACTTTAGCCACACGCTTGCGTTCTTATTATGTTAGTTGCAGGTAGCGACATTCATCTGATGTTTGTTGGCCATGGCATCGCACTGCATGGAGGGCGGGCGGATTGTACGCGTGTAAGGGTTCAGCGTGAGAGTTGAAGCAATTCGTAACTGTAGGCTGATCCTCGTCGGGAGTTATACGTTTTTGGGGCCCAAATTTCAAGATATTGGCTTTCACATTTTTCTAGTCATTAGCATCGGTGAATGTTGCCGTGGGTGGGCTAATGGTCAGCACAGTCAACTTGCAATGCAGAGGCCGCCTGTTCAATCCCCAGGCGTGGCAGTTGGGACAATGGTGCAAGTCTCCTAAATACTCCCCCCCCCCCACCCGCTCCCTCTGTTCACCCGGCAGTTTTGTTGCCAGATAAAAGGGTAAAAAAAACCAATGATCATATTTTGTTACTGGAAAATGAGGTTTCCAATGAGGTTCACCACAGTTAGTAGATGGTCAGGTCGCGTGCGTTGGGGTAAAGTGTGGGCACTCCGCGGTGGCGAGATGTTTACTACGTTGCCTGGTGTACAGGAGGACGTGGGTTCAATCCGGACCCTGACGCCTGTATTCTTGGAGTTTGCGTGTCTATCTCTCTCCCCGTGGTCACGTGGGATTTTCCTCCGGGTCCTCCGGTTTCTCCCTCCACGTGTAGAAACGTGCGTTTCGAATATTTGGCCGCGATGAATTTCCACGTGGCGATGAGCCACTTCGTTGACATATCACACGTGGCCTGGTCGCTTCCGAAAAAGGGCTGTGAAGCTCAGCGGGCCTTACTTGGTAAAACAAAAACAAAAAACGTGTTGACAGTAAGTATGGTTAGTTGTTCCAAGGCATCTGGCCAGCGTGGTAGTGTAGGCCAAATGATCTCTCTCTCTCTCTTAAGCTCCCTCAAGTGGAGGCCCTTCCGTCAGCAGTGGCGTGAGCAGGCAATTGCAGGGCCCCATGTGCGGGCACTTTGTCGCCGTCGACAAAAAGCACAGACTCAGTTATATTTAAAATTTCAACTCTGTGGCCCATCCGGAACGTTATTGTTATTATTATTATCATTGTTACAACTAAAATTGACATCAGTGTGTCACTCGCGCAGGAGTGTCGATATGTAAATGATACATTCGAGGATTAAGTGCGTCGTTTAATTCACACGTGCAGTGGAGTTTCACACAATGCATTGTGGTGTGTGGAATTATGCATTCGCAAGCGTATAATACTCCCATCGAATCGTCGAGGAATTTTCGTTATTATCCTCGCATATTGTACGTAATTGATACTCATCACCTCTGCAGCCACTAAGAGGCTTTTAAAAAGAACCAATCGCGGAATTTAATTGAAAGCCACCCTGAATCGCGATCATTCATTGCATTGATTCGGAGAGAGGGAGTTTATAACACACCCAATGCAGTTAAGTGGTCTGAATGGGCCGGTTTTGCAGTGGCATGCTGTACTCTTATAGTTTTGCCCATAATGGCAGCAATGCGTTCAGGAGCCAAATGCCAATGCCTGCCTTGCCAGCCACGCGACGAGAGAGTTCGTTCGTGCGGTGTTGCTGTTTCTCATCTTCCGTTGAAGGAGCGCGTGCCACAGTGGGTTGACTGCGGTGGCCCATGGTTTGTGCCACATGGGCCACGGTCGCAGTGCTGTGGCTTGCCTTTTCATGTTCGTCTCCCACGTGTCTCGATGCATCGCTGTGTATCTCCAAGGATTTTCACCCTACGGTCCACAGTTTGTGCCGCATGGCCGCAACCGCACCTGTGCGGCGTGTCATTGCATTTACATTGATGAAGGGGATGTGTTCGTCGGGCCTGTCGATGTTGCCGTGCGGCCGATGGTTACACCGTTGTCGCTCTCCTAGTAGAAGCAACTCTCGGGGAAGAAGCGGTGAACATGGGCTGCAGGATGAATGTTTTTTTTTTAAATCTCGTGACTTCTACATTTACATTTGGACCACTGCCCATATACGCGTGTGTGTACATATATATAGCACTGTATGTACAATGCAATTGGTATGGTGTTACTGCATTGGCAGTGGTACACAAATAGCAAAAGAACGCATTTTTGTCCATGACACTGCTTTGAAAGTAACAAATGTAACAGGCGACATTTCAGGAAAATTGCCCTTATTCATACAATTACGAAGAAGTGCAATTTTCCTGAACAGCGTTATTCACTAATGTGTGGAGTTTCCCCCCCCCCCTCTATGTACGCATACAAATTATGATCATTATCAATCCACTGCTGGATAAAGGTCACTCCACGCCACGTCAACACCCGTGGCAAATGCTACTTAGTCATGAGATTGGGGACCCGCACAGCCTCCGAATTCAAATCTTCGACTGCGGCAGCGGACACAATCTCCGCGTCTCATATCGACACCTGCAGCCCAATGCAACGAGAACAAAAACGCCCTGAGAGTGAAATATTTCGTGAAATATTTCATTTAAACAAGGGGGGCGCGGGGGGGGGGGGCACATAAAGCAAAGCATTGCAAAAAAAAACCGACGAAATGATGAACGAAGCAAAGTGCCGACTACACCGAGCATCTTTATTGTTTCCTCTGATCGTGAGAAAAAAAACACCAGAGTGAGAACTCGTCCAGCGCTTCTCTCTCGCCTCTGCGCGCGATCCCCGCAGCGCAGAAGCGCGCGCTGTGGCATTCGCCTGCGGCTCGTTGTTGTTGTTGATGTTGTACGTTGGCCAGCAGCAGCAGCAGCAGCGGCGGCAGCGGCAGCACTCGCGTTCCTGTGTTGGACAGATCCTTGAGGACGCAGTGGCGGGGAGGGGAGGGGAGGGTGTTCAGCATTCCGCCTTTTACAGTTCATCCCCGGGGCGAGAACATTCACACACACACACACAGCATGCGGCCTGACACAGGGAACAGCAAACTGTCATTCCCGATTGCTGGGCTCACCGTGGGGTGTGCACGCGGGCCACGACGGGCAGCCTTCACCACGTGGGGGGGGGGGGGGGCACGAAAACACCGCGTGGTCACACTTGTTAGTGGCTTAGATGTAGCCCCCTAGAGTCAAGGGGCGGGGGTGAGGGTAGAGGTTAGTCCCCCTCCTCCTCTCCCCTTCCCCCCTCCCAAGTGAAGGTTCAGAGAGCCCCTGTGCTGAATTCGTATAATCAAGTAAAAAAAAACTGTTGGTCGTTGATGATGGTGATTGCGGTGGTAATAATTACATCCAGACTGTCCGTAATAGTTGGAGAGAGCCGGACAAATTGCTAAAATCATTACAATTAAACCATAGGCTTTGTAGCAATTTTCCCCCGTGTATGCACAGGTGGTGGGGAACCAGAGCAGAATGCACGATAGGCTGAAGCAGATCGTATCGTTTACTCATTCTGCTCGGCGTTTGACGTTTGTCTAATGATTGTCGAACGTTGACTGTGCATGTCCCCCGAAACAAGGACAAAAGATGGGAGCTGCCGGTTCAAATGAAGTCACTAGTCTACTTCGTATTAATGCCATTCTTGTCATGTAAGGCTATCCCGCGGGGGCTGTGTGTCAGACATACTCTCCCGTAGTGTCGCGAGCAGTTTTAGTTTTCAGTTTCATTTATTTGGTATAGCCCTGTGAGCCATTCGGCTCTTGAATCGGGTGCATCCGCAACAAACAAAAAGCAAAAACACGGGAAAAAAAATGGATCGTGATGCAGGCACACATGGCCTACTGTTTTTTATTCGAATAACTTTACAGCGGGGGTATTTTTCGATTTACAAAGCCTGCAGTATTAACCAGGGTGGCCGTTGGGCTCAAACTGCAATCCTCCACAATTCCGGCTAGCACTCGGCAAAGGTGCAACGGGGAGAGCAATAGCACATTATTATTTTTATTTTTTACTAAATCCCGATATTCTGCGAGGTGATGGATGATCCAGGCTCTTTCAGTGCGGCAGAGAGAGGCAGCATTCATCACGTGGGCGTGCCCACGTCAGCCCTTGCCTGCAGTATTTATTTTGCTTTTATCTCTCGGAGAATGGCCAAGCATGACAGGCTTCCAAATGTTATGAAAGATTGTGGTTTAATAGGAGGGTTTATGCGCAGGGTCAGGTTTTAGCGACGATTTAACCCAAATATCGCATAGCATATACTTATTTTATTGTTTTTATAGGTTTCTCTGTTCAGTGCAAATGCAGTTACCATTATCCGCGGCGATGCGGGGAACCTATTGCCGGATCTGAGGCTTAATGTCTCGTATATATCTATGTATGTGGGACTTCTTTCGCACCGCACACTACCAACAGTGCAAATCTGAGGTGCAGGACAACAAACTAAACAGAAAAAAAGCCGTTCGAAAGAATAAGGCGTTTCAAACGAGATGATTTAACAGTGCATAGCTCCAGTGGCTTCCCAATATCGGAAGGAAGAGCGTTCCAGACGGCCGCGGAAGCGCATCTGAAAGCGCGCGATGCGGTGATCGCCTTTGATTCGATGGTTCGCCAACAGCCCCTCGAGAAGGCCTCTGTCGAGCTCGCTCCAGCGGAGCCTCTTCCACCAGCAGTGGCGTGAGAAAAACATTTCAAGGCTGCACCTCGACCTCTTCCATTAACCCCCCCCCCCCCCTCCATCTACACGGCACTGGTAGGCCCTCATCCAGCAGTGCATTGACAAAGAGGGCCGCACGTTTAGCACGTGCGTTGTACACACATTCAAACCGCGGGACCCTTGCCCTGACCTCCAATTGTGGTCGGTTCTCGTATTCACAGCGATGTTTGCACGCCCTCTGTGGCGCCGCTCACGCTGGGGCATCCGTTAACGAGGGGCACAAACAGGGGCCTGTCCCTCCTGCGCGGTGGTACACAACCCCCCTCAATGGGAAGCTGATTAGACAGCGGTGAAAGAATGCGACACATTCACACGGTCGAACGCAAGAGAAAAAGGCCGGGGATGTGCTTGCAGGTTGAGTGCTGATGTAGTTCTGGGGGTTTGTGGGCTCTGCTTGATTGCCCCCGGTGGAAAGGCGACGACGTTGCTTAGTGCTGCATTGTGGCAGGTCGCCGAAGCCCCTAATTACATGCGTAAGCGGGAACGTCTCTTGCTGTCGTATAAGCGCGCGCGTGTGTGTGTGCGGGTGCTGCCACGCTGTGATGGTCAGCACAGTAAGCGACCGAATCACCAGATGACCTAACGCCTGCAGGGATGATCTCTCCGCCAACTCGTTGAACCAGGCCCACGTTTGGTTGAGTTGTCCATTTGCTAACGCCTTACACTTAAAAATGGTTACTGCAGCGGTGTATTGGTCAGCACATGAATGGCAAATTTTGTCCATTCCGTACTGTCGCCCAGATCGATGGCATTCAAGTTCTCTGCTGCTTTGAAATTGCCACATTCCTCACGGCATTCAGCTGGCGGCTCACTGTGTTTTAAATCAATTAATAATAACAACAGCCTGGTAGGGCACTGGAACAGTGTCCCAAGTGGTTTGACGGTCATTGATGACATTTTAATAAATGCATGCTATTTTGATTCTTTTTTCATAGTATATATGTTGTTTGTCTTTTAATCGTGGTAATTAAATGTTGTTGTTGATTTTTAATGGAAGGTTAGTACCACTTAGTATGTGCTCTGCAGTTGCCTGGGTCAAAATTTGGGGTGAGGCTTTTTTCCAATCGTGGCCATCTGGCTCAAAATACCGAACGGATGAACGGATGAGCACCGGACGCGCAATTCCGTCTCTCGGCGGGGCCAGCTCCGGCTGAGACAACGGTGCAAGTTCATTAAATCCATGCGCACCTCTCTCCACCCAGCAGAATAAATGACGCCACAGTTTGTTGATCGGTCGGTCCCGCGTGGCGAGGCCAAAGTGTGGGCAACTCCCACCTCTTCCAAGACGTTGAGCCGGCCTGCAAGAGGAGGCCCCTTCCGCCAGCAGTGGCGTGAGCTAGTTATTTCAGGGCCACACTTTTACCTTTTACCGACCATATGTAACCAAAAATGATATAACCTTGCAGCTATGTAAAACGATTGAACAACTAACTGCAGGCATTATAGACTGTAAGAGACGACAGTGGCATTCGTGAGAACTCCAACCAGGGGTGAATCGATCATGGCTGATGATTATGATGGTGATGATGCCGGGTATCTGGTGAAGTGCTCATCAGTGGTCAGTTTAATCAAATGGCATCACATGATACTTGTGTGGTGATCATCATTGGAAAATACGTGAAATTAAATTCAACTTCATTCTCGTGGGCACTTATATTCCCCATTTACTTTCTTACATGTGTAAAGTACAACCCTTTGTCAGCCCACTGCTGGATGAGGGCTCTCCACACGCCGTGTGTGCCGATAGGACCAATCAGCGTTGGTTGGTGGAAGTGGAACTGACTAGAACACGGAGCATAGAAGTACAGTACGATAGTTTAACACGTAGGCTTTCGCGACCAATATCATCCACAATACAGGTTTTTTTGGGGGGTTAGATCGCGTAAACATATATAAATGTGTCGCTTAGTACTCAGATTGTAAATGTTGTGGCTTGGCTCTCCAACACACCGGTGTGCTGTACTAGCGACGAAATGGAGCATGACATTGCTATGTTTGTGATTTTATCCCGGCACTTATATCACGTACGAAACAGGAATGCGCGCATTTTATCACGTAGTCAGGCTTTCGCGACCAATATTATCCGTAATGGAGGTGTTTTGGGTTACATCGCGTAAATATATAAATGTGTCGTTAAACCCGCCACCACCCGACACAGCCAATTCGTAAGGTTTGTCACGTACACAAAAGATGCCAGTTCGTGACTAGTACAGCACACCGATGTGTTTGAGAGCAAACCCACAATTGTAAATGTCGTGGGGTCTAAATGTTGTGGTACTCGAATTGTAAATGTTGTGGGTTTACTCTCCAACACACCGTTGTGCTGTACTCGTAACGAATTGCCATGTTCTGTTTACGTGACAAACCCTTAATAATCGGCCGTGTCGGGTGGTGGCGAGTTTAACGACACATCTATGTTAACGCGATCTAACCTAAAAACCTCGATGATGGAATGTAATAAACTTTTTCAATGCACCGTTCCAAATCTCGCCAGTGACTGAACCAAGTGCAGACCTGTGATCACTGCCTAAAGCCACTGCTGATTGAAGGGCCTACAACACAGAGAACCTCTGTAAAGTGTATTTGGCCAACTCTTCTACGCTGTCCAGATGTCACCGAAAGAGGGGGGAGTACCCACACTCTACCCCACCGCATGCAACCTGCCCATCGATTAACCGCGCTCTTCAGGGGGATTTGAGTACTCACGCCGCTGTTTCTACTGCCGCGCCAGGAGATTGGATCGAACCTCTGGATCGCAAGTCCGGTGTGCTGACCGTCACACCGTGGCTGCGTAACCCTTTATATTTTATTTTAGTGAAATGTCAAACTCGTTGTTGGACTGCATGGCACACAGCCTTGGTACGATCAGAAAGAAAATACGAGAGCGATTTGTTTTTGTTTTTAGGCGGCATTTTCGTTCTATCTGCGAGCCATGTGTATCGTACAGAGTGAATTACATGCCTCGTTCAGCACGCAATGCAAGTTTGGTTATAAGTTCTTTTTTAATTTCACTTTGTCACGATACACAGTGCCACAGGCATCAACTCATTTACATTCATGTCACGGATGGCACTAGGTCATGTGTCACTATGCATTTAAATTACAACTATTATGTAATACACATTGTAGAGTAGTAGGAATAGTACGTGTATAGAGTAATAGTTATTACAGCCCTTTGTAGAGCCACTGCTTGCTGAAGGCATCTCCACGCCTTCAGGTCATGGTTATTGTTCGACCATACTTCACCACGCTGGTCGAAGCAGGTCAGTGAAGTAGGGGGCCAACCAAAGACCGATTGAGGCGTCGCACAACAATGATGTTAGCCGTGCTTGGGATTCGAACTTACGGATCCATTCACAGCAGTGTATATGTTACTGTTTTACTAGTTTTATTTTACCAGGCATCTCTTTTTCAGAAGCGACCTGGCCACAAATGATAGTTCAACGAAGTGGCTTATCATCGTGTGGAAATGTATAGCAGCCAAATACTCAAAACGCATGTTTCTAAATGTGGAGGGAAAAACCGGAGGGCCCGAAGAAAAGTCCACGCGATCACGGGGAGAGAGAGAGAGACACGCAAACTCCAAATATACAGCAGCAGGCGTCAGGCTCGTAATCGAACTCACGACCTCCTGTATACCAGGCAAGGTAGTTTACATATTTCCAACGTGGTGTGATGAAACACATTTAAGTAATTCGTGTCAGGGGTAAAACATTCTCTAAAGCATGTTAAACAATGTTCAATATTTACTTTTGTTTATACGGGTCTCTCTGTGAAAAACACGACTGAATTGTGTCAATTGTTTTTAATTATTTCCCTATTTTACGCATTAACTTTCCAATCGTGCTATTGGCATCACGTCACTCGTTGAAATGCATTTCCAAACTGAACTGTTGCAGCTAGCCGTGCATCACCTTGTGTCCAGAGAACGGCACCGGAAGATGTCACAGAACTAGTTTGGGGCTCTTCATCCACCCTGTAGGGCGTCCTTCTTAAGTCCCCTTCAAAGAGCGTTAATCAAATGTCAATCAAACTGAACATTTTTAATTCTCTGCGTTCTAAGAAGCAAATGTGAGATGATTTTAATATTAGTTTTCGTGTGCAGTCATTGGTGTCTGGGCCAAGACCATCAACTTGATTAGCCGGTTTATTTACATGTCCCTGCCTGGATGCAAACCCGGCATCTCAGCATAGCTTGGTCATTCTTCTAGAATATGACATGAGCCATCGTGAGCCACCTGGCCGTTTCTATCGTAGTTATTTTTTTATTCAGCGCACCTTTAATTAAGGCAGCGTTTTCCGCAAAATGTCGATCTCTTAACATGGTGCGAACGTGCGATGCAACCTGATTCAGCTGCGCGGGATGTTCAGTAATGTCTCTCACCCTCAAAGCAGCAGACATCAAGTTTTAGGTTAATCTTGTTTAACCCAGGTGATAAATCAAGAAACCAGGGTGGCCTCATTTGCGAGAGTGAACCGGAGCATCAGTCTGCCAGTAGGGGGCATTGGTTGCTGTGTATAATCCCAATTCAGTATATATTTTTTTTTCAGATTACATTTTTTTGGAGAATTTGCAACCTAACGCCGCCCACCCATTGTCCCACTGTCGCAAAAGGCATCAGGGGATTCCTCAACTGCCACTGTGAAGCAGACACAGCGTGCAGTATTGTCGTGGTTTATTACACCTGTAGTGATAACCGGGGCGGCCCCCCTTGGACTCGAACCGTGAACCTCTGCAGCGAGCGGCAAGACGCGGCCACAGTTGTGGCCGCGTCACCGCTCAGGAAGGCGCTGTCAGCCGATCGAGCGTGGCATGCCAGTACATTGGGCCGAGCAATTACATCGGCAGAACATTTTCGTGTGCTGTCGCCATTCGTGAGCGTGTGTGTGGTTTTTAAAGGGTGTCACAGCCAGACATTTAGAATTCTGTAAGAACATTCTTGAAGTGAAATGCTTGGAGTACTCAACTGCTGGGTCATATCACAGGGCTTATCGAGGCCTTTCAAAACACGGGCCTCTCTCATTGCTCAGCCAAACAAGCATTACTCTTATCTCATAAGTGGCGTGCTAAAATTAAATGTTACTTTTCAAAAGGTGTCAACATAATCGTGAATGTTTTCATTTTCTTTTAAATATTTCAGGTAAGAAAAAAAATAATCTTAATGAAATAGAAAGCATTAAATAAGTAGGAATACCCATAATTATGACCAAATCAACCAAAATGTGTATCTTCATGTCTCAGAAGCTCACCAGGGGTGAGCCTGGTTATTACTTTGATGGGAGACCATCTTGGATACCAAGAGTTTTGGGTTTTGGCTGCGAGGTGCCCAGCATATGGCAATACAGCTCCGGATGGAATCCATCCGTGCAGAGCATCGTGTATTATCCCCTCGTATATATGCGTGTTTTCTTGGGTACAGTAACTCTGATTTCCTCATGAATGGAATTGGCCAAACATCCCAATGTGGCAAGACCCTCCTGAAAACGAGTGTTGAGACTCAGTGAAGGTATCCTGGCTAGGCGTTTTTTTGTTTGTTCTTAAACTGTTATCGCAACTGTGCTTTCTACCGAACGATTAGAGACATGCGTTTCTCGTGACACTAGGAATGGGGCGGACTGCTCCATCCCTTTGCATGTGCGTACTCCACATTGTGGTTAGTGGTGAGATGCTTTTTGGGTGAAGTCACGGATCTGGCAAGTAAGCCCCCACCGCAAACGTGGCTGGGGTTGGGACAAATGAGGCATTGTGGATTATTATGCTTCGTGAATCATTACCTCCGATTGGATTTTCTTGGCTGCAGAATTAAGGATTACATGAAAAAAAGACATTGACGTATTGAAGTACATTCAGAAGGTAATTTTATGACAGTCATTTTGTTATGGCTTTTCAACTTACTTGTAAGGGACAAAATCTCTGACATAGATTAAAAGATTACAGCTTCCACGTTACATGTTATCAAACCACTCACCATTCTGTTTGTGGATATTTATTTTTACGTGCTGACGTTGATAGCTTCCACGAGGAAACATTTGACCAACAGCATGTTGGATTTAAAAAAAAATATAAATCTGAAAAGCAATTTAAAAACGCTCCTACGCGCGTATAGAATTCAATTACATTCCTGTCATGAGTATTCTTTCCTTTAATATATGAGATTATTATTAGCCTGTTCTTTATGATTATATTTTAAAGGGACTTTTAGGTCGCCTTTATCTCGAGTTAGAATTTGTAACGCAATACAGGTCTGCACGCGTGTGCATTTCCTGTAATAATGTTGAGCGAGTCTGCATCTAAGTAACGTTCACATATTAAACCCTGAGTGCATTAAACACCGAACCTGTTTAGGCATTCAAAGCAGCCGCCACAGCACCTCTGGCCCTGCGACTATTTGATTTAGAGGCTTCTGTGTAAGACATCGGGCACACTAATAGCATTGAGGGACTCTGCTGTCTTGGTGTCGTCTGGGACTGTTCTTGCTGTTGTTTTGCTGCCTTGCCCAAGCTTGGGAATTGGTCTACTTACGCAATTTTAAATTATTTTACGTATTTATTTTGAGTGATTTGCCTTCCTTTTCTATACTTTGCCCTCCTATCGTGTTTTTGCACTGTTTGTTGTAACTTTGTGATCCCGTGCCCCTACTGGAAATCTGTGAAAAAGAGCGTCATAGCTCATCGGATTTCTCCTCCTGCAGTCTAAATAAAGATTCTGACAGTAGGTAACAACAATATTAACGCGATTTTGATCCTGCATTGGCAGTGGTGCGCGAGCACAAATAGCTAGAACTCTCCACGTTTGTCAACAACACTCCACTGAAACATTTATATATGAACGTATTGGTGATAAACCGGCGATGCGTGGTATATATATAAAAAAAATAATTCCCAATAAATATTTATTTGCCCGCGATTCGCCACCCCGGTCACCAAAGCTTGCGGAGTTTCTGGTGTTGGCGGTGCGTCAAAATCGGTTCTCGTGCTGTCGAAGCGGCCGGAAGACGAATTTTTTCACGAGCGGCTGAACACGAAGCTTCGCAGTCTGTTGCCGTATAGCAGCAACCCAGCGTCATCACGATTGGCTGACTCAGTGTTCCAAAGGCAGATTTTACTTTCTCGTGCCCTAGACTTGGTCGGACCGTTCCTCGGTCGATTTCCGAAATCATTTGTGGCATCACAAGATTATTCGACTCGTGGTGTCACCACACTTTCGAATGGGGAGAGCAGTTTGCTGAATCTACAGCTCACTCAAGGGCAACAGCGACATCGCCAGACTTTTACGAGGACCGGTGTGTTATGCTGCACTGGTGTACCGCCAATACGTCCATATATAGGTTGATGGGCAATGTTTCTGGCAAGCGCAAGCTCTCTGCTATGAAGAAAGGCCATTTTCCAAAATGTCGCCTTTTGGTATACGTGCATTCTTTTTGACTTAATAATATTTTTACTTATCAAGGAAAGGGTAGTTGAATATGAAGACATTTTTTTTCGACGAGTGTCTTGCAGTTTAACACGTTAACACGTAGGCTTTCGCGACCAATATTATTCATAATAAAGGTTTTTGGGTATGATCGCGCAAGTATAAATATTGTGTCGTAACCCTCCACCACCCGACACAGCCAATTAGTAAGGAATTTGTCACGTAAACAAAACGCCAATTAGTTTACTACTTCAGCCCACCGGTGTGTTGGAGAGTAGATTGAGTGTCTTGCAATTGTGATGTGTTTTGGCCAGTTTCTACTGGCGAGTGTCTGGCTTCCTCTGGGGTGAAACCGTGTGACCAGGAAACAAAAAAAAAAAATGAGGGTTCGCACAAAGAGCTCCGCACGGATGGATTCAATCCACCGGTTGCACTGCCATCTCCTGGCCATGTCACTGCCCGGTCAGTTTGGGAATCTCAGAAATCCTCACGAGATCCACCAACCCAACGTGCTCAATCACAGGCGTGAGGCACCATGGCCGGCTATAAAGATTGTCTTTTCATTTACGGCATCTTACTGTACTCTACAGCTGTGTACCTCTATGTTATACATCGTGCCTACAGTGAGGGAAACACGTATTTGATCCCCTGCTGATTTTGTACGTTTGCCCACTGACAAAGAAATGATCAGTCTATAATTTTAATGGTAGGTTTATTTGAACAGTGAGAGACAGAATAACAACAACAAAAAATCCAGAAAAACGCATGTCAAAAATGTTATAAATTGATTTTCATTTTAATGAGGGAAATCAGTATTTGACCCCTCTGCAAAACATGACTTAGTACTTGGTGGCAAAACCCTTGTTGGCACTCACAGAGGTCAGACGTTTCTTGTAGTTGGCCACCAGGTTTGCTCACATCTCAGGAAGGATTTTGTCCCAATCCTCTTTGCAGATCTTCTCCAAGTCATTAAGGTTTCAAGGCTGACGTTTGGCAACTCGAACTTTCAGCTCCCTCCACAGATTTTCTATGGGATTAAGGTCTGGAGACTGGCTAGGCCACTTCAGGACCTTAATGTGCTTCTTCTTGAGCCACTCCTTTGTTGCCTTGGCCGTGTGTTTTGGGTCATTGTCATGCTAGAATACCCATCCACGACCCATTTTCAATGCCCTGGCTGAGGGAAGGAGATTCTCACCCAAGATTTGACGGTACATGGCCACGTCTATTGTCCCTTTGATGCGGTGAAGTTGTCCTGTCCCCTTAGCAGAAAAACACCCCCAAAGCATAATGTTTCCACCTCCATGTTTGACGGTGGGGATGGTGTTCTTGGGGTCATAGGCAGCATTCCTCCTCCAAACACGGCGAGTTGAGTTGATGCCAAAGAGCTCCATTTTGGTCTCATCTGACCACAACACTTTCACCCAGTTGTCCTCTGAATCATTCAGATGTTCATTGGCAAACTTCAGACGGGCATGTATATGTGCTTTCTTGAGCAGGGGGACCTTGCGGGCGTTGCAGGATTTCAGTCCTTCACGGCATAGTGTGTTACCAATTGTTTTCTTGGTGACTATCGTCCCAGCTGCCTTGAAATCATTGACAAGATCCTCCCGTGTAGTTCTGGGCTGATTCCTCACCGTTCTCATGATCATTGCAACTCCACGAGGTGAGATCTTGCCCCAGGCCAAGGGAGATTGACAGTTCTTTTGTGTTTCTCCCATTTGCGAATAATCGCACCAACTGTTGTCACCTTCTCACCAAGCTGCTTGGCAATGGTCTTGTAGCCCATTCCAGCCTTGTGTAGGTCTACAATCTTGTCCCTGACATCCTTGGAGAGCTCTTTGGTCTTGGCCATAGTGGAGAGTTTTGAATCTGATTGATTGATTGCTTCTGTGGACAGGTGTCTTTTATACAGGTAACAAGCTGAGATTAGGAGCACTCCCTTTAAGAGTGTGCTCATAATCTCAGCTCGTTACGTGTATAAAAGACACCTGGGAGCCAGAAATCTTTCTGATTGAGAGGGGGTCAAATACTTATTTCCCTCATTAAAATGCAAATCAATTTATAACATTTTTGACATGCGTTTTTCTGGATTTTGTTGTTATTCTGTCTCTCATTGTTCAAATAAACCTACCATTAAAATTATAGACTGATCATTTCTTTGTCAATGGGCACACGTACAAAATCAGCAGGGGATCAAATACTTTTTTCCCTCACTGTATATATAGTGTCGATATTTTCAATGACGCCTAAAGTGTACCCTATATTGCAGTTATATCTCGCATCAGCATGTTAAGCTATGTTCTGTGCACTGCTGGATGAAGGCCTGCCCATGTGATCAACATCTCGTACGGTTCACGTGATAAAAAAAAAACCCACAATTAATCTCGCTCTTGGACATGAGCTGGTCCCATCGTTCCATCTCAGTGGCAGTCGACCTTAGGCTGCAATTCCATCACCAGTCTCGACCATTGGCAGTCATCCCTTCCAATGACGTGCCCTGCTCAAGCCTACTTACTTTCCTTACTCCTCGATCCACGTGTGTCTCTGTCCCTGTGTCCGCACGCACCGTATCTGGCACGCACGCGGTACTGTATCACGTACGCCGAATGTAGTAATAAATACATTAGTCGTGAAATTACTCCAAAAAAAATTCACGGTTGCAAAGCAGTGGCCCAAAGGCAAGAAACGCTAAGCGGTTAGCAACAAACAGCACAATTAAAGTTGTAACCAACATGACGTAATAATGTCCTCTGCAGCATCAAGCAAGCGATCCCCTCACAATTATTTCAGGCAAATGCCTTTTTTGGAATTCCTTTGGGATTTTTTTTTACCGTTTATTTTCTCACATTGCTGTAGGCTGAAAGTCTATAGGTCCTGATGTTAATAGTTATGAACACGCGGCCCCCTGTGCCGTAAATAAATAAAATAAAAGGGAATGTTCATGCCCAAAAGCCTCGGTGCTGTTCATCGGAGTTTGCTTATTTAATCGGAATGGGCGTTGATCAAAAGCGGCGCACGGGCAAAAGGAAAATACCGCACGCGTATCGTTTAGATCCGATGCGGTGGCTGCGTGCACACAAAACAGTGGTGGCGTGCGGCATCAGAAAAACAAGTAGCTCAATAAGGCACCTGGTTTCTGGCAAAACATGAAGAAATTACATTAAAAACTTTCTTCTTTAGGCACGTTGCTATGTTACTTCTCACTAGGTCACGTGAGCGGGGGGGGGGGGAGGCTTGCTTGACCATACTTCACCACGCTGATCATTGCAGATTGGTGCTGGTTGGTGAAGCAAACAAATTGTGTTGTATCTTGACTTAAAGCTTTCGTGACTGCAGGAATTAATGTTCGGAAAAGTCACGTAGATGGAAAAAAAAATAACAAAAATCGAAATCACGGCGTTTCGATCGCAACACAAGCAATCGTCTTCAGGTGCAACAAAAATTCGTCTTCAGGTGTTGTCCAGCCTCCAACCGAGTGCCTGACTGGTGTTGGTGTCCCTATCAAGCACGGGTACTCCTCAGGTGTCAGGTTCGCCAGTCCCTGAAGCTTCTTCGCCACGTGAAGGCGGTGCCTCCTTGAAGAATTGGAACACCTGGGGCTGACGTGTTCCCAATTTAAGGATTCATCTTAAACACAACCAAAAAAATCTGGGCCTATAAACAACATTTCGGATAATCTTAATTTTATTGTAATTGTTGGCTTCATCCAAAAGGATGACATCACGTTAAATGACATTACTTGCAGTGGCGTCATTTCGGTGATTTTCCACCAAAGGTGGCGTCGGGTCACGTCGGGTGAGGTCACTTTTGTACGCGTTCAATTATTACTCAACTTAAACGATCAAACCTGTAATTGACGAGATGAATCCATCGCAGCAGAACAACACCGGCAGGCACTTCTTCCAGCAACTGCTGGTGGTTTTCGCATGAGCAGAGAGGCTCTGTTATAATTCCACGCGCTTTGGGCGTTGTTTGAAACTCATGTAAAAAAAAAAATCCCCAAAAAAATGTCTGACAACCCATCCCGAAAAGCATTCATTGCGGTGGCCACGAAAAGTGAAGCCCTCTTTTTAATGGGCTTGGCTTCAGTCTCACACGCGTCCCTGCAGGAACATGCGCCACATTCTGGCGTCCTTCCGAGGGGTGAACATTGCTCGCCAAGAGGCCGAATTTATATTTCATGCGCAAAGCCTTGCCCCCTGAACGCGGCCCTAATCTGCATGATGTCGCAACTTTAATTATGGATGGCTTTAAACCCCCACTTAATTGCAAGCCATTAACTGTAACCATCTACTACAACGTCTTTGCTCGATTTGCGACTGCACATTTTCATATTTGCTCCACGATATAGAGCGTGTGGCTGCGCAAATGTTGTGCACGGTTTAGGTGTAACTGCTCAATGTTATGCCTCTAACGTGGCTATTTTAGATCACTTCAGCACTTGCATTTATTTCTAAGTAGTTGTTGCGATGGTGATATGTTTTTAAATGAATTTTCAAAAAAAAAAACAGGACCGAATAAAGTGTCCAGATAATTATATTTCAACAGCTGTGCTCGCTGGCTTTTCGGTAAATACAGCAGTCTGAACAATCCGGCGAGATCACAACACCGCGCTGCATTTCCCATGTAAGATTCTCTGCATATATAGAGCACAATAACAAGCACTTGCAAAGTAAAACAAGTTACACTCACCGAATAAACATAACATCAATTAACTCAAATACACGTACTCAACTCAACTATTGCTCGAGGCGGCGTTTTTGTTTTCTTATGTATAAGCAGTTTTTTTTAGACTTTACAACATTTCTTCCCTGAGTAATACAATGGCTGTACATTTTATTTTGCTCAAATACGTGCCACCGTTCCAGTTTATGTTTGTGTGTGTGTGTTTAAGCGGTTGTGTAGCGGTGAGCGCGCGGCGCTACGAACCTGGCGACCCAAGTTCGACTCCCGCTCATGGCCAACACCAGTGATGATTATCTGAACCGGTCCTGGGCCTCCCCTAGGTCGACTCAGCCTCAAATTAGTACCTGGGAGACAAAGTCGGCCGAGCGTGGTGCTGGCCACCCACCCCCTCGTGTGCCGTGCCGGATTTCACAGGTGCTCGCGAACAGCACCTGCCCCAACAGTCTGTTACAGGCTATACGGGGGATCTTTGTCTTGTGTGGAACTTCTTTCTCACCGTATGGAGATGCGGCAGCTTCATTTACTAAAAAGCTTGTGCCCGAAGTGGTGACCCCGTGACTCAAACGTCAGGACAGCTGAGCCAGCACTCGATCGCTGAGATCCCTGGGTTTCAATCCGGGTTTCATTCACCACCTCGTGATTGAATCGGCTTCTAAGGTGCCGGTGAGTTGATCATCTTAGCCCGGTCGCCGATGAGCGCATTGATGATGATGTGAAACCAAATCTGCATCTCTAGTGTGTGGAGAAAAAAAAAGTTACTCGAAGAGATCTCAGGAGTAGTTCTGTGGAATCTGCTTGTGCGGGCAATTCTCTAAACAGGGATGGGGCAATGTGCTGCACGAATAGGCACTTTGTCTCATGCCACGATACCGACATCAGAAATTGGAATACAATTCCGAATAAATAAATAACGAATCTGTTTCTCCGATCCAAATCATGTTCGAGGTTACGCAGCATTTCTGCAGTCATGTTGACGTGATTTTCTTCCACAGACACGATTCATGCGATGCCAGGTATTGCCCTACGCTCTTGGGCAAGGTGGAGCGAAAAAATCCACCGCAGGTGCTGCGATTTAACGATTAAAATTAGAGCCACACCTGCTCAGGGCGGGGACGATCTGGCAGACGCTAATCCCCCTCGGAGGACAAGTAACGCAGGCCTGAGTAGGAAATGACGTTTGTTTGGGTTCAGCAAAAATCAGATGGCCGTACTGTACACAGGGATCAGGTATAAGAGCGCCGCCGATCGTCACGATTACACATTCACGAGCAGTCTTGACAAAATTAAGTTCTGGTCACGAACGGTTCGTGGGCAGTGCCATGTAGCCAGTGTGGTAGAGCTGTCGAGTCTGCGGGCGTTGCGGCTACACCGGTGCCCGTGGAGGGTGACCAGGCACGGGACTACATTGGAAAGGGGGTCCCAGTGCCGGATTAAGCTAGTGCGGGACCTGTAGCGTACGTTACAAATGGGGCCCTAAATAAAAAAAAAACACGTAAATATTAAAACACATTTTTTTACTTGTAATTGTATTTTTTCATTTGCTATAGAGCCAGATAATACGATAAATCGCTAACCTTATGCACCGGGTCGTTCATAAAAGTTGAAGGCGGTATAGTCCTACAGTAATAGAGCAAGTGCAAAATCACTGAACCGGAATTGATAGCGTGAAAGCATTTAGCGCGGGGCCCTTGAAAGTGCGGGGCCCGTAGTTACATATGTAGTAGCTACTTTTGCTACTAGGATAATCCGGCACTGTGGGGGCCCTATTTATCCCTCGCACCAGGGTCCATGCCAACCACGCCACCGCATATGTCGCGTGACAGGCAATATTCAGGTTCCCACCTGTCTGCGTTCAGGTCGCAGGAATTGATTAATTATTTTTTTATATCTACGCGACTTTACCGAAAGAACCAGAGAGTATGGATTCCTGCAGTCACGAAAGCCTCAAATCAAGAGGAATTGATTTGTACCAAGATCTGGCACCGGCGTTGCGTTGAGCTTCACTACAATGTGCTGCACAATTTCGAAAGAACCTGGTGCTGACTGAGATATACGTCCGTGTCTGAGAAAAGGTGTCAACCTTAGCTCATGTGAATGGATTCAAAACTTTCCTGTTTAGCCACAATAGCATGCTAAATAGCCCAATGGGTGCAGGCGCTTAGCAATACAGCTCTTAAATTTTGATTTAAAGCTTTCGTGACTGTAGGGATTCATATTCTTGGTTCTTTCGGTCAAGGGGGGCGCGGGGTGAGCATCTACATCATTAGACCTCCTTTGCCAGTACCAGGTCTAATGATGTAGATGCTCACCCCGAGCCCTCATTACTTTGATAGTGCATTGTCTTTGAGCTGTACGCCTTTTGGCGTCATGTGGTCGAGCACCAATTGGGTCGAGGCTCAAAAGAAAGCCGTCCCTTGGTGTGGACCAATCAGTTTCAAGGACAATGCATATATTATCATAGTATGTTTTTTTGTTTGCATTTGATTGCAGGTATTGTGGTTAATGCAGACATGAATCCTCGTAAAAAAAGGTTTCAGTTTTGTTGCCAGAAAAAAGGGGGAAAACCCTATTATTACATTTTGGTACTGGCAAAGGAGGTCTAATGATAAAGAAACACGTTCTAAAGAAGCGAGATTTTTCAATCTACACTTAAAAGTGCACAGCGTCCAGTGGCTGCCTAATATCGGACGGAAGAGCGTTCCAGACGGCCGCCACGGTCAATCCACTGCTGGATGACCGATGCTGCCCCCTCTTACGGATCCTGCGGTGTCACGACCCACCAGGAGCCCGCAACGGATTGCGACATGTTTTCACGTGGACCACATGCGCGATTTTGTTTTAAATCGTTTTCTTCTTCTCGAGCTCAGATGTTATTGCGTTGCCATTGGTGCCTGGAAACACCTCCACCCCTCCCCTTCCTCTGTGCTCACCTGGGCAAAATGTTTTGTTGTTTAAATACCACGGGGTACAGTTGGGGCACAACACGGAGCCTGGGACGTGACCTGCGTCTACTTCACGGTGGTGTGGGGGTGGGAGGTTAAAATAAATTGTGCACCGTGGATATCACAATTACAATACTGTGCAGGTAAACACAAACAATAGGCTGCCCGTTTAACACGTAGGCTTTCGCGACCAATATTATTCATAATAAAGGTTTTTGGGTTAGATCGCGTTATTTATAAATGTGTCGTACCCCTCCACCACCCGACACGGCCAATCAGCAAAGAAAGTGTCACGTTGACAAAAGACAAATAATCCACTACTTTAGCCCACCGGTGTGTTGAAGAGTGAATCCACAACATTTACAGTTTGAGTACGACGTTTCGCTGGTAAATACATCCAGCATCATCAGGCAATTCGCCAGAATGGTAAAGCCCTCGCTTGCTTCCGGTTTTATATTGAGCAGTAGGGTGACGTCATCACTTAACTCATATCAGGTGCAGTGATTAGAGGCGGAGGGGGGGTATTGTAATTATATAATCGATTAGCAATCAGTCAATGGTTATGATTAGTAATGAGTTGTAGATTAGTAATTAGTTGTAATGTGTGTTAGTGATTATATGCTATGTTAGTAATCCGTTAATTAGTATGTGTTTCCCCTATAAGGAATTGTAATGTGTATTCATATTCTTAGCTCCCTCGGCAAAGCCACGCCGAAGGGAAACAACAAAACAACAAACATATATATTATATTATTTTATTGCTTCCCCCCCAACGCGACTCCACCGAAAGAGCCAAGAACATGAATCACTGCAGTCACGAAAGCTTTAAATAAAAATGTAATGTGTATTATTTAATAATACTCTACCTTCTGAGGTACAAAGAAAACTCGGACGTATCATGGGAGCATGAATATCCCACGACACCAGAACTACATTTAAGTTTTTACATTGCCTTAAGTGGTGTAGAGGGTGGTCTAGATCTCTTGTGACCCCCATTTAACTGACCCCCTATGTATATTTTAGCATATTCATTTCTGTAAAAAAAAGAAAAATTGGGGGTCACAAGACACTTGGACCATCCTGTACATTTTGTAAAATCTTTTCAGAACAGCCACCATGAAAAGAGGCCATTCCAGCGAAAACCGGGACAGTTGGCAACCCCAGGCAAACGTCATATGTCCTTTTAATAATGCAAAGGTTAGAAGATAGCCCACCTCAGTTTAAAGTTTCTTGACGGCACTAGACACTGGATATTTATTTTATATTTTTTCGAAAATAACATGGCATTTGAGAATACAAAGATCCTGCGTATAGCCTTAGCAGACTTGGGGCAAGTGTTGTTAGCGAGCACCTATGAAGGTGTGGGTGGCCAGCACCACACCCTTGTCTCCCCAGGGGCGAAGTTTATACATCGCACCGGGTACACATTTTGAGTCTACCTAGGGGAGGCGCAGGACCGGATCAAATAATCGTCATTGTGTTGGTGGCCCTGAGTCGGATGCGAACGCGGGCTGCTGGGTTTATAGCGCAATGCGCTAACCGCTACACTACCGCTCCCCGCGTTGAGTCTGGGTGACTTGGTCAAGAACTGCAGTAAGAGTACTTGCAACGTGTATGACCGATACAACAATCCTTGTAAAAAAAAGTTTCAGCTTTGTTGCCAGAAAAAATGGGGAAATCCTATTATTACGATACAACAAAGTTGAGATACCGTGATGGGACCTATATTTCAGGTATTTGGATTTTCCAAACAAGTTAAGACTACACCATTTGGCAAACTTGCCTCTCATAGCCACTGCCAGATACAGTATACTGATCTCCATCTGGGTCTGTACCGATCCGTCATGAGTATGCAGAGACACCGAGTTTGTGCGTGTGGGAGTGCAGATCGACTAAGGTCAAAATCATCGGGCATCAGCCCACTGAGGATCGGGTTGGTGTGCAGCAAGGCCGTAATTATAATAAATATTGGCGGGGGGGGGACACATCCCCCCCCCGCCAATATTCAAATATGCTCAAAATGTCCCCCCCCAATTTTTTGCTAAAAAAAGATTTATGTTTATATGATTGTGGTTATGGTTGTACTTTATTAATCCCTAATCTCTGCCATTACATACAACGAAACAAGAATAGGTAAAAAAAAGAAAAAAACAGAACAATGTAATACAATATACACTATTAGACATTATCGTAAAAAATAAATAAAAAGTCCATCCTATGTTTTGTGAATTTTTTAATATTTTAGGCAGGAAATTAGTTTTCAAATTTAGATTTTTTTTTTCTGGGGGGGACCCCCTGGTAGATTTGATCCCCCCCCCCCATTGTTAACTCCATGGCTACGGCCTTGGTGTGCAGTCATCGGTGACGGGACTGACACCCATAAATTTCACAATTCGCTTAAACAAATATAAAGCAACATTGTCGTCCTCATCATTGTTGTCTTTGTGATAATTAGCGTCCATCATCATCATCCTCATTAGCAGCCATGATCTATACCCTGCTGGATGAAGGCTTCCCCAAGCTGTTGTCGTCTATCATGGTTTGTGTTAGAGGCCTGTAAATAAATAAATACACTGTTACAGTCAAATTCTCCACGGGGCATGATCACAGATAACTCCGGATAATTGGAAGAAGTTTCTGAATAACTCTGTTCAACCGTGGTCTGGGCCCAAGATATTTGGATGGCCATGCCTCCCATATATTTTAGAAGCAGGGACCGTTTTTTTTTAGTCCCGACCTCGGAGTTTAACATATGGGCCACAGTGCACGGCTTGCACCGCTAAATGCAGGCTCGAGAACGGCACTGCAATGCGTTGGAGCAAGAAGGAAACTCCTTCCCGGGGGCACGGTTATGGCTGCCTGCTGCTGTAATCAGTCGGAAACAGGTCTCACCGCATTCCTGACAGACGGTGCATTATCAGGGCCGCGGCCCGCTCTGTGCGACTGTGAGAAAGCCATCGGCAAAGATCGGTGCGAACAACAACACCACACGACAGAAATACACTCAAAAGTCAGAAGTTTCACGAACGCGCCGGGAGGTAATGCGTCCTCATGCGCGCGACGTTTGTCAATTCGCTGCCGTGCGAGGAGCTCCCCACGCCGGGGGGCGGGGGGGGGGGTTGCTCGACCATACTTCACCACGCTGGTCATTGCGGGTTGGTCAATTTTAAACTTTACACATTACTGCAACGAACCTTCGTTTCGATCACACCAGTTTTCAACCAATCCTCGCACCGAATTAACAAACACGTACAACGTCTTTGTTCAATCCACTGCTGGATGGGTGGTTGGGTTCATTTGACCATACTGCACCGCGCTGGTCACTTTTAGACTTGTCAGTGTACAACAAGAGTGGCATTTGCTGCGTCACGCTTACGTAGCCCCACAGCCTATAACACCTGTCACGCAAGGTGGTCTCCCATCCGAGTGTATTCCAGGCTAGACCTGGCTTAGTTTCCGAGATATGACGACATTGCGTGCAGTCTGGGAGACGTGGCCACACACCGCAGCAAGAGCACTGCAACGTGTTTGACCTATACGACAAAGTCGAGACACCATGATGGGATCTTTATTTCAGGTATGTTGATTTTCCAAACAAGCCTTGGCAAGCTTGCCCCTCATAGCCACTGCCAGATACGGTATGCCCATCTCCAACTGCATCTGTACTGGTCCGTCTTGGGTATATGCAGAGACACCAATCTTGTTGCTGTGGAAGTGCAGAGAGATTAAGGTCATAATCATCGGTCACCAGCGACTAATATCGGTGACGGGGCTGACACCGTCAACTTGACATTAATTCTGTAATACAAAAAAAAATCACCACCGTCAACCTTCGTGATGAATAGCATCGTCACCATCACAGTAGCCATGGTGGAGAAAGGCGACAGGCTTTGGTCACTGAGCTGACATGGGTGGAGGAAGCTCAGCTGCGGGTCCAGAAGGATGCCAAGGAGGTGAGGGGGCAGTGCCCATCTCTGAGCCAGTTGTGGAAATTCCTCGTTACGATTGCAGGGGGTGAGTATATTCTAAAAAAAAAACAATTGAACTGTTTTTTTATTTTACCAGCTAAGGCCCACTGAGCTATATAGCCCTTTTTCAGAAGCGACCTGGCCACAAATGAAAGCTCAACCAAGTGGCGGCTTATGATGACGTGGAAATTCACAGCGGCCAAATACTCTAAAGTCACGTTGATTCTAAATGTGGAGGGGAAAAACTGGAGGACGCGGAGAAAAATCCACGCCACCACGGGGAGAGAGACGCGCAAACTCCAAATATACAGCAGCAGCAGGCGTCAGGGTCAGGATCGAACCCACGACGTCCTGCATACCAGGCGAGGGAGTTAACATCTCCTAACCACCGTGATGATGATGATGAGAGAGAGACACGCAAACTCCAAATATACAGCAGTAGGCGTCAGGGACGGGATCGAACCCACAACGTCCTGCATGCCAGGCGAGGTAGTTAACATCTCCTAACCACCGTGATGATGATGATGATGACCAAAGAGAGAGACACCGCAAACTCCAAATATACAGCAGCAGGCATCAGGGACGGGATCGAACCCACGACGTCCTGCATACCAGGCGAGGGAGTTAACATCTCCTAGCCACCGTGATGATGATGAGAGAGAGAGATACCGCAAATTCCAAATATACAGCGGGAGGCGCCAGGGTTGGGATCGAACCCACGACGTCCTGTATACCAGGCGAGGGAGTTAACATCTAACCACCGTGATGATGATGATGAAAGAGAGACACCGCAAACTCCAAATATACAGCAGCAGGCGTCAGGGACGGGATCGAACCCACGACGTGCTGCATACCAGGCGAGGGAGTTAACATCTCCTAACCACCGTGATGATGATGATGATGAAAGAGAGACACCGCAAACTCCAAATATACAGCGGGAGGCGTCAGGGTCGGGATCGAACCCACGACCTCCTGCATCCACCCACCTTCCACGAATGTGTCCCTAGTTTCACCGACCCTCTCTCTCTCCCGCCGTTGCCCTTCACGCAGGCCCTGGGCCAGATGTACTGCAGCCAGCGGCAGACGGTGGCGGAAGGGGCGACGCGCGAGGAGTTCCTCCTGGACGAGTCGGCGGGGAAGGACGCGTTCTACCTCTCAGAGTTCCTGCGCCTGGAGGGGGAAGTGCGTCACTCGCGCACGACACTCAGCAACGCGCAGGCCGAAGCCCAGCGGCTCGACTGCCTCACCCTGGGCCTCAGCGAGGTGAGCGACGTTTTGTCGGACGTGGATATTGCATTGGAGGGAATAAGGGTAGGCCGTGCGTGCGAGTCGTCGCTCCTTCTCTGCTGCTGCTCCCTGTGTCTGGAATTCCCTGCCTCCGTGTTCCGAGTCCAGGCTGAAGACTAACCTCATCTCTCTTCCTATGGCTCTCTGCCTCTCTCTCTCTGACGCGTCTTCGGTCACACTTTTACTAAACATCATCTTGACCCCCAACCCTTCTGTGGCCTATATAATTCTGCCCATCATTCTTACCACATGTCTTTGCCGTCTTCTCATTCGAAAAATACTCATCTAGAACCTCTCTGAATCAACAAAAACTGGAACCCTAAAAAAATGTATATAATTACGTCAAAATAAAGAGGTTACTATCACATTCCATATACACACCACACACACCTGTGTGTCTATGCCACCAAAGTTGCATACATTCAGGCTAATTGTGCAGTTGCGCAGCGTAAGAGTCAGATTTTTGAGGCTGGTGTTTTTAGGGGCTGCTATATCAATTAATTAAGTTTAGCTCTCTCCAGAAAATGAATGGCTCGTGTGTGTACAAATTAATTGACTGCAATTACCGAGGAAAGTTGACTGAACACACACACACACACACGGGCCCGGTGAGAGATTCTCTTTCCACGCTCTTGGGGTGTGGTATAAATTATTAAATCGCCTTTGGCCTGCGTCCCACGCCAGCATGAGCAGATGCAAATTTGAATGACTCTCTTGCTGTAGGCTTTGCAACATTTTCAATTATAAAAAAAAAAAATTCATGTTACAAATTGCCGCTAATTATCAAGCTCCAGGGCAGAACACAATTATTTTCACGGTGGGATTCTCGAACATAAATGCACGTGTAAAGAAAAATACATCTTCAAAATGTCAAAATACAACGGTTGCTGACTATTAAAAACAAAAAACCTACACAGATATGCTAAACAGTGCTGTGCAAATACAGAAAAATTGTCGAATTTGGAGTGGTACGATGTAAGCCGTGGAACGGTTTTGGGTTATCGGAAACAGATGCAATGCTCGGGCGCGTAGAGGTTTCCTCTGTGTGGACCTAAAGCGTTTGTTTGTTCAGTAAAAAAAAAACATATTTTCGTACGGAAAATAAAGTCATGCTCAGCTCACAGTGAACTGCTTTCGAAGGAACACTCGGAAATGCTGTTGACGGCGGCCACTCGCTCGCTTTACTCGCAATAATGTGTATTGTATAACCGAGGGTAAACACTGCAGATCCCCATTACATTCTCAAGGGGTACTGGCAAGATGCCAACAATACACTCGCCCAACTTGCCAGGCTTTGGCGTCTGCGCACGCATGAGCCAGGGTTGGTGGATCACCACACAAATGTCGCGAAGCTCCTTTCCCGTGGTGTGTCGAGGAGGTGCCATACCCTGGCTCGCCAGGAGAAGGCAGTGCAGCGAGTGGTCTGATCGCCATTCGTTTCCATCTGTACGGGGGGATAGAGCGTCGCCTCCTCTTGGGTGCTCCTGTTTCCTCCCTACTTGTACAAGAACTCATCAATTGGCTGAAAACTTCCTGAAAATAAAATCCCCAATGAAGTATCCTCCTTGAAGCAGAGTTCTGCAGCTCAGTGAAGCTTTCTTCGATTAATAAGTAAATGGCCATTTTTGACTTACCCAATGCTCCCTCGCTTGCTCACCTACGCACTCACCCACCCACACACCCACTCACCCACGCACCCACTCACCCACCCACTGACTAACCACTCGCTTGTCCTCTTACTCACTCACCCACCCAACACCTACTTTCTCATTCACTTACCCACTCACTCATTCACCCACCCACGAATCTAATAAATAAGTACACCGTTTAAAAATAAATAAATGCAAACCGACATTTCTTTCAAATGTTTCTTGCCGTTGGTTTTTCACACCTGATGATGACCGTTTGTGTTATGGTCGAAACGTCGTGAGAATTTTTATTGTTTTATAAATATTTTATTATTTTATTATTTCCCTTCAACGTGACTTTACTGAAAGAGCTAAGAATATAACACACTCGCTGTTTGATTTTGTCTCTCTCAACCACCCGCCCACCCACCCACGCGTTAATTCGCTCACTCACCCACTCACTAACTCTACGAGCTTACTGAGCAACTCATTCACCCTCTCTCTCACTCGCTCGCCCGCGCGTCGGCTGGTGCGCTCCGTCACTTTGACACGCCACGCGACATGGCTCTCGTCGCTCGGCTGCTCGGTTCAGAGCGTCCAGGAGCTGCAGTCGGAGAGAGGTCTCCTGCGGGAGGAGCTCAAGCAGTACAAGCTCCAGGAGGCCCGGCTGCTGCAGGACTTCAGCGAGCTGGAAGAGGAGAACATCTCCCTGCAGAAGCAGGTCTCCACTCTCAAACAGAACCAGGTGGGAGAAACGCACCCAGCCACAATCATCCGCAGACCAGACCCCTAAGCAATGGGGGGGTAGGGGGTTGAGCCCCCCACCCCCATACCTCAAACCACCCCGACTCCTGACCAATCACCCTCCCCCCACCCCACACCCCCCCAGACCTGCTAAGCACAGTGTTCTTCATTAATTTTCAGATGGGGGCCACTTTCGCCGATAAGAAAGGCCGCCGCACATTTGAAACCATTGGGGGTTTGGCACGATGATGATGATGATGGGGGGTGTTTCCACTCTTTGTGTATTGTGGGGGGCCGCACGTCAGGGGCCGCAATGAAGCCCACCAGGGGCCTGCCAGTGGCCCCTGGTGGGCCTGCGATGAAGAATGCTGTTCTAGACTGTACCATCACTCGGCCTTAAGATTTGCATTGAACTGCCCATATAGGACTCACCACTGTGATCTCTACATTGGGTCAAACTTAACATCTCTTAATGTTCGACGGCTTGTGCACCAGATCTTATTTATTCACGATGTACTTACAAAAAATTCCGCAGACTACCTACTGGATCTCCTCTTTGTTTCAAGGAACAAATTTGACCTCAGGTCTTCGCTCATTTACCAGCTTCACATTCCCTATTGCCGTACAAAAACTGGAGGAAGGGCCTTTGCTATTGATGCCCCCAGGGTCTGGAATGCTATTGCCAATAAACTGCAACTTGAATCACTACCTATGAGATCTTCACTCAAAACTGCTCTAGAGGAGTTGTACAACCCTAGCTGCCACTGCTATTCAGTGGCCTAAAATATGGCTCTAGATTTTGGTGTTATAATTTATTTATGTAGTTTATTGTAAAAAATTCGGTCACAGTCCCTATGATCACTGTTACATTGGATTTATGGATTTTATTTTGGTGATTTCGAAAAGTTTTTTTTGTTTTGGCCATGATTTTGTTTATTGTAGTACGGAGTTAGACTGATGGCTTTAATCTTAGTTGTCTTGTGGTTGTTGTTGTTGTTATTTGACTTGCATCCCACTGGGATTTTTGCACACAGCGTTGGTGTACGGTGCTATTTCAGGAATATTTTGATATTTTTTTCCTGTATTTTCTGTTTGCACAGTCACATAATCACTTTAAGATGTTTTCTTGTTCACGTTTTTTGTTTGTTGCGGTTGCTCCCGATTCAAGAGCCGAATGGCTCACAGGGCTATACCAAATAAATGAACTATTAACTAACTATGAACTATAACTATGTTTGCATTACGAAAAATATTGGACTTTTACATTTGTGGAATTAATTAGTTTTCTTCCTAAGTCTCATTCTGGTCTCGATAAATATGTTGAGAACCCAGGGTCCCGAGCGAATTGAATTTGCAAGTAAAATGTACAGTTTGTGAAACTCTTTGCGAACGTTTGATAGGGCGGTGGTTGTTTATGTGAAGTTCATTCCACTGCAGCATTTAATGTCAACAAGAGTTGTTTTAGGGCGTAACGATATGCGCACACGTGGTGTATTTCACCAGATGCAGGTAGCATTTGGTCGTAAAAATAACAAAAAACTGTGTAAAATAAAACAAACAAAAAAGATTTGCGGTAATTTCACAGGAAGAACATTTTGTGATTTAGTGGACAAAAGAGAGATACAATTTTCATGTAAATTATAAACAATTATCATACTTTTTATGCCTTTGTGAATACATGGCTGTACGAAGGCCTCCCTATGCCTTTTGGTCGTGGAGTGTTTGACCATACTTCACCATGCTGGTAAACGTGCGCTAACAAAGGAGGGATGAAGGAGAGAGGGGGGGGGGGGTGTGGTGGTTACAGGACTGGTTCAGACTGAACTCACATTTAGAAACGTGAATTTAGAGTATTTGGCTGATTTAAATGTCCACGCGACAAGCCACTTCGTTGAGCTATCACTTGTGGCCAGGTCGCTTCTGAAAAAGAGATACGTAGCTCAGTGGGCTTCACCCGGAATACATTTTTTTCACAATAAATGCTCAACACCCGGTCGAACCCAGGACACCACTCTTGAGAGCGCGCTGCCGCGTGAACGAGCCCTCTGACCGCCGTGCGTGCACGCGCACCGCCCGCGCGTGTGGCTGCGGTGGTGGCGGCAGGTGGAGTACGAAGGCCTCAAGCTGAAAATCCGGCAGCTGGAGCAAGAGGTGGAGTTCATCAACAGCCAGCAGGAGGAGGCCCTCCGCCTCAAGTCCATGGCCGAGAAGCAGCTGGAGGAGAGCCTCGAGGTGCTCGCCGCGGAGCGCGAGCAGAAGAGCCTCCTGCGCAAGGAGTTTGCCCACCTCTCCGGTTTCGGGGACGGGGCGATCGCCCTCGGCGTCCCCCCGGCCGACGCCTCGTCGCCGGAGCGGCCGGAGCTCGACGACGACGCGACGACGGCGAACGGCCACGTCCCGGGGGCTCGCCAGATGAAGGAGCGTTGCTCGCCCGGCGATCGCCGGAGCTGGGACGGCAGGGCGCCGGCTCCCGGCGTCGTCTCGGATCTGCTGAGCGAGCTGCGCTTCACCGAGATCCAGAAGCTGCAGCAGCAGCTTGCGCAGGTGAGAGGTGCCGCGTCCCAGTTCCGTCGCCGGGAGAGGCGACGTCGCGGATTCAAGAAATGGTATCCTGGTCGGGCTTCGCCTCGGCACGCCGTCGCTGTGGCGGTCCAAAGCACGGGTGCCGCAATGTGTGGACGTCAAGGGTGGGGGTTGTCCTACGGATGAGCTCGACCCTGCCATGAGAATGCAGAGTGCATAGCACTGGCTCAGAGGTGTAATCGGGGAGATGATCACCGCCCCCATGGTCAGTTGAGTGGGAAACAGAGATACTTTTTTGAGTTGTGTTTCTGAGAATAGACATAATTCGGAATCTGTGATGAAAATATCTGTTAGCAACCAGCACTGAGTAAACATTGCCTAAACGGATGGTCCCTTGGGAGCAGCGACACTTACTGACTTGTAACTGAGTAGCGTGCCCTACACAAGACAACATAGAACAAATGAAAAGCTCCATTAACCTAATTAACCGAATTACGTTTATTCTCAATTAAGTTATAAATTTAGTTTCATCATAAATTAGCCCATTAAAAAAATACAATTCGTAATATTGTCGTTTATTTTTTCTAAAAAAGCTGCATGGAGTCTCAAGCCCCTTTTACAGGAGGTTCCTGCATTCGGGGGTTGCGTGGCGAATTCCATCGATGAGTGCACGTACGGTGCGTGGGCGGAAACCGACGTGCAGGGGCGTCACGGTGGCTATGAGATGTTAACTACCTCGCCTGGTATACAGGAGGTCGTGGGTTCGATCCCGACCCTGACGCCTGCTGCTGTATATTTGGAGTGTGCGTTTTTTCCCCGTGGTCGCGTCGTGTCTCCAGGTCCTCCGGCTTTTCCCTCCACGTTTAGAAACACGCGTTTAGAGTATTTGGCTACTATAAATTTTCACATGATAAGCCAATTCATTGCGCTATGATTTGTGGCCAGGTAGCTTCTGAAAAAGAGCTATATAGCACAGTGGTTCTTACCTGGTAAAATAAAAATTGTTTATAGTTTAATATGAAAAGTAGAATTTAACTCTGCGATCGCATAGACCAGGGGTTGGCAACCTGCGGCTCCGTAGCGGAATGCGGCTCTATACAGACCTGCTTCATGACGTAATGTATGTATGTATGTATTCACATGCATTTGAATATCGAGTTTCGTACCATATTCGAAAGAAAACGGCTTCTCTTTTGATTTTGATTGCCTTCGACGCATCGCAGTGGGTGATCTGCCTTTGCTCCTTCACAGGTTGAAATGGAAAATAACGGTCTTCAGGCACACCTGCAGGAATGCCAGAAGGCCCTGGCACAGACGGAAGAGACTCTCAGCAATCAGCGAGAACTTCTCAACCAAGTGACTCATTTCAAGGGTGACAGCAATGGAAACGTGGAGAACGGAAACCGTGGAATTTACCCGGCCGCGCCGGAACATTCCGTGGGAAACCATGGGACGGACGGCGTTAACGGCAAAGCAGCGCGGAGAGACTGCTCCGACGGGGAGATCGCTTCTCTGCAAGAAAAACTCCTGGACCTCGAGTCGCGAGAGGGCAACGTCGCGGAGAAGCTGTCATCGATGCAAGAGCGGGAGAGGAAACTGCGGGATCTGGTGAAGGTGACGCGGCAGGAGCTCAACGCGGCCCAGGAGGAATTGGTGCTGTTCAGCGAGGACCTTGCCAACATCTACAACCGCGTGTGCATGCACAACAATGAAATGCCCGAGCGCGTCATGCTGGACTACTACAAGAACGGCGGCGGAGAGGAGCCCAGCGCCGTGGAGGGCGACGCCGACTCGTCGCACGACGGGCCGCCCGGCCCTCTCCGCCCTGCCGCGATCGCCGATCCTCCCGGCGGCCCCGGCGCGGTGCCGCCGTCCCCGCTGTCGTCGGTCCGGGCCGAGCCCATGGGCGTCGGCAGCCTGACGGCCGTCATCCGTTCGCAGGCGAGCCGCCTGCAGGGCGCCGTGGAGCGCGCCCTCGAGGTGTCGTGCCAGCGGTCGGCGGCGCGCGACGAGGAGGCGCTCTCCGCCGGCAAGGACAAGGGGGCGCTGGCGCAGGAGGTGCTGAAGCTCAAGTCGCTGCTCAACACCAAGCGCGAGCAGATTCAGACGCTGCGCATCGTGCTCAAGGCCAACAAGCAGGTCGGCTCATGTCCCCCTTCACCCCCCTAGCCCCTACCGCCCCCACCCCTCCCCCGTTGGTGTCTCGCGGTCTTTTGAATTCAGTAACGAGAGCAGGCTGGTTGGGCACCAAAACGGTGTTGTGGATAGTTTGGGGACCATTGGTGAGAGTTTAAGTAAAACAAAACACCTTATTGTCTCTTGACTGCCATTCTTAAACACGTTATTGTTCGTTTTAACGTGAGGTTAGAAACACTCACTTCGTCTGTGCTCTCCAGTTGCCTGGGCAAAAAAGTGGTCGAAGTTTTGCTCAATGCTGGCCAGTTTCCTCGAAATCTTGATCAATTAAATTAAACTAATGCAGCTGGGGGGGAGGGGGTGGGGCAATCTCACGAAAACCTTGGCGGGTGCGGTCTGGACAATGCAGGGGCCGTCAATGCTGCCTTGAATATGCGCTTTCCTTTTGATTTAAAGCTTTCGTGAGTGCAGGGATTCATATTATTGGTTCTTTCGGTAAAGTCACGTAGAAGGGAAACAATACAATAATAAAAAATATAAAACAATAAAATTCTCACGACGTTTCGACTGCAACACAAGCAATCATCATCAGGTGTGAAAACCACAGCAAAAAAATTTGAAAAAAGTGGCGGTTATTTTTAACGTTAGCACCACGGAGAGCGATTTGACAGTTTGTTCAGATGGACGAGTCCATCTATGTTCGGAAAAGAGGAGGGGGAGACGAAAATAATGGATGCGGTCTGAAAGGTGGCTTTTTTGTGGTTTTCACACCTGATGATGATTGCTTGTGTTGCAGTCGAAACGTCGTGAGAATTTTATTGTTTTATATTTTTATTATTGTATTGTTTCCCTTCTATGTGACTTCACCGAAAGAACCAAGAATATGTGCTTTCCGGTTAACTGCGACTTGATAAAAACAAGATAAACAGACTTCCCCTAGCTTCGCCGTCAGTAGGTGGGCTTGTGCAGGACGCGTCGCCGGAAGGGTCCGAGGTGAACGGGTGATGATGTTTACCGGCTGGCAGCCGAGGAATGGAAACGCGTCCGCGAGGAAGTCCATCCGAGGGGTAGACGTTGCGATGAGAACCGACTCTCCGTGCGGATTGTCACACGTCGCGGGATCGTGAGAGACGGCGACAGCTTCGGGGTGGCCGCCGTTGTCCAGCAGCGGAGGGGCACGCGTTCCGACGAGCCCGCGGAGCGAACGAACGTGACCCTCCTTCTTTGGTTCTTTCGGTAAAGTCACGACGTAGAATGCGAATAAAATAATAAATTGATAAAATGAAATAGCGCGGTAAAATTCTCACGAACGTGACCCGCGATGTCGTTGTCCGTCGCAGACCGCGGAGGGTGCGCTCTCCAACCTGAAGAGCCGATACGAGAACGAGAAGTGCCTGGTGATGGAGACGGTGGTCAAGATGCGCAACGAGCTGAAGGCTCTCAAGGAGGACGCGATCACCTTCTCCTCGCTGCGCAACATGTTCACCACTCGGTGGGGAAAGCACGCTGGCACCTGTAGTCCATCCATCCACCCATTCGTTTGTTCGAAACTAAACGATGAACATACGCAAAGCAGGTATCTGTGTACATATGTTGGAACGTCTTTGGCACCGCACGTAGCCAACCGTGCTAATCAGCGGTGCGGGGGGAAGGACGACAAAGTAAACACAGAAGGCTGTTCTAAAGGAATTAGTTTTTAATCGGCAATGGAATCTGCGTAGCTCTTTGTCAGAAGCGACCCAGCCACAAATGACAGCCCAGCAAAGTGGCTTTTCACGTGGAAATTTATCACGGACAAATGCTCGAAACGCATGTCGACTTTAAACGTGCAGGGAAAAGCCGGAGGACCCGGAGAAAAATCCACGTGACCACGGGGAGAGAGAGAGACGTGCAAACTCCAAATATACAGCAAGCATTACGGTTGGGATGAAACCCACGACCTCCTGTATACCAGGCGAAGCAGTTAACATCTCACCACCGCTGCACAACCTTAATTCATTTAACCCCTTGATCATCCATTCATTCAATCGCTCAATTTGAATAATAAACAGAGCAGCCGTCGCCCCCTCCTGCAACAACTTGGAAGTTTTTTTGGGTTTGATAACGTAAATATATAAATGTGTTGTTAAACCCGCCACCGCCCGACAACTAGCTTCATCAGGTGACAGCCATATTTGTGGAGAAGTATAACTGTTTCGTTCCTTATATAGAGGCGTAGATGTGTATAAGGAACTGTTCGACTTCTCCATAAATCTGGCTGTCGCCTGATGAAGCTAGTTGTAATTACTGACGAAACGTCGTTCTCAGATTGTAAATGTTGTGGCTTGGCTCTCCAACACACCGGTGTTGCTGTACTAGTGACGAATTGGCCACGTTCTGTTTACGTGACAACCCTTACTAGTTGGCTGTGTCGGGTGGTGGTGGGTTTTAACGACACATTTATATATTTACGCGATCTAACCCAATAAACCTCTATTATGGATGATATTGGTCGCGAAAGCCTACGTGTTAAACAAACTTTGAAGGTTAACTCTTGACTTAAAGCTTTCGTGACTGCAGGAATTATTATTATTGGGTCTTTCGGTAAAGTCACGTAGATAGGTTCAAAGAAAATAACTAAAAAAAAAATTGTTTTGTTATTTTTGGTTATTTTCTTTGAAATAATCTACGTGACTTTACCGAAAGACCCAGGAATATAACTTGGAAGGTGCCTCCGTGACCAATTTCTAATGCGATTCGGTGAGGCTTTCCTGACTAAAACAAGATGAATAATCATCAATGTCATCTACTAAAGTCTTCAAGTCAAGTCAGAAAATAGTATTAGTGATGACGATTGTGGCGGGAATGATCGTGATAATGGTGATGATGATGATGATGACAGTGGTAATGCTGGTAATCATGATGGTAGTGATGATGATGATGGTAATAACGGCAGTGATAATGGTAGTGATGATCGTGATGATAATGAAGGCAGTAATTAAATAAGGGGGTTTACTCAAAGTCTTTCTTCAAACACACAAAGGGGTGACAGCCCCTTGTGATGGCCACCGCATCGCGCTCAGATGCCCTTCTGCGGCCTTCTGGAACGCTCTTCCTTCCGATATTAGGAAGCCACTGGAGCTATGCACTCTTGAATCACGAAGATTGAAAACTCGTTTCTTTAGAACAGCTTTTTGTGTCTAGTTCATTGCCCTTCCCCCCCCCCCCCGCCCCGCACCTCCGATTAGCGTGGTCGCCTCATGTACGGTGTGAAAAAAGTTCAACATGCGTACGTGCAGAGCCAGAGCAGAGCGCACGATAGGCAAGCGCGCATCTCGCCGTCACTCGTCCCCGTCCATGCGCTCACCATCTCTCCACGTCAACCGCGACACGTGCGTCGCCGTGAGTCACAACCCGGCCCGCGCCACCCGCGTTTTAACGAGGTGGCGCTCGCTACAGGGCCGGCCGCGCTCCTGTGTGCCTCCCACCTGGCACACCCCCCCCCCACCTCCCCGTCCCCCCCCCCCAGGTGCGACGAGTACGCGTTGCAGCTGGACGACATGCAGCGCCAACTGCTGGCGGCGGAGGACGAGAAGAGGACGCTCAACTCGCTGCTGCGCATGGCGATCCAGCAGAAGCTGGCGCTGACGCAGCGCCTCGAGGACCTGGAGATGGGACGGCCGGAGCACGGCCGGCACGCTCACCACCCCGGCCACACCAAGGTGCGCCCCGGGCCACCTTCCTCCCCTCTCCCACCCGAGCATCGGTGATCATCCTCCTCCTCCTCGGTGATTGATTTCTCACGAGGGGTCTGACTGGTTGCCGGGAGCACCGTGGCGAGTGGCCACAGCCATGGCCGTATTATTCAAGAGACCGCGGTAGGCACTGTGCCTCGTGCCTACGAAAACTAAAGGACCTATGGAAAAAAAAAAAACGTGACCATGTTTTTGTTGTTGTTGTTTGTGTGATAAAATATTTTAACCAACATATTTTCTTGAAAAAATATATTTACATAGCAAGAATAGGCACAGTGAATATACAAAGAGGCAGCATAGTCATGTCAATCGTTTTTTTTTTCATAAGGTGAGAGACATTAACACAGGAGCAATAAGATCTTAAAATCGTTTTTCGTTGTGCAATTTCATTCTCAATCGGGAGTAGTGCAAGTGAAGACAACGCGTTATCACTGAAGTTATCACTGACATTATCACTGAAGTTATCACTGAAGTTATCACTGAAGTTATCACTGAAGTGCCTAGGGCCTGCAGGAACCTTAATTATTTTCTTCGATTCCATGAATGAGTTTTTGGTAAATGTGGGAGGAATCCGTAGGAACCAGAGCAAACCAGGAACATCGCTGTGGTATGCGAGGGGGTGGCAGGCAGCATCCTCACGTCGACAGCACCACATGTCAAGCCCTGGAAGCCAATCACCCATCCAGATTAGCGCGCAGGCTTTCGCGACCAATATTATCCATAATACAGTTGTTTTGGGCTAGATCGCACAAATATAAATGTGTCGTTAAACCCGCCACCACCGACACAGCCAATTAGTAAGGTTTGTCACGTAAACAAAACATGCCAATTAGTTACTAGTTGAGCACACCGGTTGTGTGTTGGGAGAGTAAACCCACGACAACATATACAATTCGAGGACCGTGACATTTCGCCGTTAATTACAACAACCGGCATCATCAGGCGACAGGAAGAGTTGTGGAGAAGGCCTCTTCCTGCTCCGGTCTTAAATAGATACTAACCAGACCAGACCCAGGGTGATTTGTTCGTACGTTTAAGCCGCGATGCAGGTTTCAGCATTTCGCGGACAACTAACTGTTGCTTGTGTCTTTGACAGTGCTGAGTGGCCATCGATGAGGTGCGAGGGCTCTCAGACTTAACAGCACAAAGGTCACGACCTTCGTGCTCCGCCCGACGGTTCGTTGCCTCGGTTGCAGAGGCTCGCGCGCTTGGAACCGCGGACGTTGAAAGAGACCCCCCCCCCACCCCCGCTCCGTGAGATTATTTGACAAAGGGCGGGCCTCGATTGCCGGCGTCACGGCCCAAATGAGTCAAGTGAGAAGAATTACCTTGCAAATGACTCCGTCGGGAGACACGGCAGCAGTGAAGTTGCCCCCCACCCACCGCGAACGTTAACAAGACCCTGCTGAAGAGTGTTGAGACTCGATGAAGCATGCCAGAGTTGACTAAGTGTGTCATTATTCGTGCAAATAAATAAATCACGAACAATTATCAGAACGTACCAAAGACGAAGGGGCTACTGCATTTTCCTGCATAGATTTCAATATTGTTTTTAATACGTGTAAGATATATATATAAAACAATTGTTGACACCTGCTAATCAAACACCACATTTATATGAAGCCATTGGAGGTACTCCTAGAGTATATGTGTATGTTAAAATTAAAAGGCTTTAATGTATACCCCCACGAGTTAGCATTAATGATTGTGTGGTATTTATTGAAATTAATTTCGTAACTTCAAAGCAAATTTGAAAGTACATTTTGCACACTTGTTCCAATATTGTACGGCAATTATGATTATTACTATTCAACGACCCGAAATGTAATCCAAAGTGCTGAGTCTTTCCCAGGGCTAAATTTCGACCTGAGCTGGCTGTCACGTGGTATGATACACAAAATATTCAACGCCCCGCCCCCCTCCCCACCCGCTCCGCCCACCCCCTCCTCACCCCCCGCCCCCCCACTATGACGAGTCTACATGATCGTCTACATTGTAGACTGCCAGTACACTCACTCAGGTTCAGTTTAATAACCATTGATACAGTCTACATTATAGACTGCCAGTACACTCACTCAGGTTCAGTTTAATAACCATTGCTACAGTCTACATTAGAGACTGCTAGTACGCTCACTCAGGTTCAGTTTAATAACCATTGCTACAGTCTACATTATAGACTGCCAGTATGCTCACTCAGGTTCAGTTTAATAACCATTGCTGCAGTCTACATTATAGACTGCCAGTACGCTCACTCAGGTTCAGTTTAATAACCATTGCTGCAGTCTACATTATAGACTGCCAGTACGCTCACTCAGGTTCAGTGTAATAACCATTGCTACAGTCTACATTATAGACTGCCAGTACACTCACTCAGGTTCAGTTTAATAACCATTGCTACAGTCTACATTATAGACTGCCAGTACACTCACTCAGGTTCAGTTTAATAACCATTACTACAGTCTACATTATAGACTGCCAGTACGCTCACCAGCTTAAAAACCAAGCTACAGTCTACCAGGCTACAGTCCACATTATAGACTCCCGGTACGCTCGCTGTTTTATTATTTTTTTCTATCTCAGTGACTTCACCGAAAGAACCACAACATACGGGGCAACAGGTGATTGAGCACAGCATTGATGTGTACCGGTGCTTTCTGTTGCGCGTAGTCACTTTTAAGATGTTTTTCTTGTTAATGTTTTTTTTTGGTTTGTTGCGGTTGCACCCGATTCAAGAGCCGAATGGCTCACAGGGCTACACCTAATAAATGAACTATGGAACTGATGGTTTGGAGGGGGGGGGGGATAAGGTCTTAGCTGCCTGGGCCCTACATTTTTGCTAGCCATCGAACAAAGACGGTCGCCGCAGGAACCGCTTCTTCTCCTTCCGATATTAGGAGGCCACTGGGACTATGCGATTTTAAATCTCGACCGAAAACTCATTTCGTTTAGAACTGCTGTTTTTTTTGTTGCGTTCAGTTCGTCGTCCCTTCCACCGCACCTCCCGACGAGCACGGCCGTCGGCGGCTACGTACGGCGTGAAAGAAGTTCAACAGACGTACGAGTACGCGCATTTGAACGCTGCGTTTCCAGAGTGGGGGGGGGGGGGGTTGTCCTCATTGGGAACCGGAACGTGCGAAACCTACCCCGGTAATTCAGCACGAGGCGGCGCTAGGGGACCTCGCAACGCGACCGAGCGAATTGGCGAGGGTGTGATTTGTTTGAAATCGACAACACTGAAGTGCCCCCAAAACTCACCGCTTAAGAGGCGACGAATTTGCACAAAACAGGGATCGACGGCGTGTCTTGGGGGGGGGGGGGACCGCGAAAAGCCGTGACACTTCCAGGGCCAAATAAATCTGAGAAACCTCAAGTGGCTCAACAACTGTTTTTTTTTCCGTGTGGAATTCCCTGCAATGATTTTACCTGCTGCTGCCTCGGCTTAAAGAAGGTCGCGTGGTTTTTGTTGTTGTTGCGAGTGCATGCGTGCAAGTTGGCAGGTGAGTTGGTGAAATTGCTCACGGTTATGTAAAACTATTCTACAGTAAATTTATGTCAACATGGTGGTCCAAATGTCTTGTGACACTCCCCCCCCCCCCCCAAATTAACTGACCCCTAATGTTTTTTTTCCCCGTTGAATATTCATGTCTGTTTTAAATAAACCTTCAATAAATATTAAGTCTTAGAGAATTACATGGGGGGGGGGGTGGGGGGGGAGGTCACAAGACATCTGAGCCACCCTGTACAACGTGCCTCCCACGGAGGCGCCCGCGTGGCAGCTGTGAACATGTTGACGAATGTGCTGTAGCGTACTGATGAGCCCTAACGAGGACGAAACCGGTCTACAGTTGCGTCTCTCTGTTGCAATGCGACCCGCTGTTGGGATGGCCACGCGTTCTCAAACTCTCCCGAGTCGGCGGTCCTAAACGACAACGCCGATCGCACGGTCAGCATTCGTTGTTGTAGCCTGCTGGTCTGGAGAAGGCGGAGAAAGGGAGCTGTTGTACATCAGACGTTGCCCGCCTTTCTGCGTTGTTAAATCTACTCGATTTTTGTTGGTCTTGTGATTGGGGGTTTCTCCCCACCCCCCCCCCCCGTCATTTACAGATTTGAATTACTGTGCACAAGCGCCTTAAGCAATGGGACGCAATGTTGATGCACAACACTGACATTTGTCCTTTATAGACAGATGCTTAACTAAGCCTGTATGGCTTTTTGTACTTGCGTCACGACTTTAATCATAGAGATATGGCGTAAAAGCCAGGTGTGTGTGTGCACTGGATCTCTCTCTCTAATCTAGAATGGAGGGGGTTTTTTCAACTCAGAATGTTTTTTTTCTGATTTTCCATTCAAATTTGCTTTAATTTGTACCTCACTACAAGTCAAATATTAATTGCCCACAAATTAGTGGAAATGTTTTCAAACCCCTAAATTCTGTTCTCTTAGAATAATGTGTCTCGTGCTCAAAATACATGCGTGGAATTACGGCTATATAAAAAACAAACAATATCTTTGTTTTTTTCTTTGGTTCTTTCGGTAAAGTCACGTAGAATGAGAATAAAATAATAAATAAAATAACACAATAAAATTCTCATGACGTTTCTATTATTCTCATTCTACGTGACTTGTCCGAAAGAACCAAAGAAGATGAATCCTTGCAGTCACGAAAGCTTTTAATCGAAATATCTTTGTTCACAATTCTACACGTGTGTACAAACGCTGCGATTGAATATGCACACAGCTCAGAATTCACACAGGCGAAATACTCTTCAAACACGGATTGTCCAAACATTTAAGTTGTATCGCCATCCTGACAAAAAAAAAGTGAAGAATGAGTGACGCTTTCTTGGAAAAAGCTTATTTTGCATTTCCCTATTACATACAGTATGTTTGAATCAAGTGGCGCGGTGGGGCGTTCGTTATGCTTCGTTAAACCCAGCATTATGACTGAGTTTGATTCCTGGCCACGGCTAACATCAGTGGCGAATTCTATATGAACCGGCCCCACCCTCTTCAATGACCCACACCGACCAGCGTGGTGAAGTATGGCCAAATAAACCCCATGACTGATGCAGCAATGGGAGGCCGTCCTCCCGTCTAACGATTGACTAAAGCGCTGCTAATTGTTATTGATGTTTTGGATTCATATCACTGCAATAAATATGATACATTTACATATCAAAAGAGTGACCCCCAAATAGTGACGATCCATCTGATGGCGTAGGTATTTCATTAATTGTGGTCCCTACTTTCAAAAAACGTGCAAAAAAAATTCGTCGGTAGTACAGCAACACCCCGGTTTACGTCGGGGATACGTTCCTGAAAGGCGCAATGACGAATATAGAAGCGACGTAAATCGAAGCGATTGACAGAGTAGGTGGTGGTGGTGGTGTTGGTGGAGGCAAAGGCTGAGAAACGACGGATAACGAGAGAGTAACGGACGGTGCCGTCCAAGCGACGTGAGTGCGGGGTTTTGGGGCGACGCAAGTCGGGTAGGAGCGGTGTTGATGATAAAGTGACGACGTGTTTGCGAGATGACGTCACAGGGGGAGACGCAAATCGGGGAATTGCCGTAACCTGCCCTAAAGTTGGTCCTCGGTTCGTACAATTGATAGGGCTTCAGTCTCGCCCCGTGAGTGCGTTCATCCAACGGGGGGCAGCCCATGGGGTGCTGATGCACTCGCGAAGCCACTTTGCAAGTTCACCTCTCGAGTTGAATATTCGGTCGCCAGTTAGTCGATTGGCAACTTCTGTGTGGTGGGGGTATGGATATCCTCTCCAGGGGTCTATCGAGAACTCCCTCGAGCTGAGGGCTTTTCACCAGCAGTGGCTCGAGCAAGCCATTTCAGGGCTGTGACTTTACCATGCTAAAGATGTTTTTTTGGTTTTGTTTTGTTTTGTTACGTTATTATGATTTAGCCGAGTCGATCTGCATTGACTGCTTACCCGCTGTAGTTCTCATTTTTGTTATATATATAAAGTGTGCAGTGTAACAACGTTACGAGTTGTCACCAATTACCGCATGGGCTTTCGACAACAATATATAAGGCTGCTTATATATATAACAACAAACAAAAAGTTGTACCGTATTGTCGGCCAACTTTCTGGTTTCCCTTTCCGAAGTCTGCGAGGCTGGATTCCCGTACCGACGCGTCGGAGAGGTGTGGAGCGATTCAGCCGCTCGGCGATTCGCCGAATGAGCCTCGCTTCGTCGTCAACAGCCGTGATCTGTCCACTGATGGACGAAGCTTCCCTCCCAAAGCGTCGCCGTCTCTCGCCGTGTAACGGATTCACCGTGACACGTGCGCATGAGCTGAATGAAGGGATTAATGATGTACGCATGTTATGTTGAAATTCTTTCGCTCCGTTCGTAGCCCACCGTCCTAATCAGAAGTAGGCCTTCGTCCAGCAGTCTCTATTGACAATCGGCTGTAAACTATGCTCGACAAATTGACAGGCGTTGGTTATTGCACATGCGATTTGTTGAATGCATCCTCAAGCTTAATAATCGATATCAATCGATGAATAATCACACCCATGATGTGCTGGTTTATGTAAAGCAAACGTACTCACGTGAATTTGATTGTCGTAAAATAAACGTCTGCCTTGGGTGGTATTAAACCTCGGCTATTACAGTAATCGGGATGCTTCCGTGGAGTAATGGTGAGCTCGGTGCACTTGCAAATCCAGAGGTCACCAAGTTCGATCTCTTAGCGCGGCAGTTGAGACGGCGGTACATTATTATGGTCGGCACAATGCTTCTTAAACCCTTCCGCCGCTGACCAACCAGCACGATCGGCTACGAAACTGCACGCAAGAAGTTCAACACTCACACACACACAGAGTCGGTGTGAATGGGACCAGCACAGCCAGTCCATCCGTAAGGGGTATAACGCGTGGCTACTCCCACCTCTTGCAACATTTCAAGGCGCCTGGTTTAGCGTGGAAGATTGGACCAAAGAACGTCATTCTCTTTTAGGCACTCTCTAGAGCCCCCCCCCCCCCTATAGTGGAGGATAGTCTGGCAGCAGTGGCATGGGCAAAGCAATTGCCGGGCTGCACCTTTGCCTTTTACAACTGTAATGTACATACATATATAATGTAACATAGCCTAAGCAATGTATAAAGGATAGTACGTTTACTGTGTGATTTACAAAACAGTTGCCTTAAAGAAACTACATTTGTATATTTTGTATTTGGGTGCATGCGATGGAAGTGCAGTATTTTGTAACTCTAACTTAAATTTTGCAATAAACGCTCTGTGCTTTGGCGATTCCCCGTGGGATGTTTTGTTTCATTTCAAAAGTTAATGATAGTAAGACCGTTCATTCGACACACGAACATCTGTGGAGCTAAAACAATCGCGAAGGTTCTAACAATCTAATTGTATCCGCCAGTCATCTCAGTCTGTTGCCTCACAGGGTTTGTCTCGTGACCCTGCCAAATAACCTTTGTCACTCTAGGTGGGACTCATAGGGCAAGCACCACAGCCTTATACAGTGGCATGGTGGCGAAATGATAACTACCTCGCCTGATATGTAGGAGGTCGTGGTTTCAACCCTGACCCTGACGCCTGCTGTATATTTGGAGTTCGCGTGTCTCTCGTGGTCGCGTGGATTTTTCTCCGGGTCCTCCGGTTTTTGCCTCCGCATTTAAAAAGACATGCGTTTAGAGTATTTGGCTGCTATAAATGAGCATGTGTTAAGCCACTTCGTTGAGCTGTCATTTGTGTGGCCAGGTCACTTCTGAAAAAAAAGGTCAGTAGGACTTACTGTACCTGGTGAGATAAAAAAAAATTGAAGTTTAAAGCGTGTCTAGAGGCATGGGTGTGCTTCCGGCTTATTGGCCAATCTGCGCAGTCATTAATGACCCGGTCGAGACCATCATCCCCCAACACTTGAGAACATTAGTTTGATCACAGGCGATTAATCACAGGTGCTTGGACTGGAACGCACCAACGTATACGAGTTAATAAAATGGAAAATTGTAAGCAGGCTACAGTAGGGCAGTTGCAACCATGCAACCCAAGCTATGGAACACCACAGTAAACCCACTGTGGTCTACGCTCCTTCAACGGAGGAGGAGGAACAGCAAGAGCACACGAACTCTCTCTCGTCTGAAGCCCTCTCGTCGTGACCAGCAGACCTCGAAATTGGCATTTAGCTCCTGAACATATCTGTGCCGTCATATGCAAGAATAGTATGGCAGCTCGTGACAACGAAGGGTGATTATTGATGACCGAGGCTGTGAAATTGGTGCGGCAATGTTTTCGTAAAAATTCATGGCCGTGGTGTGGGTAAAAAAAAAAAAACGATTCACGTAAAGTTCATGAAAGGCCAGTGCATTTTTGTATTAAATAGTCGCAAGTATTTACGCATTTATAATAAATGCAAACTTCTCATAACTGTTTAGCAGTTTGATGTACAAAAAAAAAAAGGAAAACCAAAGTGGCAAGTTTAAAGCGGTTCACCGCTTGTCGCAGTGCTTTACGGTTTGGAAATCCCAGCGGCCGCCCTGGTGAATGCTGCGGTCTGTGTGCAGTAGCCGCCACGACGCGTGGTGTGCTTCACGGTGGACGTCATAGATGCCACGACGCCGTTCGCAAGAGTAAGGCCGTCGCGTGCCGACGTCGGTGGCTCACATTTTCCGGATCTTAAAAAAAAATGACACCACAAATGACTTGAAGGTCTCAGAGCTCAGAGTACGCCGCGGGGTGTCAGGCTCCGTGTACCCCCGCGTAAGCGCGAATTCGCCTAAGTTGGGGGTTCGCCTTTACGAGTGCAGTATATAAAATGGAAACATACACTGTTATATACTACTATATTACATTGCACTACTATATTACTCTATACTCTATGACTAAAATTACTATATTACTATACACTACAATATTAATCTTGATTTGAAGCTTTCGTGACCGCAGGAATCCACACTCTGTGGTTCTTTCGGTAAAGTCACGTGGGTAGAAAAATAAAATAAAACAATCGCAATCGCAACACACAAGCGTCCATCATCAGGTGGGAAAGCATGGTCTGCTGCTGAGGCAGACTGTTATAAAAAGGTTTGAAATGGGTGTAGCCCAAGGGTCATAAAGAAGTGGCCGGGGCTAGTGATGTTAATGTGAGAAATTAGCATGAAACCACTATATTACTCTACACTACTATATTACTATACACTACTATAATACTAAAACTACTATATTACTGTACGAATGTAGTATATAAAATGTAAGAGTGTATATAAAATCTATATAAATGTACATGAATGTTTAATAAAGTACAATACTCTACAGTAAACGTTTCACGAATCATCAGTAGCATCCAGGTCAGATAGAACACTTTATTACTATTATTAACACTTTATTAGATCACTAGAGATTTGTTTGGACTCGTTTCTTGCGCGGGCGATATGGCTGCAAGCCCTCAAATCCAAGTCCGCGTGGTTTGACTCCTCGCTTACCGCCCTGCGCGAGTAGCGAAATCACGAGTCACAAAGTGTCAGGATTGATCGGGGGGGGGGGGGGGGGGGGAGTCGGTCGCGTATGAGCGGGTCCGAGTACTCTGAGCCAGCGTACTCTCAGACCTTCTTGCTCTCCACTGGAATATGCATTACTACCCCCCTCCCACTGCAAAAAAAAAGACTTGGCAAGACCCTGCTAAAAAGGAGTCGTGAGGCTCACTGTGGTTTTCCTGGGTAAACAAATACAATATTAACAAAAAAAATCTGATGTTTTCTTGGCATTTTGAATCGATTCGGGGAAAACTCATTGAGAAATTAGGTTACGGTGGAATTTTTGTTAAATATTTGCCAGAATAGGTTAAATAAGTAATAAAAAAACGTTTTTTTTTTAAAAACACGCTTTTTTTAAATGTACTAGTAATGGAAGAACTCCACGACTCCTGGAAGTGGCCCTGAATCTCGTCACAACGTAAGGAGGCCGTGGTCAAATACAGCCAGCGTCAGTTTACCGTGGACAAACAGACCCAAGCCAAAACATGACATATATATATTTTTAAATGTTTGTTTTTATTTTTATGATAGAATATAGTATTGTCATCAGTATGACATAAGTATACCAAGTTTGCAGTCGATACCACATTGAGAAGTGGGTTAGAATTGAGTTCTAGATTTAATTGAGTGACAAGATTTGAGGATACAACGAAGACGACAACAGACAGTGAGTTAAATAAAAGCGTGTAATAAGGTGCAATATTGGGCACCTGTTTTGTATCGAGACAGCGCGATCCATGCCTCTACCCCCACTTTGCTCTCCCCGGCCCGAACTTATCTGTGTCCCTGCAGCCACACCGACCAATGTCACAAACTTTATGCAAATCACCGGGGTCAGTGGCGTGCCAACGTTGTGACGTACGGTGATGGATGCCGTGTCACGTGATGATGCTGACATCGGTAGTAAATGCGAACCTGATCTTAAGTGCCATTGGACCTGTGGTGCACAATGGTTGCAAGTACACAGTCACTCGTAAAAAAACAACCCTGTGGAACTGTTGCACAATGCGAATGTGTCATTACTCAGCGGTTGCTATTCAGCAGCAGCAGCAGCAATCTCAAGTCACTTTATTACCCGTAAGACTCTTCACCGTTTGAAAGGAAACGTTCAACTTGTATTATCAAGTGGCCTTGCACTATTCATTTGTAAAATGTATATATTGCGGCTGTGCGCGCGCGTGTGTGTGTGTGAGAGAGATGGAGAGTCGCAGCGTCGCGGTTCGATTCCCGCTCACGGCCAACACCAGTGACGATTATCTGAGCCGGTACTGGGCCTCCCCTAGGTCGACTCAGCCTCAAATTAGTGCCTGGTGCGGTGTGTAAACATCCCCACTAGGGAGACAAAGGCAGACGGGCGTGGTGTTGGCCACTCACCCCCTGGATGTTCGCCAAGATCACTTACCCCAACAAATCTGTTATGGACTCATTGTTGTGGTCGATGATTAACCACCCTCCGTTATCATCTCTCTCAATTAAACAATTGGTATCTGGATCTGTCCCGTCACCTCCAGCCAGCGAGTATTCGATATTTTATGTAGCCTCAAAGTGCACCTAGCCTGGCACAAGTCTTGTGGTTACGTTGCCGTCACTTAGTGGCAAATGGTGGTTGCTGTTGTTGTTGTGCTTTGTGAATCTGGAAAATATGAATCCTGGCTATTGCTCATGTCAGTGAAAAGTGGTAATGAAATCTAACCTAGGCTTCCCTCTGGTTATCTGGGCCTTAAATGAGTACCTAATGCAGTGTACAAACATCAGCAATGGGCAGATAAAAGTGGTCGGGAATGATGCTAAGCCACACCAGTGCTTTGGAGACTGTGCTTTCCTTAATAGCTGCTCACGAACAGCATTTACCCAAGAGTTAATGGAGGCTACAGGGATCAACGTTATCTTTGCACTTGAATCAAAGTGTGGGATGTTGTCATTCTGGCTGAAGCAGTGTTAACTAAATTACGACAGGACACCAGCATACGGTCGTATTATTTTTCTGAAGAGAAATGTTTAGATTTTAAACAGTGTAAGTCTGCCAACGAAGGCAATGTAAAGTCTATTTGACATAAATTGTTTCGTTTAGTTATTTTCTTTGCAACCGCGGCCACCACTGAAACATAGAAATGTGCTTTTACGATTATAAAGCCCAACGGGTGCATTAACAGGCTGATATAATTAGTTATGGATTTCCTCTCTGCGCCGGGTAACGTGTGAATGGAGATTTCGTGGATATTGTTAAAACGTAGCTGAAGGCTAATTCCAGTACGTTTGGAATGGACGATGTCGCGCCGAATGAGATCGCCGGACGAGAATTACAGAGCTAAGTGCTTTTTTTTTTCAAAAACACCGCGTTGGGCTCCAGGCTTTGATCTTCTCCGCTTGTGCAGCAATTTGCTGCATCTTACAGTACAGTATTTAGAGTTTGTTTTTGTTATGTTGCCAGGTAAGGCCCTACTGAGCTGTATCGCTCTTAACAGAAGCGACCTGGCTATCACAAACGATAGCTCAACGAAAGTGGCTAATCATCACGTGGAAATATACAGCAGGCCAAATACTCTAAACGCGTGTTGTTGATTCTACATGTGGAGAGAAAAACCGAAGGACCCGGAGAAAAAAAAGCACGCGACCACAGGGAGAGAGACACGCAAACTCAAAATATACAGCAGGTGCCAGGGTTGGGATCGAACCCACAACAACCTCCTGAACACCAGGCGAGGTATTTAACATCTCGAGTGGCCGCCCTAGCAATCTTCTCAAGCAGTTCAGGGTTGCCCAAGTTTTCCGTGGAAGGTTTGGAACTCTGCGACTTCACCGCTCGGGGTCAGCTGCCAGCTTGCGATTGGTGACGTTCGCAGTTACCCGGCTTGTCTTCTCGCAACGCTTTTCACCACGCACCGCTGCTGCGGGCGGGCATCTTCAGGTGGCGAAGCGAATTAAGAAGAGCGCCTCAACACGATGCTGCCCAACCCGGGGAAATCCACACACGGATCACGAGCGGCTGCGGTGTCTTCCTCGCTCGAGTCTTACAAAAAGCCGCTCCTTTCGCATGTCCCGAGACTAGTTTATAAGGCAGGTGATGCGAATAAGGGTCATCGCCAGAAACGTCGCATGTTATATTTGATTCCCTTCCATGGCGACAGTGTTCTTGGCGAATGTGTTGCGTGTGGCGTTATTTGTTCACCGCAGCCAAGTCAGCTTCATCACCAAGCAATTGGTATGCAGGATGAGGTTGTTGTTTTTTCACGGTGATGAAGGGACCGCAGAGTGTGTGTTAGCCGTTATTTCCTTGTCAATGTGTAAAGTTAAGCAATACGGAACTTGCATCCTTATCTCATCCCTATGGTTGCTTAACCAGTGAAGATATATGTGCTGGAAGGACACACCTGGGCGATGCACCAGAGTATGTTGAACTTCTTTCTTACCGCATTTGCGGGGGAAGAAAAATCAGAGGTCCGGGGGAAAGAAAATAGGAGAGAAAGAGTAAGGGAACCCAGGGGCAGTTATTTAAAGTGGACTGGGATTGGAATGACGGGTGCAAGAGTAGTTTCATTTGAAAGTTCAACTTGATAATGAAAAGCAACAATGAAATTAGAAGTGCATATCACCTGCTATGACATATGTATTAGGAAACGTGGACTTTTTAGACTTTGGCAAAGAAAATGGAATAAAGATGAGAGTTAAAAAAGGAGCATGGAGAGATGCATGCATGGGAATTACACTGAGAGGTTGAGAGAGGAACACGTGGATTAGAGAACAAAAGCAAGTGAAACTGATCGTCTCGAGTGTCTTTAAGAGCAAGTTGCCTTTGCCAGGACACGTCGCCTAAAGTGACAACGGTGGGTGGTCGCTGATGTTTACACACCGCAGCAGGTACTCATTTAAAAAACTAAAACAAAACTTTTTTTTGTTTAACAGGTAAGGCCCACGAAGCTATATAGCTATTTTTCAGAAGCGACCTGGCCACAAATCATAGTTCAACGAAGTGGCACATTATGTGGCAATTTATAGCAGCCAAAATACTCTAAATGCACGTTTCTAAATGTGGAGGGAAAAACCAGAGGACCCGGAAAAAAATCCACGCGACCACGAGGAGGGAGAGACACGCAAACTTCAACTATACAGCAGCAGGCGTCAGAGTCGGGATAAAACCCACGACCTCCTGTATACCAGGCGAGGTAGTTAACATCTCAGGCCGGAGAGGCCCAGGACCGATTCAAATACACTGCTTTTAGTCGTGAGCGGGAATTGTATTCAGGTCGCCAGGTTCACAGCGCAGTGCGTGAACCACGACACGACCGCTCTCCATAGAAACGCGCGCACACACATTTGTGCGCGCATTCGGAAACATGAACATTTTGTCGTACGAGTTTCATCCCTCTAAAACCTCCACGTGTTCACCGTGGCATCGGCGACACACATCGAGGTGTGCGAGAGTCCCGGGTGATTTCCAGCAGCTTGGAGCGTGCTTTTGAACGATCTTCCGATGCAATGTTGAAGATCAAACCATCTGTTCGTTTTTTTTCACCAATAACAATTCTTATTGAGTCTAGATGTGCTATATTGTCAACATTTCAACCATACAGTTTACACTATTGTCGAAAAACTATTTTTTTAAGGACGGATGATGACTTTTCTGAAATCCTGCATGTAACAATCGCTATGCTTGTAATTCTTTATTACTGTGCAAAGTGTAGGATAAGATATAAGTCCATGAACTCCATTCACAACTGCTTTATATACATATAAACTAGTTGTATTCTCATTGTTTGGACTTCGCACCATGACTGATGACCTGCACGCCAGGGCTAACATGAGCACGCGAGCGATATCTGAGCCATTGACTAGAGGGGTGAAGTATGGTTTAACAGCACTAATGACCCAAACAGAACGGGGATATCTTTTTACCAGCAGTGGGTTGACAAATGAATGCACGTTTATACGTAAAACATGTCCTGAATGTGACAGTAGACACTTTATAGAAGTTAGTTGGTGATTGAAATCTCACTACCACAAACATCTTTAGACAGTCCCATTTGTTCAAAAACTAAAACTGGCACTGCTGCAGAAAGAAAGTGATCTTTATCATGCCAGATAAAAAAAATCAAGTTTCAACAGCAATAAAACTCCTCTGAATTTAAATTCACGTACGGGCACTTACATTCGACTGCACACCGCTGCAGTAATAGTCTGATGTGTGCTACAAAATATTAATTTAGGTGGATGACTTTTGTAAGTGTATTTCTAATAGTGAAACTTGTCACTGCACGCCTTGCTGATTACGGTGTCGATGTGACGCGCTTTACCTGTGACTGCATTTTGCAAATCATAACGGTAGCACTGAAACCAACACCGGTCTCCGGGACTGCTCCCTGTTTTGGCGAATATTCTGGCACCGAATGTCCGCAGGGACATTGCGGACAACTGCGAGGGAGTTGACACCTTTATTTTCTTGACGACGACTATCACCTTGCCATCAACCAAGACCTCACCGACGTCTCCTCACCGCGGATTCAAGTGCCTAACCCATCCCTTCTGGGATTACGCTGCTGCTGCTGCTGTCACCATCCTAGATTCTCAACCAGTTCCGGAAGAACGCTTGTGTTGCTGCTGCTGAGCGAACAGTGTGGAACAACGCGGACATCCGGAACAAACTCCTCATTCGTGACACCCAATATCATCGCACCTCCTCCTGGCTTTGTCATTCCTCGAAGGGACTGGTGGTGGGGCCATCAAACGCATAAGAACGTCAACAGGCCGATGCACACATCTCAATTACAGTTGCAAAATAAAAAAAACACCAGCCACAGGCCAATCCAAACGTGGGACCGTATAGTAAAGCACTGTCGTCTGCACTCCTTCAACGGAGGAGGAGGCACAGCGAAACAACACGGAATTATCTCTGCTGAAGCCCTCTCGTGGCAGACTTTGAAGGTGGCCGTCTTATCTCCCGAACATATTGCCGCGTAGAAGAACAGAAACAACCTGAGATTGTCGGGACCGTCCACGAAGGTGACCGAGAAGATTTTTTTCCCCGTGGTGGGGACCCTGCCACGTGGACTTGCAAATCCAGAGGTCATCGGTTCGATGTCCTCTTCCGGCGCGCAAGTTGAAACTCTGCGGTGCAAAAATGATCAATTCCCCCTGCACCTCCGTGGTGGGCCCCAACGGTGCAACTGGGTTACACCGCAAGTTAGTCGGTGGGTAGGTTGCGTGTGGTGGGGCAAAGTGTGGGAACTCACATCTCTTCCAAGACATGTGACCAGCGTGGAGAAGTTCGGTGAAATACATTCCTAAGGGACTCCCTCGAACGAGCTCCTTCTCCAGGGTAGGCCCTGCCTTCAGCAGTGGCGTTAGCAAGACATTGCAGGGCTGCGCCTTTACCTTTCAATACATTAATTGTGTCGAAGGTCAAAAGCGTGACGCGACACGTCAAGGTTTGTGTTTTTAAGTGCCAACCACGCACAATGTTGTTTACAGAACGAGATGGCAATTCGATAAAAGCGTTTAATAGGTATATTTGAAAGAAGTGTATATGTCCATCCAAGTGAAGTTCAGATATATATTACTCATCAGGACACCAGTCACCTTCTACCCAAGCTGAGACAAATTATAACTTTTTTTTTGCCCAATGAAATAATACATATTATTACCCCCACTTACATTCCAAGTGTGATGTCAGTGTCGTGTTACGAGATGAAGAAATGTTGAATTTGGAAATCTCAGAAAGCGGTGTAACGCAACTCTATGTTAGAGAGTGGTCTCTGGAAGGAGACACTACAGACCTACTTCTGAGATCCCATCAATTGTTCGTTGTTATCTCTGCGAGCACCGCTGCACATTCTCACACGCTCTGCTACAGAGTCGTGTATTGCATGGATATCACACTGACATTTGAAAGTGGTTGGCACTTAAATAATACACATCAGATGTGAAGTGAAAAATATACAAGATTTTTGTTTTTCGTGCAGTCATCGGTGACCAGACGCACACAACCAAAAAACGTTCTTGACTTGAGAACCCAATTTAATCAGAGGCAGTTGTATTAAGATCAATCTTAAGATTATCTCAGCTGTTCTATGTTTGTGCTCTGATACAAAATTAGACATCTCAGCCACTTAGCTAATTCTAAATATCCCGTGTTAACAAAGCCTTAACATCTGATTAATGTGAGTTATCTATGACTGCAATAGACAGGCCAATATACGTTGATTGATAATTTGCTCATGACTAAGCCATTGTATATGCTTTTCATGGGCTCATTTAGGATTGTGCTTATTAATTCTAACCAACATTGCTTTATGTAAGCCCTGCAAACACTGGATGTTCTGTTTTGCCAACTCCGTTATCTAGCAAGAACAGTGAACTTTACCGAGATTCGCTAAAATATAGTGATGTTTTATAAATTGAGCACTTTCTCCGGATTATGAGATGCATTGGCGACCCATGTACTGTATCTACAAGCAAACGTTGGGGGTAGCTATGTGTGTTGAACACGTAGGTTTTTGCGACCAATATAATCCATGATAGAGGTTTTTTTGGGTTAGATCGCGTAAATATATAAATATGTCGTTAAACCCGCCACCACCCGACACAGCCAACCAGTAAGGGTTGGCACGTAAACAGAACGTGGCCAATTCGTCACTAGTACAGCACACCGGTGTGTTGGAGAGCCAAGCCACAACATTTATAATCTGAGTACGACGTTTCGTCAGTAATTACAACTAGCTTCATCAGGCGAGAGACAGATTTGTGGAGGAGTCTGTTTCTTTCCTTATGTAGAGGCGTAAATGTGTTGACCACGCTATGTGTGTGTGTGTGAGACCAGATTTGTTCACACAGGGGAACAAGTTTAGTTTGAATCTGACTTTCTGGCGCATATTATCATCCTGAGAACGCGGTAAGTATACTAAAATGTATAGTGCACCTCGTCCAATTAATACTGCAAAGTTACTTAAGAGTTTGACTTTGCGACAGTCATTTTATTGTCCTAATCTTTAACCTATTAACAGCGCGCTGCGCCCGATGTGAGCAAGCCACTCATCGGATGCCAAAGTTTACCACCTGCAGTAAATGTCATGCGTCACGCACGTTTGCCCGATACCCCCCCCCCCCCATTCTACCTTCCACCACCCCACATCACCGTTCACCTCCACGCGCCCGGCAGCTGCTTCCCACCCATAACCTACCCTGCCTCTAAGCCATAACCCACCCTGCCTCTAAGCCATAACCCACCCTGCCTCTAACCACCGCTCTCTCGCTCCCCTCTCCGTCAGCTGCCCCGAGTTGACGGCCAGAGACGGGCACCGCGACATCTCCCGCACGCTTTAAGAAGCGGCGACCGACTGAGTCGCTTGCGATCGCCGAAGCCGGTCGGGCGTCGTCAGCAGCGCATCCCGCATCTCGAGGAACTCCCGCGCACTCGTCCCGATATTTCGTTTCGTTTTGGAGGTAAGCAAGGAACGGAAGGAAGGGAAATAACAAACGAAAAAAACCCCCGCAAGCCGATGGCTTCGTTTTGCCCGAGCGCTGCTGCGAGCCCGCCGAGTGTCCGCGGCCGGACGCTTGCGGTGCTCCTGGCGGCGATCTTCTCGCAGGCCCTCATGGCCCCCGGCGCTTCGGCCGTGTTCGGCCCACCGCCGACCACGCCGGGAGATCCGGCGGCCACGACCCCGCCGCAGGACGGCGTCGGCTCGGGGCCATCGCCGACGCTGAGTCACGCACGATACCAGACGGACACCAACTTCGACCAGGGAGGAAACAGGGCGCTGTTCTCCATGGTGCACGCCTTCCTCGGCGTCGTTCAGAGCAACGCGCTACCGAAAGGTGAGCCCTCCGACGTTGACCGGTGGGGTCAGGGACGCCGTCCCTTGCTGCCGGGGCAGTCGTCACTCTGACCTTCCATGATTTTGTCCTGGCGGCGCTTTGGCGTGGTCGCAATCGAAACGCCGCGTCTGATCGGTACAGTCGGTTGTCGGGATTGTTGTGAAAACATGCCGATAGTTATGGGCCCCCCCCCCCACAAACGCTTGCACGCCACGCGGCTGTTAAATCGTGTGGCTGTGCTGCGTGGTAAAGGGTTGCTGATGCCACAGATTCAATCGGATCGTTATGGTGAATCTGAAAAATTCAACACGTTCAAGGTGAAAACAGATATAATGGTTGACGATTCAGGCGATGCCCCTTCTTCACATACAGAGGCCAGAGCGGTAGGTTATGAATCGAGGCTGAGCCTGGTGAGTAGTTGGATGGAAGGCTGCCTGGGAATAACCAGGCACTGTAAACTTCTTTCGTGTGGCTGATGCAGATCCAGAGCAACAATTGAAATTTCACATTCAGATGGTGGTGGATTGACGATTACTGACGAATGACATTGTTTATTCAGGGAGGCCTCGCTGAGTCTCGTCAGTTGGGCCTCGTATTCGGATGAACTCGTAGTGTTTCAGTTGAGCGCTGAGCCTCATCGAAGTCGGGTGGGGCATTGGGCTAACCACCACACAAAGACAAAGATCACCCGTGTAGCCTTAACAGACTGTAGGGGCAAGTACTATTCGCGAGCACCACCTATAAAGGCCGGCACGGCATGCGAGGGGGTGGTTGGCCAACACCAGGCCCGGCCGCCTTTGTCTTCCTCGTGGCGATGTTTACACATCACATCAGGTACTCATTTGAGGCTGAGTCGACCCAGGGGAGGCCCAGGATCGGTTCAGATAATCGTCACTGGTGTTTGCAATGAGCGGGAATCGAACCCGGGTCGCCAGGTTCGTAGCGCAGCGCGCTAACCCGCTACACTACCGCTCCCCACACACACGCACAACAACAACCGCCACTCGCCACTAAGTGGCGGTGACGTCACCACGAGGCTTGTGCCAGGCCATGTGGACCTTGAAGCCACGTGAAGTGTCGAACGCCCGCTGGCAGGAGGTCACGGGGCAGACCCAGGTGCCACGGGTCGACTGACTGAGATGACTGGCTGATGCACCACCTGTGCCCCCTACTGTGCCAACCTGCTGGGCTTTAGCCACCCGGCGCTCCGCTCGTTGTTGTGAGCGTCGCTCCTCCGCCCTCCGTTGTTGTTGGAGGGCGACTGCCTCCAACTGCCCAGTAGCAGCGTCCTTCACGAGCCTCCTCCACAGAGGCCGATCTTGACACCGCTGGTACTAGTCATCGGCAAGTCCACTCAGCTCCACGTCCTCCTGTACCACATCACTCCATCTCTTCTCTAGCCCGTGCCGTGCCCGTTTAGCCCCCTCGATCCGGCCGAACAAAAGCTGTTTTGGCATGCGGTGGCTGGGCATGCGGGCTACATGACCCAGCCAACGCAGCCTTGCCTGCAGGAGCTCACCGATGGGACCTTGCCCAGACCTTTCAAGGATTTGTGAGCTCCTCACACAATCCAGCCTGGTTAAACCCAGGATGGATCGTAGGCAGGCTAGCCTAAATGTTTCTAACCGGCGAAGATTTGCCATTAAGGGGGTCCACGTTTCGCAAGCGTAGAGAAGGGAGGGAATGACCATGGCCGAGAAGACCGGAAGCTTAGTGTGGAGCGACAGACCAGGTAGCTTCCACACAGCGTTACGTAACCGATGAAAAGATATTGCCGCTCGACTTATTCGGAGTGAGACCTCTGTTGTTAAACGCACACACACAAGCACACACACACGCATGCAAAAAGGCACATGGACAGATATTAACGACAAAGCTGCCAACTAGATATACCCAAACCCACACCAATCTACCCCGACAATTGTATTTAGCTGAGAAATCCATTTGGTGTTGTACGATAAGTACCACTCAAGGAGATGCATCTGCGGCACTCGAAGGAGGTGCGGTTGTCAGTCGCTTCGTCGACTCTTGCGGCAATGCCTCGGTCTTTGACGTACGGCGATAGATACCACGAGCAGACTTGCGTCGCCTCAACCCCGCCACTCGCGTCGCTTGACAGCATCGCCCGCTCCTTCCTCGTTATCCGTCGCCTCTCAGCCTTCGCCTCCACCACCCACCCACCACTAACCCTGTGAAGCGTTTCGATTTACGCCGCTTTGATATTCGTCATCGCGTCTTTAAGGAACGCATCCCCTGGACGTAAACCGGAGCGTTGCCGTGTTTATCCATCGATAGCTTTGCACGGCCAAGGCAACCAGCTTCGTCGGGCAGCGCTGTCCACATCAAAGGCAACACAACGCCTTTCTCACCTCCCTTCCGCTGCACGGGGCGAACCACGGAGTGTGTTTCACTAATTTTTTCTGGCAACAAAACTGAAACCTTTTTCCAAGGATTCATGTCTGCATTAACCACAATACCTGCAGTCAAAATGCAAACAAAAAACATACTATGATAATATTCTTAGCTCTTTGGGTAAAGTCACGTTGAAGGGAAACAATAAAATACATATAAAACAATAAAAAAAATTCTCACGACGTTTCGACCATAACACAAACGGTCGTCGTGAGAATTTTTTTTATTGTTTTATATATATTTTATTATTTTATTGTTTCCCTTCAACGTGACTTTACCGAAAGAGCTAAGAATGTGAATTACTGCAGTTACGAAAGCTTTAAATCAAAATACTATGATAATATATGCATTGTCCTTGAAACTGATTGGTCCACACCAAGGGACGGCTTTATTTTGAGCCTCGACCCAATTGGTGCTCGACCACATGACGCCAAAAGGCGTACAGCTCAAAGACAATGCACTATCAAAGTAATGAGGGCTCGGGGTGAGCATCTACATCATTAGACCTCCTTTGCTAGTACCAAAATGTAATTGTTTGCATTTTGACTGCAGGTATTGTGGTTAATGCAGACATGAATCCTTGTAAAAAGGTTTCAGTTTTGTTGCCAGAAAAAAGGGGAAAAACCCTATTATTACATTTTGGTACTGGCAAAGGAGGTCTAATGATGTAGATGCTCACCCCGAGCCCTCATTACTTTTCTAGTGGATTGTCTTTGAGCTGTACACCTTTTGGCGTCATGTGGTCGAGCACCAATTGGGTCGAGGCTCAAAAGAAAGCCGTCCCTTGGTGTGGACCAATCAGTTTCAAGGACAATGCATATATTATCATAGAATGTTTTTTGTTTGCATTTTGACTGCAGGTATCGTGGTTAATGCAGACACGAATCCTCGTTAAAAGGTTTCAGTTTTGTTGCCAGAAAAAAGGGGAAAACCCCTATTATTACATTTTGGTACTGGCAAAGGAGGTCTAATGATGTGTTTCACTCGTCAAGCAAACCGGCGATGCCGATGACCACGCGTGACAAATATTATTCAAGGAGCAGGAGCGATGAACGGGCAGGGAGGCTTCCATCTGGCCGTGTGTACAGACCACCAGCACCACCACTACCACCCCCGTCCACAAAATAATGCGGTGGGACTAAATCAGCGGGCCATGCCTTCCTGCCCGGCTGGCCCAACGTGGCCGGGACAACGGGCAAAATAAACTCCTTTAAAAACTATTTTTTTTAATTAACCAACGGTTTTTATTTTAAAGTGCACTAAAAAGTAAATAACTCGCTTGGACAAGGGTAAGTGGACGAAATGTAGATTACAAGATTTGACCACGACACAGGAGTCAAGTGAAGTCATACATTTTGCTGGTCACATGCGTCTCGTTGTTGTCAATGTCCGGGTGTACTGAGCCGTGGCCTCGCAGTGGCTAATGCCCGCTGTTTAACAACGCCCTTCTTCTTCTCAAGGCACCTTGGTCAGGCGCTTTGTTGTTGTTATTGTTGACGTTAAGTTCACCTTTCAAAAAGCACTCAAAGTTGCCGACGTCAGCCGCAAACATTCCGCCATTATTAATAAGCTCAGGATTAAATTTCGATTTAAAGCTTTCGTGACTGCAAGGATTCATCTTCTTTGGTTCTTTCGGTAAAGTCACGTAGAATGAGAATAAAATAATTAAATAAAATAAGACAATAAAATTCTCACGACGTTTCGGCCGCAACACAAGCAGCCTTCATCAGGTGAAAGAACAGAACTGTCGGGACGACAGTGCTCCAATGACTTTACCGAAAGAACCAAAGAAGATGAAGCTCAGGATTACTGACGACACGGCCATTGTAATAACGGCCAAGGGAAATCAAACGTAAATGCCTTAAGAATTGAATGAAAAAAATCTGCAAAATTGGACTCCAGATAGTGCTTTTTTATTGTATTCACCAGCTAAAGTTCACTGAATTAATAGCTTTTTTATCAGAGGCGATCTCGCCACACGTGATAGCAAATTGAAGTGGCTGATATCATCACCACCATCATCATCATCACCACCACCACCACACGTGGACGTTTCTAGTAGCAGCCACCTAACCTAAACTTACCCAAAAAACGCGGGCAAAACAAAAGCCCTTTGCAACAAGCGGCCTAAACAATCGACGGTATCTGTAGGGAGGGACGTAACTGGGAAACTCTCCAGAGCGTGTACTCCTAGGGCAGTTATTAAACACAGACTGAGATCAACATTGGCTAATGTTTAACGAATGTATTGTTTGTATAGTTCTCATGTAGTGAGTATTTACGGTTCACTTTGTCCCGTGTTTGGTCGTTCTGGGCATCCAGCATAACTCTTGCCGTTTCCTAGCAATGGAGGTGAATTATAGCAGGTAAAATGTTTAATGCCGGACTAATTTCGGAGTAGAAAAGCAGATGTTAATAAGTAATATTTAAAATAACTTTTTTTTAAAACACGCTTTTATTAAATGTACTAGTAATGGCAGAACTCCACGACTCCAGGAAGTGGCCCCGAAGCTTGCCATAAAGTAAGGGATCGTGGGCAATTACAGCCAATTAGACCCAAAAATCGCGTGACATCATTTATGTCATTTTGAGGAGAGGACAAACACCTAAACAAAAAAAATCCTTATACGCCCACAACAATTGATTGTCTATAAAAGACGCGTTTGTTTAGAGCATGTGTGCTCACAGACTGAAGTGGGTGAATTAACACGCGAAACTGTCAAACCCATCTGTGGGGAAGATAATCATCTTATTAAACAAAGACATAGCGATGGGGAAATAATGTGATCCAATGAAGCCAGATTTGGTTATCGAGTCAAAAAAGGGAACACGAAGAATACTGCGTCTCATATCCGACTCGCTGGGAGCCGATGTACAGGCGGATATGTGTAAAGGTCAGATTTGTAAACAAAGTGTAGAAAAGGTGAGTTACATCGTGCACAAATGCTGCGCTGCGTATGAGTGGTTAATTCGTCAGGTCGAATATGTGACGCTCGGATAAGCGATGGTGAACTGTGCATATGTACAACAATGTGTGGATCATGAATGCATTTGCAGGATACCCAATTAGAAATGTGACCATCTCATTCAGTATTACAAATCACGCGCATTTGTCTTGCGGTATGTAGAACTCTATTGCTGGGAATGTGTGATATCTTAGGCCCTCATGTTATTCAAATAAAGTTTGTCACATGCTTTTCGATATGGCTTTGTTACAGAGACATCAACAGCTACAGGTCACCCGTGGTGGTGAGATGTTAACTCTCTCGCCTGGTATGCAGGAAGTCGTAGGTTCGATCCCACCCCTTAATCTGCTGTGTATTTGGAGTTTGCATTTTCTTCCAGTGGTCATGTAGATTTTTCTCCAGATCCTCTGGTTTCCCCCCCCCCCCCACTATTTAGAATTAACATGCGTTTAGAGTATTTGGCTGCTCTAAACGTTCACATGATGAGCCACTTCATTGAGTTATAATTTGTGGCCAGGTCGCTTCTGAAAATGGGCTTTATAGTTCAGTGGGCCTTACCAGGTGAACATTTTTTCGTAGCTTTACCCGTTTCGCAAGTGTGTGAAATACGCACGTATGCATGTTGGACTTCTTTGGCATCGTGCTAATCGGAGGTGCGGGGATAGGACGACTAACTAAACACAAAAAGCAAATAACCGGAGTTAAAGTAGTGACGGGACAACTCGCTAAGTAACATTCGTGACGCTATAAATGTATTGCTTAAGATCAGCAGTAGGGGGGTGGAACTTGGACAATTATAAAATCAACACTTTATATGTGAATGCCGACTGGCACTATTGAGTTACAGAAGGTTTATGGGGAGAGATTATTGTCTGTATGTGTCTTGTGTACGCATTTACCATTCTGTGAGCCTTTGCTCTTAACGTCTCCGTGTGTGTGTGTATATTTCCAGATTTAATTCAAGAATTCATCAATGAAGAAGACACTCTGAATGTTTTAACAAAAAATTCCTCAAAGGTAAATTACAGCCACGGACAAAGGAAGGTTTTTTTCCTCTCCCAAAACGCATTTTTAATAATAATACAAAATATCTGTTGGGAAATGAGGCTGGGTAATATTATGTATCGATTCATTGATTAATATTAATTGTTGAGCTCAAGGTACATTCACCGAATGGAGCGTGTAGGAAATCATGTCTTTATTATTGACGTTCCGCTGTATGTCACTGGATCACACGAACCCCGCTGCAAGCCACTAGAGATGCCCCATTCACACCAAAGTGGGGAAAAAAGAACCTCACAATTGATTCTGGAATCCAATCATGAGCCAGCCTGAATCTTGATATTTCATTGAATCAACGGAGGCAGTGAATTATTACAACCCTAGCCTTAACGTAGGAAAAAAAAAAACAGATTGTTAAGATATTTACAGGAGTTACCGAGCATGTATTATTCAAAGCAATAGTTCTTGTTAATTGGGATTGTGGCCACAGTTTGGCTTTCAACCCCAGCAATTGAAGTCTGATGCTCGATCATTGTGGCTGAAACAGGATTACCCGTGCGCCTCGTTTGATGCAAACTCAGCATAGGATGCACTTCAGTCCAACAGACATGAGTCCATAATTGACCTTCTGTCTGGTAATTGATAAAAATGACAAAAAAAGCCATTAGAGTATTCTAACAGAACATTTCATCACGTGCTGCTGCTTATTTATTCGCGGTTGTGACGTACGGATCTCTGACGCGTTTTCGGGGTTGCTGTTTTCAGCACGATATCTGACGTTTCACTCTGACGTGTTCTGGGAGCCTCTTCGGGAACTGTTCCTGAAGGAGCTCCCGGCATATACATCTTGATATTGGATTCAGTTTCCAAAGAAGTTCCCAGGATGAGGAAGCCAAACGTCGGGCATCGTGCCGAGCAGCTCGTGGTGGAACCCGAAAACACATCGGGAGAGCCGTGCACTTACATACCCCATGTTACATCCGATTGTCCAGTGTCCAAGATGCTATCCCCAGTACTTTCACAACATGGCAATATTGCCCTCTACTGCATGGACGTGAGCAATGTACAAGTACACGCTCCAATAGGAGACTCCTGTAATTCGGATGAGCGCTGAACACTCTTTGAGATTTCGATTTAAAGCTTTCGTGACTGCAATGATTCATCTTCTTTGGTTCTTTCGGTAAAGTCACGTAGAATGAGAATAAAATAATAAATTGATAAAATAAAATAACAATAATATTCTCACGACGTTTCGGCCACAACACAAGCGGCCTTCATCAGGTGAAGGGAGCGAGACTGTCTGGTAGGACAGCGCTGTCGACAGCGCTGTCGACAGCGCTGTCCTACCAGACAGTCTCGCTCCCTTCACCTGATGAAGGCCGCTTGTGTTGTGGCCGAAACGTCGTGAGAATATTATTGTTATTTTATTTTATCAATTTATTATTTTATTCTCATTCTACGTGACTTTACCGAAAGAACCAAAGAAGATGACTCTTTGAGATGTCTGTTCAATAATATTGCACACACGTGCGTTTCGAACCTCCGATTTACACGGTTGGAACGAAGTTCAACATACGTTGATACATAGCCCTTGAGTATCATCGGCAGAGTCTGGCTTGTTAAACAAATGCTGCTCGATCACCACCCCCAGTAAAGATGGAACGATAGACCAAGCAGATGCCCTACGTTGGTTCAACGTTGCATGTTTATTGGACATATGGCATTGGCTATGGCATTCCATGTACAATATGGGACGCAGTTCAATACCAAAAGCAAAATCACCAGCTTTACAAAAAAAAGTAGCAAAACCATTCTGGTCATGCAGCACCATTTGTTTCATACGTCCGGATTTGCTGATGAGACGCAGATGTTCAAAACCGGTCTATAGTTTTCCTGCTCAAACAAATACTGCTTGATAATAGTGGCCTAAAAAAGTTAACAGGGCTCGTGGACTATAAACAGATTTTTGCAAAGAGAGAGGGAGAACCGAGCTCTGTTCATAAATGTGATTGTATTTACCTTATGGTTGTGGTTTGCACCCACCAACAGCATACTGATATCTCCGTTTCTGCGTATTTCACACGACACGCAAAAAACCCGAACCTGGGTCGCTGTGTGCGGTATGTACGCATCGCTACTGGGAAGACAAAGGCGGCTGGGCGTGGGGTGTTGATCACACACCCCCTCGTGCGCCGTGCCGGCCTTCATAGTTGCTGCTCGCTCACAGCGCTTGCCCCAAACAGTCTGTTAGCGTTATACGGGGATTTTTTTTTTATTAATCTTTGCGTGCGGGGTGTTGCCCCCCTTTTCACCAACAGCTGGCTGTGTACGAGATGGGCTTCCTCATCTGCTTGGCCATCGGGCTGCTGTACTTCCTCCTCTTGCCCTTCGTGGCTTTTTTCTTCTGCTGCTGCCGCTGCTGCTGCGGGAAGTGTGGCGGCCGCATGTACCAGAGCGACGCCGATGCGCGCAGCAGCTGCCGTCGTATCTCCTACTCGGTCACGCTCCTCCTCTGCTGCCTCGTCACCGCGTGAGCAAATGGGATTTGAAACGTCGACGCTTGCCCCACCGCGTGTGCTGTCTTGGTGTGGTCTGGGATTGTTGTTGTTGTTTTTTTTTTTCGCCTTGCCGCCTTTCCCAGGGCTGCCACTGACACGAAATGTTAACTACCTTGCCTAGGTTCGTGGGTTTCAATCCCGACTCCGACGCCCTGTATATTTGGAGTTTGCATGTGATCTCTTTCTCCACGGAGTGGCGTGGATTTTTCCCTGGGGTTTTTCCTTCCACATTTAGAATCGACATGCGTGTAGAGTGTTTGGTTGCTGTAAGCACAGCACGTGGCACGCCACTTCGTTGAGCTATCATTTGTGGCCAGGTCTCTTCTGAAAAAGAGCTGTATAGCTCAGTGGGCCTTGCTTGATAAAAATAAATAAAAAATTGCATTTGGTGTTGAAAAATCATCAGGAATTGATGTACTTATGCAAGTTGTACTTGCATACTTTATTTTTATTGAGTCACTTGCTTAGCTTTCCTATACTTTGCACTCTCGTCGTTTTTTTATTGTTTGCTGTTGTAATTCTCTTACCTTTTGCCCCACACTGGACATCTGTGAAAAAGAGCTTCATAGCTCATCGGATTCTCCCAGTCTAAATATTCTCATTCCGATCGCTGTTTCACGGATCCTGCTACCTGCCTGCTTGTCTGCCTGCCCACCAGCGTCAATGTGGTCAGCATCCAATGATAACGATGATAGTACGATTTCACGTTTTAACTTACGTAATCTAATTTACACTTAACTGGCTTTACTACCCAGACTCGGATTCTTGTCTTGGATTAACACACGGCCTACGCGGAGGGTGGGGGGGGCGTGACGTCTGCAGGCACACTGTGTGACGCTGCCGCATGCGGGTGACATCACAGATGTGACGTCACCGCTCACTTGCCGTGCAAAATATTACACGCATTATTGCGCCCTCCTCCCCCCAAAATACAAAAGTCAATTGTTATACTTCCTGCATTGTGTACAGTCTGGAAGCTACCCACATGCCACATTTCAAGTTTGTTGCATGTTGGGAAGTATGCTAAACATTTCGAACAGACACACATTCACAAATTTCCCTTTTATATGTATAGATTAGACCGCCTTCACTCGAGGCGTTTTTAGAACGCCTTCACTCGAGGCATTTGACATAGCTTACAAAACAATCGATGACAAAATCGAATGATGGAACCGGTGACTGATGGAACCGGGAACCTCATAGGTTACAAGTCCCGTGGAATCACCAACACAGCAGAGTAGCATCGTCTTAATGATGCGAACGCGCTGTTAATGTTGTCTCTTTGCAATGTTGTGATGTTGTTCCTAGCGGGGGTCTCGCGTGCATGTTCCAAGCCAACATATACACGCACTACGAAAGTGGGAAAAGCTTTGCTGGCAGTGAAGTCAGGACACTTGTGAAGAATAACCTGGCTGACATAAACACCTTCGCGGATAACACAGTGAAGGTACGCTTTGTGCGGATGATTGTGTCGAATGATGAAATCAACAAGTGCTAGGCAGCAGTCAGCTTTAGTGCACGGATCATTATTTCTCAGCCAGATTCAGGTCTCTCAAAACTGTGCAGTGCAATATTGTACATTACGGATGATGCGATTGTCGCAAATCTTTATATCTTGCGATATATATCGTAGTATCGTCAAATCGCGGCAACCAAATATTTGACAGGGAAGACCAACAGCGGCATGGCTTTTGAGGCATTGTAAAAGTTGGCAGCAGCATTTAAAAGATGGGGGCGACATTTCAAAGTCGTGTGGCCAAGGGATTAGGATTTTAACTCCAGGCCCAGAGTGGCCATAGGGGCAGCAGTCCATGGGGCAAATGCCCCGTGGGACAGGTCCAGTCAGACAGCCGGTGAGGGGCCGGTCTCTGTGGTGAAATTGCAAATGTGATCAGAGTAACAAAAAAAAAAGTTTTTTAAGTTAAAATATTGTATTACCTCTAATGTGTCCGCTTCATTGATTATTTACTCTCTCGGTTGGCATTAAATCGCCGTATTCGGGCAGCCACAAAGTTTATTCCTCACCGGCCACATTTGTTTATTATTTGGACCCAGCACCGAGTGGGCCAATTGGATTGGCACGGCAATTCGTGCCCTGCTGTGCGTTTAACGAAACGCCTGGGCCCATTGCTAGTCCCAGTGCGTCACTGGCTCCCTCCATCCGCGACACTCTGCAAATGTGGGACCAAGGCGTGCCCTCTCTTTTACAATTGACGACATGCTTCCCGAGTAGTTTCCTACCATAAATTGGGTTCATTGCTTGCACAGTCTGAATGCAAATACTTTGGTTCGCTGCCTTCATCACACCTCGGCTGCCTTCATCTCGCCTCCGCCTTGTTTTACCGACGTGCGTTAATGTTTTCCCGTCGTGAATTTTTTTTACAGGCTTGTGGTATTTTGCATTTCTCTTCATGTTTTGCCTCATGGGTTTATATATTTTTTGGCTGTTGTTCCTGCTCCTGTTTTCTGTGTGCCTTCGTAGCAACCGGTTTCTGTTAAAAGTATAGATTTGTAGTGGAAATTGACTCTCAACTGAAAGACAATCATACACTGAGATGATACTGGGACCTACGGGTAATTTAAACCCAGGGCTTCATTCCAACATCTGAATATCCCCTGCTTAGCCATATAATAATTATTGCATACTCCCTTGCACTCACATAATCATCATCAATGATCTCTTCACTGCTGTATGAAGTTATTTCCTAGCTGTTGCCATCTCTCACAGGTCTTGCGATGCATCGATCCATTCAGATATTGCACACGAACCACAATGCACTTCTTCGGGAAATGCTGAGGGTGTTGTTTTTTCTGCACATGCACAAATGGCCGTGCGTCTTTTGCACATTTTTGCATCTTGTTTGAAACTTACTGCACGCGCGAGCTGATTTAATCCCTCCACGCCTCTGGCGGATGTTCCCTTGGGCGAGTTTGCCTCCTTTGGCTGCCACTCTATCACCAGTCTCGGCCGCTGCCACTTCCTCCCTCTTGGCCATGCGTCCTGCCCAAGCCCCACTTGCCTTCGTTCGTCTGGATTCGGTTTTAACTTGCTCTTCCATTTCATTCTGCGCAGCAATTGGACGAAGTTGTTGCCCAGTATGGGCCGGTCAAAGACATCGCGACCAACAAAGTACAGAGTAAGTGATGCTTGTTGTCCTTCTCTGGCACCTCCGATTAGCGCAGTTGGCTATGTATGGTGCAAAAGAAGTACAACATACATATACATATACACGTCGTGCGTATGTATATGTATGGTGCATACACACGTCGTGTGGAATGTGTCCCTCTCGCGTGCTTAGTGCTGACATAAATGGTTGTGGATGTTCATACATGTTCAAAGTTTTTTTTTATTATGTAAACCTGCTCCTGAAATTAGTTTTTTCTTGAAGTTGTATGCAAATCAGTCAATTAGGCCTCTTCTTGTATGTATGTTGAACTCCTTTTGCACCGTACGTAGCCAACCGTGCTGAGCGGAGGTGCTAATCTCGAGTCCCTTAGCTTGGGGGCCGTGGTCCACGGCTCAACGTCCCTCGAGTCTGGCTTCCCTTCAGCTTCCTCAGCAGTCTCGTTCAGGTTACAGAGTCACCGCACGCCAGGTGGCTCAGTGGCAGAGCAAGCCTCTCGCAATCGGAAGGTTTACGAGTGTCATTCCTGATTGGGGTGATCGACTTAGCCCATCGCCCCTCCCGGGTTGGTTAATACGAGCAGCGCTTTGTGGAGAAGACAACAGCGGTCGCCTCCCGCTGGTTGAATATTCGCTCATCGCCATAGCAACATGGAATTCCCACCACCGGCTCAGAGTTGTGAACAGGAGATGACCACCGTCTCGATGCTTATTTGAGCAGGCAGTAACTCTGACCTTGACCTTGACTTACCATCAGATGTAGCTTAACAACATTTCCCATGATACAAAAAAAAACTATATTAACGGGGCACAATTAGGTGACGCTATTTTGTATTAACGATTTGTTTAATTAGATGACAACATTTGCTCGCTTATTTTTCTACCTACGTTTGAGCCTCCCAACAAACGTCGTGGCGGTCACGTGACCCAGCGGGGGCGCGCTTTTGCCGCCTGTTGCCGAGGCTCGCGGTTCAAATCCGGCAGGCCGGCCCGGTTAACACTGCGGGTGAAATCAACCATAAAATACTACGCGCCGTCTGCTTCCCAGTGGGCGTTCAAATTTCCACAATTGAAAGCGGGTAGGCCATTGTGTGCCGGCGTCATGGTCTAACCTTGTAAGAAAAACTAATCACATTCACCCCCAAAATTACATCAATTTGAATAACACGTGACAATCATGACATCCCACTGGCCAGGCTAATTCCCGACGGGAGTGCAGCTGCTGAGATCGCCTTGTGCCCACAGGTACAGCTACCACGGGGGGGGGGGGGGTGGGGGGGGTGCCCTTTTTGAAATGTGTTAAGATGGGATGTGATATGAGTTGTTTGTTGCGTGTGAAGTGTTCTGACACGTTCCGGTGCAAAGGGTGCTCTGTTAAAAAACACAAAAAAATCGGTTTCATCGTGCATCTGCAGCTAATCCCAACGTACACATCTTTCCCACGTCAGATATTGGCAGTATTGTCGGAGGAAACATTCAGAAAAACTTTTTTAGAGTAGTCGCCGGCCCACAAAGTGCCGTGCTCGACTTCGTTGATGGTAAGACGCAATGCTCAGCTACACAATTCATGTATTATTATGTGTCCATTGTGGTGTGGAATTAGTTGATAGTAATACACAATGCTCAGATACACAATTAATGTATTATTATGTATCCATTGTGGTGTGGAATTATTTGATGGTAAGACGCAATGCTCAGATACACAATTCATGCATTATTATGTGTCCATTGTGGTGTGGAATTAGTTGATAGTAATACACAATGCTCAGCTACACAATTCATGCATTATTATGTATCCATTGTGGTGTGGAATTAGTTGATGGTAAGACGCAATGCTCAGATACACAATTAATGTATTATTATGTATCCATTGTGGTGTGGAATTAGTTGATGGTAAGACGCAATGCTCAGTTACACAATTCATGTATTATTATGTATCCATTGTGGTGTGGAATTAGTTGATGGTAATACACAATGCTCAGCTACACGAGATGCATGTATGGCGATAGATATATGAACGTACTGTTAATATTAATGGGGACCACCGTGGTGGAATAATTTGCACACTGGACCTGGAATCCAAAGGTCGCCGGTTCGATCCCCTCCCCCCCGTACGGCAGTTGAATCATCGCAGAAAGTTCCTTAATCCGCCCCTACCTCTGTCCACCCAGCAGAGTAAAATGGGTTCACCGCAGTTAGGGGCCGTCCATAAATGACGTCACGCACCTAGTAGAGGGGGGGGGGGGTCAGACATTTGTGACGATGTGTGACGATGGGGGGGGGGGGGGGGGTTTGAGTGTTGAGTGCGCAACTTTAAATACAGACAACACGTTCTACTTAATTAAATAGACTTTTTAATAAATGTTTTCTCCTACAACATCAGAGTGCAGCGGCACATTAAATTCGCACTACAGTGACAATAGTTTAAAGCGATTAGAAGCATGTGTTTTTTTTTGGGGGGGGGCAGAGCTTTGTGACGTCATATTTGAGAGGGGGGGGGTCTGACTTTTTGTGACGCCGTGTAACGACCGGGGGAGGGGGGGGGGGTAAAAAAAATCATCCAAAATCGCGTGACGTCATTTATGGACGGCCCTTTAGTCGATCGGCAGGCATGCATTGCATTTGGCGAGGCAGAGTGTGGGTATCCCAATCTCTTACGAGGTTTCTGGACAGCGTGCGACAGTAGGACATACCGACCCTTCCACCAGCAGTGGCGTAAGCACTTGCAGGGTTGCACCTTTATATCACCTTTTGTTGCATGCTGAACATGCAAATCAGAATGATTCAGCAGAGACATAAATGCGCGTTGTCTTTGTAGAATAGAGTACACCTGCAGGAGAAGGCTCAGCCTAAGGTGATAAATTACTTTCAACCTCATGCTAAACGCTTTAAAAACGTCGATGCCAGCATCAGTTAAACGATCTCACGAATCGACATTGGCGTGGGGAGGCCTTCATCCAACAGTGGATTGACAGAAACGGCTGTAAGGGTGACGCTCAGTCACTGCAGGTGGCAGCAGAGAAGGGGGAAATGAACAATGAACGGCGCTGACTCACTTCGTAATCTATGCAAATTTCAGATACATTTAGTGCCGAGGTCAAAGTTGGTGGTGAGAAAACGGCCACTTTTTGTCAGTTGATTATTAACAATTGTGCTGACAATTCAAGCCCCCACTGAAATGTGTTGTATTCTAACATTGCCGTTGGTTGTGTTAACTGAACATTGGTCATTATTTGTTTGCTTCTTACTTTAGTTATTAACAGGACCAAAGAAAATCTGAACACCGTGAATGCGTCAACGTCCACGCTAAATCATTGGGCTATCAATATAAACACAACGTTAGATGAGATTAGAAACAACTTGACAATACATTTAAATGCATGTAATTCCACTGCATGTGAATGGCTCTTGGATGAGTCAAAAAATATTTCTCTTGCTGCCGACTTCACCCCGGTAAGAGATTTTAACAATAGTGTTTTTGTTATGAGATGCAATTACTCTGTGAATAAAAAAACTGTGTTTGATCGAGTGATTTTGTTTAATCCTTCAATTTTGCAGCACTCGAAATAAAGCCAGTAAACTACTGTGTTAAAGTGAGGGACATGAATACATTACAAGCACAACTTACTCCCCCAGTGATTCAGTAAATTGTCATTCATCATGGTTATTATTATTATACTTATTCAGACGGGAAAATCGCACTATTTTCCAGGAGGGCTGTGCCATAATTAATCCCAATTGAATAATGTGCGAGTATCATACAATTTTTTTTTTTACATTTGGCAAATTTTATTTGGGGTCAAAATCCAATTCAAGACACAAATCGTTTACCTATTGGTGAAAAAAAGGAATAGACTTTATTTACCATTTCTGTCAATACTACAAGTTGTTAAGATGTTCAAACAGACCCATTTTGCGAGGAAAATAGACACTTATTGCAAGGTAATAATTTTTAAACTGACAAAAATGGTCCCGCGAAACAACACACATCTAATTTGTGTTTCCCATTTTTTACAATTTCTAACCAGGGTTGAAAGCATTCACGCCGCATTCGCTCTGTCCGTCCGTCTGTGTGGGGTCATGGCAGCGCTCTTGAAGATGACCCAATATAAATAAAATTAGTATAAAGTTGTGGTACTATAATGGACTTACCCTGTAGACAACTGTCCAAAATTCATCAACGGATTGCCCAAAACTTGATATATCGTGAATCTCTGCATCTTTCCAAACATACTAATTTAACCGTCCTATTTATCATGAGATTTTCTAATGATGTCAACATGTGTTTTTATGGCATTTGATCATGCCCTATTAATGTGTTTTGAATGCGTTGCGTTTAATTTGTCCAAATTTTTTATTAGGTTTGCAGCCAATATTATATATCTTTGTGTTTTTTGCAGTTGTCTGGCATTCTTGAACAACTCATTATAGCTCTACGATCGATATCTGAAGGTGATCTAAAAGATCAGCTTGTAAAGGTAAGAACAGCGGTTAAATTCGAATAAGTTCAGGAGCCTGATTTACATGTCGAGATCTGCTCGTCTTGAGAGCTCTTCGGGAGAGAGTTGGTAGAGTTTTGCTATTCCTTTGTTGAAGGAGCACAGATCACAGTGGTTTACTATATGGTCCATGGGTTGGATTGTATGACCACACTCGATCTACTGTGGCTTGTCTCTTTAATTTTACATTCATGAAGGAGATCGGCGTCCTGATGTCAAAGCCAGGAGGTGCGATGTTTGGGTCTTGAATGAGGTGTTCTGGATGTCCACATTTTGAATAACCACATTCTAGTAATAACGTTCACTGAATTTCCAGAAAATTATTGCCGAGTCTTACGACTTTCTAGTCTGGAGGGTCCTGGTAGAATGGAACGTTTGTCCAATTCCATGAATAAACATTTGGCTTCACGTGGGAAGAAACCGGAGAACCCGGAGTGAACTCAGTGTGCTTGGGACAGGATTCCACTTAAGTCTTTATGGAATCACAGATGGATTCAATTCACCTGCTGTACTGTCCTCGCTTTTGCCACCTCGCAGTCCAGTAGGATTTGATTGATTCAAAAGTCCACGTGATTTAACAATAAGGTCCCATGTTGAAAGCTCCCATTTTGATTAATCATAATTACCACTTCTATAGCACCTTTTTTATAAAATCTCCAATAATTTTAAATCAATGACAATGGGCGGGGGTTGAAGGGGGGATAAGAAGTGGCTGAGGTACAAAGGCTTTGCCTGTCAAGGTGCTAAATCACAGGTGTGTGTGCGTGTGTGCGTCTGTTATTGGCTGATGGCTGATCGTTTGAGCACAGGACCCACCCGCTACTGATACTACGAAGGCCGGCGTAATGACCACGAAATCATTCCTAGCAAGTTGTAAAAAGTAAAACATGTTACTCTTTGGTTCTATTGGGTAAAGTCACGTAGGTGAAATTAAAATAAATAAATAAATGTTATTATTTTTTTATTTTATTTTCACCTACGTGACTTTACACAATAGAACCAGAGAGTATGGATCCTAGCAGTCACGAAAGCTTTAAATCTAGAAGTAAAACATGTTCTTCAACGTATTATCAGAGCTGCTTTAAACGAGCGCTGTGCGAATCTGTAGAAAGCAATCACTGCGGTTTGCAACAGGCAGGGTGCTTACTTGCCCTATCCGTTCACACGTTTTTTGTCGTTAACATACTTTGTGATAAGTAAAAAAACAGTAAGTCAAAGATGATTTCTTACTCAAATGAGCATTGAGGCAGTGGTCACCTCCAGTTTAACAGCCCTGAGCCAGCGGTGGAAATTCCACATTCGGTGCTCAGTGTGTCGGCCAGGTGGCTCAGCAGAAGAAAAATGCTCGCAATTCGAAAGGTTGCGATTTTAAAAAAATCCTCGTTGGAGGTTCACTCCTGGTTCTTTGCGATTGTTGCGGTGATTGTAGCAGGCGTGCGGATGACCAGGTTCGTTGCACGGGAGGCGGTGAGATGAAGTGAAAAGCGTGTTTTTTATTCTTGAGGCAGCGGATCACAGGTTGCTGTACTGTTGTCGCTTGCCCTAGGGTAACGAAACCATCAAGAACATCACGCAGATCGTCGATGCAGCAGCTAGCGGCATCCAAAGAGGTAACAGGAGCGACACGTAAATGCTGTGGTTTGCAAGTAGTTTTAGACCTCCAAGGGTGAGCATGGTGAACCATACCGCACAATTCTGGTTAGTATCGGTTGGTGAAGTGGGCTGGGGTGAGGAGGGGATGGGGGGGGGATTCGGGGGGGGGGGCAGAACCAGTTCAATAGGTTCGATCCCGACCCTGACGCCTGCTGTATATTTGAAGTTTTTCTCCGGGCCCTCCGGTTTTTCCCTCCACATTTAGAAACATGCGTTGAGTATTTGGCTGCTATACATTTCCACGCGATGAGCCCCTTCGTTGAGCTATCATTTGTGGCCAGGTCGCTTCTGAAATAAAAGCTATACAGCTCAGTGAGCCTTACCTGGAAAAAAAACAAAAACTCTATTGATGTTAGCTGTGGTCGAGAAATCAATCACATTTAAGTGGCCAGTGCGCTAACCACTGCCACTGCTTGTGCTAAAATCACGTCTAGTGGTTTGATTGGCGCTGTAGAGTGCATGTTACGGTGGCCGTAGATTTTCATTGCACGCGACTTTCACACTTGGACCTGAAAACGATGTGAAAGCCAGAGGAGACAAAGGCCTCCTTTTGCAAGCGAGACTATTAATGCAAAGGAACTAGAGGTGGCTGGGTGGCTCAGAGATGTCAGAGCGCCGAGCCGACCCCACAGGGCATGGCGAGTTGATGGTCTCGGCGGTTGGCCACCAATGTTTTCATTTTTTGAAAATTCCAAAATATGATTTGAATGCCATGCAATCAATAGCTTTACGGCTGGTAAGTAGCAAAGCACAGTGCCCCTGGTGAGTGTGAATCAGAGGTGATTGAACAGGCTTCAGAATGTACTTCGGTGACATCGCACACCAGAGACCATTCCTTCTTCTGCGTATGGATAATGTTTAGGTCGAGCAACAACTGTAGTTTTACACTCAGGTGCCTGAGCCGGGTAACTGTGTCGTGAGTGCCGGAGTGGTGCACTGCCATGAGAGAGTTCCAAGTGGCATGACGCCAACAGCGCATTTGAAATGAAATTGGGAAGAAAAAGAACACACGATAAGGAAATACAAACACGTGAATATGTAAATTGTTCTTCATTTTCCCTGTCATGTGACCATGGTCCATCCGATATTTTCGATGAATCCAGGGACCCTTGAGCTGCGTGGGGCCCTATGCGTATGTTTAGTTTGCTCTTGGCTAGAGCTGCCAGATTCAGAATATTTGGTTCTTTTCAGAATATGGATTTATACTGCCGGAGGAATCCAATGAGCTATGAAGCTCTTTTTTTTCAAAGACATCCAGTAGGGGGGCAGGTCAGAACGTTACAAAGACAAACAACACAAAAACACCACCATACGAGACCCCGTAAAACGGCCTAAAAATACATAAACATGCAACAATTTATTTAACGTTGAACAATACACTGCAATAACAATACACTGCAATAACAATATACTGTAATAACAATACACTGCAATAACAATACACTGTAAAAACATAACACTGCAAAAAACAATACACTGTTATAGCAATACACTGCAATAGCAATACACTGCAATAATACACTGTAATAACAATACACTGTAATAACAATACACTGTAATAACAATACACTATAATAACAATTCACTGTAATATTAACACGCTGTAATAACAACACTGTTATAACAATACACTGCAATAACAATGCACTGTAATAGCGATACACTTTAATAACAACACACTGTAATAACAATACACTGCAGTAACAATACACTGTAACAACAATACACTGTAATAACAATACACTGTAATAACAATACACTGTAATAACAACACACTGTTATAATAATACACTGTTATAACAATACACTGTAAAACAATACACTGCAATAACACACACTGTAATAACAATACACTGCTATAACAATACACTGCAATAACAATACACTGTAAAACAATATACTGTAATAACAATACACTGTAATAACAATATACTGTAATAACAATACACTGCTATAACAATACACTGTAATAACAATACACTGTAATAACAATACACTGCTATAACAATACACTGTAATAACAATACACTGTAATAACAATATACTGTAATAACAATACACTGCTATAACAATACACTGTAATAACAATACACTGTAATAACAATACACTGCAATAACAACACACTGCAATAACAAATACACTGTAATAACAATACACTGTAATAACAATACACTGCAATAACAACACACTGCAATAACAAATACACTGTAATAACAATACACTGTAATAACAATACACTGCAATAGCAATACACTGTAATAACAATACACTGTAATAACAATACACTGCAATAACAATACACTGTAATAACAACACAGATGAGGCATGAGGGAAGTGTTGATCTTCTTATTCTGGTGCAAGGTTTAAAATGGAATGTGAACCTCATTTCATAATAATATTCTTTAAGGCCAATAAAAAAACCTGTTTACTTCCTCTCGCAGGGGTCTTGAACACGCTGACAAGTGTTGGGAATGAAATCCAAAACTTTTCGAGCCAATTTGATTTATCCAAATACCTGGACCAAATCAACACGGCAACTGAGGACTTTTCCAACTCGCTGACTAAAGTCCAGGATGAGGCCATCTACTTTGACAAACTACGGTGAGTGGTTTCCGTCACTTCCTCGGTAAAGTGTGCATCAGTGTCGAGGTTGAACTGGCGTTCGGGCCAACATGTGACTTCTTATTGCCTGCATCTTTTCACGCAATGCAGCAAACCCTTAAAATTCGCGTTTTTTTTAATATCGCGATTTTGCGTATTTAGTGACGCGTCTATCGTAAATGCTACGTATTTGGAACTAGCGTGCGTGCGTGCGTGTGCGACTACCCCTGTCAAAGAAGCGTTGAGGCATTGGTAGCGGCATGGATTGTGAGGGAGCGAAAGTTGTTCAATTTACCCACCCACTGTTCCTCTCCATTGGCCTCTGTCTGCTACACTCTTTCCTTTACAATGCTTTGGAATTGCGTTGATTTATTCATGCATTCATTGATATTTGCACTTTTGAATATGTTTATTGTTCATCATTGTTAAAGGTAAGTTAAATAATACGATTATCTATGGATGTATGTTGAACTTCTTTCGCACCATACACAGCCAACCGTGCTAATCGGATATGGGGGGGGGGGGGGAAGGACAACAAACTAAACACAAAAATCAGTTCTAAAGAAATTAGTTTCCAATCTCTAGGTGATTTAAAAGTGCATAGCTCCGGTGGATTCCGAATAAAAACAAAACTATACAATATATGTAAGAATTAATATATACATAACGTTGATATATTTATGTTTAAACGGAATGTGTTCACGTGCTCTAACCCTATTTTCCTCATAAGCTTCGAGTGATAATATCCGCGGATTTAATATGCACGCCGTTCTCCATGAACGAGTCCCTCGCACGTATAAAGTTTGCCGTGTAAAGAAAAAAAGATCACACAAATCTTGTCCCGGTGTAACTTCTCCTCAAAATGAATACGAGGAATTATATTTGAAACGTTTTTTTCATTTCACATCGTCTCAGTCGCCGAGTTCATTTCTTTTATATGGCCGATAAAAGTTGAAATGTGCGATAACCTTTTCGGTTGAGTGGCCTTTCACGTAATTCAATTTTATTAGCCACATAAGGAAATTAACAGTGTAGCCCTCAAGTGTTCTCCAAGTTTTCTTTTAAGTTACGGGCAAGGTTGTGCTGTCCAGGTTGACTCGGTGGTCAGAGCACTCAGCTGCCACTCCGGAGATCCTGGGTTTGAATCCAGGTTTTTTCAGGCTGAGACCGGGTGACGGTCTCAGCCTAGACAACAATGACTGCACACACAAAAAAAACCCCATCACGTTAAATACACTCCTCGACTTAACTTTTTTCTAAATTCCAATTTTGATAGTTAAAATTATTACTTTGAGAGGAGCACAACGAACGCTACTCTAATGGCGGTGAGCAGGGGCGGAGCCAGGATTTTGACTTCAAAATTCTGAGATATCCAGTGTATGTTGTCCGATGGGCGCCACAATGTATAAGAAGGCCATGGCGGACGTGCGGAGTTTATTAATAGGTCGGAGCCGCTGATGTGGCTAATAAGTTCGATAAGTTCGAAAGGCTGCCGCTCAAGCAGCCTGCAGGGCAGCACAAGGTGGCAGCCTGCAGGGCAGCACACAAGGTGGCAGCCTGCAGGGCAGCACACAAGGTGGAGCCTGCAGGGCAGCACGAGGTGGCAGCCTGGAGGGCAGCACAAGGTGGCAGCACAAGGTGGCAGCCTGCAGGGCAGCACAAGGTGACAGCCTGCAGAGCCGTACACGAGGTGGCAGCCTGCAGGGCAGCACAAGGTGACAGCCTGCAGGGCAGTACACAAGGTGGCAGCACAAGGTGGCAGCCAGCAGGGCAGCACTAGGTGGCAGCTTACAGCCTTTTGCAGCAGCCGGATATCCGGTTATCCCAATTACCGACTTTCCCAAAATTTCAGGGGGGTCAGAGCCCCCCCCCCCAGCCCCCCCCCCCCCCGTGGCTCCGCCCCTGGCGGTGAGTGAACGGTTCCAGTGCTACCCGTCTTACAGCGCGCGGTCTTTTGTCGTTGTCGCTCTGGAGAACGGGAGATCGGTGATCGATGTTCCGTCGCCGAGTCGATGGCCTTCGTCGTGATTTCTCGCTTAACGGAGTGGGGGCCGCGTTGACCGCTGCTGCCATCTTCCACTCCGCTGCTCCTGACGCGGCTCTCTCGACATTGGCCGCCTGAACGCGAAGTTGTCGTTGTTGCTCTGCGTCTGCATCAGCAGTCGTATGACAAGAAGAACGAGGAGGCGCGCGAGCCTGCGCCTTGCTTGCTGCCGTAACCTCGTCTGCCGCGGCTCTTCCCTCGCCAGATTCCTCGCCGTACTCGGTGTGATGCTGCTGCTGTCCCTCATCCTGCTGTGCTTCACGATTGGCCTCTGCCTCGGCACCTGCGGCTACAGCAAGAGGAAGTCTCCCGCCAATCGAAGCTGCTGCTCCAACTGTGGTGGAATCTTCCTCATGGCGTGAGTCCCTGTGCGCGTTCTGGGTTAAACCTTGCGGTCTTGTTTGGCAATCCGATTGATGGCTTCCTGAGATGCTAAGTGGAGAAATGAAGTGGCTCCCACAGCAAATATCAGTGGGCAGGTTTTAATGTTTTCCATTGACAGGGCACTCGTTTAATTTCTGCAGCAACTTAAAGCTTCTTAGGTCAAGTCTCAACTCAACCATTCGCCTACTGCAGTCTAGCCAACGGAAGCCCCAGCCCGAGTGGCAGCAATCCCTGCATGGCACGTAGACTTGCATAGATATCCAAAAACTCACAATGAGATCTATAGACTCGTGCATGAGCCACAAAAATTCCTGCATCACTTTGCGGAGCACGTCTCTCTTAACAGCATACTTCAGTGCTAGAAGGTGACATGATCGTCACGGTGAATGCGCCTGCGAGTACTTGGGCCTGATCGCCGATCCTCTGCGACAGTGCAGCTAACGAGCTATGCCCCGGTCCCCAATTATACTCCCCCCTCCCACCCCCCCCACCCCCCCCCCCCCCCCGTGCTTACTCGTGGAGCAGGCTCTCGCCACCAACATTAAGATTAGTTTTTATTTTACATTTTCAATTCAAGAACCCAGAGCACGTGACACTCACAGAGGAGAGATACAAATGTCGAGCCTGGAACGATAAACCCTCAAATGGGGGTGCCGTCCCGAGGCACCTGGGCTCGCTGCCCTCCCGCTGGCAGTGCAAAGGTCGGGAGCAGCGGATTGACGAGGAAAGGGGGGGGGGGGGAGAAGAGGGAAGAGGGGGAGCCAATATTTCTGATTATTGATGGATTTTTTGTGGTCGGATCATCGCGAGTAAAATGTTACGTCGTAAACCCTTCCTCTAGCTGACACAGCCAATTAGTAAGATTGTCCTGTGATGATCAAACACGACCAACTTATTGCTATATTCTTGGTTCTTTCGGTAAAATCACGTAGAAGGGAAATAATAAAAGAATGCAAATAAAACAATAAAATTATCACGACGTTTCGATTGCAACACAAGCAATCATCATCAGGTGTGAAAACCACAGCAAGAACATTTTTTGTTTTCACACCTGATGATGATTGCTTGTGTTGCAATCGAAACGTCGTGATAATTAATATTTTTATTATTTTATTATTTCCCTTCTACGTGACTTTACCGAAAGAACCAAGAATATGAATCCCTGCAGTCACGAAAGCTTTAAATCGAAATTCAACTTATTGCTGTTTCAATAAATTGGCCCTGTTTGTTCACGCGACAGTTTCATGGATTGGCTGTGTTGGGTGGAGGAGGGCTTAGGACATGCTTGTTACTTACGAGGTCCGATCCAAATATCAATTAAACCTTTTTTTTCACACGTTGCATCGACTGCAACTACCTGAATACTTTAATGATATATTGTGTGTGCTGCATCTTCTGCCTTCAGTGGTGTTGGCTTCGTATTTATATTCTCCTGGATATTTATGTTCATCGTGGCCATACTCTTCTTTGCCGGTGGGAATATCCACGCGATGGTGTGCAAACCGCTAGCGGACCAGTCCCTGTTTCACGTAAGTCAGCGGCGGCGCTTGCGTGTGTCTGTGTATGTGCTTCTAATCGACGATGTCTTTGTTGCTTCTAAGGTGAGCGGCAGTGTCGCGGTTTAGCGCGCTGCGCTACAAACCCCTCACGGCCAACATCGGTGACGAATATCTGAACCTCAAATGAGTACCTGGTGCGGTGTGTAGTAAACATCACCACTAGGGAGACAAAGGCGGCCGGGCGTTGTGCTGGCCACCCACCCCCCTCGCGTGCCTTCACTGGTGTTTGCTAACAGCTCTTGCTCCTAACGTCTGTTAAGGCTATACGGGTGATCTTTGTCTGAATAAAAATCAGAAGCCTGCTTTGAGGGATCTACTGATAATGTGGTGGCTGTATTCCCCAGTTGAAGGGCATTGTCCAGTGACCCGTGAGATTAATCAGAGGGTGGGAAACAGAAGAGCCAAAGGCATGCTAGGAGATCCAAATTAAGGCCCGTGCCTAGAGGGTTACAATGACCTTAACCAAGTCTTAATTACACTTTGAAAGTGGTTAATATAAGAAAGTTGATAAGGACATTGGGCGTGCAATGTTGCATTGATATGCCTGCACCATATGCAATTGTGTGAAGGCACGTGGCATATCGATGCTGAATGTAGGCTATGGGGTGACTGAAAATGTGCAAATGAGAGAGAAATATAAGAAAAACAAACGAGATAGTAGAAAGGAGACCAAATAAATCGATGATCACAATAAATTGTGATTTCAAATTGAGACAATTTATCTGATCGTGTGTGGGGTGAATCAGTGCTGTATAATGGACATCGTGTGGGTGGCATTCCATAACAGGGGTGGAATTTAGATGCGTTATATTTATTACATAATTCTCGTATAGATTGATTTAAATGACCAGTTACACCGAACCTATATGACAGACAGCTTACTTCAGAATATATTTTCAAAGTTGATCTTAAAAATGTGCTATTGTGCTATTGTCATGGTATATATATGTGCTAGGAGTGTACCAATGAATCGATTAACCAATTAATACAAATTCTGAATTAAACTCATAACTAAGCAGATAATTCTAGATTTAAAGCTTTCGTGACTGCAAGGATCCATACTCTTTGGTTCTATTCGGTAAAGTCACGTAGGTAAAAAATAAAACAAAAAATCACCTACGTAAGCAGATGATACTCGTCACATTCCATCACCTTCTAGGAAGACATCATCTGCTTATTAATTTCTGTCACGCATACATTCCACGAGGACACTTTCAATGTTATGTTCCTTCATTCTTAATGCTCCCAATGCAAGTATGGGGGGGGGGGGCACCATGGTGGCGAGATGTTAACTCCCTCGCTTGGTGCGCAGGAGGAGATGGGTTCGATCCCGACCCTAGCGCCTGTATATTTCGAGTTTAACACGTAGGCTTTCGCGACCAATATCATCCACGGATATATATATTTAGAATTTGCGTGGATTTTTCTCTGTGTTCTCTGGTTTTTACCTCCACATTTAGAATCAACGTACGTTTAATATACAGTATTTGGCTGCAATACATTTTCACGTCATAAGCTACTTCGTTAAGCTATGACTTGCAGCCAGGTTGTGTTTGAAAGAAAAGCTATATAGCTCAGTGGGCTTACATACAATGTTACATACAATCTAAGGAAGCGAATAGGCCTCTTGATTAGACCCCATCGTGTAAAGTGCAGTCTTCAACTTATACGCCATCTACTTCTCTGGCCCTCCTTCTTATGTGCTCTGGAGAAGGGATATTGCCCAAAACGTCACCTATTATATGATCGTCTTTCTAATGCCACAGTTTTATTGACACACAAGTTGAGTTTTACGCCTCTATTTAAGGAACGAAACAGTAAGACTTCTCCACGAATCTGGCTGTCGCCTGATGAAGCTAGTTGCAATTACCGGTGAAACGTCGTACTCAGATTGAAAAATGTTGTGGCTTAGTTCTCCAACACACCGGTGTGCTGTACTAGTGACGAATTGACACGTTCTGTTTACGTGACAAACCCTTTACTAATTGGCTGTGTCGGGTGGTGGCGGGTTTACCGACATCTATATATTTACACGATCTAACCCAAAAAAAACCTGTATTACGCATGTAGAGTTTTTCACAGCATTCAAAGATAAACCATGGTCAGTCTCACATATTAAGTTGTTGATGCTATATTAAACATAGTCACAATGTATTTGTAACTAACCGTGATGCATGTTAACATTTCTTTAGCTCCTGGATGGATTGAAACTTCCTGATCAAGCTGACAATGCAACATTTCTGGGCTCCATCACCAACATTGGCAGTAACATCACCATCACACAGGTCTACGAGTAAGTATACTCATCGTCATGTAATCTTGTTGAAACATGTGTTTTCTGTACTGCATGTATACTTCCCATTAACTTCCGTGACTCAGTATGTTTATATTCTTGGTTCTTTCGGTAAAGGCACGTAGAAGGGAAACAAGGTTCTTTGCAAGCCATCTGGCTACCATGAGAGATTCGTTCATGAGGCTATCCATATATACAAACACAGAGACAATTTCAACTGAGAAGATGGATTCTGGCTTAGCAATCATTGAAAGGATTTGATAAACCATTTCGGGTCTTAATTGATTGTTCACGCTTACGGTGGCTTTCAGACCGCATCCATTATTTTCGTCTCCTCCCCCTCCTCTTCTCCGAACATAGATGGACTCGTCCATCTGAAGAAACTGCCAAATCGCTCTCTGTGGTGCTAACGTTAAAAAACCGCCACTTATTTCAAATTTTCTAGCTGTGGTTTTCACACCTGATGATGATGATTGCTTGTGTTGCAGTCTAAACGTCATGATAATTTTATTGTTTTATATTTTTATTATTTTATTGTTTCCCTTCTACGTGACTTTACCGAAAGAACCAAGAATATGAATCCCTGCGCTCACGAAAGCTTTAAATCAAAATCAGTATGTTTAGTTTCATATATAGCGTCGTTCGTGCAAATTGCATCTCACAATCACCAAGGGACCACAGCCAAGCTGGAAGGCAGCCGGGCAGTGAGCTGCCACCAACATTCGCCCAAGCTCTGCTCTCCTCTATATATTCAGATGTTTTAAGCCAAGGACACGAGTGGTTATACATGCAAGAGAGAGCCGGAGCACCCGGAGAGAGCCCACACGATCAGATTAGACTGCAATTTTGCTCTACTGCCTTCTGGCGAGCCAGGGGATGGAAACTCATCGACCCAACATGTGCGTGACCCACGAACCGTCGCCGCTGCCTCCATAGTGCTGGATTACAGGGCACGTGCGTAGCCGCCACCACCACCGGGCGGTATGACCGACACAGCATGGGGAGGCCTTCACAGGGCCTCATAAAATGTGCAGCCTCCAGGCGTGCGTGCACTTTAGTACTTCAAATGTGCGCTTACAAACTCCCCAAAGATAGTATTTTCATTCTCATGTTTCCTATGCAAATCGGTGTTTCACACGGAGATATATTCTTCACTTTTCAACACTTAGTTGTATCATATATTCTGATGTTTCTGAGTCGGTGACTGATGTTTTTTTTGTTGTTGTTGAATTGGGCTCTGGGCCATCATCGAGCAGTGTAATGGTAAGGGGCTGTAATGTTTTACAAAGAGAAACGCTAACTAATCCGCTCTCTTTTAATTGAAAAATCCAAAAATTCAGTGACACCCCCCCCCTCCCCCTCTCTGCGGTCCACAAAACAAATTCCACTCAGGGGGAAAAAAAACCTCCAAAACAATTGATATATTTCTCACGGATTTTAGGAGTCACTTGGCTAAAACCTCCCCTCGTTCGCAATCCTGTACACCACGATGGCGTGCCATTCACGCCAACAAGGAGATGGGTTTTTTCTTACTCTTTGCATAAACTTCATACGTTAATATTGTTTCAGAATAATATTGTGGTGTGGTGTCCACAACGGCATTGCCTATCATATATTCTTGGCTTTCACCTTGAAAATAAACTACGCACAAAGATAGCTAACCTGGAATGTACAATTATTTATGTGTTAAGTGTTAATCTGTAAACCATCGTCAATGGTTTATGGTTGTCATTTTCCCTTATTAGTCAAACATTCCCCTGTTGAAGCATTGTATACGTGTTTTTATTTCATTTTTAAACAGGGACTGCAAACGTGACACTGCAATCTACTCCACATTGAAAATGGAACAATTTCAGAACCTGGATGACTTGATTGATATTAAAGAGGTATTCAAAGTCGATGTGTCTCTCCGCGCTGGAATGAGTTGGCGTCTTCTGGTCTAGCACCAATTGAGATGAGGCTCAAAAGAAAGCCATCTCTGGTGTGGACCAATCAGTTTCAAGGACAATGCATATATTATCATTTTGACCACAAGTATTGTGGTCAATGCAAACATGATTCCTTGTAAAAAGGGTTCAGTTTTGTTGCCAGAAAAAAGGGGAAAAACCCTATTATCAGCGTGACATGTTCGGATATGCTGTATCATCGTTTTAAAATTCCATGCAACTTCTGGGCATAACTGATCAGCAAATCAGTTGTGTCTTCTAACACTCAAGGGTATTTGTGTTTCTGTCTTTGCAGTGCAGTTTCCTCCCTGTTCCTTTTCCCTTATGGTGTGTAGTTTTGTTGTTGTTGTTGTGGGGAGCGGGAGTTTGGCGATTAGTGCACTGCGCTACGAACCCGGCGAGCCAAGTTTGATTCTCGGTCGTGGCCAACACCAGTGACTATTATTTGAACCAATACTGAGCCTCCCCTAGGTCGATTCAGCTTCAAAATGAGTACCTGATGCAGTGTGTAAACATTGCTACAAGGGTGGTCGGGTGTGGTGCTGGCCACCCACCCCCTCGTGTACCGTGCCGGCCTTCATAGGTGCTCGCTAACAGCACTTGCCCCAACAGTCTGTTAAGGCTATACGTGGGATCTTTGTCTCTTCATGTGTTTGCAGTACGCTAATACACCAGTGCGCGTGTGTGTGTTTGTGTGCGCTTGCAGTACGTACAAAAGATCAAGGATGATATCAGTGGGATCCGTGTGGATTTGTCAAGCGTTAACCTTCTGGATTCAGCAGGGAAAGACATAATACGTGATTTTGGCCAATCCAGGGTGGAATCAATTCCCTATCGCGAATTTTTGGAACAGGTGAGCAAAATGTTTGCTAATTGTTGCTCGTAAAAATAACAAACGCTGTTATTTCCGAATTCTCACACCGGAAAGTGAGACCAACAACCAACCTTTTGCGTTGTTTTGAAAAAAAAAAAATCTATACGGGGATAAATCTACGACATGGGTAGAAACGCCTGGTGTCGTTACAGAGACTGTGATGGCGACGGTTCTCGGTAGGAAGCCCAGCGCTCACACGGAATTGTCCCACAAGCAGTGCACGCCACAGCCAGTGTCAACACTCTGGCGATACCAACACAAGAGTATAAAAATATGTATTTAAATTTTACCAGGTAAGGCCTACTGAGCTATATATAGCTCTTTTTCAGAAGCAACCTAGCCACAAATGATAGGTCAAGGAAGTGGCTCATCACGTGGGAATTTATAGCAGCCAAATACTCTAAACAGATGTTTTGAATGTGGAGGGAAAAACTGAAGGACACGGAGAAAAATTCACGTGACCACAGGTAGAGAGACCGTGCAAACTCCAAATACACAGGTGTCAGGGCCGGGATGGAACCCACGACCTCCTGTATACCAGGAGAGCTAGTTAACATCTCTAACAATAATGTGTCTCCACATGTAAAGAAAAACATACACATACTACAATGAGCACAGTATTAACCCCCTCATCCCCCGCCACCCTAAAAAAATGTGCTGTTTGCTTCAAGGTGGATGTTAAAGAACTCATAACGTTTTTCTAACAATTCTAGGCCATGTGAGCCACCGTCATGGTCCAAATTTGAAAAAGTTACCTGCAAATAACTCATCTGGGAAACGACATTGGAACATAACCCCCACCCCCCCGACTGAAACACTACAAAATCCGTGAAACGTAGTGGATTGGTGATTGCCTTGCACTATAGTGATGGCATGACTGTCAAATGCACTGTTTTGATTTCATGACACATTGTGTCCTGTGTGCCGGCGTTGTTTAACCTCTAGATTGACAAAGGACTCGTAAATACAAACCTGACCAGATATGCATCCGAGCTGAGAAATCTCGCATCGAGCGGGGTAAGTTTGCCTTGCATATGCAAATAAAACAATTGTGCCTCGTAACAAGAATAATTATGCCGTGGTGTAATGGTTAGCACGGTAGTGGGCATCCTTTTCAGGGGTCGCCGGTTCCATTTGATCTCCCTGCACGGCAGTTGAATCAATGGCGTGGCTGTTGATTCAACGGCGCGGCAGTTGAATCAATGGCGCAGCAGTTTAAATCAACTGCGCGGCAGTTGAATCAACTGCGCGGCAGTTGATTCAACTGCGCGGCAGTTGAATCAATGGTGTGGCTGTTGATTCAACGTCGCAGCAGTTGAATCAACGGCGCGGCAGTTTAAATCAACTGCGTGGCAGTTGAATCAATGACGCGGCTGTTGAGTAAACGGCGTAGCAGTCGGATCAATGGCGCGGCAGTTGAGTAAACTGGGCGGAAGTTGAATCAACGGCGCGGCAGTTGAATCAGCTGCGTAGCAGTTGAATCAACGATCCAAGTGTCTCAATGCTCCCCACCCTCTGTCCGGCCAGCAGTGTAAACGGCTACGGTGCAGTTCTTGGACCGGTACGTAGGTCGCGTGTCGTTGGGGTAAAGTGTGGTTACGTCCACCTCTTCTGACACCTTTGTTTGGCGCGGAAGAGTAGGCAAAATATCGAACAGTGGAAGGCCCTTCCGCCAGCAGTGGTGTGAGCGGGCCATTGCAGGGCTGCACCTTCATCTTGCTATTCATTTATTTATTCAACATCACTGATTGGCAAGACTCGTTGCGTGTGATCTCGTTGCATCACTCTGATGTTGTTGATGTTGCCCTTGTGCCGCGCTGGTGCACCACGGATTTCCCTTGCAAACCAGCTGGGTCACTGGCACAAACAAATGCGACTCTCCGAGAAACAAATGAGCGTTGATCGATTAATTGATTTTAAATAACTGTGACGTCTTCGTCTAACACAATGGTTCTTAACCTGGGGTGCACGCTGCACGCCCTAGCGGTGCGAGATGCTCTTTCCGGCCAGATTTAGAGGGTAAATCATCAAAACAAATGAAGCATGGGCATGTAAGTACAACTACTTTGTTTCATCAAACCCTATGTATTTATTAACATTATACTTGTTTTAATGATTGAGAACCAAAGGGGTGCAAGGGTGCAAGTAAAGGTTGAGAACGACTTTGTCGAATAGGTTCCATTGCATTTTTGACAAGTGCAACTCTGTTCGTGTTTAACTGCATTTTCCTTGAGAAATGTAATATTTTGTTTTTCACGCATTTCCAGCAAAATCTGAATGACTCTACGTTGATCGGAATTGCCAGCCAGCTCGAGGCCATCGACAGCGACATGCCTACTCAGGAATTGGTCAGTCTTCCTAACGCTTGCTGCTAGCTGCCAGCTTCACGATTGCTCTTAATTTACTCTTGCACGGTCGTCGCAAAACATTTTCGGCCCCCTGTTGAGCGACGACTGTGGGCCGGCGACGCGGCCCAGCGGTAAAGAGCTCGCCGCCTGTTGCAGAGGTTCGAATTCCAGCGTCCGCCCTGGTCAATACCGCGGTCTGTGTAATAACTGCTCGACAGCGGATGATTACGATCACCATTCGCAAGCCGTTGAGTCTCGGAGTAAAAAAAAAATACCTTCAAATTGGTACAGAACCGAGCAACCATCGCCCCAGGTCACTGTTAGAAATCACACTCTCATAGCTGTCAACCCATACGGTTTACCCGTATTTTTGTGCAGGGAAATTGAATTTGCAGGTCCATACGGCGTACAGCCGTTTCAATACGTCCAAAATAAATGTGTCGATTTGTTTGTGTTCCTCCCTTGTGATGAGACTTTGTAGGATGAACGTTGAGATTTATAAGGGCACGGGGTTACCAATAAGGTCTGAATTGGTCTGTAATAAGGTAGGCACTGATTAGGGGTTGAAATGTATGCACTCTATCCTGGTCTCTGGAGTTAAATAAAATAAACTTGACAATCTGAACTCACCAACTGGAACTTGGCTGGGAGGAGCGGTGTCGCAACGTATAGAGTGCACTCCTCTAGGAATCCGGCGAGCCGAGTTCGATTCCCGGCCATCGCTAAAATCATTGGCTTGTGGTATCTGAACCAGTACTGGCCTGGTGCTGGCCCACTCTGCCCTCTGGTCGCCAACCCCCGGGCACCCCTTCAGTAACCTGCCCTGCTCCATCGTGCCCACCACACACGCGGCCCGCCCATCACTACTACCGCTTCTTGATTGCACCTACAACACTTCACTGCCACGTTCTATTCCAGACTTGCCGATATCGACGATGAGTACCCATGCAATATTATCGTGATTATTTGAGAATAGGTGCTGATCGATAAGTACGCCTGTTGACACTGTGTGACTAATATGCATCTTGTGCATCTTTTGTTTTGTAGGATTTGATGAAAGCAAGCATGGTCCTTCTTAAGGAGGATACTTTCAATATATCCGTAAGAACGTTATCTCCCTTGCGAACGATATATTAAAATGGGACCTTTTTTGCAAGTATCAAGGTTTGAAAAAATAAGAATAAGTTTTACCCTTTATGGCACAAAAGCAAAGTTTGTGGGAAATAATAGCCATCTTTCTATACTTTTTAAGCATAAGCAATAAAAAAGAACACTTGGTACCCAGGAACCAAAAATGTGTTACATAGTGTTATCAGACAATACTCTTTCGATCCATATATACAAATTTAGTGTATTTTTTTACACATCCCTTCAGCCACATTGCCTCCTAGGAGCAAACTTTGGAGCAGTTTCGACAATCATTATATCATCAGCAGTCAGGCGAGCTTGACCCAATGTGGGTGACCTGCCAGATGTATATAGGTGGGGGGTGATGGGGTGAGGAAGAGGAGGGGTGTTTATGGAGTTTAAAATCTTCATAATGAGCAGGTAAATATTGCTTAGGTTGTATTTCCCTTAATTTTTGCAGTAGTGAGGCTCTCCAGAGATCCCTCGAGTGGAACCCGTTCTGCCGGCAGTGGTGCGAGCAAACAGTTGCGGGGCTGCGCCCATGCCCATCGGGATGCGCGAGTCATTGATGTGCTCATTTGAGAATGTATATTTTATTATTTTATTGTTTACCTTCAACGTGACTTTACCGAAAGAACCAAGAATATGAATCACTGCAGTCACGAAAGCTTTAAATCAAAATTTAATGTTCTGGTGCTCATCATACTTAGGAATCTTGTGGCTATCATGTCAACCCATGACATACAATATATAGGATTTGAAAGAAAAAAAAACACATCCATTCTTAAGCCCACGATTGAGTGTGTGCATCGTGAGCTTAATACCGCATTTCAATCGATTAATTGCTGTATCAGTAAAGCTCTAATCGTGAGAGGAAGTTACGTGAATTGTGTTTATGGTGGTGTCGTTGCAGAGCAAGGGTGCTGATCTGATCGATCAGCTGGACAATGCGCAGAATGTCCTGACCAACATTTCATCAGGTGTCACCGGTATTGTACGTATATCATGAATCATGAAAATTTGGAATGCTGCGTTCCATGGAGAGATGGGGAAAATAACACCAAGCTGACTGTCAGCACCGGTGTTATACGGCACGCTTTTGACATCCACCCAATTGTCAAGTCACCCAAAATGAGACCACAGAGGCAAAGTAGAATTTTACCCTGGTTAGTATTGGATGGGTGCCCACCGGGGCTTAACAGGTGTCGTAGGTGTGGGGCTGCAAGATGTGGCCAGAAGAGGACAGTGCTCAGTGTCACCCAAGTGCTCTGTGGGGTTTCTCTGGGTTCTCTGGTTTCCTCCCACGTGGACACCAAAAAGGCCAGGGAATTTGGACAAAAATTCCAAGGCAGGACCCTCCAGGAAAAAAGGAGTCTTGAGACTCGGAGAGGTTTTTCATGTAACCCCTTTAACATCTTAATTTGAACAACTATATATATAAAAATAGAGTAATAGATATTCATGCGGAAATTATTTGATACTTATTTTGGTTATTTTGCATGTAAACTAAAAATATCTTCTGTTACATTTTCCTTTGACAGGAAATATCAAACTACATTGACTTTCTCATATTGGACTTTGACTTCTACATTGGCTGGATCAAAAGAATGGTAAGGCCACACGTACACATCTCAGGGGTGGCCCGGTGGCTCGGAGTTAAGAGTGCTGAACTGCCACCGCTGAAATCCTGAGTTTGGATCCAGGTTTCAGTTGCCCATGATTGCTTCACGTGTATTGAGTTGATGATCTCAGCCTGGACACCAATGGCTGCACTTAACCTGGGTTAATTCCAGCTCTGGTAATTAAAATATCGGTTTGACGGTCGTGCGACAAACCTCAACTCTCATATGTAGAGCGAGTGGGAAGTGCTCCCCCTCGACTGTGTTGGCGCCAGAAGGCCACTTGAAGGCAAGTCAGAGGCAGCTCTGCAATGTCCACTTCTGTGGGTCTGTCCCTGTAACACGAGGGGCCTGCACTGCAAGAGATCCGTTTGAAATCTTCATCTCTCGTGGTGACAATTCAGGGGAAAATGAAAACAACAATGATACACATTGTACATCGGCCACTGATGTGTGTTTAGTTTGGTCTTTAGCTTGTTTGTTTTTAGTTTATTGTCCTTCCCCCGCACGTTCGTATGGTCAGAAAGAAGTTCAACATACATACTGCTGTAGCTGGAAATGATTCAGGTCACAAGGTTCATTGTTTATGAGCGAATGTTGAACTTCTTTCGCACCGTACGTATATATTCGTTTACAGTATACATAGGTACATATATACAGTGGTTGAAATGGATATACTGGAGAGAAGTACGAGACGTATTTATCCTGCAGCCCAAGTTAACCGCGTTTCCCCAGTTTGTATGTTTGTGTTCTGAGAAGTGCATGTGTGGCATAGCGGCACATTTCAAGCACTAAATATATTTCAATAAACATCACGATACTGTATTTTTATATTATTTAAGAAGGGGGTGTGTGAATTTCGGAGACCAATTGTTTAACTTTGACACTGGAATATTACACAGAGCGGCATTAAATTCTTGAAGTGGCTCAAGGTAATGGTTATTATTATCATTGTTATTTTGCACGCTTTCCACCCATGTGTTAAATTGTGTCTGTGCAGATACGGTGGGAAATGGGGGGTTGCCTGCCCGTGGCAAATCTTGTTGATTCATTACACATCATTGGCTGCAGCTGCGTCCTTGATTCACTGGTAAGGTCTGCACTGCCACTGTGTGTGTGTGATGACATCTCCTTTGCATACACTCTGGAAGCCAACAGCAAGATTCGTCCGATATTTTTTTGGATACAGCCGCACAGGCGCATAACGTTGATTCTCAAGTGAGCCTCGCTCAGCCGATGAGACATCGAATGTCACAACCTGTCCAGAGTTTGCTTGTGTTCAACCAATGCTGCTGAAATAATGCACTCTCAGAGGGCCCTGATGGGAAGTGTAAGAACACTTTCATGTAGCGGTACAGAAATGGGAAGGAGGCGGTTGTCTGCTCATTATTATTTTTACACTCTTAGAGAATAATTTTGGTGCCGGTAAATTCTGGAAACCCTAGCCTCACCCCTTATTAGACTGTCATCACTGTGTACAATTGACCTTTTTTTAAATGTGACATTCAGTGAAACTGCTCACTTATTATAGCAGTAGTATTACCGTATAAATCTTCTTATCACACGATCGTGCAAATTAAACTCGAAGTGATTGTCTCTTGCAGAATGGCATTTGGTTTGGCCTGGGATGGGCCCTGGTGTTCTTGTTCATCAGTCTCATTTTCGCCGTCAAATTGGCCAAGTACTTCCGTCGAATGAAAAAAGAAGATGCCTTTGAGAGGTAAGTAAGCAACAAAATACCTGTGTATAAACGCATTTTTTTGAAATACGTATAAAGTTTTAAAACCGTCAAGGCGCAGCCCTGCAATTGCTTTCTCACGACACTGCTGGTGGAAGGGCCTACACTAGAGGGAGCTCTGGATGGACTCTCTATCTAGGGTAGTGGTTCTTCTTAACCTGGGGTGCACGCACCCCCTGGGAGTGCGAGATACACTTTCTGGGGGTGCGAGACATGCCAGGTTTTTTTAGAAGGTAAATCATCAAAACAATGTATGCAGGGCCCCGTAAGAACAACTACTTTGTTTCATCAAACCTATGTATTTATTAACATACGTTTTTTTTTTTTACGATTAAGAACCAAGGCTGCAGTAAAGGGATAGAAACACTGCTCTAGAGGGCATTTGGTCTACTCTTTCACAGCGGCCATAGGTGGGAGCTCCCTGACTACACCCCACCACATGTGACCTGACTATAGGACCTCCGATTAGCATGGTTGGCTATGTACGGTGCGAAAGACGTTCAACATACATACATAATTACTATCGACTAACTGTGGTGTAAAACATTAATCCTGCTGGTTGTACAGAGGCAGTCGTGGGAGGGGATTTAGGAAACTTTCACATTGTGTTAACTGCCACCCCAGGAGATCGAACCAGTGGCCTCTAAATTTTGATTTAAAGCTTTCGTGACTGCAGGGATTCATATCCTTGGTTCTTTCGGTAAAGTAACCACGTAGAAGGGAAACAATAAGATAATAATACGTGACTTTACCGAAAGAACCAAGAATACAGTGGCCTCTAGTCCAACATGCAAACCATTACACCACAGCAGCATTCAAATATGGCAATTGCATAAAATATAACAATAGATAAAACTACATATAAAACAATGGCAAGTAACAATAGATACAACAATGGCATTAAATATAACAACGCCAGTTATTCTTTTGGGAAAGCCTCACAATCTCAGGACCCTCTTTTTTTACAGGAGGGTCCTGCATTTGGGATGTTTGACCAGCTCCCACGCGTGAGTGTTTGGTTTGACACTGGAGGAAACTAGAGCGGCCAGAGAAAACCCCAACGATTGACATCCTCTCAGGCACATTCCATCCCCTAGCCTTCTCCTTATGGTTTCAAATGGAAATGGGATTATTGTTTTTTTACACGTGCTACTAAACAGCGGATTCATTCGTTTGCTGTCATTGTCTTTCAGTCCAATGTACTCATCTCAAATAAACAAGGCCTACAGTCCAGACCCTCATGAGTTTGCTTTGCCAAGGTAAGCAAGATTCTGTTCACCGATATTATCGTCAAGGTGCTGCCTTGAAACGACTTGCTCATGCCACTGCTAGAAAATGAGTCTCAACTATACGTAGCTCTAGAGAGGCACCACTCTCGGGAGTATTTGGCCTACTCTTCCATGCAGCCCAGACGTCTCGGAGGAGGAGTTACCCTCGCATCACCCCGCCACACCGCGATCTGACGATTCACTCAACTTTGGGAGGACGTTTCGATTTAAAGCTTTCGTGACTGCAGGGATTCATATTATTGGTTCTTTCGGTAAAGTCACGTAGAAGGGAAAACAATAAAATAATACAAATGAAACAATAAAATTCTCACACAAGCAATCGTCATCAGGTGTGAAACCCAAAGATGATGATTGCTTGTGTTGCAATCGAAAACGTCGTTAGAATTGTATTGTTTTACGTGTATTATTTTATTATTTCCCTTCTTCGGGGGACATGTTCACACTGCTGGGCGGACAGGTGTTTTGGGGGATTTAAGAAACTTGCCCCATCATTTCAACTGCCGTGCCAGGAAATCGAATCGTCGATTGTAAGTTCGATGCACCAACCATTATACTGTGGCACTATCCCCTTACTTGTGGTCTCCCAGTGAATGCTGATTTGGGTCAGTGTGAACCCAGCGATAAGTGAAAATTGGCCCAAAGCTTGTATACATTATATAACAAGCGTATATGTAATAGAATACTGCAGTGGAATATGGTTTATAAAAAAACAAAAAAAGGTTCTGTAAATAAAATAATAAGATTGTCCTGTTAAGATCGTCATTATTTCACGGAGTCCCAAAGGTTGAATGCAAAACAAAGAATCACTTCAATGAAATACCTTCGTCCATTCTGCAGACATTGAATTCGTTTTTACCAAAGTTGCAGAAAGATTTACAAAACATTTCACGGTTCAAACGGGTCCAGGGTTTCTTCGTGTAAACACATTCTGCTGGAGAAAATTGGTCTCGAAAGCCCATGCATAGGCTGATGCGCTAAAGATTGTTTTTTATTATACATGGCTCACATGATTTGACATCTTTTTTTTATTGTGACATCGTTTTTATTAAAGAAAACAAACAATAAAATGCGAACTTAAGTGAGCCAGATTTTGGGCTAAACCCAGAGGCTACTTAAAATAAGCAAACATTGAAAAAAAACAACACCAATCACGGAAAAAACTCCCAACACTTTTTTGTTCATGCAGCTCTGAGGGGTAGGATAAAGGCCGGCGTGCTTTTGTGCAGAAGCAATTCTAAGGCTGTATACCCTTCCACTGTATGACATTCGGTGAACCCATGCCGCCCTGAATGCCACGTGCTCTGATTGTGCTCTCTCGGTCCCCCTCCCCCCCCAACCCCAACACGAAATGATTTTGTCACAATTATTTTTGCAACCAAACAAAATGTTCAAGCCCCTAACAAACATCTCACCGGCCGTGCGGTTAACCACAGCCTTCCACCTCTGGACTTCGTGCGAGGTGGCGGTGGTGAATCGGTTGAAACTACACGAAAGTTTTTTTTTAGATTGATTACATTTTTTTATAATAAACCGTCAATACTTAGCCAAGTGTTACAACAGACACGATGACAATGGCTTTGCGAGCCAAGATGCAAACTATCGCACGAGCCCAAAGCAACGCGCTTTAACAGCACACCGATTCAACGCACTAGCGAACACGGTGATAACATGCCTTCGATGTTCATTATGTGTAACTGTAATTAAGATATAATGATTCAACAATTATTACATTATTATTTTACAGACACTCCCTCCCCCCCCCCAATAACCGAAATGGTTCTTTTCCCCAGATTGGGCTGGTTTTGCTGTGTACGATGCTGTGCTCATGAACGTGAAGGATTGCAATGGACCGTGTGTTTTTTTGTGTGTGCGCTTGCCTTTGTTTGCGTCGTAGAGCCAAGTCGGAACACGGACCGTGAATTTGAGAGAACGCCGTTTCAAACCCAGCATGGAAGTCATTGCCCTTCCAAGAGCAGCGACCGTTCGTTAGAGGAAAATAATGTCCTGGGCAATGTACATTTTAAATTTGAGGGAGTTGCGAAGCTTGTTTCGGAAATCACGCACTAATTTCACGCTTATAATATACACGTTGTGTCCGATTAAACGCTTCAGTTGATTTTCGTTACGTAAATCCACGGCGATTGAAACTCGAAATCAGTTGTGTTTCACTTACAAACAGCAACACGAATTACTTGAATTTTTGCTCTTGAGAGTGTGATTTGTTTTAATCGGTGCGCATGTCATATAGAACTTTATGACCATTATTTATTTTAGTATTCGTTATTTAAAAAAAACAAAACCTGGCGTTTCAGCACTCTTCAAATAAACACGTTCGTACATGGCGTGATGTCAGTATAGATTCTAATTTGGAATATATACACAGCGAACCTCTCGACTATCTGGGGTTATGCGTGGGAGCCATGAAATGGATAAAACAGAAACACGGATGATGCAAAACTCATACTAATCAGGCTACGCAGCAGCAAACAGATTTATTGTTCAGCCACTCGGTCGGTTTATTTTGGGTAAGGCCCATTGAGCTCAGACGCTCTTGTTTTTCATTGGAGATGCGGCCACAAAAAGGCTGAGTGTGTTGCGTTGAAGATGCATGGTTTACGGGGGTCGCATCGAACAAAAAGTGGGAAAGTATTTATAAACTTGACCAAGGGATGAAAAATGCACTCGGCAGAAGTACTTGCAACGCACATCTAGTGAGCGATCGAATGGGGGGAGGAGGGGGGGTGAGACGGATCCACGTAGAATGTGTCATCTAATTTCTGCTGTTCCTCATTGCGATCGCTCACCGAGCCACGAGGAGCACCTTATTGACAAAACGAGTACGCACAGTGATGAGCACAAAAGAGCATGCAATGCCACATTTTATGTTTATTTTGCAAGTACGGTTAATCCGTAACCCTTCCCCCCCCCCCCCCCCCGGTAACGGAGAGTTAACGGTAGTCAAAAGGTTCCCTATCTGATTTAATTCATGAAATGTACGATTATTGTTTTTTCCCCCCCCCAGCACGTAATACAACGTATTACGGGGGTTAAGTTAGTTAAATAACAGGAGCATGTAGTATACTACACATGTCACGTGCTCAAGCTGAACGGTAAACATTGTAAAAGATAAAGATCCCCCGTATAGCCTGTAACAGAGTGCTGGGGCAAGTGCTGTTAGCGTGCAGCACCTATGATGGCCGTGAGCGGGAATCGAACTCGGGTCACCTGGTTCGAAGCGCAGCGCACTAACAGCTACGCCACCGCTCCCCCCTGTTTGCACACACATTGTATACACATATTCAAAGTCCAATGTCATTCTGTCAGTCACAGTGCTGAACTGTCTTTCATGATTGCAACGAAGCCAAACAGCGCACATGAAACCTCAGAAAGATCTTGAATTGAAATCAATTTTACTCTTAACTAAATCATAACATCGATTATGTCAATTGTATGTGCCAGGGGAAAGCCTCACTTAGTCTCAACACTCATATTCTGGAGGATCTTGCAATGGGGATGTTTGGCCGATTCTAACGACCACTCCCATTAACGACTAATCCATAGAACCCAATGTGTAGTGTATAGCAGTGTAGTGTATAGTAGTATAGTGTATAGTAGTGTAGTGTTTAGTGCAGTGTATAGTTTTGTAGTGTCTAGTGTAGCGTATAGTAGTGTACAGCAGTGTAGTGTATAGTAATGTATAATGTAGTTTAGAGTGTAGTGTATAGTATTGTACTGTCCAGTGTAGTGTATAATAGTATAGTGTATAGTAGTGTAGTGTATAGCAGTGTAGTGTATAGCAGTGTAGTGTGTAGTATTGTAGAACCCCTATTAACAACCACCCCCATTCACGACTAATCACTTAACTACGGGCCTCCATAGAGCCGACCATTCCCCTGTTAACGACAGGCTGTTGTAGCTACAGTAAATATGTGTGAATGCATTGCTTACCAATGTTTCTTTGCATGTGTGTTCATAGTGCTGTTAGTATCTTCATGTACTCATATCCATTGCTTCAAATATTATACATTACGTTTTTTGGGTGAAAAAGGGGGTAAACTTTCGAAGCCAACGGAACGAGTTAAGCCCTCGGGCATGCATTTCTTACACTCGCTTAACGGCCGTTTTGGTGCAATTTAATGACCGTCAGTTGAGAAGAGGGGGCTTCTCCCGTACTCTCCTCGCCACACCTTCCATCTCCAGCACTGCGACAGCTGCTGGCAGGTCCTCCCCTGGCGGTCGCTCCGTCCGCGGTGCTCGCCACGCCTCAACCCCTGCTCACGTTCCGAGGTCGGACGAGATGGTGGAGGAGAAAAACAAAATAATTTGACGGTTAATCTGGGTGATTCGGTCACGTTGCCAACTCGGCTAGATACGTTACGATGAATAATAATTCACGGCCCTCTGCCAATCCGCTGTCGGATGAAGGTCTCCATATGCCGCGTTGCCCATGGGGGTTGTTTGACCACACTTCATCGCATTGGTCAGGATGGGTGGACTCTAGAATGGAGGTCGGTACAAAGACCGGTTTAGATATCATTCCCCTGTCCCAGAATTGAACTCTGATGACCGGGTTCATAGAGCAGTTTGTTAACCACAACTTCAGCCCTCCGCTAGTACATATGTAGTGTCGTAGTACATATGTAGTGCTCGAGGTTTGTGTGTGTGTGCGGGCGGCGTGCATCACACACACACACTCAGTCGGAGAGGAGCTAGTCGCAGGAGGCAAAGTCCTTCCCTCTTATTGTTATCGTGTTCACGCCACCAACTCTGGACCCCCTCTCTCTCACGACCACGCTGCCGCACGATCTGGCCCAGACACGACCCCGTCCACGTTGCACCGATGGCGTTGACCGAGACAGCCAACCGCTGTCGGGCGAAGGCGGCGACGACGTAGACGAGTCCACTCCCAGAATCGGCAGCCCGGAGCTCCCCGCTCTCCGCTGCTTTTATTCCCCTCGGCGCGGCCTGGCTCCGCACTGGCCACGCCAGGGGCCTCCCCACGAGGTCTACCGTGACCCTTGCCCAAGTTCCTCCACGCTGCCGGCACACACACACACACACCGTGTATATGCTCAGCGGCGTGTGTGCTAAGTGTCCATCTGCAGTTGCCGCTGCTGTACAGCAATCGGCGCTGTGTCACTACACATATACAAACGCATTTAGATAAACGAACGTACGTACTGTCACAAATTAAGTAACAATTATATTTGCGCACATGCAGTCATTTTCAAAGTACTTTTTGAGACATTTTCAAGGTAAGAGCATTACACTATCAAAATTCATCCGCGATGAGTTCCACGATCTTAATCGATGCTGTTTGAGCATTTGGGTGATGTGAAGTTGAACTTTTGCACTGTGTTTAGCACGCTGCACTGTTAAGCTGGCAACCTGAGTCTGATGCCCAGCCATGGCTAACAATATAAAATCAAAGCAATGAGTATGCTTAGTATTCGTTCCATTCTTGTATTGCCAGCCAATCATGACGAATATGTTTTCACAGATGGGTGTAGTCTACCAGCAGAGGTGATACTGCTACGCATTTTCCCAATTGATAAATTTGCAAGACATGTATCAAACTCTGACTGTGACCCCAGCACACGTGGCCTACTCTTTTCGAACAATGTCACAAACGATGTGCATTAATAGTGAATGCATTCACAGCATTAACCAGGGCGGCTGTGGGACCCAAACTTCGAACCTTTGAAACAAGTGGCAAACGCACTTCCGCTCATAACTCCACAGTGCCTCGTGGCATCTGAACCAGTCCTGAGCCCTCCCTTCACAAACCAGACACTGACCGTTGTGGTGAAGTATGGCCAAACAACTTTCCATGACCAACACGGCCTGTTTATGCATTCATCCTTCAGTAGGTTTACAAAGGAGTGTAAATGACTAATTATTACTATTAAACAATAACCAAAGAACGATGACCTTTAAGAAAACAAATCTATATAAATACCTTATAACCACGGAACATTGTAAAATGTTTTCAGTTTCCGTGGCATCAATACGTCACGTCGGCTATGTGACAGCATCTGCTTCTTTGCTCGATAAGTGATCGATTGCCCCAGTGCGGACGCTGCCACCGCAATGGCTCGTTCTAAAAATTGATCTCCTCTGAGGTTGTTAGGGTATCTTTCTTCCTTCCAGTTATTGACTTTGCATCGATTCTCGCACCCGGTGATTTGCCGAGGTGACGATAATCCAGATCAGCTGTCAATTATTGCTGTGCAATGGTGCCGCGTCGCGTTGTGATACCGGCGTGGCGGGTGTCTTGCGTGACAACGGAGAACGGGGGCGCGCGGGGCGGCTGCCGTTTCTGATAATTTAATTCAAGGAAAGGCACTGAAACTGGACCGACTCTGCGGTTGCGGCGCAAAAAGCCACGGGAGAAGCCATTGGGCCGAGACGCCGCGAAGAATGAAGCGTCACCGTCTCTTTAATCATAAACAAACAAACAAAAAAAATACCCGCAAGCACGTGGGGCGGCAATGTTAAGCGTGAATTGTTGATTCTCACGAAGCCCAGGATGCACGGGGAAATCCACAATTCGTGGCAGTGACAATCGTGCGTTTCCGGCTGGAGTTGAGGCCTTCGGAGTGACAGGCTACACCTGCGTGAGGACGTTATTCGTTGAAAGCCGTATTGTGGAATCCTGGGAGGGGAGCGGTGGCGCAGTGGTTAGTGGATTGCACGATGAACCCGGCAAATTTGATCCTCACCGAAGGTTAACATCAGCGGCAAGCGATATCCCGTCTCCCCCCAGCTTCATAACAATAGCTAAAATGTATAAAGCGCCCTTAAACAAGCGCTGTCATGGCCACTCTGCGTGGGAAGCCGGAAAGATAGTTTAACGTCGACCAAGGGAAGACAGAAGTGAGAAAGACGTTTGAACAGAATTAAAGAGAGCAAGCAATTTTAAACGGATACATTTTTAGTCGACATTTGAAGATTTGTAAGTGTCCCGGAAGTGGTGACCTCGAAGGGGCAACGATTTCCAGAGTTTAGGTGCCACAATTGCAACGGCACCGTCATCACACCCAACGGTGACTCCTAAACGCCCCATGGACCAGCGTGGTGATGTATGGTAGAACAAACCCCATGCCTAATGTGGAGTGTGCAGGCCTGCATCCAGCAGTGGATTGCCAAAGACCTGTAATCCAAAAACAAAGCCCTACAATTGGCCTATTTAAACAGTGATTCCAGTCATATATGTATAGACCATCTAGTTTAGTGCATTTGCAAGGTCAACGGATTACGTGACGTCGAGAACTTCTGCAAGTCAAAAAAATCACACTTGTAATTGTTTACGCCTTCCTGTGGTCAGGTATGAGATCACTTACAAAAGCCTCGGGCACAAAACAACCTTTCTTAAATGGTCCATACCCCGGTGTTATACGGGGCAGTACTCGCAAAAAACATTTTTTTTCAAAAGACGAAAGTCTACGAGGCCTGTAGCGTTATGTCACCCGAGAGCCTGATAAACGCGCGTTCTGTTTTTTTTCAATCACATTTGTAAGGTCTCGTCTCTTGTTGTATTAACTTTTGTTCTGTCTCTTTCGGAAAGCTCGTTATGCTCCACGAGCCTAAAGGTAATAGCATATCATTTGTCCACAATTAGCGGAATCCACGCAATCAATTCTCACTCACACAATTCAATGTACGTGTCGCGAGGATGTACACAATCAATTTTAAATCACTGAATCAATGCACGATTACCATACATATCTTTTAACGTTTTAAATTTTTTTTACCCATTTTATCTCGATTGTGCCCATCATCCCACGGTACGAACTCCCCACTCAGATCTCTCGCAAAAAGCAGTGCGACCCTTTGGCGTTGTGAGAATGGCACGCGGAATTGGATGTCACAGAGCTACCACCGAGATTCCTTCGGTGACCCCGAGTCGACACTAGTCGGGGGGGGGGGGGGGGTGGTGCAGCACTTTTCCACCTGCTTCGACAGCTGAAATTTCGCCAAATTAACTTCAGAATATTTTTTTTTATGGTGCAGTCAACATTGACCAGGCTGAGTCCGACATCTCTACTACATTTGAAAATCCGGCTGGCTCCGTCACAGGCGGCTGCCTGGATACGATACGAATGCAGTAACTCAGCGGTGCCAGCTCAGTGTGCTTTGCACGGCTTCATGTCTCACTCAATGTATCCTGGGACACTGGCAGGCATAGTCCACTAACTACAATTAGAGTACAAAGCCACAGCTATCCATAGCGATAGTAAACTCATATTATTGCACTCTACGATCCTGTAATCCTATGAAGAGGTTAATACACATTCTATTTATTTATTTGTAAATGCTGTGGGTCTACTCTTCAACACACCGGTGTGCTGTACTAATAACGAATTGGCATGTTCTGTTAACGTGACAAACCTTACTAATTGGCTGTGTCGGGTGGTGGCGGGTTTAACGACACATTTATATTTACGCGATCTAACCCAAAAGCCTCTATTGTGAAAACAATTTATTGAGTATAAAATTAAAAAAAAAATTATCCGGAAGACAACTGCAGACTATTCCGTCTGAAACTAAGCACTCTGTCCCTCTAAGCCACCTGGCAAACTCCAAAAACATATTCGTTGTTCGCCAAAACATATTCGTTGTTCGCCAATGCAGGTCTGATGTTTGTCTATAGGGGGCACTGCAAGAATGGCCAATATCGTTTGGAATGGAGTTTTCTCCACACCGTATAATATTGCCATTGGACCCAAATAGCCTCCACGTGCACCTTCTCTGCTCCGCTAAACGGTGCGATTTGTGAGCCTTCCACCCAATGTGCACACAGACCTATCAGTCAGCCTTCAGAAAGGATTTACGGCTGGCAGATGTTAGGCTGTCACTTTATCGGCTTTGCGACAGCTATTATTGTGATGTTAATTTGCAATGCGTTGCAATGGCCGTTTCAGCTGCACAATATCCACCCGTAACTTTTTTTTGTTGTTGTTGCAGGATGACATTCATCTCAATAGAATATTACCTTCGGGATTGACTTATTACAGCCGTTGTGTCACTACAACCTTTTGAATGAACGCCTTTATTCACTGTCAGTTAAAACCCCTATTGTAAATGCAGAGTCAAAAGGTTAAGATGCAGCCCCGCGAGTTATTTCTCGCGCCAGAGCTGGCAGAAGAGCCTCCACCAGAGGGGGCTCTGGAGGGCTGCTCTAGCCGGGTATTTGGCCTACTCTTCCACGCTGTTTTAGAAAGCTTGAACGAGGTGGGAGTACCAACACTTTACCCCCTTCCCGGACGCGAGCGACCAACTCTGGTGTACTCATTTGTACTGCCAGGTGGACAGAGGCGGCGGGGAGGAGGGTGGTTGGGGATTTAGGACACTTGCCCTCATTGTTTCAACTGCCAAGCCGGGAGATCGAATGGAGCCGGTGACCCCTGGTTTGCATATCCAGTGTGCTGCACCATTGCACCTCGGCAGCATCCTTTTTTTCATGAATGTACGTGTGTATGTTGAACTTCTTTCGCACCGTACGTAGCCAACCGTGCTAAAAGGCAGTATCCGATGCAAAGCGGATTGTGGCATCACAATACGGTGTGGGCAGGCGACAGCATGGGGAGGCCTTGATCTAGCAGTGAATATTCTAGATTTAAAGCTTTCGTGACTGCTAGGATCCATACTCTTTGGTTCTATTGGGTAAAGTCACGTAGGTGAAAATAAAATAACAAAAAAATAACAAAAAATCACGACGTTTCGGCCACAACACAAGCGGCCTTCATCAGGTGAAGGGACGAGACTGTCTGGAGGACAGCGCTGGAGTGGAAGAAGCCACGCTCAGATCAGGACCTTTAAGCTGTGTTAGAAGAAAAACTCCAAGCGCCTTGACAAATGAATTAGCATATAATTTAGCATTGAAATGGCTCATTGAAATAGCTAAGTTAAAGTATACACATCCGCAGAAGTACCCCTTGACAAAGGAATTCGCATAGAATTTAGCATTGAAATAGCTGAGTGATTAGCTTGTAACTGGTCACAGAAATAGCTATGTTAAAGTTAGAGCATATACATTCACCGAGGCACCTAGTACTCATCAAACAGGATAATTTAGCGAAACACAACCACGCTCAGACAGCGGACCTTTAAACTGTGTGCGAGCAAACAAGGTGTTCTGACAAAGAAATTAGCATAAAAATTAGCATTTGATTGGCGGATTTTCGGAAAGAGGTGGTGTACGTGCCGGTGGACTTGCCATTTAGCGCGGGGGGAGGGGGGGAGGGGGAGTTTACCTATTGATGGTGTGAAAAGGGAATTTATAAGAGCTGCGAAAGTTTGGGGTACCACTACTTGAAAAATATACTGTACCATTGAAATTAGTTTAATGTTTAGTTCGATTTAGAACATCTTTCCAATGGTTGCTTAATTTGAAATCATCCTCTCGGTTGAAATTGTGTCTGTGTTTGTAGATCTGAATTGCTTCATGAACAAATCTCTGATAAAAGCCCGTGGGTTTGCAAATAACCTTGGTATCGGAGAAAATTATATCGTGATCCCCCACAGCGTTGTAACAGTGATCAGCCACGGCAGAAGAATTCGTTTTGCCGTGTTTCAAATCTGATTTGTGCTCGCGAATTCGGTCAGAGACATGTCGCTTTGTCTCACCGATATAGCAATCATTGTAGGTACAACTCAATTTGTAAACCCCGGGGTACTGTAAATCAGGAATGACATCCTTCACGGATGGGATCAGATCACGAATTTTGTGTACTGTATTGAACCGGACCTGGATCTTGTGTTTGTTTAGAATTTTGGAAATCTTTTTAGTAACGCCTGCTATATATGGAAGTGTGATGGTTTTGACCGGAGTATCAAGTGGTTGTTTCTGTATGGAGGGAGAGACAGCTTGGCGGATGGTACGGTCAGAGTAACCATTCCTTTTGAGGGCCAGGTGTACATGTTTTAATTCACTGGTCAGGTGGTGTTGGTCCGAAATGCAATGAGCCCGATGGTATAAAGCTTTGATGAGAGAATTATTTTGGGCTGGGTGGTGGTGGGAATCAGGTTTCAAGTAGGAATCTGTGTGGGTGGGTTTCCTGTAGACAGAATGCCCCAATGAGCCATCAGGTCTCCTCTCAAACAGAACATCTAAGAATGGTAGCTTGCCATCTTTCTCCACTTCCATGGTGAAGTTGATGGCGGGATGTCTGGAATTGATGTGGTGTAGGAAAAGGTTCAGAGCTGGGAGGCCATGTGGCCAAATGACGAAAGTGTCATCCACATATCTCTTCCACAGGGAAGGTCTGAGGGTGGAAGTCTGGATGGCGTCTGATTCAAATTCCTCCATGAAAATATTGGCTATCACTGGTGATAAGGGGGATCCCATGGGGGTACCCTCATTTTGTTTGTAGAAGGAGCCATTCCAAGTAAAGTAGGTATTGTTGAGGCAGTGCCTAACCAGTGCAGGTGTGTCGGGGTCTAGTCCATGTTGGACCAAATTTTCAATTATTTCAATGGTATCAGGTACTGGGACCTTGGTGAACAAAGAGACCACATCGAAGCTGACAAGGATATCGTCAGGGGACAGTACAACGTCTTTGACCATAGAGACCAATTGGGCTGAGTTGAGTACTGCTGAGGCGGTCTTGCCAGTGAAAGGCAGCAAGGTATCTGACAGAAAACGGGCTAGTCTATAGGTAGGGGAGTTGATCGTGGATACGATGGGTCGAAGTGGGGTGCCTTCTTTATTAATCTTGGGAAGACCATAGTTCATGCCTTATAATGATGATGCTTATCATGAACCATTGCTATGGAGCCTTGAGCGTAATGAACATGGTCAGATAATTGCTCATAAAAGCCATAATATGGTAGTGGCAGTGGTGTGAAAAATAACTGATTGGGCCATTATCAAAGCAAATGCTGTTTTATGACCAAAGAAATACTGAGAAATAGTGTTTTTGTGCACCAATATAGAGAATTTGTGCGTGAAATTAAATTAACACAAGCCAAATGTAAGGATATAAACCAGTGAATAGTTATAATGTGTCAGCAAGATGTTCACATTTAATGTCTCATTATTTAAATTATGACATCTGGGGGTGGTTTTGATTGCATTCCCTGCCTTAGCCCCCCCCCCCAAAAAAAGTTTAATCCATTCGCACAAAATTTAAGTTTTTCCCCGCACCTCCGATTAGCACGGTTAGCCATGTACGGTGCGAAAGAAGTTGAACATACATACATACATCGTTTGTTGTCCTTCCCCCGCACCTACGATTAGCACGGTTGGCTAACGTATGGTGTGAAAGAGGTTCAACACACGTACATACTTAAGGTGATAGTGTTTATACGTGTACTAGCCTTTTGCCCGTCCAATGACGTGTGTATTGCAGTAAACCTGAAACTTGCAAGCGAAAAAGCAGACACCGACGTGGTATTGATTGCATCAATTCGTGTACAATTAGTAAGGCCGCGGTGACACAGACCTATTTCATTTTAAGGTTATAATCCCTTGTTCATCATGACGTCCTTTTTACTTAGATGTCTCAACAGCGTCACGGAGATCACGTGACGTGAGGGTTCTACCTTTGTAGTGAGGGTTGTAAGTTGAGGCTGAGGAGAGGGGAGGAGGCGCCTCGCCCCCCCCCCCATGTGGGGTGACGTCACCTGTTAATTATGATTAACGGAGGGCGGGTGTCCATTTGGAGGACGTCACCTGTTCATGATTATGAATTATGGGAGCTGTTTGATGTGGAGTGACGTCACCTGATCATGATTATTAATTAGGGGGGGGGTTCTCCATGCGGAATGATGTCACCCGCTCATGATTATTAATGAGGGGCAGGTCCAGGTGGAGGACGTAACATATTCTTTGGGTCTTTCGGTAAAGTGACGTAGATAGGTGTGTTGAAGAGTGAAACCACAACATTTACAATTTTTGAGTACGACGCTTCGTTTTTTTTTACTAATTGGCCATGTCGGGTGGTGGAGGGTTACGACACATTTATTAATAACGCGATCTAACCCAAAAACATTTATTCTGAATAATGTTGGTCGCGACAGCCTACGTGTTGAACTGAAAGTCTCGTAGGTAAAAAACATTATAGTAGATCACGACGTTTCGATCGCCACATAAGCAACCACCTGAAGACGATTGCTTGTGTGGCGATCGAAACTTCGTGATCTATTATTATTATTTTTCTACCTACGTGACTTTACCGAAACAACCAAAGAGTTTGGATTCCTGCAGTCACGAAAGCTTCAAATCAAGAGTAAACGACTTGAATACATAATGGCATATTCCCATTAGCCCTCTTCTGCATGGTAAAGATTCTACGCTTTTTACCGTGTCAGTACTTAGTAAAATGATCTTTCCACACATGCACAATTTACACGTATCTTCAGTTTGACAGCCATCACCATTTGAAGTACGTTTAATGTCTGAAATAATAATCATGCTTTACAGATCCGTGTCAATGTGGGACGGATTGAAGGACTCCCCCTTTTGCATGTCGGTAACAGAGATTGTCTGACCGTACTTCATTCACCACGTTGGTCTGTGAAATGTGGTGGTCGCGTGGATTTTTCTCCAGGCCCTCGGCTTTTTATCCTCCGCACTTAGAATCAACGTGCATTTAGAGTATTTGGCAGTTTTACATTTTCCAACCGATGAACCACTTTGTTGGGCTATCATTTGTGTCCAGGTCGCTTCTGAAAAAAAAAGAGATTAATAGCTCAGCGGGCCTTACCTGCTATAATGCAAAAGTGTAGTTTTGGTGAAGGTGGTGCACAGAATATGTTCCCACATCAGGAAATCGAATTCATAAAGAACGATAACGTGAATCAATGATAAAACGTGGCCCCACAACGTACGTCAACACGGCAAGGAAGAGTTTCACGTGGTGAACGTAGCCATATGTTTTACAGGAAGTGCGGACTGCTGTACAACATTTTTTTTGAGGACCAGTTTTGCAGTTCGGACCAATAAAATACGTTTTTACTGCATCGAGTAAATCTGTAAGCCGTATTCCAGCCAGCAGAGGGGCATTCGATAGATAAGATAAACTCGGACATACGTTTGATCTTTGAAGCTGGCGATTTGTCCTTCGAAAATGTATTTTTTTATATATATACCGCGGAGCGTCTGCAGATTTAGCGTGCCGTGCCACGCGCTTTCGCCGATGATGCCACCGCCCCGTCGTTCGCCGGCTGATACGAGGAACCCGCGCGGTAAATCAACGACAACGAGAAGGTTTCGACATAGCGTAGGGGGTCAATGTTGAGAGATTGGGATAATATTTTACTGCCACTTGTGGTCAGACGATTTTGGAGAGCAGATGCTTCTTGGCTGCATTAATTACCAACTCTCCGCTCGGTGCACGTCGCCAGAACAAGAGGGTTTTGCTTGCCAGGAGGCGCCGTTTACTGGCCCGGCTTGCCGGGCGATGCGCAAGCGGGATCTCCCTCCATCAGCGTGCCAATTTAATTGAAGCGTTGCATACAATGGCCCAATTAATGGTGCGTGGGGTTTCTTAAGGCTGCTCATGGTGTGTGGTACATTGACAATGGCTTTGCGTTAATGCTGGGCACAATGGTATCTTCATCTTGCTTTTGCAATTCCCAATGTAATTCCGATGGTTGCTGTCGGTAGAATTTTACGAGAAAGTGTCTGCTCAGAACTCGCAAAGAGCAGTGCATCATCTTGTGAACGAGGGCATGGCCGGTGCAAGTGGTTATGACAGAACTTTCAAAGAAGAGACCTTTAAAATATATATATTCCACGAAACAAGAAACAAGAATGCGTGCAAAAATGAATCACAACTTCAACTCGTGGCGATTCATATATTCGCTGGGTGATTGAAGGGGTGTGTATGGTCTCTTTGCCTAGAATGTAGACAGATGCCATCGCAGCTGTGGTGATGTGGCCCGAAAGCAGCTGCCAAGTGGCTCTGCATCAGCAAGGCCCCATGTTGCCCAATTATCCCGTTTTATTACCGGAGCCAGCGTGTGTCGCACCAGCCGCAACGGGAGGATGCATGTGGACACATTTAACACACACGTGTAATAGCTACAGAGGTATCAGCTACAGCCCTACCATAGCTTTGCTCACACCACAGCTGACCAGAGGACACGAAATGTACCCCATTACATGCAACCTTCATTTAGGATTTTGGAGGTGAATCATTTACAGCTATTTCGTCAATTCCACTGCTGGATGAAGGTCTCCCCATACTTCACCGCACACCGGTCAGTGCAGATTGGCGAATTAGAGGTTGTTGGAAGGGCCGGGTCAGATATCACTCAACCGTTGATGTCAGCCGTGGCCAGGAATTAATCCTCTGTTAGGTGACCTTAGCCCAATGTCCTAATTTGCTTAAGCATCCTTTAATCCTATAATCCGTCCCGTTTTGAAGTTTCCTGCACCAAAACTTCCGTTTGGCCGAGTCAATGGTGATGCCTCGCCCGAGAAAGCGCATTCCCCCCCACCACCACCCTGAAGTTCGCCGTCGCAAGCGAGCCCATCTCAGCTCGAGCAGACGCAGCAGCGCCATGCCGTGAGTGGTCTGGGAAAAGGGGGTTAATAACTCACCGCTGTCATCGCGTGAAGACCATCTGCCGTCACTACCGCCTCCGCCGTAATGGCTCTCCTGATGGGGCCTAATGTGAGCTCACTCGTGACAGCCTGCAGCTTGGATCCATGGGTTTGATAATTTAATAACGATTTCCAAAACATGCAATGGATGCCGATTTTGTTGTTGTTGCTGTTGTTGTTTCAAAACAAGTCTGCGTTATATACTCGAAATATACTTTTAAGAGATCCGAGCCCTTACATTTTGCTTAGTGTGTCCCACCACTAAGGATGCATTTGACAATGAGTATGCTGGTGCAGAAATTTGTAGCAAAAACGATCATCGGTATTAACTTTGATTTTCAGTATGTATGTACACGTAACAATGCCAAAGCATTGCTGGTTGAAGGCCGGTCACTTGGGTAGTTTTGGCCATATTTCACCACACTGGTCAGCGCGATTAAATTCAAGGCGGCGCCTGGGACTGGTTTATCTCGAAATTTCCTAACCACAGCAAACACCACTCCACCTGATATTCAGTTCACCGTCCGTACACGACGTGTTATGGATGTTATTTAAATGCTGCGCTGCGTGTGGCTCGTAAAAGCACAAGTAAGCAGGCGTTTACACTTGAAGGATCGGAGGATGAGGACGCGCTGCTAATTGTTTATTAGCCCACCAAACGCCTTCATTTCAAGCCATATGGAACGTGCGCTCGTTGTATGAATATTTAGATGCCTTAAAGCAAACGGTCTCCTTTCTGCAACTAAAAGCACCACTTATTACTTGAGCACGTAAATGAATAAGTGCTCTTCGGTTCTTTCGGTAAAGTCACGTAGTCACGAAAGCTTCAAATCAAGATTAAATGAATAAGCTTACAATAATCTCTTGCCACGTGAAAATAATAATAATAATGTTTTAGCCCATCAGCCTGATAGTGCATTGTCTTTGTACTTTTTGATTTAAAGCTGTCGTGACTGCAGGGATTCATATTCTTGGTTCTTTCGGTAAAGTCATGTAGAAGGGAAACAATAAAATACATTTTTATTATTTTTTATTATTTTATTGTTTCCCTTCTACGTGACTTTACCGAAAGAACCAAGAATATGTCGTTGTACTGTTCGCCTTTGGCGCTCTGGTCTAACACTGGTGAGAATAGGCCCTAAGGAAGGCTGTCTCTGGTGTAGGCCGATCAGTTTAAAAAACAATGCATATGTTATCAGAGGATAGTTGTTTGAATGTTCACCACAAGCACGTGTGGTTAATGCGAACTTGATTCCTTGCAATATATTTCGATTTGGTGTATGAACATCTTAACACCTGCTTTATTGCCAGTAAGGGTAAAACCATATTCTTATTTTTTTCATAGCCCAAGAGTCCTCTGGACCAGTGTTTTGCACCAGCTTTAATACAACTCGCGACTGATTTCGACCTTCTGAGTCTCATAATTAGTCAGACCTGCTAAACAACTATTCCCTGGCTGTCGGATGCTGCACGCCAGAGCATTCACGAGCATTAACATTTAAAAATGCATTTATGAGACTCAGAACGCAAAACTGGGTCCCGTTGTAAAGGTAGCGAGCTCCTAACAATCACATTTGGCCATCCAGCAGTATTTTTTTACGCATGCCTGAAACCGCCGAGGGGACCACAGAAGGTGGAAACTGGTCCAGAGTGTTTTCCTTCATGAAGCAAAAACTGCTGGAAACTATTTGTCAGAAATGCTCTGGCATGCTTGACCAGTTATTTTATTTTCAAGTGGCCAGACCGACTCTCGACTAATTTAATTATCAATGCGTAACCACCACGACAGTGCGCATAGCAAGGGCTTAACTACGCGTCAATTTCTAATGTCTAACACTCACGAATCATGCATTGAATCGCGGATATGAGGATAAATTATGTACGATTCATGTACAGATAGCACGTTTGACGCTTGTTTCGCAGGTGCGTGGTTTGAGCCCAGCGGACGCCCTGGCAAATGCTTCGGATGTATTGAGCCAAAAGTGCCACGTGCCGTCTCGTGATGTACTTTGAAAGAAGAAAAAAAAGTGGGCCATGTGTATCGACGTAATGGTCCAAATTTGTAAATTAAACTCTGACACTGTTATTTTATCAGGTAAGGCCCACTGAGCTATGCAGCTATTTTGTAGAAGTGCCTTGGCCGAAAATTATAGCTCAAAGAAGTGGCTTATCATGGGGACATTTATAACAGCCAAATACTTCGATTAGCACGGTTGGCTATGTACGGTGCGAAAGAAGTTCAACATGCATACATACAAATGCACGTTGATCTAAAAGTCGAGGGAAAAACCGGAGGACCCGGAGAAAAATTCATGCGACCACGGGGAGAACATGCAAACTCGAAATATACAGGCATCGTCAGGGTTGGGATTGAACCCGCGACCTCCTGTAAACCAGGCGAGGGAGATAACATTTTGCCACCGTAAATTGAGTAACAAGGACACATCGCCTGTTGTGAGGAAACTGTGGGAGACTCTGGTCGTCTGTGAAACATAGAACCTTCGTCAAAGTCTTGCGCTACGCGAACGGCTTGAAGCCAATTATTGTCAATATTTTATTTGAATTATTTGAATGCGTTTTTCTATGTGTAGATGTAATTGGTTCACGTGATTCCTGTGGCCACCAGATGCCGAAACATTCACCTCAATAGACTATAACGGATTCTTGAATGGAATCGGAAGCTGGACTGCACTAATGATGGCTTGTCAGTGCAAGCCCTGTGCGGTGTCCTCAAGGGGGCTACCGCGGTGCAGAGACAGTGCGTGTGAGGGGGGGGGGGAGGGGCTACTGTAAGGACGGAGCCCGGGTGTCGCTGAGAAGGGGGTCGCGTCAGAACGTGACCGCGAGGTGAACCCGGGAGGGCACGTGACCGGACGAGGGGGGGGGGCCCCCAGTCGGGGGTGAATGGATCACATGATGGGGATGCAGAGTCCCCACGAGGGTTCTGGAAGGGGGGCGTGGCCAGGGGCGTGGCCGGCCACGCCAGGCAGCCAGTTAGCTGCCCTGGTCTAACTATAGAATTGTCTCTCCGAGTGTCCATTTAGTTAGCCGTGGTGGTCACCACCCTATGCTGTTATCCCGTTAGAGTTACCCGTTGTGTTAATAAACGTGTTGCCTCCAAGTACAATTGTGTGCCTAGGATACACACTACACCTGTATTAGAAAACTACACATGGAAGCCGATACCACAAAACTTGATCTAAATTTCCTTCAAGAGGCCTGTCCACACAGCAGAGGACAGTACTTTCCCACCTGCCCTGCTAAAACAAAATAATGTTCATCAGTCGAGCAAAACCAAGATGTTTCTTATTCAGAGCTGATATTTGTCCAAGTTATGTGCAGTCATTGGTAAACGGTCTGAAACCATCAAGTCACTGCCCTCGAGCACCCACCGTTGTGTTGTGCCCTAGTCTTTAAAGCAATGGGGAGATGAATTCCTGCACCCGCATTTGTATACACACATTGTGCAAAGGTCCCCCGTATAGCTTTTAACCGACTGTTGGGCAGGTGCTGTGATCGAGCACCTTTGAAGGTCGGCACGGCACACAAACTGGTGGGTAACCAACACCACACCCGACTGACTTTGTCTCCCTCGTGGCGATATTTACACATTTGACCAGGTACCCATGAGTCGACCCAGGGGAGGCCACAGGACGAGATCAGATAATCGATACTGGTGTTGGTGACCCTGAGCAGGAATCTAACTCTTGTCACCAGATTTGGAGTGCGGCACGCTGACCGCTAAAGTACCTCTCTCCACGTACACGTACAAAAACACCCAGACGGTGTGCCCTGTTCGTCACGCTTACACTGAATACCATCAAGCATCCCTGTGGCCAGCTTTGAGACAGGTCTCGTGAAACCTGCCAGCAAAATAACAAAATGGAACAAATGTTGAAGGCCGGAGTTCGCGCACCCCAATTGCTTTGATTTTGGGCCCTGGCTTTGCGATGATTACTGCCCACAAAGCCGCAAACCACGATCCAATAGTGTAAAACAGACCCGGAATTTCCCCCTGTTGCGCAGTGCATCATTATTCTCATGAATGGTCCACGTTGCACATTGTTGCCCATTCTCTTTCATCATGATCACCCAGAAGATAATGAAATGTCCTGTTTTTTCATTTACTCTATCGCTCCCTTATATTCCACCCCCTCCCCCGCCCCAACTCCTTACGAGCTCAACAATGACCCGCCGGCGAGCTTTCATTTAGTCTATTTTGATGTGCTGCAAATAAAATCTTTTGGCATACGTCTGCCTCTCACCCAGGCCCTCGCAATAAAAATAATTGGGGACCGACCGCCTACATCTGCGCTTTGTGTTTGACACTGCGGAGCAAAAGTCGCGGGGGGGGGATAATTTTTTGGCTGTGTTTTTCTTCTTTTTAGTTTGCATTCCTGTAGTGAGCATTCCTGTAGTGAGCATTCCAGGGCCGTTGCTGAAAAGCGAGATGGAAATTCCTGTCACGGCCAGAGGACGAGGTTTGCTCGAGAGAGCTGAGAGGCAGCAATGCCTGGATGCTTTCATAGCTTCAAAGCCTCCGCCTCTCACACCTGTCATTACCAAGTCTCAGATTGCGCGCTTCAAGGGGCGCGTTAGTCGAACGCTCCGGATTTAATGGCCCCCGTAGTTTTCGACACGAGGCCCAACAATATGTGGTCCGATGGGAATAACATCAGCGCAAGCAACGTAAAACAGGCCGAGCGCTTTGCAACGCAATAATGCCACTATACTGATGATTGCTGGTCTGAAGAAGCGCCATTTCCCTTAAATGTCAGCCCGCGATATGTTATTTTTTGTCATTATAAGGTGGTGGTAATGGCAAAGAGGATGCGTTGCTCTTATAATCTTAAGCTGCAGCCTTCTCTTACCATTGCCCCCTTAATCTATCCGCAGATGTAAGCACTCTTCCACTGCCAAGCCTTTGGAGACCTCCGAGCAATTGGTTGAGAGAAGCTCAATGAAGCGACCTAATGAAGCGTAATAGAGCAATCACTCCCGAGCACCTGACAATACGCTTGCTCCCACGTACCAACCACTCGATGCCTTTCCAATGAGACGCTGGGTAAATTAAACGAATCGTTCGGCGACGCGGCTTTGGCAGTGGCGCACGATGCGACGACTAATAAACGCGATAACAATGGGGCCTTTAAAGGAGAAAAAAAACACGTTTAATCGGTGACGTTTTGGGCGATGGCCCTTTTTCAGAGCGGAGAGATAAGAGTGGTGTTAAGGGTTGGAGACTGCACTTAACACCATGGGAACTGGCCGGTGACCAGCTTTTAAATCGGCATAGGAATAGTTGCCCGACAGTCGTTTGCATGGTGCTCAATACTTTAGTTACTATGAGGTCAATATTCCGAGACCTTTTGAAGAAGTGCCATTGCCTAAAATGTCACAGATTCCATGCAGCGGTGTTATTGACAAACGTGTTGAATTTTTGTTGTTGTTAAATTAGTTCACTGTAATATTTAAAAAAAAAACTAATTATATCTCATTTTGATTCGTTCACTGTATCGTAAAGCCTTCTAACCACAAAATAATATTAAACAACGGCTATATTGTGCATTCCTTCGTCAAGTCTCTGCTGGATGAAGTCACCATCAAGCCGTGTCAGCCGTGGGGGTTTGCTTCACAATGCTTCACCGCGCGTTTATATCACGGTGGGATAGTCAGGAGATTTCTGCGGTGGTGCACTCTCCACCGATGTTCGCCTTGGCCAGGAATATAAAGCCATCTACCAATCGGAATGAGTTTGTAAGGTGACTTTAACGCAATGTACGAATCCAAACATCAGTTTATACTCCTTGGCAAACACCAACCCCGCGTCGAAGTTTCCTGCACAAATCTTCTGTTTGATCAAGTCAATCATTGTTTTTTTTTCGGTAAAGTCACGTAGAAATAAGAAAAATAAAAATAAAATTACATAATATACGACGTTTCGATTGCAACACAAGCAATCATCAGCAGGTAGAGGAAACACATAACCGCAGCTATATATATACAGACCTTAAGTAGGTGGAATTAACACAGATATACCAGGGGATACAGCGAGACAGAACGTCACACTAAATCAAACAGGGTTTAGCAAAGTTTGGAAACTATATAAAGCAACACAGACGGTTGGTTAAAACACAATTAAAGCATGGTTTGGTTGAATACGATGTTTCAAAGATTGTTAAATTGTAAGTTAAGTGTGAAATTTAAGATAGTGATAGAATACTTACCGTAGAGAGACCTATGGGGGGAGACACGCGCACAGTTAAGAAGTAAAGCAACTCTGTCCCGAGGCTTTAAAAAGGTTAGAAATGGAGGAGGGCTAGGACTCATAGACAATGGGACACGCAATTAGCACGAAACGTCGTATATTATGTAATTTTATTTTTATTTTTCTTATTTCTACGTGACTTTACCGAAAAAAACAAAGATTAATTCCTGCAGTCACGAAAGCATCAAATCTAGTTTGAACCACCTCTTCGGGGAGGAGTCTATGTCTTTGTGTTTTCTGTTGGTGTGTCTACCTTTGTGTCTTGAATTAGATTTATGACGCTGTGTTGTCTCTACCTGTGGTTGTGTACCTGGGTGCCTCTAAGTGTGCGCTGCTGCGCCCCCCTCTCTGTGTGTGCCTGACAACTGTGTGCCTGACAAGTCAATCTGGCAACAAATCCCAAAAAATGCAATTGCACACTTAGTTGAGACGCTGTGTAGCCTGATAGCACCGGCTTACTGGCGTTAGCCATGGCAGGGAATCTAACCCAGGTTCAAAGACTACTGAAGCACTGCACTACCACCCACCCAAATCCCAACGTGGTGTAAACACATTCGAATGAGATGCGTTTTTTTATTTTCAAATGAGGTTTTTTATTTTTCTTTTAGTAAACATAATAGATTGTCGCGAGCTCAAATAAACATGGCACTTCCGAGCATAAGCAGGTAATTGAAAACCCCATTAAAGTCTGGAGTGGCGTCAACATGTTTATCTCATTAATTCCAATATTGCACATTCCATAATGTGTGTGTGTAATGTAGCTAAACCATGCTGTATTAATATTAACCGTATTGATACACCACCCCGTGATGGAATTCTACGCGCCAGATCTCGGAGAGTGCAACCTGTTGAAAACGAAACTGCTTGCTCACAATTAAATGTCACGCGTCACCATCGATCCAATCTCAAACTTGACAAATGCATTAATTGCTCTTCATTTTGGTCGCAGCGACGTCAGACGGCCCTTGTTTGAATAAACGCGACTGTCTTAAGTGGAAAGGATAATCAAATGTGAAGTGTGGTAATGCAATAACATAATTATGTGTAGGCGTGTGTAACGCCCTCCCCCCCCCCCCCCCCCCCCCCACTGCCGCATACATTTTACACGAGCTCGATTTTATCATATTTTTGAAGCTAAGTAGAAATTATCCTGGTTAGTAATTAGATGGGACAATTTCATGGGAATATCAGGTGATATAGGCAGGGCGCTGCTGGGAGGCCAGGAAAGAGCAGTGTTGAGTTGCCGTAATTCCCATGTGTGGTGGGTTCTACCCCCGTATGAACGTAATGAAAAATTGATTCTTATTAACATTGAACAGTGTTTTATTAACAGTGGTCGAATTGCGATGTCGTGGACTGTAAGTTTCAACTCGGCACCTTTTGCACAGATTGACATTTGGTGACAACAATTCTCATCGAATCAAATGTATGTTACCCGGGCACAGCCACGCTGAATAATTAAATGTTTTTAGGGGCACATTAGGGAATTTTATTGTTGCCGTTTATTCAACGGCAACGATAATATTGGCTTTAAAGAAACAAACCCGCTGCGTCACATTGCAATTTTACAGCCCGCATAGCCTCACGTGATTTATTCTACACAGCTAAATTCTAATTTGGCTTTAGATTATGCCCGGTGTACAAATGAGTAATGATGAACGCAAATTGCTGACGAATTTTTGTTTTAGTGTAAGGGGAGCGGGGTGGGGTGTGGAGTGTGTGAATGTGTAACCAATTTAAATGAACGCAGCATCGCTAACACGGCCCATGCTTGCAGCACCGCGCACTTCGTGAGATTGTGCACACAAGCGGCCAGCTGGTATGAATGCGTAATGAAACGTAATTGGCTTACGGGCCCATAAGACCGTACATCATAGCCATTTCACGTCTTCACTTCACTAGAACAAAAACAAACTTCACCACGTGCTTCTCGCCTTTCTTGGAAAGGGCAGTGTCTACAAAATAAAACGATGTGCCTCTTTAGGGTTATGTGCCCATTTATGCAATGTTGAATGCAGACGGGGTTTTTTTAATGCAAGAATGCCGTGGGAAGAAAGCGGTTCTTCATTGAAATTTGCTGCGTTTATATTATTTGGCTACAATGAATTCCCACATGATGATAACCCACTTCAAATGGGCCATCATGTGTGACCAGGTCTCCTCTGAAAAACAGCTATTACCTCAATGGGCTTTACGCAGTAAATACAATTGTTTAGTGTTTCCTGTTTTATGGTCTGTAGCTGTATTGCAAATTCCTTTATTTTTGTCACATTAAGAATTTCATCATAGATAGATGGACGCCTTAGATTTCTTGCGTTTGGCAATGGGGTTCATGAATTGGCTATGCATAGTGCAGATATGTCAAATTTGAGACGGACAGATTTTCACGTACGTACGTAGAACTTCTTTTGCACCGTACGTAGCCAACTGTGCTCATCGGAGGTACGGCATGCAAGCTATCCATGCACCATCCTGTATCAGAGCACAGCTCTGGAGGATGATGTCACTTCACACTCGTTGCACAATCTGTGTATCGTCTCGCCATTATTGTTGATAGCATTTAAAGCAACCCACATTTTTTTATTTAGAAAAAATCGAGTCAAAACAGATATTCAGTATCACGGCTCTTTTGTGTAACCATTGATGACGGGCCTGAGGCCAGGAACTCAAACACTGGAGAATTTCAGTTTAATCACCAACGTGAAATTAGGGCTGCATTCGTCCAGCAATGGATTTACACATTGCCAATTCACTCCCATTCAATATTCGATCTGCTGAGTCCCACGGTTTATTTAAATCCTGCCTTAAGACAATTTTTTCCTCTTGAAGGCCTTTCTCCTGGTTAAATTTGTTACATTTTTAGGAGTGCGTGTGGGGGGGGGGGGGGGTTATTTGCATTCGTGGTCAAATCATGAACTTGTGTGCTTATATTAGGTTTTAGAATAGCGCAAATTATTTATTTGCTTTTAGCTCTGTGCAGTGCCTTGCGACCTCTGGGTGAAACGCGCTTTACGAGTGTGCATTATTATTGAAAGGTGCATCTCCGTGTTGCTTGCCACTCGAGAATGGACGTAATTACAAGGATGAGTAAGTTAAACCTAACTCCAGGGAAACTAAAGTTGCACGAGGTGACCTGATCTGAACAGCGGGGGGGGGGGGGGGGGGGGCAAAATGTAGGATGGTGAATACCAACAGCCGGTAACCACCGCCTCACTGCCAGTCATAAACAGATATTCAGCAAATATAATATCAGAGAGTGCACAAAAGTCTCGTACTTGGTTGGATAAGATGAAGAGAGGGGATTAAGCCATGTATTATTGGAAAGTTAAATATGCCGCCAAAGGTGCTAAGTGACATTGATTATTCACTCTTGTTTATGACAAAGTTGACCCTATCTATGGACTTCCCTCTGAGCGAGAACGCTGAGCAGGAGCACAAATTATGAAACTGTAAGCTGCACTTGACATATGGACCTTAAAACTATAAATTTTTGAGTTTTATTTTTCGCCACAGATCAAATTAAGTGTTTAAAATTTAAAGGTTTCAGGTTTTTCTTCTTCTTTAAATTGCGGTTTATGGGGCATGTACCTCACTGTTTATTGGCCCGACCTCAGCAACTTGAAGCTCTGAAGTCAGCGTCCTGTCAGCAGAGGGGGAAAAAAAGTCCCCCAGCCATTATCAGAGCAAAGTTGAACATGTGGTGTGTGCACTGCTTGAACCTTTTATCTGTGGATCCGAGCAATAATAATGCCCATTATTTACAAACGAAAACCTGAGCCTGAAGAATGTTTTTTTTCTTTTTCAGATGGGTCCTGGATTAGGATGTTTTGCCAATTCCAATCGTCAGTGTTTGTCTTTGCATGGGAGGAAACCAGACAACCCGGCGAAACCCCTCGACACACGCAAAGACAAAACGCACGCACACACACACACACGAGGGGATGCCACTCAGCACCGCCATCTCCTGGCCATGCCTCGCAGCCCCATGCCTACAGCACCTGGTCAAACGTGGCCACCCATCGACGTGTTAACCAGCTTCAATTCTGCTTGGCTTCCAAGATCCAACAAGCTCGAGCACATTCAGGGCGATTTCATTTCTAGGCAAATTCGTTTTAGGCGAATAACTTATGAACTCCCACATACCAATACGATTGAGAAATACCTCTTTATTTTGCAAGTATCCCGACGTTTTGTGTGTGTGCGTGTATCCAGCGGGGAGTGGTGGCACATTGGTTAGCGCGCTGCACTGCACTGCATACCCAGCGAGCGGCTTAAGTTTGATTCCTGGCCACAGCTAACAAGAGTGGCTCAATGCTGATTGAACTGATCCCTCGCCTTCCCAGGTCGACTCGGCGTTAAATGAGCGTCTGGTGGGATGAGTAAACATTAGCGGTGGGAAGACGAAGACGGCTGGCTTGGTTCTGACGACACTGTATATGAAAGGATATATGGGACATCTTTGCTTTTGCATCAAAAGAAATCGCTCCGTGGTTCGGGAGAAATAATGATGTCTGCACTGTCATTGTTCAAAGCCTAGGGAGCATCTATGGAACTTATCACAATACGCCATCGGGCCTTCACATGAAGCGCTTGGCCTTTGCATGGGAGTAGTGAGTTGGCTGAAAAGGGCTAGCGGTGTCTTTCGGCAAATAACAACATTCACCCACTGCATTAAAAAAAATGTCGCAGGGGAGAAAGTATACATTTACCATACTGCATTGATAACATTCCGCGAGATTTTATTTGCAATTCAATCGCATGCCCTTTGGACGAGCCCAATTAAACATTACAGAAAATTCACGCACAATCCTAGCCACACATTTCATTTCCTATAACCAAATCTCACTTAAGCCACAGTTGGTTAATGGATGGGTGACTGCCAGCGCTTGCCAGGTGTTGTAGGAAAGAGGTTGCAAGTTGGCGAGAGCCAGGGAATGACAGGGCTATGCGTCACCGCCGTGGTGGTGAGTTTCCCCAACCGACAACCGCTTTCTCCCACATACCAGAAGCCTATTAGTTGTTCAGTGACCAAGATAGTGGAATGGTGGGTGTCCCTGCTCAAGAATAGTGCTTCAATAACAGGTGGGGTAATTGATATTGAGTAGGTGTGGGGTGGCGGGGTTGGTGTTGAGCTGATCCAAACAGGTGCTGAGCCAGTCGAGAAGCGATTACGGGCAGTACAGCAAGGCGCAGAGAGATTCTCGCAACGGGACGTGGATCGGAGTGATGACAGTCTACAGCACAGAGAGGTGGGGAGGGGGAGGCGAGCCGACTGGGAGAAACGGGCTGCCTTCGTGAGCACGGAGTGCAGGAGGGACAGTAAACGCGATTTACAAATGCTTGCATATTTCACGAATGGTGCGATGCAATGTTCTCCATCGAGAGCTCCGAGGGCGCCGAGCCAGAGCTTAAAGTCCCCCGGGTGGACCACGAAGTGCCGCTTCGCAAAAACGCCCCCGACGATGCTCACCGGTTCTCCCTCGAAGGCTGCTCCAGTGACATCGGCGCGTGATAGCCGAACCAGCGCCCTGGGTGTCCCGACCTGCCATTCCCAACCCACAATTGGGCCGGCAGCCATGGTGAAGTGTGCTCACTATCTCCTTCAAATTTTTGTTTTGTTTTTTAACCAAGGCCCACCGAGCTGTATAGCTCTTTTTCAGAAGCGACCTGGCCACGAATCATAGCTCAAGGAAGTGGCTTGTCACGTGGACATTCATAGCAGCCAAATACTCGAAACGCGTGTTTCAAAATGTGGAGGGAAAAACCCGGAGGACTCGGAGAGAACATGCAAGCTCCAAATATACAGCAGCAGGCGTCAGGGTGGGATTGAAGCCACGACCTCCTGCATACCTGGCGAGGTAGTTATCATAACCCCTTACAACCCGCAAGGCACGTGAAAAGCCCTCATCCAGCCGTGAGTTGACGATGTGAATGGTTCAGGTGTCTTATTGCTCCATAACCACGCTAAAAATGGGGCCTGGAGCACAGCACGCCACAGTGGTAATGGGACGTGGTTGAGGCTGCCCCATACCTGGGTGGGTTTATCCCCCCGAGGGCTTTTGCCTTTAACTGGGCGATGTGAGGCGAGCGATTGATTCAGCAAGTTTGGCTGAGAGCGGTTTAGGAATTGGCGGTATATTCTAATGAAAGGAACCCACCCCCCTCATTTTATGAAAATTTGGTGGAATGTAAGAGAGGTGTGAACGAGAAGGTGACGAGGGCGAGTGGCAATATCACCGCAGACTCCTCGTGCACTCTGCTCCCGTTTGTCACGAATCTCAAGAGGAGGAGATGCTGAAGTCAAACATTGCTCGTGGCACATCTTTTGATGACAGTGGGATAGCTGAGCGCTTGTTCTTCACAGGGATGGATCGAGTAAATAGAACTTTGAAACGCTGCGTGCTCAGATTGCACAAGTGATCGGGCAGTTTCCGAAGGGGGCCTTCAAGCAGTGCGGGCGAGCGAAACGTTGGACGTCGCGTCGAAAAATGCATGGTGCAAACCCGAATATAGCATCGGGGAGCTGAAACGTTCACTCATCGGTTCGCCAGACAACGGATTTCGCCGTATTAATTCGTGAAATTACGGCGCCGAAAAACGTATGTGCAGCAAGGTGGCTTGATACCCAATGGTGGTGCCGGGGTATAGGCAAACAAAGCAAAAGTTAAGGAGCCCAATACACTTAAGGGGCCCCCGATGCACGTGTCAAAAAGAGCGGTGAATTAAATATCAGCTTAAGTTAAAATTCTAAGAAAAAATGTAAAGTTAATGAACGTAAAATGCCAATTCATCTCTCTCAAATCTAACTTGTCTGCATCTCGCTTCTCTCATCTCACTCAATCTCTATTTTGTCTACGTATTTATTATCTCGCTACATTTCTGGTATCGCTATCCATTAGTCTATATCATAGCTATCATCTCACAAAGAGTTTGTAAATTTAATCTGCTCTGGGCTCCCTCTGGGTCAGCGGCACCAAATGCTTTAACACTGTCGGGTCAAATTCGATGTTGCCACCATATCTTGAGAAAAGAGCGAGAGGAGGCGGATCGCGCAGTGTCAAGCAGTGTACTCGACAACGGCAGTTTGCAATATGAAGGGTAGGTGGTGCTGTTAGCTTATCGTCGGCAACACACCTTCGCTAAAGTGGTTTTGTACGCCACGTCAAAATACACACAAAGCCTGTTGTCATTAAAACAATGAGCGGGATTAGAGGGAGTCTCCGACACAATACATGCAGACCATCATACAAAAAAATATAACTCGTGGTGGTTTAGACAGTCTCAAGCTGAAATTTGGTACAATATGCAGGTTCGGAGACCCTCCCCCCACATTGATGGCAAATAAAAGTAAGCGGGCTTACTGCACGACACGTCACTCTAACGGAATGACGGCCAATTGGCTAGAGCAGGGGTTGGTAACCAAAAATAACAATTAAAGACTTTTTCTTTAAAATTCGGTAGCGAAAACTCAATATTTCCAGAGCCGCAATGCATGTTGAATAACGGCACGAAGCAGTCCTCATACCAACGACGGAGCGTGTATATATTCATTTAATAATGTAATTCGTCGTTAGTTATCATTGCAGTGTGGATGCATACTCTACAGGAGCTCGAAAGACGCAGGCACCACCCCATATCCTCCAAAACGCTGCCATCAGAAGTGAGGGTTAGTGGGGGGGGGGAAATGTGCGGCAGTCGTGCCGGTCAGCAGTAGTGCTTGCTGGATGGTGACAAACGATCTAGTTAGCAGCCGGACAGCCCACAGGGGCTCCAACCGTACAGGCCATTGCTCTAGCTTTACGTTGAAGACGCTTCCGTGCAATCGCACAAACAAAAAAAACTACTCGCTCAGGCATTCGCTGGTGCGCGTATGCAAAGAAAAAAAAGACGCAGACCACCTGCGTAGCCCTACGAATAGGCCGTCGGGACAAAGTGCTGTTTTGTAAGCAACCTACGCAAGCCGGCATGGCACACGAGGGGCTGGTGTGGCCAAAGCTACCGCGATACCCCCGCAAGTGCTCATATTTACACACTCGTTTATGGCCGAGATCGAGCTAGGAAAGGCCCCTCCAGCACCTGCTCAGATGTTCGTCAGCGGTGTTAGCCGTGAGCGGGAATCGAACTCGGGTTGCCAGGACGCACTGCAGTGTGCTCGACACGACTTCCACTTGTGTGGAAGTAGCGGACCACCCAGTTTGTGCAGCGTGGTCCAGATGTCTTGTGACCCCCGCAATTAATTATCCCTTTTTTTTTCCAAGTAAGGTTTGTAAAAAAAAAGAAATGAACGTGCAATAGAAAACAATGTTCGGGGGTCAATCAATTTGGGGTCGCAAGACATTTGGACGACCCTTTGCTCTCCTACTCTAATAGTGCGATATTTAATTCTAGATTTGAAGCTTTCGTGACTGCAAGGATGCATACTCTTTGTTTTTTTTTCGGTAAAGTCACGTAGGTATAAAAAAAAAATCAATGAAAGAAATGAAAACAACTAAATTCAATCACGACGTTTCGGGCGCAACACAAACGTCCGTCATCAGGTGGGGACAAACACAGCGAAGACCGTTGCTGAGATATGTCAATGAGATCGCTCTGACACGGGTTTATATAGCCGAGGGTGGGGGGGGAGACGAGGGCAGGGTGGGTATGGGGGCTGGGCGTGGGCTGGGGGAGCCGATCCCAAAGATGTGGATACAGCTCGAGTCCCACGGGGGGGGGGGGGGGGGGGAAGTGGGGGAGAGTGGAATCGGACAAAAGTACTACACGATTGGAAAGCTGCATCTCAAATTTCCTAGTGATGTGCAAGGCTGGGAGTAAAAGATTGGTGATGTGGATATGAATATAAACTCTGAAGGCAGCTAGGGTTTAACTTGGTTAATAACATCTTTCCAATGATTGCTCAGTTTGAATACATTTTCTCGGTTGAAGTTATGTCTATGTTTGTATATCTGGATGGCCTCATGGACAAACCTTTGGTAGTACCCAGACGGCTTGCAGAGCACCTTGGTCTCAGAAAAGATAATATCATGAGAACCCGCTGTGTTGAAACAATGATCAGCCACGGCCGAAGAATTTGTTCTGTCGTGTTTCAAATCTGATTTGTGTTCGCGAATTCGGTCATAAATATGTTGTTTCGTCTCCCCGATATAGCAGTCACCACAGGTACAACTCAATTTGTAAACACCGGGGTACTGTAAGTCCGGAATGACATCCTTTACGGATGGGATCAGATCACGGATTTTGTGTACTGTATTGAACCGGACCTGGATCTTGTGTTTGTTTAGAATTTTAGAAACCTTTTTAGTAACGCCTGCTATGTATGATAACGTGATAATTTAGATCGAAGTTTCAGGTGGTTGTTTCTGTATGGTGGAAGAAACAGCTTGGTGGATAGTACGGTCAGAGTATCCGTTCATCTTGAGGGCCAGATGTACATGTTTTAATTCACTGGCCAGGTGGTGTTGGTCAGAGATGCAATGAGCCCTATGGTATAGTGTTTTGATGAGGGAATTATTTTGAGCCGGGTGGTAGTGGGAATCAGGTTTCAAGTCGGAATCTATAAATAGAATGTCCCAAAGAGCCATCAGGCCTCCTCTCAAACAGAACATCCAAGAATGGCAGCTTGCCATCTTTCTCCACTTCCATGGTGAATTTGATGGATGAGTTTCTGGAATTGATGTGGTCTAGGAAATGGTTCAATGCTGGGAGGCCATTTGGCCAAATGACGAAAGTGTCATCCACATATCTCTTCCACAGGGAAGGACGAAGGGTGGATGTCTGGATGGCGTCTGATTCAAACTTCTCCGTTAAAACATTGGCTATCACTGGTGACAAGGGGAAACCCATAGGGGTACCCTCATGTTGTTTATAGAAGGTATCATTCCAGGTAAAGTAAGTGTTGGTGAGGCAGTGCCTAACCAGCGCAGGTACATCCGGGTTCAGTCCATGTTGGACCAAGTCTTCAATTATTGTTATGGTGTCAGGCGCTGGGACCTTGGTGAACAGAGAGACCACATCAAAGCTGACGAGGATATCGTCAGGAGACAGTACAATGTCCTTGACCATAGAAACCAATTGGGTTGAGTTAAGTACTGCTGAGGTGGTCTTGCCAGTGAAGGGAAGCAGAGTGTCCGATAAAAAAAACGGGCTAGCTTGTAGGTAGGAGAGTTTATCGTGGACACGATGGGCCATAGTGGGGTACCTTGTTTATGGATCTTGGGAAGACCATAGAATCTGGGAGGTCTTGCAGCCGAGGGTTTTAGGGAGGGACGTTTGGTTGGTTCGATTAGGGAAGTCGAACTAGTGATGTTGGTTTATGTCGTTAGGCTGTTAGTAGGATCACTTTTAATTTTGGAGTAACTCCCATTATTGAGTAGGTCCTGGATTTTGTTGTTGTATGAGTTTTTATCCATATTGACAGTGGCATTGCCCTTGTCGGCCGAGAGGATGACTATATTCATCCCTCTTTTTCAAATTCGCGAGTTCAGAGCGTTCGTTTTTGCGAATGTTGTTAATGGATTTCTTAGCATTCTTGAGAATAGTGGCTATTTCAGCTCTCGCAACGTCCGCTTGGATGTGTCCTATGCCTTTGAGCGCTACATCGACCTGAGAGATCATATCCTCTACTGGTATATGTTTAGGGGTGACAGCGAAATTTAGCCCTTTGGCCAGTACCGTTTTCAGATTGTCCGAAATTGGGACGTTACTCTGATTAATGACGATCTTGTTAACATCCAGCTTTGTGATGTGTGGTTCTGGCTTCTTCTTTGATAGGAGGTTGAATTTAGCGATCAGGTTAGCTTTGCATTTGGCTGACAGTGAATCAGCAGAGGCAACAGTCATGTTGTCAACGTGGTTCCAATCAGAAGGGGGCATTTTTTGTTTTAACATGAAATGTGATTGTAAGAGAATCTTGTCTAAACTATCGAGTTTAAATCGGAGTAATCTTATTCTCTCTGAGATTAGTGATAGGCTAGCTTTAAACAAAACCCGTTTAGAGTTCGGTGAAGATACAGCAGCAGATGTGAGTGTGAAAGCGATGGGTATTACCTTGTTATCGCGGCATCTCTTGAGGAAGGTAAGCGTCTCGATTAGCTGTGACTTCTTGTCTCGTTGTCTGTTAAAAACTCACAGATAAGTGAAATTCCTCCACGTAGAGGGTATTAATTCTAGATTTGAAGATTTGAAGTGCGAGATTGCTTACTCGGCATTCTCACGGTGAAACTCACTTATAAGCGGAAAATTTAGACCGTTAAGACGGGGACATTGAAAGCAAGGGGTTCCTTGGACCCCGAATGTTATTTTATTTTTAAAGCCTCGGCCAATAAGTAACAGAGCAACATTACTGCAATTCACATTGCGATAAGATATTATTATTATTATCACTGCATTGGCAAAACACGTACACAGTCTACGGATGGGTGGCCCATTGCGTTTGCCCGTGTGCGAGTGAAGCGTGTAACGTGCCGCCTGCAGCGGTCAGCTGTAAATAAAGAACGATTATTGTACGAGTGCAGAGCAGGTGCATTGGAGGAAAGAACAGTTCGGCGAGCAGGACCTCGGATTTTAACAACCCTACGGGAAATTATGGATAGAGCAACTGCTTTATTAGGGTCAAAATGAATTACCTGTAGCACGGCGATAAATCCTGCAGCGTAATTTGGTAATTAAAGCGACGGTATCACGTGGTGTATTCACGACTGGCGGGCACGTGCCGACGTTGAAACAGTTTTGTTTATTTTAACCTTGATTTAGCTTAACAATTAGTGTATCCCATAAATATTTCTGACGACGAGAGCTCAGATCACCAAGGTAAATAACGATACGGCGTTCGTAAATACGGGGCAAGGGTGGTGGCGATGAGATGTTTACTACCTCGCATGGTATACAGGAGGTCGTGGGTTCGATCCAGACCCTGACGCCCGCTGTATATTTGGATTTTGCGTCTCTCTTTCTCTCACCGTGGTCGCGGATTTTTCTCCGGGGTCTTCTGTATTTTTCCCTGAACATTTAGAATCAGCATCACGCATTTTTATTTGGCTGCTATACATTGCCACATAAGCCATTTCGTTCAGCTGTCATTTGTAGCCAGTTCGCGTCTGCAAAAAAATAACTTAATAGCTCCATAGGGCCTTACCTAGCAGTAAAAAAAGTATATATAGTTACTGTAATATTAAAAATGTACAACAGCCCTCGAGCACCGGTCAAACAAAAGCAGCCCTGAACGTGAGTGTCGGAGAATGACTCCTTAGTAATTCTGTTAGGCGTTGTCGCGCTTTCCAGGGAGCCTGCTTAGTGGTTAAGGGGCCGTCCATAAATGACGTCACGCGAATTTGGACGATTTTTGATCCCCCCCCCCTTCGTCACAAAAGTCAGACCCCCCCTTAAATATGATGTTACAAAGCTCTGCCCCCCCCCCCGCCCCATAAAACAAATTAAACATGCTTCAAATCGCTTTAAACTATTGTCATTGTAGTGCGTATTTAATGTGGCGGTGCACTCTGATGTAGGAGAAAACATTTATTAAAAAAGTCTATTCAATTAAGTAGAACGTGTTGTCTATATGTATTCAAAGTTGCGCATTTCGATGTGACGTCACATTTCTCACCCCCCCCCCCTCGTCACAAATCGTCACAAATGTCTGACCCTCCCCCCCTCCTAGGTGCGTGACGTCATTTATGGACGGCCCCTGAGAGGTTGAGGCTGGTCGCGAGCTCTGTTAGCGCGTGCACGTTGAAATGTTTCAGTGAGCGATGACGTCCAATCAGAATCATCATAATCCTTTATGTAGACTGCAGGAGAAATCCGATGAGATTTGAAGCTCTTGTTCACGGATGTCTAGCGCGAGCGGGGGTCAGCAAGTTTACGGAATGGTTGTATATGTATGGTGCGAACGAACGAATAAGTTCAACGTACATAAAACAACAACAAACAATGCAAGAAAAAAACCCCGATAGGAGTGTAAAATAGAAAATTAAAAAACGTAAGCGAGTCACCAAATAAAAATAACTAGCTGTACTACCCGACTTCGCCCGGGACTTGGATTCACCACGCCCGGCCGCCTTTGTCTCTCCAGTGGCGATGTTCACACACCAGTTACTCGTTTGAGGCTGAGTCAACCTAGGGGAGGCCCAGGACCGGTTCAGATAATCGTCACCGGTGGTGGCCGTGAGCGGTAGCGATAACCACTACACTACAATGCGTTACGCTTCCACATGCGCGGGTCACATGACAGATTTGACGTCACAGCTCACTTGCCGTGCAAAAAATATATATGCATTATTGAGCTCCTCCACCCCCCCCCCCCTAAAAAAGTGTATTTTTATTATTTTTGCATGGTGTACAGTCTGGAAAGTACCCACATGGCAAATTTCCAGTTTGTTGCATGTCGGGAAGTAGGCTAAACATTTTGAACAGACACACGTATTCACAACTATGCCTTTTATATATATGAACACTACCAAACAGTCATGAAACTTCCACTCGAACTTTAAGGATGTGATGGCGAACAAATCGTCAACAACGGACCCTGTCTCTCCGTTTCTAGAAACGTTGCTCGGGTTTTTTTTAACTTACCCCTTTTGTCTGGATTGCGTAAATACAGCGTGACCGATAACAGGTTAATTGAATTATTGAGAGCGTTTCCGCGTAATTTGAAGTATTTCCAAAGGTCACGCCTGACCACAGGTGATCCGAGGGGGGTAAGAGGGAAGTCTGTCCCGCCTCGCTTGTCTAATGGAGGTGGAGATCCCGTTAATCGCCCGCGTTGATGCTCAATTAATCACATTAAGCATGATGAGCGTCATAAACCTCCTCCACCACGCTAATCAAGTTCCAAAGCCTGGGATGTACTGAGACCGCGCTTTCCTTCGACAGGGTTATTACTCTTTGGAGGAGATTTGCAACGCTGCGAGTTTGATGCCGGTAAGATAGCTCAGTGTGTATGGATACAATCCTGGCGTGCGCGGATGTATAATTTCCTGGTAAATAGCGGCAGCCTTTACTCGCTTCGGAGTCACACTTTCGCGGGAGGTTTATTATTTGGTGCACTGAAGATGGGATGGGATGGGGATCGTATCGCTTTTGAGTGTTTGGCGTGAGACTTGTGGCAGAATTTTGAGACTTGGCGCAGAACTTTGGGCTGATGTTGCACTGTAACGAGAACAGGTCAACTTGTTCTATTCACATAGGGTAGAGAATAAATATTTGTAAAATTATATATCTATTTGGGTAGTCCCGAAATGTCAAGCTTTTTATTCGGGCCCGCCCGTGTTAAATACAATGAAATGCATTGTCTGTTGTAAATATCAATAAAATACCACTTTTTTGGGGCTGGATCCGCCAATAATTCTCCTCAGGCAGCAGGTGAAATATTCTCTTTGGCGAGGCTGAAATACATTTAGAAAAAAAAATCTGTTTTGGAAAATATATGCTGGGCGGTGGTCAGGGGCGGAGCCAGGATTTTGACTTTGGGGGGGGGGCTGACTTCAATATTGTGAGACATCCAGTGTAATGTTTTCCAATGGGCGCTACAAATGTATAAAACAAAATTTTATTGGATTTGAACGCGGAGTTTATTAATAGGTCGGAGCCGCTGATGTGGCTAATAAGTTCGATAAGTTCGAAAGGCTGCCGCTCAAGCAGCCTGCAGGCAGCACGAGGTGGCAGCCTGGAGGGCAGCACAAGGTGGCAGCCTGCAGGGCAGCCTGCAAGGCAGCACAAGGTGGCAGCCTGCAGGGCAGCACAAGGTGGCAGCCTGCAAGGCAGCACACAAGGTGGCAGCCTGCAGCATTTTGCAGCAGCCGGATATCCGGTTATCCCGATTACCGACTTTCCAAAAATTTCAGGGGGGGCTGAGCCCCCCCCCCAGCCCCCCCCCCCCCGTGGCTTCGCCCCTAGCGGTGGTGGCTATGCACGTAGGCTGTAATACAGCACTGTGGAAGGCAGCGGGGGTGGGCGAATCGAAAAAATGCCAACAAATGGTACGAGACTCCCTTCCGGCGGCGGGCATCGAGGTGCAATACCCTGGGTTGCCAGCAGAATGCAACACAGCAGAGTGTGGACTGCTATCACCTTGTCCCTTCTGTAAGGGATCGAGCGTTGACCCCTCGCATGCGCGTAGATTTCCTCCCACTCGCGTAACCACTCACCGAAAAACATCTTAACGTGTAGAGAACTGCAGAACAGTTTGCTGGCTTCGGCTCAATGCCTGGGAGCCTTCCGGCTTGCCTGTGATTCCGCGGCGAAATGTGGGATACAAGTAAGACGAACGACGACGCTATATAAAATAAAGCATGGCGTTAGATGAGATGAGAGAGGGCGCGAGATTGCCACACGAGCAGAACAGAGTCTCAGGGGGCACGGGTTAAGAAACAAGAATCAATACCAGCGGACACATTCTACGTGTGCATGCCCATTATTAATTGGGTAAGCAGTACATCCATTAATTAACCTAATTTAAATATGGTTTGCATTAATCATGGGTTTTTTTTTTTAATCCAACCCCTCCCTCGCCCCCCCACAATTACGCCGAATAATGGAGAGTTCACCGTAGTTGTTTTCTCGGACCGTGCGTGTTTCGCTGGGATTACGCTAGGCCAGAGCGCAGCCACGAACACAAGAGATTAATTTGCAATTAAAATCCACTTTGCGTCTCACGCGAGCAGCAGGCCAATGGAATCTGTAAAATCCTCCAGAGTTTGCGAAACGTGAGCAATCATTAATGGGTATATCGGGCATCCCTCAGGCATCCGGCTGCTACTAGTGACCCTTTCATGTTTGGCATAAAAAAAAAGTAATAATATATACGCGTCTCAACAGTCGTAAAATATATATATAAAAAAAAACTGGTTTTATGCGTGATGAAAAAAAAAAGCCAATTAAGATCCGATGTTTCTAAAGGTCAATTGATAACATTAGTTTGGTTCTCTCCGATGCGTCATCGGGTCGCGTCGCATGCTGTTTGGCACGGTGTCCGACGTTTCGCTCCACATGCTGGGAGCTTCTTCAGGAACCGAATTCACGAGGTGGTGTGATTATGGCACCACGCTCGGCCGCATTTCTCTACCCAGTACCGATGGTTGAGCACCCAATACCGTTTCCTGAAATAGCTCCCAGAACGTGAAGCGAAACGTCGGACATTGTTGCCGAACAACACACGGTACTGCAACCCGACAAAACATCAGTGAGCTATGCAGCGCAGCCGTGGAAAATTCGGCAATGATATTTTGTTGGATGTATCGAAAGTGGCCACGCAATACGTGTCTAACTTGCAATACGTAGCAATTGCATGAGTGCCAATCCACGTAAAGCCATGCTTCAAGGATTTTAGCAAACTTGTTATAACCCAAGCGTTTAAAACACACACGAAGGTTAAGGTTCAGCCCTGCATTTATTTGTCCATGCTACTGCTGGTGGAAGAGCCTCCACGAGAGGATGTTATATATTGAGAGAGGTAATATATTGGCCCACTCTTCTTCACTGGCCAGGCATCTTGGAAGAGATTGCTCGTACTAATTTTAGTTTTGTACCCATTTATACTGCTGGGGGAACAGAGGAGAGGTGCGATTTCAGAAACCCGAAGCATTGTTTCAACTGGCCCCCGCTAAATGTCCTTCAAATAGAACAGAGGTAAGTATTGACCAGTTGAGGATGCTCTTTGCTATGGAATGACTCCTTAATTGGCTAGGTATTGAATACGGAGAAACAATTTACTGCTTTGGCATTGGTGTAAAAACAAATACAAAAAAACTCACCACACTGCCCAATGGCAAAGGTTTCAGGAAGAGATGTTCATATTATCGAGCAGATGTCATCATCATCAGAAATGCGTAGATAATGAAGTTTCAGAAGCTCTCCTGCAAGGGTGAGGCCGATCTGGTGGACCCAGCCACGGTAAATCATCCACTGCTGGATGATTGTCTCCCCACGTTGACCACCGCCTCGAATGATCCCGGGCAGCTATTTTGAACAGACGAGCAAACGTGCACTTTTAATTGAAAAACTTGCCTTGTAAATACAATTTTGCTAAAACTGCCTTCGATTATAAAAATAGCCTTTTGTTTTTGTTTCAGCATTTGTTTGCGAGGTGAATGGCGATGAAGAAAACTTCACAGATCTATACGCCTATATGTTTTGTTCCACACGTTAAGCCGCTTGGCTGCAAATCTATCCATGGGCGTTGTGAATCATACCCCGTCCAGGGATTTCGAGGAAACAACAGATTTCTTTGTAAAAAATTTAAACATCAATTTGTCTGGCGAAATCAGCGTTTGGTTTTCTTCCCCCGTGGAAAAAAAAACGTGTTACTGTTGTACAGCGAGGATTTATGTGCTCATGTGTAAGATTGCAATGGTTGCGGCCCTGAAATTTCTTGCTCGCACCACTGCTGGTGGAAAAGGCATAACTACAGGGAGATAAATAGAAAGCCACCTTTGGTGGGCATTTGGCCCACTCATTCACACTGGCAAGACCCTCTAATTACAGACGATCTGCTCATTGATCGTGTGCTTGTTTACACTCTAAATGATGTTTATATATTTTTTATGAGCATGGACTTAGCTTTGACAGTGGCCTTGGGGGAGATTTTTAATTTTGGTCATAATAGGCAGTGATATGGATTTTGAATACATATTTGCACGTCTAATGTTAAAGTCAATATTTCACAATGAGCTCCACTGTGTTGCAGACACAATTAAACGCCCCAGAAGAGGGACGATGTTAAATTAATTTAGAACGCGCCCGCAGAAAACGCAGAGCAGATAATGTCGCACATTGCACGGTTTCAAATGGCTATTCGCGCCACTCAGTATGCATTTGTTTAAGTTATTTTGCAGTAAACTCACGATTGAGATGCTTATAAGTGATAGGCCTGATGTAGTTTCTTGCGGTCCCGAGAGAGAAAAAAACAACAGAAACGCATTCATTCTCGCCATACCCAAACGATATTTAAACACCACTCACCAATTCTCCCTCTCTACACGCGTTACCAATGCCACTCTACACACGTGTTACCAATGCCACTCCACACACGTGTTACCAATGCCACTCTACACGTCTTTCCAATGCCACTCCACACACGCGTTACTAATGCGACTACACACGTGTTACTAATGCCACTACATACACGTGTTACCGATGCCACTCCACACACGTGTTACCAATGCCACTCCACACACGTGTTACCAATGCCACTCTACACACGTGTTACCAATGCCACTCTACACGTGTTACCAATGCCACTCTACACGTGTTACCAATGCCACTCCACACACGTGTTACCAATGCCACTCCACACACGTGTTACCAATGCCACTCTACACACGTGTTACCAATGCCACTCTACACGTGTTACCAATGCCACTCTACACGTGTTACCAATGCCACTCCACACACGTGTTACCAATGCCACTCTACACGTGTTACCAATGCCACTCCACATACGTGTTACCAATGTCACTCCACACACGTGTTAACAATGCCACTCTACACGTGTTACCAATGCCACTCCACACACGTGTTAACAATGCCACTCCACACACGTCTTTCCAATGCCACTCCACACACGTGTTACCAATGCCACTCTACACGTCTTTCCAATGCCACTCCACACACGTGTTACCAATGCCACTCTACACGTCTTTCCAATGCCACTCCACACACGTGTTACCAATGCCACTCTACACGTCTTTCCAATGCCACTCCACACACGTGTTAACAATGCCACTCCACACACGTGTTACCAATGCCACTCTACACGTGTTACCAATGCCACTCTACACGTCTTTCCAATGCCACTCCACACACGTGTTAACAATGCCACTCCACACACGTGTTACCAATGCCACTCGACACACGTGTTACCAATGCTCATGCACACACTCAGTAGCGGCTAGTCGTTAGGGTTGGCGCGATATGGGGATACTACGATTTATTTCGGCACATGACGATAATCGTTTCACCCATTTTTCTAAATATTGTTGCTAATTTTTACGTCTTCAACACGAATTTGCTGAATATTTGCATTTGGAATACCAAAAAAAAAAACTGAAATCATTACAGTTGTAAACAAATATCAATTATCTGTTACATTTTAGCCCTTTAAAAATGTTTTATTTTTATTTTCTGATTAATTGATAGTGTGGCAACTTCAGCGTCACGATGTTTATAGTTGTTGCAATGATGAAATTATTTCTCGTGTCATTTACAGCGTGTGTATCTCAGTGTTATGGATCGTAATTTGCAATGGTACGATGGTTTATGGGCAGGCTTTTGTTGATTGAAATTGCCTTTGCAAAAACTTTTTTAAAGTAATATTTATTCGTCCTAGATCTACAGTAAGGCGCATAATCAATGCAATAAAACACGTGAAATACAATTGCAAAATGTAGGAAACTGACATCATGATTATTTTCGTATCGAAAAATGCAATATCGTATTTTGAAATGTTATATCATGGAGTCGAGACCGTGTGCGGATTTTGACGATTTGTTTTTTTGAAGGTCGCTTTCCTAATCAATTACAAGTTGAGTCAGAGCCAATCACTCTATGTTGAGCATGAACAAGTGAAGTGCTAATTATTATTTTTTTACAAGAACTGGCAGCCAGCGCTGGTCATAGCACTACGGATGTGAATCCTCAGTGGTGGATGATTGTCACCAGAGCATCGCATCAATTCTCCATGCAAGCAGGGCTCTCTTGCCACGTTTCCACAGCCACTGGGAAGTAGGCTGGACCAGTTCGCAAGCTATGCAGATGTGGCCTTTTGCTGGGCCCATCCTAGCTGCACGCTTTTACCTTGATCGTCAGTCGTCACGTTACAGGCTCAAATTGGACGTGGAATTGCTTGTCAACGGTTGTCCAACGTGTACAGCAGAACTGCGATAATTCACGCGGGGGTGGTGGGACACAATTGTGGATCAGGTAATCCGAGGCACACCCCAGAGGTAAGTTCTATAGTCTGCGAACTAAATGTTTCGTCGACGCTGCGTGGCGTGGAATATGCGAGGAATCATCCGTGGGATGCCATAAATCCACAACACAAACCTCACGTGTTGCAGGGGGAAGCACTGCACGTGACGAGCGACTACAGTACATTGATGTGCTGCGACATTTTTGGATAATTAATTTACGAGTTCATCGCTGACCCGAATTGCGCAGATCTTCCACAGCGGTCTTTGTTAATGAAAAAAAAAACACACTTAAATACTTGATATCCAAGTAAACAAAATAAAAAATGCTAAAAGAATGCCATTAAATAAATCACACCAGCGCAAACTATCTGTGCTGATCCAAAACGAAGCATATAAGATTGCAACATCAAACAAAAACCTATTAACTCCACATTTACCACTGCAGCGCCACGTTAGCCCACTACCACGCACCGCATTCTATGATCCGCGAAGCGTTTTCAATCCGCCGCGGATGACGGGAAGAATCGCGGAACCGCCCATCATCTCTGTGTGCGTGTCCTTGTGTTGTCTCTCTAGTATTTCCTGCAGCCACGAAAGCTCAAAATCTCTCATTGACATGCTAATTTCTCTACCCCCCCTCTCTCTCTCTGCCCCCCTCTCTCTCTCTATTTAAGGCCTCGACACAGAGGCGTTGTTTCTATGTGTGCCTATGTGTGTGTGTGTGTGTCTCTCTCTCTGTGTGTCTCTGTGTTATCTCTCTCTGTCTATGTGTCTCCGTGTCTGTGTTTTGTTTCTCAGATTTAGCAATCTTTGGAAGAACGTAATCAACCAGGTAGGGTGTTGACTGTTATGTTAGCCGACTCTCTGTGTTGTATTGCGTTATATTTCTAAGTTTACAAGGCCAGTTTTCTCTTTAATTTGTACCTGATGATGATTGCTTGTGTTGCAATCGAAACGTCGTATGCTATTATTTAATTTATTTTTCTTTCTACGTGACTTTACCGAAAGAACCAAAGAGAAAATACATGGATTCACATAATTCTTGAATCTCGGAGTATTGGCCTTACGCTGCAGCTCCGCATATGGGAACCGTGTTATTGTTGACAAAAAAAACACGCTGTAACGTCTGAAAAGATTAGATATTTTAGTAGGATAGCATCAACCTATATATGTCCCAGCACTCGTCACCCGCCCCTAAGCCAAATATGTTAACTTTGTCAAAATTCCCGGTACGGCAAATCACTGACTGCAAATGTACAACGGCGTCACAAAGATGAAGACCCAGACACCCCGTGTAGCCTTAACAGACTGCTGGGGCAAGTACTGTTAGTGAGCACCTATGAAGGCCGGCACGGCACACGAGGGGGTGGGTGACCACCACCACGCCCGGCCGCATTTGTCTCCCCAGTGGCGATGTTTACACACCGCACCAGGTACTCATTTGAGGTTGAGTCGACCAAGGGGAGGCCCAGGACCGGTTCAGATAATCGTTACTGAGTGTTGGCCGTGAGCCGGAATCGAACTCGGATCGCCAGGTCCGTAGCCCAGCGCGCTAACCGCTGCACCACCGCTCCCCACAGCGGCGTCAAACGCACACACACGCACCTGTGTTTACTAGCGACTTGTTGCAGCGACAATGTCACCCATTACAGCTCAATTTGCATGAGTTTATTCATAATTGCCTGGGGCTTAACACGTGGTGTGCCTGGCCAATTTAAGCACGACCGATCAGCTTCGGGGGGAAATCATTTCTTAAGTGCAAACTGGCTCGACGTTGCGTTCCGGAACTTCCGACGCTCAGAAGGGATTTAAAACTGGCAGATGGAAAATTTAAGTTGCAGCAAACGTGTTTTTTTTGTTCGCTGTCACCTTGGGATCGTGCACTCTGCATGCCCGAGACTGTGGGGGCTACGTTATGGACAGCGGAGGGCGGTTCAGCAGAATCCATTGTTGTACTGGACTATCCTTCCAAATCTATGCTCCCCGCCTACACCAAACCCATTCTGGACCGGCATGGTGTGAAGAGGGCTGTAGATGTTTACCTGTGGACGTTTTTTTTAAAAAAAAAAAGTATATCGACTAAAAGTTGCCCGGTCAATATTGCAAAAAGGAGATTTGCATCGGGTAACAACAACAAAATAATCAACGTCAATTTGCTTACAATTAGCGTTGTCACGGTTATCGCTGCCTCTCCTCCTTCCATCGCGTTCATTGCGACCGTGCTTGAAGCCCAGAGACCTTCCCCGCCCACGTCCCCCGCTGTTTAAAATCAGCCCCCTCCAGTCTCTCGACGCTCTTTGGTCAAATTCTTGCGTCGAGTTACCAGACCGCACTCGTGAAACGACTTGAGGTTGAAAATTCTTGAAACCCACTCAGGGGGGGGTGAGGCAGAGAGCAAGAGAGAGGATGGTTAATGATCACTTGAGCGCGGGAATAAGAGAGAGAGAGACACGTGCTCTACATCACAGCATGCACCGTAAATAAATAAATTAAACCGTCGCGATTATTGTGGGACGCTGGGGCAATTGCGCGTTGCTTCTTGTACTGTGCAATATACCTGGCGATTTGAGTTTTGTTTCCCACCTATTTCAAAACATTTTTGTTTTTATGTTACCAGGTAAGGCCCCACACTGAGCTATACGTAGCTCTTCTTCAGGGGCGACATGGCCATCACAAATGATAGCTCAACGAAGTGGCTTATCGTGTAGAAATGCATATCAGCCAAATGCTCTAAACGCACGTGGCTAAATGTGGAGGGAAAAACCGGAGGATCCGGAGAAAAAGTCCACGCCCACCACGGGGAGAACACGCAAACTCCAAATACATCGGCGTCAGGGTTCAGATTCAACCCACAACCTCCTGTTTACGAGGCGAGGTTGTTACCACCCTGCCGCCGTGGCACGGCTAACATCAGTGGCGAGTGATATGTTCATTGGTCCTGGGCTCTCCACCCCCGGCCCCTCCACCCCCAGCATCCCTCCACTCCCGCACTGATCGTCCTGGTGAAGTATACTCAGGCGACCCCCCCATGACTACTGATACGGTGTGTCTGTGTGTACGTTGAACTTCTTTCGCACCGTGCTAACCAGCAGTGCATTGACAAAAGGTTGTAAACTATTATCAACGTCCTTCCGTTGTTCTCTTCAAGACTCACCTCTTCTCCATCTCTTCCCTTCCTTCGCTCCATCCACTCCTCCCCATCTATCCCCTATCGCCCTTTCGTGATCCCCAAGTCCCCCCTCTATCGCGGTCACCCATTCCTCAACCCTTGTAGCACTGGCCCTGTCAACTACATCATTCCCTTCGGTGTCATCGTTTTGTAAGATATGTCAGGCCCCTTGAGCGAAGGTGCTCTATAAATATAAATCAGATTAATATTTATTGCGCGGAGCTTGCACCATTTCCCCAAGCCACACATTTCATATCTAGATCAAACCCCGTATTGTTTATTATAATGGTGTGCTCTTCATACTGTGTACACGTTAATTCGATGAATTCTGATTCGGAGCAAAATTGCATTTTCTCGAATCAATGTTTTCCATCTTCTAATTTTAACCATTAAATCGCTATACGCTTTCTCGTTTTGTAACGTCTCATTTGTACATGTGAGCACTGTTTGCCTAAATGTAACATAATTACCATCATTATAATCATCATCACCACCATCAGCCATGCTCCTATCCACTGACACCACAGCATGCCCTGTGTGCACTCTGACATCACAGCATGCACTGCTGAAGAATGTTCAGTCCCCTTTAGAAATAATAATTATGGCCCAAGCAACGTGTCAGTAATATATTCAATAACGGTGACAATTAAGCGATGGGAATCACAGCCTCTCCTCGTATTCACAGGGGTTTAAAAACCAGAGCATGCATGCATGATAGATCGAAATCAGAGCTCGTATGGTTACTCAATATGATCACGCTACAGTGCTTGATGCCAGCAGTGGTATTATTATTATTATTGGCAATCAAGGCGCTCATTGTTCCTTTAAAAATGATGATAAATTACAATTCTTTGAACCCAGAGATCACAAGGCGCTAAACAAAACACGCAACACGCGTGTTTTGTTTAGTCAAGTTCGAACGCAACACTCACACACGCAGGCTCACACCACGCAGATCTCCGACCCCAGAAGACGAAGGACTAAAGAAATTGAACAAAAGCCCTCTAACACCAATTGCGTCTTAAAGGCGCTCGATTTTTAATGAAGCGAGGGGTGAGCGAGCGGAGCGAACGAGCGCCGGGTAGAAGTGAATTCCAGGGCCCATCGTCGCATAGAGACGCGATCTCGGCACACGCAGCAGGCCATACTCGGAAGACAGAAGTGCTCTTGTGGGAACGTATTGGGCGAGGACGTCGCGTGCATATGAGGGCGCGGCACCATTGAAAGCCTCGTAGGTGAGGAGTATAAACTAAATCGTGAACTCTGCTCAACGCTGGATACTGTCGACAATGCCCCCAATTCATCACAAAGTCAATTGACTTACAGAAAGCGTCCTCTGTAGTCATGGGGATTCATTGCACACAGCGTTGTATTCACACCCGGAGTAAAGCAATTAACATATCGTTTGTATCGTGCATTCGGTTATCGCGTCTGTTTCCAAACTACCGGCACATGTTTATGCGTAGTTCGAATTACAGAATCTCCATGCGCGAGGTGATGAATGCCTGTTCCCAGTGGACCGCGTCAGCTGCGTACGTCAAGTTTTAAACTAACCCGATTGCTGTGTAATTGGTCTTTATTCCGTATTCTCTGAGGGCACATGTGCTTTGATCCCTGCACCTGTTCTGTAAGTAACGGTAGCAGGAGCTTTGATTTAGTTATGTATGAAGGAAGACACTTTCGTAATGACTTGCACTGGGAAAATATAATTCAGCATGTGTAAGTCCGCCACACACGCTGCGTGCGCGACAAAAAGTGATGCAATTGATTGTGATGTTTCAGGAAGTTACATTGCAAGAAAAAAGGGCACACGATTAGAGATGGTTTTACTTGGCAACTGATGTGATGCAATTGATTGTGATTGATTGTGATGTTTCAGGAAGTTACATTGCAAGAAAAAAAAGGGCCACGATTAGAGATGGTTTTACTTGGCAACTGATGTGATGCAATTGATTGTGATTGATTGTGATGTTTCAGGAAGTTACATTGCAAGAAAAAAAAGGGCCACGATTAGAGATGCTTTTACTTGGCAACTGATGTGATGCAATTGATTGTGATTGATTGTGATGTTTCAGGAAGTTACATTGCAAGAAAAAAAGGGCCACGATCAGAGATGGTTTTACTTGGCAACTGATGTACAGTATATATCAAAATTTAATTTGGTGGGAATGCAGGAATAGCCCATCGGTGTTGAACAAATGAAAGACGATTGCTTGTGTGGCGATCGAAACGTCGTGATCTTTAATATTTTCTACCTATGTGACTTTACCGAAAGAACCAAAGAGTATACATTAAAAGTTAGTTTAACACGTAGGCTTACCCGACCAATATTATCCATGATAGAGGGTTATTTTTTGGGGGGGGCGGGGTGGGGGTCAGATAGCGTAATTTAAATGTCGTTAAACCCGCCATCAGCCGACACCGCCAATTAGTAAGGTTTGTCACGTAAACAAAATATGCCAATTCGATACTGGTTCAGCACACCGGTGTCTTGCAGAGTAAAACGAATTGTAAACGTTGCGGATTCACTCTTGTTGATTTGTTCACGTCACGCTCCAGTTTCCTCCTGCACGTAGGAACACCCAATAATTGGCTGACAACATCTCAATCTATGCGCGCCTCCGCGATCACGGATTGCATGGCGTTGGGTGACGCAGTTGCATAAATGACGCTAGTATATATTTGCAACAAAAAAACAAACCCGTGATTAGTATTATTACCGCTATTGTTGTATACGTGGAAAACACCGTGATGGGTTTCTGCCACGGGCACCCTTTCAGATTGCACAAAGGACTATCGAGTAGGATGTCTTCTTGGCGCAGATTTGTAAATTTCACGGCGGGAGCCACGGATTTCAGCCAAGCCCCCCCCCCTCCCCCCTATTTCGGCTCGCACGCGATTATGTAAATTGATGATGGGTCCAAAGAATGAAGGTGCTGAAAATGACCTCAAGAAATCCACCACCTCCCCCCCTTGAGGCTGCTGAAAATATCGTGGAGCAGACTGTTCATTTGTTAAACAACGTGCGTCAGGGCTGGCAAGACCGTTTAACCTGCATGTTTTTTTTCTGCTTCCACGCGACACATTTATGCAAAAAAACTGATTTTGATTTCAATTTAATTCGCTATGCTTTTTTTTCAAATTGCGCGCGGGGTGGAGCACTTCTTATATTTTGTTAGTAACCTCGAAAGGTTATCCCCCCTTGCGTATATTACGCAGAAATGGTTGTGCTTTTGTTTCAGCATTGCAGCGTCGTCTGAATTGTAATGTTCTTAAGAATTGTATTAGCGGTGGAAACGGAATTGAGAATGTGTGTTTGTGTGTGTGTGTGGGGTGGGGAGCGGTCGTGTAGCAGTTAGCGCTACGCTGCGCTACGAACCCGGCCACCCGAGTTCGATTCCCGCCCACGGCCAACACCAGTGACGATGACCTGAACCTGAACCGCTCCCCCCCCAGGTCGACTCAGCCTCAAATGAGTACCTGGCGCGATGTGTAATCATTGCTGCTCGGGAGACAAAGGCGGCCGGGTGTGGTGCTGGCCACCCACCCCCTCGTGTGCCAAGCCGGACTGCATAGGTGCTCGCTAACAGTACTTGCCCCAACAGTCTGTGAAGGCTATACGGGGGAATCTGTGTATGTGTCCTAGTAGGAGCGTTGATGCAGTGGCTAGCGCACCACAACCCAGTGACCCGAGTTCAATTCCCAGCAATAAATGTAACGCGTAACATTTTCGACTCCCCTATCTCGAAACTCCCCTAGGCCAATTCAGCCTAAAATGAGTACCTGGTGTGTAAGCATCAGCACTGGTCACACCACCCTTTCGCAAGCATATTGCAGCCTTAATGGGTGCTCGCTAATAACGACTTTCCGCAACAGTGTATTTGGCGGTGAGTGTTTGTGTGTGACAGCGCAGTGTGTAGCACACTGCGCAACGAACCCAGTCGCCTGAGTTGAGTTCCAGCTCATGACTCACATCGGTGGCACCTATCTTAACCAATCCTAGGCTTGATCGGTGTGGCATCATCAGCACGGGGGAGACTGTCCGTCCCAGCCGCTCGTGCGCCATGCTGGACTTTACAGGTGCTAGCTAACAGCACTTGTCCCAACAGCCTATGCATGGCTACACGGGGAATCTTTACATTTGATTCACACGCGTGAGATTGCGGTGAGCTGTATATGATTCATTCTTTCATGCTAAATAAGCCCCACCTCGCAGGAGGCGAATAATCAATCACAAACGAGTGATTTGTGGCCAGGAGTGGGTGGCGTTGATTTAATCAATGCAAGGCGGATACAGGCTCGGGGAACAATCGCACGCTTCGTCGCTGCCAAAACGCAGCTGAGCAACCTTTAATCTTCTTCATTCTCAGCACCGCAAAGCCACGTGTTCGCGCGGGGGGCAGAACGTTCAGCAGCGACGAAGCTGACTCCATCCCCGAATGCGGAACATTCCTTGCATTTTCTCTGGTTCTTTCGGTAAAGTCACATAGAATGAGAATAAAATAATAAATTGATGAAATAAAATAACACAATAATATTCTCACGACGTTTCGGCCACAACACAAGCGGCCTTCATCAGGACAGTGCTGGAGTGAGCGCTGTCCTCCAGACAGTCTCGTCCCTTCACCTGATGAAGGCCGCTTGTGTTGTAGCCGAAACGTCGTGAGAATATTATTGTGTTATTTTTTTATCAATTTATTATTTTATTCTCATTCTACGCGACTTTACCGAAAGAACCAGAGAAGATGAATCCTTGCAGTCACGAAAGCTTTAAATCGAAATTCCTTGCATTGTCGAGGATCAACTTGTAACCTCTGTATACTCTCTACATGTACACATACGTGGAGGTCCCCCTTTTTGTTGTTGATCCACTGCTGGATGAGTTTCCGCCCACCGCCCTCCACCACCACCACCAACAACTTTCGTTCAGGTCGTGGGAGGTTACTTCTTGGCCATACTTCATCGCTCTGGTCTGTCTGGCTTGGTGAAGGAATCGAGCGGAAGGTGTTGGAGGCTGCGACTGATTGTTGTTGCTGCTACCCCCTGCTCACCTCGTGACACCGAAGCATCATCCTACGACACGTCAGAATGAGAATCAGAATATATTTTTTTTTACTGGAGAAATCCGATGAGCTATGAAGCTTTTTTTTCGTGAAAGTTTTTCAGTACGGGGCACGAGGGTCAGAACGTTCACAAAAACAAACACAATATAAACAAACACGATGGGAGTGCATAGTATAGGAAAGGTAAACAAATCAATTAAAAATTCTAGATTTAAAGCTTTCGTGACTGCTAGAACCAAAGAGTATCAATTAAAATATTTATTTAGACTGCAGCAGGAATCCGATGAGCTATGAAGCTCTTTGTGTCACAGATGTTCCAGAGTTGCCGTGGTAAGAGGTTATATAGGTAAGCAAGGGGGAAGAGCAGGGGGGAGAGGGAGGGGTGGGGGTGTGGGGGAGAGGGAGGGGTGGGGGGAGGGGTGGGGGGAGGGGAGGCGCTGCGTGGTGTTCCCACTTCAGCAAAACAATCTTGCTGTGGTTTTCCCACCTGATGATGAATGCTTGTGTTGCAAGCAATCATCATTTATTAATTTTATTTTATACCTACGCGACTTTACCAAAAGAACCAAGGAGTATAAATGTGTCGTTAAAACCCGCCACCACCCGACACAGCCAACTAGTAAGGGTTGTCACGTTAACAGAACGTGGCCAAATCGTCACTAGTACAGCACACCGGTTGTGTGTTGGAGAACCAAGCTTGGCTCTCCAACACAGCGGTCGCGGAAGCCCGCGTGTTAAACATACAAAAAACTCGTTAGGAGTGCAAAGTAGAGGAAAGGTAAACCACATCAATTGTAAAAAATACAAATAAAACTAAACTATGTTTTTTTAAATCTTAGTAGGTAAAGCCCACTGAGGTATGGTCGCACATCCAAGGACTATCCAGGGTCAACCCCGCTTAGCTTACGGGAGCTGCCGAGATCGGGCCCATTGCGGGTGGTTCAGGTCAAAGGTACTGGCAGGACAGAAATAGAATACCCGATCGTATTTCAAACGAAAGTTAAACAGGACAGAATCGGTTGTCCTACAGAGACTCACTCAGGACTGTACACACAAGATGGGTTGCCGACCAATGGTCGTTTAGGTAAAATAAAAACACTGGATGTCTTTTTATTTCGTATTCTCCGGTGATTCACGCGAGCTCTCGTCATCCTCGCAGCAGCGGCTTAAGGGAATCCATCCAACAAAGAAGATCACCGCATCGCCGCGCTTTCAGATGTGTTTGTGCGGCCGTCTGGAGTGCTCTTCCTTCCGATATTAGGAAGCGACTGGAGCTGTGCACTGTTAGATCTAGATTGAAAACGAATTTCTTTAGAACTTAAATTTAGTTGGTTGTCATTCGGATTAGCACGGTTGGCGATGTACAATGTGAAATAAGTTAAAGATAGATACAAACTCTGATAGTAATAATAACATCTGGAAATTATTTCAATGCATGATCTCACCAGTGGCTTAACTAAAGCCATGTAATTTGATAATAGGGGTTTCCCCTTTTTTTCTGGCAACAAAACAGGTGTTAAGATGTTAAAACACCAAACTGAAACCTTTTACAAGGAATCATGTCTGCATTAACCACAATACTTGTGGTCAAAATGCAAACAAAAAACATACTCTAATAATATATGCATTGTCCTTGAAACAAATTGGTCCACACCAGAGACAGCTTTCTTTTGAGCCCCGTCTCAAACGATGTTAGACCAGAGGACGCGGGCATCTGTGAAAACGAGCTTGATAGCTCATCAGATTTCTCCAGGATAAATGAAATATTCAGATTTTGACCTCTGGATTGCAAGTCCAGTGTGCTAAGGGTAGCATCCTTATCATATTTACATTCACATTAAACGTGCCTCCAGTCGGGGATGAGGAAGGGGGGGGGGGAATAACAAAGATCCGAGATCATCTTTATTCTGTTGATTGTTTAAACCGTAACGCTGGTCCGCCGAATGATAAATTAAACTGCCCGATTTAGCTGACGGATGCATAATGACCAGCGAAACAGAAAGTACGTGATCAAGTCGTTTAGTAATTTCCATAGTTCACGCAAAGCTACGTTGCGATAGGGCATGATGCTAAAAACCCTACAAGCCGAACAGCTGATGAGACCCAGGAGGTTGTTGAAAGCCATTCACACCGCTGACTCAATCCGTCTTCTCAAATCCCAGGCTTGAGATTTGTCTTCCTCTCCTCCTTTACCTCTGACCAGTCATGCACATCTCCCAGAATGTCTCGATTGGTCAATAATAATAATAATAATACACGAAGTGGCAGAAAAGGAGTGCAACGCGTCCCAGAGGAGATGGAACGATGGAGTTAGCATGTGTGCGGGTGCCCGGCCACGTGCCGGATTAAGCGAGTGCGGGGCCTGTAGCATATGTAGCTACTTTTGCTACGAGGATAATCCGGCAGAAACACGAGTAGTCGCAAGAGCTTTGGGGCCGTCCATAAATGACGTCTCGCGATTTTGGACCAATTTTTACCCCCCCTCCCCCTTCGTCACACGGCGTCATGAAAAGTCAACCCCCCCCTCAAACATGACGTCACAAAGCTCTGCCCCTCCCCCCCAAAAAATGCTTCAAATCGCTTTAAACTATTGTAAGTGCGTATTTAATGTGGCGCTGCACTCTGATGTTGTAGGAGAAAACATATGAAATAGTCTATTTGATTAAGTAGAACGTGTTGTCTATATTTTTTTAAAGTTGCGCATTTTGATGTGACGTCATGTTTCTCAACCCCCCCCCCCCCATCGTCACAATTGTTTGACTCCCCCCCTAGGTGAGTGACGTCATTTACGGACGGCCCCTTTCATCCAGCAGTGGATCGTTCACGGCTGATGATAATGAGACGCGCGCGTGAGCCGCGGGTCCATTTCATCACCATCCACGCCCTCGCCTTCTCCAAGATGCGGAGCCATCGCCTCCCCAATATCCCGGTCACCTGTTCGCGAGTCGTTAGGGATCGGGCGAGGTGTCTACAAGCGGATCGCTCCGTGCTATAAATCATCGCTCACCTCCCCACGGTGCGCGCGGCGTCTCGAGACGCAGCTGCATTTAACGAGGGCGGCCGCCGCCTTTGAACCGCGAGGCGCCTCCGACCGGCCGTGTCAGACGCCGTTCTCCCGGTTTGGCTCAATCGACCTTTCGGCAGGTGCGGTGTCGGATATAGATTTGTTTGTTTTTTTCTTCTGTCGCGGTGGGCATTTTTTGTCGGCCGGGAATCGCGGAGCCCCGAGGGGCTCCTCCCCTGCCTGCCCCCCTCCACCCCCCCCAAGCAGGACACACCAAGCGCTTAATTCACGCCACTCTCAGGAAACGTCGTTATCAGTTGTCCGTCAGCGCAAAGAGCAAAGATCCATCATCATTTACGGAAATTAAGTTTTTGTTAGCTCTGAAGTCCGAATGTATACGCCCGCCCCTCCCCCACCCCCCATTAAAACGTCGAAAACAAATTATCTCGGCTGCGAACCCTTACACGGGAGATAATTCGATCCGGCGGTCGGGAACGACTTGATGAACCTCTTGTCTGATGGATGGCGCTGCTTATGCTCTCCCAACAGGCGGGAGATGAACGAGCGCTGTGAAAGGCGGGGGAATCGTCGCCGCGTTGATCTCGTTCGTTTCTCCCGACTGTCGGCGCATCTGCTCGGGTCGAGCCTCGTCGTGAAGGGTGCCGCCTTCAGCGTCGTGCTGGGGTCGTGGGTGGCGTGGGGGTGGAAAAGTTTGTGACTCCGCCCTGCTCGCTGCTGCCGTTCGCGGCTCGCGCGGCTTCGCCACACCCGCAGGGAGGGAACTCCGCCACCACCACCACCACGACGGCGAGAGGGGATTGATTCCGTTCGGACGAGATGGGAGTACCCACACTTTAAACCCCACCGCACGAAAGCCACCTACCACGGCAGCGAGATGTTTAGTACCTCGCCGAGCATGCAGGGAGTCGTGAGTTCCATCCCGACCCTGACGCCTGCTGTATATTTGGAGTTTGCGGTGTCTCTCTCCCCGGGGTTCGCGTGGGGGTTTTCTCAGGGTTCTACAGTTTCCCCCACCCTCCCAGACACATTTAGAAGCAACGTGCCTTTATTTCCACGTGATAAGCCACTTCGTTTAGCTTTCATTTGTGATAGCCGGGTCGCTTCCAAAAAAAATCGCTGTATAGCTCAGTGGGTCTTACATGGTGAAATAAAAATAGTTTACTAGTTTAGTTTTACGAGTTACCCTAGTTTGTTAATCATCCCATTGTCCGGTAGCCAGTTGATGAGATCGATTGTGATGTCTGACCGTGCATTGCTCAGAGACATCGATCCTGAGCAGATGCAAATACATGGCTTCATAATTTCGCCGTGCACGTTGCAATGTTGCAAATTTCCCCTTTCCATACGGAAGAAGAAGACGAACACCCAGGTTTGTGAACACCTAGTCATCCGATGAGGACGGTTGGCTACGTACGGTGCGACAGAAGTTCAACGCACATGCATGCCTACGTGTTACATCTCAGTACTTTGATACATTTATTTTATCGTGATGGAGGAAGGGCTGTCTGGTATTTCAGACCAAGTATAACATTCATCTGCACGATGTATACATAACGGGATGCTCGATCTTGTGTCATAGCTAGCACCGCACTCCCTAGGTTCACCGGTTCCATCTCCTGTCGTGGCAGTTGAAACAATGACGTAAGTTTCCGAAATCTCGCCCCTCCCCAGCGCCACAGTTAGTCGACCGGCAAGTCACGTGTGGTGGGGTAAAGTGAGGGTACTCCCCATCCCTTTCAAGATTCGGAGCCATCGCTTTCGCAATATCCTAGGAACATGCTAACTAGGCCTGTAGCTTTACAGAGCTCCCTCTAGCGAAGGCCTTTTTTTAGTAGCAGTGATTTGAGCAATCAATTGTTGTACTAAGCTTCTACGTTCCCACAATCTATGCTGCTCAACTGAAAAAAAAACGTATTGACTGGTATTGTAAATGATGGAAAATAGGCCCTCATGCAGCAGTGGATTGACAACGAGAGGCTGTGCGTGTTAATTACAAGGTGGGAGGGTATTGGGATGGACAGTGTTCATATATTGACCTTAAACTCAACTATTATTTTTTGTATTTTACCAGGTGAGGCCCACTGAGCTATACAGCGCCTTTTCAGTAGTGAGCTGGCCACAGATGATAGCTCAACGAAGTGGCTTAGGGTGTCGACATTTACAGCAGCCGAATACTCTAAACGCGTGTTGATTCTAAATGTGGAGGGAACAACCGAAGCACACGGAGAAAGACCCTTGCATGCGCAATGCAGGATCCATCCAGGCGTAAGGGGCCGTCCATAAATGACGTCACGCACCTAGGGGGGGGGATCAGACATTTGTGACGATGTGTGACGATGTGTGACGAGGGGGGGGGGGGGTTGAGAAATGTGACGTCACATCAAAATGCGCAACTTTAAATAAATATAGACAAACACGTTCTACTTAATTAAATAGACTTTTTAATAAATGTTTTCTCCTACAACATCAGAGTGCAGTGAACACATTAAACACGCACTACAATGACAATAAAGCGATTTGAAGCATGTTTTATATGTTTTATTTTTGGGGGGCGCAGAGCTTTGTGACGTCACATTTGATGAGGGGGGGTCTGACTTTTTGTGACGCCGTGTGACGAGGGGGGGGGGGTCAAAAATCGCGTGACGTCATTTTTGCGCCCAAAACGTCGTCATGATGACGGACGCTTGTGTTGCGCCCGAAACGTCGTGATTAATTTTATTTTAAACCTACTACGTGACTTTACCGAAAGAACCACAGAGTGTGGATTCCTGCAGTCACGAAAGCTTCAAATCGAGATTCCGTCATACCTTTCCGCGGAATGTTTATTAATACATTTTGAGATTGCAATTTCTTCCCGTGATGCTCACGTGCACGTGATGCTCACGTGCACGTTTATCTGGGTCCTCTGTTTTTCCCCCTCCATGTTTATAAACGTGCGTTAAGATTATTTGTCCGCTACTATAAATTCCCACATTTTTATAAGCCACTTCGATAAGCTATTATATGTGGCCGTGCCGACCCTGAAGAATATCTAATATCAAGGTGAGCTTGACCTGGTAAACAAAAAAAGTTTAAATAGTTACATTTATTTTAGACCATCCGATCTTTTGGCCTTCTCGACTTATGCTGTTCATCTAAGTTTTTTTTTTTAAACATGCAAATCCTTTACAGCTGGGAGATTCATCTCAAGATGTCAGACCTCTGGAAGGCTCAGCTTGGTCAACCGGCAGTCCCACGCTCCATAAGCCCCACCCAACTTTACATAACCACGCCCACTGGTTCAGGGTTCCCGCCCACAGTTCAGTTGGCCCCACTTACTGCTCACAGGCCCCCACCCACTAAGCAGGTAACCCCTCCCCCCTTTTGCCTTTACCAGTGGTTCTTCACCTGGGGTGTAGGCATCCCCTGCAGTGCCGGATCAAGCGAATGCGGAGCCTGTAGCATATGTTATAAAGGGGCCCTAAAAAAAATAAAACACAAATATAAAAAAAACCAAATGTTTAACTTGCATAGTAAAGTCAATGTATTTTTTTATTTATTTTCTCTACAGCCAGATAATACGACAAATCGCTAACATTAAACACAGAGTAGTGTATAAAATTTGATGGCAGTATCGTACTATAGTAATAGAGCAAGTGCAGCATCGCTGAACAGGATTTGATAGCTATCAATTATAGCTATCAATTATAAACTATAGTTTGAAATCGTTTAGCGTGGGCCCTTTGAAAGTGCGTGGCCCGTAGCTACTACTTACGTAGCTACTACATACGTAGCTACTACGTACGTAGCTAGTAGCTACTACGTACGTAGCTACTACGTACGAAGTAGCTACGTATGTAGTAGCTACTTTTGCGACTACTATAACCTGGCACTGACCTCCTGGAGTGCGAGACACGGCCAGATTTTTTTAAAAGTTAAATGATCGAAAACACAAATTAAGCACGTGCACGTTAGTCCAACTTACTTTGTTTCATCAAACCGATGTATTTATTAACATAGCTTTTTTACGATTGAGAAATAACAGGAGTGCAAGGCTGCACTCATTGGCCTATATCATGAATCAGGCACAAGGAATTACATTGTAAACGTGAATACGTTTCAGGAGACCAAGAGGGCCTTTCTATAACCGGCCAGGTCAGGCCATTCGGCAGCTGTAGTTTCGGCGGCGGTCGGGCTTATTCAAAAAATGCTGCTGGCTTGCCGAGAGCACTCCACCTTCACAATGGGGCCTGTTTTCGTTTTACCTTTTTGCCATTGAAGATGAAACTAATTTCACCAGGGCCGCATGTGTCGGGTGCAAGCCACGGCGTGTATGCGGGTGGTGTTCGCATGCTTTTGTGTTCCCACTCGGCTCTTGCAGAATTTCTTTTTTTTCTTTCTCCGTGATTCCTTTTAAGTCAGCTTTTTTTTTTTGATCAGCGGAGAGGATCGGCAAAACTACAACGGGGCTCCGTGAAGCGAATTTGGCATCCGCAGTATATCCAATTATATGGACAGTTCTATGCTCTGTGTAAATCAGTGCGAGGGTTTAAAGGTATGGCAGATAAAGGCCACAACGCTGCTATCATTTTTTTCTTCCTGCGACTGCCTATGTTTAGACCTCGGGACACATGGATGAGCACCCCTGCTGTTAAAGAAGGCAGGCAATGCATTGCAAAATATGTCGACTTGCACATCTTGCAAATGCCACTCCTTAACATTCTACCGGCTATGTTTCTGTTTCGTGCGGCCCTAAAGCCACAGTAGCGACATCTCTCCGTACCGCGAAAACTCGGCAGAACCCTCTTGAAAAAAAAAACCGACTCAGTAATGCTGCTCCGATTAAATGGGCATAATAATGAATGGAATGCAATGCACCAAGCTGAACTCGTGTACTACTATTATGCATGTGGGAAATAAAATTATAACTACATTGTTATCAATAACTACGAGATGATTGCATCGTAGCAATCAGTCATTCTGCGTCGCTATTACGGTTCTCACCGCTGAAGTTTTGGTTGCAGTTCCATAACAATGGAGCCACGGGGGTCTTAGGTGGCTGCTGTGCGTGAACGGTGATGAGTTAATGGCCTGATATATTTATTTAAAGTGGAACTTTTTGACCTAGAGGTTGCTACCAAAATGAGGGGGGGGGGGAGGGGGTGCAAGGGGAAGTTTCTGGAAGGGGTGGGGGGGCGGGGGGGGATGGTGTCAGCGACAAGGGTCGGAGGAGTCGGGAGAAATAACCAGGGCAAGGAATAAATTTGCGAGCGAGCTCTCCGAACGCTACGAGTAGCTCCTCTGCGCCGTTGTGGTTACGCGGGGGCTGTCAAACAGCCAGGAGACCTCTCATCCCTTCAGCGCCTCTCGTCCCTCCGGCGCTGCGCCCTCCGTCTATTTGTAGGCAATGCGCCAGAATATTCGCCAAGAGTGGAGGGATGATAGGCAGTGCTTCATTTCAGCTGGGAGAGTCGAGAAGGCTGTTTCCTGGAATTATTTTTGGTACCGTGCCACATCGTGCACCTTCGTTCGCCTTGTTGCGTATCTGATATTTTCGAACTTGCTCACGGGATTATAGGTGTAGCGCAGTGACTTCGGAGATGATATTTGTAGAGGCATCTTCTTTTATGAACACACATGATCTCGCCTGCACACACTCTGTAGTCGCTAGCCTTTGCCGCAACACGAGCCGTCGAGCATCAATGGCGCTGACTGAGACAGCTGACAGACCGTCTAGCAGCGCAATGTCGAGCGAAGACGGCAGCGATGGTGGCGACGAGACGACAGCCACGACGAGACGATCCAATCCCAAACCGGGCAGCCTCAAGCTCCCTGCTCTCGGCACCCTTTTTATCCTAGCAGCGTGGCCTGGCTCTGCCCTGGCAGCGCCTCCCTTCTCGAACCCACCAGCAGGTTCCAGGGGCTTCCAGATGGGACCCTCCACGATCCTTGCCCCAGTTCCTCCGCCCTGCCGACAGCCGTGTGCATGCTCGCCGGCGTGTGTACTGTTTGTACACCGCAATTGCCGCTGCTGGTCACCAGCTGGCGCAATTACACTACACCGGCATGACATGAGCACGCGTGCAATGTTGATGTTGAATTCGGTCAAGAAGAGTGCTGTTAGCCAAACCGGTAATGAGACGTATTTGGTTATATTGTATCAATACTTCGGCACGTAAAATTACACTCTCTGTGCGCGTGAAAATCTTGTCACGTGGTTGGATGTGGTAAATAATAACAAAACAATTGGCGTAAAACTAGTACTATGCGGCCTAACTCCAAAACAAATATGGATAATGGATCATTGAATTGGATACGAAAATATACGCTTTTAATTAACTCAATACGGGAATTGGCCTAATATCCCAATCCTGAACCATACAAAAAATTATTGAGACCAGATGTGGCTTTTCTCGATGTTGGTTTTGAAGCTTTGTAAGCTTCGGGAAACGACACAACACAAGAACATGCACAACAATGCAGACACACTGTCGTCATTCATACAGATGTAGAGGTGTTACCGGAGGGTGACACGTGGTTGTATAACGGTGGCCACAAACACGTCCGTTACGGCCACCACCCTGGGGGACTGTGGGGGATGCTGTGATCCCTCCCAGCCCCGCCCCTCAGTGAGGGACAGTATAAAAGGTGGGACCCGTAGAGCTGGGGGGGGAGTTCGACCCAGCCAAGATGAAGAGCCAGTGAAGAGAGAAGATCGACTAGCCAGACCCTGGAACTCCTTTGACTAGCTGCCCTTTTCAGGGCCGGGCAAAGCAAGCCAGGGTGCGACACCAGAGCCACGAGGGCCGATGTCCTTCTGAGGGCCGGACTCGTAGGGCTGGTGATCGAGACCTGCGCCGAAGCTGGGCCAGGTCAGACAGCCTCCCGAGAGAGGACCAGGGTAGAGGGAAGTAGAGAGCTAGCGTGGGCTCAAGCTCGGGGAACACTTCCCTCTGTAAAGCACGGATGAAGAGGCCGTTACCTCTTCAAGTGTCAGGGTCGCTACTGTTATTGAGACATCTGTAATAAATACGTGTTGCCTCAAGTCAACAGTCTCCGACGTCAATAAGGCCACTACAGAATTTCAGTCAATATTGTACAACCTTGTGTTGTTGAGACTCACCTCCAATTTCCTTTATTAGACTTCTCTGCTCAGGTGTGTCCAACCAATGTCACCGCTTCGGCGCTTTTCAACGCCGACTCGACGATGTTGCTGCGTCCACGCTGTGTCCCGTGAGCAATCCCCTGGATGCCTCCTCCCTGGCACGCAGCTATCTAAGATTTTCAAACGTACGGCCCAGAAGTAACCCCAGAAGAAATGGGACCCACAGTTTTAGACTTAAAATTCCCGCATTTCACCCTCCTCTCCATCTCTTGCAAGTGTACCGCTGATTCTTAAATGGGCCTCACCTGCTGACGTTTAACACCTTCACACAGGTCATCGTTGGTACTTACTGGTTCTTCCTTCCCCCCTCCCTTCCTGTTTCCGAGACTGCCCTGGCAGCTTTTATAGCGTCCCCGAAGACCCTTGAGGATGTAAATAGCAAAATCCTAGAGGTGGAAACGTGGCTCTGAGGTCAGACCGCTGAGTTGGCAGCGATTACATCCTGGGATTGAGCCACGCAGCAACCAATGATCAACAGCGTCTTAGTTTGTGTCTCAGATTGATGGTCTCAGGCCGGCCACCAATGGCTGAGACCTTCATAATGTTTTGGTTATACACTAAATTTTCATAAATTCCAGCTCTGCGAATTAACAGGGATTTGACTGCCACGTGACGAACATTTTTCTCGGTGGCAGATGTTATTGATGACGATTTTTTTTATTGTTAAGGTGCTGCCCTCCACTGTGTGAAAGTCAACGGAGGATATCTCAGACGTAGCTCTGTGACATCCTCTTCCACGGGCCATTCTCCTAACACACAGGATTGCCCTGCACCGCGCGTCAGGTGACGCGAAGGCTGCGAGCGAAAGCTTCGCTGCAGAGAGCATCGCTCGCCTGCGTGGCCCTTTTCCTTTGTGCGAGCGAGGGACAAAGCAGCTCGTGAAACCGCGTGTTTTAATGCGCTACCTTCCTGCGGACGAAGCTTATGTTAAAATAGTTTAACTGCAAAGCGCCGAGCAACGATGAATCCTGAGCCCGGAGAATTCTCGCCTGCTTCCCGGTGGCCAAGGAATTTGGGTACCATGAATAAAAGTCGCTTTGGAGGAGGGGGCGAGAGGGGGGAAGAACAAAAAAAAGGAGAGAGATAATCCCACATTGACCGTAAATAAGAACAACGCAAACACACACAAAGGGAACAGATAACGTATCGAACGGAGCCGGGGATTACTCTCCACGGTAAACGAAAACAAACACACAGCTGGGGATCTCTACGTAGGGGCCCTTCCACTGTGAAGTCTCAAGGAAGGGACGACCAGCTGTCAGGCGGCACACGCTGCCATGGGGACAGACGGCCTCTCCGAGTGCCGCGGAGGACACTTCAGTTTACCCTTTACTCATGGTATACAGGAGGTCGACGGTTCGATCCCGACCCTGACGCCTGCTGTATATTTGGAGTTTGCGTCTCTCTCCGTGTGCGAGATGTGAACTACCTCGCCTGGTATGCAGGAGGTCGTGGGTTCTATTCCGGCCCTGACGCCTGCTGTGTATTTGGAATTTTCGTCTCTCTTTCTCTCTCTCCTCCGGTTTCCCCCTCCACGTTTACAATCAACGTGCCGCAATAAATGTCCACGTAATACGCTACTTCGTTGGGCTATCATTTGTGATTGCCAGGTCGCTTCTGAAAAAGATCTATATTGCTCAGTGCGCCTTACTTGGTAAAAAATATAGATATCGTTTCGTTTATTATAATTGCTATTGTTGTTGTCGTCACCGGAAATGTTTACGTTCGTGGTAGCTTTGATCCGGCGATGCCGAACGTCTTCAAAGTTCCCTCTTTTGTTCGGACAAATCCGGTGCTGATTAATTGGGACGACTGCGGGGTCAAGCGCAGTCTCGCGCGCTGCCTTCGCGTACAATGCCTACGCCAAGATGATGCAAAGCATTATAATTACAATGACAATCGAGGATATTCGTGCCACCGGGGCGCATCTAAATGATGAACTAAAACTATTTCATATTTCACCAGGTAAGGTCCCACTGAGCTATATGGCTCGGTTTTCGGAAGCGATCTGGACAGATGGAGCAGACAAATTCTCTACGAACGCATCTTGATTATAAACGTGGAGGGGGAAAACCCAGGTGAAATGTGCATTGCTGAAAAATAATCATGAGATCCAGTGAGGCTTTCCTGAAGTAAGCAAGCTGAACAAAATAATAATAATAATTTGATGATCATTTTTCGGCTATTTGTAACACACCGGCAAAGTGAATAATGAAATTGATAAATAATAATAATAATGTTGCATTCAAGCAGTGCCCTATTCTCAGCTTTGGGGAAAATGTTTCAATGCGAGAGCTCGCAATTGGAAGGGCGAATATATTTTTAATGAAAGAAGAGACGCCAAAGTCAAACGCAGCGACCCGCATGTGTGATGTTCAGTTGCTATTAATAGACGGCAAGGCAATTAAAAATGAATGCATACGAAGGGCCGTTTGGTGGTAATTAAAAATGTTCACAAGAGCGTGTTTCATCAAGTGTGTACACGCAGGTGAAATGTGCCATTCGCCGGGAGACAAAAGCTCAGGATTAGTGTCAGATGAAGTGGCAGAATGGAATTGTGACTTTTTTTTTGTGCGTCTGTTAAGTGGGGTAGAGTCGAATTGGGGATTGAACGGAAGCGTTGAGGAAGGCGCTCCGCACGCGCCGTCAACTTGCGCATCCCCCCCGGGACCACGTGGTCTGACTTCATTAGGAATATCACCGTGGCATCCGCCGCACTGGTCTGCCCAACGTAGAGGTTCCTCATCTGACAGCGACCCAGTTGGGGCCCTGTTTCGGACACACGGGCCTCAGTTACAAACCCAGGTGCTCCGACTCACCGCCTTGCCCTGCGGTTGAAAATTGATCGGGAGCTAAACGCGAGGGGAGGGTGAGGCCACACTCAGCCTGGTGCTGCTCACGAATCTTTGCGCTCGATGACGCGGACCGTGGCAATCCAGGGGGCATGGAATGAACATTTCTAAATGGCCCGTTGAAGGCTACTGCGACTTGAAGAGGAGTACGTTCTGCCGTAGAGAGCGTTGTTGAAATCCGTTTCGTAAAACCCATGTTACGTGGTGGTTGCCAATTTTTGTCTTTGCAACAACAACAACAACAACGTTAATTGGCGTGTGTTGCGGAATCTCAAGCGGCATCTGGTGTTGTGCGGCGGTGATAGTGATGCTATCTCGCTCGCCTGGTGTGCAGGGGGTGGTGTGTTCGATCCCAACCCTGATGTCTATTGTATATTTGAAGTTTGCATGTTTTCCCCGTGGTCGCGTGGATTTCTCTCCGGGTCCTCTGGTTTATTCCTCCACATTTAGAAACATGCCTTTCGGGTATGTGGCCGCTGTTGTAAATTCCCACGAAATAAGCCACTTCGTTGAGCTCTCATTTTCGGCCAGGTCACGTCTGCAAAATAGCTATAGTGCTCATCTTTGATGACAACACATCTGCCATTCAGTTGAAAATTTGTAAGAAGAAAAAAAAATTCCACCAGACTACTAAAGTTCATAATTAATGGAAGTCCGTGCTAATTTAAATGTTTAAGAAAATTGGCACACACACATGCACAGATGCATGTGGTGGTCACGGCAACATTAAATCTGCTTGGCAATAAAAGTGCGACTTTACGTTTTATATTTACACGATCAACATGTGGGGGTTGCTTGACCATACTTCGCCGTGCTGGTCGGTGACGGTTGGTGAATGTGGTTACCCAGGGCCTAATCAGATACCACTCCCCAATGATGTGAGCTGTGGGTGGGAATCTAACTCAGGTCCACTGGGTTCATTACCAGATTGTGTTAACCACTGTGCTATATAACATGGTAAAATATATATATATATAAACATATGAGTAAACACCACTGTAATGGTGTGAATAAAAACTGTGTTCGTTTTTGGTAAAATTGTATTTTAACGCCCTAATCCTCTGCTGGGTAACCAGTGTTTGGGTTGTTTGTACATACTTCACCACGCTGGTCAGTGCAGCTTGGTGAAGGGAATGGCCCAGGAACGGTTCAAATCTCTCACGAAGAATGTGAGCCGCGAATGGGAATCGAACTCGGGTTGGCGGGCTCACAGTACAGTGAGCGAACCACTCACTACTGACTTGACGGTTGGACAACTTAAAGCGAAGAACTTGGAATTGAATAAGCGCAACGGACTGCACCGGTGGCATCCACTGAATGCACCGTTGATGTTGCTGATGGCTATCGGGGCTGCAGGAATAAAGTGTCTCATTGTACGTGAAAGGCAAACTGATGGGGTGGAAGAGACGATTGTTCAAACCTGTAACTCTGCTCATTTCAAGTGAGTATTGTGTAATTCGTTTTGCATTTCATCTCGCAGGCTATTGTGGGAATTTGTGATTCAAGAGAAATGCTTCCAGTTTTCAGAAAGGAATGCCCTGTTTGTATACGTATGGACACTTTATACAAATATATTTGATTGCATTGGTTCGCTATTCTTTGCGCGTGTGTGTTTTGTGTGCACCTCCAATTAGCACGGTTGGCTACGTACGGTGCGAAAGAAGCTCAACGTGCGTACACTACGGATGAGTTTTTGGATCAGAGTATTTCAGGTTATAGATGTTTAAGGACAATTTCAGATAAAAAAAAAAATTCGGACTTCATGATGTTTGGATGACTTGCGCAATGTCGCCGGTGGCTGCGTCTCCACGCTAACGGAAGCGAGATCGTTCACGTGATCGCCCCTCATGTTGGGGAAACGCACAGAAGTTATGTAATGGAAGTGGGCGAGGAAAAAACAACAACAAGTCAACACACATTTCAACAACACCGCTCTTCAAGGAAAACTAAATCTCGCTCAGATATGTACCGAAGAGCATCTATTACCGTCGCAGGATGCCAATGAAATCGATCCGAGCAGCTCATTGGGGCCTTCCTAGTGAAATAATGAAATCTCTGTATTGGCGACATTTTGGGCAAAGGCCCTTCTTATATATATTATTTTAAGGCATTGTTGTTGACTAGTGAGTTGTTAGCTTAACACGTAGGCTTTCCCGACCAATATCATCCATAATAGAGTTTTTTTCGGTTAGATCGCGTAAATATATAAATGTGTCGTTAATACCCACCACTACCCGACACAGCCAACTAGTAAGGGTTGTCACGTAAACAGAACGTGGCCAATTCGTCACTAGTACAGCACACCGGTGTGTTGGAGAGCCAAGCCACAACATTTACATACTGAGTACGACGTTTCGCCAGTAATTACAACTAGCTTCATCAGGCGACAGCCAGATTTGTGGAGAAATCTTACTGTTTCGTTCCTTATATAGAGGCGAAGGTGTGCTCTTGCGCAAAGTGTATGTGTGTGTGGTGGTGGGCGGCGGGGGGGTTTAATGAGCCAACGTACATTATGCACGCGCATTATGCGGGAAAGAGGAACACGTGGATTAGAGAACATTGCCACGTTCGAGACATCACATTGACTGCAGAGTAAGTTGACTTGGGCAGAAACGTGTTGCCAGAAGGGATCATTGATGGCGGTCGAGGCTCATGACGGAGTTGCAGCCAGGGGAGGGAAGCGACAAGCTAGAGAGGAAGTCCTCTGCACAGATGGAGCAATGAAATAGGCTCTTGTGCAGGAGCTCGATGAATTGTTGGATCATGGGACCACGAGGGATGGTGACAGCTTGGGGGAATGCCTTCATCCAGCAGTGAATAAATCATGGGCAATGATCATGATTACTGGGAGAAGCAGTGTATGGGTGACAAATGATCAGTATCATTATTTTCCCCCGTGCGTGTTTGGTTTACTGCCCGCACTCGTACGGATGCCCACAGTTCATCACTGGTTTCAGATTGACGAAACGTTCTTTTGCGCGTTTCATTTTGCGCGTATCTGTCGAAATTGGTGCTCGCGAATGAATAACTGACGGTCGTGATTTAGAGTTAACTGACACGTTATGTAATGCAGCGCGGAAGCGTGTGACTGTATGTCAGTTTTCCGTGACCTTTGCTTGATATACTTGTCACCCCGGCTAATGGGGCCTGTGTTTCCGCATTACGGCTAGATGCAAACATCCCAACGATGCCGAGTCAAGGCAAGAAATGATGAACGGAGTGCCAACGCAGCCAAGGCCGAAGGCTCCCACCGCAGCGCACGGCAGCAGAATGTTTAAAATGTATCATTCTGGGAGTGCGGCACTGCTGTGCTTTCATTATTCATTAAGGTAATTTGTCAATTACACCGCGTCTAAAAAAAAAAAAACCTAATATTTAAATTTCCTACCGCAATGATGGTGAGAGAAAAAAGTTCAGCTTTCGGGTGAAGTCACGGTCCAGAAGTTAAACAAGAATAATAACAACAAATTTAAACGGCCTGGGTTCATAACACCGAGTCAGATGCTAATGATCTGCTGATAGGTACGAATTCATCCAGCAAAACAACGAATTTACAATAACATTAGCCATGGCCCCGATAGCTTATTTTCTCATAAAACAAATCTACATTTACGTTAGATAATGCTACCTTAAAACGGAATCTATTTGTGTGTCTGTGTGTCAAAGGGTTTTTGTTGATATTCGTTATATCGGAATGAAAAAAACTGAACGCGCGTATTTTCAAAGCGGATTCTTTGTCATCATCATCATCATCAGCCATGGTCAATCCACTGCTGGATGAAGGCCTCCCCGAGCCATTGCCACTCATACTGATCCTGCTATGCGATAACACACCTGGCACCTGCACACGATTTGGTTTCATCGCTCCATCTCCTCAGCGGACGTGTTGTCAACTGTATTAAAATTGCCTCCGTTCTGCAAAAATGTATGCAGCGCATAATAATCGCGTTCTTACAGACAAGTTGATGTTTATATATATAAATATATTTATTTTCTTATAGACTGAAAGGGGTGCCTAGAGAAAACACGTTTCATTTCGACCACGGATTTTGTCTGGGCATGATTTTTTAATTGCAAATATTTTTTTCGCCAAAAGAAAATTGAGATATCACGTGCCAGTGATGTTGGCTATGGCCAGGAATCAGACCCAGGTGGCCAGGTTAAGAGCGCAGTGTGCTTACCACCGCATTCCTATTCCCCCGATATATGACTATCTCTCATTATATCTTTGTAAGCATGTATGTTGAACTTATTTTTCACCATACTTAGCCAACCGTGCTAATCGGAGGTGCGGGGGAAGGGCAACAAACTAAGCACAACAAGCAGTCCTCAAGAAATGAGTTTTCAATATAGATGATTTTTAAGTGTGTCGTAAAACCCACCACCACCCGATGCAGCCAATTAGTAAGGTTTGTCACGTAAACAGAACATGCCAATTCGTTACTAGTCCAGCACACCGTTGTGTTGGAGAGCAAATCCGGTTTTGAACGACACATTTATATATTTCCGCGATTTAACTCAAAAAACCTATATTGTGGATGATATTGGTCGCGAAAGCCTTCGTGTTGAACTGGTTTTCTAATATCGGAAGGAAAAGTGTTCGAGACGGCCACAGAAGCGCAGCTGCTCATATCAGCAGGATCCTGTGGTACCATCTTTTAAGGAATTCATCAAACACTGAATACAGATTATGTACATCATTCTGGTTCATCGTAATTTTACACATTTTGGTTGAATCTGAATACATAAACCACACCTTTTATGAAACCCATCACAATTATAAACCACGGAAATTTGTTTTTTTTATTGTTAACAATTAGTAAAAAAAGAGTACAAAAGCGATGTTATTATTCATAAATAAATATACATCAGTATAGAAGATGAACAAAATAAGTGTGTGTGGTATGCAAACGACGTTCACGATGGCTCCTTCCTGCACGTATGTGCATAATAAATTCCAATTAAGTGTCGTTATATTCGCAATTATCTCAGTTTCGTGTCATTTCAGAAAGATGCACTAGAAGGTAGGACAAAACCGTGATGGACGGGGTAATTGTAATCACCACTGCCCCTGTTTGCATAATTGCAGTTTGGCAAGTGCAGTTCTCTCACTTGCCTGATTGCAATGCTAATTAAAGTCAGAAAATGATGGGACCGAAGAGCGGAAAAAATATCTATTCGCAAATCATTAACCCGTCATGCATCGCTAAAAAAGTCTACCGAAAGTCCTCTCTTTAAACTTCTTCAATGAAGCATTCTTCAAACTTTTGCATCGATACGGCCGCTAATCGAAATGCTTCTGGCCGCACGTAAGCAGACCGACTTTCGGGCACAATTCGTCCTCTGACAAGCTGCGTTGAAACCGCCTGTGGCTTGGTAGCACGGCGTCGGGCGCAGGCTTCAGGCCTTGGCCACAGGCGAACGTGCTGCCCGCTTTGCCTCGCACGGGGCCACGCGTTCTCAGCCTTTTTGCGACAAAGTGACCGCTTCGTCGCAAAAGGCAACGGTGGTTGTCCCCGTAGAGAGCTTCATCCCGACGATATCGAGCAACGCTCCAATTTCCACCGCTTTGGCTCAGGGTTATGAACAGGAGAGACTCATCTCCCTTGATTGATCATCTGGGAAAGAAATTGGTCTCGGATTGTTTTCCTCCTTCGGTGGGGGGGGGGGGATCATAGTACCTTTGGCGTTTTAATCGGCCCCCGTGTCTGCGCCAGCGATCTTTATTTCGTGTTTACGTACACCGGCCGTGCTGCGCGTGACAACGTAATGCAGTTGGGGCATATAAGGTGACAGTGTGGAAGTTAATGTTGTGCGGACACCCCTATTACCAGTCGCAGCGCAGCATTCTCATTACTGCCAGCAGCGACATATTGGCCGAAGGAGATCAATGGGGTAATTTGTATTACTGGGTTCCCTTTCTCTGCCCCAAAACCATCCTGCCCTCTGGCCCATCAACCCCCGAGATCCTAATGAGTTTGGAAGAGTTGAACGTCTTTGGAATGCTCTTAATAGACTTGACGCAACACTCAAGACATGCAAATGAGGCTCAAGGCTTCGGTTTCGAAGCCAACTTCATTGTATAATGATATATAAAGGAAGAGTTTCTGATTAAAAACATTCGGGTTTTGGATTTTCTGATTTTTTAAGGCCAATTCTGGGGGGTGTTTATTTTTTTTGGGGGGGAGGGGGGATTTACGGATAATTTCAATGACAGTGTAAATAAACGTGTCTTTGTGCTAAGTAAAGTGACGTCACTCTTGGTGGAAAAATTATGGGAATTTTCTCTTCGCCTGATGACGACCGCTTGTGTTACGATCGAAACGTCGTTAGTTTTTGTTATTTAATTTAAATTTTATTTGTATTAGTTATTTTTATGATTTCAAATTTTGTTTCTATCTACGTGACTTTACCGAAATAATTAAAAGAATATGAATTCCTGCAGTCGCGAAAGTTTTAAGTCAAAATTATAATGGGAATAATTTAATGTGACGTCATCGTATCGTCAGGTCATTCTTTTCTCTTCGTGATGTCATGCCTTCGTATTTATGTTTTCATGACATGCTTTCGGATTTATTCTAAAGATTAAAAAAAACATCCGGACTAGCCTACATTTCGTATCTATGCTTCATTTTAAGACATGTGAGGTTAATCTGAAAATCTGGAATACAGACCTCACGTACATATATACACTAACTAACTAAATAAATGAATGACCGATCTAACATAGGGAGGACTTCATCCAGCCGTGGCATCACGTGATGCTTATTTCCTTACCCAGGAATTGCACAAAACTCCACGTTGATTGGAACAAAATGTTGCTGGCATTCAAAATCATTCCCCCCAACAAAAATCTTTAGAACCCTATAAGTCACCGACCAGGGCTCTGGTTTGCTTAGATGTGTCCATTTGTATTCAAGGTAAAGGGCTGGTTCCAAGTAATCTCGAGACATCTGCATTCGGTGCGCTTTCACGAATTCCTCAGAGCCTTGACGGAATGCAGCCATTCGCAGGAACAAAGATGTAAATGACGGTTTAACAGCGATACGGGAAACACGAGGCATGCACAGATGCGTCCGTCCATCAATTAAAATCGATCCTCAAGTTCACCACGCATGCCTCCTCGAAATTGTTCTCGGGAGAGACGATTAGTTATGGGCAGCTGGCATGGCCGATCAGTATCGCGTTTGTCGCTTTGCTGCAGAAGGTTCGCGGTTCAAACCCACGGGCCGCCCCGGTTAACACTTTGGGTGCAGTTAACCAACGACAAAAAACACACGCCATCTGTTGCACAGTCGACGTGAACGATCCTGTGACGTTGTTTGTAAAGAGGAGACTATGTGTGCACGCGTCGCGGTCCAAGGCGTGGGAAATGTATTGTCGCATTTGCTCGCAAATTGCTCAAGCGGAGTGACCATTTCGCAACATCGCCACTCCCTCCCCTACTGACGGACCTCCTGCCCACGTTCAGGCCGGTGCTGCGTCACGTGTCGTGGTGCACGAGGTGGGTAGAGGGGGGCGGGGGGGGGGGGCCCTAGGCTAAGAGAAAATTACACCTGGGGATTTGGAATGATTGAGATGAGCTGTAGTGTAAGTCACTTTGAGACGCTGGGGCATTTAAGCAGCCGGCAAATGAAAATCCTTATTAGTTATACAGTGAGTTTGCCAAGTGTTAAATTTAGGTTAATGGAGTGCAAACTAAAAACCGATATCAAGTAAACAATGAAACATTTAAACAATGCAAATGAGACAATACAAACGGGATGATAATAATATAATTTACTCAAATTGCAACACTTATTCACAACAGTTCATCAATTCAATTCAACGGGCAGATGGGTTGGTGGTATTCATTGTTGCACATCTTGGACACGTTGACATGCAGCAACATTTAAAAAAAAATTCAACTCGCTTCAGGTTGACGTTTGCACGCCCGAACTGTAGAGCTTATGTCCAGCTCGGTGGCTGCACATCTGATTGTTTTAAATGTTGCTATGCCTGTGGACCTGGGTGTCAGTCAGGCTGCTAGAGCGAGTCATCAGCACGGGTGGGGAAATCGATGAGTGAAATTTACGCGAACAGGAACCGTGGCAATAGCGATGGAAGAGAGAAGATAGAGAAACTAGTCTTAAGCGGATTCTACTGCACCTTGATCAATTGCACTGCCCTTCTGTCGATGGATTAAATGCAATGCATCCCTCCTATTGAAAGGGCAAATACACTCAGCAAAGACAAAGATCCCCCTCATAGGCTTAATAGACTGTTGCGGCAAGTGATGTTAGCGAACACCTATGAAGGCCGGCACGGTACACGAGGGGATGGGTGGGTGGCCAGTACCATGCCCGGCCGCTTTTATCTCCCGGGTAGCGATGTTTACACATCCCACCAGATACTCATTTGAAGCTGAGTCGATCTAGGAGAAGCCCAGGACCGGTTCAGATATTCGTCACTGATGTTGGCCGTGAGCGGGAATCGTGCACTCGGGTCGACAGGTTCGTCGTGCAGCGTGTCAACTGCTGCACCACCGCTCCGCACGCAAACGTCCTGGTCATCACAAGTGATAGCTCAACGAAGTGCCTCATCACGTGGGAGCACCACGGTGGCCAAATTTTAACTACCTCGGCTGGTATATAGGGGATCGTGAGTTCGATCCCAACCTTGGCGCGTGTATATTTTAAGTTTTGCGCGTTCTTTATGCCCGTGGTCGCGTGGATTTTCCTCCGGTCTTCGGGGTTTCCCCTCCACATTTAGAACCAACTTGCGTGTCGAGTGTTTGACTGCGATACAATTCCACGTGGTAAGCTACTCTTTCGTTGGGCTATCATCTGTGGCCAGGTCGCTTCTGAAAAAGAGCTACATGGCTCAGTGGGGCCTTACCTGGTAAACATAACAAAAACGCAGTTGTATAGTTTAAACACACGCACGAACGCATGCACACATAAGTCCTGCGGAAATACCAGCTCAGGCGGAAGAGAAACTGCGTGCTCAAGCTTGTAGGTGTTTTGGCTCGCTCGCACAAACGAGAGGCAACTGCTTTTGCTTGATAAGGGCTCCGAGCGTCGGGAGTGCACGCTATGATGTCTATAATTAATGGCCATGCGTGTGATTTCTCTCTCCCATTTATTTATTTCTCCACAATGCGATGGAGCATCGCGGGGGGATCGTTTTTCTCCTTCACTGCTGGAACAGCTGTTAACGCTAAAAGGCGGCCGGCGCAACATTTATAGGTGGTTTATTTTTTGGTAACAAAGGGTAAGATTTCACTTATCCAAAATATGTGAAATTAAATCGGAGCTTTCTTCGTGGCCCGACCCTATGATCCATATTCGTTTGTGGGTTAGGGCGCTTGCGTGTTCGTGTTACGTCCAAAATTATTGTTGTTAACCCCCTTTGCTATACGCAATATCGTCACGTTTTAAAAATATATTATCATTATTATTCGTACGTGGACGATGCAGTTCATCAGAACTTGACCAACACATCGGCCATGTATAGATACTGTGTAAGAGAACGCGACGACTTTGTCGGGTGGTGTAGGATTAAGGACGGATATTTTGGCATAAAATTACCACGTTGCCGAACGAAAACAAAATATTGATCTTCTTCTGCACCCTATGTAACGGATATGGATACGCGGCATCCCCTATACACTTAGGAGGGGATGGTGCCATGGTGCAATGGTTAGCACATTGGACTTGGGTGTGGAAACTCCCACCTCTTCTAAGACGTCTGGCCAATGTGGAAGAGTAGGCCAAATACACTCGAGATGGGTCCTCACTCTGGACATTTGCAAGGGCTGCTCCTTTGCCTCTTCTTATTTTTTGAATGCCTTTATGGGAGTTCTGACGTAGTTCAGCTGGATTGTCAAAAACCGAATTTGAAATAAAATGTATACAAATATAAACGCGCTTTAGTACCATAATAATATAGACATTGGGGAAATAACGAACTCCCCACTCCCACCCTCTTACCTTTATTGTATTTTGATATTTTAGTTTCCTGTCTCGCTTGTTGAGTTTGTTCGCTCCATGATCCTACAAATATGCACTTAATTTTCCTATAATTTACACTAAATTGCAAGAAACCAATACACACACGCGCACGATTCCATTTGAGTATCGCAAGCGCAAAAAAAATGATTTGGTTTCAATCGATGAATTGAAGCGTCATCCGTCAACGCGTACACATCTAGAAATGACCGTTCCTGTCTCGATGGGGCCCTAGCCAGACGGCTATTGCGCTGAACGATTAATCCGTTCATGAAGTGCCCAGTGCCGGATTATCTCGTAGCAGAAATAGCTACATATGTAGTAGTAGCTACGGGCCACGCACTTTCAAGGGCCCCGCGCTAAATGCTTTCAAGCTATCAATTCCGGTTCAGTGATTCTGCAATGGCTCGATTACTATAGTTCTATACCACCTTGAACTTTTATGAACGACTGGGTGTTTAATGTTAGCGATTTGTCGTATTATCTGGCTCTAGAGCAAATGAAAAAAATACAATTACTTTACTACGCAAGTTAAAAATGTGTGTTTAAATATTGATGTTATTTTTTTATTTAGGGCCCCTTTGCAAAATATGCGACAGGCCTCGCACTAGCTTCACCTGCCCGTGCGTCCTTCCCTGTGGAGCGTGAGCGAGCATTACATTACCGTCCTTCCTCTTCCACCCTTCGTATTCTCCCAACGAATCTCAATTCAAACGCAGTGGCGAAGTGACGACATTATCAGCTCAGGGGGCGCGGCAATCGGTCAGGTGCCCCATACCCCCCCCCCCCAATATTTGATTTGTCTCGCACGGTCACCCCTAGGCTATTCTATATCGCGGCTCCTCTTGCCCTAACCAGTTCAGTTAATTTGTTAGGTATATAACCCTGTGAGCCATGCGGCTCTTGAATCGGGTGCAACCGCAACAAGCAAAAACATGAACAAGAAACATCTTAAAGTGACCACGCGCAACAGAAAAATCCAGGAAAAAACAGCAAAGTCTTCCAGAAAAAGTACCGTATATCAACGCTGTGTGCAAAAATCCCAGTGCGATGCAAGTCAAACAATAACAACCATAAGACAATTTGGATTAAAGTTATCAGTATAACTTTGTACTACAACAAACAAATATGGATAAACCAAAACGTTTTCTAAATCACCAAATAAAGCTATAAAAACAATGTAACAGTGAGCATAGGAATTGTGATTCAAATTTAACAATAAACGATATACATAACATGTACGACCAAACTTTGCAGCCATAGCTGGCAGCATGAGTCACTCCATAACAGCAGGAGTATCAGTAGAAGTATCAAACAAATTTTCAATGCACCTTTAAAGATTAGCACACTGTAATCAAAACTTTAAATCATACTTATATCATATTCTTGGTTCTTTCGGTAAAGTCACGTTGAAGGGAAACAATAAAATAATAAAAAATATATAAAACAATAAAATTCTCACGACGTTTCGACTGTAACACAAACAGTCATCATCAGGTGTGAAAACCAACGGGAAGAAACATTTGAAAGAAGTGGCGGTTTGAATTTATTTATTTATTTTTAACGTTAGCTCCACGGATAGCGATTTGACAGTTTGTTTAGAAGGACGAGTCCATCTACGTTTAAAAATAAATAAATACTAACCGCCACTTCTTTCAAATGTTTCTTGCCGTTGGTTTTCACACCTGATGATGACTGCTTGTGTTACAGTCGAAACGTCGTGAGAATTTTATTGTTTTATATATTTTTTATTATTTTATTGTTTCCCTTCTACGTGACTTTACCGAAAGAACCAAGAATATGAATCACTGCAGTCACGAAAGCTTTAAATCAAAATTCATACTTATATCGTCGTTATGCTCACGGTCTCGAACATTTAATGCTGTAAGGGCGCCCCGTCTTTGCTCCGTAGTAGTGCCTCTTTGCAATATTATTGACGCGTATCTGACGAAATAAATATCCCAAGAACGAAGTTCGATGCGTAATGTTCTTTTGCTCTCACTCGTACACAAATAATTTTCGTGAAAAAAACTGTAAACCGCATTTTAAATAAGTTTGTGTTCCTTTGCGCTGTCGTCGAAAACAAATCTCACGGTGGTTGTCAACGGGGCCCCCCCCCCCCCCCAACTCGTAGCTTTGGCCACCAGGGGGGGTGGCAAGGCACCCCCATGCACCCCACGCTCGTGACGCGACTGCCTCAACCACCTCCTCCAACTCACCCTCTCTCACGACCACAACCACCTCCTCCAGCTCACCCTCTCTCACGACCACAACCACCTCCTCCAACTCACCCTCTCTCACGACCACAACCACCTCCTCCAGCTCACCCTCTCTCACGACCACAACCACCTCCTCCAACTCACCCTCTCTCACGACCACAACCACCTCCTCCAACTCACCCTCTCTCACGACCACAACCACCTCCTCCAGCTCACCCTCTCTCACGACCACAACCACCTCCTCCAACTCACCCTCTCTCACGACCACAACCACCTCCTCCAACTCACCCTCTCTCACGACCACAACCACCTCCTCCAACTCACCCTCTCTCACGACCACAACCACCTCCTCCAGCTCACCCCCTCTCACAACCACAACCACCTCCTCCAGCTCACCCTCTCTCACAACCACAATCACCTCCTACAACTCACCCTCTCACGACCACAACCACCTCCTCCAACTCACCCCCTCTCACAACCACAACCACCTCCTCCAACTCACCCTCTCTCACGACCACAACCACCTCCTCCAACTCACCCTCTCTCACGACCACAACCACCTCCTCCAACTCACCCTCTCTCACGACCACAACCACCTCCTCCAGCTCACCCCCTCTCACAACCACAACCACCTCCTCCAACTCACCCCCTCTCACAACCACAACCACCTCCTCCAACTCACCCTCTCACGACCTCAACCACCTCCTCCAACTCACCCTCTCTCACGACCACAACCACCTCCTCCAGCTCACCCTCTCTCACAACCACAACCACCTCCTCCAACTCACCCTCTCTCACGACCACAATCACCTCCTCCAACTCACCCTCTCTCACGACCACAACCACCTCCTCCAGCTCACCCCCTCTCACAACCACAACCACCTCCTCCAGCTCACCCCCTCTCACAACCACAACCACCTCCTCCAACTCACCCCCTCTCATGACCACAATCACCTCCTCCAACTCACCCCCTCTCACGACCACAACCACCTCCTCCAGCTCACCCCCTCTCACAACCACAACCACCTCCTCCAACTCACCCTCTCTCACAACCACAATCACCTCCTCCAACTCACCCTCTCTCACAACCACAATCACCTCCTCCAACTCACCCTCTCTCACGACCACAACCACCTCCTCCAGCTCACCCTCTCTCACAACCACAATCACCTCCTCCAACTCACCCTCTCTCACGACCACAACCACCTCCTCCAACTCACCCCCTCTCACAACCACAACCACCTCCTCCAACTCACCCTCTCTCACAACCACAATCACCTCCTCCAACTCACCCTCTCTCACGACCACAACCACCTCCTCCAGCTCACCCTCTCACGACCACAACCACCTCCTCCAGCTCACCCCCTCTCACAACCACAACCACCTCCTCCAACTCACCCCCTCTCACAACCACAACCACCTCCTCCAACTCACCCCCTCTCATGACCACAATCACCTCCTCCAACTCACCCCCTCTCACGACCACAACCACCTCCTCCAGCTCACCCCCTCTCACGACCACAACCACCTCCTCCAACTCACCCTCTCTCACGACCACAACCACCTCCTCCAACTCACCCCCTCTCACAACCACAACCACCTCCTCCAACTCACCCTCTCTCACAACCACAATCACCTCCTCCAACTCACCCTCTCTCACGACCACAACCACCTCCTCCAACTCACCCTCTCTCACGACCACAATCACCTCCTCCAACTCACCCCCTCTCACAACCACAACCACCTCCTCCAACTCACCCTCTCACGACCTCAACCACCTCCTCCAACTCACCCTCTCTCACGACCACAACCACCTCCTCCAGCTCACCCCCTCTCACGACCACAACCACCTCCTCCAACTCACCCTCTCTCACGACCACAACCACCTCCTCCAACTCACCCTCTCTCACGACCACAACCACCTCCTCCAGCTCACCCCCTCTCACGACCACAACCACCTCCTCCAACTCACCCCCTCTCACGACCACAACCACCTCCTCCAACTCACCCTCTCTCACGACCACAACCACCTCCTCCAACTCACCCTCTCTCACGACCACAACCACCTCCTCCAGCTCACCCCCTCTCACGACCACAACCACCTCCTCCAACTCACCCTCTCACGACCACAACCACCTCCTCCAACTCACCTTCTCTCACGACCACAACCACCTCCTCCAACTCACCCTCTCTCACGACCACAACCACCTCCTACAACTCACCCCCTCTCACGACCACAACCACCTCCTACAACTCACCCCCTCTCACGACCACCTCCTCCAGCTCACCCTCTCTCACAACCACAACCACCTCCTCCAACTCACCCTCTCTCACGACCACCTGCCCAATCCAGATGATCTTCCTCTGCCTGACAGATTAAATTAGTTAACGTTTTCTTTTATTAGTCCGACTTGACGCAAGGAACTATTTGTGTTTCTTTCAGCTCCGGCTTACTTTTGCTTAATTGACTCTTTGCTGGACCCACACTCCGAAGGTTTCCAATCATCCGCAGCGTCGCTGTGTTGACAGGCCTACATGCAAAGTGATAGCGATGGCCCTTCGACAAAACAGCACACCATTAAGCAAACCACGCGTTTGCAGCGCTATCACACGGAGCAATACACCAGCGTAATAACCACCCCCGGGTCTCCCCCGAGACAGGGCAATGTCTGTGTGTTTTTGTTGTTGCTGCTGCGGTGGATCTCATCTCGAACAGGAAACATTCATTGCTTTTCTTTCACCACTCAGAATATTGCTCGTGCGTTGTGTTCGCATCGTGCCACGATTTCACTAAATGCTCCTTGTGAAGTGTGTTTCGGCTCCGCTGAAAATTGATAATATCAAAATTTCGCCCCCCACCCCCCCAAAAAAAAAATCCCCCCCGTATAGCCTGTAACAGACTGTTGTGGCAAGTGCCGTTAGCGAGCACCTATGAAGGCCGGCACGGCCGCCTTTGTCTCCCTAGTGGTGATGTTTACACACCGCACCAGGTACTAATTTGAGGCTGAGTCGACCTAGGGGAGGCCCAGGACACGTTCAGATAATCGCCACTGGTGTTGGCCGTGAGCGGGAATCGAACTCGGGGAACGGGTTCGTAGCGCCGCGTTGTGCTAACCGCTACACCACCGCTGACACGCACACACAGCCCCACGCCCATAAACCCCGAGACTCCCCCCGCCTCCCCCTACTTAAATCGCACTTTTGCATCATCACTTGTTTTATTCACAGAGGTTCTTATATCTCATATGCTTATTCCCATACCCCACACCTCCGATTAGCACAGTTGGCTAGGTGCCGTGCGAAATAATTTAAAGAGGCGTACACATCAAATCCAGACTTTAAAATAATTTCTTTTTACTTTATGTTATCATAATTGTATTTCCAGACGACCGGCACAAACAAGCGTAACGCTAATTATTGCCTCGTTACGGCTTGGGTAACCACAGAGAAGCAAGGCAGAGGAAAGGAAGAACAGGAGGAGCCATCACATGGCAAGGGGAGACGAGTGTCGGAAAGAAGGCCAAAGCAGGGACACTTCAACATAAGGAGACCAGATTTGAACTACGCTAAAAACCCAAACAATTTTTTTTTATTTTACTCGGTAAGGCCCACTGAGCTATGTAGCTCTCTTTTCAGAAGGGACCTGGCCGCAAATGATAGCCCGACGAAGTGGCTTATCACGTGGAAATGCATAGCCCCCAAATACCATGAACGCTTGACGTTCATTCAAAATTTGATGGGAAAAACCGCAGGACCCGGAGAAAAATCCATATGGCTACGGGGAGAACTTGCAAACTCCAAATAAACAACAGGCGTCAGGTTCGGGATCGAACCCACGGCATCCTCTAAGCCAGGCGAGATAGTTATCATCACGCCACCGTGGCTCTCCCGTATGCCATAAAGCGATCCCTGTAACAGAGCCCCTGGGTTTTCAGGAGTGGACATCTCGTGCATTCGGTAGAAACAGTTTAGAACTTTAGTCCTTGGCCTCGTGACATTGTCTGAACAGTGGCGTGTTTGTAGCTCGTGGCAGGGCTTGGTTTGTCTGCGACCCACAACTGTCCCCGGTTAGCACTGTCGGTGTTTTAACCGCAAGAACAACGAACCATCTTCTTCACAGTCGACATTAAATATCCCATTGCGTCATTAGAAAAAGGGTAGGCCATCTGCATCGATGTCATGGTTCAAAAAATAGGCCAAAGTCTGAAAAATGATAAACTTGGAAAAAAAAACACAAAGTAGCATTGCCCCCCTCCTGAAAAAACGCCCTGAGATTCAACGAGGGTTTCTATGTAAATAAATGTTGATTGATTGTTTAAACTCCAAAACCCTCCACGCAATATTTCTGCTATGCTGCAAAGGTACCAGGAAACAAAATAAAACTTCAACTGCAATTACGACTCTGCTAATATACTTGGACGAGGTGATGCGTAATTGGTCCTTGTGTTCTGCCAGGGCACGACATATTTTAGAATACAAACAGTGCTTCAAAGAGTATTTTTTTCTCGTGACCTAATCACCATATATAACGATCTCATTAGACATTGGAAGATTAGAAGGGTTTCAGCCTGGTGAACACAATGATGGGTGAGAGACAGGACTTGCCAGGCGGCCTAGTCGTGGGGCTGCATGGTGTCCAAGGCAATGCCAGTGCATGCATGGCCTAGGCCAAACATCCCAGTACAGGACCCTCCTAATACTCCCGAGACTCACCCGGCAGTGAGGATTATCTGGATGAGTAATTGGCAATGTTATTATTATTCTATATAGTGTACACGCATCAAGTAATAAAATATCAAACACGGGAACAAAACGTCACTTTTTGTGCAGCCTGACTTATCACAGTGTTTTGCAGGGCTGATACTAAAAAAGCAATAATATGCACACGTTTGAAAGTTAGACTTTTTATTTTAGTTTTCAGTGGCCGTATGGATTTGCTGTTTACGTATTATTATGTTATTTTATTCTGCTCTTGCAATATGTCCAGGAGATAAACGACAACGAATGAGTGAGTGACTCATGTGAATTATAATATTCTTTTAGAAGGACTAGAATACTAATATTTTCCACAAATGTAGTCGAGTCTATGCTTACAGCTAGAAAACAAATGCAAAGTAAAAGTTATATTATGGACCCCCCCCCCCCCCAATAACTTATAGTGAGGGGTCAGCTTTTGGATGTCGTAGTCCCCACCATTATACCACGGCAGCATCCCAGTACTCCGAATACCGTGCAAGTAAATCGATAGTCTGTGTGTATACCAGATAGCCATTTTCCCATCACAAGAGTGTTCATTTATCAAAAACAAATGGACTGGGGTGTTACATGAAAGGCAGATGCCCCAAGCACACTATTATTGGCCCTATGTCGAAGAAATGTAATTGGTTGTTGGATCTCATAGCTGGTGTCCCTTAAGGGAAAAACATGGGGTCCTACGTATAGATTCATTTTCATTGATAAATGTCTAGCTTGGGGAAGCGAGTTTCTTTATATATTTATTATGTGTGCATGTCAGAGGTGCTGTTTGAATAATGTAAAATAATGTATAGCTCTTTGTCAATTCACTGGCAGACAAAGGCCTCCACATTCCGCATCAGTCAATTGGGATTGTTTTCTCGAGGTTTTATGGCCGTACTGCACCAGACTGATCAGTACGATGTGGTCAACGGTGTTAGGCCCAGGACCTATTCAGATGCCACTTACCGCTGATGTTAGTAGTTCCCGAGGAATTGAACTGTATTTGTAGCGCAATGCACTACTCACTACTATTTCAGCGCTCCACCTATTATTTTAGTTTACGAGTGTATGTAATTTCTCTAATAGCATAGTGAGCACGGATGGGACACTATTAACCCATGCTATCAAACGTGAATTGGCGAGGTGACGACATAGCTTCGAGATCAGTAGGCAGTTGCATAAAACGCATTACGTGAAAGCCTACCTGAATTGACAGCTGATTCAAAATAATACGAAGCCGAGGGGAAATGGAACTGAAATAGTTTTCTGCAAACGCACTGTCATTTCGAACAACTAGAGGCATACCGTTGTGTGCTATAGTCGCTATTCAAAAGTAGAAACGTAGCCTGAGCGGATGAAATGAAATCCGAACGAGGGAACCGGATTATCCAGTTCGGGAGATAACCGCGCTCCAGGTGATGTCGTCGGAAGAAACGTGCGTTTGCGGTTGCCCTGTGCATGGACACGGACGAAGTGAGATGTGGCGCTGAGCAGACTTCATCTGTTCAATAAAACACGACACTGCAATTTGCTCACGCGCGCTCGCACACACACACACACGCACGCGCAATGTCTGTGTGTGTGTGCGTGTGCGCGCATACATACCCCGAAAGTGTACAATTGTTAGGCACATCCTGTAGGAAGGCTTATGTATAATTCAAAGTAATTGTCAGATTTTTTAAAATTATATATATATATATAATTATTACAATAATAAAGTGAAACGGTAGATTTAACAGACAGCAGACATTTGTGGAAATTGCTGCAATTAATTAAAGGTTTTAAAAGGTAATAATATTACTCCACTGCTGTCGTGCTGTTAATGGCCAGCACACCGCACCTGAAATCCAGAAGTCTTCGGTTTGATTAGACCCTCCCGTCCCACCACCTCTGTCCCACCCAGCAATAGGAGGAATGAGCGTGGTGGGTTCCACATCGTTCGATGACACTGGCCGGGGTTTTAAATTTGCTTGGTAGTAGTGGCTGTGTATGGGATTTGGTCCCTTACATATAATTAACGCACAGCATTATGGGATGCTATTAACATGAAGGACGCTATACAGAATCAAACCATTCTCATTTTTATTTTTTTCAAATGTTTCTTTCCGTTGGTTTTCACAGCTGGATGACCGTTTGTGTTATGGCCGAAACGTCGTGATAATTTTTATTGTTTTATATATATTATTTTATTATTTCCCTTCAACGTGACTTTACCGAAAGAGCTAAGAATATGAATTGCTGCAGTCACGAAAGCTTTAAATCAAAATTTTAAAGCATTCTCGTTATAATTATGGAAGGAGATGTGTAACTGCCCTATAGAGGCCCTCTAGAGGGCCGTCTCTCGTGGAAGCCCTTCAGCCAGCAGTGGCATGAGGAAGCAGTTGCAGGGCCGCGCCTTTGCCTCCACCAACGTCACCACCCTTCACCTCGTGACGTTCATTCCACGTACGCTCGTGCGTGCGCGTGGCCTCACTCGATCGCGCTTCTGGTGATAACGTTAGGACGGCACGCGCCACCCACCCCACCTACTGCTTCTCTCGCTCTCTCTTTCACCCCCTGGCGTTGGCAAATGCCAAGCCAGGGGGCTTGCTGTGAGCCGAGCCAACCCCGTGGAGCCCTCACGCCGTCGTATAATCCAATTAGACGCAAATTGAAGCAGCTTGAAAATGTTGGTGCCGAATGGATTTTAAGCTCCTTTTCGTTTGCATTGAAAGTACGGCGCAAGCCACGCATTAACAGCCGCCGGTAATTACAGCGCCTTTGGACAATTATTAAGAAATATGTTTGCGAGCTCATTTAATTTGGAGGCAGGTAGCAAGACTATCAATCAGTGGAAAGGCCACATCTGTCGTCGAATGGGATTTGGCCATTAACAGCTCGCGATATTGCGGAGTTCCTCCGAGGGAGGGAGAAAGTGTTGGTTGTGTGGCCTTATCATCGATGTCTATGTTAAATGGGACACGGGTGGGGGGTGGGGGGGTATAGACTCTGATGAAAGATTCCCTTATCCGTCTTTGCGATTCAAAACATCCTTCACAATATGAGGTGTGATGGTGCCTTTCATCAATGCACTCTGCCAGAAATATCACGCGTATTAGGATTTTTTTTTAGTTTATTTCGTAACAACCGACTTGCGTGCGGATGGATAGGTTGACATTAATAGGGTTGGTGGAGGTAGTGAAGAATGAATGGACGGATGGAATTATACGTGGGTTGAAGTGAGGTTTTCATTAAACGCTATCATCTACATTCTACAACTCTTACAGCTACATTAAAGAGTGAGGTTATTCTTCCTCTCAATGACTTACGTCTGAAATTGTTAGCGCCGCGTAGATATTTTGCGGCGAGAGCACAACATTTCATTTGAGGGGGAAAATTGACCTGTAATTTCGACAAATGACTGAATTCAATGCAGCTTAATACATTACATAAAAAAGACTGCCAAGGCCTTGACTGCGCTGCACGTTGCCTTGAAGTGAGACACATTGCAAGTGAAATATTTCGTGGTAATTTCCGTGCCGCTGAGAGTAACTGAGTAAAGAGACGATGAAATACTGGGTTGAACTCTTGGAACAAAATATGTATGTGAGCATGATTAATGTAATATACATTGTCAATTTTTGCGCACATATACGCGTATTCTTACAACGACAATGGGGGGGGGGGGGAAACACCCCATGTTTAATATTTCATTCAATATTTCTGGCCGTGCGAGCGTATAGACACACAGTGGGGTGTGTTTTTTAAATCATAATCATAGGACAATATACCAAACAACACATCACAGTGTTAGTCTATGGCGGTTTACAATTGCGTGGTAAATAATTGCGCCTTAAAATGCTGATGCACCGATGTATATCGAATCCCTTTACATTCTACTTATTTGCAACATCAACACTGTGTTATGGTAAAATAAAATAGCAGCTTTAATAAGCACACTATATTTCCTCGACTTGTTGTGGCAATTCTAATTTTCAGGATTGTGTCAATCCACTGCTGGATGAAGGCTTCCCCACGCCCTGGGTGGTTTTGCCATACTTCACCGCGCTGGTCAGCGTGAGTCGGTGAAGGCGTAGGTCAGGACAAATGTTCAGTATGTAACCCGCCACTGATGTTAGCCGTGGCTTGCAAGCTCAGGATCCCGGGTTCATATTGCACTGCGTTAACCCGCTGTCACAACTTCTCTGTCGAGATCAAGCTCGTATAAATGTGTAATTCATTTATAATTGGGCCCAATTAATGTATCCTGTCATCGTCGAATGCCATTGTGCCTACAGCAGTGCTGTGAATACGCAATAATTATGTAATACTATTATAGTTTAAATTATCTTTTCTAAGTAAATGCAAATGTTTAGCACAAATCGTGTGATTAATTATTCATGAAACTGCTGCAGTGTCACTAATTTAATTTTAGCCCTTTGTTGCGTTTAACTTACTCGTTGCAACTTTGATTAATTTTAAAACAACTGTCAGTGTAATGACATTGTCTAATCATACATACTATATATTATCAATTATATATTATTACAAAAATGCTCGGGACTACACTGACGGAAAGATGGATTAGAGAATGCATGCGGGATAAAGGGATCATTCAACCTATTGAGAACAGTGAGTGGGCTTGGAAAGTTACCAGAAGAGATGTTGGCAGACGGTTAAGACTCGTGATGAAGTGGCAAGGAAGCAATGGAATAATCTCACGGCATGTCCATTGAGCAATGGCATCAGCTCGTATACAGGTGCTTGGTCGATTGTTACATATGAAGGTCATGAGAAGTGCCTGCAGCTTCATCCAGCAGTGGAGTGACCAGGCTGCTGCTGCTGATTAAATGATGAGAAAATGACTCTTCTGATGGCATTGCATATTCTGTAATTCGCAACGATGACATCTCAATGAATGTTCGCTATCTATCCAAATAGAATCACCATGCAAATACCCCACTAACTTTACATTTCTATACAACAGAGGTCAAATGTTAGTAACGTCTGGCATGTCTCAATGAACGTAATATTATTGTACGTGAAAAAGTTAACTCTTTTGTTATTTCAACAGTCTGTTTTTAAAGAAAATAGCCATTTTTCCCCCAGCTCACAGTCCCTGCTGAAATTACGAAATAAATCTTTGTATTATTTCGTGATGTTGCATTGGCAGTGGTGAATAAGCACAATTAGCAACACATCTGTCAATAGCACTGTGCAGCCTTTAAAGGAAAACAACATAAAATAGTCTTTGGTTCTATCTTCTTTGGTTCTTTCGGTAAAGTCACGTAGAATGAGAATACAATATATATGCTTAGTTCTTTCGGTAAAGTCACGTTGAAGGGAAACAATAAAATAATAAAATATATATAAAACAATAAAATTCTCACGACGTTTCGACCATAACACAAACGTTTGTGACCATAACACAAACGTTTGTGTTATGGTCGAAACGTCGTGAGAATTTTTATATATATTTTATTATTTTATTGTTTCCCTTCAACGTGACTTTACCGAAAGAACTAAGAATATGAATTACTGCAGTCACGAAAGCTTTAAATGAGAATACAATAATAAAATAAAACAATAAAATTCTCACGACGTTTCGGCCACAACACAAGTGGCCTTCTTCAGGTGAAAGGAACAAACCTGTCGGGACGACAGAGCTACAATGAACGCTGCTAAGATTCGCAGCGTCTTTTAAGCTGGTTGAGAGAAGTGAGGCACCTTGACAAAGGGGTTTACATATCAAACAGGAGAATTTAGCATTGAAAGAGTTGAGGGATTAGCTTGTGACTGGTCACAGAAATAGCTTTGTTGAATTCAAAGCCTACACATCCACAGAGGCACCTCGTACATGGACGCCAAAGGGGCTGCAACAACTCAACTATCATACAGTTAACCGATGTGAAAAAACCTAAGTCTAAATTACATCAATATAATAAATGTACTCAATATATTCTTCAATAAGCAGATATATTAACAGCAACTGGGTATACACTACACTATATAATGAATACCATATAGTAAACAGATAAAAAAAACTAAAATATAAACGACCTCAATGTTATCAATAAACTCTATATATATTCTCCAATCAGTTCAGCTACCAACAATAAGTCGTTATATATCACGATGCTATATGGCGAAAAATGGGTGGATTCTTACCCTCCACATCAGCACCACGGACCGCTACAAACCCCGTTCAGACGGACGAGTCATCATGGCCGGAATAGAGGAGAGAAACAGCTGCGAGGCGCTGTTATAATCATGTTATAAACCACATCATTTACCGTGGTGTGAGAAGTATTAAGAGTCAATGCCAGCGAAAGAGCTGCGGTCTGAAGGTCACCATAAAATAATTAATTAAGAACCGAAATGGTTTAAAACATCTTTCGAATGGTTACTAAGCCAGAATCCATCTTCTCGGTTGAAATTGTCTCTGTGCTTGTATATGTGGAAAGCCTCATGAACGAATCTTTTTTGGTAGCCGATTGGCTTGCAAAGAACCTCCGTCTTGGAGAAGTCAATGTCATGTGAGCCCACTGAATTATAACAGTGATCTGCCACGGCGGAGGAGTTCGTTCTACCGTGTTTCAAGTCTGCTTTATGTTCGCGGATGCGGTCCGAGATATGTCGTTTGGTTTCTCCAATGTAGCTACTACCACAGAGGCACTTTAGTTTGTAAACGCCCGGGTACTGTATGTCTGGAACAGCATCTTTTACAGATGGAACCAGATCACGGATTTTATGTACTGTGTTGAATCAGACCTGGATCTTGTGTTTATTCAGGATTTTGGAGATATTTTTTAGTGACCCCTGCAATGTAGGGTAAGGTGATGGTTTTGAGTGGCTCCACAAGAGGATCCTTCTTCACTGGAGTGATGGCTTTGCGGATTGTGTAGTCGGAGTAACCATTAGCTCTGAGAGCCTGGTGTACGTGTTTGAGTTCACTGGTAATGTGTTCCTGGTCGGAAATGCATTGGGCTCCATGGTATAGAGTCTTGATGAGGGAGTTCTTCTGGGATGGATGGTGGTGGGAATCCGGTTTCAGGTAAGCATCCGTATGGGTAGCTTTCCTGTAGACAGAGTGGCTCATTGAGCCATCAGGTCTCCTTTTAACTAAGACATCCAAAAAGGGTAGCTTGCCATCTTTTTCCACCTCCATGGTAAATCTGATGGCTGGGTGTATGGAATTGATGTTGTCCCGGAATTGGCCTAGAGCAGGCTGGCCATGTGGCCAGATGACAAAAGTGTCATCCACGTACCTCTTCCATAAGGTCGGGCGTAGAGTGGCAGTCTGGATGGCGTCAGTTTCAAATGTGTCCTTGAATACGTTGGCTACAACTGGAGACAGGGGGGAGCCCATTGGGGTGCCCTCAGTTTGTTTGTAGAAAGTTCCATTCCAGGTGAAGTATGTGTTGGTTAAGCAATGTCTCACCAGGGTGGGTACATCAGTATGCAGTCCTTGATGAACCAAGTCTTCAATGATAGCGATGGTGTCAGGTACTGGAACTTTGGTGAACAAGGACACTACATCAAAACTGACAAGCAGGTCGTCTGGGGACAGGGAAATGCCTTTGATTGTCGATACCAGGTGAGTAGAATTTAGTACCGCAGAGGTGGTTTTTCCAGTGAAAGATCGCAGTATATCAGCAAGAAAACTTGATAGTTTATAGGTGGGGGAGTTGATAGTAGAGACGATGGGACGAAGGGGTGTATCCTCTTTGTGTATCTTTGGAAGACCATATAATCTTGGTGGTCTGGCAGCAGAGGGTTTCAACGAGAACTGTTTGGTCTGATCAATTAATGCTGTTGAATCAGAGATGATTTTGTTCGTTTTGGTAACCAGGCTGTTGGTGGGATCTCTTTTTATTTTTGTATAGCTGCCATCGTTGAGTAGTTCTTGAATTTTGTTGTTATATTCTGTTTTGTCCATGATGACAGTGGCATTGCCCTTGTCGGCTGAGAGGACGACAATATCATCTCTCTTTTTTAATTGAGATAATTCAAAGCGTTCATCTTTGCTGATGTTGCTAGGTGGCAACTTAGCGTTTTTGAGGGTTGCAGCGATTTCAGATCTTGCTACGTCTGCAGAGATGTGACTCAAGCCCTTGAGTGCAACGTCGACGTGGGCAATGATATCATTAACCGGTATGTGTCTCGGTGTGATGTCATCATTGTAGCTCTGTCGTCCCGACAGGTTTGTTCCTTTCACCTGAAGAAGGCCACTTGTGTTGTGGCCGAAACGTCGTGAGAATTTTATTGTTTTATTTTATTATTTTATTCTCATTCTACGTGAATTTACCGAAAGAACCAAAGAAGATGGATCCTTGCAGTCACGAAAGCTTTACATCTTTGGTTCTATTCGGTAAAGTCATGTAGGTACAAAATAAAACAACAAAAAATCACGACGTTTCGGCCACAACACAAGTGGCCTTCATCAGGTGAAGGGACCAAACTGTCCAGAGGACAGCGTTGGAGTGAAGAAAGCCAAGTGCAGGTCGCCTCCTTTTAAGCTGTGAGGGGGTAAATAGAAAACGCCTTGACAAAGGAAATTAGCATCAGCAGAAGTGAGTGTGAAAGCGAATAGAACCAAAGAGTATGAATCCTTGCAGTCACGAAAGCTTCAAATCTAGAATTGATAACCTCTACGGGGAGGGCTTTCACCTATCTGTTAGAGCTTTCAACAGACAACGGGACAAGAGCTCACAGCTCATCGAGACGCCGACCTTCCTCAAAAGATGCCGCGACCACAAGGTAATACCCATCGCTTTCACACTCACTTCTGCTGATGCTAATTTCCTTTGTCAAGGCGTTTTCTATTTACCCCCTCACAGCTTAAAAGGAGGCGACGTGCGCTTGGCTTTCTTCACTCCAACGCTGTCCTCTGGACAGTTTGGTCCCTTCACCTGATGAAGGCCACTTGTGTTGTGGCCGAAACGTCGTGATTTTTTGTTGTTTTATTTTTTACCTACGTGACTTTACCGAATAGAACCAAAGAGTATGGATTCTTGCAGTCACGAAAGCTTCAAATCTAGAACATAAAATAGCCAACGTTTTGGGTAATAGCCCTTCTCCATAGCACACACGTATCTATTTATAAATCCATGTCTGAGTCATGAAGAAGAGCCATTACCAAAAACGTCGACTATTATACATTATTATGTATTATATACAAAATTCATATTTTAGATATTATATGTTTTCCTTTTACGGCAGTGTTATTGATGAACGTGTTGATATTTTCACTCGCCTAGTTGAATGCGGTTAGGAGGGTGGTGGGGGAGTGGTGGTGCAGTGATCAGTTCAATGGGCTATGAATTTGGCAACCGGTTTTCCATTCCTGGCCTCGGCTGTGATCAGCGGCGAGAGATGTCTGAGCCAGATCTGGGCCCTACCCAACTTCACCAGATGCCCTCATCCAGCAGTGATGTTATGCAGGGCTGGTCATTTTAAAACATATTATAACTCTACTGTGATTAGAACTTCATAAACATCTGTCCGGCATGAAAGAGTGGTGGGCGGGGGAGCTCTCTTGATTGCTCTGGAATCGACGCCTTTCTACCAGCAGTGGTGCAAGTGAGTAATTATGGGACTGCACCTGTACCTTGTATAACTATTTAAAAATGAGTGGTTTCTTATTGTACCGGTTGTTTAATATTCTCGCGATTGCTATCGGGCCTCTGTAGCTGTGTTTTTTGCGCATTTGGGTTGTCGACCCGCAGCGGCACTTAGCATGTTAATCCTACGGCAATAGGCATTAAATAATTAAACTATTTGAATTTCCTCGAAATTGGAAATAAGCATTTACGCCGAGGAGTTAACATGGTGAGATTTGCGGGGGTGCCGACCGTTAATCCAGCTCCTCGAATTGCCTCTTCATAATTATAAAGCACGGAACTCCCCTGATTAGTTTTTTTTCTTCATATTTAAAATATGCGCAACTAAAAAAAACTAATAAGATATTTGCGATTCTATGAATATAATTTATTTATAAGCCGCGCAGTAAATTGTACATTTAATGAGCCTCCTTGGCACCGCCGTTGCACGTTGCAACGTTGCACGATTGAGATTGGGTCAGGCTGCTTTTGCATTTGTGGTTGTTACAAATGCAGGAGAGCCGAAGGGAAAGGTTTGGCCCTGCCAATCGCTCGATCACACCCCTGTGCTCAGAATCAGACGTTCATTATTATCCCAGTAAATTCGCCGTTGAGTTATGCGGCTCTTGTCGAAGAGTGACTCGGCAACCGGACAGACACGGCAGTAAGAATGACACGTTAATAAATGAACGCTGTATAAAATATGAACAAATAAACAAATACATCAATTTAAAGTGATCTTTACAAAACAAAACCCGTGCGTGCGCACCTGTGTTGTTTAGATGGCCCCCCAAAATGTCCGAATTTAGTGCACAAAAAAGATTAGAATCAAAATATGTATTAACACTGGAGGAATCCGATGAGCTAAAAAGCTCTTTTTTACAGATGTCTAGGAATTCTCCCAGATGTCCAGCCGTTACCGGAGCTCTCTGCCATGCACCCTGCTGGTGTGTGTAGCGGTGGTGCAGCGGTCGGCGGTCAACGACGCGGGTTCGATTCCCGCTCACGACCAACACCAATGACGATTATCTGAACTTGTCCTGAGCCTCCTCTAGGTCGACTCAGCGTCAAATGAGTAGCTGGTGCGATGTGTAAACATCGCCACAGGGGACACAAAGGCGGCCGGGCGTGGTGCTGGCAACCCACCTCCCGGTGTGCCGTGCCGGCCTTCATAGGTGCTCGCTAACAGCACTTGCCCCAACAGTCTGTTAAGGCTATACGGGGGATCTTTGTCTTGTCTTTCTTTTTTGCCATGCAGTTGAGTGAGTGTGCGTCTTGCTGGTGGGTGAGTCCCTGCTGTTGGGTGAGTGTGCGTCCTGCTGGTGGGGAGCGGTAGTGTAGTGGTTAGCGCGCTGCGCTATGAACCTGGCGACCCGGGTTCGATTCCCGCTCACGGCCAACACCAGTGACGATTATCTGAACCGGTCCTGAGCCTCCCCTAGGTCGACTCAGCCTCAAATGAGTACCTGGTGCGGTGTGTAAACATTGCCACTAGGGAGACAAAGGCGGTCGGGCGTGGTGCTGGCCACCCACCCCCTCGTGTACCGTTCCGGCCTTCATAGGTGCTCGCTAACAGCACTTGCCCCTACAGTCTGTTAAGGCTATATGGGGGATCTTTGTCTTTATCTTTGTCCTGCTGGTAGGTGAATGTGCCTCCACCACATGCCCAGCTTAGAGGGAGCTCTCGCGGGGAATTTGTTCTACTCTTTAACGCTGACCAAACGTGTTTGGGATTCACCACATTCGACCCCACCACACGCGACCTCCCAATCGACAAACTGTGGTTGCACCCATTCATGCTGCTGGGTGGACGGAGGTGCAGCCGGAGAGAGGAGGTGGGCCGGGGAGATCTAATATACTTGCCCCCATTGTTTCCACTGCCGCGCCGGGAGGTCGAATTGAACTGTTGACCTCTGCATTGCAAGTCCGGTGTGGCCCACTACTGCACCATTGTCGGAGTCTTCCACGATGTGAGGATTTTTCCAATGCAATGATTCCATCAGGACATGTTTACATCGTAAAAAAAAGATCCCCTGGAGTTTCCATTATTTATTGAGGCGCAATAAGTAACTTCGGCATGATGTTGATGACAAGTGCTATTAAAGCCAGATGGAAAAGATGGAGAGAAAAGAAAGTTTCTCGTGTGAACCACAGGTCTGCACATTATTTATTTATGGCACTGTAAATTGCCTGGATGCTGCCGAGTGGTGTAACGGTTAATGGCACTGCCCCGGCAATATACGCAGGTTGAACTTATTTCCCAACCGTACGTAGCCAACCCGTGCTAATCGGAGGTGTGATCCCAGAGGTCGCTGGTTCAGTGCGGTCTCCTGGCCCTTGTAGTTGAAACAACGGTGCCAGTTCTCCGTCCCCAGGAGGAATAATAAAGAGCTACGCCGCAATTGATAGGCCAGCCGCTGGTGCATGGTGGGGTATAGTGTGGGTACTCTCACCACTTTCCAAGGCGTTTTGTCAGCATTGAAGAGGAGGCCAACATATCCTCAATGAGGGCGTATAGAGAGCCAGCAGTGCGGTCAGCTCGTAATTGCAGGGCAGTTAATATTTATTTATCGTCAATATATCCCAGACACGATGGTGTAGAAATGTCCAAGCACAGATCAAAGGCTGAGAATAATCGTTTTCTAAGAATTCTCTGCAAGTCGTTTTTGTTTTGTTCTTTAAGGCTTGTAAACCTGTTTTCCCAGTGGAAATGTGCTGCAAAAAAGTCCACCGATTTCCGTTGAATTGTCAAGGATGTTTTCTTAGACGACTTCTGCAGTGCAGCATTCGCTGTGGTGAGATCCCACTGAACTTGCCATGTGCATGCTAGGAAGAGAAATGCGCTACATTTAGTTCTAACGAAATAACGTGGTGCCGAAAGTTGATCGTAATGATTTATGCCAATTGAGAGACGCTGGTTTGTGACAGGGTAGAGGATTGATTCATATACACACACACACACACGCAGCGAGTTGCAATGAGATCACCTTCTGGAACACAGCTGCGTGTAGACTCTCCAATTAGGGTTGCAACCTGTTCTGCTATTCCCCGGATCCTCCCTTTTGTCGAGGTGGCTGCCATCCTGGAGACAACTATGAGTCTCACCATGTCACGAAAAGGCCATTTGCATTATTAGTATTTGTTTGGCTGATGTTTGCGTAGAGAAACAACTGCGATTTTGGATAGTTGCGTCAGGAGTGTAAGATGGCAGCCTTCACGTGGCCCATTCTGAAAAGCGACAAATCACAACTCATGCTACCATCAAGCCGGCGACCGGACATCGATCAACGATCTCCCGGTCTCCAGAGCATAAACTCGGTTCCACGATAATGTATCACCCAAACACAATGCATTTGCATGCAGCGGGGCGCTTAATGTTGCTCGGCTGTATTGTAGTCGGGATTATATTGGCGTAAGGCACTGCCACTAAAGCACAACGGTTTTCCTATCCATACTAATAATTGCACCCAAAATTAATGTACCCTCTCGTGCCAAAAGTAATTCCCCGGAACAGTGTCCCGGCTTAAATTAAGCGCTGTGTATTGTTCTCCCCTCTCCCCGTGTGTCGCGAGCCGTGCTTTATTCTCTCCATACCTCAGATGCGGCAACCTTGCTCACAATGCAAGCGCACAAAGCAGGACCTGGGTGGAGTAAGACGAATACCGCATCATGATTCCTCGAGTAACGTCGTGAGTGTAATGGCCTTGGAAGCACATTCCAACCAGATCGTGGTGGTTGCCCAACCATCACAACGCACGCGTTCCCCAAGCGATGATTTGTGTAACTGAAAGGAAGGTTCCGATGTCTTACGACGCCCATTTGAGTCTCTAAAGCTTAATTTTTTTTAAAATAAGGTTTATTTAAAACATAAACAGGAATGGATGTGCAAAGGAAAACATATCTTAGGGGGTCAATTAATTGGGGGCCACAATACACCTGCACCAGATTAAGGAATAGGAGGAAAAGGAGAGGGGAGGAGTGGAGTTCCAGATGGACTCGCTTAATGAGAAGGATCAGATCAAAATCGAATCAACAAAGTGAGCACACATCTTCGGACCTCCGAATTTTTAATTTTAAAACCGCAACTTTGAGCGCACAACAGCCACTGTGTATTTACCCAGCGAAAGGGCCACGAAGATTCGGCAAAACGAGCCTCCCGCATTGGGGAGAAACACCCAAAGTTCACGTAATAAAAGCACCCAAGTCAGGAATCGAACCCAAGGTCCATCCGTTGCCTGCCAGGCACCAGTATCACCACCGGGCCTACTCCTTCCGTCTGCCACGTGCCGTTGCATCGCCGAAATCGCTCGTGTTTACAAAGTTCGTCGCGCGATGGCTCGCGACGCCGGGAAATTTTTTTTTATCACCTCGAGTAGCCTTAGTCGAGTCGTGTTTTATTGATGTAAAAAAACCCGTGCAGTTTGACTGCCACAGGCTTAAGATCGCATCTGTCTGAGCCACACGTGTAATTCCTGCTCCCGGGGTGGATTACTTTAAAAGGGACGATAGAAAATCAATTGATATTGGTGTCATCGCTGCTCGAGTTTCCAGTGTGTTCTGCGACTGGGCCATCATCGCGAAGGCTTCACAGTCAGACATCGTCAAAGCGCGGAGCGTTGTTCGCGCCGGTGACAACGGGCGCCGCGGTTGGAAGTGGATTTCGAGAGGCGCCGTGGGGGCTTGGGAAGAGGGGAGGCTGCAGCTGCTGCTGCTGCTGCTGTGGATGAACTCGGCCTCTGCGACCTCCACCCAAACAGCGGCGTCGACCGCCCCACGGCGACCGCGGATCGCAGCTCCCCCCGCGGTGGACCCGACACGCTCGCTGCCGGACGTTCACCGATCGCCACAAAGATGCGCTCCGCGTCTCTTGAGCGCGGGCTCACTCCGCGTTGACGACACTTTTACTTTGCTCTCTTATTCTGCCGCCAGCTGTCTCGTGGTGCAGTTCCGTTGGCTCCTTCACCTCCGTGTAAAATGAACAAATATAAGCAGATCTCCGTTTCGCATCTCCACATATAAAGCAAACGTTCAGTTCATCAACCAATTGGCTCTCCAGCCCAATATTATCGAGCTGCATTTGTTTAGGCAAGTAAACTCTGGATCCGTTTCGATATTCTGAATCTCAGCAGTCGAGTAAGGTCCGCTAAACATATGCTGCCGGACTACCAAAATGTTATTGGCGAATGAGATTAAAGTAAAGAATTAAAGCTTTCGTGACTGCATAAATTACTCATTGGTTTTTTCGGTAAAGTCACGTATGTAGAAATACCATAAAATTATATTAAAATAAAATAAATCAATCACGACTTTTCGACCGCAACACAAGCGATCTTCATCAGGTGTAAAAAACAAATAGCGAGGGAGCACATAGTGTAACATCAACGCAACACATAGAGAGCGTTAAACTGCACGGAGGTAAATACAACAAGAAGATGAGAGACGAGAATTCAACAAACCTAAGAAAAAATGTAAGTGATGCAAAACCAGTCGGCCAACGACAAAGTTAGACACTTGCCTGGCGGACCACGAATAATGGTATTTATTTTATGGTATTTCTACATACGTGACTTTACCGAAAAAACTAATGAGTAATTTATGCAGTCACGAAAGCTTTAATTCTTTATTAACACACTTCTACGGGGAAGTTACCTTTACAATTCTGTACTAAACTAATTGCGCCCCCTTACATTTTCCTGCCCCTCCCCCCTCTTCTGCTTCTTCGGCCCCTCCCCCCACCTCGACTACTTATTTTAAGCCTCTGTCTGTTCATCTCTCCGGCCCCTTTATACTTGCTTCTCTGTCCGTCTTTCCTCTTCTTACCTCTTAGTGTCCCTGTATATGTATTTCTGCTATCTTATACCTCGTATTTGTTCACTCTGTCTATGCTGGTATGTTCAACCCAGAGGATGAACACGAAATTTAGCACTCTTCTGAAATTCGTGGTCCGCCAGGCAAGTGTCTAACTGTGTCGTTGGCCGACTGGTTTTGCATCACGTACATTTTTTTCTTAGGTTTGTTGAATTCTCGTCTCTCATCTTCTTGTTGTATTTACCTCCGTGCAGTTTGACGCTCTCTACGTGTTGCGTTGATGTCACACTATGTGCTCCCTCGCTATTTGTTTTTTAACACCTGATGAAGATCGCTTGTGTTGCGGTCGAAACGTCGTGATTGATTTATTTTATTTTAATATAATTTTATGGTATTTCTACATACGTGACTTTACCGAAAAAAAAACAATGAGTGAGAGATTAAAGTAATTGACCCCCATTCAACACAAAACACAATGGGTCTGCGTAAATGTAACAACATAAGGTGGGCCAGGGCAGGGCAGATCGCTGTGAGACACGATCGCCTGCGGCCTGCGAGCGAGACTGGTGAAGGAATAGCAACCACATGCAGGGCTCTTTGGTTGGAGATGTAGTGTCGAGATCTGTTCATGTTTGCAGGTGCGGGACGAAACGTTGGCGTCGCATGATCGCGAGGATTGGCGACAGCGCGTGGGAGGATGCCCGTACCGAGCGGATGAGCAATGGCCACCGATGATGGTGATGGTGATTTGCGTGATTGACAATCAATACACACTCACGATACAATGGATGTATCCACAAGATAAGAATTAATTTTGATCAATGCGTTGATTATTACGTGTCTATTTATCATCACCATCAGCAGTCATAATCAATTCACCGCTGCATGAAGGTCTCCCCAAATGATGCACGTTGCATGTTGTACGTTGAACTTGCATGTATGTTGAGCTTCTTTCGCACGGTACGTCGCCAACCGCGCGAACCTCACGCCTCTCACAATCCTGCGATGTAACGATCCGCCCAGCGCCTGCACGCCCGACTGATTTCATCGCTCCATCTCCTTCGACGCTCGTCTCTCTTGGAAGCATTTCAATCGCTTGGCAGCCCCTCTCCATTATGATTCTTGACGATCGGCCTCGGAAATAATTTACAATTGTGCATCATTTCTGCCCCGCTCCACTCTTACCCTTAATTGCCTTTTTTTCTGCATTCGTTTTAACCCAGGTATGCACAGGAATAGAGAACGGTCGTCTCAAAGCTCCCCTCGCCTTATTTTAAGTCAAGGATTTGATTGATTTAAATACTTCCCCTCGGGCAATTTTGGAGACGGAGAGAGAGAGAGAGAGTGAGAGGGGGAAAATAAAATAGCTCTTGGTTTTATTTCATTACGATTGTGCTATTGACATCACGCCCCCGCCCCCCCCCCACCTCCCCCCACAATCGTGTTAACGAACAGCCCGTGGAAGGTCAACACGGAATTACAATAGTTTCACGTGAATTTGTGACCCACGCTCTAGGGGAACTGCACCTTCCGCTCACGTGCTGCTACAGAGGAACGCTTCTGCGGCCGTCTGGAACGCTCTTCCTTCCGATATTAGGAAGCCGCTGGAGCTACGCCACTTTTAAATCGTCTCGATTGAAAAACTCATTGCTTTACAACTGCTTCTCTCTCGTGTTTGGTTTGTTGTCCTTCCCCCGCAAAGTTCGATTAGCACGGTTAGCTACATACGGTGCGAAAGAGGTTCAACATACGGACGTGCATACATGCAGTCAAATGGTTGCATTTTTATTTTATTTTCAAAGCTGGACATTTTGACAGATTAAGCACAAAACCAGACTACGTGACTCTTTTTTTTCTTTCATTTGCAGGTCATTGATGATAGGGCTGAGACCATCAACTCACTACAAATTGAGAACGCCGTTTGATAACAAGTGGGTGAAACCTACGGGATTTGAGATCTCGGCTGAACCAACCCATTGCTCGTCACCTGAAAGTCACAACATCACGTTTTTTTGTTGTTGTTAAAAGTCATTAACTCAAATGTTTGGGCGTCTGTGCATGGATGTGTCGGAGAGCAGTAGTGTAGCGGTTAGTGCGCTCACGGCCAACACCAGTGACAACTTTCTGAACCGGTCCTGGGCCTCCCCTAAGTCGACTCAGCATAAAATGAGTACCTGATGTGGTGTGTAAACATCGCTACGCGGGAGACAAAGGCGGCCGGGCGTGGTGCTGGTCACCCACCGACCTCCACGTGTGTCGTGCAGGCCTTCAGAGATGCTACTCGCTAACGGCACTTTCTCCGACAGTCTGTTAAGGCTACGCGGGGGATCTTTGTCTTTGTATGTGGGGGAGCAGTCGTGTGGCGTTTAGCGTGCTGAGCTACGAACCCAGTGACCCCAGTTCGATTCCCGCCCACGGCCACTATCAGTTACGATTATCTAAACCGGTCCTGGGCATCCCCTAGGTTAACTCGGCCTCAAATGAGTAGCTGGTGCGGTGTGTAAACATCGCCATTAGGGTGACAAAGGCGGTCGGGCGTGGTGCTGGCCAACGACCTCCTCGTGTACCGTGCCTGCCTTCATGTGTGCTCACTAAAATCACTTGCCCCAAAAGTAAGTCAAAGCAGTGAGGGGGACCTTTATCTTTGTATGTGGCTGGGCAGATGCAAAAAACATATTTCACGAAATAAAGCGAAGCACATTTCTCAACAACACTGCCTTAATAAAGAAAACCTATAGGCAACGTTTTGGGCAATAGCCCTTCATTGTAGCACATACGGTAGTTAGAAAGGCCAGAGAGATGTAGTTAATAGAGTTTGTAAATGCAATTAACACCATGGGGCCTAAATTTCGATTGAAAGCTTTCGTGACTGCAGGGATTCATATTCTTGGTTCTTTCGGTAAAGTCACGTAGAAGGGAAATAATGAAAATATGTTTTATTATTTTATGATGATACATAATTGACATCCCAGGTCATGTATGCCACACTGCATTGTACAACAGTTTAAAGTTAACTTTCAACTGATATTGGAAGTTCACCTGGGTAGAATTGGTGGCATCGCACATTAAAGCTTACAAAGCGTAATGCATTAGTTGCTTCAAAAATATATATATAGATATTAAAAGGGCACGTGTAATTGTAAGTGACGTGTACGTGTGTGTGTTTAGTATTGACGCGAGGGTGTATAGAAACGGCGTCCAAGAGGCTTTTAATCCTCAGCGTTCTGTTGGCCGAGCGTTTATAGATAACTGTCCGTGCAAAATGTACAGATATTTGCCGTTGCAACAATATTCGTGAGTGATTACCTGGCAGCATCTAATTAACACGTGGCGATTCTTGGCTAATTACCGAATGTGTTAAAGGTTGACTTTTGAGGGTAGGGTTTAGGAGTAAAGAGTTAGACAAACACACGTGACTAATCGCCTAGTTAATTTAGGATTGTGAGCAGAAACTCAAGATAATCGGCAGCAAGTTATTTCATGATTTCAGTCAAACTAAAGTTGTGTTTTTTTAAAATTTGGGACTACGAGTAGAGACGTTGCATTATGCCTTAAGCTCGATTATTGCATCACATATCTCCTCAATAATCTCGTGTGGTTATTAATGCTTTATATACACAATAATAATAAGCAAATATACTAATTTATTTCCTCCACCCCCTAACTCCCCCTTTGCTTGCAGGGGAAATAATTCCCAAGTGAAAGCTACAGCCAATGAATAAAACATGGACAAAGGCGTTCATTGCCACAATCTGTTAAAACAAACATTGGTGTAAATTAGTTACCCGTGTGTTCATGCACACGGGAAGCGATTTGACTCTTGAAGTGCATTTCGCTTAGCGTCCACGTATGATTATCAAGGTAATACGAGTTGAATTCGACAACCACTTATGTGTTTATCTCACATAACGTTGCCCTTGAGCAAATAGCAGCAGTGCCACGGCTTATATCAGTTTGGGGGTTCGCTGAGAGAGGAATTAAGAGTGTAGGATTAACACGTCCATCATTGAGGCAGAACTCATACTCTTGTATTACATTGCCTGCCCAAGTTTGGGACATTACTCAAACCTACCCAACATTCCATCTGCTGGACGCATTCGGGCAGTGTACTTGCCGAATGGCGACGCGCTTGTAGCTTCGTGTGCGGAGATGATCAGTGCGAGCACAGCGGCCACCCTGGTTAATACCGGCGCTGTGTCGACCACGTGATGTCGTGCAACCAGGTGAGAACTCACGAGACCAGGATGAGTCTCATTGGTAAGAGTGGCCTAGGGGGGGGGGTGGGGGTGGGGGTGGGGGTGGGGGGTCAACCAAAAACGACAAAAGCAAAAACAATAGTTAAATAAAGTGCTGCGAATGAAACAAAACATCAACAAGAACCGAAAGCAATCGCGTGCCATGCGAAGGTGAAACTGTTACACCAACGCAAATCGACGTCGATGGACGTCCCGTGATGTTATTCCAAACAGGGCAAGCCTGCGTGTGCCGGCGTCACATCACAAGTTCGTTCAATTCGAAACTTGCTCGCATATTGCCTCGTTGAGTAAAGACGCAACAGCAAGATCAACGGCCATGCTTTGAAACTGCCGCAGACGACAGCCGCCTGTGACCTCAGCAAACTGCGCGAATAAAAGGGCACGCGCGATAGAAACGGCGCGAACACCAAACGCGGCGATGATTGAATTTGGATAATCGAGCGAGATCTGCGTCGCGTTTTTGCGACGCAGCAGAATTGCCGCGCGGCAAGCCGCGCGCGGGCCCCGTCGCGGTTTTAACTTAGCGCGAGTCAAGACCTCGAAAGAACTGCGGAGAAGATCGATGAGTGGATAACATAAAATAAGCCCCATTGATCTCTGTGCCTGTCACCTAGAGTGCAGGGAAAGACTTGGGGGGAGGGGAGGAGGGGGGGGGGGTAAAACCATCCAAACCACTGTTTCTTCCAGGATAACAAAAAAAAGGAAATTGAATCTGAACTCCTCCGCCACATGGCTCTATTGATCCACTCGCAGGCAATGCTGAATAATGTATGAGTGTCGAGTGGCACATAATTTTGCTATTTCACCATTTTTGCGCGGTTTCTCATTGCGAACTCATTGGCGGTCGGGGGGTGGGGTGGGGTGGGAGGAATTAGGATGTACGGCGGTCATCGTCTGAGTGCTAAAATCCATAACGAAGCAGATTACGTTAAATATCGCTCCTAAACTAAACCAGCGCTGGCAGTGCCGGTGATGATGCGTTTGGGGTCACTACACGTGCCGTGATGGCGCTGCCGGTCGTGAACAATAAGCGCGTGGGGACAGAGTTACTGAGAAGTTAAGCCTCTCGGCGGCCTGTTTAGGCTGCGTCGCGTTTCTCTACCCTAAATGTATCCGGCGCACTAACCGTCAATGCTGCTGTGGACATATTGCATGTGACACAGCGGTGGCGAGTGGTTCGTCGGCACGAATACCAGAAATGACGCAACACATTTGTCCGCTGAACGTAAAGAAAACACATTTCACCACAATTGATTTGATGCCTGTACCGACGCAGTATACCTGATACCTGATACCTTTAGCATTGTGGCTGATGATTATGAAGGCCTGATGTATCGGTGCCAAATATTTCGCTTGTCGGGTGCCATCTACCAGATGTGCCAACTGTCCGTGTACCACTATCAGCGTAATAGGCGTTATGCTTGGCGAGATAACCTGGGAGTTAGGGCAGTGCCCTTCAACTCAATCTTTAGGGTTGTCAAAGTTCTTGCCGGAAGGTTGGGGGGGGGGGGGGGGGTGGAGTTTACAGGTTGTGGCAGGGATATCGTGCAATAGAAATGTTTAATGTGAATGGGGAACAGCATAATTGCCTAGCTTTGACTCAGGATACACAAAGCACACGCATGTACAACACGAAGGGCATGCCCAACGAACACGAAACGCTCTAAAACAATGAAGCAAAAGCCTTACGAACACATATCCCGCGAATGCACAACATGAAGAAAATGCCTTACCAGCACAAAAACGCACTGATTCGCAACACGAGGTCAATACCTTACACACAAGAAAAAAGAACACTGATACACAACCTCAAACGCCTGCCTTACGAACACAAAACACACTGAGACACACAAGCGCGAAGCAAGGTGACTTACTGACGCCGCATTTGACTCGAAGCGTGGACACGTGACCTCTCCGTGTGGTCACCTGGGGGTTGGCAAGTTGTGGATGCCACGCGCGTGTTAGATTCGGTGTGTGGGAAGGGCGCGATCCCAAAGTGTCTGAGACACAGCGATCCAGGTGGGGGTGTCAAAGCCCACGTTTCCACCTTTCTCAGCCTCTCGAGTGGAAACAATTTTTTTGTTCAGAACTGCTCTTCGTGTTTAGTTTGCTATCCTGCCCCCCACACCTCCCATCAGCACGGTTGGCTACGTACGGTGCGATAGAAGGTCAACGTACAACAAAGACAAAGATCCCCCGTATATATCCTAAACAGACTGTATAGCCTACACATACTGTTGGGGCAAGTGCTGTTAGCGAGCACCTATGAAGGTCGGCACGGCACACGAAGGGGTGGCCAACACCACGCCCGACCGCCTTTATCTCCCTCGTGTCGATGGTTTACACACCACACCAGCTATTCATTTGAGGCTGAGACGACCTAGCGGATGGCCCAGGACCGGTTCAGATCATTGTCACCGATGTTGGCCGTGAGCGGGAATGGAACCCGGGTCTCCAGGTCTGTAGCGCAGCGTGCTAACCGCTAAACTACCGCTCCCCACCACCGAAAGAAGTTAAACTTACGGAACCGCTCGTTTAACTGTTGACAAGAGCCAGCTATAAAATAAACAATGGACGAGCTTAAGGTTTGCGCGAGAGTTTTGTTTCCTGTAACGCCAGCACAAAACACCCAAAGCTTGGTGGAGCTGCAGAGTAAGAGATCGGTGCACGCTTCCGTGTATGTGTGTGTGAGACTCGCCCTCTGCGGCAATGCTTCTTCAAAGGTTCATTGATTGAGTGGCCAGCAGATGACCAGGGTGCCTCCTAAGTTGCTGGCACTTCACAGCCGGGAGCTGTGTGTATCGTGTGTCCTTTGGGCTTCTAATAACAGGGGGAAAGGTCCTCTCTCTAGATATCAAACAAAGATCCCCCCGGTATAGCTTTGACATACTTTTGGGGCAAGTGCTGCGAGCCCGCGGCACCGATGAAGTTCGGCAACGGCACACGAGGGGGTGGGTGGCCAGCAGCCCAGCACCGTACCCGGCCGCCTTTGTCTCCCCACCAGATACTCATGTGAGGCTGATTTTTGTTAATGTAAATACAAAGATCCCCCGTATAGCCCTGAAAGAGACCTTTGGGGGAAATTTCTATTAGCTAGCACCTACGAAGGATGGAACGGCACACGAGGGGGTGGGTGTGGCCATGAGCCCAACACCATGCCCCGGCCGCCTTTGTCTCCCCAGTGGCTGATTTTTATTTTTTTACACATCAGCACCAGGGTGCTGATTTTTTGCTAATATGCACAGGCTTGACGAATCAGACCGGCCGGGTGTGGCAACTGAGATGCGTGGGCGCGCGTGGGCAATTTGATGCCACCCTCTCTGTGAATGTTTGTTTCTTTAATCCCCAACCAACCGGCCAGGCGTGCCCGTACGACACCTGTGATGCAATTGACACCGGCACCAGCCAGGCACAAGCAGCCCCCATCTACAACTCGTTTTGTCCAGCGGTGGATTGCTGCCGGAACAACTGAAACGGCTCTGTCTGCTTCTCGTGGCTCGGGCTTTGCTGTGCCGTTCTGCGTTGTTCATGCCAGATGATTACCGAGCGCAGGCCCAGCCAACGCCAAGCGGCCAGCAACAGACAGCGCAGATAAGACGAAAGACAGGTGACAGACTGAGCGATGTTATGGCATTGGGGTGGTGTGTGTGTGGTGGGTGATGGTGGTTAATGGCTCGGAGTCTCTTATTGTCGAGTCAAAAAATGTTGTTGCGCTGTTCAACAACAGTGACACTCAACGCCATTCGTCAATAAAGCCGTGGCTTTGACAGGCGAAATATATAATAATGGCTCAGGTTTCAGGCAATTGCCCTTCTTCATGGTGAATAAATAGTGAGGCCAGAGAGGAATCAGATGAACTGTGAAGCTCTGTTTCACACATGCCCGGCATACACTCAGCACCATCTTGCCTCATAAGCATTCAAATAAAACAATATATCCTGATTAACAGTTGGTATGAACAATGTCCATTGCCTGGACCTCTGCCTTGTGATATATGCTGCTTTCTGTGTAAGGCAACGGCATTATTGATTATTGTGAATTGTTGTTGATTATTGTGCCTGTACATCACTGCCAACGCAACAGCATCACCAAATTATTTAATCAACAACCCATCGCAGACTTTCTTCAAAGTTTCGTATCAATTGCGCTTGATCGGCCACACGTCCCCTTCTTTTCATTTGCAAACTAAACTTTTTGCAAACACAAAGCGCAATGCATTAGTTGAAGAGAAACAACAAAATAATAAAATATATATAAAACAATAAAAAATTCTCACGACGTTTCGACCATAACTCAAACGGTCATCTTCAGGTGTGTTGGTTTGCATAAATTTATTTTTAAACGGCGCATTTATTTATTTATAAAAAACGTTAGCGTCACGCGCAGCGATTTGGCAGTTTACCCAGGACTAGTCCATCTATATTTTGAAAAGAGGAGGGGGGAGACGAAATTTTTTTTTTATAATGTATGCTGTCTGAAAGCCAATGTAAGCGTGAACAATCAATTAAGAACTGAAATTGTTTATCAAATCTTTCCAATGATTGCTAAGATAGAATCCATCTTCTCGGTTGAAATTGTCTCTGTGCTTGTATATGTGGATAGCCTCATGAACGAATCTCTCATGGAAGCCAGATGGCTTACAAAGAACCTCTGTCTTGGAAAAGTCAATGGCATGTGAGCCTACTGAATTAGAACAATGATCTGCTACGGCCGAGGTGTTGGTCCTACCGTGTTTAAGGTCTGCTTTGTGTTCACGAATGCGGTCCTAGACATGGCGTTTGGTTTCTCCAATGTAACTACTACCACAGAGGCAACGTAGTTTGTAGACACCAGGGTATTGTATGTCCGGAATCACATCTTTTACAGACGGAACCAGATCACGGATTTTATGTAATGTGTTGAAACGGACCTGGATCTTGTGTTTATTCAAGATTTTGGAGATCTTTTTTGTGATCCCAGCAATGTAGGGTAAAGTGATGGTTTTGAAAGGCTCCTGGAAGAGGTACGTGGATGACACTTTTGTCATCTGGCCACATGGCCGGCCGGCTCTAGACCAATTCTTCGACCACATCAATTCCATACACCCAGCCATCAGATTTACCATGGAAGTCGAAATAGATGGCAAGATACCTTTTTTGGATGTCCTAATTAAAAAGAGACCTGATGGTTCAATGAGCCACTCTGTCTACAGGAAAGCTACCCATACGGATGCTTATCTGAAACCGGATTCCCACCACCATTCATCACAGAAGAATTCTCTCATCAAGACTCTGTATCATAGAGCCCAATGCATATCCGACCAGGAACACATAAGCAGTGAACTCAAGCACGTACACCAAGCTCTTAGAGCTAATGGTTACTCGGACTATACAATCCGCAAAGCTATCACTCAAACCATGAAGAAGAACCCTCTTGAGGAGCCTTTCAAAACCATCACTTTACCCTACATTGCTGGGATCACAAAAAAGATCTCCAAAATCTTGAATAAACACAAGATCCAGGTCCGTTTCAACACATTACATAAAATCCGTGATCTGGTTGCGTCTGTAAAAGATGTGATTCCGGACATACAATACCCTGGTGTCTACAAACTAAGTTGCCTCTGTGGTAGTAGTTACATTGGAGAAACCAAACGCCATGTCTCGGACCGCATTCGTGAACACAAAGCAGACCTTAAACACGGTAGGACCAACACCTCGGCCGTAGCAGATCATTGTTCTAATTCAGTAGTCTCACATGCCATTGACTTTTCCAAGACAGAGGTTCTTTGTAAGCCATCTGGCTTCCATGAGAGATTCGTTCATGAGGCTATCCACATATACAAGCACAGAGACAATTTCAACCGAGAAGATGGATTCTATCTTAGCAATCATTGGAAAGATTTGATAAACAATTTCAGTTCTTAATTGATTGTTCACGCTTACATTGGCTTTCAGACAGCATACATTATATAAAAAAAAAAATTTGTCTCCCCCCTCCTCTTTTCAAAATATAGATGGACTAGTCCTGGGTAAACTGCCAAATCGCTGCGCGTGACGCTAACGTTTTTTATAAATAAATAAATGCGCCGTTTAAAAATAAATTTATGCAAACCAACACACCTGAAGATGACCGTTTGAGTAATGGTCGAAACGTCGTGAGAATTTTTTTTTGTTTTATATATATTTTATTATTTTGTTGTTTCTCTTCAACGTGACTTTACCGAAAAAACTAAGAATATGAATTACTGCAGTCACGAAAGCTTGAAATCAAAATTTAAGGCTACTTGTGTTGTGGCCGAAACGTCGTGAGAATTGTATTGTCTCATTTTGTTTTATTGTTTATTCTCATTCTACCTGACTTTACCGAAAGAACCAAAGAAGATGAATCCTTGCAGTCACGAAAGCTTTAAATCGAAATTTGGAGTTTGTTTAACATTGACTGTACCATGCCCCCCCCCCCCCCCCATCGCTCACCCGTCTACCCAAACCCCCCTTTCCCTCCCTTAAAACAAGGTCACCCTACAAGGCTGATGTGCGACGCTCGGCCACGTGTGTATGCCGGCACAGCACGTGACGACCGTGTACTCGGCATCAGAGAGTGGCAATGTTCATTCAGCACCTTGTGGTTGTGTTGGGACGGTGATGCCGTGACGACACGAGCTGGGCTGGTCTGTGGTGGCTACGCACGCCTAGGATCCAGCACTGTGGAGGTGCCGATACCCCGGCTCGCCTGTAGAAGGCAGTGCAGCAAGTGGACTAATCGCCATCTGGTTCCAACTGTACGGGGGATAGAGTATTACCCCCTCCCCAGCTCGGGTTTTCTCCGGGCGTTCCGGTTTTTTTCCCACTTGTATCGTAAAGAAAACTCACGATTGATTTGCTGAAAATATCATAAAACGATAAGCCAATTTATCAGGACCCTCCTGAATAAGAGGCATATGATGCAGTGTGGCTCTCCTGGCTACATGTATTATTATTATTCAACATAATTTGATATTGTGTATGTATGTTGAACTTCCTTCGCACCGTGAATAGCCAAGCTTGTTAATCGGAGATGGTTTGACATCATCTGTGAAATGTGCAGCAGGCAGCTACGGGTTATCTGCTCATGGATCATCATGATGATGATGAGACGTCATTCTGCCAATGCATTGATTCTGGCAGCCGAGAGTATGACGAGCAGGAGACTGACCGCCCGTGGAGTGGCATCACATCATCGCCATCACTGCTCAAACCTGCGCTGGAAATTCCCAAGTCGTCAAAACACCCGTCCTTCCATTTCAGACGTGTTATTTATCTGGGCTATCTTTTTATTATTATTATTTTGCTTTAGCCTGAAGCTCGACAGCACAATGCGACATTTTTTGGCCCCGACAACTTTGTCCGTGAGGAATTTGCAATCAAAACCCGAAGATGATGAACCCTTAAATACTTTAAGTGCGCACAAACGTCGTCTTTACTCATCAAAATAAAGTTCAAGTGGATGCCCGCTCAATTGAGTGTGTGTAGGGCGGTGTGGGGAGCGGTGGTGCAGCGGTTAGCGCTCTGTGCCACGGACCCGGGCGACCCGAGTTTGATTCCCGCTCACGGCCAACACCAGTGATTAATATCTGAACTGGTCCTGGGCCTCCCCTAGATCGACTCGGCCTCAAATTAGTAGCCGGTGGTGTGTAAACATCGCCACTGGGGAGACATTGCTCGGGCGTGTTGCTGGCCACCCACGCACTTGTGTACGATGCCAGCTTTCATAGGTGCTCGCGAACAGCACTTGCCCTAAGTCTCTTAATGCTATACGGGGCATCTTTGTTTGGGTTGTAGTGCATTTCTTACCTACAGCCCGAAAATCAGGGGTATAAATTCCACATTCTTATGGTGGAGATGTGTTCATCCAAAGCAAAACCAATATTGACTTCCCTGCAAAGTGGTATATATTTTATCGACCGAAAGAGGGATGAAGAGGAGGAGTCGACGTGCCTAGCCCAGCCCAGGCAGAACGTAACGTCACCATAGCAAGCGCCACACTCGACCACTCACGCTTTCCCAAACTCCAGTCCTCGCGACCCAACCACCCACGCTTCTTTTTACCGCATTGATCAATTTACTTCCCATTCAAAATACACATTAACTCGTTCCACGCCGGACGCGCCCGATGATTGTTAAACACACCCCACCTGACGCGCGAAGCAATTAACGTTGTCCGTGTGAATAGAGCTGATTCAAATTATGAATGGGATATCAGTGCGCGCGCGTGTGTGTGTGTGTGCGCGCGCGCGCGCGCTTATATGTGTTCCACGGGACGCACAGAGCGTTACTCACTTAACGCGGCACGTGGGCCGTGTTCAACAATCATCGGGCTCGTGAAACGAGTTAATTTGCATGGGGAGTAAATTGGTAAAACGCGGAGAGAGGTGGCGTGGTGGTCCGCGCGGACTGGAGTTTGAGAAACTCGTCTACTTCTGCGCCCCCTAGCCGGGCACTTGATCCGTTGGAGGCCTTCCGATATTCCGCGCGACCGACACTCTGTGTTGCATTGTTTAAATGAAGACGGGTTTGTGATTAGCTGTCGCCTTCTTGGACTGAAACTAGCCAAGTGCATTTGGGATTCCTGTGAAGATAGCATGTGCCGAGCTTGATATTGTTTCAAGGGTTGATTCAATCTTGGCGATTGCTCTGGGACTGAATATTGGGACCAGGTTTTCATAGAATTTAATGGGGAATTGCCAAGTGTGGGTGTGGTTTTTTTTATGCATTATTGTGTTATGCTTACGGTAGTAGATTAAACATGCATCTCCTGCGAATGAGACCGCAAAAATAAACCTCTGAAACCAATTCTGCGCAATTTCGTTAAAATCACGGAGATGGTTTTGATTTAATTTAGCAAATTTAAAAATAAAAATCTTGTATAAATGAGGATCTAGGTGGTGCACATCTCTTGCTAACATCCATGAACCACTGGTGGAAATTCTACATTGCTATAGCAGGGGATATTCTGTGCATACGACACCTACTATTGACTTGCCCGCAAAATGGTTACTATTTTATCAACCCTGCTCCACCAACAGTGCACTGCCTTGCATCGTGTCTGAACTGGCCACAGCAGGGGAAATCACCTCGTCCACAAAATCAAAACTAAACAATCACTCAAATGCGACTGCCGCGCAACACAGCAAACAGTGGGGCACCTCGTGAACTCGTCCTCTTCGGGAGCCTATGGGTGTGTGTGTTTAAGTTTATGGGTTTCTGTGTGAGCCTATGGGTCTGTGTGTTAGTTTATGGGTCTGTGTGTGAGTTTATGGATTTCTGTGTGAGCCTATGGGTCTGTGTGTTAGTTTATGGGTCTCTGTGTGAGTTTATGGGTCTCTGTGTGAATCTATGGGGCTCTGTACGAGTCGATGGGTCTCGGAGTCTGTGGGTCTCTAAGTGAGTCAATGGATCTTTGTGTGAGTATATGGGTCGATGTGTGTTAGTCCACGGTTCTGTGAGTTAATTGGTCTCCGCGAACTCATCTCAACTGCTCTCCGAGGGCATGAGTGGGTTTCACAGTCATTATCCCTTGAAGCCAGAGGCTGGTTTCATAACTTAGATATCTACAGTATTTATGGTTGCTCCTCAATTTATATCCACAGGAAAGATGAAAAAGACACCAACAGTTTTGCCGGTATCAATAACGTTATCCAAATCTGGACTCGCTTGCACGCACCATATGCATTATTACAGGTTCCCCAACATTTATTTTTGCTTTGATATGCAGAGGGGAGAATACAAAATGTATCCTTTTGTGTGTGTGTCAGCAAATTTATTTTTGTAGTGCTGGCGAATATGGTGTTGCACCAGTGTAATCATTGCTCAAACTGTGCTAGGTCATGGGGACTGCTCGCCGGTTTCCGATGTGTTAAATAGCTTTCCATATCTCTGAGCTGTTTTTCTTTTTTTTAAAAATCCCGAAGCTACACCGTGGTTGTTCCTGCACCACGCAGCCGTCTTTCATATTCGGCCAATGTCGCGCACGTGGAATGTTAAATCCTGGCGAATGGCCAGCAATGAGTTGATCGCGAGGAGCGGTGGCGGCTTAGAAAGGCCTTCGTCTAGCAGTGGATTGCTGATGGTGACGACGATGGTGACGACGATGGTGACGACGATGGTGACGACGATGGTGACGACGATGGTGACGACGATGGTGACGACGATGGTGACGACGATGGTGACGACGATGGTGACGACGATGGTGACGACGATGGTGACGACGATGGTGAGATCATAAGTGTACTTTTAAAAGCACGTAACGCATTTGAACTGCACGTAAGTAGAATGAAGCTCATGGTGTTGTTACTGTGGATAGTTGTTAACTGCCTCGCCTGGCATACGGGAGGTCGTGGATTATCTTCGGGTGGGTCCGGTTTCCTCCCACGTGCTGCAATGAACACAACTCATCATTAATTAGATGAGCGCATCTTTGAATAGAGAGCCAATAAAGCAGCAGCAGGGCCCTCGTGAAAATATCCCTATGACTCAGCGTGGCTTTCGTGAATAAATAAATGCAACGTTGCCGTACCTCCTCTATGTCGTCGTTTTGTTTCTCGAAGAACAAGAGAAAGAACAAGAAGAACAAGAGGAATAAGAAGAAGGAAGAGCAAGAGGAAGAACAAGGCGAAGAACAAGAGAAAGAACAAGAGGAAGAACAAGAGGAAGAACAAGAGGTAGAACAATAGGAAGAACACGAGGAAGAACAAGAAGGAAGAACAAGAGGAAGAACAAGAGGAAGAACAAGAAGAAAGATCAAGAGGAAGAACAAGATGAAGAACAATGGAAAGAACAAGAAGGAAGAACAAGGGGAATAACAAGAGGAAGAACAAGAGGAAGAACAAGAAGGAAGATCAAGAGGAAGAACACGAGGAAGAACAAGAAGGAAGAACAAGATGAAGAACAAGGGAAAGAACAAGGGAAAGAACAAGAAGGAAGAACAAGAGGAAGAACAAGAGGAAGAACAAGAAGGAAGATCATGAGGAAGAACACGAGGAAGAACAAGAGGAAGAACAAGAAGAAGAACAAGAGGTAGAACAAGAAGAAGAACAAGAGGGATATCAAGAGGAAGAACAAGAGGAAGAACACGATGAAGAATAAGAAATAGAACAAGAGGGAGAACAAGAGGAAGAACAAGAGGAAGAACAAGATGAAGAACAAGGGAAAGAACAAGGGAAAGAACAAGAGGAAGAACAAGAGGGAGATCAAGAGGAAGAACACGGTGAAGAACAAGAAGTAAGAACAAGTAAGAACAAGAGGAAGAACAAGAAGGAAGATAATGAGGAAGAACACGAGGAAGAACAAGAGGAAGAACAAGATGAAGAACAAGTGAAAGAACAAGGGAAAGAACAAGAAGGAAGAATAAGAGGAAGAACACGAGGACGAACAAGAGGAAGAACACGAGGAAGAACAAGAGGAAGAACAAGATGAAGAACAAGGGAAAGAACAAGAAGGAAGAACAAGAGGAAGAACAATAAGGAAGAACAAGAGGAAGAAGAAGAGGAAGAAGAAGAGGAAGAACAAGAGGAAGAACAAGAGGAAGAACAAGAAGGAAGAACAAGATGAAGAACCAGATGAAGAACAAGAGGAAAACAAGATGAAGAACAAGATGAAGAACAAGAGGAAGAACAAGATGAAGAACAAGGGAAAGAACAAGAGGAAGAACAAGAGGGAGAACAAGAGGAAGAACTAGAGGAAGAACACGATGAAGAACACGATGAAGAACAAGAAGGAAGAACAAGAGGAAGAACAAGAGGAAGAACAAGAGGAGGAACAAGATTAAGAACAAGGGAAAGAACAAGAAGAAGAAGAACAAGAGGAAGAACAAGAAGGAAGAACAAGATGAAGAACAAGAGGTAGAACAAGAGGAAGAACAAGATGAAGAACAAGGGAAAGAACAAGAAGGAAGATCATGAGGAAGAACAAGAGGAAGAACAAGAAGGAAGAACAAGAAGGAAGAACAAGAGGAAGAACAAGAGGAAGATCATGAGAAAGAACAAGAGGAAGAACAAGAAGGAAGAACAAGAGGAAGAACAAGAGGAAGAACAAGAAGGAAGAACAAGAAGGAAGAAGAAGAAAGAAGAACAAGAGGAAGAACAAGAGGAAGAACACGATGAAGAACAAGAGGTAGAACAAGAGGAAGAACAAGATGAAGAACAAGAGGAAGAACAAGAAGGAAGAACAAGATGAAGAACAAGAGGTAGAACAAGAGGAAGAAAACGATGAAAAACAAGGGAAAGAACAAGAAGGAAGATCATGAGGAAGAACAAGACGAAGAACAAGAAGGAAGAACAAGAGGAAGAACAAGAGGAAGAACAAGAGGAAGAACAAGAAGGGAGAACAAGAGGGAGAACAAAAGGAAGAACAAGAGGAAGAACAAGAGGAAGAACACGATGAAGCACAAGAAGGAAGAACACGAAGAAGAATGAAGAAGAACTCTGCATATTTGTCGATTTATAAAAAATGGTTGCCTTCTTCACGGCACAGTGAAGTCGGAGAGGTAGAGGGGGTAAATGCCATTCACGAGCACGCGAGATTGCATTGTCAACGTCCCTATGCAAATGCTTTGTGTTTTTTTTCCACGGCAATGCGACTGCGAGGACACGTTACCCGTGGGAATTTACAGAATGTTTTTTTTTTCCCCCCACACGATTGTAGATTTGCCACAGCAGGGGTGGGCTCTGTGTTGATAATTTGATCTCAGCAGGATGTGAAAGCGTGTTAGGAAGAAGTACACTTGTGACCGACAACACTCCCGACGCTCTATGGTGTTTCTCGTCCCAAGTTCAGATAAAAAAAGCACTCCTCGTCATGTTCATCTTTCGCACTGCGTTATAACAGAACACGATATAGTAAGGCTGATATTTTGAACAATAGCCTTTTAAAGCCGAGATTAAAAAAAAATTGGGGGGGGGGGGGGGGGGGGGCAAGAGAGATTGACTGGCCTGCATTTGGACATCGCACTTTTCACTGCGAGAACAAACAAAAAAGCAACGTGATCTTGTAAGAAAGCTGATGATGAGTACTGAGCTGGCATTGCTGAGAATCAAGGTTCGAATCCAGGCAGTTCCCAAGTCTAATGACTTGTTGGTTTTGTTCAACTCCGATAATTAACAAAAAAACAATCACTGACGTGCGACGAACATTACTCTGGTACGCAGAGTTGAGTGTGAAAGGGCTACTGCCTCCCGTGTGGTCGAGAGTTCGCTGGAAGTGATCTCGGAGGCAGCTCTGTGATAACCACTTCCGTTCTCCGCCACGAAGGGTTCATAGTTCCATTTATTTTGGTATAGCCCTGTGAGCCATTCGGCTCTTGAATCGGGTGCAACCGCAACAAACAAAAAACAAAAACACGAACAAGAAAAACATCTTAAAGTGACTATCTGACTGCGAAAACAGAAAATCCAGGGAAAAAAAAGAACAAAAATATTCCTGAAATAGCACCGTACACCAACGCTGTGTGCAAAAAATCCCAGTGGGATACAAGTCAAACAACAACAACCACAAGATAACTAAGATTAAGGCCATCAGTCTAACTCCGTACTACAATAAACAAAACCATGGCCAAACCAAAAAAACGTTTTCGAAATCGCCAAAATAAAGCCATAAATGCAATGTAACAGCGATCGTAGGGACTGTGACCGATCATAGGGACTGTGACCCCGCTCTGCGAGCTCTCTGGATGCATACGTCATCTCGCTGACACGATGCCGATCGAGCATTCAGATTAAAATAATATTTAAAAAAAAACTTTTTTTAAAACACGCTTTTATGAAATGTACTAGTAATGGCAGAACTCCACAACTCCAGGAAGTGGCCCTGAAGCTTGCCACAACGTAAGGGGACCGTGGGCAATTACAGCCAAGCCGAAACATACCGTATATAAAAAAACGTTTAAAAATATAGATTTCTCTTATTTTTTACGATAGAATACAGTATTGTCATCAGTATGACATAAGTATACCAAGTTGGGAAGTTGGTTAAACTTGAGTTACAAGATTTGAGGCTACAACGACAACAACAACAACAACAACGACGAGAACAACAACAGACAGAGTTAAAAGAAAGCGTGTAATAATAGGCAACGAGATAAAAGCACAAGCAGACAAATTTTCGTCCATTTTTTGCGGTGCATAATGTTCTTGTATTTTTTACACTTCGTTTTTTTTCTTCATTTCATCACTTTGGAAACAGCTAGACAAGTGGGGACGTGTGTGGTGTCCCTTGCGCCACCACCACCACCACCCTGTGTGATTGTGGCACCTCTCAGGACTATGGGGACATGCCTGCACAGGTCCACACGAGGCCAAACACTCATTAGTGGAAATTGTCGAGTCATCCCAATGCAGGTGCCCGTTACTCCACCCCCCCCACCCCAGCGTCATGCCCTTGAAACCTGTGAGCATCGTCACTGTTTCTGGCTTGCCCCCAAGTTTTCAATGCCAAGCAGCCGCATCTTAACTTTAAAGGACTCTGCTAAGTGTCGTCGCTGCACTAATCCTTAATGTGAACCTGCTTATTTAAATTAAAATCTCAACATTTAAAAAAAAATCATCTACCAGCATAAGACCCACTGAGCGATATCACTCTTTTTTTCCAGAAGCGACCTTGCTATCACAAATGGCAGTTCAACGAAGTTGCTTATCAAGTGGAAATGTATAGAAGCAACCAAATATTGCAATCCGGGCTTAAATCCAGCAGGTGATGTTCCGTCTAGGTCAAAGAACCGGATTTGTTCATGCATCCGGCACACCACACCGAGTATACTTTGCACTTCCCATGAATATTCCCAATCTCAGGGGGTCTTGTAAGCTCAGCAGAATTGCGCCTGGCAGAGATGTCACAATGCATCCACTCTTCCCCATATCCCCAGCGCCCCCAGCCTCCTACAAACTGGCGTTTCAATCATCTGCAGTGATTCAAGGTTATGGTTAGATTCGATTATTGTTTTTCATTTTCGCGTTGCGAACCCATTACCCATAACGGGTATGTGAATTCACACCGATTCTTACACACGCGATTCATTGTACGTATCATGATTAAAATACGGAAAATACACATTTTCTGTTAATTGATGCGTCTTTTGCAACGCTGTTGGTAAGCGCTTGGGTCCGAGACTGTCTGGGAATACGAGGTGCTGTAGGCTTGCACTTGGAAGTGGCCAGGAGATGCCGGTGCAGCTATGGATTGAATCCATTTGTGCTGAGCTTCGAGTGTTATCTTCTTCATTGCACGCCGGCTTTCTACGACGACGTAGGTTTCCTCCCACACGAAGCCAAGCACTGGTTAACGACATTGTCAAATGATCCCCAAAAGTGTCGAAACCTCACGGAAAGTGTTTGAGATGTATTAGGGTTGTACGATACATACTTATCGTTGTTTGATTTTTTTTTTAAACTAAGCTTTTTTTTACATTACTGTGCTGTATAGCTCTCTTTCAGACGCGACGTGGCCAGAAATGATAGCTCAACGAAGTGGCTTATCATGTGGAAATTTACAGCAGCCAAATACTCTCAACGCGTGCTTCTAAATGTGGGGGAAGAAACCGGAGGACCCGGAGAAAAATCCACGCAACCACGGGGAGAGAGACACGCAAACTCCAAATATACAGCAGCAGCAGGCGTCAGGGTCTGGATCGAACCCACGACCTCCTGCATACCAGGCGAGGTAGTTAACATCTCCTAGCCACCGTGATGATGATGAGAGAGAGAGAGACACCGCAAACTCCAAATATACAGCAGCAGGCGTCAGGGTCGGGATCGAACCCACGACCTCCTGCATACCAGGCGAGGTAGTTAACATCTCATAGCCACCGTGATGATGTTGATGAGAGAGAGAGAGACACGCAAACTCCGAATATACAGCAGCAGGTGTCAGGGTCGGGATCGAACCCACGACCTCCTGCATACCAGGCGAGGTAGTTAACATCTCCTAGCCACCGTGATGATGTTGATGAGAGAGAGAGACACGCAGACTCCAAATATACAGCAGCAGGCGTCAGGGTCGGGATCGAACCAAGGAACCTCCTGCGTACCAGGCGAGGTAGTTGACGTCTCCCCACAGCTCAAATAAAAGTTTCCGGGTTTCCTGGTATATCTTTGCTATGTTTTTAATTGGGTCCACATCGGGGAAAACTCTCCTGAGCAATGATTACACTTTCTCACGTTGCGAACACGACGAGGCTTGTGGCTTAATACGTAAATTTAATCATTTAAATTATATAACGGTAATGAATTGCTGATTGGATTTTCGCGACAGGTTCATGAAAGCAAGTGGTCTGGTCTCATAATGAATCCTCAGCGTGCGACGATCGGCAACTCTGAGAGAAGAAAAAAAAAGGTCTCACGGAGACATCACGTTGAATTTGACGAGAACTGCAGCTAATACTTAAGATAATGGATTAATTCACGCTCGTAAGGTGACCGAACGAGTGAATATAAATTAAAATCTGTGAAACAATTATAGCGTGCTCAATATAAATAAAAGGAAAACTTTACTCCATTAAATTTTTCGAATGCGGTTCTATGTGCAAAAAAAATATTAATAGACTTGCATCGATGCTATAATTTTCTGTCCTTGTGAGACTAAATTTAATAATCTGCCGTGGTGGGGAGATGTTATCTGCCTCGTCTGGTACGCAAGGATTTTATACCCAGACATTAATTCCATACACCTATCCATCAAATTCATCATGGAAGTGGAGAAGGATGGTAAGCTACCATTCCTGGATGTTTTGTTTGAGAAGAGACCTGATGGCTCGTTGGGACACTCTGTCAAGAGGAAAGCCTCCCACACAGATTCCTATCTGAAACCTGATTCCCACCACCATCCGGCACAGAAGAATTCCCTCATCAAGACACTGCACCATAGGGCCCACTGCATTTCGGACCAATACCACCTAGCCAGTGAACTGGAACACGTACACCAGGCCCTTAAGATGAATGGATATTCGTACCGCATTCTCCGCAAAGCTGTTTCTCCAACCATGGAGAAACAACCCCCTGAGACGTTACCATACATAGCAGGCGTTACCAAAAATATTTCCAAAATCTTAAACAAACACAAGATCCAGGTCCGATTCAGTACAGTACACAAAATCCGTGATCTAATCCCATCTGTGAAGGATGTCCTGACATGCAATATCCTGGAGTCTACAAACTAAGTTGCACCTGTGGTGGGTGTTACATTGGGGAATCGAAACGTCATGTCTCGGACTGAAACACGGCAGAACCAATACCTCTGCCGTGGCTGACCATTGCTATAACGCTGTGGGCTCTCATGATATTGTTTTTTTCGAGACCAAGGTGCTCTGCAAACCTTCGGGCTACTATCAAAGGTTTTTTTCATGAAGCCATCCTGATATATAAACATAGATGTAACTCCAACCGAGAAGATGGATACAAATTGAGCCCTTTAAACCCCCCTACCCCCCCCTCTTTATCTCTCCTCCCTGGCTCCTCTCCCCTCTTTATCTCTCTTCCCTGGCACCTCCCCCCTCTCTTGCCTATATGGCCTCTTGTTGCAGCAGCCCTTTTGCCCACTTCAGCAATGTGTTTCTTGCTGTGGTTGTCCCGCCTGATGACGGACGCTTGTGTTGCACCCGAAACGTCGTGATTTAATTAATTTTATTTTATACTTACGTGGCTTTACCGATAGAACCAAAGCGTATGGATCCGTGCAGTCACGAAAACTTCAAATCTAGATTGGGTGGCTGTTGTATTTGTGGAGTCCACGTGGTCGCGTGGATTTTTCTCTGAGTCATCGGGTCGTGCCCTCCACATTTAGAAACATGCATTTAGATAATTTGGCTACTCATAAATTCCCGCATACGGTGATATAAGCCACCTTGATGAGCGATCATGTGTGACCGAGCCCGCCTCTGAAGGATAGCTTATAGCTCAGTAGGATTTACCTGGTCAGTAACATAGTTTACTTTGATAGCTGGCCTTGGTGGCATGTGTATGGCCGTCTTGGCATCGCGGCCGTGTCGGGCGAGGGGAGTTGACCGTGTACACAGGGAAAATAAAAAGACAAATGATGGACAACTGAAAATCTTCCATTGCATCGGCAGTTCTCAACTCGTGTGGCTCACCCACCTGAGACGGGGGGCGAGGGGGGGTATCAAAGCGTATCAGGATGACCCAGCCTGCGGTATGGATACCGTGCAGGATACATTTTGAATGTGAGCAGGGAGTGTCAGCGCCACGTTATGGCGGCAAAACATAAAAAAATATGTAACATGAAGCAAATGCCTTACTAACGCAAACACACACCAATATACAGCATGAAATATCTCCCTTGCTAACGCAAACACACACCAATATACAGCATGAAATATCTCCCTTGCTAACGCAAACACACACCAATATACAGCATGAAATATCTCCATTGCTAACGCAAACACACACCAATATACAGCATGAAATATCTCCCTTGCTAACGCAAACACACACCAATATACAGCATAAAATATCTCCCTTGCTAACGCAAACACACCAATATACAGCATGAACAATATCCCTTGCTAACGCAAACACACACCAATATACAGCATGAAATATCTCCCTTGCTAACGCAAACACACACCAATATACAGCATGATATATATACCTTTCTAACACAACACAGTAATGCACAACACACAACGGATGCGTTACTCACATAGAACGCACTAACACAATTTGAAACAACTGCCTTTCTAAAGCACATTGACGAGAGGTGTGGACATGTTATCTGTCTGCGTTATTGTGGTCCTTCGTAACCTGGGAGGAGGGAGGGTGGGGGGGGACTGTGGTTGCTAGGGCCGCCGTGACAAAAAATATTGAGAACGACGATTGTATTCCGTCAATGTGATGATGATGATGAGAAAAACACCTTAAATGGACTGTATTAAGATGATGATTCAAGAGTATCTAAAATCGCCCGCCCGTCAGCGGGTGCCTCTACAGAACAAGCACAATCATTGCATCTCTCCTACAGTCTTATATGGGTTTGGGGCCCACTCTCCAGGTCAGATCAAAAGACAAATATCTCGAGCATAGCTTTAATAGACTGTTGTCGAGCTGAACCTATGAAGGCCGGCACGGCACACGAGTGGGACGGTGACCAGTACCCCACGCCCAGCCACCTTTGTCTCCCGAGTGACGATATTTACACGTAGCATCGGGCACTCACTTGAAGCTATGTCGACCTACTCGGGGTGGCCCAGGAGTGGTTCAGAAAGTCGTCACTCACCGGTATTGGCCGTGATTGAGAATCGAACTCGGGTGGCAAGGTTTGTAGCGCAAGGAGCGCTTAGCTCGACACTGCCACTCGCCACGAGTCAGATAAAATCACGGCCTTCTCAAACAGCCTGCTTTTTTTTTGAAGAGGTGAAATTACTTTGAAGAGCTTTCATGCCTTGCACATTCTCGTAAAACTTATAGTTCTCCTTTAATCAGTGGGATTTGATTTGAAAAAAAGTATTTCGGTAAATCAGTGAATGTGTTCTTTAGATACCGGTAAAGGCACAGATGCGATGGGAAATTAATGGATCAATTGCTAGGGTAAGACATTGCATTCATAAGTCAGTTTTTCATTTGTATCCTTTCACAGCTGGATGTTTGGAGTATCGAATGGAGCATATTTGTTGAACGAGACGTAAGTAGTAATGCAGTGATAATATACACACTCGAAAAATAATAACCTCCTTTTAGCCCGGAGTCAAAGCCCCTCCCGCCAACAGTGTAATGCATGAGCGCGCAGCCAAATAAAGGGAGAAACTTTACCTTTAAAAACAACAATAATAATAATAGCGTGTGACCAAGTGATATCCGGAAGCGATAACGATGACAGTTCACTTACAATCATTATAGAACATTATATCATTATCCGCATTGCTGCATGTCTTTATGAAAATAAAGTCGTACAGTGAAAGTTATTTGTCTTCTCAAATGAGCAGCATTGAGGCATTGGTACCCATCTCCCGTTTACAGCCCTGCAGAGCCGCCATTGGTGGAAATTTCACATCCCTATGGCAGGGGCGAGTCTCCCTACAGCGGACAACCGCTGTTGTGACCCCCCCCCCCACAAAGTGGTACTTATTTTATCGACCCCGAAAGAAATGATGATGTGCCGAGTCGACCACGCCAACTCTCGACCGCCCAGCCACACCGCGCGCCCGCGTGCTGCTCGAACGGCGTCCTCCTCCTTCACAGACGAGGCCCCCTGTGGTGATTGCCCGCGCCGTCTTGGTATGCGAGTCCCACGGGGCCGGCTTAATCTCGCCATCTCACACCGCCACGTGCGCTCGCGGGCGGGCGGGCGGGCGATGCGGGCGAGGCAGGCGAGAGGGGGATGGAGGTAGAGCGGCCGGGAGGGAGGGAGGACGTTGTGGGTGTATGTCTTTCAGCAGCGGGAGAGAGGGAGGGGAGCTTCGCTCATCCAAACGGGGATGTTGCTTGCCCTCCCCCCCCCCCCAAACATTTTTTTTCTTCGTCGGCGCGGTGATTTTTCGGCTCATCAGTATTCTGCAAAATCTCCGCCGCTGTGCAAAAATTGAATGGCAGTTTTTTTTTTGGGAGGTTGCAGTTCACGGTCCAGATATTGCGAGGGTTATTGTAATGGTCTCAATAAAGCATCCGTTTATTTAACTCCTGCTTTAAGTTACATCCACAATGGCAATCATGATTAAGTATATCCGTGAAGGAAGACATGCCCGTCTTTCTGTTGACTCGTGTGTGTGTATATACATTAAAAAAACATTTGACATAATTCATTTGCGCCGTGTTTAACTGCTCAGGTAATGATACAACGGTGAATCTGAATACATTTTTGTTGTTATAATCCACACAGCTTAATTACCTTCCTGAAGCTTGTAGCACTGCAGTGATTGAAAACAGAACCATCGCCGGTCTTGTAAGTAAGTGGCTGGGATGGACCAGTTGGTGCGGTGGATAGCGCATTGTGCTATGAAGCCACAAGCCTTAGTTTGATTCCTGGGAATGGATAATCTCAGTTGGCTCCTTATACCTGGACCGGTATTAGCCCCTGTCCCTTCACAGGCCTGATACAATGAGTCCTTTATACAGCAGTGGATAGACAAAGGGCTGTGAATTATTGTTTTGTTTGCTAGCCCTTGCAACTAGTGACATCATTATTCTTAGTTTTTTCGGTAAAGTCACGTTGAAGAGAAACAATAAAATAATAAAATATATATAAAACAATAAAAAAATTCTCACGACGTTTCGACCATAACTCAAACGGTCATCTTCAGGTGTGTTGGTTTACATAAATTTAGTTTTTTTTACCGAAAAAACTAAGAATATGAATTACTGCAGTCACGAAAGCTTTAAATCAAAATTTAGTGACATAATTGTTTCTCAATCTGTGAAAACAGGCGTCTTTGTACGGGGCACAACAACAACAAAACCTTCATTTTATTCTAATGTGCAAAATTACATGTTTGCAACCATGCCAGTGACACAGTCATCACGTCGATAATGTCAAGGCTTCCGTTCACGCTCTGCATGGACGTAATTTCTTCACGAGGAGCTGACAAAACCATCGAGCAGACTGCAACCGGTAGCAGCACTCAAGCATGTCGATGGCGCGGTGGCTGAGAGACGCACACGGCGACAAGAACCCGCCGACAAACCGATGCTCGATTCGCAGCCACGTCAGCGGCGCGTTTACATCCGGAGCTGTTGGAACTTTGACGAATTCCTCTGACCCTCCCCCCCTCCACACTATCCCCTTCACGCGCGTGAGCGTCTTCTTGCTACGGCTCACGTTGGTCGAGACCAAAAACGTCGGCAACCAAACCAACAAGAGGGGACATTTGTGTAGCAATATAACGGTATATAACAATAGGTTGTACCCTATCTGGCAATGAAACAGGTGTTAAGATGTTAAAAAACACCAAACATGATCCTTTTTTTTAGGAAATCCTGTCTGCATTAACCACACGTACTTGTGGTGAACATGCAAACAAACACATGCTCTGATAATAATTATTATATACTAGCAGGAAGTACCCGGCGATCTCCGAGTGAAAAAAAAAATCACCACACACATCGACTTACACACACACACACACAGACATCGACCCACACACAATGCAAATACATCGACTTACACACACACACATCGACGTACACACACACATCGACTGACACACATAGACTTACACACAAACACATCGACTCACACCCGCACATAGAGCCACACACACACACATCGACTTACACGCAGACATATGGATTTACACACACACACAGCGACTCAACACACACACACACATAGACTGACACACACGCATGGACTGGCACATACACATGCACTTAGACACACACACATCGACGTACACACACATCGACTGATACACATCGTTCCACACACAAACACATCGACTTACACACACACACGTCGACTTACAAACGCACGTGGTTTCACGCAGACAGACATTTCGACGTACACACACACATCGACTGACACACATCGAGGCACACACACACCGTCTAACACACACATCGACTTACACACACATACATAGACTCACACGCACATGGAACTACGCACACACATATGGACTTACATACACTCATCGACTAAGACACACACAAGAGTACAGAAAAAGGCTATTCTTCATGAACATTGGTTCATCCCTGTCATTAAAGTGAACCTATAAAGGCAATTTGTAATGAGTAAACAGTCATGGGAATAAATGTTTGAAGGGAGCTGTAAATCTGTGTGTTACCTTGCACATTGTCCACACGAAACAGAATTTCCCCTCACCCCCACCGAACGCGTGTGACTTGGTAGTGCCCCCCCCCACCGGACGCGTGTGAGTTGGTAGTGCCCACCCCCACCGGACGCGTGTGAGTTGGTAGGGTCTAGCGCGCGCTAGCTAATAAATAAATAACCAAAAACGACACTAAATCGCTAATTAAACCACTTTAAAGGTGATGGACGCGAAATCGGAATAGAATTACATATATAAACATCGACTCACACACACACATACATAGACTCACACACACAACGCCCTACACACACACATATGGACTCACACACATAGACATCGACTTTAGATACACAAGCATGTAGTTACACACACGTGGACTCACACACACACATAGACTTGCACACACATAGATCGACTCACACACACACGCACATGGACTAACACACACACACATGGACTAACACACACACACACACATGGACTTAGACACACACATTATTATTTTCAAATTTAGTAACCTAATTGTTAAATATTAGTTGTGTACACACACAACACGCACACACATTGACTAACACACACAAATATGGACTGACACACACAAACACATGGACTTATACACACACATACATCGACCCACACACATCGACTTGCACACACACAAACACAGCGACTCACACACACATCGACTTACACACACACACATATGGACTTACACATACACATCGACTCACACACACAGATAGACCCCCTCCACACACACACACATAGACTTGCACACACACACATGGATGCACACACACACACACGGACTTACACAGACACGTACATCGACTCACACATCGACTCACACACAAACATCGACTCACACATACACAGACATTGACCCACACACAAACACATCGACTTACACACACACACATATTGACTCACAACACAGACATCGACTTTAATTACACAGACATAGAGTTACACACGCATATCGACGTACACACACAAAGCGACTCACACACACACATTGACTCACACACACATAGTTGTAGTGAGTCCAACTGAGCCGCAGACGTTGTTCCTTTTAGAGGCAACACATTTATTTGTAACACGTAACACAAAGAGGTAACTGCTCCTTCACCAGATACAGCCTAGGGTGGTAACCACCCAGCTAACTACTCTATACAGAGGAGTTACTGCTACGAAAGGTCGGACCCTCACTCGGGTCTCCGACCACGTGGTTGCCTCGTAGGACGAAGCACTACAGCTTCGGACGTAGAGCTTCCCGCTCCCAGATGTTGAGCTTCCAGCTTGTAGAATTCAGCGACCCCGGTCCCTCTCAGGGACCCGCCTTATATCCTCCTACGGCCGGGGCCGCTCCGCCCTCGGCCCCGCCCACGTTCTCGAACATTCTCATTCTCTCTCGATCCTTCTCAAGGGCTCTCCCCGGACACGTGCCCACCCATTGTCTTTGACAACTGATTTGGTCCACGCCAGAGAGACTGCTGTCTTTCTGAGCCTGGTCTCAAAGTGTTACAGACGTTTTTTTTTGTTCGAATTCAGTTAAACAAAAAAGAGAAAAACGCTTCGCATTTCAAGAGCCCCAATGTAATGTGAACACGAGAAGGTTGAGGCCTTAATAAACAACGGTCTCGAAGCGGTCTTTAAAGAGCCGCACGCAGCTCGGATGCCGACCCCTGCCCATGGTGAACTGGACTCTCCCGTGGTGAACTGGACTCTCACATGGTGAACTGGACTCTCCCATTGTGAACTGGACTCTCACATGGTGAACTGGACTCTCACATGGTGAACTGAACTCTCACATGGTGAACTGGACTCTCACATGGTGAACTGGACTCTCACATTGTGAACTGGACTCTCCCATGGTGAACTGGACTCTCCCATGGTGAACTGGACTCTTCCGTGGTGAACTGGACTCTCATGGTGAACTGGACTCTCCCGTGGTGAACTGGACTCTCCCATGGTGAACTGGACTCTCCCGTGGTGAACTGGACTCTCACATGGTGAACTGGACTCTCCCATTGTGAACTGGGCTCTCACATGGTGAACTGGACTCTCACATGGTGAACTGAACTCTCACATGGTGAACTGGACTCTCACATGGTGAACTGGACTCTCACATTGTGAACTGGACTCTCCCATGGTGAACTGGACTCTCCCATGGTGAACTGGACTCTCACATGGTGAACTGAACTCTCACATGGTGAACTGGACTCTCCCGTGGTGAACTGGCCTCTCACATTGTGAACTGGACTCTCCCATGGTGAACTGGACTCTCCCGTGGTGAACTGGCCTCTCACATGGTGAACTGGACTCTCCCATGGTGAACTGGACTCTCCCATGGTGAACTGGACTCTCCCGTGGTGAACTGGACTCTCCCATGGTGAACTGGACTCTCCTATGGTGAACTGGACTCTCACATGGTGAACTGGACTCTCCCATGGTGAACTGGACTCTCCCATGGTAAACTGAACCCTCACATGGTGAACTGGACTCTCTCATGGTGAACTGGACTCTCTCATGGTGAACTGGACTCTCCCATGGTGAACTGGACTCTCACATGGTAAACTGGACTTCCACGATTCGCCTTTTTTTTTCAAGAGCTGCACTGCTGTCCCTTAAAGAGCCGCATGCCGTTCCGGAGCGGCAGGTTGCCCACCCCTGGTGCAGAGCAACAGCTGTCATTTTAAATCGAGGCGGTCAAGCCGGATGATTGTGTCAGGCGTGGCGGAGTTGCATTGCAGTCACGGCATGTGCTCTGTGGTCTGTTCCGAGGGTCTCTGTGCGCGCGTGGCCCCGATGAGCCAGTGGGAGAAACAAATTCTAAATTGGCGGACGAGGCGCACGCATGGCTAAGAGTTGCGTCGCGTTATTGCGCTAATCTGTTTAAATGTTTCCCCCTCCCCCCCACATAGCCTTAACAGACTGTTGGGGCAAGTGCTGTTAGCGAGTAGCACCTATGAAGGCCGGCACGGCACACGAGGGGGTGGGTGGCCAGCACCACGCCCGACCGCCTTTGTCACCCCACTGGCGATGTTTTACACACCGCACCATGTATGTATGTATGTATAGAGCCAATCGTGCTAATCGGAGATGCAGGTACTCATTTGAGGCTGAGTCGACCTAGGGGAGGCCCATGACCGGTTCAGATAATTGCCACCGGTATTGGCCTTGAACAGGAACCGAATTCAGGTCGCCGGGTTCGTATCGCAGCGCGCTGACCGCTCCCGACGATGTGGGCATGCACCCACCGTGCCACAATTTGTTCCAGTGCCTGCGGACAGACATGCACGGCTTCGAACTCCAGACACAACATCCACTGCGCTCGAAGCCCTTCCGGTCCATAATTTATTGAGGCCAGGACTGGCTGAGCACCAATTGCATCCTGCGGTCGGTAAAATTTAAATGTGGATTTGAATTTTAAATTCGAATGGAAGGGACTCAATTGAGAGTTCAATCCGTATATTTTAATCAACACCGTTTGACAGATGTTAATCTATCCTTAATGCATTTATTATGCATGAATAAGTATAATTGCAATTTAGCTCATTAGCTATGGATTGTACATTGCATGATCCGGCAATGTGGGAGATTTGTATTCAATGGAAATGCGTTTACAAATTTAAACAAATCGTTTGCATGCAGTATGACTTCCCAAGTAAAAGTTTTGATATTTGGTCCAACACACAAGCTATTAACGACCATATACTATTTTTCGACAATAAGTGATTCGTGCAAAGTATGTGCCTCGTTACACGCATTCCACGTATTGTTGGAGATGTTTTAATTTATATCTTTGGCAGAACACACAATGAAGCATAATAAAATGATGTATTGTGTTTTTTTTTTCTTCCCATAAATATCCAGACTATTTAACGTGCTTCTATTTTGCCTGCACGGTGCAATGGTTAGCACACTGGATTCGCGTGATGGTTCATGCTCATTAACAAGATCAACAAGGTAATGTGGTTCATCTGTTGCAAGCACTTTGTGTGTGCAACGAGTGCGACCTCGTACAATGAGCGTGACCAATGCAGCTCGGCGAGCACTGGACGGACATGATGGTGCGCTAACCACTACACCACCGCTCCCCGACAATCAAACAAATCACGAGCCATCACCGTCAATTTCGTCGCTACATCTGCATGGTGCACGTCCCCTTCGGGCATGACTCCTTGCTCCGTCATGCGTGTCGACCACCGGCCCTCACGCTTCCTCGAAACGTATGCTGTCCAGGCCTACTTACTTTTCATTGGTCAACACGACGCCTCCGCCGTGCATACTCGCTCCAATTCCTGCGTTCCTACTCCTGTATCTCAATGTAATTCCAAAGCGTGCCAAATCTCCGAGCTTTTCTGTGCACTTTTCGGCTTTTGGCCCGTGATCCATAACATAGCAGCTAATGTACACTTGCACAACATGCCGTAGGCACAGGTTTACGATGCTTCCTCATTCTAAAGTTTGACTTTTACAACTCTCTCCCGCGTGCCCACATTTGCCTGACCCTAGATCTACCGGCCAGTGTGTGTTTCCAAGTTGTGTTCCTTTTATAGATCTTAAATAGCCTTTGTGAACCTGTTATCAATGAATGTTGTTTTGCTTGTTTGTCTTTTGGTAGCACAGCCTGATCTCTCTCACACACACACACTGTGACTAAGCACCTATGAAGTTGGAACGGGAGTGTAGTCGTCAGTGCACTGCGCTAACAACTCAGCGAATTAAGTTTTATTCTTGACCATGGCCAGCTGCAGTTGTGATTATCTGACCTGGTCCTGAGCCCTCCCCGCCCACCCACCATCGGTCAATTCATCCTTAAAACGAGTAGCTAGTATGACGTGTACACATCACACCTGGGGAGCCAAAGGCGGGCGACCTGCGCACGGTGCTGACCACACCACCGCCTTGTGGCCCGGGCCGCCCTCTGTAGGTGCTACACACGGATACATACTCACGTAAATGCGCGCACGTGTGCAAACACACACAAAATATCCGTAACAGACAGTAGGGGCAAGTGCTGTTAGCGAGCACCTATAAAGGCCGGAACGGTACACGAGGGGGTGGGTGGCCAGCACCACGCCCACACGCCTTTGTATCCCTAGTGGCGATGTTTACACACCGCACCAGGTACTAATTTGAGGTTGAGTCGACCTTGGGGAGGCCCTGGACCGGTTCAGATAATTGTCACTGGTGTTGGCCGTGACCGGGAATCGAACCCGGGTCGCCAGGTTCGTTGCGCAGCGCGCTGACCGCTACACTACGCTCCCCCCAAACACACACAACAACAACAACTGGCATTCGGAACTAAGTGGCGGTGACGTCACCACGACGCTTGTGCCAGGCCATGTGCACTTTGAGGCCACGTGAAGTGTCGAACGCCCGCGGGCAGGAGGTCACGGGGCAGACCCAGGTGCCACGGGTCGACTGACTGAGATGACTGGCTGGTGCATCACCTGTGCCCCCTACTGTGCCAACCTGCTGTGCTTTAGCCACCCGGCGCTCCGCTCGTTGTTGTGAGCGTCGGTCCTCCGCCCTCCGTTATTGTTGGAGGGCGACTGCCTCCAACTGCCCAATAGCGTCCTATACGAGCCTCCTCCACAGAGGCTGATCTTGACACCGCTGGTACCAGTCATCGACAAGTCCACTCAGCTCCACGTCCTCCTGTACCACATCACTCCATCTCTTCTCTAGCCCGTGCCGCGCCCGTTTAGCCCCCACGATCCGGCCGAACAAAAGCTGTTTCGGCATGCGGTGGCTGGGCATGCGGGCTACATGACCCAGCCAACGCAGCCTTGCCTGCCGGAGGAGCTCACCGATGGGACCTTGCCCAGATATTTCAAGAATTTGTGAGCTCCTCACACAATCCAGACAGGTTAAACCCAGGATGGATCGTAGGCAGGCCAGCCTAAATGTTTCTAACCGGCGAAGATGTTCAATTAGGGGGGTCCACGTTTCGCAAGCATAGAGAAGGGAGGGAATGGCCGTGGCCGAGAACACCTGAAGCTTAGTGCGGAGCGACAGACCAGGTAGCTTCCACACAGCGTTACGCAACCGATGAAAAGATATTGCCGCTCGACTTATTCGGAGTGAGACCTCTGCCGTTAAACTGGAGCCGGTCATAAGCACACTGCCCAGGTATGGGAAACTTTCCACTTTCTCCACAACTGCCCCATCACCGATTGGGAGTTGTGGGGGTGGAGTGTCCGATGGTACAAAATTCCCAGGCAGGTGCTTAGTTTTGGTGGGGCTGATGGTAAGGCCCCATCTCTAAGTGGCACGCTCCAGTCCCAGCAACAGCGTCTCCAACTCCTCCTCTGAATGAGCAGCTATTACCAAATCATCGGCATACATAAGGTGGTTGAGCAATAGGGAGCCATCCCTTGACCGCACCCGGGCATCGATCAGCCTCCCATTATATCTGTATCATATGGAGATTCCCCCGGTACAGCTATTGAAGGCTTCACGAACTACGTGGTCAAAATAGATGTTAAATAATGTGGGAGCCAGAGGACATTCCTGTCGCACCCCAAGGTGTACAGGGAATGGCTCTGACTCCCGGCCACGTAGTTTTACCCGGGCCCGCTCACCATCATGAAGGTCCTTAATGATCGTGAGCAGAGGGTCAGGGACTCCAAAAGCACGAAGAACAACCCAGAGCCCAGGCCTACACACACACACACGAATACGCACACTTTAACAAGTAACCCAAGTGCCCTGCGTGGTGATGAAGTGGAAAGTGCCAATTGCCGAGCCGTTCAGCACCGTGCACAGAAAGTCACTGGCCAGATGGAGAGGGGAAATAGCCGCCCTGTGATTTAGCACTTATTTTTTTCGCCGTATATGGCTTTTTTTGGGTCCTCGCCAGAAAGTCTCTGCAAAGGAAACCAAGCGATTCGATACGGAAAAGGTCAGGAAGGTTGGCTCGGCATCATGCTTCAAACGGAGTGAAGCTGCGGCAAATGTTAACGTTCTCGTTTGGCCCTGGTGTGTCCGCAGACCCCCACGCCGAGCGAAGCAATAGAAAGAGGAAACATAAATAAATAGACGTAGACCTGGAGTGACCACCCTCACTTGATGATGGATTTTCTTCGGCTCACGCTGGCAATGAAATCACCACCACGCTGCCACGTAAAGTTCTGCTTCGGTTTTTGTAAGTGTTAATTCTAGATTTGAAGTTTTCGTGACTGCAAGGATCCATACTTTTTGGTTCTTTCGGTAAAGTCACGAAGGCAAAAAATAAAATAAAACAAAAAAGAAAACAACTAAATGATTTGATTTAGTTTTTTATTCATTTTTGTTTAATTTTATTAATTACCTACGTGACTTTACCTAAAGAACCAAAAAGTATGGATCCTTGCAGTCAGCCGGTGCTGGCCCATTGAAAGCCCCGAAAAGGAAATCATTTTGGGGGTCTCCCCCGACTCCCACCCCCAGCATACTTGAATTTAATCTTTCAAATAAATGAAATCGTAGTGAGATGACTGAAGAGGTTTACGCAAGACAGGGATAGAAAGATGCAGTGAGATAAGAGAAACGTGGTCTAAAGATGAGACGTAGTGAGATGAGGTAAGGGACATGCAGACGAGGCAAAGATGAGATAAATAAATTAATTGAGTGTGCTAATTAGACTGTTATTTTGATAAAGATTTGAATTTGAGATCATATTTGATGCACTCTTATTATTTCATGGGTGCTTGAGCTCCTTGCGCTGCTTGAGTCTCTACACTTTTTACTTGGTTTGTGTTTGGGTTGTTGTAACAACCGCAAGGCTTTCAGTCAAATCTGTGCCTGCGGGTGGCTCTTACTTAACCCCATCGCCATTACTTTAGTTCGTGCACAGTTAACGTAGTAACTCATATTTCATTTCAAATGCGTGAACGAATTAAGGATTTATGTTGTCGCCAGTTTACAAGTTCAAGACTCGCTATCTTGGTAATTAACTCTGCCCTTGAATTGTTTTTTTTTTGTATATACATGCTAGCCATTTTAGGCAATTTCCCTTCCTCTTCAATCTCTGTCGATGGAAACCACTCGCACGTAAAGTTCCTTCAAACTTCGCCATTACGATGTTAAAGTAGCGTTTCCATTTCCGTCCGTGGGTCTTTTCTCATCTTTTTCTCTGCTCCGACGAACACGGCCGGTGCCCAAAACACGCGCCCAGGAGTGGCCAGCCTCTAACAGACCGAGAGCTGCAAAGTACCCAGTCGACTTCTGAAATAGCCAAGTGTATATATGTAGAAAGAAAATATAAAATAAGTAATAGAACACGACGTTTCGACAGCAACACAAGCAACCGTCATCAGGCGAGAAGCTCGGAGAGAAACACATATACAATGAGGGAAAAAAGTATTTGATCCCCGGCTTATTTTGTACGTTTGCCCACTGACAAAGAAATTATCAGTCTATAATTTTAATGGTAGGTTTATTTGAACAGTGAGAGACAGAATAACAACAACAAAATCCAGAAAAACGCATGTCAAAAATGTTATAAATTGATTTGCATTTTAATGAGGGAAATAAGTATTTGACCCCTCTGCAAAACATGACTTAGTACTTGGTGACAAAAGCCTTGTTGGCAATCACAGACGTCAGACGTTTCTTGTATTTTGCCACCAGGTTTGCACACATCTCAGGAGGGATTTTGTCCCACTCCTCTTTGCAAATCTTCTCCAAGTCATTAAGGTTTCGAGGCTGACGTTTGGCGACTCGAACCTTCAGCTCCCTCCACAGATTTTCTATGGGATTAAAGTCTGGAGACTGGCTAGGCCACTCCAGGACCTTAATGTGCTTCTTTTTGAGCCACTCCTTTGTTGCCTTGGCCGTGTGTTTTGGGTCATTGTCATGCTGGAATACCCATCCACGACCCATTTTCAAATGCCCTGGCTGAGGGAAGGAGGTTCTCACCCAAGATTTGACGGTACATGGCACCGTCCATCGTCCCTTTGATGCGGTGAAGTTGTCCTGTCCCTTTAGCAGAAAAACACCCCCAAAGCATAATGTTTCCGCCTCCATGTTTGACGGTGGGGATGGTGTTCTTGGGGTCATAGGCAGCATTCCTCCTCCTCCAAACACGGCGAATTGAGTTGATGCCAAAGAGCTCCATTTTGGTCTCATCTGACCACAACACTTTCACCCAGTTGTCCTCTGAATCATTCAGATGTTCATTGGCAAACTTCAGACAGGCATGTATATGTGCTTTCTTGAGCAGGGGGACCTTGCGGGCGCTGCAGGATTTCAGTCCTTCACGGCGTAGTGTGTTACAATTGTTTTTTTGGTGACTATGATCCCAGCTGCCTTGAGATCATTGACAAGATCCTCCCGTGTAGTTCTGGGCTGATTCCTCACCGTTCTCATGATCATTGCAACTCCACGAGGTAAAATCTTGCATGGAGCCCCAGGCCGAGGGAGATTGACAGTTCTTTTGTGTGTCTTCCATTTGCGAATAATCGCACCAACTGTTGGCACCTTCTCACCAAGCTGCTTCGCAATGGTCTTGTAGCCCATTCCAACCTTGTGTAGGTCTACAATCGTGTCCCTGACATCCTTGGAGAGCTCTTTGGTCTTGGCCATGGTGGAGAGTTTGAAATCTGATTGATTAATTGCTTCTGTGGACAGGTGTCTTTTATACAGGTAACAACCTGAGATTAGGAGCACTCCCTTTAAGAGTGTGCTCCTAATCTCAGCTCGTTACCTGTATAAAAGACACCTGGGAGCCAGAAATCTTTCTGTTTGAGAGGGGGTCAAATACTTATTTCCCTCATTAAAATGCAAATCAATTTATAACATTTTGGACATGCGTTTTTCTGGATTATCTTGTTGTTATTCTGTCTCTCCCTGTTCTATTTAACCTACCATTAAAATTATAGACTGATCATTTCTTTGTCAGTGGGCAAACGTACAAAATCAGCAGGGGATCAAATACTTTTTCCCTCACTGTACAGAGAGAGAAACACACACACACAGAGAGACACACAGAGATAGACAATCAGAGAGAGAGACACACACAGGAGAGACACATATACAGATAGAGAGACACATATATAGAGAGAGACAAACACACAGAGAGAGACACACACACACAGACAAACACACAGATACACAACCAGTGAGAGAGACACACAGGAGAGACACATAGAGAGAGAGAGAGAAGCACACAGAGAGACAACCAGAGAGACACACACACAGGAGAGACACATGCAGAGAGAGACAGATACACAGAGAGAGACAAACACACAGCGAGACAACCAAAGAGAGAGAGAGACACACAGGAGAGATACATAGAGAGACACACGCAGAGAGAGAGACACAAACACACAGATACACAACCAGAGAGACACACACAGGAGAGACACATAGAGACACAGAGAACAACACCTCTGTTACGAGGTATTATATATAGAGAGGGGTGGGTGGGTTGTTTCTCTCTCTCTCTGTGTATGTGTCTCTTTCCGAGCTGGCATTTACATACAGTTCTCACCTGATGGCGGTTGCTTGTGTTGCAATCGAAACGTCGTGTTCTATGATTTTATTTTTTCTACGTGACTTTACCGAAAGAACCAACGAGTAATTCCTGCAGTCACGAAAGCTTCAAATCAAGATTGTATATAATTAAGTATTTATTGACAGTTTTTGGCACAGCACGGGAGACATGCATTATTATTTGCTACCGTCACAGCACTCTCTACCTTATGTCCCTTGGATAGAGCCACGTGTGGGTGGATTAAAGAGCCCACCGGTTGGCCACCGCTGCCCTAGCCCATAGCCATAATGCCTGGATTACAAGACGCGCGCAATTCCCCCGCGTTGTTTAAGAGCGTCTTACAATCCGGCGGGAGCGTTTGTGATGAGGTCTGTGTACGTTTATTGACACGGGGCGCTATTTGTGGCGTGCGTCCTTTCTCTCCGGAGCCTCTAATGGTGCGGAGAACGATGCCATATATCATTCTTTGTTGTAGAGTATTAACACGTAGGCTTTCGCGACCTATATTATTCATAATAAAGGTTTTTGGGTTAGATCGCGTTTATTTATAAATGTGTCGTAACCCTCCACCACCCGACACGGCCAATCAGCAAAAAAAGTGTCACGTTGACAAAAGACAATTAATTCACTACTTTAGCCCACCGGTGTGTTGAAGAGTGAATCCACATTTACAGTTTGAGTACGACGTTTCGCTGGGAAATACATCCAGCGTCATCGGGCAATTCGCCAGAATGGTAAAGCCCTCGCTTGCTCCCGGTTTTATATAGAGCAGCAGGGTGACGTCATCACTTAACTCATATCAGGTGCAGTGATTAGAGGCGCAGAGATTCAAAGGTAATACCCCCCCTCCGCCTCTAATCACTGCACCTGATATGAGTTAAGTGATGACGTCACCCTGCTGCTCTATATAAAACCGGGAGCAAGCGAGGGCTTTACCATTCTGGCGAATTGCCCGATGACGCTGGATGTATTTCCCAGCGAAACGTCGTACTCAAACTGTAAATGTGGATTAACTCTTCAACACACCGGTGGGCTGAAGTAGTGAATTATTTGTCTTTTGTCAACGTGACACTTTTTTTGCTGATTGGCCGTGTCGGGTGGTGGAGGGTTACGACACATTTATAAATAAACGCGATCTAACCCAAAAACCTTTATTATGAATTGTAGAGTATTGTTGTACAAACGGTGGCAAGTGCTCTTGCACCCTTTACCGGAACACTTCTATCCTTCCCCACAAACAATAAAAAAAGAACAAATGCACCTGGTAATGATGATCATGAGCATCATCATCATCAGCCATAATCAATCCACTGCTGGATGAAGGCCCCTCCAAGCCGCTGCTGCCATAACGCGCCACTCGCCATTGTGCGATGTACCAATCCACGCAGCCACCTACACACACCGACTAATTTCGTCGCTCCATCTCCCTTGAGACACGTGCTCTTGGACGTGTTCTGTTCCGTGGCTGTTCTTCCGCTCTTATTATTATTATTGGCACCTGATACCAGTGTTTAAAATTATTTGGAAGAAAAGAAATTAACGTGCAATAAATAAATCTTCTGAGCTTTTGTCTGCTGAGGTCCGTAGTTCTTACGAGGCAGAACAACCACCTGTGAGATTTAATGCCCGAGATGCTGTGGTTTCTTTTGACTGCTCACTCGAACACTGCTCGCTCTGTTGAGAAGTAGCCCGCGAGTGAGCCAATGGGGGTTTGTCAGGACCACACGGGGTAGTAAAATGCTATTATTATTATGATTCACCGTGGCCAGTATCAACCATGGGCAGGAATATTCTCGTACGTACTGTAATTTTCGCGTGCTCACTTCCTATTTATGTTCAGAATCCACAGACTTTTCATCTGTAACAGTTTTTTTTGGGTTTAATTTCACGGTCGCATATTCCCCTTCCAAAAGGATAATCTCTATCGAACTGTGGTCACGCTTACTTCCTTAAGACTTTTCTCGAATACAGTTACCCAGGGGCTATCCCAACTATTTGCGATTGGGCATGTGACATTCTTTAAAGGGGACCATTTTTATCCCTGCCGCCCTGCTCAGGGTTACTCAGAAGCAATTTTTTTCCGGCCAGTTTCTCAAAAGGTCAAAGGTCACATGTTTCAGTGGCCGTGCATTGGCCGCTCGTTGCAGAGGTCTGAGGCCAGCAGCCGCACCTGGTTAATACTGCGTGTTGGTATTGACCATAGAATACCGCACACCATCTGATTCACGGTGGATGTTGAAGATGCCCCGTGACGTCATTCGAAAATGAGTCGGCAATCTGCGCTGGTATCGTGGTTCAAACGTTCCGAATATTACAACTTAAATTATAACTTATAATATTGTAGTGTAATAGCGCCAGCTGGTGCAGAGCAGCGGCAACTGTGGTGGACAGACAGCGCACATGCCGGTGAGGGCGTGCACGGTGTGTGTGGGCAGAGAGGAGGAACTGGGGCAAGGGTCACGGAGGACCCCGCCTGGAGCCCCCTGGAACCTGCTGGAGGGTTCGAGACGGGTGGTGCGGTCAGGGCGGAGCCAGGGCCACGCCGGGAGCATAAAAGGAGCCGAGAGCGGGGAGCTCGTGGCTGCCGGTTCTGGGAGTGGACTCGTCTCCTCGTCGCTGTCGTCTCGTCGCCGTCGTCGCTGAACGTCTCCGCTAGACGTTGCGCTGCGAAGGAGAGGAGTTGGCGATCTCAGCCAGCGTCGTCAGTGTTAGACGGCCGGTGTTGTGTACAGGCGAGGCTAAGCTTCTGTGGAGAGTGTGCGGACGAGACCGTGGAAGTTGTTAATAAAGAAAGTGCCTCATCTGAATCGTTGACACTACACTATTAAAACGTATAATGTTATAACTTATTCAACGGTTTTACTTAACTTGACTCTAACGTTTGTCGTGGTCAAATATTGTAATCAAAATTTAGTCTACTTCCTGTTGTCCAATGAATTCCAAATTTTGCACACGTACTCAAATCATGTGACAATGCATGCCTGCATCAAAATCGGCATCAATTAATCAATTGATTGGCTCTTTCAAAGCAACTAACATTTTGTATGGACGACTTGTAATTTTATAACTTACTCTCGAAAATGACCCATCTTGGGGAAATGCCAGATGGCAAACATCGCCCTGTACTGGCAGAGTAATGCCACTGCTGCAGGCCGGTGCCGTGTTCACCTTAGCCCGTGCAGGGACAGCTGCCAATGCGGCTTCCCCTTGGCTGGACTACAACAGGACATTGTCATGATTGAGATGATGTGTGATGCTGAAACCTACTTTGAGTTGCTGGGGCACTGAAGCAAGCACCTTATAAAGGCAGATACACTTGTATCTGAAACACGGACAGCAGACTTTGTGTCAATTTCAATTGTAATTGTGCGAGATGTTAACTACCTCGCCAAGTATACATGAGGTAGTGCCTTCGATCCTAACTCTGATACCTACTGTATATTTCGAGTTTGCATGGCTTTCTCTCTCACGTGGTCTCGTGGATTTTTTTTCAGGGTTCTCCGGTTTTTCCGTGCACATTTAGAATCAACATCAGGCGTTTCGAGTGTGTGGCTGATATAAATGTCCACGTGATGAGCCACTCCATTTAGTTGACGTTTGTGATAGGCAGGTCGCTTCTGAAAAAAAGAAAGGGCTGTTTATCTCAGCGAGGCTTTACCTGGTGAAATATCTATATAAAAAATATAGTTTTTCGTCTAGAATTGCAACCACAAGGCAATTGCGAGAGTGACGCCTGTGTCGCACAGGGGCAACACGCTGGGTGGTCCGTCGGTTGGCTTGCCTCCACTTGCAGTGGCGCTCTGCGGAGGTTCACGTGGAGACGTCGAGATGTCGAGATGCGACGCGAGGCGCGTTGAGTCGCGGAGTCAATTTAGCACCGCGTACACGTTAAGTACTCGCTCATCGCCTCACTGACCGTCGCGTCGCATCTCGGCGCCGATTGTGGCATTTTGTCGTATTTACGCAGGCTGTGCACGCTTTCCTCTGAGTTGTTTTTCTCCATTGTAAGGGTATACAGCATAGCAGGGCAGATACTCGGAGAGGCGGGGGGGAGGGGATATGCCGATGTGTCAGCCCTGCACGACACAATGATGATGAGCTCGAGCCAGGCCCTGGGTATACGGGGTTATCCATTTATAAATTATTCCAAAAAATAAAAACAATTTGGAGAAATTCTCGACGCTTCATTTCCATATCGAAATCTCCACGCATCTCCCGCCCATCTCTCAAAACACTTCTTGCTGAATATGGTTAACGCTTCCCCTATAAGCCGGTGTTTTTTTTCTTCTTTCAGCATTCATTGACGCGTACACTGAGCCCATTAGAAAGGAGATCGTTATGAATCAGTGGGCCAGCTATGAATGGATCACGCTGTGTATCCGGCTGCCCTGACTGAGTACTACAGTTCCTTGGTGGGATATTTGGCTCAAAGTACCTCATCTTAATTTTATGAGGTTCCGCGGCGGTCTTATGCTGATGTTTGCGCGTTGTTATTAAGATAGGGGGGGAAAATGACGACTTTGCAAAGAGCAGCTTTACTGTAATGTGCGCTAACGTGATAAATTAACCTTGAAGAGACGCCAGAGCTGATAGCTGTGCATGGGGGGGGGGGGGGAGAACCACGCTGTTAAAGTTCAAATGAGGGCAATACCAAAAATAAATCACGTCTCCTGCATGGCAGAAATCCCTCTACTTGTTGTTGTTGTTAGGACTGAATGCAAGCGGAGGAGATGCAGCAGGGCAAAGGTGCAGCCCTGCAATGTATTGAACACGTGCCACGCACGGCTGGTGAAAGGGCCTCCGCGAGACGGGGTCTCAGGGAGGCCCCCTCTTGCGGGGGTATTTCGTTGGCCTGCTTTTTAATGTTGGCCAGACGTCTGGGGAGGTGGTGTGAGAAGCTTATTTTTTATTTTATTTCTAAGGTTTTATGAGGTTAGTGATTTGCTTTGTTTTCCTTGACTTTGCACTCCTATGGTGTGTTTGTACTGTTTGTTGTTGTAACATTCAGACCTCGTGCCCTCTTCTGGACATCTTTGAAAAAAAAGCTTCATAGCTCATCGGATTTGTCGAGGATAAGTGAAAGATTCTGATTCTGTTCTGACACTTTATCCAACCACTCTTGACCTATTTGCGTGGTTTGTGTTATTTGTGACTTGACTTTGTGTCGATCTCGGGCCGATATCTCCTGGAAAGGGTTCTTGCCTGTAAACGTCGGGCAGTTCACCGGCAATGGTTCAGGTGAGCCTGACTGCTGATGAGACACCGAATGTCTAAACCGTTTTTGCTTGCATTGAACCGCTCCTGCTGATAAACAAGACGCTCCTTACCGGCTGTTTATACGGAGAGGCAAATTTGAGAAGGAGGCATCAAATATTTTATACTTCTTCCGTACAGCTGCTGATGTAGAATGCAGTGCAACGACTACAACTTCACATTCAGGTGGTCAAGGCAGGTAACCGCGTCAGGAGCAGTGGAGTCGTGCCACCGTCGTTGTGATGCCTCCTTCGTATTTGTGTATCGGTGTATCGAGTCGTTACACGTTGCACGGTCTGATTTGGATGACCACAGTCGCACACTGCTGGCGATTTTTCAATTTTCTACATGCTAATCATTCAACATCCGTCGAACAGTGCACCTTGAACAGACAAAGACAAAGATTCCCCGTGTAATTTGGACGGACTTTTGGGGCAAGTGCTGCTGGCGGGCAACTTTGAAGGCCGGCACACGAGGACATGGGTGGCAAGCACCATGCCCAGCCGCCTTTGTGTACTCAGTGGCGATATTTAAACACTGCACCAGGTACTCATTTGAGGCTGAGTCGACCTAGGGGACGCCCAGGACCTCTTCGGATAATTGCCACTGGTGTTGCTGGCCATGAGCGGGAATCAAATTCGTATGGTCAGGCTCGTAGTGCTGCTCGCTAACCGCTCCGCCACCGCTCCCCACACGCACAAAGAAAAATATCTCCCGCGTAGTCTGTAACAGACTGTAGGGGCAAGTGCTGTTAGCGAACAACTATAAAGTCCAGCAAGGCACATAAGGGGGTGGGTGGCCAACATCACGCCCGGCCGCCTTTGTCTCTTCAGTGGCGATGTTTACACACCGCACCAGGTACTCATTTGAGGCTGGGTCAACCTAGGGGAGACCCAGGACCGGTTCCGACAATCGTCACTGGTGTTGGCAGTGAGCGGGAATCGGACCCAGGTGGCCAGGACCGTAGCGCAGCGCACTAACTGCTACACTACCGCTCCCCACACACACGCGCGCGCACACACGCGTACACACGCGCGCGCACCTTCACCCAGGCGCACGAGGAAATGTATTCGTTTCGTCACCGATGGGCATTTGTCAGAGGAGGCGGGAGGTAGGGAGAGCGACAGGACTCTGCCGTGAAGGGTGGGGGAGGGGAGCACAAGCCGAGTGCTGAGCGAGTTGATATCAATTACGCGCGACTCACGCGCTCCGAGGCCACCGCGCGCTTCAAGAGAAGGAGACAGTTTTGTGTCGTGACAAAGGACGGGAGGCAATTCGAAAATTACCCCAGAGGAAAGTCACGGAGATCCATCGCACCGCAGGGTGCGGAGCGGTGGTGCAGCGGTTAGCGCAGCTGCAATCCGCTGCACGACCAAACCCGGCAGAGACCCGAGGTCCATTCCCGTTCACGGTCACCAACACCAGTGACGATTATCTGAATCGGTTATGGGCCTCCCCTAGGTTGACTTAGCCTCAAATGAGTACCTGGTCCAGGGTCGCCACTGGGGACACAAAGGCGGCCGGGCGTGGTGCTGGCCACCCATATCCTCGTGTGTTGTGCCGGCCTAAGTTGGTGCTCGCTAACAGCATTATTTACCCCAACAGTGTGCGTGAGTGTGTGTGAGTGCGTGTGAATGTGTGTGAGTGCGTGTGAGTGTGAATGTGTGTGAGTGCGTATGTGTGAGTGTGTGAGTGCGTATGAATCCGTGTGAGTGCGTGTGAATGCGTGAGTGTGTGTGAGTGTGTACGTTTTTGTGAGTGTGTGTGTGAGTGGGTGTGAGTGCGTGTGTGTGAGTGCGTGTGAGTGTGTGCGTGTGTGTGATTGCGTGTGTATGTGTGATTGCGTGTGAGTGAGTGTGTGTGTAAGTGTTTGTGTGATTGCGTGTGAGTGTGTGGGCAGTGTGCTTATGACCGGCTCCAGTTTAACAGCAGAGGTCTCACTCCGAATCAGTCGAGCGGCAATATCTTTTCATCGATTGCGTAACGCTGTGTGGAAGCTACCTGGTCTGTCACTCCGCACTAAGCTTCAGGTCTTCTCGGCCACAGTCATTCCCTCCCTTCTCTACGCTTGCGAAACGTGGACCCCCCTAATGGAGCATCTTCGCTGGTTAGAAACATTTAGGCTGGCCTGCCTACGATCCATCCTGGGTTTAACCAGACTGGATTGTGTGAGGAGCTCACAAATCCTTGAAAGATCTGGGCAAGGTCCCATCGGTGAGCTCCTCTGGCGGGCAAGGCTGCGATGGCTGGGTCATGTAGCCCGCATGCCCAGCCACCGCATGCCGAAACAGCTTTTGTTCGGCCGGATTGAGGGGACTAAACGGGCGCGGCACGGGCTAGAGAAGAGATGGAGTGATGTGGTACAGGAGGACGTGGAGTGGACTTGCCGCTGACTGGTACCAGCGGTGTCAAGATCGGCCTCTGTGGAGGAGGCTCGTGAAGGACGCTACTGGGCAGTTGGAGGCAGTCGCCCTCCAACAACAACGGAGGGCGGAGGAACGACGCTCACAACAACGAGCGGAGCGCCGGGTGGCTGAAGCACAGCGGATTGGCACAGTAGGGGGCACAGGTGGTGCATCAGCCAGTCATCTCAGTCAGTCGACCCGTGGCACTTGGGTCTGCCCCGTGACCTCCTGCCAGCGGGCGTTCGACACTTTACGTGCCTCAGGGTGCACATAGCCTGGCACAAGCGTCGTGGTGACGTCACCGCCGCTTAGTGGCGAATGGCGGTTGTTGTGTGATTGCGTGAGTGTGTGTGTGAGAACGCATTCGTACGGGCTTTGTCACTTTCCTTGCAAAGTGGGAAATGAGGCGGAAAGCTACCAAGATAATCCATCCTGCAGTGATGTCACACACAGATGCCGCGCAACGTTACAATCTGTTAAACGAGCTTTTCCCAACGCCATTATTATTATTGAAATTTTGTTGTATCTCCATGTGTTAAATGCTTTTACAACGATGGCGGAGGGAAACAAAAACAACGCAGGCTCAGCTGCAGCCGTGCAATTGCTGGCTCACGCCACTGCTGGCAGGGAGGTCGCTCTCGAGAGTTTTTCGGCTTTTTTTCGTATTTCACGCTGGTCCAAAAGTCTTTGAAGAGGCGTGAGTATACACCCACACTTGTTCCCACCGCACGTCACCTGCTCATCGACTGACTGTAGTCGAACCCATTCGTACGCGCTGTGCGGACAGCAGTCAGTTGCGGATGGATTCACGACACGTTGCGCCCATCCCTTCAACCGATCGAACAGATCGGGAGAGCCTCCGGGTCGCAGGCCCAGGCTCGCTGTACCGTTGCGTCGCGGCTCCATGCTCCCACCAATCAACAATTACAGCCGCAGAATTCTGAAACTCCCGCACGAAAAATGCCCTGAACGATGCACACTTTCACTCTGTCTGAGCCGATGCTTTTCACTGTCTGTACGTTGGGATTCAACTCCAGTAGATGCCCACAGGCGGTAGAGATGGTAGAGAGAGAGAGAGACAGGGGGCAGGATTTATTGCTGCACAAGCCTCTAATGATGAACCCCTCCTGTGGAAAATTCGCGCTCGCTATCCCCACCCCCGCACACGCGCGACACCAGAGTCTCCGTGCGTTTTGCTGCTTATGAAGAAAGTGTCGCGTCTCTTGCAAAAATAAAATAATAAATCCCGGTACGTGACCCCATTGCTGCTGTGCAATCAAATTTGCGCCCCGAAGTTTTACGCCGTCCCAGCCCGCCCCCTCGGTGAAATCGAGAATAAAAACCGAACTCTCATCGCCTAGGCTCTGGGGGAGGGCGAAAGGGGTGGGTCAAGGGGTCGAACCGATAAAAATCTGAATTTAATTCCCATCGAAGGCTGGCTGCCACGCAACAACAGACATAAAGCCGCAACCAAGCGCCCGTTTAAATTGTTCAAAGCAGATTCGCGACGGCTCTCTCGTCCTGAAGTTTACAACACCCGGAAAAAAAAAGCTGCGAGTCGACACGGCCGACGGCTGCCTCGGTGGTGGCGATGTTGAGAGGGCCTGCTCAAGGCACGGCTCCGGCTAGAGCACGCCTGCCTACTCATGCGCCGAGGAGGCGCGCGCGCGCAGTATTCCTTGAACGGTGGGGCTGGGAGGGGGCCGGGGGGGGGGGCGGTCAAGCCCTCTGCACCAACACAAACGGTGCACTGACCTTTCCGTGTTGACCGGTTTTAACTTGACGAGGCCGACGTGCGTGACGACGCGGCGCTTGCACTGCACGTGGCCGTTGTGGCGCATGTGTGCCTCCGAAATTGCCTAAATGCCGCGGACATTGTGTCAGAAGGCGGGGGAGGGGGAGGGGAGAGAGCTTCCCCTGCGAATGAATGACATCCTCCCGAGCCCTGCGTCCGGGACGAGTGGCCAACGAGAGGAGCGAGCGTTGGTCGCTCTGCCCGCTTTGCAGCGTTTCGTGATGCGGATCGACGGGAAGCCAACACCGATGACGTCGTCTCACGCACTCGAACGGGGTGGTGCGTCGCGCGAGCTGAAACGTGATGGGTGTCTTTACCTGTCGGGAATATGAGCCACCCCCTGATGGAAAAAAAAATCTGTTGATCTAATATCACAACACAAGCAATCATCATCAGGTGTGCTGACATGAGGTTTGTTGCGATCGAAACCTCGTGATATTTGTATTATTTTTTCTATCTACGTGGCTTTTTCGAAAGACCCAAAGAGTGAAACTAAACCACTATTTTTTATTTATTTTACCAGCTTAGGCCCACTGAGCTATACAGCTATATTTCAGAAGTGTCCTTGCCAAAAATGATAGCTCAACGAAGCGGCTTATCACGTGGAAATTTATAACGGCCAAATACTCTAAACGCATGTTTCTAAATGTGGAGAACATGCAAACTCCAAACATACAGGCGTCATGGTCGGGATTGAACCCACAACCTCCTGTATACCAGGTGAAGGCGTTAACATCTCACCATCGTGGCACCTGATATTGGAAGGAAGAGCATTCCAGACGGCCACAGTTAGGCATCTGATAACACAAGATGCAGTGCCCGTCTTTGTTGGACGGCTAGCCAAAAGCCGCTGTTGCGAGGATGGCCGGAGATCGCGTGATGGTTTCAGCTCTTTGACGAAATCAGCAATGCAATTGTGGTTCATTTGTGGGAAGCACTTTGTGTGTGATCAATGCGACCTCATGATGCATTAAAAAAAAACTGAATAAAAGTAGCTTGGACAGGACGTGTCGCTAGAATGGATGATGGCCAATGGTCAACAATAATAGTAGACAGGAAAATATAACGCATCAGAAAGGACGTCAACTGAGAGATGGCACAATTATATAAGTGAATGCGCGGGTGCTAAGTGGATTGCTGCATCGCAGGATCACGTGTGCTGGTGGTGGCATTGAGAGGCTTTCATCCAGCGGCGGATTAAACACAGCTGATGATTACGACGACCAAACTTAGCCTGCTTAATATTCAAGATTCCTTTGTTTGTCAGATCATAAGCCAACGACGTGGCTCCTTGGTTCGGAGGTCAAATGTTATCCAGCAGCTCATTAGTGGTGTACACACTCCATAATTTATCCGAATGGAGCCCCGTTTAATATTTATGAAGTGCCAACGTGCCGATAGAACGTTCGGTTGTCCCAGCATGCGTCACAATAATGCGCGCGTATCCAAATGTAATCATGCGTAGCCGATGGAGGGGCATTTTGGCGGATGAATGGGCTTGTGGTTGGCGAACTTGCCACCTTGTACGGAGCTGGCGGTATCATTGCTGCCCTCGGTGCTGCTTGATAACTGTCAGATGCACCGTGCTGCGAGACCTCGGATTCGCAGCACGGAGACCTGGGAAAGTAGAAATCACTGGACGAGGTGCGCGCAAGGCAGAGAGTTGCGTTGAGCTATTGGGCTAATCTGTCGAGATGTTTCACCTATCAAAGGATGTGGACATACAAGACAAAGATCCCCGGAATAGCCTTGAAAGACTGTTGGGGCAAGTGCTGTGAGCGAGCACCTATGAAGGCCGGCACAGTGGCAGATGACCTGGCCAACACCACGCCTGACCGCCTTTGCCTCCCCCAGTGGCGATATTTTTTTATACACCCCACCAGCTACTCACTTGAGGCTGAGTCGACTTAGGAGATTGCTTAGGACCGATTTAAATAATCGTCACTGGTGTTGGCCGTGAGTGGGAAACGAACTCGGGACGCCGGGCCCCTACTACAGCGCGCTAACCGCATCACGACCGCAACCCTTGCACCAAACTGGCAGTGTCATTTCTGCTCTCGCTGCTGGGGGGGTGGGGGGGGGGGTGGTGCTCTAGCCACCTGCGGTCAGTTGCCTCCTTATCACTCTTCTATCAGTGCTACCATGGCAACTGTCCCTGTGAGCTTCACTCATTGATTCCTCCACCATCTCTGTCCACCCAGCTGTGAAAACAGGAACACCATCCGAGCTGCTGCAGCAGCAGCAGCAGCAGGGTCTTTATGGCTGGCCATCAAACAAACACGGTCACTGCATCGCCTGCCTTCCATTTGTGGTTCTGCGGCCGTCTGGAACGCTCCTCCTTCCGATATTAGTGAGCCACTGGAGCTATGCACTTTTAATTCTAGACTGAAAACTAATTTCTTTAGAACTGCTTGTTATGCTTAGTTGGTTATCCTTCCCAGCACTTCCGATCAGCACAGTTGGCTGTTGTACGGTGCGAAAGAAGTTCACCATACATAGGTCCATGTTGAGCACTCGGTCTAGCAGACTGACTGTGTTGTTTCATCCACACACTACAATCGGCACCACCCTTCACATCACACCTCTCACTTCCAAGTTGTTGTGAACTCGCTCGAGTCAAGAAGCATCAACCACTTAGCTACTCATAATATATATGTGTTTTTGTTTGGTTAGGTGGCGTAAATATTTAAATGTGTCGTTAAACCCGCCACCACCCGACGCAGCCAATTAGCAAGGTTTGCAACGTCAAAAAAAAAAGTTCCAATCTGTTGCCAGTTCAGCACACCGGTGTGTTGGAGAGTAAACCCACTACAACATTTACAATTCCAGTACCGTGACGCTTTAGGCCGGTAATTACGACCAGCATCATTAGACGACAGTCAGAGTTGTGGGCGGGGGGGGGGGGGGGGGAGTTAATGCATTCATATAAATAACAATGGATCTCTATCACCTAGCTATTGCTAACTTTCACAGTGCTGTCCGTTGCTGGACCACTGGCGTGTCGGTCCTCTGTGCCCATGCTCAGCAATCGGGATATAAAAATAGAAACGACATCCACGAACATGAGCAATTTGTCTTGTGCACAATTGCTCATGCATTTAAGAAAAATGCCGCTACAAATTGTAAAGGCAATGAGCGGCTGCCCCCACCCCCCACACACTTTGAGGGTCAATCTCCCAGAGGTCTCCCTTGCAGAATACTTACTGCTTCTGAACGGTCCATTACGTGGTTAAAAAACAAAAAACGTAGAATTGGGAAATTGAGTATCATTGATAGAATTAGTGCGGTGCATCATTGCCCTTTGGGGCGAGGCTCATCGGGATTGATCCAGAGAGCGTGTGATTGTGCGTGCGCGTGTGAGTCATTGTCTTTGGCAACTGAGCACAACGCAACACGTGTCCTGTATGCCACGCAACTTCGTGCATAGCATCACAGGACGCTCAACAAGTAAAAACCATCGTTTAAGGCGATTTGATTTGTCACGCGAATTAATTTTTATTTTACCAGCAGCCGGAATGTGTTTACACGCTGGATTCCGTGGCTCCGCGTTTGCCACAGCAGCGACAAAATCACCCCGGCTCAAGGCTTGAGCTCGCGCAAACGAAATGTGTGGATCTTCTTCTTGTTCTTCTTCTGCCTTGCAGCATTCCCGATGTGACTTGGGACGGAGTTCCAGTGGCAGCGAGCGTAACAAATTAACGCCCTGACCTGCACCCACCCCCCACCGCCCCCTTTGATGTAGAGACGAACTTCTATGAACCACCCAGAGCTCAGAATTTGCTCATCTCAACGTGCAACTGGGAGCATAGATTGCCAACTGTTCGGCGTAAATAATAAATGAGCTCAACGCATTCGTCGTAGGGAGCGACTGCTTTGAGTTGTTTGGTGTTTTTTTTTCTCACTTGCGCCCGTGCGACACTGCCAACCGTGATGGGTCTGGTGAGTAGAAGGCGGACACCCACGTTCAGTGCCTGCTGTGTTGTGTAAACACTGGGGAGACGAAGACCGCCACGGGCATGGTTCTGGCCACACTACCGCGTCGTACACCGTTCCGGCCTCGATGTGTATGTACGTATGTTGAACTTCTTTCGCACCGTACGTAGCCAAACGTCATAATCGGAGGCGCTGGGGAAGGACATCAAACTGAACACAAAAAGCAGTGTCTAAATAAATAACTTTTTCCATCCGGATGAATTAAAAGTGCATCGCTCCCAGTGGATTCCTAATATCGGAAGGAAGAGCGTTCCAGACGGCCGCAGAAAGGGCATCTGAAAGCGTCGCCGTGATGCGGTGACCGCCGCCTTGGTTCGATGGCCCAGCCAAACACGCGCTCGCAGAGAGCCATTGCCCAGAAACGTTCGTGGGAACTTTTTTTTTATTTAAAGCTTTCGTGACTGCAGGGAATTCATATTCTTGGTTTTTTCGGTAAAGTCACGTATGAAGGGAAACAATAAAATAATAAAACTATTAAAAAAAACATATCATCATCAGGTGTTTTCACACCTGATGATGATTTGCTTGTGTTGCAGTAGAAACGTCGTGATAATTTTATTGTTTTATATTTTTATTATTTTATTGTTTCCCTTCTACGTGACTTTATCGAAAGAACCAATAATATGTTCGGGGGAACGTTTATGAGAACGGGGGGGGGGGGGGAACGTTCGGGGGAAAGTTGGTGGAACGTTCAGTGGAACGCTCGGGGGAACGTTGAGCGATAACAACAACAAACGTTGTCCGTTCAAATTTCGCACGGCTGTGAAATAAAAGTTGTATTCATTTCGCTCGGCATGCCTCCCCAAAAGAATGAGCAGCCGCAATCCCGCCCTGATGCGTTTGAAGCCTGGCACGTGTCCCGCGCGTCGCGGTGACCACCAACACCAACGGCCTAGGAATGAATAATCGTCGTTCGCTCCGTCTCTGTTCGCCTGCCGCCCCTACCAGTCAGTAACATCCAATCCCTCCACTCCACTTCAATCCAACTTGGCAGAACATCTCCGGCAAAAAAAAGTGCTGCTTTTCCTTCCGCCCCGTTTTGCGCAACAGTGCGGAATCCTCGGCATTGTCAAAGTAAAGGAACTGCTGGGGCTAGCGTTGTTAGCGAGCACCTCTTAAGGCCGGCACGGCGCGCAGCGAGGTTGTTGTGCGGCGTTCGCTTCTCTTCCTGCGTATTGCGCAGTGAGCAGCATCAGTAACCAAGTTTCATCGCTGCGCGACGACTTCACCCGAGGCCTGAATTAATTGCCGCTGCTGCTGCTGCTGCTGTAACAGCTGCCACTGCCGCTACTGCTGCTACCACTACTGCTGCTGCTGCTGCTGTTGTTGCTGCTACTGCCACTGTTGCTGCTGCGATTGCTGCTGCTGACACTGCAGATACTGCTGCTGCTGCTGATACTGCCACTGCTGCTATTGCTGCTGCTGACACTGCCGCTGCTGTCCCCCATGCCACTGCTGCTCCTGCTGCTACCGCTACTGCTGCTGCCACTGCTACTGGTGCTGCCACCGCTACTGCTGCCACTGATACCGCTACTGCTGCCACTGATACCGCTACTGCTGCTACCACTGCTACTGCTGTTGCTGCTACCGCTACCGACGCTGCTGCTACTGCCGCTGCTGCTGCTGCGCCTCCATTGAAGCTTCGAAGTTGGCAGCGGTCTAGGACGTGCGCTCACGGCTCCATATGGTGGAAAAGAAAACGCGGTCTAGGGCAAGGCGACGTTACTCTACGGTCCGGTCACGCTCTCCCTCTCTCTCTGTCTCTATACGGTCGCGTTCCCAGGCTCGCTCTTCTTGATGTTTGTTTTCCCCCACTTACGGAGGCGCTGATCGCATCTGGCGTGGTGTCTTGGGGATCCCATCGAGGGGGTGACCCGCCCCCCCCCCCCCACGGCCACGCGCTCTCTGCGTCGGTGCGGCACCGGAACGCCTCGCGTCACCGAACATCTGCGGGGCAACGTGGACGCGCTGTTCTGCGCGCTGCGATTCTATGTTTTTGCTTCAATGATAAGGAAGGGGTGGGGGGAGGGGAACACCCCCCATGCCCCCTTTGCAGCCCAATTATAGCCCCTGGCAGTCACTGGCAGCGGCTGTTGTCGTCTTCCTCTCGTACGTCCTCAGCCACGCCGCCGGCTCTTCCATCGCGATGGTAGCAACAACAACAACGACAACGACGATGATGGTGACGGTGGTGGTGGTGCTGAAAGTATCCGCGCCATTCTCACAGCGCAAGGACGCCGCGCAGAATCCGCGATGTGTCGTCTGGCACCGGTGGGGGAGCAGCGGCGGGGGGGGGGGGGCGAAGGGGGGGGGGCGCGGCAATGCTGCAATGCGGTGTTTACCCAATCGGCAGTCATTTCTCACCCCCCCCAAAAAGGGAAGTTAAAAACGGACCGTGCGACGCCAGCAAGCGTCCGTGGCCGAGTGACCGCGCGGTGATCTTTGACGTCCCGCCGTGAAGCAGACGGTTCGCACCCCACCCCCCCCACCAGGTTGACTATTTACTATGTCAATAGTCAGCCTGGTGTGTGGGGGGGGGCTGCGAAGTGTCTGCTTCACGGCGGGACGTCAAAGATCACCGCAGTCCAGTGGGGGGCCCTAAGCAGACCATGTCAATAGCCAATTGACATTCAATAGACTATGGACGATGTCAATAGTCAACACAGTCTATGTCAATAGGCAACACGGTGGCCGTGACTCAATAGTGGTCGAATGTGTGGTCGAGCGCCTGATATGAAAAACAATTTGCTGGACCTGACGATATTTTTTTTGCACGCGGCATTATTCCTGCGAACGGCAGGAACCGAGGCCAGATGCCCTCGGGGCAAGGGGAAATGAAAGGTGGCTGGGCTCAATGCCCTACCGTTCAAGGAAGGGAAAGGTCTAGTACGAGGTCTTGTAGTGGGGGGGGGGGGGGGGGGGTTGGAGAATGTACACAAACAGAACCTTAGAATGAAAATAAGTGAGCCAATAATTATGAACCGATCCTCATCGTCTCCGACCCCACTTCATCTTCGCCAACGTCCACTGACCAGCATGGTGAGTGATGATCGAACAAGCGCCCATCCTGATGTGGTGTGCAGAAGCCTTCCACCAGCAGTGTGTGGCTGCAAGTCATCATCGTCATCATCATCAGTGTCTTGCCGTGTAATACCCGGGTCTCAGCAGTCGTGTTACCGGTCCAGAGTGGGCCCTAAGCAGAAATCTATTTGTTCTGTGAAAGGCTCATCTTGTCGCATTATGAACTCCCAGTGAGATGGCAGACGAGACGGCAGACAAGAGGCAGTGATGTCGAGAGACGAGAGATATGGCGAGATGTTAACTACCTCTCCAGGTATACAGGAGGGCGTGGGTTCGATCTAGACCCTGACGCCTGCTGTATATTTGGAGTTTGCGTGTCTCTCTCCTCCGTGGTGACATGCCTTTTCCGATGGCTTCGTTATAGAGACGTCAACATCTATAGGTTACCCGTCGTTGCAAGATGTTAATTACCTCGCATGGCAGACAGGAGGTCGTGGGTCCGATCTCGACCCCGATGCCTCTATATTTGGAGATTGCATGTTCTCCCCGTCGCCGTGTGGATTCTTCTCGGGATCGAAATTGTCCATCCTTCGCACGCTTGCGAAAAGTTAGTTTTCCATAACCGGTGAAGGTTAAAGGCGCTGCTGATGTGAGGGATGGCTTTCGTGACCGTGCATGCGCAAACTAGCCAACAGGTGCACCCTCTGCTCCGAAGTGGCAATTTTAAACACTTCGAATGAGCGCTTACATGTTTTACTGCTCGATATCTAACAAGTTACCTGGGTGTTTGCTGAGTGTTCCCGGCGGTTGACTCACGCGTTGAATTAGTCACCCTTACGATTGGCATGCACGGGCACGTTCACCAGTTGTTTTTTTTTTTTTAAATTGGAAATGTAATAAAATAACTCGTCCCAGCGCACCCGAAGCAATTATCGCCAAAGAGAAACTTAACATCTCAGTGTAGTCAGCCTATCTCCGTGTGACGGAGGCATGAGCTGATTGTTTATTGGGAAATGCACCATGTAGTACGGACGGACGTTTGTGATGTTCACTCGTTTAATTCTCCATGTACATAAGTCTATATACGTCTCATCTACATGGAGAATTAAACGAGTGGACATCACAAACGTTCGTCCATAGTACATGGTGCATTTCCCAATAAACAATCAGCTCATGAATTCTAGATTTGAAGCTTTCGTGACTGCAAGGATCCATACTCTTTGGTTCTATTCGGTAAAGTCACATAGGTAAAAAAAAATAGAACCAAAGAATCAGCTCATGCCTCCGTCAGGGGCTGCCGTTCTTGTGCAAAACGCCTAAGTCCATAGACTCAGGTTTAAAGTGAGTGCTGTTGCCGATAACGAACAGTAATCCAGCAGCATTTAGTTTAATAAGCGTGGCTGCTGATGACACCCATAAAGGTGGAAACCGATGTGGAATTTCCCTGCTTGAATTATTTTTTAATAATATTAGTCTGGAACGCCAACTGGTTGATGGACTAAATAATGAAAACACATTTTGATTTAAAGCTTTCGTGACTGCAGGAATTCATATTCTTGGTTCTTTCGGTAAAGTCACGTAGAAGGGAAACAATAAAATAAAAAAAATACAATTCTCACGACGTTTCGTTTTTTTTTTCAAACTTTTTTTGCTATGGTTTTCACACCTGATGATGATTGCTTGTGTTGCAGTCGAAACGTCGTGATAATTTTATTGTTTTATTATTTTATTGTTTCCCTTCTACGTGACTTTACCGAAAGAACCACGAATAAAAACAAATGTTTATGTATGTGAGGACACAAATCAAGATAGAGACACATTTTATTTCCACATATATTTACATATATTAGGGATGGGTTACTCATTATTGGATGAATGCAATTCATCTGAAAATCGTCCTAAGAAATTTTCGCAACATTTCTGCCTGATGAAGCTGGTTGCAATCACCAGCAAAACATGATACTCAATTGCAAATGATGTTGGTTTGCTGAAGTAGTAACTAATTTGCACGTTCTGTTCACGTGACAATCCTTACTAATTGTCTGTGTGTCAACACATTTATATTTACACGATCTAACTCCAAAAAACGTTATCCTGAAAATAATAATTTCGGTTTGATCTCAAAATAGAACATCACGTGACTATTGTTATCACAAAGAAATGTGGAATTATCACAAAATGCAAAGTGACCTGAATATCTAAAAAAAAAAAATCGAAATTATCCTTAGAAATAATTCTACTGTGATGATGTGTGTCAAGTAGAAAAAAAAAACAATCTGAATGCACGAATAAATAAGGAAGTAATCAAATGAAGTGCAAAAATTCCCAAGTTATTCCTTGCCTATTATAATAGACGCGGATTTTTCCTTATGCTAATGTCACCCTAATTGCCCCGTATTTATCTCCTCTCTGCTTTGTCATGCATCGTGGGTATCGTTAGTGTCATTGTGGAGGGGGATATTTTTCCCTTTGTTGACAATTGGAACGGCACGTTGCGCTACGAAAGGGCAGACACGGGCGCCTCGTACATTTTAATCAACTTCTGAATGCGGTAAAATAACGGCATTTAGATAATAAAGGTGTTGTGCGTAGAGGTGACCGGGGCGACCCAGAGGTCACTCAGTTGGCACCTCTGGCATCCTGGCTTCCAATGCAGGATTCAACCGCCCATTAGAAAACCGCATTTTCAGGTCTCAACCTGGTCACTAATTGGGCTTGATCCAGCCGTAAGAATTAACATTTGGTCTCTAATTGGGCTTATTCCAGCGCTGAGAGTTAACACGGTTGGATTGATTGTCAAGCGATGAGCACTCTTTGCAGGGCATGTCTAAATGTGCATGCATCTAGTGCAAATAAAGAGGGGTTAGTGAGCGGTATTGCTGGCTGCGTTGAATGGGGGGTCCCATGTTTTGTTCAGAGTTCTCTTGCCCATGAGATATTGGTAACAGTGGCATTCGTTTAACAAAGCCTGACCCAGGCTGATGAGACCCAGGGGTTAGAGGCCAGTGCATTGCATGCTTGCTTAGACGAGTGATGCTTCGTGATTTTAGTCCAGAAAGTCAGTAGGCTGATAGACCAACGAATGTTTTATTTTTTTTACTTATGGAGACACAGATTGGACCTCGGCCTATATCTGATATTATGGATAAAGAGGGTGACTTGAAAAGTAGCTCTGAGTTGATCTTCCAGGGTTATTTCCTGGTGACCGAGGTTCATAGTGCAGTACTTTCACCACTGCACTCCCACTCCATCTAATGTAATCACATATATTGCACGTATTGTAATTGTTTTTACATTATACCACATCTTGTGTGATGGTATGAGAAGGCAGAAGGCGGCAGAGGCCTTCATCCACCAGTGGATCGACTATGGCTAAAAGCGATGCCCCAAAACAGCGGCGAAACAAATATTTTAGTAACTGCTTTGGCAATGGTTGCCAGAAATAAAATAAAAAAAAACCTCTCAGTCGTTAATAAGACTGTGGATTTATAATATTCAATACATATATGCGTAAAAGGCAACATTTTGGGCAATTGCCCTTCTTCAAAGTGCATAAATAAATATTCCATGAATACATTATTTGATTTGTGTGCTATGAAGAAGAGCCTTTGCCCATAATGTAATGTACGTATATATATATTAGATTTCATATATATTTATGTTAATGCCGCAATATTATTGTTGATGTCGAGTTTTTTGCGTGATATAACTCCGAGATTAAATATGACAATGTTTTGTCACCATCATTAAAATATAAAAACATTTTTATGCTAACCCATACGTTTTAATGTTATGTTTTTTTGTATGTATATAAAGGTTTAATACAGGTTGCGTCGATAATCACAAAATCCTTTGTACTAATCCAGACCCTTCAAGGTAACCACTTTTTCTGTACTTACCATCGTTCTGTGCCAGTGAATCACAACATCAAATCCACGGGCAGCCCCACCAACTCCCACTTGCACCATCCCACAACAGTTAGCCTAGCCCATACATACCTTGAATATCAACAGATGCTTGCAAAGTGTAATGCTCATTATCTTACACACATGCGAATACGGCAGATTGATTGCCTGATGCGGGACGCCGGACCCACGTGGACTTTAAGAATCGCCACCGTGAGTGGCACGAAGCCTTTTCTCTCATTCGCAGCGGATGTGTTTTGTCGACGTGAGTGGATGTGTCCCGCCTGACAGCGTGGGCTCTGGGTGCAAGCCACTGGGAAGTCAATTACTGTCGAATGGAAAATGCTACGTGGCATGTGACTGATTGCAAGAAAAATGCACAGTGTCCTTGCAGGTATGATCCATTGGTAATTAATTGTAATTAGACATCGCTTGTAATGAGAGCTGGTTATTCAAATCTATGAAAGACGAGAAATCCCATCCCAACAGAAACCTTGCAGACAAGTGGAGCGTTTAAAGCGCGCGCATTCTTTCATTCGTCTGCCGAATATGTCGGTGTCATTTAATTTATGCCAATTTTCCATCTTCTTCATCATCAGCCATGGTCGATCCGCTGCTGGATGAAATCCTCCCCAAACCAGCCACCACCACTCTCTCACCACGGTCCAAACAACCGCGCCAGGTCGGCTTGGCAGAGACCGTCTGGCGGGAGGAACGGAGGGTAAAATGTGCACCTAACCAGTTCCTTATCGCGGATCCTACAGCCAGTCTGTCCACATGCCGTCAGCCCACCACGCCGACAGTGTGCCTTGCTGAGCACGTGCCGGGCAGGGCAAGGCCTCGGGGCAGCCAACCTCCACGGTTGGGGTCTTCGTGACAACCCAGACCGCAGCTGTAGCTGTATAAAAACAATGTCGCGTATTGATGTATGCGTGTATATAGGAATAGGTTTTACCCTTGCTGGCAATAAAACAGGTGTTAAGGTGTTAAAACAACAAAACGGAAAAGTTTTTCAAGGAATCATGTCTTCATTAACCACGCATAATTGTGGTGAACATTCAAACTAAAAACAACATGCTACGGTGGTATATGATGCATTGTCTTTGAAACTGATTGGTCCGCACCAGAGACAGCTTTCTTTAGAACCTAGTCTCAAACAGTGTTAGACCAGAGGACGCCCAAATGCGAACAGGGAGGTCCCATGAAGTATGTATTGTGTTGAACTTCTTTCACGCCGCACGTAGTCAACCGTGCTAATCGCAGGCGCGGGAGGAGGAACAGCAAACGAAACACAAAAAGCAATACTTCGAGAAATTGAGTTTTCAATCGAGACGATTAAGAAGTGTGCAAGCTCCCAGCGGCGTCAGCGGAGGTCTCCGAGAACGAGGCGTGGCTACTGAGGAAGCCATCGCATGGCTCGGCGTATTTTTCACTCGCCGAGTGAACGTGATAACCCACCGCTCATCCGCCACGTGAACGGATTCCATCGCTCCATCTCTATTCGGTGCGCGGACCTCTCGGGCGCTTTCCATCCAGCGGCTGCCGCTGCGGCATTGTTCTGTGCACAGGGCCATGTTCCCTTCGAAGCCACACGTCTTGCCCAAACCCGCTCGGTGTTCGTATCTGTTTTAAATTATATTCTATGGGTCTTTCGGTTAAGTCACGTAGAAGGGAAACAATACAATAATTAAAAAAATATATAAAACAATAAAAACTGTTAAATCTCTCTCCGTGGTGCTAACGTTAAAAATAACCGCCACTTTTTTCAAATTTTCTTGTTGTGGTTTTCACGTAGATAGGTTCAAAGAAGATAGCAACAGAAAACTACGACGTTTCGATCGCAACACAAGCGATCGAAACGTCGTAGTTTTTTTTGTTATTTTTCTTTGAACCTATCTACGTGACTTTACCGAAAGACCCAACGAACATAAATTCCTACAGTCACGAAAGCTTTAAGTCAATGTTTGATTGATGTCATTAACCCGCATATCTTCTCTCAACCATCTGTTCCTCTCTCTATCTCTGAGCCTAATTCCAAGCATGCATCTCTCTGCGCGCTTCTTTGCTGATTGACAGCGATCGGTATAATCGCCGTTACATTGCACGATTAGCTGGGGCTTTTTGAAGCTGTGTCGTGTTCGAGGTACGTATTTTCATTAGCCAGATTACGGCTATCACTCCTCGCGCTCCTGTAATCCCCAGGCCGAGAGTGCCTTAATGATATAATTATGACTAAAATTACAACTTGTGCAGGCAAAAGTTTGTACACGCTGCTAATTGAAATTCCACGCGCGCAGTGTGGCTCGTAACACGTTTATGAATGGAGGGCGGAGGAATATCAATGCCAGACGAAGCTCGCACGTTGCACGCTCTCGCATCTGTCTGTGTGTGTCTGTGAGTGTGCGTGTTTGTCTGTGTGTGTGTCTGTGTGTGTGTGTCTGTGTGCGCGCGGCGGTAGTGTAGTTGTTTGTGCTACGTTGCGCTACGAACCTGGCGACCCGTGTTCGATTTCCGCTCACGGCCAACACCGGTGACTATTATTTCAAGCAGTCCTGGGGCTCCCCTAGGTTGACTCAGCCTCAAATGGGAACCTGGTGCGCTGTGTAAACATCCCCACTGGGAAGACAAAGGCGGCCTGGGCGTGGTGCTGGCCACCCACCCCCTCGTGTGCCGTGCCGGCCTTCATAGGTGCTGCTCGCTAACAGCACTTGCCCAAACAGTCTGCTCAGGCTATACTGGGGATCTTTGTCTTTGTGCGCGGCCGAACGCTTGAGAATTACATTTCAATCGGACATCGACGTCACAAAGTAAAATTGGTTTCCTGCTCAAATGAACATTTCCGGCAGTGTTCATCGCCAGGTCACAACCCAGGAGCCAGCGGTGTAAAATTCCACATTCTTACGGCGGGGGCCGAGTTCATCCACGGGACAGCCACTGTTGACTTCCCCACGAAGTAGAACTTATTTTTCAACCTCGGAGAGATGATGGGCTGTGTCAACCCCCCGCCCCCAGCCCCGAGCCCCGAAGCATGCTTAAAACTCACAACCTTTCCATCGTGAGCCACTCGCTCTACCGCTGAGCCATCTCACCAGACTAACGCATACCCTCATAGAACGTTACCCCGCTGCACCCACAACACTTGCACTCACGAAAATAAAACATTGGTTTTAACATACACGAGGTGTCATTATTACATCTCCCCCACTGCAATCCCCCACTCGTTGAATCAGCATGCCGTGGAAATGCCTCCCCGTATATGTCCGCAAATGCCAAGCTCCTGCGGGTTTCGAGGAGAAGGCGCCATCCTTCCAGGGACGCTCGCCACTCGCGCCGCCTGATGTATCGTCCATTGCCCAATATCTGACAGCAGCCAAATGGATCCAGGGTGTTGGTAGCGGGATGGGGCGAGAGGCGCGAGCGGGCGGGGGGGGGGAGAGAAGACTGCATGAGAACGCTTGATTAAATAATGTGGGAGCTCCTTCCCCACCAACCCCCCCCCAACCACCCATCTGTCAGGATTGCGTTTAACACCCTACGATTGAAGGCTGGTGAGTAGCGTGAGTAATTTCCATTAGGATGTGAGTCCTCTACGATACTTTACATGATGGAGATGTGAAGCGGCGAGTTGGCCTTCGGAATTATCCCGCGTCCCGGCTGGATTTCTGAGTGCCCGCCTGCCAGAGAGCCGGGGCTGCTGCGGGTTAAACGAGGGCATCATGCGGTGGCGTTGTTGCGTGTCACTGTGCTGCTGTGAAATTAGTCTCTTTTTTTAAAAAAATGGCAATTAGCAGCAACGGCTGGTTTTCAGAATTTTAAATTGGAAAAATTTGCTGGGGAAAAAAAAACCCACACTTTTGCATCCGTCGCTACACGGGAAAAAAAATTAATCACGCAAAAAATACTGAGCTTAAAAAAAAGCTTACGAATAACAAAAAAACCAACAACACGTGCAACTCCGTTTGCTGATTGCACTCCCAAGAAATGTTACGCAGCAGAATTTGTTGAAACAATCTCTGGACGAGTTTCAACCCCTTCGAGTCTCACGAGCAGAGTTGGGCTTGTTCAACAATCAATTGCTGGGTGGCAGGGTTGTTTTCAGCGAGAGCACTCTCACGACAAACCGGAACCTTCTTCTGCACAAAAGCAATATCGTATAACCTCACAGTGACCACTTTGTGGAGTATTTAAAATTGTTTAAAATAAAACCCATCCGCTTTGATTGATTGTAACCGCGTAATTTGTTTGCGTCTCATCAGCAGAGTAAGTTTTGTAAACAGTTATTGCTAAATCATCCTTTGCTTGCATAGGTCAATAAGTCCCCTTTGCAAATATTAAACCTCGTATTGATGCTGCATTGGTATTCGTGTACAAGCACAAATAATACGAACTGAACACCCGGATAATAATACAAACTAATAATAAAACTAACAATACAAACTCAACACACTCAACCAACAGCACTGCTCTGTAGATACAAGTAGGTCCATTACCCGAGATGTCACCTATTAAATATATCAACTTTCATATATCCTTTCCTCTTTAGGGAAGTGTTACGGATGCAGGTGTTGAGTTCTAGTCAATATGAAATCTGCACTGGATACGTCTGTGTAACGAAACGTGTTTCATGTGTGCGAGGAGAGAACCCGTGGCGTTACGACACAAAAGCAGAGACAGCTGTCATGTCCATTCTCTTCTCGCAATCCGCCTGCACTCGGAACACTCAAGTATTCCTGATGTTCTATGCAATAACAACGTGCAAATATAATACGCATCGTGAGCTTTTGTTCCACGTTCCCTAGGATTTCAAGAATATTCTGCCAACAATAATTGTACATTGATAACGGGAGTGCAAATTGAAAAGTTATAGAAAATTTCAAATTGAGCCTGTCATTCTCCTGTATTCGTTACTGCCACCGATTTAGTGTACTCAGCTATCGTTATTAATATTACACGTCTTCCGAACTTATTTTTCTTCCATCATTTAAATTCAATTCGTTTTGGTGGCAACGGCCTCCAGCCACTAACCCTCGTGGCAGGAAGGGCCTGGAGGCCAGACACTCCGATTAGCACGGTTTGGCTACGTACGGTGCGAAAGAAGTTCAGCATACATGCGACATACATGCATACGTAATGTTGGGGGTGAAGAGGAGCCCAGCCAGCAGCCAGCCAAGAGACTCGAGGCGCAGATTGTATATTGCCACAAACGTGCGACGCGACTTCGGCATTGGATTCGGTGAACATCGGGGCAAGTGCGGGAGTTACGTGATGCCATTTAGCCTGAAGCAACTAGCAGTAAGTACATCGTTCATCACAAACCCTGCTTCTCTCCCTGGCTTCTCTTAGGAGCCGCGCACGTTGAGTCATGAATAAGGCTGCGCTGTTGGCACGGAGGTCAATGGTTGTCGCAGAAATCATGAAATATAATGTAGAGTCTAAAGTGAAGTCTCAGAAATTGCTGTAGTAACGCGTTAGATTGGGCACTGTCTTCATATCCATTCTAAAATGCCACGGCATCATGCGGTGAAGTGTTGATGGCACCACAGAGGCTGTGGAGTGGTGGGAGGGGGCATGGGGGAGGCTGGTAAAGGAATAGGGCTGTCCCTATGCAGACCAGACATCACAATATTTAGAAAAATTTGAATGACCTTGATCCAAATCTATTTTTAAAAAACGCAAAGATTGATCAAAAGCACATAAATGTTAAATGTCTACGGTTATTTAAACAGTTTTCATTTTCTAAATAAAATACTTGTTTGAATTGAATACGTAACAAAGCAAATGTTTTAATAAATTGCCAACCTTATTCCATGAGCTATTCTTTTTTTCCCTTTCACCGCACATCGGCTGAGCAACTTTTTGTTATTTACCAAACATTTCCTTGACTCAATCGTAACCTTCGTAGCCTGCGAAACACGGCTTGGTGACACGCACCCCCGTCGCATCATGCCTGGTGCGCGCCAGCCTGCGTGCTCGTGAACGGGACGTTTCTACAACAGGCGCGGGAACCGTAGACCCCGTTTAATCTACAATGGGGCTCCGCGGTGGTGAGATGTTAACTACCTCGCTTGGTACGCACGGGGTCGTAGATTCGATCCGGACCCCGACGCCTGTTGCCTATTTGGTGTATCGTGTGTCTCTCTTCCCGTGGTCGCGTGGACTTTTCTCCGTGTCCTCCGTTTTTTTTTTCTCCTCCGCCTTTAGAATCAACGTGCGTGTTAGATAATGTGGCTGCTATACATTTCCACATTATAAGCCACTTCGTTGAGCTATCATTTCTGGCGTAGGTCACTTCTGAAAAAGACCTATATAGCCAAGTGGGCCTTACCTGCAAAAAAATAAAAAAAAATAGTTTACTTTCGATGGGTTTAAACCCAGAGGGAACATACGGTGCTGTGGGAAACGGAAGAGACTGGAAGTGGGAAGGCGTGTAAACAACCCACTCTATAGGTTACGCTGTCACCCATGTAATCCTTTGATTGCACGGGTGACAGTGTAAAGAGCGCCTGATGGTCTGATGTTCTTACACTGTTCAAAAGTGCCACTGCAGCCAATGCCGGACATTAACATAACAACGTTCAAAACGTAAAAAAAACAGCGTGGGTTGCCTTCCACAGACGTGGAGTGGCATCCGTCCATCCTGCGGCGGGGAAAGGAGGCGGTGCAAGCGGTTCAGCCGATCACACAACAGCCAAGAATCTGCTGTCCCTGTCTGGGGGGGGGGGAGGGGGGCTTTTCAACCCTAGCACGTGGGCGAGAAGCCGTGCATGTGTGACGAGTGCGGCAAGACGTTTTTCTCGCGCTCGGCCTACAAGTGTATATATTTTTTTTATTTTCCGCTTGTGTGTTAATCTGTGTTTACCCCGGATATTTTAGAGATGGCAATTCTCCCGCTGTGTTGTATCCTACTGCTGTCCCTCCCGGCCATATCGAGTGCCACACTCAACTCTACAAACAGCTGCCCTCGGTACTTTGCGTCCACACTTGTTGCTCGATTTGCCACTACACCTGCTAATTAAACAGCTCATAGACACTTCTACACTCCATCATTGTATCCTTTTAAACCCTATCTTTGCTCAATTACTTACCCAGCACTCCTTACAAACTTCATTCTGCTCTTAAAAATAACACCATCTGCGAGCTACTGCTATTCGTCCAAGGTTCGCCGCTCTTCATCCTTTCACAGAAAATACTTGTGTAAACTATTAATTCTACTTTTCTTATTTCTGGGTGGTATTGAGCTTCATCCTGGCCCAAATGAAAATAACTCGTATAATTCCGTAGATTTATCTGGCAGGAAAGGTGTTGGTGTTCTACATGTCAACATCAGAGGGCTTGTGATGAAATTACGTCAACTAAAACTAGAAGTGGCAAATCTTGACCCGGTCATTGTTTGCCTAACAGAAACATTTCTCACTCCTGCCGTCAATGACTTGCAGATTGCGATTGACAACTACAACCTTTTTCGGCTTGACCGAGGATCTAAAGGAGGTGGAATTGCCATCTATGTTCGTAATACTATTACATGTTGACTAGCTCACTCCTTGTTTAAAAATTGTTGCTTTGAAGGTCTAGCTCTCAAAATAACTCTCCCAAAAATCAACAGATATTGGTAGTGTGCTGCTATCGACCGCCTAGTGGGAAGGATGTTGAAGCTGCATCTGCACTGAGAGAGCTTTTTGAGGGCCTCCCTAAAGGTGAAATAGTTTTAGTGGGTGATCTAAATTGGAATTGGCTAAACCTGCCGGCCGTGGCCACAAATTTTGCAGATGAATTTAATCTGTTTCAATTAATAAATGTCCCCACAAGACCCAACCTAAAAAATCCGGGGCAGTCATCTCTGCTTGACGTCCTATTGACAAATGCCCCTCACAATTTCACACTGACTGGTGTTCTGGGTAATAACCTTAGTGATTACTCCTTCATTTTTGGGGTGAGATCATCAGCCAGACCCAAAGCCCCCCCTAAATTGGTTGAGAAGCACTCTTTGAGACACTTCAGCACTCAGGCTTTTACTAATGATGTGCTTCATTCTGATATTGACAAGGTCTGTGATATCCCCAACCTAACTACAGATTGGGAGACAATCAGGTACACGTTTCTCCAAATTCTTAACAAACATGCTCCGTTGGTTAGATTTAAAACTAAAGGCAACCGCCCACCATGGTTTGATCCTTTGATTACAAAGCTCATGAAAACTAGGGACAAGGCTTGGGCATGTGCTCAGAAAAGTAATTTGGTCAATGACTGGCTAGAATACAGAATTGTAAGGAATAGATGCGTCAAAAAAAACGGCATGCAAAAAATGCCTACTTTTCCTCCACTCTCCTGGAATCACATGGAAATGCCAGGATTTTCTGGAAAAAAATCAAATGTATCGAAAAGGCATCCAAAACAGACAATCTGCCCATTGAGCTTAAATGGAGAATATTTTTCAGATCCCAAAAAAATAGTTGACAATTTTAACCTTCATTTTCTGAAGCTGGTAATCTTTTTTGATAATGTATTGGGAGTCATCCCTGCTCATGCAAATTCCTACACCCCTGTCCAAACATTAAACGAATTTAGTTTCCAGCCAATCCACGAAAGTAATGTTCTGAAACAACTGTCCTACCTCAAAGGGTCCTCCTCTACCGGAGCAGATAGTATTCCCGTCTTTGCTCTACTAACTGTTGGTCACCTAATATACAAACCTATAGCCCATATTTTCAACTTGTCCATGAAAGAAGCATCAGTTCCTCTAGAATGGAAACATTCCTATGTCCGTCCACTTCACGAAGGGGGCCCTAAAGATGATCCCAATAACTACCGACCTATCTCAATTTTGTCCCCGTTGATGAAATTTTTTGAAAAATTATTGACCTACCAAATTAGCAGTTACCTGTCCACCAACAATCTACTACATCTAAAACAATCTGGGTTCCGAAAAAAATACAGCACCACATCTGCTGCATTAGACTCTCTGAATCACATTTACAGTAGCCTTGATAATAAGCAGTACTGTGCCTGTCTTTTTCTAGACCTGTCCAAAGCTTTTGATACAGTAGACCACAACACCCTGCTTAGTAAACTAAGTTGCCTCGGTTTTTCCGAAAACAGTACAATGGTTAAAAAAATACCTCTTTTCCCGCACCCCAACTGTATTCACAGATGGTTGGAGGACAAACAGTGTTAAGATAACAAAAGGGGTTCCACAGGGTTCCATCCTCGCCCCCCTTTTGTTCTCTCTTTATGTCAATGACTTGGGCACTGACCTGGATCATTCCAGGGTAAATCTTTTTGCAAATGACACGATACTGATTACTGCTGGCCGTTCTCCGGATGACGTGATTGCTAAGCTACAGGGTGATTTCAACAAACTACAACATCAGCTAGTTGCTCTTAAACTAGTCCTGAATACCTCCAAATCCAAGGTGCTATGCTTCTCACCAGGACTAAAGCAGGAAGTTATTTTTCCCCAATTACATTCCTTAAATTATTATCAAATAGAGCAAGTCAAGATCTATAAGTATCTTGGGGTCATCCTGGATTCAAAACTGAATTTTGAAGATCACATTGATTATATTGGTAAAAAGACTAATAAAAATTGGTTTTCTGTATCGACACAAGCACTGCTTCCCCCCAATGTTCCGTTTGGAATTTATAAAAGCTACCATTCTGCCTCTACTGTACTGAAGAAGCTTGATTCCATCTATCACTCGGCCTTAAGATTTACATTGAACTGCCCATATAGGACTCACCACTGTGATCTCTACATTGGGTCAAACTTAACATCTCTTAATGTTCGACGCCCTCTGCACCAGATCTTATTTATTCACGATGTACTTATAAAATAATCCGCAGACTACCTGCTGGATCTCCTCTCGGTTTCAAAGAACAAATTTGACCTCAGTTCTGCGCTCATTTACCAGCTTCACATTCCCTATTGCTGTACAAAAACTGGAGGAAGGGCCTTTGCTATTGATGCCCCCAGGGTTTGGAATGCTATTGCCAATAAACTGCAACTTGAATCGCTACCAATGAGATCTTCTCTCAAAACTGCTCTAGAGGAGTTGTACACCCCTAGCTGCCACTGCTATTCATTGGCATAAAAAAAATGTTTCGCTCCGGATGACGCTGCAAAGTATTATCTTAAAGGTCCATTGAAAAATTTGATAGTCCGACTGATGCTTCTATTGTTGTGGAGTAACTCATGCAGCCAGCTATGGCTTTAGGATTTTGTGTTACATGTTATTTACGTAGTTTATTGTAAAAATTCGGTCACAGTCCCTATGATCACTATTACGTTGCAATTATGGCTTTATTTTTTGGTGATTTCGAAAAGTTTTTTGGTTTTGACATGTTTGTTTTGTTGTATTACGGAGTTAGACTGACGGCCTTAATCTAAGTTTTCTTGTGGTTGTTGTTGTTTGACTTGCATCCCACTGGGATTTTTTGCACACAGCGTTGGTGTACGGTGCTTTTTCAGGAATATTTTGCTGTTTTTTTCATGGATTTTCTGTTTTCACAGTCACATAGTCACTTTAAGATGTTTTCTTGTTCGTGTTTTTGTTTTTGTTTGTTTGTTGTGGTTGCATCCGATTCAAGAGCCGAATGGCTCACAGGGCTATACCAAAATAAATAAACTGAAACACTGAAACTGTTTTTAACCCTGAACCATGAGTATAACTTCTGCATTGCTAGGGAGAGGGCAGGTCCATCTATAGGAAAAAAAAAACACTTATGGCGATAGTTTCATGGGAGATGATGGGCTGGGTTCAACGCCTACGGCACTATCAGCATGAACGCGCTCCATTTCGTCGGAAGCTACGCGGGACTTGGTGCCTGCCGAGCATTTTGGTGGGTGACCGCCTAGGGGGCTTGCCAGATGTTGCAGGCGTGGTGCTGCGGGTTAACCGGGAAAGATGGGGGCTCTGAGTGTCAACCTCCTCGTGGTCCTGGGTCTTCACTGCGTACTCTGGCTGCCTACCACATGTCACATACTCATTGGCTCAACGTTCCGATCCTGGGAGCAATTGACAAATGTCTGCAAGGACTCGGCCTTTCGCTGGTAAGCAATTGCCATTGTTGGTGTTAAGGGGTGGCACAGTGGTTAATCTACCACGACTTGAACCAGGCGACCCCGAGAACAAAACTGGCTCAGATATCACCAGCTCATGATGGTGTCCGTGGCCAGGAATCAAGCATGGGTTGCCGGCTTCATCGCGCAGTGCGCAAATCACCACGCCGCCGCTCCACGTTTTCGCGCAAAATGAATGAGGAAGGTGACGTCTGAACAGGTAAGTGCCCTCGTTATATAACATCCCAAAGCGAGAGTGAATCTGGATCTCGCGTGATAAACAGCTGCTGAGCACGGTTCGAATTTTAAAATCGCTGTTCGCCGTCACTTTGAAAATTGATCAGGGTCCCCTTTGCAGATTACCGCCGCTATGTATTGTGTTGCTGGAGACCAATCCTGCATTACAATACCCACCCCGCTCCCTGCCGTAAAGAGCTGTAAGTTACGATGATGAATGAGCCTTGCGAAAAACCGTGGAGTCAATGCATCACCAGGTAGTCTGTTTTTTTTAATATATGAGCCATCGGCTGAATACATATTCGTATATATAAAAAAAAACTACCTGACCCCTCTTATGCACAGGATATAGCCGAAGGGCATTCCCGCTCGAACAATCGAACAGCATTTCATTCTTCGCGCCCTTCCTGAATTCTAAAAGGAAATTCTACATTCCCATGGTGGGAGTGAGTCCCCCAATATCCACATATCTCATCCTCGCTACCCGAGGGCGGGGTGCCGATTCTCCGTGACGGACGCGTTCCACGCCACGCGGACATCAGCGCATTCTTCCTGTTCCGTTGCATCGCACTTTTTCGCGTAAAAAAAGCGTCGCTTCCTTCCTCTAACCCCCTCATCCCTTCCATGATCACTTGCATGCTTCACTTGCAAATTCCACTGCAAAGACAGAGATCCTCTACATAGCCTCAACAAACTGTTGGGGCAAGTGCTGTTAGCGAGCCCCTTTGAAAGCTGGCACAGCACACGAGAGGGCGGGTGGTCAGTACTACCCCCGGCCGCTTTTGTCTCTCCAATGCCGACGTTAACATACCCCACTAGGTACTCATTTTTAAGGCTCACTCGAAGTCGGGGGGGGAGGCCCAGAACCGGTTCAGATGATCACCACCGGTGTTGGTGGCCGTGAGCGGGAATCGAACTCGGGTCGTCAGGTTCGTTGCACAGTGCACTGACCACTACGCTACCACTCCCCTCTGCATGCTCAATATGACAACTATTGTGCCACTCCGAGGTGGGATGCCTGTGAGCAGTGGCGTGGTGGTTATTGCACTGTGCTATGAACCCGGCTGATTGAGTTTAATTCCTTGCCACTGCTGGCATCGGACCCGATCCTCAGTTCCGCCTAGGCAAACGCGCAAAGACCAGCGTGGTGAAGTATGGTCAAACAACCCACATGTGAGATCGGCTTGTGTGTAGGTGCTGGGTGGATTGTTGCATCGCGGCACTGTGAGTGTCACCCCTTCGCACGCGTGCGTTTCCTTTCGGTGTTCCGGTTTCCTCCCACGTAAAACTCTGGTGAATTGGTCGAAAACACCTTAACTTAAAGAGGACCGCAGAGCCTGGGCAATCGATGGTGGTGGCTTGCCGTGCGCTGCCCTTCCCGCTCGTGTGTGGTTCCTCCTCAAACTTCGGAGCCGTCCTCTCTCTTCGAGAGCCAGTGGGCGCCGTTATTGTTATCGAGGGATGGCATCAACCTGGGGACCCCTTCATCTAGCAGTGTACCGATCATGGCTACTGATGATGAAACGACAACTACTACATTTAGTGACCGCTGGCGAGGTTCACAGGCCATGGAATCGCCTGACTGGGATTTGACCTCGCGACCTTCCGTTTGCGAGCCAAACGCTCACACCGCATTGTCGTGGTGTGGGTGGCCGGAGGGCCTATGGCTGCTGTGAAATCAAATGGACCTCGGTATCATGAATGTTCTAAATACTGTTTGATGAATGTCATGCAAGGCCAGCCTTACGTGAGTCAGCCGCTCTTATCATCCGGCGCATGAATCCCAAATCTTATCTCATCAAGACGTATACAGCGCCTTTACTGAGGCTCTTTTACGGCAATTAAAACATTGTACGCAGGATGATAATGATTTGCAATAAGTAATTGGGTAATTGTAAGTGGCGCTGTAGTTTTGGCGACAGTGGGACAAGGAAGGGTTGGGATTGGTTTGCTTGTAGCCGGGAGGGGGGGGTTGGTGACAAAGCGAGAGGGCTGAACGTTAACGAGGCATCATTGCATCAGGAAAACAGCGTGGGTGGGAAAGAAGCCTTTGTTTAGCAGAATTAGAATCAGAATATATATTTTTAACCGCAGGATGAATCTGATAAGCTATAAAAGTATTTTTTACAGTCTGTGCAGATAAGAACGCTACAACAACAAACAATACAAGAACATGATTGGAAACACAAACAAATGAAACTAAACCATCCAAATCCCACCAGGCAAAGCGCACTGAGGTTTTTTTGTTGCTGTTGTTGCCATATTCTATCGTGATTTTTTTGCTTTCGGCTTCGTATCGTTCGATGACGTTTCCATTCACATCCCCGACGGAGCAGTGTGCGTTTCTTGTGGGTAACGCCCCCACTGAAGCGGACACCACAAAGCTGCATCTGAAACCCCCGTTCACGTGACCTCTGGTCCACTTTTCCACCTACCTCTGCATATGATCGTCACATTACAGTTGAATCGATATTCAATTCTCAGAGCTGGCATTTAGCTAAATTAAGCACGGAACCACATTTGAATTGATGGTGTTTTTGTGTGTGTGTGCGTCCACAACTCATTGCACTTGAGGACCCAGGTTAACCGTACGGGCCTGACAGGATTTGATCTCAGGGTTTCCCTACTTCGGAAGCACTCAACTCTTGATACTTAAGACATGCCTCAGCGTCCCTACGCCATGTCCCGAGAGTAATCACTACAATCAGACATTGCTCATTATGCAACGATTGGGTCAGCAGGCTGATACCATCAACTCGATTGGGTTACCATCAACTTGATTGGGTTACCAGCGAATGGGTTACCAGCGATTGGGTTACCAGGCTGAGCCCACACCTTCTTATCGGGGCGAGCTCCATGCTAAAACCTCTGCGCCACCCAGCCACCTGTCCTATCACAGATGAGGGGCGCCACGGTGGCGAGATGTTAACTCCCTCGCCTGCTATACAGGAGGTCGGCGATTCGATCTTGACCCTGACGCCTGCTGTACATTTGGAGTTTGCGTGTCTCTCTCCCCCCGTGGTCGCGTGGATTTTTCTCCGCGTCCTCCGATAATTATCCCTCGCCACATTTAGAAACGCGCGGAGCCAGCCATGCTCATGATGTCTGTTAGCTGAGCCTGAGTATTTGGCTGCTATGAATTTCCATGTGATGGGCCACTTCGTTGAGCTATCATTAGTGGCCACATCCCTTCTGAAAATTAGTTTTTTTTTGACAGAACAGTCAAATTCCATTTGTGCCTCAATTGTCCGGAGAAAACAAAAAATAAAAATGTTCAGTATTTCAATAAAAAACAGACAATAGACAGACATAATAATACAAATCAACTGTGGTAACCTGTGCAGTAACCATGCATTAACAATAAAAATTTTAATTTTGATTTCAAGCTTTCGTGATTGCAGGGATTCATATTCTTGGTTATTTCGGTAAAGTCACGTAGAAGGGAAACAAGAAAATAATAAAAAATATAAAACAATAAAATTCTCACGACGTTTCGACTGCAACACAAGCAATCATCATTAGGTGTGAAAACCACAGCAAGAAATTTTGAAAAAAGTAAAAGATTGCTTCAAAAAAGTTGTAGCCTTATGTGCGATAGCGAGCACTTTGTATATTTCCCACAGCAGACCACAGTTACAGTGAGGGAAAAAAAGTATTTGATCCCCTGCTGATTTTGTACGTTTGCCCACTGACAAAGGAATGATCAGTCTATAATTTTAATGGTAGGTTTATTTGAACAGTGAGAGACAGAATAACAACAAGATAATCCAGAAAAAACGCATGTCAAAAATGTTATAAATTGATTTGCCATTTTAATGAGGGAAATAAGTATCTGACCCCCTCTCAATCAGAAAGATTTCTGGCTCCCAGGTGTCTTTTATACAGGTAACGAGCTGAGATTAGGAGCACACTCTTAAAGGGAGTGCTCCTAATCTCAGCTTGTTACCTGTATAAAAGACACCTGTCCACAGAAGCAATCAATCAGATTCCAAACTCTCCACCATGGCCAATCAGCTAAGCTACCAACAATAAGTTGTTATATATCACAATGCTATATGGCGAAAAAATGGGTGGATTCTTACCCTCAACTTTAGCAACACGGATAGCTACGGGCCCCGTTCAGACGGACGAGTTCATCCATGGTCGGAACAGAGGAGGGGGAGAGAGACAGCTGCGAGGCGCTGTTATACTCCATGTTGTAAACCATATCATTAACCGTGGTGTGAGAGGTATTAAGAGTCAATGCTGGCGAAAGAGCTGCGGTCTGAAGGTCATCGTAAAATACAATTAATTAAGAGCAGAAATGGTTTAAAACATCTTTCCAATGGTTACTAAGCCAGAATCCATCTTCTCGGTTGAAATTGTCTCTGTGCTTGTATATGTGAATGGCCTCATGAACGAATCTCTCATGGTAGCCAGTTGGTTTGCAAACCAACCGGCTACCATGGAAAGATGTTTTAAACCATTTCTGTTGTTAATTAATTGTATTTTACGATGACCTTCAGACCGCAGCTCTTTCGCCAGCATTGACTCTTAATACCTCTCACACCACGGCTAATGGTATGGTTTACAACATGGAGTATAACAGCGCCTCGCAGCTGTCTCTCTCCCCCTCCTCTGTTCCGACCATGGATGAACTCGTCCGTCTGAACGGGGCCCGTAGCTATCCGTGTTGCTAAAGTTGAAGGTAAGAATCCACCCATTTTTTCGCCATATAGCATTGTGATATATAACGACGTATTGTTGGTAGCTTGGCTGATTGGAGAATATAGAGTTTATTGATAACATTAAGGTAATTTATATTTTAGTTTTTTATTGGTTCACTATGTAGTATTCATTATATATTGTATTGTATACCCAGTTACTGTGAATAGCTCAGATGTGTAGGCCTTGACTTCAACATAGCCATTTCTGTGACCAGTCACTAGCTAATCACTCAGTTATTTCAATGCTAAATTCGCCTAGTTATTTCAATGCTAAATTCTCCTGTTTGATTTGTACTAGGTGCCTCGGTGAATGTGTATGCTCTGACTTTAACATAGCTATTTCTGTGACCAGTTACAAGCTAATCACTCAGCTATTTCAATGCTAAATTCTATGCTAATTCCTTTGTCAAGGGGTGCCTCTGCGGATATGTATGCTTTAACTTAGCTATTTCAATGCTAAATTCTATGCTAATTCCTTTGTCAAGGGGTGCCTCTGCGGATGTGTATGCTTTAACTTTGACATAGCCATTTCTGTGACCAGTCACAAGCTAATCACTCAGCCATTTCAATGCTAAAATTATATGCTAATTCCTTTGTCAAGGCGCTTTGTTTCTTCTCACACAGCTTAAAGGTCGTGATCTGAGCGTGGCTTTTTCACTCCAGCGCTGTCCTACCAGACAGTCTCGTCCCTTCACCTGATGAAGGCCGCTTGTGTTGTGGCCGAAACGTCGTGAGAAAATTATTGTGTTATTTTATTTTATCAATTTATTATTTTATTCTCATTCTACGTGACTTTACCGAAAGAACCAAAGAAGATGAATCCTTGCAGTCACGAAAGCTTTAAATCGAAATGGCTGCTTGTGTTGCAACCGAAACGTCGTACGCTATTATGTTATTTTATTATTGCTTATTTATACGTGACATTACTGAAAAAAACAAAGAGTAATTCCTGCCGTCACGAAAGCTTCAAATCAAGTCAAAATTTGAGATGATTTGTGAAAAGCATTGAATGCAAAAACATAGAGTATGACCTGAGCTTAATTACTCACGCATCGATATATGTTCCTGGAACGCTACTAGGCTGGAAATAAAAAAAGCATTGATACCTATAACAATCCTCTATGTTATTTTACCCTGCATTGCAATAATCTTGTGAACAAGATAAGGGCGTAAAGTAAGGTGAGATGGATGTATTATTCTTATAATTCATACTTTGATAGTGGGGAAAAGGTAATTGTCAGAACGGGAAAACCTATTCTTAATTTCCATGCAGAGCTGGATGTGTTTGTGTCACAATAATTGCTGGGACAACGTTCCGGGCTGCCCCTGCTGAAGCGAAGCACGGGCTATGAGGTTCGAGGGTGCAGGACGGTGATCTTCTAACCCTGATGCATGGCACGAACAAATGAGACCGAATATCGAAATTCGAAGGCATGCGATATCTGTGTTTTAAGACGGAGTTTATTTTTCGAGATAATTTGGGCAAGCAACCACTTGCCATTGTTTAAAGGCACTTACGTCTGGTGCCAAGTTCTTTCTGTCTCATGATGTAAATTGATTCAATCCTGGTGAGTTTTAAACAAGATTTTAGACTTTCTTTTTACTGGGACTATATCTATGTGTTAATCATTCAGTCACAAATGCCTGTGTTTCAAAATGTATCTTAAAACCTATTTATAGGCTTCCACTTATTAAACTTTTAGGTAATTTAATAAATGGATTCTTGAAATACATTAAAAATATTTTTTAAAAATGTATGCTGAGTGTCTGCTGCTTCTCTGTCCTGTACAGCGATTTGAGATCCTTGATAAAAAGCCGCTTTACACATGGAATTATTATTATATTTTAAAGCAAAAATTGGCAAAGGTTATATACTTCATTTTGGATTATGATGATTGATTAAGTATGACTAATGTTTGGCCTGTGCATCATTCTCTAACTATATTTTGGATTATGATTATTGATTAAGCATGACTAATGTTTGGTTTGTGCATCATTCTCTACTATATTTTGCTGGGGGGTTTTTGTCAGTTGATATACACTTTTCTTTTACGGTTGGCCTTCAAAGGGACAAATTTAATCTCAATAAACTTTCACATTTGTTACAATAATGTACAACTCTTTGTCAATGTATTCACGGGGGGAGGGGTGGATGTGGGGGGGGGGGGGTTAGTTGGCCATACTTCACCACGCTGGTCAGGACGGGTTTAACAAACGGGAGGCCCGAGACCGATTCCAATGTCACTCACCACTGACGTTAGCCATGGCAGTTGATCGAACTTGGATTTTACTGGCTTGGCAATGCATTGCGCTAACCAATGAGCGTTTTTACTTGCTTCGGATAAAAAAAAAGACTTACTAAACGCTTTGCCCAACGGGTACCTCGATATGCAGTCGCTTCTTCACTGGTAGATGATAAATCCGGGCAAGTGCACCCACGCGTCCTATCTGGGCCTGCAAACTTCACTTGTGTGTGTACACAGAGCTGTATTGACTGGTGGCTTTAAAGCAAATTGCTGGATAGGGACACAGGCACACTCTGGAAGTTGGAGAGGATTCATAAATAGGGAATGGTTCCCCGCAGCCATTGGTTAAATTACAGATAGGAACTGTAAAGTTTTCCCTCCTCCTCCTCCTCCTCACCCCCACTTCATCACAGATAAGAAGACTTCCACTCAATCTGTGCAACTTTTGGCCGCTGCTGAGGCTGCTTGGCGTGCGACGCCGCTGTCTTATTAAAGGCCCCGGTATCCGCACGGTCAGCGTTTGTGTCGCCTCGTTGAAAGGAAGGAAAAAAGAAACATGTACTCGATATACCGTATTTTTTTTTGTTATCCAAGAGATCGTCGCTGTATCTTAGTCATTGCCCAAACCATCAAGCACATCACCAACGAGTGCACCATGCACGCAGACGCTGGCGGTATTGCTGCAATCAGTAAAGCATTTACTTTCCACCTCGGATTGGTTGAAAGACCTTAACATTCAAATATGACACCATCTATACTTTTCTAGATTTGAAGCTTTCGTGACTGCAAGGATCCATACTCTTTGGTTCTATTCGGTAAAGTCACGTAGGTAAAAAAAATAAAACAACAAAAATCACGACGTTTCGGCCACAACACAAGCGGCCTTCATCAGGCTCTGTTTCACTTACAGCGCAGTCTTCGAGACAGACTGGTCCCTTCACCTGATGAAGGCCGCTTGTGTTGTGGCCAAAACGTCGTGATTTTTGTTGTTTTATTTTTTAACCTACGTGACTTTACCGAATAGAACCAAAGAGTACATCTATACTAATTGTTGCTCACTCCCCCTTCCCCATGCCATACAAAAGAGGAAGAGGTCATAGCCAAACAGTCTTAGCCACGTTGGCGAGATGTTAACTACCTCGCCTGCTATACAGGAGGTCGAGGATTTTATCCCGACCCTGACGCCTGCTGATGCATATTTGGAGTTTACGTGTCTCTCTCCTCGTGGTCGCGTGGATTTTTCTCAGGGTCCTCAGATTTTCCCCTCCACATTTAAAATCGACGTACGTTTTGATTATTTGGCCGCTCTAAATTTCCACGAGATAAGCCACTTCGTTGAGCTATCATTTGTGGCCAGGTCGCTTCTGAAAAAAGGGCTGTATATCTTCTTTGGTTCTTTCGGTAAAGTCACGTAGAATGAGAATAAAATAATAAATTGATAAAATAAAATAACACAACACAATTCTCACGACGTGACTTTACCGAAAGAACCAAAGAAGATGAATCCTTGCAGTCACGAAAGCTTTAAATCGAAAGGGCTGTATAATTACGTGGGCTTAACCCGGAAAAAGAGAAATCAGTTTCGTTTTCATAGATATGACAACTAGCAATTATGGTGACCCCGAAGAGGTCACAGGCCAGGGCATCGCCTCACTGGCATTTGGTACAGACGACCACAATCATTCCCACTTGAGAATCATACTCAGCCACGGCCAATCCGCTGCTGGATGAAAGCCGCCGAATCCGCCGCCAAGCAAATATATTTATTTTTGGGTTGGAATGCAGCAAAGTCTCTTCCGACAGTGTGCCCAAAAAAGTGTTGCCCCATTGCAGACAGTGGCCCCCTTTCTTTTTGGAGTTCTGTAACTTCAGAAGAAGTTTTGCGACGCCATGTCCCGACGGTGATGCACCGCTTTCCGTTGCGAGTTCCAAAGGGAAACTTCAAACGCTAAAAATTGGTGGCATTTCACCGACAGCACAATCTGAATCAAATTAAAAAGACACGAATAATAATAATACAGCTGTGAACAATTGACAGCGTAAGAGAATGGGTGTCTATATTTAAACACCACGCCACACGTTATTGCACGACAAAAAAATACTCACCTTCCAGGGAATTTGCATGCCACGGGGCAAAAGTGTCCCTGCCTCATTATGTTCTATTGTTCTTCCTTCAGCGAAGCAGACTGAGCGCAAGATATATCACTGCGCATGCAGCCGTCGTATAATGCATTCTTCAGAACAATATCTGTCTCTCGATGGTGGGGGGGGGGGGGGCAAATGATGACCCCTATCACAGAGGATTCGTCAACCTTTTTTACCGTTTGATGGATGAGTTGTCAGCTCCTCCACCTTATTAGCCGAGAATAATTAATCGGCGAACAAAACAAACACGTGACGCATTGCTGCGATCCAAGGTGGGGGCGGGGGGGAGTGGGGGGGGAAGTTGGCGAGACCCCCAGATCGTGCTGGGCCGTGACCTAGCCAAGAGATGGCAGGACACCGAGCTGTGTGTTCGTACCTTCGAGTTTTATTCCCTCATATGTGTGGGAATTTCCCGAGCACCCCTCAACCATCCCAATGCAGTGCCCTCCTGTAAAAAAAAAGAAATCCTTGAGGCTCAGTGAAGCTTTCTCCGGATAGATAACCAAAATAATTGCAACGCATTCAAAAGTCAACATTGAGTTTTTCAGTTTGCAACTTGAAAAAAAGAACGGTATGTGTGTCGACCCCCCCTCCCCCGACCAGGATTCGAGTTTGCACATTTCCGATTGAGAGCTGCACGCTCCAACACCGTGCCTCCTGACCGAATGTTGAACACATGATCTTTCTCTCGTTATCCCCGCACCTCCGATTAGCACGGTTGGTTACGTGCGGTGCGAAAAGAAGTTCAACATACGTACATACGTTGCGATTCTGCCTCGTAATGGTCAGTACACTGGACTTTCAATCCAGAGCGGTCGCGGGTTCAATTTTGCACCGTTGAAACAACAGTGCAAGATTAATAAATCCTCCCCCCCCTCCACACGCCTCTGTTGACCCAGCAGTAAGCATGGCGACACTGCAATTATTCAATCGGCAGATCGCGGGTGGTGGGGTAAAGTGTGGGTGCTCCCACATCTTTCAAGACTTCTGGCCACCATTGGAAGAGTAGACCAAATACACTGGAGGGAGGCTTTGCAGAGCTCCGTCGAGCGAAGAGAGTAATTGCACAGCCGCATCTTTACCATTCTTTTTTTTTACGAACATTATTAAACATATAAAACAGATATTGCATTGTGAACGCAGTTTGCAATATATTTTATTATTATGCTTGCATGCATAATTTAAGTAAACAGCCCAAAAAAAGTGCGCACTTCACCAAAAAGAAAAATTGCGTTGGTCGGATCGCTTACAAATAACGTATTTTGACACGACTGCCTCGCAAATAAATGCCCTCTCTGCGCCAGGCTGCTTTTTGTTCGTGGGGATGATATAAGATGATTAAATCAAGGTGCATCGTACAATGAACCGTGCCACACTGCCTCGGAGGAAAAAAAACGCACTTGGCAGACTTTGCAAAAACCAGCGATGGGCTTGCAGCCGGCATATTGAGTTACAGTTCACATCTTACCTTGTCTTGGCACACAAAAAAAATATATATATGTGTGTGTGTGCGTTCTTGCGGAATTTCTAGAAGGGGCGAGAGCTGTACGGAAGTCCCCGAGGGCAGCGCGAATGACGCGAAACAACTTTGGCGTGGCAACTGAATTCGAGGAGTCGATATGAAAGTGACAAAGGAGGTTTTCTGAACTTTAAAAAAAATATATTTTTTTATTGTTGTTGTTGTTGTTGTTGCCCAACTTTGCTCATCCGTGTCTCCGCGCTTCGAACGAGCGACGGCCGGTGCTCGCCCGCCGCTCGTTACCTTTTGTGACGAAACAAACTCCTGAGTCACGTGACTTCTCGGAGCTGACCGTGGTACAACGGTCAGCGCCCCGGGCATTAACATCCAGAGGTGGCCAGTTTGTATGTATGTCTCGTGTCAACGATTCGGAGACAGGGTTTATAGGAGGCGCCTTCTTTATTAACAACTTCCACAGTCTCGTCCACGCACTCTGCACAGTAGCTTAGCCTCGCCTGTACACAACACTAGCTGTCTAACACTGACGGCGCTGACTGAGATCGCCAACTACTTTCCTTCGTAGCGCAACATCTAGCGGAGACGTTTAGCGACGGCAGCGACGAGGCGACAGCGACGACGAGACGAGTCCACTCCCAGAATATATATAAATACGTATGTTGAATTTATTTTGCACCGTACGGAACCAGCCATGCTAACCGGAGGTGCGGGGGAGAAGGACAACAAAACTAAGCACAATAAACGGTTTTAAAGAAATGAGTTTTCAACTTAGATCGATCCGATCTCCCTTTTCGGCAGTTTAAACAACACTGAAAGTTTATGAAATCCCACCCCCACCGCGGCTGTCCGCCCACAACTATATTTTGGTGCACCGCAGTCAGTCAATCAGCAGGTCGAGTTTGGTGAGATACAGTGTGGGTACTCGCACCTCGTCCAACACTTCTGGCATCTGTGTGGAAGAGGAGACCAAATATATATATTTTTTGCCAGTACCTTGTTTTCTTTTTTTTTCACATCAGAAGCCAGTGTGCTCATTGAGCAGACACACCCGACGTCCAACAAAGTGGTGTTCATTTTCACTCAGCCTGGACGGATGGACGTTGACAAAGCGAAGAGAAAAGAGAAAATCCCGGCCTTTGAATCCAGGCGCACGTGGAGGGCTAGAGCGAGCAACTTGGGGGTTTTCGGAATAGAAAATGGTAGGGAAACATGGTCGAGATGCAATGAGGAAAAAGAGGGTCGCAATGAGCGGGACGCATTCGAGAGATAGAGGCGTGGCGCGTCAGCGGAGCAGGCTTTTTGGAGTGACAGCTCCCAAGGGCATGACGTGAACTCGCATTCGTACACCAGCTGGTGGGATGGTATCAGACAGGACATTGACGGTTGTGTGTGGGCAGCAGGGTGTCGTGGCATCGGTAGTGTTGCCCACGATCACCTCTTGATCTTGAATTCAGCGGGATAACAGTGATGATGATGACGAGGATGACGACGACGAAGAGTCGATCCATGTCCAGCATGAAATACAGCAGCGACCCTTCCAAGTTAAAACTTCGTTGCATTTGTAGTGGGTTCGCTTGAGAGACCCACAAATTCAGGAGGCAACAATTTTATTCTACGACCACAACGGGGTAACTACATAGCCAGTAACCAAAACGGGATAACTACATAATCGGTAACCGCCACGGGGTAACTATATAAACGGGTCAGGTCAGTCGGCCTGACCCACGATGCCGAGCACGAAGACCGGAGACCGAGGAGAAGCCGTAGCATGGCGGGTTCGATTCCAGGAGACAGCCCCGATGCAGCCCCGGGACCCCCCTTTTATTCCCCTCAGCGTGGCTCGGCTCCGCCCTCAGATACGCCCCCTTCCAGAACCCACTAGAAGGTTCTTGGTCACCTTCCACGTGTCCTGTGCCTGGCTCTGCCCTTGGCCACGCCCCCTTCTGGAACTCACCAGAAGGTTTTTGGGCCCTATAACGTGTCCCCTCTGTCACCTTTGGCCTATACAGTGGTTCTTAACCTGGGTTCGATCGAACCCCAGGGGTTCGGTGAGTCGATCTCAGGGGTTCGGCAGAGCCCCCGCCACGGAGGTCCGGACACACTTGAATTAGTGTGTAAATTTGTGATGACACACACGGCCCGCTTGGCCATCACTGGCTGCAGATGATCATGCTACACTGCTTGGCCAATCAGCGCTGTGGGGAATTTAGTGCGTTCTCAGTAGTCAACGTGTGACTGTTGTTGTCGTACGTCGTGTGATTTCTTTAATATTTTATCCATACTAACTATGTCGGGCAAAAGAAGAAAGTGGTCGGACGAATATGTACAACATGGATTCTCATGTATCACGGAACATGATGGGAGTGAGCGTCCTATCTGCATGATTTGCAACGCCAAGTTGAGCAACTCTAGTCTTGCACCGGCAAAACTAAAGGAACACTTCTTGAAGCTGCATGGAGACGGGGAATACAAGAACACAACACTTGCTGAATTCAGGGTGAAGAGAGCCAGATTCGATGAAAGGGCCACTCTGCCTGCTCTTGGATTTGTACCTGTTAACAAACCGATCCTGACAGCATCGTACGAAGTTGCTTACCTGATCGCAAAGCAGGGCAAGCCACACACCATTGGTGAAACACTTGTGAAACCAGCTGCATTAAAGATGGCGAATCTGATACTCGGAACAGCGGCCGAAGGTAAATTATCCCAAATTCCCCTTTCAAATGACACCGTCAGTGACAGAATAGAAGACATGAGTAAAGACATCTTGGCTCAAGTAGTCGCGGATCTGATTTCAAGCCCGGCAAAATTCAGCCTTCAACTCGACGAAACCACAGACGTTTCTGATCTAAGCCAGCTTGCTGTTTTTGTACGCTATGTGAAAGACGACATGATAAAAGAAGAGTTTTTATTTTGTAAGCCTCTTACAACAACAACGAAGGCAGCCGATGTGAAGAAGCTTGTGGATGACTTCTTCAGAGACAACAATCTTTCATGGGATATGGTTTCTGCAGTTTGTACGGACGGAGCTCCAGTCATGCTGGGAATAAAGTCTGGTTTTGGTGCGCTAGTAAAGACCGATGCACCACACATCATTGTGACGCATTGTATTCTGCACAGGCATGCGTTGGCAACAAAAACCTTACCTCCAAAAATGGCAGAAGTATTAAAAACTGTGGTGGAATGTGTGAACTATGTGCGAAAAAGTGCTCTGAGGCACCGCATCTTCAGTGAGCTGTGTAAAGAAATGGGCTCTGAATTTGAGGTACTTCTGCTCCATTCTAATATTCGGTGGTTATCCCGGGGACAGGTGCTGAATCGTGTTTTTGCCATGCGTGTGGAATTAGCCCTGTTTTTGCAAGAGCACCAACACTGCCATGCAGATTGCTTCAAAAATCCTGAGTTCATTCTCATTTTAGCGTACATGGCTGATATATTCGCAGCTCTCAATCATCTCAATCAGCAGATGCAGGGTGGTGGAGTCAATATCATGGAAGCGGAAGAACACCTGAAGGCTTTTCAAAAAAAGCTACCGTTATGGAAACGACGAACAGAGAACAATAACTTCGCAAACTTCCCGCTTCTGGACAACTGTGCAAGTAAGATCGAAGATGTGTCTGGAATCGGAGATATTTCTGAATCCACGGAACTGAAGCAAACAATTGCCACGCACTTAGATGAGCTTGCAAAGTCTCTCGACGGATATTTCCCTACAAGAGAGTCATATCCAGCATGGGTGAGACAGCCGTTCACGTTTGCTGTTGAAACAGCAGATGTCAATGATGAATTCCTCGACAAAATCATTGAAATTCAGCAGAGCCAGGTTCAACAGCAACTCTTCAGAACAACAACGCTCTCAACGTTTTGGTGTCGACAAATGAACAAGTATCCAGTTATTGCTAAGAAAGCCCTGGATTTTTTTATACCATTTGTTACAACATATCTTTGTGAGCAATCCTTTTCGAGGATGCTGGACATAAAAACGAAGAAAAGGAACAGACTTTGCTGTGAAAATGACATGAGAGTGGCACTTGCCAAGGTGAAGCCACGCATATCTGAACTGATCTCTCAAAGGCAACAGCAGAAGTCACATTGATTTCCAGGTATGTAATTTGTTGTGAGTTTATGCATTGTGTTGGTTTTATTCTTTGAACAAGGTAATGTTCATGCACGGCTCATTTTGTGTACCAGTAAAAAACATATCTATGTCTTGAATTTGAAAAAAAAATCACATTTTATTTTTCACTAAAGAGGGGTTCGGTGAATGCACATATGAAACTGGTGGGGTTCGGTACCTCCAACAAGGTTAAGAACCACTGGGCCTATATCTCATCACGTGCCCCTGCCGGCCAAACGAGCTACTACGCTCTTGATTGCCCCCTACTCTGCCAGCCCCAGAAACCTCTTCCACGACATCATATACTCTGCTGTCAGAGAGGGCTACCATACCCACTATTCCTCTCTCTGACGGTAGATGACGCTAAGCACCGTAGTGACCGATTATATGTCACTACACATTCACTGAATCCTGTACATCAATGGGAAAATGTAAGAATAGAAGGATATATATTCACCAATAATGTACCATTTTCCTTCTTTCTTATTACCGTTCTGTACCCACAGTGCGCTTTTCTCGTGATTGGCGATACCTTCATCGGGATTCGTGTGACGCAACGAATGTGATGATTGTTGGATTAATTGCTTTGTTACAATGCCACAGTATAATTTGCGTCAAGTCGTGTTTGTAAATAATTCTGTGGTTTAGCAGCAACGTCTTGCAACGAAGTAACAGTCTGTTTAATGGCTATCATCATCACCTCGATGGAAATGAATGCGGTTTTATCACGTGTGAAAGATACGTGGAAAATTGGTAAAAGACAAAGCTTCCCCGAATAGCCTCAATGGACTGTAAGGGACAAGAATTGTTCGCAAGCACCTATGAAGGCCATAATTGCACATGAGGGGATGGGTGGCCAGCACAACACCCGGCCACCTTTGTCTTCCCAGTGGTGCTGTTTACACACCGCACATGACCTCACTTGAGGCTGACTCGACCTAGGGGAGGCTCAGGACCGGTTCAGATAATCGTCACTGGTGTTGGCAGTGAGCAGGAGTCGAACTTTGGCGCTGGATTTGCATCCCAGCGCGCTAACCGATGCACTACCGCTCTCTAATTTATATGTACCAAACAAAGGCACACCATGCAACACTATAAAATATCTGATTCGCAATAATAAAATAATAACTATAACAATAAATCAAGACATGTCACACGTGCCAGTGCAGTATTATAACTACGCATTGCCATTACGGATTGTATATTGTGCGCTATATGCATGGCCTGCTCGTAAGATAATAAAAACCGTAGGCCTATTGGATGCGAACGGTGTACATCAAAAGGCTGCCTGGGACAGACCAAATAAATAAATGAGGGGAGAAGTGAAGGTGATAAATTCATCGATTTTGGCAATGATCTTGATGGGGATTTGGAATCATAATAATAATAATAACACTGGTTCTTTTTTCACCTTGCAACTTGAAAATGTTTAATCTGCTGCACGACCAGCGGACAATGCATTGATTTATGCCTGCTGCGCCAGTGAAGTTATTTTCTACACAAATACCGGGGCAGAGCAGCATGCAATGTCATCGTGCTGACATGCTTCGCTGTGAAGACAGAATAAACGCTTGCCGTCGATATACGGCGAGAAGTCTCGCAAAGTTGAAATATATTTGAAACCCTCACTGTGCCTTTACCCATTTAAACATTTGAGGAGCGCTCTTCCGAGAATTTACATCAGTATAAATCAATACTTAATTACGGACTTGTAAATATTTAACCACTTTAACAAACGACGTTATATTTTGGCATCTGATCCATAATCCGCGTCACTCTGTGAACTTGGTTTACAGTGTTGGAAAAAAGAAAACTCACCGCCACTGGCATCGCTTGCTAATGAGGAGATTGCAGGTTGATACGATGCACGTTTAATGGCGCTGTGAAATAAATAAGATTCAGGGCGATTTTTGTTTTACCCTTCGGCACGATGTGACTCAATTTTTCTTATCAAGTGCTACAGTCTCTCGAAAGCGAAACAACGACTCGTGGCGATCGAAATGCTGGGAATTATGATGCTGGCGTGGTGTAACGGTCAGCACACTCGACGACTTAATGTAAACAATACGACTTGAAACCGCTAGTTTGTTTTACCAGGGAAGGGCCCACTGAGCTATGTAGCTCTTTTTCAGAAGCGACCTGGCCACAAACGATAGCTCAACGAAGTGGCTCGTCGCGTTGAAATGGAAAGCAGCCAGCTACTCTGAAGTCTCAACGCGTGATGTTGATTCTGAATGTGGAGGGAAACACTTTGAGGACCCGGATGAAAATCCACGCGACCACGGAGAGAAAAAGCAAGCCCCAAATATACAACAGGCATCAGGGTCTGGATCGAACCCACGACCTCCTGTATATTAGGCGATGTAGTTAACATCTCGCCACCGCGCTTTGCACTCTAGTGAGTAGCCGGTTCTATCTGCTGGCGTGGAAGGTATCACAATGGAACGTTTCTTAAATCCCCCTCCGCTCCCCCACCACTGCCTCTGTCCACCCAGCTTAATAAATTCATACACCCACAGTTGTTCGGCAGGTTAGCACGGTTGGGGACGTACGGTGCGAAAGAAGTTCAACATGCATACATACATACATGGCAGGTGACGTATGGTCATCGCAGAAGGGTCAATTCAATACCTTTTTCTACCAAGATTGGCATGAGCCATCAATTGCAAGGTTGAACCATGAGCTTTCATTTGCTGGAAGTCAGTCTGTTCGTTGAACGTCCGCTCCTGAATTCCGACAAAATTAGGCTCGTTTTCGCTGACTTTGGAGGGTGGACGTCATAATAGCAACGAGAGGAGAAACCCCGGGGCCTTTTAACACAGTTACATGTTTAAGTGGGACTAAGAATTCCATGCAGGGTTTGAGTCAGCAACTTGGGAGCAGGTTGACTCACTATTATCGGCTAAAACGTGGGTAATCCTATCTCTTTCAAGACATCTGGCCAGCATGGAAGAGTAGGCCAAATTCCCTCCATAAAGGGGCTCTTTAGAGCTCCCTTAAGTGGAGTGCCTTCCGCCAGTAGCAGTGTGAGCAAGCAATTGCAGGGCTGTAACTTTTACCTTTTACGAGTACACAAAAAAGACAAAGATCCCCCGAATAGCCTTCAACAGAATGTTGGGGCAAGTGCTGTTAGCGAGTAGTGCCTATGAAGGCCGGAATGGTACACAACGAGGTGGGTGGCCATCACTACGCCCGACCGCCTTTGTCTCCCCAGTGGCGATGTTTACACACCGCACCAGGTACTCATTTGAGGCTGAGTCGACCTAGGGGAGGCCCAACTGCTACACTACCGCTCCCCACAGTGTACACACAGTACATGTATACGCAGACATCACGGGAAACATTGCAAATGATTTGCAAACCTTTGTAGGTAGAGATTTCCTGCTTGTCGCCTGCACAGACTCATCACTTCCCACTGCATTTCAAATCCTGCAATTCGGACTTTGCTGCCAGGAAACATTGTACTAATGACAGTAGCTCCATGATTTCTATTGAACTGCCAAGGCAGGTGTTGAATTTACATCTTAAATACCCCCACTGTGAAACATGTGACACTAAGTGTAATTGCTTTTGTTTGTTCTCCGGAACACATAATCACACTCTACAGAAATGACTGCTGCATAATATTTCCTCGGTTTGAGGGTGGCTCAGGCTGACACCATGTTTGGATTTAATTTACATGGAAATTAAATGTATTATTCTCATTTGGAACATAAGTTACCTAAATGCATTTGGCCAACTTTGATTTCCGCACGCACACTCTTAAGATGTGAACGTTTCATATAGCTATTTGCAGGCCGTATAAAATGCGCGAAAATTTGACTTGCACGTGACGGGCATCATCACCCCCTCCCGACTGGCAGACCCACGCTCCCTTGGCAGGCCAGGTGCCGAGTCACCATGTGCCACGCAGGGACAGCTGCCACTGGTGGGCAGTGCCGAATGATCCTAACAGCAAAAGTAGCCATATATGTAGTAGCTACATGTGTAGTAGCTACATGTGTAGTAGCTACATGTGTAGTAGCTACATGTGTAGTAGCTACATGTGTAGTAACTACATGTGTAGTAGCTACTACTACATGTAGTAGTACATGTAGTAGTAGCTACGGGCCCCGCACGTTTAAGGGCCCCGCGCTAAATGCTTTCATTGTATCAATTCCGGTTCAGTGATTCTGCACTTGCTCTATTACTATAGTACTATACCGCCTTCAACTTTTATGAACGACTGGGCGTTTAAGGTTAGCGATTTGTCGTATTATCTGGCTGTATAGCAAATGAAAACATACAATTACTTTACTATGCAGGTAAAAAAATGCGTGTGTTATTTAATATTTACGTTTTTTTAAATGTAGGGCCCCTTTATAACATCACGATACAGGCCCCACACTAGCTTCGTCCAGCACTGGGGGGGGGGGGGGGGGGGCGGTCCCCTTTAAAATGCATTGAGATGAGATGTGAAGCGCTCTGATATGCCCTGTGCACGGGAGGGCGCTGATCAAAAAAAAAATTGTTATTGCCATCATTGTGATGTTATTAGGATTTCGTCCTTTTGGTGGTTATAGTTCCCACGTAAAGAAGCGACGATGTTTGCCGTAATTAAAACAGAGATTCGCCGCGCGGTGTGATGTAAATTTTGACGATACGACAATTGTTGAGAAAATCAGATTCTGTTCTTGTAATTGTATTTCACAATTGCTTCAGTTATCCAACTGCAGATCACTCAACGCCAGCTTTCCCCGAGTCCCATGATCAATGCAACTTGACAAGCTATAATGCGTATAAAGCACATTGCTGGCAGTTTCAAAATAAACACTGATTTAATGGGTAATGGCTTTTAATAAGAAATGTAATTGCTGTGCTTTTTTGTTATCTTATAAATATTTTGTCAGGAAATATGATATGAAAAAAAAACAATACTTGATCCACGTTAATGCTATTTCACAAAACAGATGATTATTCACAGTTCTCATTTTTTTGGATAACACGGTTAATAAATACTTCCATATTTTAGATTTTAAGTTTTCGTGACTGCAAGGATTCATACTCTTTGTTTTTTTTCGGTAAAGTCACGTAGGTTAAAAATTTAAATAATTTAAATCACGTTTCGGGCGCTTGTGTTGCGCCCGAAACGTCGGGCACCTCTACTTATGTACCTCCGTGACTTTACCGAAAGAACCAAAGAGTATAGAAAATTTACACTTACGAACACATCGACTTACGAATATACCACTGGAACCTAACTCGTTCTAAGTAGAAGAGTCTCTGTACACGTTTCGCTCGCTCTATGTGGTAGTCGTAGATGCATTCCAAAAAAATGAACGCACGAAGCAAAACCTCACGAGACAGCTGCCTGTCGAGCAGGGCACACAGTCCACACATTATACACAATGCAGTGTCTCTGTTTCTCTCTCTATATATACATTATACACATATTATACACATTATACACACATTATACACATTATACACACATTATACACAATGCAGTATCTCTGTTTCTCTCTATATATACACATTATACACACATTATACACATTATACACAATGCCGTATCTCTGTTTCTCTCTATATATATACACATTATACACACAATATACACATTATACACACATTATACACAATGCAGTATCTCTGTTTCTCTCTATATATGAATCTGTGTGCATCTCTGTATGTATATCTATGTGTATCTGTGTGTATCTCTGTATATATCTCTGTATGGATCTATTTTGGTATGTATCTGTGTGTGTGTGTGTCTATTTTGCACAAGCTTCGTGGCGACGTCACCGCCACGTAGTGGCGAACGGCTGGTGTTATGTTAAGTTAAGTTATCTGTATATGTTAAGTTATGTATATGCTAAGTTATGTTAAGTTATCTGTTTATGTTAAGTTATGTTAAGTTATGTTAAGTTATCTGGATATATGTGTCTCTGTGAGGCAGCTGGCTGCCGTGGATAAAAACCGTGGCAAATGATATCTGATCTGGTCCTGGTCTCTCCTTTACCAACTCGCTTTGACCAGCGTGGTGATGTTTGGTCAAACAAGGCCTTCATCCAGAAGTTGATTGACCAGAGGTTGAACATTACTGCTGCTTACTACGTATATTGCCAAATTACACTATTTTCCTAAAGTATTAGAAATGGTCTCTCTGTGATTCTCATTTTCTCTGCGCATAGCTGCCTGTGGTGGACACTGGCCATTGTGGATACTCCCCATAGTAGAAACTGGCCGTGGTGGCGAGATGTTAACTACCTCGTCTTGTCTGCAGGTAGTTGTGGATCCGATTCCGACCCTGACACCTGCATATTTGGAGTTTGTATTTTTCCCCGTGGTCGCGTGGATTTTTCTCCAAGTCCTGCGGTTTTCCCCTCAACACATGAATCAACATCACGCGTTTAGAGTATTTGGCTGCTATAAACTGCAACGTGATGATCGGCCACTTCGTTGAGCTATCACTTGTGAAAGCCAGGATAGAATCTGAAACATAGCTATGTAGCTCAATGGGGCCTTACCTGGTAAAATAAAAAAAAAATATTATCGAGTTGAATGGACACTGGTGGCATTTACCATCCCAAGTGGTAACAGATCAACCCTCTTGAGCTCGTGGGCTGACAGTGTAGGAAGTTGTAAAACTCAAGATCTATTTTTGTAGTTGCATGGAACGTGGCCACTAAACTCGTGTTAGGCCCAGTAATAAACGTTGTCAATGTGAGGCATAAACGAGTTCCAATGTAGCTTGGTGTGTCTGTTATTTCCATCCATTGTAAAATGCTTTAATTTTAGTTACTTAATTAAAATGCATATTTCATTCAGGAATAATCTTAATTAAAAGGTAATTTGAAGATTTGCTATAATGCCTTTGTGAAATATTCATAACTTGCAAACAAGGTCCCACACCAAAAAAAAAATCCCTTGATCGCACCCATGCAAATTCATCCATTACCCACCAGTGGTACTAATTAGCGCGGCTGAAATTACGCAGCTTTTAATTTGGCTGTGCAAGCGTAGTGATGTGAAATTTCCTACATTGGATCTAACCCAATAGGAACAATGTCTCATCCATCAGCAGTGCGTAACACGGTTAGTTTTCTTTAGATGTCTAGGAAATGTAGTGTCCTCAAACTCTCTGGTATGTAACCCTGAGTGTATACATTATTTCCCCATTGGGTAGATGCAAAAAGGTTAAGGTGCAACCCTGGATAATGCCTTACTCATGCCCCTGCTGCTGGAAGAACTTCACCTATTGCATGATTTATTTTCCTTTTGGGGAAGTCTTAATATTGACGAATGCGTTGAGTTCCATTTGTTTGGTTTAATCAACAGTTAAACGTGGTGCACTTTGCTATGCGTCCTGCGAGAGATACGTGTCACATTCACATTTCTTGAGCTGAAATTGTTTAAAAAAACAAGTGAAAAAACAGTTTTTATGTGATGGGAATGTTATTGTCTTCTTCCTCAAGTTATTTGGTGACCACACTGAGAAAATCAACTCACGACACACGAAGAAACGGATTTAATCACGGGTGGCTCAAACCCAGATTTTAACCCAAGATGTCCGTGGTGCCAGCTAGGTATCTCTTAGCCCCGAGCCACCTAGCCACATCGTCCAGGGAAACCATTCTAAATCGCTAGCGGGTAAGCACTTCCATAGATCCAAACACTGGTATAAATCGGGCCACTGTGCAATATCTGCGGAAGGGAACATTTCCATTTGGAGCAAGCAAAAATAGTGAATTCTTAATATTTACTGGGAACTCAAGTTGGCCATGAAAAGCCCATGCATCCTCAAAATAATTTAAAATTATATATGCTGCATTCAACATGGAGAATATTGTTTTCACGTATATGAAATATTATTGGGAGTGACTTACACTAATTCTAGCCGCTCTACGGTAGGTTTGTGCTTGCTGGATGTTGCTGAAGCTTTTTGGTGAGCACGCTTGACTTGCGATCCAGGTTCGATCTTCCGGAGCGACAGTTGAAACGACGGCAGGGTTTCTTAAATCTGCCCGCCTCTATCTACCCAGCAAGTAAACATGGAGATAATAAAACGGTGAGTCGATCGGTGGGTCACGCGCGATGGTTAAAGTGTGGGTACTCCTACCTGTTTGAAGACCTCTGGCCAGCGTGGAAGAGTAGACCAAAATACCCGAGAGGCTTTCTAGAGCTCGATCAAGTGGAGGCCTGTTCACTGGAAGTGACGTGAACAAGCAATTGCACGGATGCACCTTCATGTTATCTGAAATCAATGTTTATCTTTGGTGTTTTTCGTGATCATTTAATTCAAGTAAAAAAAAATACATGACTTAATATTTGGCGTCAAACACAAGTTAACCGAAGTAGACAAATCTTACATTTTAACAATTAATCTTTATTTTGGGTAGGCTAAAACTGCATTGCTTTGCTACTGGAAGAACGGTGGAGATGCTCAGCCCAGAAACAGTTGGATTGTCAACTTTCGTGCAAAAAAAAAGTTGGGTTGAATGCACTATATACACAGTGGAATGTTTCATCCCACGTAATAAACGAAACTTGACGTTTCACTGATCTGTATCCGAATGCATCTCGACAGCGGAGGGGAACCGTATCGTGGCAATAAAGAGCACAAACAGTCATACGGAGCCTCATCCAATAATGAGTGTCATTAATCAAACGGCACTATTTATAAACATCTCATTAGCCGTTTACTCGTCCGTGTGTACTTCCCAAAGCGGTGGTTGCGCGTGACCTTTCGTGCACGGCAACTCGCATTGCGAGAGCTCTTCCGTCTTGAGGAACGTGAGCCAATGGCTTTTCGGATTTTTTTTTAACTAATATCATTTTTTTTTCCGTGCTCGGGTGGTAATCGGGAATACAAAAAAATAACAAGAGTAGCAGCAGCAACAACGATAATAGTCATAAGACAAAAACTCACTGGATATAGACTCCCATATATATCGTTTTTTGCTGTTATTAAATCCGACAGTGAGCGTCTGCAGTCATGGCGATATCTTCTGATTTACGTTGCCGGGAGTTTCTTTGTGTTATTATTTTTGTTTCGCGTGAGTTATAAAATCTAAATTTTGATTTAAAGCTTTCGTGACTGCAGGGATTCATATTCTTGGTTCTTTCGGTAAAGTCACGTAGAGGGGAAACAATAAAATAATAAAAATATGTCATCATCACCTGATGATATATTGCTTGTGTTGCAGTCGAAACGTCGTGAGAATTGTATCGTTTTATACGTATATTATTTTATTGTTTCCCTTCTACGTGACTTTACCGAAAGAACCAAGAATATTATAAAATCTAATTGATATTTTTGTGCGTGTACAAGACCATATTTAACGCTCGCACGGATATGGGTGTTTTGTTGAACATTAATATTCCCCGCTAGTCGTTCGCTCGGTGGATCATAACGCCGCAGGATCGCGAGAGGTTGCAGCAGCTTGGGCAGGCCTTCATCCAGCAGTAGATTGACCATGACTGATGATGGTGAGATGTTGTTTAAGTTCAAGTTTAAGTACAGGGTTTTGTATAATCATCTCTTCCAGTGTAGTTGTCTTCGTTCTATATGCGGGGCACAAGCACTCGTGTTTGAATGCGTTTTGTTCGTGCCTATCACTCGCAGTCACATATCTGGTTAATGATTGGGCCATCTGCATACTCACTCGCTTATTTTGTTCATTACAATTTCGGAAAATAGCAGCCTTAATTATGTCGAAACAATTTTAAAAATGACGGTTACAATTAGGCAAAGTGCCCATCACATTTTGGAACTAGCTTAAATTTCAATTAAACGGGAATACGACCATCGTCGTTTTATTATACATAACTCGACATCCCGGGTTTCATCATGAATGTGCATCACACGATATGCAAGTGATTCGGAACGTTAATAAATGGTATGCCAACCGTAGATTCGTTTCCTTTTTAAAAAACGTCAAATATTATAAACACGCGAAAGAAATGTGCTGACATTTTTCATCCCGCAAAATATCCCCAAAAACATAAAAAAACGCACGCTTTTCTCGCAATAGTGGAGCGCACTGCACTTGCGATCCAGAGTTCGCCGGTTCAATATCACGGCACGGCAGTCGAAACGGTGGTGCAAGTTTTCAGCCAACAGAATAACACAGCTATAGCACAGTTAGTCCAGCAGCACTTCGCATATGGTGGGATAAAGTGGGGGTGCCCACACGTCTTCCAAGACTTCTAATCAACGGGGAAGAGCAGGCCAAAGACCCTTTACACAAACTAAATTGTTTTACATTTTTATTTTATTTTACCGAGTAAGGCGCCACTGAGCTATGTAGCAATTTTTCCGAAGCGACCTCGCCACAAATGATAGCTCAACGAAGTGGCTTTATCACGTGGAAATGTATAGCAGCCAAATAATCTGCACGCGTGGTGTTGATTCTAAATGTGGAGGGGGAAAAAAAAAACAGGGGACCTGCAGAAAAAAATCCACGCGACCGTGGGGAGAAAGACACGCAAACTCCACATATACAGCAGGCATCAGGTTCGGGATCGAACCCACGGCCTCCTACGTACCGGGCGATATAGTTATCATCTCGCCACCGTGTCGAAAGGTCCCCAAAGTGGAGGCCCTTCTATCAGCAGTGGCTTTAGCGAGCAGTTACAGGGCTGCACCTTATCGTCCATTGGCCATAGAAGAAATTGGTGACAACTTAGGCAGCAGAACATTAGTCGTACTGATTATTCACGTGACTGATAAAAGTGAATTATATGACAACCCACTCATGGAAACTGGTCATTGCATAATTCAACGTTGTTGGACACTTACAGATATTGGAACAACTAAAGTTACGTCAGATAATTTAGCACAGATCAGCAAAAGATCTGGTCTGGGCTCATGAAATATTCATAGGCTTCATGCACTGCCTATTGACTTGAGCATCACCACACAAAAAACGCCCAAATTGCTTATCGAATACTGATTTTATATTTGGATTCAAGATCCTTCCAAACAACCAGATATAATATGTCATAGAGCTCGGTTGACAAGCAAAACTTTAAATGTTTATCCCCAAAATATGAGGTTTTCATGTTTTTTTCAAGTTTTTCGATTTCCAAGTTGCTGTGTGAGCGTGGACCCGTCGCTAGTTTAGTCAAACGTCAGCTCTGTAAACATCCCAGAACATAACCAGAACGTCTCGCAGTCATCCACTCAGTCATGAGTGTCTGTACCTATTGGGTAATTTATACAATACTAACTTTACTACCCGGCTTCGCCCGAGACTTGGATTCTTGTCTTGGATTAATACACGGCCTACGTGGAGGATTGGGAGGGGGGGGGGGGGGGGGTGCGTGACGTCAGCAGGCACCCTGCGTGACGCTGCCGCATGCGGGTGACATCACAGATGTGACGTCACCGCTCACTTGCCGTGCAAAATATATCCATTATTGCGCCCTCCCCGCCCCCCAAAATACAAAAGTCAATTTTTATACTTTTTTGCATTGTGTACAATCTGGAAGCTACCCACATGCCAAATTTCAAGTTTGTTGAATGTTGGTAAGTATGCTAAACATTTCGAACAGACACACATATTCACAAATTTCCCTTTTTTATATATATAGATAGAGAGCTAGCCATGCTCTCTAAACATCCCAGAACATAACTAGAACGTCTCGCAGTCATCCACTCAGCTATGAGTGTCTGTACCTATTTGATAATTCATAGCCATGCATCTTACACACAATGAGCATTGTATCTCACGATCGTTAGAATCTATGTCTTCTCAATCTGATCAAGGGTAAATGAATGAGATTAAACCATTGCTTTTTTGTTCTCCAAATGATGCACGAGCTAGATACGCGGTGTTTTGGCTGTGGCAGTTTTCTTATTATTAAAATTTCACTTCCTTTAGTACTGCTAATCCTACATAATAGACCCCCCACCGCCTACACATTCCACAAGGAATGACTAACCCCATATCTGCATTTGTCATCTACATGCTAAATTCCTCTGATGATATGTAAACTCCTTTGTCAAGGCGCTCTCCTCCTCCCACCCAGCTTAGAATACACTGCCTAGCTTAGCAGTGTTCATTAAGACGCTGTCTTTCCGACAGCTCTGTTCGTCACCTGAGGACGGCTGCTTGCGTTGTGGCCGAAAGGTCGTGATAATTTTATTTAACAATGTTTATTTTTATTATTTTATTATTTCCCTTCTACGTGACTTTACCGAAAGAACCAAGAATACGAATCCCTGCAGTCACGAAAGATTTAAATCGAAATATTGAACCGTTAAAACAAAATAAACTATTCCTGAATCGTATCACAGCCCTAAATTGTGACAATTCAAAGATTGGCAGCAGTGTGGTGCGGTGGTAGCGCTTGTGGCTCGCAGCAAGAAGTACCTGGGTTCGACTCCCAACTCGAGTGCCTTCCTGTGTGGAGTCTGTATGTTCTCTCCCTTGTTCTGCTTCGCTGTCCTCTGGGTTCTCTGGTTTCTTCCCGTAGCTTAAAAAACATATAGCCTTAACAGACTGCAGGGGCAAGTGCTGTTAGCGAGCACCTATCAAGGCCGGAACGGTACACGAGGGGGTGGGTGGCCAGCAACCACGCCCGACCGCCTTTGTCTCCCCAGTGGCGACGTTTACACCACACCGCACCAGGTACTCATTTCAGGCTGAGTCTACCTAGGGGAGGCCCAGGACCGCTTCAGATAATCGTCACTGGTGTTGGCCGTGAGCGGGAATCGAACCCGGGTCGCTCGAAGCTACCCACATGCCAAACACAAAAAGCACACACACACGTACACATACAACGTAACTAGTGTTGCCCAAAAAATGGCAATGTTGAGAAAATATGACCTGCATATTACTAATATGGAATTTACACGTAAAAACAAAACATCGTTTCCTGCTGTGAAAACTTGGCAAGGCTCTTCTGAAAAGTTAGTCTTGGGACTCGGCGAAGCTTTCCTGGGCGAACAAGCTTGATCATCGTAATAACAAGGTAATAGTGAGCGGTGCAAATTTTGACACCGATATGAAATGCGCCACTGTAATCACAGTCACCTTGCCGTATAGATAGATGGACGCTGAGCGGCTAAACATTGCGAACACCACGGGAAACTCAGCCCTGACCAAAGTGACCTCGTTCAAAGGGGGAAGGGTGGGAGGTGGTGGGCATGACACAGTTCAATGTGAACAGAAAAAAACGTTCAACGAAAGTTGAACAACATCATCTAATTTTTATGCAGCGTGCATTCTGCTCTCAGCCACCGTGTACACGACGCCATGCGTGGTTGTGGCCGTTCGTCAAAGTGGCTAAACTTTGATGAAAGGTGGTCGCGCGCTGGTGTTAAATATCCGTATTGACATTTTTTTTAGTTGACTTGAATCCTCCAGCAGGTGGGGGGGGGGGGGGGGCAAGGACTCAGCAGCCCCCGTGCCCCCCACCCCTCTACCAACACCACAGGGATGGTCACATTACAACATTTGAAAGCAGGGAGGCACATGGGCGTCAGGTTCGGGATCGAACCCACGCGCTCCTACATGCCGGTGGTCGGTGGATCGGTCAACTTACAAAAGGCGTTGCGAAACTCCCTTCCTAGTGGCCATAGAGATCGCTACCCCGGCTTTCCAGCAAAATGCGGTACAACAAGGTGCGCACGGACCATTGTCCGTACCTTCTGTGTGGGATCGAGCGTTGCCCCCTCGCACGCGTGGGCTTTCGTCTGGGTTCCCTCCCACGTGCATAATAAACGATCACTAGTTGGGCTGACAACATCTCGGGAACTGCATAAAAATTGTTGTTGGCGTCGGCGAGTCGGCTGGCAGCCTTCCGGCTGGTGTCTGCGATTGCTACTCGGTGACTGCCAGGTGCGATTCACCGTACAAAACACCGAGCGAGTTCACGTGTTTTTATTTTCGAACAAAAAAATTAAAGGTGAAAGCGTCTGCTAAAAAAAAAAAAGAGTTCGACTCGTGACAATTTCGTAATTGGAAAACTTCATTCTCGTTACGCTCCCCGAGAGGAGATGTATTTTTTTTTTATCCACGTCGAAATTGACGTCGCTCCCCACGTAGATGCGAAATTCAAAGAAGGTGAGCCTCCCCCCCCCACCCCCCCCCCCAACACTTGAAGGGCACTCAATAAGGCAGTGTCGAGGATGGATCGCACGCTCTCCGTGTTTAATTTAGCCATGAATCCACGCCACAGTTGGCTCATATCTCATGAACATTAGTTCGGGGATCTTTAGTGTCTGACCCCAGCTGGTGTAATGTACAGGGTTCAAAAGAGCAATAGGTCATAGATATCCCCTACCAACCTCGGCGCCTCACTTTAAACCCCTCTCCCATCCACCCGTCATAAGCACCTCCCCCGCCACCACCACAAAAACAACCTGCAAAGAAGCTTGAAAAAATTCGTCAACAAACAGCTGCCCTAGAGGGAACAAAAAAACTTCGATTTTTTTTTTTTAAATGATAATAGTAACGAAGCATCGTTGTGGAACCTTGAGCAATCAGCAATTTTGTGACTTGCGCCCAAGCGCCACTGCCTCCGACGTAGCGTCACGTAAACTAAACCAACAAAAAAAAAGACAACCACGTTCATCCCGAACACAGGTGAGCGGAGTGTGAGCTGAGGCTGCTTGCGTGAGGTTGCATCGTTGAGATGGCCAATTTATCGGTGCGGAATAATCTCTAATCCAGCTCAACAAAGCCCCATATTAACCGAGCATTCAATAATTCGCGCGAATTTAAAGCAGCATAATTGGTATGCCGTGATGTTTCCTTTGCTTTTGTGTGTGTGCGTTTTTTTTAAGGTGTACTAATGTGTCATTTTCACAGTGGCACACAGCTCCTGATTTATGCTAATTGGTGCTTTTGGGCAGAGCCTTTTCAGCTGCAAGATAATCACCACTCTCATTCGCTGGCCTGGATTCTGTCAGAGCCACAATGCATTTACTGCGACATCTGTGGGAATTCTATACCAATTAATGACAAATCTCGTACCTGCAATTACATAAGTCACCGTGATAAAAGCCAAAGCATCATCTCCCAGGGTTAGGGGAAAATATATAATTCTTCCAGCATGTGACTGCCAGCGTCCGTCATCTGTTCTGTGGGGCTGATGGACCTTTTAATCTTTCACAACCACCACTTAAATAGCGGTAAATCCATATGTTTGCAGCGCCGTAATGTGCACACACTGTAATTTTAGCCCCACCAGAAGCAGATTGAGTAATAAATGTTCAGTGTTAATTAATGCATTCCATCGTTAATAATAAAAAAAATGGATGGCGCTGCTAACGCAGCGACTGGGGGTGATGGGCTGTGTGAGGGAGAGCTCGTGGAAGGTGAAATTGCCTGAGCGGAGCTTTCTCTTACTAAACTCCCGGCATCGTTGCTGCACTAACTCGAACCTCCGATTTTGTCCTCACCTCACCCCCCCCCCCACCTCCGATTAGCACAGTTGGCTACGTACGGTGCGAAAGATGTTCAACATACACACATGTTGTGCACGGGGCTTAGCTGCAGCCCGCAGTGGCAGGGCCTTGCGCAGATGATCCCTGGTCCAAGCAGGCCTGGAATATATCGAGTGAGAAATCAGGCTCTGCCTTTGCGTCCCAGGCAAGCAATCGATAAGTCAACAACTTTAATCAAAACCTGGTGAGTGCCACGCTTAGACTGAAGCTGCATTTTTCAGCTCGCGAATGGAACACGCTGTACGCGTGATGGCGATACCAAACAGCACGGCACCGGTGCTGAAGATGGAGGCAAAGGGGGGGGGGAGGGGACCCTGAAATAGCTCGCTCGCGCCACTGCTGACGGAAGGACCTCCACTTGAGGGAGCTCTGGAGCGCCCCTCTGTGAAACGGTATTTGGCCTCCTCTACCATGCTCGTCAGATGTCTCGAAAGAGGTAGGCTTACCCACGCTTTTCCCCGCGACAGTCAGTCGACTTACCGACCGATGAACTGCGTTTGGCCTTATTATCCTTGCTGGCTGCAACGTTTTAGAAGAGGTGTGGGAGTAGCCACACTTCACCCCACCACACGCCACCTGCTGATCGACCGATCGGCCGACTGCGGCGTGACTATTTATACTGGGTGAGACACAGGTGGGGAGGAGGATTTATGAAACTCGCTTCAACTGCCATGCCGGGAGACCACGCTGACGACAGCTGCATTGTAAGTGCACGGTGTTACTCGTTAAAGCACAGCAGCGTTGTTGTACATACACATGCGGTCTAATATGTAGCAATTCTTAACAACTTATTATTATTTTGGCTTAAAAAAATAAACATTTTAGCAATTTGAACCTTTCTACGTGACCCAAAGAATAACCTTAAATTATGGTTCGTATTTAAATTATATCTAACATTTTGCCAACCTATAAAGCAACACATATATCAGCACCGTTTTAATTAAAACAAATAATTGCACCCTCTAATTAGGAAAGCCTATGCAGTCTGGAAAAGGGGAAAGCTCCTGGACCAGATGGAATCACTGTAGACATCAGCTGCCAAGATGAAATCGGCGAAACCTTTTAGGAGCACAGCAATTATAAAAAAAAACCTCAATCGTGGAGTGATGCCTCCGTTGCATTCTTACGTTTTAAAAAAAGGGAGTCGTTTGTATCTGAAACATTTCGTGACCATGAGGTTCCGATCACACCTATGCAATACTCACACAAATCATGGAGGGTGATGCTGCGTTGACAGCGGGTGCACATGCACAGATAACAAAAACAAAAAAAATCTCGCCACATCCATCAATACCACTGTGGCTGGCCTTAAAAAGAAAAATAATAAAACAGGCGATGTTGTGGACAATGCCCTTCTTGATGAGCTATGAAGAAGCGCCGTTGCCCAAAAACATTGCCAATTGGATATTTTGTTATTTTTTCGGCCATGGATATTGACAAATGTGCTGAGATTTTGCTTATATGCGCACATGCGAATTGTTGACAACAGAGCTTTGGGCATAATGGGAAATTTATGGGCCAAACAACCGTAAAAGTAAGATCAATTTAGAAAAGGTTTTTCGATGATCGACCTAATACTTACTGTCAATGAGATTCAAGGAAAGACAAATTATTTTCCGATACTATTATGCCTGCCTTTTGTAGATCATGTATTTAATTTAGTTGATTCGATGTGAAGTAATACATGTATCAAATCTGTTACGAACCAATTCTTGAGTAAAAAAATATTATAATACGTAAAAATGTTCACTGCTACTCAGAAGAATTGAACAGTTAGCCTGAGATTGCAGAAAGTATCAACATATAAATCAAAGGAGGAGTTCTACAATGAGATGTGTTCACACCAAAGCTATTAGAGGATTTTCGTTAAATTATCTCTGAAATGTTTGATTTGATAAATAAAAACATCGCGTAAAAGAAGACAGGATTAGCCATATCAGATGTGCTGATGACACAAAAATTGTAACGACCACTGAAAATGTAAGATGGGAATGTACTGAAGATGTTAATAGAGGGCAAAAAAGTTGTGTTCCAGATTAATTTGGGCAAATTGTTTCGTACAACACATGTTCTGAATAAGTCAAATTAATTGTTGGAGGGACACAACTGGAAAACGCAGCAGGAGTGTGTACACCTCGGGCAATTATTGAGCGTGGATTGCAATCAAAATAATGAAATAAAGTGGCCAAGGAGAGAAGGGTGGAGAGTGCTTTTGTAAAACGGCATTTCATTACGAAATCCGGCAAACGGAACGTGCCAACAGAAGAATGTCGTTTTTTGGTCGATCGCTGCACACGACAAGGATCAGAAATATTTACACTGACAAAGTGGGACAAGATCTGGACAAGAAGTCAAAGAAATGCGCCGAGAAGCTCGGCTTTTTTTTTTGACCGAGTGACAGAGAGAGAGAGAGAGGAAGACACGGATGAGAAAATAAACACACAAATGAGTGACTAGTTTAACACGTAGGCTCTCGCGTCTCCCGGCCCCAAGCCCAGCAGCCGCAATTGGCTGCTGGGCTTGGGGCCGGAAGACGTCGCTCGAAGGGACGTGACTGGTGGTGGGATGGTAGCTAGAGGAAGCACACGAAGGAGAGTGAGAGAGGATGACAGAGAGAGAGAGTACGAGAGAGAGATGCACGATGATGGCATGGGTAGGCCTTCATCCAACAGTGGAAGATTGGCCGTGGCTTATATCGACAATGATGAGCGTAGTACTAACGGAGTGTGTGGTTCGCGAAGAATGTTCCCGAATAAAGAACCCAAGCTCTATCAGCAATCTCGCATGCCTCCCACTACACACATATACGGTACAATAATGTGAACATTACTATTTACGTAAAATGTATCTAATTTATTCATAACATTTACGTTGTTTATATTGTTTGTTTTATGAATCACTAGCTTAACTACCCGGCTTCGCCCGGGACTTGGATTCACCACACCCGGCCGCCTTTGTCTCCCCAATGGCGATGTTCACACACCACACCAGTTACGCGTTTGAGGCTGAGTCGACCTAGGGGAGGCCCATGACCGGTTCAAATAATCGTCACCGGTGGTGGCCGTGAGCGGGAATCGAACTAGGGTCGCCGGGTTCGTAGGCGCAGTGCGCTAACCACTACACTACAATGCGTTACGCTTCCACATGCGCGGGTCACGTGACAGATTTGACGTCACAGCTCACTTGCCGTGCAAACAAAATATGCATTATTGAGCTCCCCCCGCCCCCCAAAAAAACCCAAAGTGTATTTTTATTATTTTTGCATGGTGTACAGTCTGGAAAGTACCCACATGGCAAATTTCAAGTTTGTTGCATGTCGGGAAGTACGCTAAACATTTTGAACAGAGACACATATTCACAACTTTGCCTTTTATATATATGGAGATGAACACACATTTGTGGATGATTAATTGCTGCGGACAAATTATTGTCGATTCTTCGAACACTCGGTAATAAAAGCGTGGAGGTCGGACATGCTAATACCATTGCAAATGTATATTTTAATTTCAAGGTGGGAATTTGCTTCAATGCAACACGCGAGACCCCTTGCTTTTGTGAGCATAGGGGTCGATAATAATTTAAATTAAAGGCAAAGCATTAGCCCTGCAATAGCTCGGTCACGCCACTGCCTTGCTGATGTGGCCTCCTCCACTCGACAGGGGCTCTTGAGAAAACACTTTTTGGACTCCTTCTTCCACACTTGGCACGCACATCTTGGAAGAAGCGGGATTACCCACACTTCACCCTACCAAACGCCACCTGCCTATCCACTGTGCCGTACCCATTCATACTGCTGGGTTCACAGAGGTTAGGGGGGGGGAGTGGTAATTTATGAAACTTACTCCATTGCTTCAGCTGCGTTTAGATTCTAGATTTGAAGCTTTCGTAACTGCAAGGATTCATACTCTTTGTTTTTTTTTCGGTAAAGTCACGTAGGTAAAATAAAATGAATGAAAACAACTAAATTAAATCACGACGTTTCGGAGGCAACACAAGTTTCAGTCTTCAGGTGGAAGTCACAGCAAAATATCTATTTTGTCACAGCAAAATAGCAAACATAGCTATTTTGCTGTGACTGTTCGACCTGAAGACGGAAGCTTGTGTTGCCTCCGAAACGTCGTGATTTAATTTAGTTGTTTTCATTTATTTTATTTTACCTACGTGACTTTACCGATAAAACCAAAGAGTATGCGTTTGGATTGTTTACAGTATGTGGCTGCTATAAATTCCCACGTGAAAAGCCACTTCGTTGAGCTATCATTAGTGATCTAATAGCGCAGTGGTATATACCTGGTCAAATAAAGAAAAATAGTTTCGTTTTATTTGTATATATTTGATTAGTAAATTGCTTGTGATACTTTGTACTCCGATCGTCTTGAATCTAAAATCCGATCGTGTTTTTCTAATGTGTGTTGTTGTAAAGTTCTGACCCCGTCCCTGCTAGACATCTGTGATAAAAAGAGCTTAATAGCTCATCGGATTCTTTCTGCAGTCCAAACAAAGACTCTGGTTCTGCACCGCCACATCGTGAGATTGAACAGGCGACCTCTGCATTGCAAGTCCAGCGTGCCGACAAACACTCAGAGACATGGCTTTATTATTTATCATTCCGTTTGTTGTTAAGCAGGAAAAAAACTGTGACGGCGTATGTTAACACATTTTTATTTCATCGCATTAAGCAGGTATTGCAACGATGGAACTAACGTTTTTTTTGTTTATTATCATGATGCGGCTTGATTGATATTCTCGCTGTATAAGCCATGATCTCAAAATGTTGATTTCATTGACCCGACTTTTGTTTGGTTTGGTGAAGATGCATTAAATAAACATTTCTCCCTCCCCGGGGCAGCGACTCACATCGGCTGATTAATATTCACCTGTGCGCAGAGACGCATTTGCTTAAAAGCGTCATCATGTCAATCGGGGAGGGGGGGGGAACTAAAAAACCGATTCCACAAATTCGAAATTATGATGCAGGCCTACAAATTAAAAGAACAATAACGTGAAAGTCGTTTTGTAAAAGTGAAATAGACTAAAATGTGTCCAAGTGCACAACTGTGCGTTGAGTGTTTCTCATCTCTCTGACGTTAAAAAAATGCCACATTACTATGGTGGGACCAGTCTCTAAAAACTACTAAATCATATTTAGATTTTACCAGGTAAGGCCCACTGAGATATACAGGTCTCCTTCAGAAGCGACCTGGCCACAAATGATAGCCCAACGAAGCGGCTTATCACGTGGAAATTTACAGCAGCCAAATACTCAAAACGCGTGACGTCGATTCGAAATGTGGAGAGTTTGCGTGATGGGGCCCAGGCTCAGCTAACAGACATCATGAGCATGGCTGGCTCCGTGCCTCTTGCGAGTCAACCGAGGTCGAGCGCGGCTCTTTGAGCCAGCTCGCTGGAGCCAGAGCGAAGCATGTTGCTGAGCCGTGGCTAAGGATACGGAGGCCTCAGACGTGGCTGGGCGGCTCAGGGTTCAGAGCAGGGTGTGATTTGTGGGGAGCATGGGAGGATTGCCTTTGCTTTTTTTTTCTCAAATCCCCAGGACTGTACTTTCAGTTGTCATCCCTGGAGGGGGATAAATACATCCTCGTGGATAATAGATAACAGATGTTGAATTGACAATGCGAGCAGAGCGTTGAGCATGGATGGTGCTTGAATGAAAGACGGCTTGGGACGAGATGGAGCTGAAGGATTGCGATTGCAGGCTGTGAGGTGGCACGAGATGGAAGCACAGCGACGGATTCTTGAGTCTATCTGGGCGGCGCTCTGAGTGTCAGTTCCACGTTAAGTGCCGTGATTTTTCCTCGATCACTCCACTTTCCTCCCACATGAATCCCAAGCACTTATTGATGGAATCTGCGGTCAAACATCGCAATGTAGCGGCACGCGCCTTCCGAAAAATATGTTTAGGATTCGGTGAGATGTTATCACCCTCGCCTGAAATGGGGGAGTTTGTGGGTTCGATCCCGACCCTGACACCTGTATATTTTGGAGTGCAGGTTCTCCCCGTGGTTGCATGTAATTTTCTCCGGATTATTTAGCTGCGATACATTTCCACGTTATAAACCACTTCGTTGGGCTATCATTTGTGGCCATGCCTCGTATGAAAAATAACTATGGTAAAATAAAAAAATAGTTTAGTTAAATAGCGAAGCTTCCCAAGATCGAATTCGTCATTATTATCATTAATGTTTTTTTATTCATTATGTCACTGTGTATATACAGCAACGCCTGTTACGTGTTCAATTTTGATTGTTTTCAGTTATCTTCCAATCTACTATTGGAAGACGGCCTCCTTATCCCACGTCAGTAATTGGGATTGTTTGACCATACTTCACCACACTGGTCAATGCGTATTAGTGAAAGTCTTTCAATGCAATCCAACCCTGGTGGAATTTTGACAGTTCGCGCCACGGCTCGGAGCACACTGAGCCATTGGCCATTTAGATATTGGGTTCGAGTCGTCAAGGGTAGAAAGTTGGGTGGTCGCAGCTCATTTCACCAACGACTGCACAGCAAACGTTACGTTTTTGCCTTTCCACTTAATTTTGTTAAACTTTCACCGCGGGCAGTTCCGATCGTCGACTGGGATGAGCACGCAATGAACAAGTGGGCAAGTGCTGCCCCCCCCCCCCCCACCTACTGTGTAGACCAAAAGTCACGTGAAAGGTTTTCGGAAGTAGCTCTGTGAATGCTGCTTCCGCAGACAATTCTCTCACGTCGTGCCACGACACTCCTCTAGGGGAATTCCTAACGGACACTGCGTCTCCTGAGGCGGCTCCGTTTGCAGAATCTGAATGAAGTTTTGATGAGGAACACCAAAAAACACAATCAAAAGTTAGATTATTCAGTGAGACAATCACTATATCATTGAGTGTGTGTGAAAAGGTAAACTTTTAGGACTGCAGCCCTGACAATGTCCTCATAACTGCTTGAAAGATTTGTTTTTTTTTACGGATAGCCTTTTATATAAATAATCCCAATTCTAGTAGGGCTTATACATAAATATCCGTCACATCGTTTTTGCTCTGAATTTTCATAAAGGTAAAACATTTGTCGATGTGAGCCGCTCCTTCTGGGTCGGCATATGTGTTTCAGAAATGAAAGGGGCTGTTTAAATATTAAAGGTGCGGTAAGTCCGTGCTATGGAAGTACGTTCTCATTGTAAGCGTAATCTTCTTTTTTTATACATACACAAGGCACCTTAAAGTACGGCAAAAAACATCGGAAACCGATTTCAAATAGAAGGCATGGTTTTGCTCGCTTATTTACATATTTCCACGTGGTTTCGGTCACTATTATTCTTAAAAGGCCTTCAACGCAAAGATAAATGTAATGTCTCAACGGGATCTCGTCATCATCAACCACGTTCTATACCCTGGTGGACCTTGGCCTCCCCCACTTCGTCTTCACCTCGCGTGGACTCGCAGTGTCGTAGTCCGTCTTGTGACTTCTTCTCAGTCACTCCTTCTCCACGGCGGCGGCGGTGGTGGTGGTGGTGGTGTCCTCTGAGGGGAGTGCTAAAGGAGCGGTTAGCGCTACGCTGCAATACGAACCCAGCGACCCGAGTTCCCGCACACGGCCAACACCAGTGACGATTACCTGAATCGCTCCTGGGCCTCCTCTAGGTTGACTCAGCCTCAAATGAGTACCTGGTGCGATGTGTAAACATCGCCACTAGGGAGAGAAAGGCGGCCAGGTGTAGTGTTGGCCACCCGCCCCCACGTGTTCCGTACCGGCCTTAATAGGTGTTCGCTAACCGCACTTGCCCCAACAGTCTATGAAGGTTTAACGAGAGGGCATCTATGCCTTTGTTTGTTTGGTGTCCTCTGAGACACGTTCCGTTCTTCGGCTGCCATTGCATCATCAGTGTCGTCCTTTTCAACTAAGCGTTACCTTCGTCGGAATATTTAAACTTTGGCGTAACATCGTATTATCGAAATCCTTTATTTCCCGACGTCCACCTCGGCGGTGTTCACCAGACGGTGAATTCCGATTTTGAATGGCAACACAGAAGAGCACCCCAGCCGTGAACAACATGCAGCTGTGGTCAAGGCCGTTAATTGAAGCAATTGGCGGGACCCCGGAGTCCCATCACTGCCCCAGGGTGGGAAAAACCGCATAGCCACACGAGTCTTGCTGCCTTACCGACAACAAAACTAGTGGTCAATCGATTGGCCTCGTCGAGAGCTACTCGGGGCACTAAGTTTCGTAAAAAGTTGAAAAATTACATAAACGCGTTAAATTCACTGCCTTGGGGGCGGGGCTCGCCTTGGCAAAGAAGCTGAGGATCCACGGCTGACCGGAGGGCGTCGTCGCGCACGCGACTGTGGCAGACGCCCGGGCTTGCGTTTGGCCGGTGGGGTGGCGCCCATCGTGTTGATCGCCGCCTGCTACTGGCGCTTGTTGGCGCGAGTCTGGGCGGGCGGCGCGTTGCTGTCGGGATCACGAGTGGGCGGACTGAAAAAATAATAATTATTGACCTGATTTTTGCGGGACCCCGGGGTTCCGCCAAATGATTCAATTCCCCAATGCTTGAGAATCCGCTTTGGATTATGAACGGCTCCATGGGTTTGAAGGCAAAATCTTCGCTGGGCTGGCTTATATGATTTTGTTCTTCAAGTCACTCATCCACCCGCACAGTTTTTGTTGACTTTTTTTTATTTATTATTGGCGTGGAATGATTAATTGAATTTGGCCCCAATACGTTTCGACGATCGTTGATCCGAAGTTCAATTTCGTACTTTCCTCTCGTTTGTGTCGTTTGTGTTTGCACGCTTAGGCTTACTTGGTCTATATATCCGAAGGGAGCTTAGACATACCTGTCAACCCCTTATCAGTGCCGATCTTACTACAGACCAATTCAGACCTTATTGGTCACCCCGTGCCATTATACATCTCAACGTTCATCCTACAAAGTCCCATCACAAGGGAGAAACACAAATAAATAGACGAAACAAATTTTTTGCCCGTATTGAAACGGCTGTACGCCGTATGGACCAGAAAACTCAATTTCCCTGTACAAGATTATGGACTAAACCGCATGGGTTGACGGGTATACATAGAACACAATGTGCATTAATTGTAAATAGATTTATGTCAATTATTGTCACCATAACACTTTATTAACGAATTGATGGATTGTTACTTGCCTAATAAATTATTAAATAAAGCGTATTTTTATAATTATTTGCCCCTGATATAAATTGCAGCCAAATCATTTGCGTATTTTATTTTTTAGCGTGCACACGACACGGCTAAATTGTCAAACTAAACACAGTACCGATAACTCAAAGAATTGGGGTGAAAAGGTTAAATTCTACATTCGATTGGATCAATGGGAAATATTGCTTAATCATCATATAGGTAAATTGCAGGCCTGAAATGTCTTGCCCACGCCACTGTTGGTGAAAAAATGTCCCCAAAAGGTAGCTCTGTATAGTATTTGGCCTACTCTTCCACATTGGGGCCGGATATTTCTTTATTAGGTGGGAACATCCCACACTTGACCCCAACTCCACTCGACTTTTTATGCTCATTTTTATAATTATATTTTTAGTCAGCAAAGCCCCTCAGTGGTATTGAGTCTAAGGGTTGAACGTGTTATTGAAGAGCCCACGATGGAATGAAAAATAACGAACAAAGAAATGCAACGCAGTGACGACTGTTTTGCGAGAGATCCGGAGAAACGAAGAACTCCATCCGATCAGAGTTGCTTTTGTAAATCACAGGCTAAGCGTAGCAGGCTCTCACGTGACATGGCAAAAGCTCTGCACAATTTTAATAAAAAAAAAATCATTAAGTGCTGTGGTTTGATGGGGAGTCCTTAAACAAATTGTATCCATTTGCTAAAATAGTTTTTTGTTTACTATTTAATTGAAAATTAGACAAAGGCTTAGTGGGTAAAAAGTTTGCTCCGAAACTAAATTAGTTTGAATAAGTCACGGTGACTTCCCTGTGTGTGCCCAGTTAACAATGAGCATGTGGCATCCGTCGTTATAAAATGCATTGTCCATTTAAAACAAATTCAGTGATAATGAAAGTACCAAACAAACGCTGTTTTTTATGTTGCTACGCTGTCACTCGAGTAGCACTTGAAACGATGAGTTCAATGCTTTTTTTGTATTTCTTCCTTAATACACTGAACGTAATGCAGCAATTTGGTCACACTTATAATATGGGAACAAACAAAAAGAAAACATCCTGTGCTCATCTTGCCACTTCAACGCACAACACTTGGCAAAGGTGCAGGCCCTGAAATGTCTTGCTCACACCATCGTTGGCGGAAGGGGTCTCCACTACGAAGGGGAGCTCTGGACAGCGCCTCCAGAAGGGGATGTTGGCCTTCTCTTCCATAGCATACTCTTTGGTTCTTTCGGTAAAGTCACGTAGGTATAAAATAAAATAAATCACGACGTTTCGGGCGCAACACACAAGCGTCCATCATCAGGTGGGAAAGCAGTGGTCTGCTGCTGAGGCAGACTGTTTTAAAAAGGTTTGAAATGGGTGTAGCCCAAGGATCATGAAGAAGTGGCCGCGGCTAGTGATGTTAATGTGAGAAATTAGCGTGTAACTGTAAGATAGGAGAGCGGCCTTCCCGCTTCTAAAAGTAAGCTTACTTTTACATGCTAATTTATCACATTGACATCATGCTAATTTCTCACATTAACATCACTAGTCCCGGCCACTTCTTTATGCCCTTTGGGCTACACCCATTTAAAACCTTTTGAAAACAGTCTGCCTCAGCAGCAGGACCACGCTTCCCCACCTGATGACGGACGCTTGTGTGTTGCGCCCGAAACGTCGTGATTTATTTCATTTTATACCTACTTGGTGACTTTACCGAAAGGACCAAAGAGTGTGGATTCCTGCAGTCACGAAAGCTTCAAATCAAGAGCTTCCATACCAGCCAAGAGCTCTTGGGAAAGCCTGGGGAAAGTGCCCACAGTTGTTCTCAACACGTGCTTGCGCGAGCTGCCCACCGTGGCGTACACAGTCCACACTGCTGGGTAGACAGAGGCGAGGGGGGTCGGGTGGATTACAACAACAACAACAACAAAAAAACCCTCACAGCTTCAGCTGCCCTCCGTGTCGGAAGGTTGAACCGCTAGCCTCCGTGGCCTTAGCGGGTTAATGCCGAGGACGAGTTCGTTGTGCTCACCATTACACCGTAGCTGCTGCATATCTGTACCCGAAGAAATGGGGTGTGGAGGTGACGGCGGTCAGTTGCTGTGCCACGCTACCACCAATAATCATCCGCGCCCCTGGCGGAAAGGGGTCGTCCATAAATGACGTCACGCACCTGGGGGGGGGGGGTGTTCAGACATTTGTGACGATGTGTGACGAGGGGGGGGGGGGTGAGAAATGTGACGTCATATAAAAATGCGAAACTTTAAATAAATATAGAATTATTATAACACCGCTAATTGTTATAACAACACTCCTACAACATCAGAGTGCAGCGGCAGATTAAATACGTACTACAATGACAATAGTTTAAAGTGATTTGAAGCATGTTTTATTTTCAAAATGGAAATTTTTTTTTTTTGGGGTGGGGGGTGCAGAGCTTTGTGACGTCATATTTGAGGGGGTGTCTGACTTTTTGTGCCGCCGTGTGACGAGGGGGAGGGGTCAAAAAAATCGTCAAAAATCGCGTGACGTCATTTATGGACGGCCCCCAAATGCCGGTGGCGAGTCCCGGCTACCGACCTTCGGCGAACTTTCGGCACGGCATAGCGAGGCCGTCATCCAGCAGGGCATTGACAAGCGGCAGCTGTACTGTGGGCTAGAATTGTTTCCAGCGTGCGCACGTGTTGCGGTATGGGCAATGTGAGAGACACCGTTTTTTGATTATTTTGTACTTTCATGCGATGCTCCAAATGTAAGCGCACTTGTAAACGTTCAGGCTGAGTATCACCAACGGGACTGTGGGGACTTGGATGGAGCCGGATTTGGGTGAGTTCTCGTGCCGATGTCAAGCAATCAGCCGGGATGTTTCCCCAACCTGTCAGCTCTTGGAAGCTGAGCAGTGCTTGGATGTGAAACCACCATCCACGGCAGACTGTCATAGGCTGCTGCGACGCTGCGTTATCAGCACAGTGCTGTGCATCAATATCAAAAGTTGGACGTTATTTCCGTGTGCCCATAATCTGTGCTCCCCGCCTCTACTCATCTGCATTGTGGAGCATGGTCCAGTAGCCCCATGACCCACACGCCCTTGGAAAGGCCATCGTCCAGCAGTGGGTTAGCAAAACAGAGCTTGGGTAAGTACGCTGCAACGTCGCATATCCGATCGTCACGTATCCGCCCTGACCAATTCAGCGCCCGCACACGGTGCATAATGTGCGCGTGGCGCAACTGTGATTTTTCCCGCAGACGTTCACACGTCCGACCTTTTCGAATGTCAGCCTGTACTTGAGTCCCCCGCGCGAGTCGGATTTTCGACGTCGTACGTGGAAACGTAAACATGGATTTTTTTTTTTCTGTCTGTACATTTCGTACAGGGTGCATTGTGCAGTATGCTCGGCGAATCGTCTCGTTGGCGGCATCGCGAGAGGTGGCGGAGGATTGGGGAGACCTTCGCCCAGCAGTGGATTGCCCATGGATATCCAGCATGACGACGACATATACATTATGTAGCAACAGAAACAACATTGGTACGTGCGCTCCACCGTGGCTTTTATTCCCCAACCCCTCTGCGTATATAATTTTCTTTCGAAGTCGTCCGAACGGCCAGCTCTGCAAACCGCTGCTCGTAAGACACTGCCCCACGTGCATGATGTTGACACATGCTGACAAAGGTCTACGCAGCGGCGCTGGTGATATAAATCAAAAGTGAATTGCACCTTGAGGAGCACGCTGCAGGGCAGGTGGTCCCCATGACACGGTTCGTCCTGCCACCTTGCATTTATGAGATGCTCTCTCCACTGTTACTGCTGCGAGCGGGAGGAACACCTTGGTGAACATATTGGGGGGGGGGCTAGGTAGCGGGAGGGGGGGGGGCAGAGCAAAGAAGTGACAGGATTCATATTCCATTCACCTTCCGTAGGAGCGGCTGTTTTTAAAATCAGGGTCCCGTGAATTGATAGCGAAAAATGAAAACAATTCAGCTGCCGAGTTTGTGCTGCCGGTAAAAAAAAAGGTGGGGGAGAGCGCTTAGAGTGAGAGCGTGTCTCTCTGCGAATATTGCATTGTGGGTTTGTTTTGTGAGATTGCATCTTATGTTTGCAACGGTTTGAGTGTCCACCTTGTGTGTGTGTAATGTCTCCTTGCGCTTTGCTTTTCTCCCAATAACAAAAATGATACCCCAAAAATACTTTGCTAAACATTCTGAGCGGATTGATGTTGCAAGTTATATAATGGTTAGGATACTGGACTTGCAAATCCAGAGGTCACCCTTTGGATCATCTCGCCATGGTGGCAAGATGTTAACTACCTCGCCTGGTGTACAGGAGCTTGTGGGTTCGACCCCGACCCTGGCGCCTGTATATTTGGAGTGTGCATGTTCTCCCCGTGGTCGCGTGTTTTTTTTTTTCTGCGGAATCCACCGGTTTTTACCTCCACATTTAGAATTAACACGCGTTTAGAGTATTTGGCTGCTATAAACATCCACGTGATAGCTACATAGCTCAGTGCGCCTTACCTGGCAAAACAAAAAAGTATATAGTTTAGTTTAAGTAGGCCTCAATACATTCTAGTTGGACTCACTCGAGCTTCCACTAATCGCTGCTCTTCCACCAGCAGGTTTGCGAGCAAGCAATGGCAAGGCTGCGACCTTTCCCTCTGAGCAGAACCTACTTGAAATGTCTCGAGGCTCGGTAGCACATTGCTCAACGTAACTTCTTAGCCTATGATGTGGTCAGCACTTGGCATGGCCTCCTTTGCACGAAATAGTGCTTTAGAAATAAAGACGTGATTTATTGATGAATACATATTCTGTGAGTCTGATCACAAAACTACTTTTTGCAAGTGTCATAGAATTGTAATACAGCGCAGAATGACCCATCCGAGGATTCCATGAGGGTGGATGTTAATCTGGTCCCGTTCATACCTCGTAGACAAATCCCGTGATCGCACGAAAGTTCATAAACTGTTGATTCGTCCAGCGTCGCATTTGATTTAATGCTCGAAATTTTTACGAACGAGTGTCCCGCAAGAATCAGAAACTCGGCGCGTGCCACGAAAACCGAGCTCACGAAATTCCAAATAGGTTAACAGAAACGGCATTCTAATTTAAAACGGGCTGTGTTCAGCCACGGGAGTAGACATCGTACATTACAGCTGTTCCATTCTAACGGAACGGCAACTGCTGTGGGCATCAGAACAGAATTAGGTCTGGTCTCTTCGGCTCTATACACCGGCTGTGCGTTGGCGAGCGATCGTAAAAAGCAAGCTCTGACCCAACAAAGGAGGGGGCCAGAAGAAATTGAAATGGTCTCGGAGTTGTTGTTGGCGCGGTTCACATTGCGAACCCATCGCCGTGCCTCGGACGCGACGCGATTACCCCGCGTTCATTGACTCCGGCATCGATAACACCGCGGTGAAATCGCGGTTGGTTTAACCGCAATTACAACACCGAAGGGGGGGAAGCGTTGTTATTATTATTTCTCATCGGATTTTAATTTCTTTTATTTTGCTGTTGCGTGAAACGTCGCGCGCGCGCGATTCCGCTGTCGGTGCCAGGCTTGGTTCACGCGTCGGCGTCAGCACCGGGAGCTCTCCCCACGCATCGGCGATTCCACGGGGCATCGCGAGTCCATCCAGGGATCTGATTCCTCTCGAACCCCGCGGCGAACGTGGCTGCCACTAATGGTCGCAGGGGTCACGTGACCCCATCGCGCCTACTGTACGATAACCAAAACCAAATTATATTTATTTGGGCACTCCGCGATTGCATTAAGTCCCCCCCCCCCCCCTCCAATGCTATGTTTCGTGGTCGGAGTTTGTTGGACCATACTTCACCACGATGGCAAGTGCGAGTTGTGTAAAGAAGATGGGCAAGCGGGCGACCAGTTTCAGATATCACTTGCCACTGATGTGAGCCATGGATGGAAATAATTTGATTCGGTTTACGCTGCGCTCACCACTGCACAATCACGCTCACCATACAGCATTTACAGCCAACAAAAGTATTGATTATTACACATGCAATATCATGCATCTGTTGTGTGTTTCATCAACATCATCAGCCATAGGCAATCCACTGCTGGATGAAGGCCTCTCCATGCCACCACCAGCGATCACGTACCTGCGATGCAATCGTTCACTTAGCACCTCTATTTCTCGCTCCACCCCCTTGCATTCCTTGGCTGCCACATAGTTATTGTTCTCAAGCGTCAGCCGTCATCCCTTCTAGCATTTTTCCCGCCCAAGCCCCACTTACTTTTCTGAGCAGTTTGAATGTGCAATTTTAACTATATATATATAATTGTACTGCCCTCTGTCAATCCACAACTGGACGATGACATCCTCCACAATGTCACCCGTGGAGGCCTCTTTGACGAAATGTCACTTCGCTGATCGCTGTGGAATTGGCCAGGAGCGAACCAGGACCGGTGCAGATCTCACTCGCAACTGATGCAAGGAGAGATAACCTAAGTGGGTGATTTCATGGTATTCAAGTTAATGGAGGTCTGGAGCTGTTTTATTTTTGGAAGCCTACTCTTCCAGCGTGGAAGAGTAGGCCAAATACGGCCTATAGAGTTTCTCGAGAGCTTCCTCGAGTGGAGGCGTTTTCGCCAGCGGTGGCGCGAACAAGAAATTACAGGGCTGCTCCATACCTACTTCTCTACCCTGGCATGTCAGTGTTGCTTTGATATTAATCAGAGCAATGTACTTGTTATTATCTACATTTAGACAAGGTGTTGAGGATTGGTGAATTGGAGTTGTTACTATCGGGGAAGCAGTTTTAAGTGTTTCTTTTCCCTCATTCTCACAATGTATTTTCAGTACAAATTCAAATAAAAAAATGCACGTGAATAATCGGACATCGGGCCATTAATTTCTTACATAAGGAAAGTTTCCTTCGAAGTTATCGGCCCCTTTCCCCCCGCTCCTCTTCCGTGTGGCGAGTTTCAGCGATAAGCGACTGATTTTTTTTCCATTTTGTGATAGGAACAACATGTTTTACATCGACGCGTGACTTGTTAAGCCGTGCAACGGTTGAACTCATTGGCTGTGAGCTGATAAATCGCGTTCGGGGCCACCGTTCAATCGCCTTCACGGGCAGCGGTCGTCTATTGCACAATGCACACAAAGTAAAACAACAACAAACGCACATGTTTTATTGTTTTTTATATATACTTTCTCATTTTATTGTTTCCCTTCAGCGTGACTTTTGCCGAAAGAACCACGAATAACAAACAACAAACATCCATAAAGAAAAGAGGGCAAACACCGCGGTTGAATTGACCAGAATGCAATCGGAGACTGTTCAGTGGCTTTTGGCATGCACGGCGTGCCAGCCGTCTTGCGTTTCGGCTAATTGAAGGTGAAGACGATTGCGCTCCGCGGGCGATGCCGTTGTGCACCGAGATCTTGATGGACACGAGCCACCAGGGGATCTGCACCCGAAGGGAACTGCGAGAGAGATCATGGACAATCACCGCTGGGTTGCTTTTTGCGTGGGCTTCAACGGTTTACAACAGCTCCTTTTTTCTGTGCTTTGCGAGCACGTGTTACGTAACGTCGACATAACTCGTATCGCTGTTGCTTTTATGAATGTACGTTACATATATAGGGGCCGTACATAAATGACGTCACGCACCTGGGGAGGGGCGGGGGGGGGTCAGATATTTGTGACGATGTGTGACGAGGGTTGGGGTGGGGGGGTTTGAGAAATGTGACGTCACATCAAAATGCGCAACTTTAAATAAATACAGACAACACGTTCTACTTAATTAAATATACTTTTTGATAAATGTTTTCTCCTACAACATCAGAGTGCAGCGCCACATTAAATACGCGCTACAATGACTATAGTTTAAAGCGATTTGAAGCATGTTTTATAAAAAAAATTTGGGGGGGGGGGGCAGAGCTTTGTGACGTCATATTTGAGGGGGGGTTTCACTTTTTGTGACGCCGTGTGACGAGGAGGGGGTCAAAAATCGTTCAAAAACGCGTGACGTCATTTATGGACGGCCCCATATATACGAAAAGTGTTGCGGAGGACTCGGGTCGGACGCCAAGTGCCCGTGAGGGTAGAGGGACGAAGAAGCGGCGTCGACCGTAGCCCCGTCGCACGGATTGACCTCTCGTGACAATACCGCCTTGCCATTGGAGCGGACTTTGTTTGACAAGCCTGACTGCTGATGAGTCCAACAAGGTCGGTGGGTTTGCGTGTTTTAAAGAAATGCTGCTGCTTGGACAATAACAACAATAATAATAATAACAATTTACGCAATCCTCAACAATGATTCATGATAAAGGTTTTTGGGTTCAATCTCGATTTGAAGCTTTCGTGACTGCATTTTTGGGTTATTTCGCATGAGTGTAAATGTTGTCGTAACCCTCCACAGCCAGTAAGGTTTGTGACGTAAACAACGAGCCAATTAGTGACTACATCAGCCAACCGGTGTGTTGGAGAGTAAATCCACAACATTTACAATTTGAGTACGACGCTTCGCTGGTAATTACATCCAGCATCATCGGGCGATTTGCCAGAAACCTTTATTATGAATAATATTGGTCGCGAAAGCCTACGTGTTAAACCTCGAATATGAATTCGATCCATGCGAGGCCAGTGTGACTACACACACACACATCATCCCTCTCCCGCCCGTGTTATCTCGTTCACACTCTGTTCATTTACTACTCTGCACACTCACTCACCCACTCACTCGCCACACTACAGGTCCCAATGACTCACTCACCAACTCACTCACCACTCTGCAGGTCACAATAACTCACTCACTCACTCACCACACTGCAGGTCACAATAACTCACTCACCCACTCACCACTTTGCAGGTCACAATAACTCACTCACCCACCACTCTGCAGGTCACAATAACTCACTCACCAACTCACCACACTGCAGGTCACAATAACTCACTCACCCACTCACCACTTTGCAGGTCACAATAACTCACTCACCACTCTGCAGGTCACAATAACTCACTCACCCACTGACCACTCTGCAGGTCACAATAACTCACTCACTCACCACTCTGCAGGTCACAATAACTCACTCACCAACTCACCACACTGCAGGTCACAATAACTCACTCACTCACCACTCTGCAGATCACAATAACTCACTCACCAACTCACCACACTGCAGGTCACAATAACTCACTCACTCACCACTCTGCAGGTCACAATAACTCACTCACTCACCACACTGCAGGTCACAACAACACACTCACTCACCACATTGCAGGTCACAATAACTCACTCACTCACCACTCTGCAGGTCACAATAACTCACTAACTCACCACTCTGCAGGTCACAGCAACTCACTAACTCACCCACACACTCACCACACTGCAGGTCAACACAACACACTCACTCACCTTCTGACTCACCACACTGCAGGTCACAATGAATCACTCACTCACTCATTCACTCACGCACTCACCACACTGCAGGTCACAATCACACACTCCCAAGATCACAGCTGGAGACCCCAGTGACAATTTATCGTTTCACACCGGTTGTTGAAGTCGCGTGTCCCGGTTCTCGGTGTCGCTGTTTCTTATCGGAACACAATCAATAAATATGCATGCCTTATGGAAGTGATCGAAAGCGCTGAAATCCAACGATTGCTTCCTTCTACGGGGTGGTGACACGACCTAGCGGTAGCGTGCTGTGGCTGTTCGTAGTTCCACTCCGGCAGGCCTCCCTGGTTATCACTTCAAGATTTTTTGTTGCTCTAATCATTAAATATGCGCCATCTGCTTGCGAGTGGATGTTAAATATCCGCTGACGTCATTCTAAATGAGTGAGTCTTTTTTAGTGCCAGAGTTGTGGTTCGACATTTGCTAAGAAACCAAAAATCAACAAATGACACCGCAAATTACTCGAGCGGGAATCGCGCGCAGCAACACCGCCAACCCCCATCGCGTTAAAAAAAAAACTAACGCAGCAATTGCTTCGCGTGGCTTGGGAGGCCGCTGTCGTCGTTCGCCGTCGACGCTTCGCGCTTCCAATTCAGCGGCTCACGGCGAGGGCGGAGTGAGCGGTCGCGACGCCACCCGGGGACCGGATGTCCCCCCCAGGGGGGGGCCGGGAGTCCGGCACGTGGGCGGCAGCCCTGCCTCGGGTGGTGCCCAGGGGCACCGGTTGGGCTGACGGGACGCCACCGCTCGGCGGTGAGATTATTAGCACCGGGTTGTGATCGGTGACGTTCGCAGGCAACCAATGGGTTTTTGCGCGTGCGAGAGGCGGGGGCTGTCGTCGGTTTGTAGGGCTTGGAGTGCATTCCGGTATTGGCTGCGGGATTTCTGACGGCATTGAGGTCCTTTAATCAGCGGGGGGGGGGGGGGGGATTCGTTGGCCGACAGCCGGTTGGTGCTCTTTCAAGGGAACGTTTTCCCTGCGGACGACTCGGAGGTTCAATGTGGGCAAGTACAGGAAGCCATACTCTTTGGTTCCTTCGGTAAAGTCGCGTAGGCAGAAATGAAATCACGTAAAATAAAATAAAACGCAAATCACGACGTTTCGATCGCAACACAGGCAGGAAGCCACGCAAGCAAGCCGTGTTGGTCTCAGCGCTCCGGGTGATTGAAGCCAGATGGCCAGGTGGGTATCATACCAGCTCGGTACGACGACTGCTGAGCCCGGGGTTGGGCAGCGGAGCTCCGCTGTTTGGGTGCACGCCGGCTGGTGATGGAGTGTGGAGAACGCCCCGGCTGCGCTGCCATGCCAGCGCGCGCACGGGGGTCTCACCAGTGCCGGATAATTATCCCCGTAGCAAATGTAGCTACTAAATATGTCGCCGCTACATGTGTAGGGACTGCATGGCACCGCCTGGGGCAGCGCAGCCGGGCCGCCCTCCACACTCCATCACCAGCCGGCGTGCACCCAACAGCGGAGCACCGCTGCCAAACCCGGCTCGGCAGTCGTCACACTACATATGTAGTAGTAGCTACATACTACATATGTAGTAGTAGCTACTACTACATATGTAGTAGTAGCTACTACTACATATGTAGTAGCTACTACTACATATGTAGTAAAAATCGTGGTAATTAGTAAGGAGTAACAACATTTACGGACGCGTGTTTGGCAGTGGTGATATCGTTAGTTAAAAAAAAAACGTTCGTTCCTTTCTCAAACGAATTAACCTTTTTTGGTTGTTTAATAATTCCCCTTCAAAATCACACGTTCTTTATTCCAACAAAAAAGCATCTAACGTGCAGGGTAGAGGAAGAGGCAAAGGTTCAGCACTGCAATGTTTTGCTCATGTCACTGCTAGCGGAAGGCCCTCCACTAGAACGAGGCGTAGACGGTATTTGGCCTACTCGTCCATGCCGGCCACATGTTTTGGAAGAGGTGGTGGAGTGCCCATATGTAGTAGCTACTACACATGTTGTAGCTACTACATACATATGCAGCTAAGGGCCCCACACTTTGAAGGGCCCCGCGCTAAATGCTTTTAAGCTATAAACTCCGGTTCAGTGATTTTGCACTTGCTCTATTACTATAGTACTATACCGCCTTCAACTTTTATGAACGACTGGGTGTTTAAGGTTAGCGAGTTGTCGTGTTATCTGGCTGCATAGTAAATTAAAACACACAATTAATTTACCATGCAAGTAAAACAAAATTCTGTGTTTTAATATTCATGTTTTTATTTTATTTTAGGGCCCCTTTATAACATATGCTACAGGCCCCGCACTAGCTCGATCCGGCACTGGGTTTCACCCCTCGGTCGGTCTTGCCCTTGGATCACCACTCGGGTCAGCCGGCAGGTCGCGATGGACGGCGTTCGCGAATTCACGGGTCATGCTCGCGTCGGGAGGCTCCGTGGCGTTGTGATGCTCAGCTTCGTCGTATCGACGTTGATTGCACAGTTGGTGTGTAATTAGTGAGGGGCTCTGCTCCCAACGCACTCGCACACACACACACACACAAAGACAAAGATCCGCCCTGTAGCCTGTAACAGACTGTAGGGGCAAGTGCTGTTAGCGAGTAGCACCTATGAAGGCCTGCACGGCACACGAGAGGATGGGTGGCCAGCACCACGCCTGGCAATGATATTACACATCTCACCAGGTAGCTAATTGAGGCTGAGTAAACCTAGGCGAGGCCCAGGACCTGTTCAGTTAATCGTCACCGGTGTTGGCCGTGAGCGGGATTCGAATCCACACACGCACGCGCACGGAGGCACGGCACTCGTCGGCTTTTACAAAGAAAGGCGGCATTCATAAACCACGCTTAATAACTGCGAGGGGATCTACGGACATTTAACCATTCATTTTAAAACTAGCAGATATTCAAGAAACGCAGCAGAGCTTTTATTATTTCACGGTCGCGTGTCTCTCGGGGGTTAGGGAGGCTGCGGTGTCTCCTCGGTTTGGCAAAGCGGGAAGGCAGCAAGGGCTAGCTGTGTCTTTTGAAAATAAAAATGCAATGCTTGTTCAAAGAGTCCCTGTGGCCAGTCTCGTAATAAAACAGCTCGTTAAATCAACACACGGAGGTTCATTTGAGCCACATTATTACCAGCCCGGAGCAGGATCCCGCTTCATTGTTTTTTTTTGCTTGTGTTTACTGGCGTGGAGCTCAAAGTGTCCATTTGAGGTTAAGCGTTTTCGTTTGATAATTATAAAACGAAAACTGCACCACCGCAGGCAATTCTAATTGCCTGCGGTGGTGCCGGCCGCCAATTGGTTGGAGAGCCGAGACGTTGAGTGGAGCAATTCCGTGTGGGAGCACACGGCTTGGCAGTACATTGCTGTGGGTGAGCTGCTGACACATTCATATTTACTTCACAAGCCGGGGCTAGGGTCGACTACCTTTTGACCTCTTCGTGACAATGCCAACATGGCACCACGGTGACGAGATGGTAACGACCTGCGCCTGGTATACAAGAGGTTGTGTTGGGTTCGATCCCCGACCCTGACGCCTGCTGCTGTGTATTAGGAGTTTACGTTTTCTCCCCGTGGTCGCGTGGATTTTTCTCCGAGCCCTCCGGTGTTTCCCTCCACATTTAGAATCAACGTCACGCGTTCAGAGCATTTAGCCACTACAAATGTCCGCGTGACGATTAGCCACTTCGTTGAGCTATCACTTGTTCTAGCCAGGGTCTCTAACTGAATAAGAGCTACGCAGCTCAGTGGGGCCTTGCCTGTTAAAATAAAAATCGTGGTAATTAGTAAGAAGTAACAACATTTACGGACGCGTGTTTGGCAGTGGTGATATCGTTAGTTAAAAAAAAAAACGTTCGTTCCTTTCTCAAACGAATTCACCTTTTTTGGTTGTTTAATAATTCCCCTTCAAAATCACACATTCTTTATTCCAACAAAAAAAAAAACATCTAACGTGCAGGGTAGAGGCAGAGGCAAAGGTTCAGCACTGCAATGTTTTGCTCATGTCACTGCTAGCGGAAGGCCCTCCACTAGAGCGAGGCGTAGACGGTATTTGGCCTACTCGTCCATGCCGGCCACATGTTTTGGAAGAGGTGGTGGAGTGCCCACACTTTACCCCACCACATAAGACCTGTACACAGGCAATGCGTATTTGGCCTACTCTTCTACGCTGTCCAGATGGCTTTTAAAAGTTGTGAAAAGTGCCCACACTTTACGCCACCAGAGGCCATCGGTGGGGGTGGGGGTGGGGGCGAGTGCGGGCGGCGGGGGGGGGAGGTCTTTAAGAAACTTGCACTATCGCCTCAACTTTCGCACTGGGAGATTGATTGGACACGGCCAACTCATGGCTTGTAAGTCGAGCGTGCCAATTATCACACCATGGCAGAATCCCGCTGCGTTGCTCTGTAATGTAAACCAGACTACAACGGTAAAATAATATCCTAGGCCCGGCTCCCGCGATCGATACCGAACGTACCACGATCATCGCCGCAATAATCACCGTTGCCGTCATCGCTGGAATCCAGCTTTTTCCATTTTCAAGTTAAATCGACGTAGCCTTCACGTTCACCGTACAATATATCCGCGATCACCCTTTTTATGCCACCGTATACACATCCCTACCCCCCTTCCCAATTTAATTGCGGACGTGCTATCGTTGACTCGTCACGAACGAGAGAATCTGTTCGGAACTTTCTTTCGGAACGCTTCGTGCTCTAGAGAACGGCATGCGGAAGCGGATATCCCAGCGCTACATCTGAGAGCTCTTCGAGTGATCTCTGGTCCACACAAAGAGAGAGGGCAGCACTTTCCCACTCGATCTGCGTACGCGAGTAGGCTTCATCACGTGACAGTGGAACCAATATATATTCATTCTTCGGAGCTGGAATTTAGCCAAATTAAGTTGCGGAAACAAATTTAACGTAATGGTTTTTTTTTTTCGTGCAATCACCATTGATCGGGCTGCAACCATGAACTCGTCACACTCAAGGACCCGGTTTATCACGGGCAGCTGAAACCTGAATTCAAACCCAGGTCCTTAGTGGTGCCGGTTCGGCACTCTGAATCCAATGTCATCTTCAACCAAGCACTGCTTAAATCCGTCCAATAATCCGTCTTTTCTCGCGTTCATCTCCCTGAAACTTGAACGTCAAAAAAAAATAAAAAGGCAACGGGGAACAAAATAATTACGGGCCCGTCTGCTGGCGTCTGTGTTTGCTCTTCGGATTCAATTTTTGTTGGCGAGCACATCAAGATAACTCCTGCACACGTGGGTTTGTGCCATCGGAACCGATGGACCTTTCAATTTCGACACCAAGCCGAGGCGCTAAGGAGTCAATCACCTGCGTGCCTGCGTCGATCGGTCACCGCTCAGCGGCTTGTTATGGATAAGCTGTCGAATTAAACCTCCGAGTATTATTTGTTTTGTGGACACATCTGACATTCCCCTCTGTTATTCCGTTGGTTCTCCAAGCTCGCGAACACATTGGCTCTGTGTGTGTGTGAGGATGCATCGTATAGGTGACACATTACAGCTGTTGGCCAGTCCAACAAAAGGTGAATATTTGAGATGTGTTTGGGGCGCTCATTGGGCAGCGGTGGTGAAAATCACGAGCAAAAAAACGAAGCAAAATTTTAGAGCTCCAAGTATCTAAATGGGTCCGAGATTAATTAAAAGAAATGGGAACTCATGAATTATCAGCTAAAATTCAAATTCTCATAAACGCAACACGCTAGTTAACAGCCAATAAATCTCTCTTATCTCTGCTTCTCTCATTTTGCGTATTATAAAATCAGAATGTTTGTCCACATTTATTAAATCTCACAACTGCTCTCTCTCTCTCTCGGCTACATTATTGCTGCTGTAGGTTCTAATCTGGGTTTCTGACACCAGGGATGATACATACTTCTTGAAGGTAGTGAGTTGACAATCGCGGGCGGGTCACCAATGACCAATACCAGTACCCGCCACTCGCCACAAAGCGACGGTGATGTGAAGACGGCGCCCGTTCCAGGTCAGGTGCCCTTGAAGTGTCGAAGGCTCGCTGTCAGGTCACAGGAGAGACCCAGGTGCCGTGAGTTGACTGAGATGACTGGCAGATACATCAGCTGCGCACCCTACTCTGCCTATTTACAAGCACAGCGGTGGAAACACCGCAACACACGTACACATATAGACACAGACCCCCAACATAAAATCTTACATTGTTGACTGAATTTTACAAAAATTTCCAGCTCGAAGACTTTAACGAGATCAGTTTGATTGGCACGTGGTGAACATGCTTTGCACGGAACTTTTAAAAAATATATCCCCCCTATTCCAATAAGGGAATTGGAGTGAATGCAGAGGTAGTTCTGGCACGTCATCTTCTATTTATTCGTGACACAGGGTAATGCGCTGCTAATTTTTCTGACAAGGTGCCCATAACATAATTAGCATATACCAAGTGGTAATAGACGGGGGTGGTGGGTGGGGGGGGGTGGGTAATGATTTAAAGACTCAGAGTGGCGATGTATCTTCAGAGGTCCTTTCTCAATCCTCGGTACATCTAGATGAAGAGAATCATTTTCCGACCACGCCGTACTTCACGCCGACCTATTGACGGTGAATCAAATTGTGCCGCACGGAGTGGCGGCTGGGGCGGACGGAAGGCAAATGCGCTGGAGGACTCATGTTCAACATCACGACCGCCGCGCGCGGAATGTCTGTCTGATTTGTTTCATTTGCTGGGGGGGGGGGGGGGGGCTCACTTTCAAAGCGGAGCGCGTTTTTTTTTTAGTTTTTTTTTCGTTTTTTTTTTCCCCCGGGATTCTCGAATAAAGCCATCGACAGCGCAGGGTGTCAAACTGTGCTGAGGAGCGAAACACATCAACGCGCTATAATTCGATGAGAAATATAAAGTCTTTATAATGGGTGAAGGTTGCAGCTCTGCAACAGCTTGCTTGCACCGCTGCTCTGACCGGAGAGCATCCGCTAGATGACGAGAGAGCGCTACAGAGACTCTCTAGCGGTTGTTTTGGCCTTCTCTTCCACACTAGCCAAACATCTCCGAAGAGGCGCGGTAAGCTCTCGATCTACGCGTTTTCGCGCAACGCATTTTCGTGATAACGCGATTTTATCCACGCATGGGATTGACTATCCATCCCAATGCGCAACACTTGTGAATAAAGGCTTTTGAGACGCAGTGAGGGTTTTCTGGGTAAATGAAGACTATTACTGTGTATTTTTGAACCTGGATGGGTGCTCAGGGTTCAAAGGGGCAATTTTACACGTAGTAGTTGGTTCTCGCGACCAATATTATTCGTAATTACGTTCACGGGTTAGATCACGTAAATGTATGAATGTGTCGTTAAACCCACGTGATCACCGGCAAAAACGTCGTGCTCAAGTTTAAATCGTGTGTGCTTACTCGCCGTCACACCGGTGTGCTGAAGTAACAGGGAATTGGCACGTTCTGTTCACGTGACAACCCTTAATAATTGGCTGTGTCGGGTGGTGGTGGGTTTAACGACACATTAATAATTACGCGATGTAACTACCCTCAAAAAAACCTCTATCATAAATCAAAAGGGGCAATTTGCGCCGGGCATCACACAAAAGAGAGCCCTCGCTAATGAATAAGGGGAAGCCACGTGGTAGACTGCCAAGAGCCTCCGGAGAACTTTGAGTGGCCCTGGTCCATACTGATGGCACGGCTTGCTTACAGTGACAAATATCTGATGTAATAATTATCTCCGTTATCCTTCACCCCCTCCAGCAGGTCGCCAATTCGGGTTGACGTCCAAATCTTCCCCACGTTATTTTATCCTCCCATCGCTCCTGTTCCCTGCTCCACCACACTCTCATCCTCATCTGTTCTTTCCAAATCCTTCCTCGATATATTTTCACTCTGTCAATCTGTTATCCTCCCATCTCTCCTCGTCCTCCTCCACCGCCCTCTCCTGTCCTCACCTCTACTTTGGACATCCCTTCACAACATTTCACTTAGTCATTCTCTTGGACAACCCTTTTGGTCTTTCCCCTCCCCAAAGGACCCATATATCCATCGACAGATTTCACAATCTGCGCAGACATCAATAGACTATACTGGCCAGGCTCCCCCTTCGCAGTTATTACAGAGGGCAAGTTTGCTTTAAGTGTAGTGCGACCATTTTTTTATATAAACGTAGCGTTTCTGACATATCTTCACCTTGATCTCATTTGCAAGGTTTACGCTATCGTTCTCTCTTCCATGATTCAGCATCGGCAGGTGTTAATTGTGTTGCGTTCTGCGTGTTGAAGCGGATAATTATGTTTATCTAAGCATGCTTTGGATTGCCGTCAGCTATTGCTGATTATACATTTTTAGGTTAGCATTCAATTCTCAGGAATGCAAACAATATCCAATGAATCTCCATTACCTTGCAACACGATAAAAAAACATTCCCCCGTCTCATATTATTATTTTGTCCCCATAATATAAATATGTATTTTTTTTAATGAAGCAATGCGGCCTTCTGAGAGGTAATCTTATCAGCAGCACTGGTTCAATGCGAGCAACACCCTGGAGCCATTTCAACATTCGGTGCCTCATCAGCCGTGTCAAGCACATGTGAAACAAAGATGGTGATTTTTTTGCCGACGTTTAAAGGCTGGTATAGAGGTGCTGTGGCTTTGCGAACACTTCGTTGAAGAATTGTTACACCAACAGAACATTAGAGGCACGTTTTATGAAATACTTTGTTAATAAATATATTACGATGCACAAAATATGGTGTTTCGCATTGTGTTAATGGGTATATGTATATTTGCATATGGATTACAAATGGCACGCTTAAATAGTAGTATTTAATGTCACGCTTAAATGGTCGTATTTTTAAAAATCTAGATTCAAATAGGATCTTTTTCATAAACTTGCAAAGATATTTCATTTTAGAACAGAACAACAAACACGTTTCATTTGCGTCACAACGCGTTTTGTTTTCTTGGTGAAACACACAAACAAATATTGTCAGATGCGTTACGCGTGAAATTTTACATTGCATTACCTTTAATGTAATGGGAAATATAAATATATTTTCCAGTTCATACTCTAAATGTATTGGACTGTAAACCACACGCACACACGGCACCATGTGAATGTGTAACAAAATATTATACGAGTTTCAAAAGGGAAAGTCCTCCCCGTGCATTGTTGGCCACGGGGATCGTTTGACAATACTTCACCACGCTGGTTCAGTGAGCGTTGGTGAAGGTGGCATGCAGAACTTGTTGAGATATCATCCGCCAACGACGGTCAGCCATTGCCAGGAATCAAACTCAAGTATCCTGAGTTCAACACGGAGGCTTTCACGACCGATATCATCCATCGCGTAAGTATATAAATGCGTCGTTAAACCTGGTTGATAGGGCACTGTGTACTCACGTGGTTCACACATTGCACTATTACTAAATAGTATATATATCATTAGACCTATTTTGCCAGTACCAAAATATAATAATAGGGTTTTCCCCTTTTTTCTGGCAACAAAACTGAAACCTTTTTACGAGGATTCATGCCTTTTGGCGTCCTCTGGTCGAGCGCCAACTGGGTCGAGGCTCAAAAGAAAGCCGTCCCTTGGTGTGGACCAACCAGTTTCAAGGACAATACATATATTATCATGGTATGTTTTTTGTTTGCATTTTGACTGCATGTATTGTGGTTAATGCAGACATGAATCCCTGTAAAAAGGTTTCAGTTTTGTTGCCAGAAAAAAGGGGAAAAACCCTATTATTACATTTTGGTACTGGCAAAGGAGGTCTAATGATGTAGATGCTCACCCCGAGCCCTCATTACTTTGATAGTGCATTGTCTTTGAGCTGTACGCCTTTTGGCGTCATCTGGTCGAGCACCAATTGGGTCGAGGCTCAAAAGAAAGCCGTCCCTTGGTGTGGACCAATCAGTTTCAAGGACAATGCATATATTATCATAGTATGTTTTTGTTTGCATTTGACTGCAGGTATTGTGATTAATGCAGGCATGAATCCTTGTAAAAAAAAGTTTAAGTTTTGTTGCCAGAAAAAAGGAGAAAACCCTATTATTATAGTAAATATATATTTTCTATGTTACCAGGTAAGGCTCACTAAGCTATATAGCTCTTTTTTTAGAAGCAACCTAGTCACAAATGGTAGTTCAACGAAGTGGCTTATCATCATCACGTGGTACTTTATTGCAGCCAAATACTCTAAACGCGTGACGTTGATTCTAAATGTGGAGGTAAAACTGGAAGACCCGGATAAAAATGCACGCCACCACGGGGAGAGAGAGAGAGAGAGACACGCAAACTCCAAATATACAGCAGGCGTCATGGTCGGGATCGAATCCACGACCTCCTGTATACCTGGCGATGCCGTTAACATCTCGCCACCGTGGTGCTCACTCTCAATCCCGGTCACATGAGTTGTGATTCCTGACCATGGATGCCGTCAGTGGACGCTGTCAGATCCGTTCCAGGGCTTCCTCATCTCTTCACCAACCCTCACGAGCCAGCGTGGGGAAGTATGGACAAACAACCCATCATGCGGTATGGCGAAGCCTTTATCCAACAGTGGATTGACTAAGGCGACTGATTTAGATGAGACACAAATATATATATATCTGTCTGTTACAAGTTCATCAAATATATTAACCCATCACCTTCAAAATATGAATTGTATCCCTCAACAGCTTTTTTTGCAACAGAAAATGACCATTTGTAGTGTGCTCGTGAACCGAAGGAATCGTGTCAAGAGAGAGAGAGGAGAGGGACCTCGCTGATGTGCTCGCTGTCTTTCCAAGTGCTGAGAGAAACGCTCATGTTGACTTTGTCGAGTGTTTGATTGCACGATGGAGTATTATTATTGTTGTTGTTGTTGTGTGTGTGTGTGACTTCCCGGCTGCGCCTCTCAAAGCACTTCTGAAAAAAGAAAGTGGACCAAAAGGCCCAAATTGTCACAAATAAGCAGTGGGGGGTGGGGTGGGGGGGTGGGAGATAATGTAATGGAATTACACCGTGAGACATGAAGCAAAGACCACGTGCATCAGAGAAGACACGGAAATTAGAGGCATGTTGACTCTCTTGAGACAACTGGGGCTAGGGCAGGACGCGCCATGGCTAGGAGATGATGGTGATGGCCGGTGATCGAGACTTACAATGGAGCCGAAGGAGGGAACGAGGGAGGGAACGAGGGAGAGAATGAAGGAGAGAATGAATGAGGGAGCGAAGGAGAGAACGCGCCCCGAGATGGACGACCACTGCAGAGAGGAGAGCGATTTGAATGGGACCGTGCGCACTTCTCAAACATCACGCGGACAATGTCTGAGAGGCACACGCCGTGCCGTCTTTGCCTGCGTGCGATCCGTTTTCCCTCGGCGTTTACAGATTTGATGCGCGTGCACGTCCCCCTGGGTGTGTCGTTGCGTCCACGAGGGCAGTGGGCTTTCGGGAGGCTCTCATGTAGCAGTGGAGAGATCGGCTAGTGGCTGATCACGATGTCGACGACAGAAATTGCGGCGGTTTGCAATCGTGAGCGCGTGGCTTGGACTCCCACGTCCTCGCGTGCACAAATGCGCCCTCAGCTTTGGGTAACAGCGAACGAGTTAATTAAACTAGGTCCGGAGATACAGCAGTGATTATTTTCGCCAAATCTATAAAGTTCATACCCCCAGAGGCTGAACCTCACGTAACCTTCTTTAAATGTTAAAGAAGAGGTGTGTTCCTTTTCGTTCGCTCGATATATATTGACGCCCTGACAGTTGGGAGCATTCTCAGCTGCGGATTAATTAGATACGTTTTGCCGAGTGCTTTGTGTTGTTGTTGTTGTTGTCGCGTCCTCATATATGCCATCGTTATTTTTTTGCGTAAAAATTGTTCTTATTTCGTAGCACGCGTGCAAGAAACGTCTGAGACCACTCAGGCAAGGAGCGACAGACCGCGCACGCACGCGCGAAATTTTGTGCGCAGCCATTGAGGGTTGTTGCCCCGCCTGGTCATTCTTCAAGAGCATTGCATCGTTGAAATAAATATTTTTAATCGGCAACAATTAGATCGGAATATTTGGGAGTGGATGTTTTGGTGTTTGTTGCGTATACGATCTACGATGATAAAATTAACATATATCAGCTTTACTGTTGGCACCAAAAACGCAGCATGAATAAAACATCAAAGCACATTCTAATTGATATTTACTCTGACTCTTAAAAAGGCTGCTAACTTAATTAATAATGAGGAATCATGGCTTTAAACAGTAACGAGCAGAAGTTATAATGTAGATGCTTGGATTCTGAGAGACGCTGCTGGAAATGTGGTAAATGGTAAACATGTTTAATATACGGGGACATTTTACTTCCCTTGTAGTTTTTTTTTTAGGCCTAACAGCCTATCGCAATAATGTTTTTTTTTTATCAATAGTTTTATTGTCTTCAATTATTCCAGAATCAGTTTTCAACATATAACAATTGTGAATCATAACAATAAAAATGCCATTCATTTCACCAGGAAAGCCTCACAAGGAAGGATCCGTTTCGCAAAGTGTTCATCATTCAACCACTTCCTGACATAAATGATGGCTTTCTTGGAATTTCAGGAAACATTCTACTTTTGGTAATTCAGGTGCAGTAACTCTCTCCCAATAAGTCGAAAAGTCCCAGTACCGCGCCCCAACAATACACATGCATACAAAGACAAAGAACCCCCATAGCCTTAACAGACTGTGGTGGCAAGTGCTGTTAGCAAGCACCTATGAAGACCGGCACGGCACACGAGGGGGTGAGTGGCCAGCACCACGCCCGGCCGCTTTTGTCTCCCCAGTGGTGATGTTTACTACACACCGCACCAGGTGCTCATTTGAGGTTGAGTCGACCTAGGGGAGCCCAAATACGTAACAGAAATTTGACATTAAGGTTATAATGAAATGGCGCTTAACCTCTGATCTGCTCCCATGGTGTAGGTCAAAGAGTCGCGAGCGTGTGTCTTCACAGACGCCGAATCTACACTCGAGCACCCACAATTCATTCCCAGCCAACGGCTAACATCAGTGGCGAGTGATATCTGAAAAAGATCCCGGTTCCTTCACCTTCAACAACCCTCGCGAACCACCGAGGTGAGCGGTGTCGTCATGGGGCGGCCTTCGCGCAAATTCATGGATTGAGTCCATTAGCGGGCCAAGCAAGGTCACGTCGCTACGCACTGCCCAGATTCCCGTCGGGATGGAATTTCCGGTTCATGTCAGAATTCAACTAAAAACATAAAAAAGTCTGCGTGAATTGTGCTCCTGGTATTTCCAGTCGAGTCTCTCAGCCAACTATGTACGAATGACTTTACCGAAAGAACCCAAGAAGATGAATCATTGCAGTCACGAAAGCTTTAAATCGAAAATTAAACTATGTACGAACCAAGACCAAACCTGCTTGGCTTTGCAATCTTACAATAATATCAGCCACGTGTGGGGTCGGAGTTGCCACTTTTGTGGTACAAAAGCTCTGGGACGAATCATGGGATTAGTTATAAGGATATCTCCCGCATTACCATCAAAGGGGACATCTGCATGTGAATGCATTGTCTCGAGTGGTATATTATTTTACAACTGACAAAAACACTGGGACTTTAAGACATACATTTCCCATGACACCAGCTACCTCAACCATGTCCATTGCTTTACCCTACCCCTCCCCTCCCTCCAATGACACTCCCAGTCATTTGTGGTGGGTTTTTATTATTATTATTTAATTGCTCTTCGCCATTGAGTGACAAAAGAGCGGAGTGACTCTGTGGAGGTGAATTTCTCACCAGGCTTTGCAAAGGGCAGTCGTGCAGAAGAAATCTGCCACTACCCGCAGTCAATGCACTTCAACCCCGCGTGCCGGGTGAGCTCCCCAGTGGATTGCCTCAACTTGTTTTTCTTTCTAAAATGTTATTTATCCCATCACTTGACAAGTAGCAGGGGCTGAGGCGACCTATCAGGCATCCGTGGAACTGCATTGCATTGTTGTTATTGTTGCATACAGTTACGCATATAGTGTAGCCAGTGTTGGCGCTCGCCCCCCCCAAAGCGGCTCACGAAAAGAATAGTGGTGCATCAATCATAAGCTCAAAGTTAAATCCTAATAAACATAATATACTTCACATGATACGCCAGTGAATTTATCTCATCTCACGACTCGATTCCTAATACTGAACATCTGTGAAAGCGAGCTGCATAGCTCATCGGATTCCTCCAGTATAAATACGTATTCTGATTCTGAGTAGAGCGAAACTAATAATCCACCAGGCACACCGACTCAGAACCGCCATAAAAAATGTAATCAAGTGTTGAAAACTGCGTATATTGTGCGTAAAACACCAACACGCATGAGGGTTTACCAGTAGTGATACTAAAAAAAAAACCACACAGTTTGGTTGAGAAGCAGCAAGCATTGCCCGTGTCTGCATGAACATGTCATTGGGCTCCGCTGGCCACATCTCTGTCCCTTGTCTATATCTCTTCTGTCATCTCACCAGGATTAAAATCAACATTTGAAAGGGAGACCGCGAAAATTATTTCTGCCTCGGGGCCTTAAATGGGGCCAACGCAACCGTGGCTCGTGAGCAGCGAGATCAAGTTCTGCCGCACCCGACAATGTGAGCCATCGCGTGAGAGAAACACAGAGAGAGAGAAGGGTGAGGAGAGGCGGGGCAGCGTCGCTGGGAGGGACTGGGAGAAAGGTGAGCGCACGGAGGCCAAACAGACAGATAAATAGATCACAATGAATTTATACAGCACATGAATATAGTAGAACATTGATTTGCTTTCCACTCAATATTGCAATAGCTACAAGACAATGAAACAGCCGGGGCTCACGCGGCTCTGACCGGGGTCACGAGAAATGGGAACGAGATAACACAGTTGTGCGTGGCTCATCACAGCGGAAGCTGATTCGATGAATTACGGGCGTAATTTTGGAACGGCCCCTGTTCATTGATATTTTTGTCGTCACGCCGAGACGTCTTATTTAGAAGAACAGATGTTCCCACAATGCAGTGCTTCAGAGCTATGATTGCCTCGATTCTACAATCCCATAGCTCCGTTGTAAATGAAAGAAAACCTATAATAGAGGGGGGAGGGGGGTTGGGTTAGATAAAAAAATATGTGTCGTTAGACCCGCCACCACCCGACACAGCCAATTTGTAAGGTTCGCCACGTAAACAAAACATGCCGATTAGTTACTACTTCAACACACCGGTTTGTTTGGAGAGTAAACCCACAACATTTACAATTCGATTATATTTTAATTGAGAGAACCGTAGGGGCCGTCCATAAATGACGTCACGCACCTAGGGGGGTGGGGGGGGGTCAGACATTTGTGACGGTGTGTGACGACGGGGGGGGGGGGGGGTGTGAGAAATGTGACGTCACATCAAAATGCGCAACTTTAAATAAATATAGACAACACGTTCTACTTAATTAAATAGACTTTTTAATAAATGTTTTCTCCTACAACATCAGAGTGTAGCGCCACATTAAATACGCACTACAATGACAATAAATTTTGATTTAAAGCTTTCGTGACTGCAGTAATTCATATTCTTAGCTCTTTCGGTAAAGTCACGTTGAAGGGAAACAATAAAATAATAAAATATATATAAAACAACAAAAATTCTCACGAACGTTTGTGTTATGGTCGAAACGTCGTGAGAATTTTTATTGTTTTCCCTATATATTTTATTATTTTATTGTTTCCCTTCAACGTGACTTTACCAAAAGAGCTAAGAATACAATGACAGTAGTTTAAAGCGATTTGAAGCATGTTTTTTTTAGGGGGGGGGCAGAGTTTTGTGACGTCATAGTTGAGGGGGGAGGGTCTGACTTTTTGTGACGCCGTGTGACTAGGGGGGGGGGGGTCAGAAATCGTCCAAAATCGCGTGACGTCATTTATGGACGGCCCCGTAGCCCCAGTTCACCCTCCACAATTCTAGAGTGTTTAGAAACGTTTTTTTTAAGAGCAAGGAATGATTGATATAATTCTATCGGACAGAAAGCAAACCGAGATAACTGTGTGCAGTGGCAGATGTATGACTTGACACTTCATAGAGACAGAGAGATGAAGAGCCATAGGTGGAAGAGAGGAAGAGGCGAGTCTTGAGTCTGCATTAACGTAGGGGGCCGGTTCTCAGCAGTGCAAACGGCCAGAGAAATAGAATTCCACACGGTGGGAACAGCAATTTTTTTAAAAAAAATTATCTCCGGAAAGACTTGGCTCCACCATAGGAATGTGGAATTTCCACCACTGGCTTAGGGCTACAAACGGGAGATGAGCATTGTTCCATGCTTAAGCGCAGCAAGCCAGTGTGACGTAATATCTTGTCTTCGAAGCCTACAAGCAAGCCACGTCATTTGCCATTTTCCAGGGAGCAATTTTCGTTTTAACAAAAAAATATTTAAAAAGGTAATTGACCGCTCCTTTGTAAATTCAGCGATATTTTATTGAAGGATTTCCCACACCATGACAAGTCATGGGGGTTGTTTTGACCATACTGCGCCATGCTGGACCGGTATCGCATGCCACTGGCCACTGATGTTAGCCGTGGTCGAGAATCGAACTATGGCATTGCACTATAAGTCGAGCAAAATATCGTTAGCTCGATTCACATATACCAGGGCCTGTTCACTTGCTTGATTGCTTGACGCGTGAAAGAAATGGTAACAATTGGATCATTGGTAATGCGACCAAATTGAAACCTGGTATGAAACTATTCTACTCACACTCGAAAATAAGCGCATGTCTTACGAATGTGTTTTTTTTTGTTTGTTAAATATCCAAACGAATTTTTTTCACACGCAAACGCGATGCTTTTGTATCCCCGGGAGATAACTATCGCATTTTCATTGGCAAATAAACAAAAAGATACCTCATCCGTAAGCACCACCAGTGTCCAAATGACTAATAGCCAATTTAAACCACGAGCATCATTCAGTGGGCACCAGATCACAGACCCAAGATATTGCCAGAGGGGTGTTTTTTTAGAGCCGCTTCGGATAAAACCAATGGGATCGCATAACTCAGCCGTTGTTACTTATCGGTGAGCGTTTCTCCACCACGCAGGGATGCGCCCACAGCACACGTGTTCCGGCATTTCCACCCCCCCCCCCAGGAGGAATTTATAGATGTGTCTGGACGTTGTTTTGAAATACCGTACCTATTAAATGCAACCCACACGTGTTGTGAGTTGAGCAGGCGTCCATTAGCCACGTGGCTGGTGTGACGTAACTAGGTTTGCTCAAGAGCCAGCCCAGCCTTTTTGACCACCCAGGTACATACACGTACTGTCGAAACGATGCACATTGAACTTCTTTCGCGCCTACGATTAGCACTGTTGGATACGTACGGTGCGAAAGAGGTTCAACGTACATACATCTACAGCGAGCAGGGGGACTTAAGCCAACACACGGTACCGAGACGCTGGGATAAAAAAAATAAACTCTCACCATTGATAGATGACCCATTAATATTGAGCCGCCACACACGCACAGCGCCTTCATCAACCCCCGCCGCTGCATGGTGGCCTCCCCATGCCGTGTGGAGGTGTAACACGGTCCTCGAATTGAGACAAAGTTGGGGGGGGGCGGGGCGGGTTGCAAGCGAGGCATTCGAAAAGTTTAGCGGTGCAAGGGAAGATGTCGAATGAGGCTTGTTGCGACCTACAGCGTGGTGGGTGAGTGGGTGAGTGAGCATGGTGTTGTGAGATAGTGTGGGGAGCGGTAGTGTAGCGTGTTAGCGTGTTGCGCTACGACCCCAGCTCGATTCCCGCTCACGGCCAACACCGGTGACGATTATCTAAACACGTTCTGGGCCTCCCCTAGGTCGACTCAGCCTCAAAAGAGGACCTGGTGCAGTCTGTCAACATCGCCACTGGGGAGACAAAGGCGGTTGGGCGTGGTGCTGGCCACTCATCCCCTCGTGTACCGTGCTGGCCTTCATAGGTGCTCGCCTACAACACTTGCCCCAGCAGTCTGTTAAGGCTATACGTGGTGGTGGGGGGGGGGTCTTTGTCTTTGCTGCGAGATGCAGTCTGTTGGTGGTGGAACAGAGTATGGCTGAGGTGAAACGGTCAGCCTGGTAGAGGAAGTGGTCAACAGGACGCGCGTGGAGGAATCAACAAGCTGTGTTCATATTCTTGGTTCTTTCGGTAAAGTCACGTAGAAGGGAAACAATAAAATAATAAAAATATAAAACAATAAAATTCTCACGACGTTTCAAATTTTGCCGTGGTTTTCACACCTGATGATGATTGCTTGTGTTGCAGTCGAAACGTCGTGAGAATTTTATTGTTTTATATTTTTACTATTTTATTGTTTCCCTTCTACGTGGTGACTTTACCGAAAGAACCAAGAATATGAATCCCTGCAGTCACGAAAGCTTTAAATAAAAAAATCTTAAGTGTTGTTGACCTGCAATGTGGCGCTTCATAGACAGATTGCATCACGCGCCACTCTTGGCGTTGCCTCGCCTCGTGAAGAGTTCACCAATCACCACTCTCAGTCCCGTCCGAGTGCAGGGCATGGAGGCCACCGAGTGAGTCTCTGGACGTCCACGCATTTCGCGGGCGAAATGTTACAAGGATGAGGCGTTCAAAGTGAACGTATAGGCAGGTTCACGTGTTGTTATTACTGCAAGCCGTGATAGGAGCTCATCTTGATTTAAAGCTTTCGTGACTGCAGGGATTCATATTCTTGGTTCTTTCGGTAAAGTCAAGTAGAAGGGAAACATTAAAATAATAAAAATATAAAACAATACAATTCTCACGAATTTTTTAAATTTTCTTGCTGTGGGTTTTCACACCTGATGATGATTGCTTGTGTTGCAGTCGAAACTTCGTGAGAATTGTATTGTTTTATATTTAAAACACCAAACTGAATTATTTGACTGCAACACAAGCAATCATCATCACCTGATGATGATTTATGATAATTGTATTGGTTTTTATTTTTGTTATTTTATTGTTTCCCTTCTACGTGACTTTACCGAAAGAACCAAGAACAGGAGCTCATCTGTTTGAATCACATAATGAGTACGCGGCATACATGACTGAAATATATTTATATCCCTAATATAATATTCGCGTGCTCTTGTTGAGACCCAGGGGTTGGGAATTGCCGTTCTACATTTGAGGCCCAATTAAACTTAGTCTCAATGTTCAACTGAGCGTCTCTATTGCCCAAAATGTAAACGTGTTTAGGGCGAGCAATTAAAGTCTAAATCTTTGTGTTTTTTTTTTAATATGAGCAGTTCATCAACGTACCTCGAGACATTTTCGTTTTAAGATCCTAAATGTAGAAATAGTCTTAGCATTATTACATTTAATTACTTACATCGTTTAATTCTACCTTGACTCTTTTTTCCTCGCACTATAAAAAACAGATTTGTCGTCTGAAAGTTGTATGGAACATTCGCTTTATTGGCAGGACCGTTGATGAATCTTCATGTCACATTGACGAATGAATGCAGTAAAAATGGGAGACCCCAAGACAGTTTGATCTCATGTATGACCTTTGCTAATAGGGAGCATCCTTCCCAGGTATGGACACTGCCTAACCCTGACATATGTTGTCGAATTCCTCTCCGCTGCTTTGAAAATCGCTGCCGAATGCCTCCCCATGAGATTCGCCCCAAAGGATACGGAGGGCTAAGTCTTGCGGAGGCATAGCGCCTCGAGCCAATGGGCTGCTACGCCGGTCCAATGTGACCTCTCTCGAGGAAGAGGTCACGGCCTCGCGTGGAATTACACCGGGGCAGCGAGAGGGGGAGATGCAGGGAGGTGACGTGCATGTCTTCTTGCTGGAGAGCACCGAGCTATCAGCTGCTCACGAGGGACCTTAAAAAAAGAGAGTGGGAGGAAGTAAAAAAAAAATATCTGTAATTAAAATGACTTTGTCACGAATGACACTGCCCTTAGATGGCTCGTGACGTTTCAAACAGAGGTGTGTGCGCGCGTGTGTTCGTTATTTTAAGTTGCGCAAACATAAAATAAAAATCCGTTTCTGCAACGTTCAGGTGTCAGAACTAATTGCTCTGTTGTGGAAGAAAGGGGAGGATTCGTTTTGGGATTGGGAACTGCAATCCGTTGCATGATGCTCGTTCAGTACATCGTGGAATCGGCTCGTGCGTGGGCGCGAGGTGGATTGTTGCAACACAGAGCAATTAGAGATGAAGGACACTTGGGAAGGCTTTTATTCAGCAGTGGATTGATGATGGCTGAGTATGATGAAGATGGTGACATGTCATGAAGTAATTATCGATAGGACACATTCTACATATCGGAAAGCTGAACATTCTGGCATTCTCACAAAAGAACATCCTGGAAATAAATGAACTTGACACAATTCCAAATGTATGTTTTTTTTTAAGGGAAAATGTATTTCTAAATAGCTGTCCATCATCGTCAGGGAATTACCCACCTATTGGACGAACACTTATGTGTAATGAATGTCACAGACGACATGTGAACACAAAAAGAGGCGAATTAAAGGAAGGAGTGAAATTTGTTTTTTACGGTAAATTGAATTTGCAAAGGCATAGTATGAAAAATAATAATAATAATGGGTGTAACCCTTCCTGCATTGTCTCTGACAATGCATATATTATCAGAGCATGTGTTGTTTGCATGTTCACCACAAGTACGTGTGCTTAATGCAGACTTGATTCCTTGCAAAAAGGTTTCTATTTGGTGTAGAACATCTTAACACCTCATTTATTGCCAGAAAGGGCAAGTCCTATGATTATTTTTCATACTTTGATACTGGCAAAAAAAGGTGCCCATAGATATCGTAAAGGCACGTTTCGCTCTCCTTGGAAAGTGTCATCACAGATTGTTTGTGAATGGTGCCACATCAAGATGAAGGTTTAACCACACCAAAGTTAGTGTCTGTGCCGATCTGATGCCAAGCACATGATGCCAACCGCATATGCTAAGTTGTGGGTTTTAGAGTACACTGGACCCGAAGGTGATTGTAGCTTAGTAGGCACACCGCGCCAGTGGGATTGTTTATCTGCACGCATGCCCATCTGCTGTGGACATCACGATCCCAGAACGCTACCCTCAGGAGTTGGGCAATGCCTAACAAAAGCCATGGATGGCCAAGTAGGCGCGGATTGGAAGGAATTATTCCCAACGCGCGCTCTTCAACAAATGTAACAATGCACGGCATCGTGAGCGTAATAACAAATGCAGATTTTGCCTGAATATATAAAAAAAACATATACTGGTACACTAAAGCACAATGGGACGTAAAGAAATATTTGTGCATAGGGTAATAATGTGACTCAGTATGTGTCGGTGCAGGCACACACCGTATTCTCAAGATTATTAGACCTACCTTCTCCTCTGTTTTATTTTACTAAAAATTGGTGCCCATGTCTTACAATCCACGAGGTGTGTGTGAGTGTGTGAGTGTGTGTGTGTGAGTATGTGTGTGTGTGTGAGTATGTGAGTGCATGAGTGTGTGTGAATGAGTGAGTGTGTGTGAGTGTGTGAGTATGTGAGTGTGTGTGAGTATGTGAGTGTGTGTGAGTGTGTGTGTGAGTGTGTGTGAGTATGTGAGTGCGTGTGTGAGTGCGTGTGTGAGTGCGTGTGTGAGTGCGTGTGTGTGTGAGTGTGTGTGTGTGAATGTGTGAGTGCGTGTGTGAGTGTGTGTGTGTGAGTGTGTGTGAGTGTGTGTGAGTGTGTGAGTATGTGTGTGAGTATGTGAGTGTGTGTGAGTATGTGAGTGTGTGTGAGTGTGTGTGAGTATGTGAGTGTGTGCCGGAGGCCCCAGGGGGACAGGCGTCTATGACGTCTCCTGGCCAAACCCCAATTGGCGGAGCCAGGAGATTGAATCTCTACCCTCGGGGCACCTCCAGAAACAACGAAAAGCTACTTCGTGTGGCCACGTGGAATGTTCGAACGCTCACTGCGGAGGAGAGGCTGCCACTCCTCTGTCGGGAACCTGGATCTATGTGGCATTCAGGAGGTCCGGTGGACCGGTTCTGGCTCCTGCCACCATGAAGGGTGGACAGTCCTCTACTCGGGGCAGCAGACTGCCAAACAACAGGGTGTGGCTCTTCTTTTGAACAAAATAATGAAGGGTGTGTGGGAGCGTGGCGGTGAGGTGTGGGAAGCTGTAAGCCCCAGGCTACTTTGGGCTTGCCTTCCCATCAACCGGAGGCGAGGAGTGGTGGTCGTGGTTACTTATGTCCCCACCGAAGACGAACATCCGTGGAGGAATGCAGGCAAAGCCGATGAGCCAGATGCCTTCTATGACCTCCTGTCACAGGTGCTGGCTAAAGTGGCCCCTCAGGATAGAGTCATCTTGTTGGGTGACTTCAATGCCCGAGTTGGTCATGATGCTGGCACCTGGTCTGGAGTGATTGGAGGGCATGGGCCAGATCAGCTCAATAACAACGGTAGGAGGCTACTAGATTTTTGTGCAGCACATGGGCTTGTAATTACCAACACGCTGTTCCGGCATCGGCGCATCCACACAACATCATGGATGCATGCCGGTTCCAAGCAAGAACATCTGCTGGACTACATAGTGACGGACCAGCGGATGCGAGCCCATGTCCTTGACACCAGGACTTTCCGTGGAGCTGATCTGCCCTCTGACCATCGACTAGTCATCTATAAGATGAGCCTGCCATTCTTCCACTCCGGTGGTGGGTGTACTCCCAGGACCCCATTCCAACCTAAAGTGGCCTGGTCTCAGTTAGCTGATGAAAGTTGCAAGCGAGAATTTCATCATCGCTTGCGGCTGGGGTTGGCATTGTCCCCCACTCCTCCTGATGTCAAGTGCAAATGGGCGAGGTTTAGGACTGTTACTCATGCAGCTGCAATGGCTGCTTTGGGTACGCGGTTCAGACCTCCCCAGAGACCCTGGCTGACAGAGGAGGTGTTCAGGATAGTTGAGAAAAAGCTACAGGCCCACTGTCATCGGCTACAGAATCCCACGTCAGAGAATGAGGAGGCTTACTGCAGCCTTCGCTCGGAGGTTCGGAGAGCCGTGAGGCGCTGCAAGGATGGGTGGTGGTCGCGGGTGGCTGAGGAGATGGAGTCTGCCTTAGTGGCCCACGATCACAAATCTCTTTTTAACTCCATCAAAAAAGTAACCTGCAGCACGACACCTATTACCATCATTTGGGGAAAAAACGGTGATCCAATCTCCGACCCCCAAGAACAGGTTTGCAGATTTTCTGAGCATTTCTGTGAGGTCCTGGGGGAGGGGAAATCCCTCAGCCAGGAAAACATCGTGGCACAAAGTGGGGATGACCCTGCTGAGGCTGCGGTGCCTCAAATATTGGAAGAAGTCACCTCCTGTGAGTGGCTGGCTGAGGTGTCATCTGTTGAGGAAGTACTGAAGGCGATCCGGAGTCTGAGACCAAGAAAGGCACCGGGCAGAGATGATTTCCCAAGCGAAATGCTGAGGGAGGGTGGCGTTGGTGCATAGACTGCCCTATATGACATCATAACAACAGTCTGGACCACTGGATGGGTTCCGCAGGATTGGAAGGATGCCCTGGTGGTCCCCCTCTTTAAGAAGGGGGATCGCACAGACTGTAACAACTACAGGGGCATCTCACTCCTCAGTGTGCCGAGAAAGGTTCTGGCAAGGATTATTCAACATCGCCTTGCCAGGCACGCTGAGGAGAGGCTTGCGGAGCCCCAATGCGGTTTCAGGAAAGGGCGGTCCTGCACAGATGCCATATTTTCTGTCCGTCTGCTACAGTAGAGGTGTAGGGAATTCCAACAAGACCTACATCTCTGCTTTATTGACCTGGTCAAGGCCTATGATACCATCAGTAGGCCTGGGCTCTGGGTTGTTCTTCGTGCTTTTGGAGTCCCTGATCCTCTGCTCACGATCATTAAGGACCTTCATGATGGTGAGCGGGCCCGGGTAAAACTGAGTGGCCGGGAGTCAGAGCCATTCCCTGTACACCTTGGGGTGCGACAGGGATGTCCTCTGGCTCCCACATTATTTAACATCTATTTTGACCACGTAGTTCGTGAAGCCTTCAATAGCTGTACCAGGGGAATCTCCATTTGGTACAGATATAATGGGAGGCTGATCGATGCCCGGGTGCGGTCAAGGGATGGCTCCCTATTGCTCAACCACGTTATGTATGCCGATGATTTGGTAATAGCTGCTTATTCAGAGGAGGCGTTGGAGACGCTGCTGCTGAGACTGGAGCGTGCCACTAAAAAATAGGGCCTTACCATCAGCCCCACCAAAACTAAGCACCTACCTGGGTATTTTGTACCATCGGACACTCCACCCCCACAACTCCCAATCGGTGATGGGGCAGTTGTGGAGAGAGTGGAGAGTTTCCCATACCTGGGCAGTGTGCTTATGACCGGCTCCAGTTGAACAGCAGAGATCTCACTCCGAATCAGTCGAGCGGCAATATCTTTTCATTGGTTGCGTAACGCTGTGTGGAAGCTACCTGGTCTGTCGCTCCGCAATAAGCTTCAGGTATTCTCGGCCACGGTCATTCCCTCCCTTCTCTACGCTTGCGAAACGTGGACCCCCTTAATGGAACATCTTCGCCGGTTAGAAAAATTTAGGCTAGCTTGCCTACGATTCATCCTGGGTTTAACCAGACAGGATTGTGTAAGGAGCTCACAAATCCTCGAAAGATATGGGCAAGGTCCAATTGGTGAGTTCCTCGGGCAGGCAAGACAGCGTTGGCTGGGTCATGTAGCCCGCATACCCAGCCACCGCATGCCGAAACAGCTTTTGTTCGGCTTGATCGAGGGGGCTAAACGGGCGCGGCACGGGCTAGAGAAGAGATGGAGTGATGTGGTACAGGAGGACGTGAAGCTGAGTGAACTTGCCGACGACTGGTACCAGCGGTGTCAAGTTCGGCCTCTGTGGAGGAGGCTCGTGAAGGACGCTACTGGGCAGTTGGAGGCAGTTGCCCTCCAACAACAAAGGAGGGCGGAGGAGCGACGCTCACAACAACGAGCGGAGCGCCGGGTGGCTAAAGCACAGCAGGTTGTCACAGTAGGGGGCACAGGTGGTGCATCAGCCAGTCATCTCAGTCATCTCAGTCAGTCGACCCGTGGCACCTGGGTCTGCCCCGTGACCTCCTGCCAGCGGGCGTTCGACATTTCACGTGGCCTCAAGGTGCACATGGCCTGGCACAAGCGTCGTGGTGACGTCACCGCCACTTAGTGGCGAATGGCGGTTGTTGTTGTGTGAGTGTGTGAGTGTGTGTGAGTGTGTGTGTGAGTGTGGGTAGCGGTCGTGTAGCGGTTAGCGCTATGAAGCTGGCAACTCGAGTTCGATTCCCGCTCATGACCAACAGTGACTAATATCTCAACAGGTCCTAGGCATCCCCCAAGTTGACTCATCCTAAAATGAGTACCTGGTCTGGTGTATAGTAAACATTGTCACTGGGGAGACAAAGGCGGCTGGGCGTGGTGCTGGACACCCACCCCCTCGTGTGCCGTGCCGGCCTTCATAGGTGCTTTTCGCTAACAGCACTTGCTCCAACAGTCTGTTAAGGCTACACGGGGAAACTTTGTCTGTGCATTTATGTGAGACACCAGATTTGCCTAACTTTAGTTACACTGGCCACGGATTTTTTGGGGGGTGCATTTTTCTTTCCAGGGCATCTTACAATCCGGAAAAGATGGTAATTATGTATGCACTTGCACTGCATCTTACATACACAACCATACAGGAGAGTAGGATCTCTGTCCTAAGGCAGGCGGCTATTGTGGTGTGGAGCGTTAAGAGAATGTACGATAAGCAATAGCGGCACACTCTCTATTGAGAACAACCTTTCCTACACAGACGTCTTCACACACTGGGAGCAACAACAAAAATGACCATGAGCCATAAATTACATCGTCGTCAAACAATGCTTCATTCTTAACGCGCTATTTAATTCACGTGCTCCGTTCGGGTCATTAGAAATTCGGGGGAAATGCCCGAGAGAACACAAATCATCGTGCGTTTGCCACAAACATTCACGAGCCACTCAAGTACATAATGAGTCCGGTCTCGCTGCGTCCTTTGTATTGTTCGCATCCAGTTCCATGTCGGTGGCTGGTCAGCTCAAGGGTCACGTGATTTTTCTACGACCGTGGATTCAAATTTCGGGCTCAGTCGCCCGTAACCAAACCGGCCGCACAAGCGTGGTAAGGTGATGGTCTGAGCGCCGTCACCAAATACTCCACAACAAAATCATTCTCGCACTACATTCGTTGTTTTTTTTTTCTCACACGATCTGGCAAAAACTCCAGAAGCACAACAATTAAAAGCGTTCGTTCGCGTATGTCTGCAAAATGTGAGTGGCGATATGCACATTTGGCTTCAATTCATATCGGCACTGGTGAAATCATATTTGATTTACACTTGTATTAATCACGAATGAAACGTCAAATGCTATTTAAATTGTTCGCAACGCATCCCAGTTCAATCAGCCGACATGTCACACGAGGCTAAATTTTGTTGGTATTGCAATCTACATGAAACACATTTCAAAAAATTAATACAGTCCACATGGTGTTTAAATAACACTGCCTTAATGACCCGGAATGGCCCTTGTCTCTAATGAGTCATTTATCCTCGCATGCATTATTTATAACGTGGTGTAATTTTCATGCCATCGACTGTGAGCGAGTGCTTGCGTGGATGACCCGCTTTGGTGGCTTGTACACGCACAGCACTAGCAGCGGCACTGCTGCCTCCTTGCAGCAAGAGCTGATTAATCTCAGCTAGCCAATGCAGGAAACAATAAATACATACTCGTGTACATAGATATATATTTTTAAACAGAACATCAATTTATTTTGCCAAAGCTAGAAGGCTGGAAGTTTGCTCTTTCTCCTCTACTGCTCTGATTGGCTGGGATTCCCTCCCACTTGTCAGGTCCATTTTTGACTCCCTTGCCCTAACTGTGGCCGGGAATTGAACTCAGGTGGTCGGGGGAGGGGGTCACAGCACCGTGCGGTAACCGCTGCGCCACTACTCCATCTCATTATATACAGCAACTACACTTATATATTTATGCAAATCTCGTTTTTTTTTCTTTTTCCCGTGAGACATGACCCACTACTTCGTGAACATCTTGACATGTGGTTGCATTTAGACGCCGTTTAAAGCGAGGGTCCACGGTGTTAAAAGTTTGAACAAAGAGATCAAAGTGAGGATTCTAAAGGCATGACTGAAATGAAGAGGAATCAGTGGAGTGATGTGCAACAGGACATGTTCAACTGTGGTTGTAAAGGAACGTTTCTGGGACAGTGATGAGACAAGTGTTGCCACGTGCAAGGAGTAAATGATGTTGTGCACAACAGACCTGAGGATGGTGAGATCGATCTCAGGGGTCACAAGACTGGATCTGGGCGGAGATGAAGGGATGAGGAAGAAGACAAGAGTGGTGGTAGTGTCCATCGCAGGCAACTTGGGGAGAAAGTCAAGTCCCGTGGCAAGCCCCAGTGCGGAGACCAAGAGGCAGACCGCAAAAAACAGCTGCTTTAAAGTGCAGAGGCAGAATGTTACGAACTGTGGACTGCACGTGGCTGCACCAGGACAGGAATAAGAGTGGACCAGAAGGCATTGTTACATTTCTTATCTTACCTTATCTAGGAATTAATATCGCGCTATTATCAAAGCGCTTTACACGAATTATAAATGGTACATTCGCATCGACTGATGGGGAACATGGACGTGGTTTGAGTGTTGGGGAGGGGAAGGAATGGCAAGGAATGTTGATTATCGGGAAGGGAGGGGCGAGGTTGGGAAGGGGACGGATGGTTAACATTTGGACGATGGCAGGAAGTAGTGGAGGGATACGCTATTGAAAAAAATACGAGTCATACGTGAGGAAGGAAAATGGTTAGTGAAAGTTTCCTGTTTGATTTGTATTACATTATTGCCATTTCCAAGTGATACAATATATTTGTAGAGGCATCAATTTGTTATTCATGTAGTCAGAATAACTTAACTCGGAATTGAGACACAATTGAGACATGTATCAATTACAAGATTGTAGTTAAGCTGTAATGCAAATATATATTGTGCAATATCTACATACTTGTGTCATTCACGCTTTTAAAAGGCAATTGATCTAATGCCCATTGTTTCCTTGGGAGTTGTGGTGCGACGATAGGATGAACACCTTTTCCACGGACAAAACCCAGACACATTCCTCAGTCCGCACTAGGCCTGCCAATATTGTGCAGTAAAGTGGAATAAAGTTCAACACAATACCACTCACCAGACCTCAGTGCATATCAATTGGTGGCACCTCAACACAGTTGTCAATTCCTGGACTTTAGCGGCCAAACCCAGACAGGCAGTAGCCCGATGCTCCGGGTCATTCCATCAATAGAGACCCTTATGTTTCCCAGCGCAATATTTTGGGAGAAAAAAATAACTGACTGCAATAAAGTAATCGATAGATCACAAAGCATAACGTTATTCCTATAGTCACTCATAGGCGCGTACAATAGATGGCATTTGATCAGCATTCTGCAGCGTCCCTATTCGTATTCACGCGTAATAATACTGCACAATATATAACAAATATTTTTAATTGCAAGGCAGCACATAGTATCTGCTCGCTCTTGAAGAGAGCACGGCTCAGAGCTGCAAGAACCCACAGAAACTATTTTAAAATACCGTTTAATTTGTTTTACCAGGTAAGGCCTACTGAGCTGTGTCGCCCTTTTTCAGAAGTGACCTGGCCACAAATGATAGCTCAACGAAGTCGCTCATCGTCGTGTGGAAATGTATAGCAGCCGAAACACTCTGAACGCGTGGTGTTGATTCTAAATGCGGAGGGGAAAACCGGAGGACCGGAACAGAAATCCACGCGACCACGGGGAGAGAGACACGCACACTCCAAATATACAGGGCGTCTGGGTCGGGATCGAACCCACAAGCTCCTGCGTGCCAGGCGAGGTAGCTAACATCTCGTCACCGTGGCAACGAGTGCCAAGGCAGCCATGCGGTGAGGCGGCACCTACAACTGCCCAAGCACTGCGGCCCTCTACAAATCAAGGTGATATTGGCAACATTAATGCGGCTTTTTTTTACATATCGGAAGAAACTGGAGCATCCGGAGACAACCCGCGTGTGTCAGGGAGAAACGCTGTATCCCATTCAAACAGGAGTACACGTTTTTGATCCTCACCGCCTTCTGACGAGCCAGGCTAGGGCTCCTTCTCAACGCTCTTGGGAAGGGAGTTTCACAATCACCCTCGCTGCCTCCACAGTGCTGGATTACAGGCGTGTGCCACCACTAAATTTTAAAGGTGTTTTTTTTTTGTATCTCACGATTATCATAAAACACAATCGAGGACAAAAGTTAATCTCTCGCTGAAAACGAACGGGGAATTCCAGGCACACCTCGCTCGTCTGAAACGGCCTCGCACGCAAGTTACGCGGCACCAGCCACGCGATCCATTCCTCTGATCCTCCACACAATCTCCACCAGCTCGCAATTGAGCGACAGCATCCCATACAACGTTGAGATTCACTCTTTACAAGCACACGCGTTGGGTCAACCCGTCTATTACAGCTTCCGCTCTCTCATCCTACGCTCCGTCCCCGAAACACCGATCGGGTCCAGGTGGCCTCCTCGTCAAGCCCAGCTCTCGAAGCAGGCAGATCGAACGTGGGTTCTCTGTCACTGCTCAACAGCTGCCGCCCGGGATGCAATGCCTCCTTCGCTGCGCACATGGGCGCTGGTCCCTACTCTTCTATCAACATCTTAAGACGTTGTCCCACTGTCCTTCGCTATCTCCCGCCGCCTCTGAATGTTCTTTGTAAGTTAAAGCGGTCAGCATTATGATTTTCTTCACGATTGCTTCCTATTGTATTGTCCCGTAACGACAAAATATCCTCAGTAAAGGCTCATGGAATTCGTTGCAATTCACGAGCACCTATTACCTGCCGGTGTGGCCCTTGCAAACTGGCCTGGCCAGCACTAGGCCCGTCCGCCTTTGTCTCCCCAGTGCTGATATTTTCACAACACTGCACCAGATACTCACTACACCATGTACTCGTTTAAAGCTGAGTTGAAACAGGGGAGATGCAGGGCCATCTCAGACAGGGGCGGAGCCAGGATTTCAGGCCGGGGTGACATTCAACAAATGTTAATTTCAAGAATGATTAGAGAGTCAGGCTGTTGAACTAGACGCCATCGGTTGGCGACACACTCTGACAATGCAGTTGCACGGAGTCCGCCAGCCTTTAACGGAGTGTTTGGGGCGATTAAAGCGGGCACAGCACACGAGGGTGTGGATGGACAGCACCACACATTTACGCGCACAAACACGATGCATAATTCAGCACGTGCGTTATTTGGAATGCAAAGTGGTGGCTAATGTGGCATAGGGAGCTGGCGTATAAGTTCAGAAGAGAGAGAGAGAGAAAAAAAAAATAACTCTCTTTCCTTAATGGATTGAAGAGCACTGGAGTGGATAAAACACATTACAAAGGGCGAAAGGGGGAGATACAAGCTGGAGATTTAGTGCCTTCTCTCGGCAACACACAATTCCCATCATTCCAAAGGGCATAAGAAAAGTTCAACCATGCGTCGCCAGACTGTTTTATTCCCTCCGTTCATTACCGCGCTACACAAGCATATGCTTAACTGCAAAGCGATTTGCGGGGGAAAACCGTGTTGTGTTGCGCACACAACAATTGCGGCACTTCACTCAAAGGGCCTGTCCGCTTCAAAAATTGCATTTAAAAGGCGTGAGATTGCCGCATTTGTGCCATTATCTGAACGGGCGAGAAGGCACATTACCTCGCGATGAGTTTTTGTTGTTGTTGTTGTTGGCCTGTCTAAGGTTCTGCTGGGAGCATCCTGACGGACGTTTCGCGGGATTAAACTCATTCGTTGCTCTCCCCGCCTCGTTTTGATGATGCATGAAAATGTATTTAAATTGTAAATTGCACTCTTGAAAAAATAAACGCTCGTGTCAACATGCCCACGGTTAGCTGTGCACGAAATGTCTTTTGATTTCTCTCGCGCAGCCGCAACAACATTTTATTTGCGAGATGGTTGATGTGCAAGTTCATTATGAAAATGCTTTCATTTTTTGAAAGACTTCTTCATTGCAAAGTGTTAATCTGGAGTATGTGAACACTGGCAAAAAAAGGAATTGAATTGGAGTGACGATGATGATTATATTGAGGGAAGCCCTCATTGAGTTGCTTTTTCATGAGGGTCCTGCCAAGTGTTCGGAGTTTAATCAATCTCTTTTGAGTTATTTGTTGGCAACTTTAAAATGTTGGCGAATTTGGACCCTGTTACCGGCACACGATGGTCGACTCTTGCAAATGACATCAAGGGATCTTGACCGTCCACTTCGAGGGAGACGGCGAAGGCATTTTTTGTTTTAGCGGTTAATACACCCCGCAGCATTAACCAGGGCGGCCGATCTAGTCCAACCATGAACCTCTGCGACAAGCTGCGAAAGTGACGTCGCTCGTCCACAGCGTTGTTGGCTAAATACATTAAAATCAATGCACAAACTACACGGAAGAATAAATTGAGCACTTTTAATCGTTCATTAGCAAACACGTGTTCGACTGTAATTTTGCATTTAATATTTTTTTACGTGCTTTTCTGTTGGTTTTGTTGACTTTCCAACATCAAAGGCAAGGGGAGGAAAGTCGATCCAACAGGTAAGACGCTAGCTTCGAGTGCTGCTGCGGATACTAAGATCACAAACGAGCTGCGTCGGAGGTACGTACGAGAGAAGCAAGGGAGGAAGCGAGGCAGAGGAATGCGATCAGCGTCCGAAGCCAGTTCGTAGTGCTTGCAAACTGCATAGGAAAGGCAACCGGAGGAATGGGTTTGGGGCAGTTGCACTTTAGTCAGTGGCAAAACTCCTAGTTGCTCAAGTAAGGAATAATGATACGTGGATAATTTTAACGCGCTTTTAAAAAAATAAATATGTGCGCCTCGGAAAAATTCACTCGCAAAAATGAAAAAAAGCAAGTCATTTGTTTACAGACTTCTTTATCCACGAGAGAACAAATGGCACAACAGTCAATGTGATGTAGCTGCTAATTCAGTGGCAATTTGATTTTTTAGTTGCTTTGGCCCACCGAATTGAATAGCTTACAATAAATGTTCTTAATGGAACCGCTGGGAGCTGGAACGTTGCGATGGGAAAACGCCACGGGCATTTGTGGAAAGAAAGAAAGAAACACTTGAATGAGATGAATTCAACAATGCAGAATACCGCTATTCACGTCTCTCTCTCTGCCCCCCGCGCCCCCCCCCCCCCCCTGTACACGACTTGCTTTGCCGTTCTCTAAACAATGATCACCGACCGTTAATCACCGTCAGAGAGGTGTGGTTATTATCGGGTGCTTCTTTTTTTTTAAACCTCAACGTGGACGCGATCAAACACATCAAATGAACGCGTCACTTGCTTCGTGTTTCTCTCAACCCGTTGAATCATCTTCACCTGCGCATCCAATATATGTGTGTTTGAATTGTGTGGTTTTTTGTTTGTTAACATTTTACCCAACTCTCTAACAAAGGCAGCTGGAGGATTGCCAACTGTTACACGGATGAAACCCGGCCAGAATTTTCAGTGAGCCGAATTATCAACTGCGCTTCTCACGGTGCGAAAGAAGTTCAACATACATACTCACATACACCAAAACTGTGCAGTATGCGGGGCGAAATCCTGGTATCTGCTATCTCGTTACAGCAGTGCCCAGGTTTAAGTCGGCGAAGCGTTCCCGAAAGGCGTGACGACGAATATCGAAGCGACGTAAATCGAAGCGATTGACAGAGTAGGTGGTGGTGGTGGTGGTGTTGGTGGAGGCAAAGGCTGAGAGACGACGGATAACGAGAGAGTAACGGACGGTGCCGTCCAAGCGACGTGAGTGCGGGGTTTGAGGCGACGCAAGTCGGGTAGGAGCGGTGTTGATGAAAAAGTGACGACGTGTTTGCGAGATGACGTCACAGGGGGAGACGTAAATCGGGGAATTGCCGTAACCTGCGACTCTCTATATTGCTGTAAATGCAATGTGCAGGACACCGGACAGTAAGGTACACGTGGCAGACTCCATCCAATCACAGTCGAAATCAGGACGCTGCTGTACAACGACGCATTAATCAGAGTGCCATGAGAGACATTTGTGTGCTGGGGCGGTGACGTGGCCCAGTGACGACGCCTTCACCGCTCGTAGTCGAGGTCCGCGGTTCAAATCCACGCTGCCACCCTGGTTATTGCTGCTGGTAAATTTACTGCAGTACCGCCGCACCTCCGATTAGCACGGTTTGGATGCGTTTGGTGCGAGAGGAATTCAACACACGTTTCTTTTGCAAACATATCAAAGGCACTATCCTCCCCATGTCCACATATGGACTTGTATTTGGCGAGGGGGCGGGTATAAGATGGTGGGTACGTTAAACATCTGTTTTGAATGAGAACAAGATGATGTTCTACTATTTTGTTCTTTCGCTAAAGTCACGTACAAATAAAATAAGTAAAATAATATAACGCGACGTTTCGATTGCAACACAAGCAACCGTCATCAGATAGAACTAAATTCGAGAGAGAGACAAAACACAGACACGGAGACACACACAGACAGACACACAAGCAGAGAGAGAGAGACACACACAGCGACACACAACACAGAGACACACAGACAGACACACAAGCAGAGAGAGAAACAACACAGAGACACACAGAGAGAGACACACAACACAGAGACACACACACAGACAGACACACAAGCAGAGAGAGAGACACACACACAGCGACATACAACACAGAGACACACAGACAGACACACAAGCAGAGAGAGAAACAACACAGAGACACACAGAGAGAGACACACAACACAGAGACACACAAATTGACTTCCGCCTGATGAAGACTGCTTGTGTTGCAATCGAAACGTCGTATTCTATTATTTACTTTATTTTCTTTCGACGTGACTTTACCGACAGATACCAAAGAGTAATAATGCCTGCAGTCACGAAAAGCTTCAAATCAAGATGATGTTCGTTCAAAAAAGTTGAGCTTGTTGTTGTTGTTGAAATAGGAACCCAGTGAAGGAGGAATGTGCGGGCGACAATCCATCAGTGCGGGTCACGGACAGGAAGACACTAACTTCACTGATTTAAATTGCTCACACGGGGGATTTTGACGTTTCTTTATAAATGCATTAGCCCAATCAATCATGCTGGACATAAATCCTATACACTGTTAAACCAATAATGCTTAATTATTGCGCTCGTTGCCTGAGGAATAATAACTTGATGGATAACACGCGCCTACTTTAATTAGGTTTTGAATCTGCAACTACAGCGCAGAAGTTACCAGATGTTACCCCACACATCTGGCCTTGCACTCACTGTACGTGTGTTGAACTTTCGCACCGTACGTAGCCAACCGTGCTCATCGGAAGGTGCTGCACCGTAGCTGTCAGAAAATCCATTGCCTTGTAATATGTTGCTCGTTTGTTTTCGTAATCAAGGGTATCAGCAAACCAAAAAATGTTAAGCTTCAACAGATCATTCCCAAACCACCGGGTTACAGGCATTCATCCCAGCATCTCATCCACTTGCAAGTAAACGTCATGAAGAAGTACGTCGCATATCCGACCTGCCGGTGGACTGAAGCATGCGTTGAAACGTCGGATGTGAACATCTCTAGAAAATAGGCAGCCACGCCCTGCGCAAATGCAGCGCTTGCAGGGTGCCGATCAGTGACCCTCAGACGTGCGGCACTTTGTTGAACCCGCACCGTGGAGGAAGAGCAAGAGTCCCGTCGAGAGACAGCCGTAAGAAAATTAACAACGGGATGGTTGGCGATGGGGAGGTGTGAAGAGAAAAAGGGGAGAGGGGGATGGGGGCATCTAGAGAGCGGTGAACCATGGAACAAAAGCGGCGACCCTCAAAATCGTTGCTGAAAGCCAAACAATCTGGCTCGATCGGTTTTACTCACGTTCCAAAACCTAATACCTTGAGATGAGTTCACGTGCGTGCCGGGTGCTGCGTTGGACGTCGCGTCGCAACGCCTCGGGAAGTGGCTTGTCGTCACACGCGCCTACGTGCGCACGTACGCACGTGCGTCAAACTTCTTTCGCGCCGTACGCTTAGCAAACGAACTACGTAGGGCGCGACCTTCATCCAGTTCGTGGATGGACCACGGGCACGACGATGCGAAACTGAAATCACATCCACATCAGAAGGGCGCGGCTGAGGGTGCTAAGCGAATGTGGCAAGGGCTCTCCTGCTGCCACCGATTTGAACGTCGACGATTCATAAGGCATCTGAGAAAATCCTCTGAACGCATTTCGAGACGCGGTGACCGCATTTGATAACGGGAAAAAAGCGCGCTGTATGCTCGTGGAGAAGAGCGTTCACAGTCCATTTTTATATTGAGGGCATTGCCATACGCATCAGGAAACGCAAACACCGATGAAGCAAACGGAACGACAACTGAAACAGAGCTCAAATTATGCGTGGAGGGATGAACGCTTGTAACTGCGCTGAGATTGTATTCTATTTCGCATTCATATGAGATTCACAGGACGAGTCGCACACACGCACGCACGCACGTTGCTCGGGGAGAAAAATACAACTTGAGACTAAGTGTCGATCGTTTGAGAAAAGTCAGCAGGCGTGGGCATGACACGTGGCTAGGAGGGATGATGACTGACAGACACAACCGGCGAGGGATTGTAAGGCAATAGAAAATAACATTGTGCCCGTGAAGGCGAAACTCGAGGGGGGGTGGGGGTTGAAGCTCCGACGCGAGTTGACGTACGGAATCGCGGTGGCTCATGGCGCCGCAGGGCCATGAGGTATTGCTGGTGGCTTGGGAAGGCTTTCATCTAGCGGTGGATAGACCACATCTTACGATGCTGATTTTTAGTTGTACCTATTGCTTGAAATATGACGCGTGGATGTTGGACTTCTTTCACGCCGTACGTAGCCAACCGTGCTAATCCTGAAGCGTCAACATGCGTTCTAACATAGAGACGCAGTCTGACTTTGTGGTACGCCAAACAGGGGGCAGTCGCACCTGCACATATACCAACTGGGTACAGTCGTTGATTTGTCGAGGAACTCATTTACATATTTTTAAATAAGCAAATCTCATTGGGTAGGTATTAATTACATTTCTTTAGGTTCAAATCAAATGTCCTGATTTTACCAAGCCTGTCTAACTAATTTATAATCATAAAATGTTACAATTATAATATGCATAAAATATACTGCACATTATATATTCATAGATGTTACTCCAGTATAGGAATATTTATTCATGCATTATGTGCATGATCTATCTAGCACATTATATATTTTTATTTTTATGACAATAATAATCGTTCCCGTAATTTACATACTTCTTCAAAAACAAATTAAGCATGTTATTTATACTCTTATACTAATTGGACAAGCGGCACGCTTTATATTATACTCGGGGGGTTTCAGGTTGCATTTAAAGTGTGCAATGCACTCCCCACAAAAAAATAATAATCGCACAAACATTCATTATTTACAATGTTGATGTTAAACTCACATTAAGAGGCTGACATAATTCAGATAGTAATAAGTATCATTCGTATTACTTCACAATGAGTGTTAATAATATTAATATTTATAGCATCGGATCAACATCCATGAAAGGGTTGGGCATTACTATATTAACTCCTGTACTATATATGTTAAAACAAATAAATACATTTTGGGTTTGCAGGCCTCGAGTGGAGCACAACTGGCAAAGGCGATGGACGGGACTCCTGGAGTGACCGTGACACCACAACAGGAATCATAGTGGGTCCCTGCGTTCGAAGAAGATGAAGCAGAAGAATGTAATAATTATTCTTTGGTTCTTTCGGTAAAGTCACGTAGAATGATAATAAAATAATACATTGATAAAATAAAATAACACAATAATATTCTCACAACGTTTCGGCCATAACACAAGCGGCCTTCATCAGGTGAAGGGGACGAGACTGTCTGGAGGACAGCGCAGACAGTCTCGTCCCCTTCACCTGATGAAGGCCGCTTGTGTTGTGGCCGAAACGTCGTGAGAATATTATTGTGTTATTTTATTTTATCAATTAATTATTTTATTCTCATTCTACGTGACTTTACCGAAAGAACCAAAGAAGATGAATCCTTGCAGTCACGAAAGCTTTAAATCGAAATGTAATAATTATTTTAATTATTATTTTTATCCTCTCTCTTCCTTCAGAGGAGCAAGGAATGACAGGTCAGCGGAAAAAGCAGTCAGGACGTGAATCCACACCAAATCCCCCCCTCCCCCCCACCCAAGTTCTGTATTCCTCTAAACGTAAAGGTGTTTTCAGCCAATTAATGAGTGTTTACATGTGGGAGGAAAACCAGAGCCCCACGGAGAGAATCCCCAACAGTGTGATGGGACAACACTAAAAGAATAAACACTATTTAAACACGTGCATATTTCAAAAATTGAACGCATTGTTCATTAAAAAATTGTGGAGTTGTGGAGCCAAAGTTCAAAGTTTCTCATGAGCCAGGCTGAACAGGCAAGTGCCTGGACTGGTAAGAGCTTGGACTCGTGAAGGCCTGGACAGGTGAGAGCCTGGTTGAGTAAGTGCCTGGACAAGTGAGAGCTGGACAGGTAAGAGCCTGGACAGATAAGAGCTTGGACAGGTGAGAGTGTGAGCAGGTGAGAGCTTGGACAAGTGCGAGCCTGAACAGGTAAGAGCTTGGACAGGTGAGGGCCTGAACAGGTGAGAATCTGAACCAGGTTGGAGCCTTGAGCTGCTGCTTGTAGGTGGACGGTGCTTGGATACTGCTACACGTGCAGTGGGAGAGAGGTCCAGACGAATACTCGTGCAGCAACGGAGAAACGCAGGTCACCAAGAAAAAAAGCTTTCTGTGGACAGTGGAGTGAGATGAGTGAAGAGGCACTATAAATTATGAGTCCACATTTGCAGCACATCCTGGCAAGCCAAGGTACGGTGCCTCGCATTTCGCCGGAAGGGAGTTTCACAACTTCACGCAATCTAGCCCCCCACGGTGCTGGATTGCAGGCGCGCGCCACCACCGCCCAGCGATCGTGGCATCGCCCAAGGTGGCAGACGGGTCTCCAGGCACCGGGGACACCGGCAGTGCAGTGTCTGCATCTCAGCGCCACCACCATCCATCAACCAGGACGCCGTGACACCGCGGCCTCGTTCGTGAGTTGTGCAATATTCCTTCAGGACCCCTGTATTTGTTCTCCGCAATGTTGATGGTTATTTGTCTTTATTGTTGTTGCTGATGGTGCTGCTGTGCTCACGAAACCACTGATCTCTCGTGTGACACGGCAAGGGAGACTGCCTAAACGGGACCATCCGTGTAACAAATCAGATTGACTCAAACTCGGTGCCATGAATTAAGGAACCACGATGATGCGATGGCTTCTTGACCATGACGTTTAATGAGTGCAACATTGCGTTGTTATTATTGAATTGAATGCGTGGAATTTGTAATTTACATAAATATCGAGAGGATCCATTTGAAGTGGGGAACTTTCGGGCAACATTTTTAAAGAAAAAAAAATAGCCTTAAGCCCAGGCAGGGAATAGGCTCGTGGCTCCGGGTGCTTCCCCGAGCATCTTATCGTCACGTCGAGGCGCGCATCAGCCGCCCCAACGCTCACTTTCCAAACGGTTATCTCAACAATGACCCGATCAGCTCGGATACAACTGCACGTGCCGTCAGGGTACAGATTTCAATTACCCGCGCGGCATAAATCATTTTCGCGAATAATTAAAGTAAGAGGCATTGCGTCGGGGGTTTAATGGCGGTAATACGTTTCGGCGACGGCTATTGATCAAAACGCAAATGGATATGGAGGCATTGAAATTCAATGCATGAAATGAGGCGATAATGCTCCGAGTGTGAGAATGATAATGTTACGGCTGCTCTGTGTCCGCTCGCCGTCGTTAACCCGTCGTCGGCAAGGCGTTCCGGCGGTGTGGCCGCATCTCCGATCAAACACGGTCGGCTACGTGCGGTGTGAAAGAAGTCCAAAATGCATGCGTGCGTGAGAATAATTTGTCGATCGGAATATGTGTTTATACTGGAGGAATCTGATGAGCTGTAAAGCTCTTTTTTTTACAGATGGCCGGTAGTGGTCGCCACGATATTTGCAATGTGTGTTGGCATGTTCCCCCCCCCCCCCACCCTTCTCCCTTCAAATTATATCAAAACGTCTTCAGGTTTGAACACCTCATTCAAGACGCAAACGTTGCACCTACTGCCTTTGACATTCCTCCTCCTCGAATACATCGCTGGTGGAACCATCAACCGCATCAGAACATCAACATCATGGCAATGGATTGTGGACGTGCGACCGAAACTATTCATCCCGTATTAAATCCATACAGACGCGAAGATACATAGACACATATTTAGACCTACAGAGGCTGCATGAAGACTCGCCGGGACTCATAAAGATACACAGAGACTCATAGCTCCATCAAAGAAAAGTCACAGTAGCGCGATTGTAGCGAAGCAACCCAAACTCTGGACCCACATAGTGCGCCACCGTGGTGAGGGTGGGCCACTCTGGTGAGACGTTAACTACTTCGCCTGGTACGCAGGAGGTCATGGGATCGGTCCCGACCCTGACGCCTGCTGAATATTTAGAGTTTGCGGTGTCTCTCTCCCCATGGTCGCGTGGTTTGTTTTTCTTCTCCGGGTCCTCCGGTTTTTCCCTCCACATTTAGAATCAGCATGCGCTGAGAGAGTATTTGGCTGCTATAAATGTCCGCGTGATGAGCCACTTCGTTGAGCCATCATTTGTGATCGCCAGGTCGCATTTACGGTAGTAGACGAGACATCTGTGAAAAAACGCTTGATAGCTCATCGGATTCCTCCGGTATAAATACATATTCTGAATGCTGATAGTCTAGTCCATGGGTCGGCAACCGAAATAACAAGAACCTTTTTTTTAAATCGGGACAAAATTCGATATTTCAATGCACGTGACTACGCACTTACATACATGACGTCGCGATGCAGCGCGTAAACAGATGCGTGCAGCTTGGGAGCCGCCGGTTTCCGACCCCTGTTTAAGACAGTAACGTACGTCGTACCGAAACAGGACCATTGCCCGAAGACGTTGTCTATTGTGTGGGGGGGTAGGCATTTAATTTTTTTTTATTTTAGAGCAATATTATTGAGACGTTTTCATGATACAATAAATATGATTATGTATATGCCGCCTTTCATCGGGGCGCCACGAGCAGCGAGAATAAATGTTACCTCCCTCGCCTGGTGCGGAGGAGACCGTGGGTTCGATCCCGGACCCTGACGATATAGGTTGTTGTATAGTTGAGGTCTGCGTGATCTCTCTCACTCTCCCCGTGGTGGTCGCGTCGATGGTTCCCCACGGTTCCTCTGGTGTTCCCACAAACACTCATAAACAACGTGCGTTTAGATTATTTGGCTTCGATGAATTCCCATGTGTGATGATAATATCGGCCGCTTCAATCAGCGTTCACGTCTTGCCAGGTCGCATCTAACAAATAAAGAATAGCTCAGTGAAATTTACCTGGTAAATGAAATAGTTGAAACCATTTATCCCTGTCAATGTCTAATTGTGTCTGTCCATTGTATGTCTGTTCGCCTATGTGTGTGTGTACATCTGATTCCTAACTAAATTTTGATTCGTAATTGAACGCAAGTGTTACGTCTTTATGTCTGTACATCTGGCCATCTATCGTCCTGCCCTTCGATCTGTTTGTTTGCCCATCCGTATTTCTGTCTGTCCACTCGTTATCCATCTGTTCGTCTGCGTGTCCGTCCATCTGTTTGTATTGTCTACGCTTTGACCGTCGGAATCTATGTCTGACCGTGTATTTTTCCATCTTCCTCTCCATCCCTCTGCCCGCCCATCTGTCTGTCCGTCTATTCGGTCACTGACGAAAGTCCTCTTTAAAAACGCAGTGATCCTCTTTCACCCGAAACCAGCCACATCCGCGCCGCCTTTCAACTCGCGTTATAAACGCATTGTGTCAATTCCAGTTCTTTACCATATAATCAATGTAACAAGCGTACTGCCGGACTGTGTATTGAACTGAGCGGCTGTAATAAAGGTCTCACGCTGAGCTAGAGATGCTCGCATTTCAATTATCTGCACCTCGCAGTTCTGCATTTAATTGTTTGTGCACAGAGGACATTGGAGCCGTAATTTATAACAGTTGTAAAGGCCTCACCCCAATTCGGCAGCAGGTCAGAAAATCTCTACTAAGCAGTCACTCCAATTACCGAATGAGCTATCAAGACATTAGCGATCAAAAACATACTCGGGTTGAAGGGTGCAATGGCAATTTAATTACTTATTGTGTATTTAATTAAAACGCTCTTCCAATTACAGACTGCTGGCATAAGCGACTACGCACATCAAATAAGCGTGAGTAATAATAATAATAGAAGATCCTTTGGGATTCATGGGAAAGTGAAACCTCAACAAGTCAAACGTTTTAATAACGTAAACAAAATTGGAAAATAAGTTTAAACGTTTTCCTTTCTTTGTTTTTGTAGATGAGAGGAAGCGAAAAAGATGCAACCCTGCGATGAGCTTTCTCACGCCACTGCTGGCGGAAAGACCTCCACCAGAGGAAGCTATAGATAGCCCCCTCCACTTGAGAGTACTTGGCCTATTCTTCCACGCTGACAAGACGTCTTGGAGGAGGTGCGAGTACCCACACTTCACCCCATCATGCGCAACGACCCCGTTGATCGACTAAGCGCGGTAAAGCCATTTAAACAATATTATTATCATCATCATCATGTTGTTATTTGTGAAACCTTCAAGCGCCGCTCCAAATGTTGAACCGTTGCGGAGGGCTGCCGTCAAAAGCCTCGCTTCCGTGGACTTTTTGCTGATTTTCTCACCTCTCTCTGCCATTGTGAGTGTCATCTCCTTCCACACCTCGCCGAAGCGAAATAAAGGGTGTCAGTCCTCCGGAGCACGGTGACCCCCAGTAGCCATCGACAGCGGAGTCGACACCCCCTCCCCCCTCCCCGGGTTTTATGTTGTGTAGGTCATCATGCTCTCATTCACTCACTTCCCCCCTCCATTAGCTTGACCCATCATCAAAAATCACAGGGCTCTTCGTCGTGTGTTTGATGGCTCGAGAGAGGAGGAGGAGGAGGAGACGGATTTTAATGGAGTGTTGCACGCCACCAGGGGAGCAGCCTCGTGCGGGTGTCGAGGGGTGTCCGACGAATGGCCCGGGCAACATTTTTGTGACGTGGATGAAACGACGCTCGCTCAAAAAAAAAACGTCGGACAATAGTCTTGGGACGAAGGTCTTTCGCACCTCCAATTAGCACACTGCTAAGTGGAATATTCACGTTCCGAAGCGGTTACCCGTAGCATTATGGGCTAAGTCAACCTCCAACCGGCAAATTTGAACTCCCGCTACCTCTCCACCAGCGAGACCGCCAGCTCTCGCACCAGACCACCCGGCCCGGGTACGAACCAAACCGCAGAGGTCACGTGCTCGCCACAGGGTCACGGGGCGATTCACGGTGCATCCGTGAATGTACTTGCAAGATAATTATTTAAAAATATATATTTTTGTAAAATATAAATGTATATATTTATTTTTGGGGGGAAAAATATATATTTATATATATTTATATTTTTTCCCCAGGAAGCTACGCGGACAGCTTAATGCCCAAGGCAACACGCTTACTGTCAAAAATGTTCTGGCGGGGGGGGGGGGGAACGAAAGTAAATCAACCAAAGAAAAGATAATGGCAGTGAAACCTTACTTTAATCACATATTCCGTTTCTTTTGGCGATATTGGCCCTCTCACCTTGTTCGCCCGGGTTCCACAGCAATCCCCACCGAGGCGAGGGAATGTCTCTACCGTGTGGGATCATCGCGGCCAGACAGCTGGCGGACTGCTGCTGCTGCTACTGCTGCTGCTGCTTGCGAGCGAGCGAGCGAGGAGACGCAGCTGGCCGTTGCCTGAGCAACGGAGCGCAACCTCGTTCCGCCGAGGGGTCCTACGTCTGGCTCGAAGCGCGGAGGTCTCCTTTCATGTTGACGATCACTAACGACAGGAGGCGGTAGGTAGGGGTGGGTGGGGGGGGTGGAAACTCCAACTTTCGGTTTACTGCAGAACTAAAAATAAAACTCTGGGAGGCACTGAGCACAAAATGATGTACATTCGATATCAAAGCTCGCATGGTGGTGTGATGTTCAGATATTAAAGTGAAAAAAAAATGGGTAACGAGGTAAAACATTTTCACGTTGTTTTTTTTTTTTAAACGAAGCCAGATTTATCTCGCCGCGATTTGTGTGATAATAGGCAGTGCAACGATGTGTTCGATGCAATTTGATGAATATTAATTATTGAACTCAGGAAAGGCAACAAGTCAAAGTAATTCCCTGCTGAAATGAGCATTCAGGCTGTAATCATCTCTCGTTTACAGCACTGAAACAGTGGTGGAAATTCCACATTCCTATGGTAAGGATACATAAGTGCAGACAGCTAAACGTGCTACAATTCCTGTAAATATAAATTATATTGCTTCCTTGATTAAATTACAACCCTGAATTGTGACAATTGATTGTGACACATTTAGAGTTGATATTAAATATAAATAATATCATGGGACCTCCTTTGCCAGTACAAAAAAAATGTGCAGGACGCCTTTTGGCGTCCTCTGGTCTAGCACCGTTTGAGACGAGGCTCAAAAGAAAGCCGTCTCTGGTGTGGACCAATCAGTTTCAAGGACAATGCCACATATATTATCAGAGTATGTTTTTCGTTTGCATTCTGACCACAAGCATTGTGGTTAATGCAGACATGATTCCTTGTAAAAGGTGTTTTTTTTTGTTGTTGCCAGAATAAAGGGGAAAAAACCTTTTTCTTACAAATAATATGTTGTTTGTGGTTTTGCGTAGATGGTAGTTGCTCATATTTTAATGTTCCTGACAAAAAAATATGAAATAGGAATCATCAAGTTCACAATGATTTGTTCTTTAATAATAAAGATATTTAATTATTACTATTAAAGATCTTTAAATGAAAAGAAATACATGCTTTTACCCTCAAAATGTGCACTTACATTTTTTTCATGTATAAATTGAGAGAAAGGTGATTTTGTTAATGCATGTCTGTTACAGATTTTATGAAATGTAAAGTTCCAATGATTAGCAAACTGATGGCATGATTGTATTGCGTGAACTGCAGTTCAATAACTTAAGAAATATTAACGTAATTGAAGTATACCAAAGCACAAACAACAAGGTGATAAAAAAGTGAAGTACAATTACAAAACCTACAAGAAGCTAATATTGTGGTAATTTTTATATACGACTAGCTTAACTACCCAGCTTCGCCCAGGAATTGGATTCACAACGCCCGGCCGCCTTTGTCTCCCCAGCGGCGATGTTCACACACCACACCAGTTACTCGTTTGATGCTGAGTCGAACTAGGGGAGGCCCAGGACCGGTTAAAATAATCGTCACCAGAGGTGGCCGTGAGCGGGAATCGAACTCGGGTCGCCGGGTTCGTAGTGGAGCACGCTAACCACTACACTACAACGCGTTACGCTTCCACACACACACACAGACACAAAGACAAATATCCCCCGTATAGCCTTAACAGACTGTAGGGGCAAGTGCTGTTAGCGAGCACCTATGAAGGCCGGAACGGTACACGAGGGGGTGGGTGGCCAGCACCACGCCCGACCGCCTTTGTCTCCCCAGTGGCAATGTTTACACACCGCACCAGGTACTCATTTGAGGCTGAGTCGACCTAGGGGAGGCCCGGGACCGGTTTAGATATTCGTCACTGGTGTTGGCCGTAAGCGGGAATCGAACCCACACACAGACACATACAACAACAACAACAACAACAACCGCCATTCGCCACTAAGTGGCGGTGACGTCACCACGACGCTTGTGCCAGGCTATGTGCACCCTGAGGCCACGTGAAGTGTCGAACGCCCGCTGGCAGGAGGTCACGGGGCAGACCCAGGTGCCACGGGTCGACTGACTGAGATGACTGGCTGATGCACCACCTGTGCCCCTTACTGTGCCAACCTGCTGTGTTTTAGCCACCCGGCGCTCCGCTCGCTGTTGTGAGCGTCGCTCCTCTGCCCTCCGTTGTTGTTGGAGGGCGACTGCCTCCAACTGCCCAGTAGCATCCTTCACGAGCCTCCTCCACAGAGGCCGATCTTGACACCGCTGGTACCAGTCATCGGCAAGTCCACTCAGCTCCACGTCCTCCTGTACCACATCACTCCATCTCTTCTCTAGCCCGTGCCGCGCCCGCTTAGCCCCCTCAATCCGGCCAAACAAAAGCTGTTTTGGCATGCGGTGGCTGGGCATGCGGGCTACATGACCCAGCCATCGCAGCCTTGCCTGCCGGAGGAGCTCACCGATGGGACCCTGCCCAGATCTTTCAAGGATTTGTGAGCTCCTCACACAATCCAGTCTGGTTAAACCCAGGATGGATCGTAGGCAGGTCAGCCTAAATGTTTCTAACCGGCGAAGATGTTCCATTAGGGGGTTCCACGTTTCGCAAGCGTAGAGAAGGGAGGGAATGACCGTGGCTGAGAAGACCTGAAGCTTAGTGCGGAGCGACAGACCAGGTAGCTTCCACACAGCGTTACGCAACCGATGAAAAGATATTGCCACTCGACTGATTCGGAGTGAGACCTCTGCTGTTAAACTGGAGCCAGTCATAAGCACACTGCCCAGGTATGGGAAACTCTCCACTCTCTCCACAACTGCCCCATCACCGATTGGGAGTTGTGGGGGTGGAGTGTCCGATGGTACAAAATACCCAGGCAGGTGCTTAGTTTTGGTGGGGCTGATGGTAAGGCCCCACCTCTTAGTGGCACGCTCCAGTCTCAGCAGCAGCGTCTCCAACTCCTCCTCTGACTGAGCAGCTATTACCAAGTCATCAGCATACATAACGTGGTTGAGCAATAGGGAGCCATCCCTTGACCGCACCCGGGCATCGATTAGCCTCCCATTATATCTGTACCATATGGAGATTCCCCCGGTACAGCGATTGAAGGCTTCACAAACTACGTGGTCAAAATAGATGTTAAATAATGTGGGAGCCAGAGGACATCCCTGTCGCACCCCAAGGTGTACAGGGAATGGCTCTGACTCCCGGCCACGTAGTTTTACCCGGGCCCGCTCACCATCATGAAGGTCCTTAATGATCGTGAGCAGAGGGTCAGGTACTCCAAAAGCACGAAGAACGACCCAGAGCCCAGGCCTACTGATGGTATCATAGGCCTTGACCAGGTCAATAAAGCAGAGATGTAGGTCTTGTTGGAATTCCCTACACCTCTGCTCTAGCAGACGGACAGAAAATATGGCATCTGTGCAGGACCGCCCTTTCCTGAAACCGCATTGGGGCTCCGCAAGCCTCTCCTCAGCGTGCCTGGCAAGGCGATGCTGAATAATCCTTGCCAGGACCTTTCCCGGCACACTGAGGAGTGAGATGCCCCTGTAGTTGTTACAGTCTGTGCGGTCCCCCTTCTTAAAAAGGGGGACCACCAGGGCATCCTTCCAATCCTGCGGAACCCGTCCAGTGGTCCAGACTGTTGTTATGATGTCATATAGGGCAGTCTGTGCACAAACGCCACCCTCCCTAAGCATTTCGCTTGGGAGATCATCTCTGCCCGCTGCCTTTCCTGGTCTCAGACTCCGGATCGCCTTCAATACTTCCTCAGCAGATGGCACCTCAGCCAGCCACTCACAGGGGGTGACTTCATCCAATATTTGAGGCACCGCAGCCTCAGCAGGGTCATCCTCACTTTGTGCCACGATGTTTTCCTGGCTGAGGGATTTTCCCTGCCCCAGGACCTCACAGAAATGTTCAGCAAATCTGCGAACCTGTTCCTGGGGGTCGGAAATTGGATCACCGTTTTTTCCCCTAATGATGGTAATAGGTGTGGCGCTGCAGGTTACTTTTTTGATGGAGTTAAATAGAGATTTGTGATCACGGGCCACTCAGGCAGACTCCATCTCCTCAGCAACCCGCGACCACCACCCATCCTTGCAGCGCCTCACGGCTCTCCGAACCTCCGAGCGAAGGCTGCGGTAAGCCTCCTCATTCTCTGACGTGGGATTCTGTAGCCGATGACAGTGGGCCTGTCGCTTTTTCTCAACCATCCTGAACAACTCCTCTGTCATCCAGGGTGTCTGGGGAGGTCTGGACCGCGTTCCCAAAGCAGCCATTGCAGCTGCATGAGTCACAGTCCTAAACCTCGCCCATTTACCCTCGACATCAGGAGGAGTCAGGGACGATGCCAATCCCAGCCGCAAGCGATGATGAAATTCTCGCTTGCAACTTTCATCAGATAACTGAGACCAGGCCACTTTAGGTTGGAATGGGGTCCTGGGTGTACACCCACCACCGGAGTGGAAGAATGGCAGGCGCATCTTACAGATGACTAGTCGATGGTCAGAGGGCAGATCAGCTCCACGGTAGGTCCTGGTGTCAAGGACATGGGCTCGCATTCGCTGGTCCGTCACTATGTAGTCCAGCAGATGTTCTTGCTTGGACCCGGCATGCATCCATGATGTTGTGTGGATGCGCCGATGCCGGAACAGCGTGTTGGTAATTACAAGCCCATGGGCTGCACAAAAATCTAGCAGCCTCCTACCGTTGTTATTGAGCTGATCTGGCCCATGCCCTCCAATCACTCCAGACCAGGTGCCAGTATCATGACCAACTCGGGCATTGAAGTCACCCAACATGATGACTCTATCCCGAGGGGCCACCTTAGCCAGCACCTGTGACAGGAGGTCATAGAAGGCATCTGACTCATCGGCTTTGCCTGCATCCCTCCACGGATGTTCATCTTCGGTGGGGGCATAAGTAACCACGACCACCATTCCTCGCCTCCGGTTGATGGGAAGGCGAGCCCAAAGTAGCCTGGGGCTTACAGCTTCCCACACCTCACCGCCACGCTCCCACGCCCCCTTCATTCTTTTGTTCAAAAGAAGACCCACACCCTGTTGTTTGGCAGTCTGCTGCCCCGAGTAGAGGACTGTCCACCCCTCATGGTGGCAGGAGCCAGAGCCGGTCCACCGGACCTCCTGAATGCCGCATAGATCCAGGCGGTACCGGTCCAGCTCCCGACAGAGGAGTGGCAGCCTCTCCTCTGCAGTGAGCGTTCGAACATTCCACGTGGCCACCCGTAGTGGCTTTTCGTTGTTTCTGGAGTAGCCCCGAGGGTAGGTATTCAATCTCCTGGCTCCGCCAATTGGGGTTTGGCCAGGAGACGTCATAGACGCCTGGCCCCCCGGGGCCTCCGGCACAAGCTTAGTTGTTACATATTTCAGTTTAATTCGTGGTTTTGTGGTAATTAATTGAAGGTGGAGGGGTTACCAGCCCCTCGCACCCGTCCAGAGCCCCCGTTTAGCCCCTGTGGTGGACACATATGCCATGAGGGGAGGAGCCAATCAAAATTGGAACTCCCCCCACAGCGCTGTCCACGACAGAGTTGCCCGTCCGGCACCGCGAGGAGGTAGGGGGTTGTTTTGCCGGACACATACACACACACACAGACACACACAGACACACACAGACACATACAGACACATACACAGACAAAAAACAAAGATCCCCCATATAGCCTTAACAGACTGTAGGGGCAAGTGCTGTTAGCGAGCACCTATGAAGGCCGGAACGGTACACGAGGGGGTGGGTGGCCAGCACCACGCCCGACCGCCTTTGTCTCCCTAGTGGCGATGTTTGCACACCGCACCAGGTACTCATTTGAGGCTGAGTCGACCTAGGGGAGGCCCGGGACCGGTTCAGATAATCGTCACTGGTGTTGGCCGTGAGCGGGAATCGAACCCGGGTCGCCAGGTTCATAGCGCAGCGCGCTAACCGCTACACTACCGCTCCCCACCATACACAGACACACACACAGACACATACACAGACACACACACAGACACACACACAGACACCCACAGTCACATACACACACACAGACAGACACACACACAGACACACACACAGACACCCACAGACACACCCACAGACACATACACAGACACATACACAGACACACACACAGACACATACACATACACACACAGACAGACACACACAGACACAGACACACACACAGACACACACACACAGACACAGACACACACAGACACATACACAGACACACACACAGACACATACACAGACACACACAGACACACACACAGACACACGCAGACACACACACAGACACACACAGACACAAAGACACACACAGACACATACACAGCGCGCTAACCACTACACTACAATGCGTCGCGCTTCCACATGCGCGGGTCACATGACAGATTTGACGTCACAGCTCACTTGCCGTGCAAATAAAATATTCATTATTGAGCTCCCCCCCCAAAAAAATTGTATTTTTAAAAAAATATTTTTTGCATGGTGTACAGTCTGGAAAGTACCCACACGGCAAATTTCAAGTTTGTTGCAAGTCGGGAAGTAGGCTAAACATTTTGAACAGACAACACACGTAATCATCGTGAAAGATGATACCACGGCAAGCCAACAACAACCGGCACTTCACTGTGGACGTTAAAGATCCCCGTGACGTCCTTCGAAATAAGTAGGCCATGGTGTGCAGACTGTCATGGTCCAAATTTGGCGAATTAAAAATTAAGAAATGTACCCACAAAATATTCAACTGGGATTGCGCGCATCAGTCAAAGCCCTTCCTACTGGCAGCATCATGCTGGCTCACAGGCTAGGTGCTCAGTCATCCTGTGCCACACAGGGGCAGATGCCACTGGAGGTGCCCTTCGAATGTTTGAGATGAGATGCGATGTAAGGCCCTTTGAGTTTCTGAGGCATTTGAGTGCCGTATAAGTGCACAACATTTTTGTAATCATAATTATTACCTATTTGAACGATGAAGGAACGGACACTTTGGGTACAAATTGTCGAATGCGAATCAATTCCAGAAAGGTTTCAATTACTTCCTAGAAGTTTTGTTTCGATTTCATTTAAAGAGCCACAATCAAACGCACCGTTTGCGCACACAAATGAACAAATAAATAAACGAATTAAAGTAAATGCGTGCGAAATATCATCAATTCCAATCACTTGACCAAAAAACAGCGGGAATCAATTCAGAAAGGTTGAAATGGATTTACAATTTGCGGTAAATGAAACATAACCTGTTGTGGGTCTCATAAAGTGGACGCTGCAAATTGCCGGAATAATGAATCATTCTGCACGCTAATCAAACGGCAGTGACAATTCATGCGTGGTATTTGGATTTTTATTTATTTAATCTTTGCTGTTTATTGGACTATGATCGTAATGGAGGATGCTGCTGTTAGCACACGCGACTTTACAAGCCAGAGGTCGCTGGCTTGGCAGTTGGAACAATGCCTTCACTTTCTTCAATCCACTCACCTCTGTCCAGGCGGCAGTATGAATGGTTAGAGAGCAATTAGTCGATCGGCAGATTGTGCGTAGTGGGTTAAAGTGTGGGTGCGCCTACCTCTTCTGGCCAGACCCCGGAAGAGTAGGCCAAATGCCCTCTAGAGGGGCTCTCTCAAGAACTCATTCGAGTGGAGGTTCTTTCACCAGCAGTGGCGTGAACAAGTGCAGTAACCGCAGGGCTGCGGGTTTGCCTTGCGTTAATCTACGGTTGCAATGGATCCGCTTACCAGAATATTGACAAAATCTGATATATGACAAAAAATAGATTTTTTTACCAGAAAAAGCCGACTGAGCTATATATCTCTTTTTAAGAGGCCACGTGGCCATAAATGATAGCTCAACGAAGTGGCTTATCACGTGGAAATGTACAACACCTCGATACTCTAAATGCGTGATTCTACACGTGGAGGGAAAAAAACCGGGAAGACCCGGATAAAATTCCACGCGACCACGGGGAGAAGAGACACGCAAACTCAAAATATACAGCAGCAGGCCTCAGGGTCGGGATCGAACCCACTACCTCCTGTGTACCAGGCGAGGGAGTTAACATCTCATAGCCACCGTGGCGGCCCGTGCATCGCGTGCCAGTCCAAGAGAGAGAGAGAGAGAGGGAAACAAGTTCGCAGCGACGTATCATGGGAAGCAGAATGTCTCACAAGCCAAGTGTGAAGTCCTTTGGGGCAAACATAATAACTAGGACGGACCTGAGAAAATATAATAGTGGCAGCCGGGAAGGATTACTCACTTAAACTCCCGACGATGTCCACAGCAGTGTGTGGTGAAAGCTTTTCGAGAAGAATGGCTGAAACACGTGTCCTAACTTCAGGATACCACGCGTGGATTACAAAGTGGCCGTGACAACCCAGGTGCTAAATATTTCACATTACCAGAGGAGGGTAAGAACTACACGTAGATGCATTATCTTGGGTGGTGCATTGTCACACAACTGATGAACAAAACCAAAAAAAGTTGGCTTCTTCATGTGCTGGGCAGACTCATTGATACTCTTTGGGTCTTTTGGTAAAGTCACGTAGATAGAAGAAAAATAATAACTAAAAATCACGACGTTTCGATAGCAACACAAGCAATCGTTCTCAAGAGAGCTGCTGCTGCAGCAGGGGGCCTGAGATGGGTGCAGGGCAAGGGTAAGTGGGAGGGGTTTGAAAAGGAAGATCGAGGGCTTCCCAAAGCTGTTGGGATGGCCGTTGTATTGGTGAGAGATTAGCATGTCTATGTAGCCACCGCCACATCGAGGAATGCAACTCAGAGAGTCGGAAAAAACTGCTAACATCGGCAGGTAGGATGGAAACATCACAGCCAGTTATGACTTAAAATGGTTAATAACGTCCTTCCAATGATTGCTCAGTTTGTACCCAACTCCTCGGTTGAAATGTTGTCTGTGTTTATTTATCTGGATGGCTTCATGAACGAATATTACATTTAAACAGTTGTTATTGATACATTTACACATTTATTATTTATACATTTACACCGTTATTATGCATACGTTTACACAGTTATTATTGATACATTTCCACAGTTATCATTGATACATTAACAATTCTTATTTATAGATTTACACAGTTATTAAATTTAGATTTGAAGCTTTCGTGACTGCAGGAATCCATACTCTCTGGTTCTTTCGATCACGTGATTTATTTTAATTTTATTTTCTACCTACGTGACTTTACCGAAAGAACCAGAGAGTACAGTTATTATTCATACAGTTACACAGGTATGATTGATAGAGTTACACAGTTATTATTAATACAGTTACAGTTATTATTGATACAGTTACACAGTTATTATTGATACAGTTACACAGTTATTATTGATAGAGTTACACAGTTATTATTGATGCAGGTACAGTTATTATTGATACAGTTACACAGTTATTATTGATACAATTACACAGTTATTATTGATACAGTTACACAGTTATTATTGATACATTTACAGTTATTATTGATACAGTTACACAGTTATTATTGATACAGTTACACAGTTATTATTGATACAGTTACACAGTTATTATTGATACAGTTATACAGTTATTATTGATACAATTACACAGTTATTATTGATACAGTTACACAGTAATTAAATTATTCAGGACATCTCATCTCCATTATCCCAGTGCCCTGCTGCAGTCTCACCAAGAAGACCCCTCAAGCCCCCAGCCCCCCAGCTCCCCAATCCCCCTAGCCCCCTAGCCCCAACCCCCCAGCCCCCCAGCTCTCCAATCCCCCAAGCCCCCTAGCCCCAACCCCCCAAATCCCCAGCCACCCAGCTCCCCAATCCCCCAAGCCCCCTAGCCCTAACCCCTCAGCCCCCCAGCTCTCCAATCCCCCAAGCCCCCTAGCCCCAACCCCCCAAATCCCCAGCCCCCCAGCTCCCCAATCCCCCTAGCCCCCTAGCCCCAACCCCTCAGCCCCCAACCCCCCAGCCCTGCTGTATATTTGCAGTTTGCGGTGTCTCTCTCTCTCTCCCCGTGGTCGCGTTTTCCCCTCCACATTCAGAATCAACGTCACGCGTTTATAGTATTTGGCTGCTGTACATTTCCACACGTTGAGGAGACACTTCGTTGAGCTGTCATTTGTGATGGCCAGCTCGCTTATGAAAACGAACTATACAACTCAGTGGGGCCTTACCTTGTGTATATTTTTTTTTACACAATTTGTCATTATTTTTAAATGTGTCGGGTTTGGAGCGATGGCCCAAGGCACGCACGGCCCACGTCCAAACTTCCGATGAAGTTGCGGCACCGTTAAACGTCCGTCGCGTAAGCGGGGGGACGCGCGTTCACAGCTCAACCCGCCTGTGCTATACATCACAACTGCAGTATTAACCAGGGTGGACGCTGGGGCCACTGCAACAAAGCGACAAATGCGCGACCACCCGCGCCAATGCCTGTGGAGGCGTCAACTCGCGTAAAATGAACGGTCTGAGCTTTGGAGTCTTTGGAGATTTCCCCGCCGCCGCCTCGTAACGCGAGAAACACATCTCATTTCCATTTCAATACCTCGCAAAATGAAAGCATGTTTAATTCTATCAACAAATGGAGCATGTGGTCAAACAAAATAACACGTGCAATTAACACTTAAATTAGTTTCGGCAATACTGGCAAAACTATATATTTTTTGTTCACTTAAAAAAAAATTGTGCAATTCAACTACAGTACAATTTTATCGCAACAATAATAACTTTGACTTGAATTGCCCGCGGTTGCTGCTTGGTTTGCAAACCTGGGTCTTTGTGTGACTCTCACCGCGCTTCTGCTCAGAAGTCTGATCATGGAAAACTGCTCCCGTGACCATTTAATCCTTTGCCTCTGCCAGCTTCTTAGAAAGTTACCCACTCTCCCCAGGTCACCGCCGTGTGAAGTGCCATCGCCAGCGAAATGTCTCTGAAGCCCTTCTATCAAGCCAACTGCTGGAGCAAGGCCTCCTTAACCCACGTCGGACGAGGGGGTTACTTGACTATACTTCACCACGCTGGTCAGTGGAGGTTAGAGGTAGACGGTGAACAATCACAGGGTTCAGCTATTATCACTCAGCGCTGATGTTAATTGTGGCCGAGAACAGAATTCAGGGTGCTGGGCTTTGCAGGGCAGTGCGCTAACCACTGTACCAATGCTCCAGTCCTCCCTTCTGACCTGAAGGCGGTCACTATTTCTGCTACTCTCTCTGTCTGCTCTAAAGAAGGGCCATTGTCTGCATCGTCGGCCTGTTACAGTCTATAGGTGTCTATTGTAAGGTGGGGCGAATTAAGTACGTGGTGAGTTCAATTGTTTCAGTCATACCTACACATAATTCTTTAGGGGGTTCACGTGAATAACAAAAGCCTTTCACGACACCTTTTCCGTATGTTACTATTGTATGTTGCTATTATTTAAGTTAGGCAATTCAAATAACGGACCATACTTCACCACGCTGGTCAGCGTGAGATCGTGAAGGCGGGGAGCATAAACGTGGGAGCATAGAAGTAGTGTACAGCAACACGCCTTCTGCCACCCACCGCATCGCACAACCGCGCGGCAAACCTAAACTAATCTAATTAAACTAAAAACAAATTTACCAGCTAAGGCGCACGAAGCTATATAACTCATTTTGAGAAGCGAGCTGGCCGAAAATGACAGCTCAACGAAATGGCTTATCATCACGTGGACATTTGTAGCAGCCAAATACTCTAAACGCGTCATGTTGATTCTTCAATTCGGAGGGAAAAACCGGAGGACCCGTAAAACAAAAAATCCACACGACCACGGGGAGGGAGAGACACGAAAACTCCGAGTACACAGGCGTCAGGGTCGAGATCGAACCGACAACCTCCTTCAATACCAGGCGAGGTAATCAACATTTCGCCACCACGTAATGCTATGAAGTGCTAAAAATCCACTTCTCATCCTGTGCCAAGCTGAGCTTGCGTGGTGGTCACCCATCGAAGCACTATCCAGACTCAAACCCTGCTCAGCTCATGGCGTGAACCCTTACACGTGCTGGATATAATGTGCGAACCCCTTGCCCCAGTGTCAGGAACACGCTGCCGAGGAACAGCAGCCGTCACACACTGGGCAGGCAGAGTTGCCCGCTGCGCTCTTTTCTGATGGGAGCGTCAACAAAGAGGCCAGCGAGCCGGGTTTGTTTCCAACTCCTGCCTCGACCAAGACAGCTCCCAGGTTTTACCGCCCCAACGCGCACCTGGGTAGCAGCTGTCCCCCTCCCTCCCTCTCCTGCCCTCCCAGTGAAGAGGAGAACAACAAAGAGCGGGCGGTAATAGCGCACACACGCGCGTTGTAAAATGACGGCAATTGTTGGCTGTGGTCGTTCATCATCAATCGGGGCCAGGTGCACGGAAATTTCGAGTGAGCGGAGAGGGGGGGGGGTGGTCCATCGGGTCAGAGGCATATTAGTGGCACGGAGCACATTCCCTCGATACGAGAGCGCACGTTTGAGGCGGTACAAATGTGAATGGCCTAGGACGAATACAAATCACCCGCAGCATTTCTGGTCGTCACCACCTGTTGTGGAAAATGCTTCCAGTGTCCGCCATGGGCAGCTTGGGAGCGATCGCGCAACGTTTAAAACGTGGGATTGTACGTAATGCACGGTACGTTTCAACTTTGTTCGTGCCCTACGTAGCCAACCGTGCTCATCGGAGGTGCATTTGTTGAGGATTGTGGTGTGAGTCATGGGGCCCCCAACAAAGGTTTTATTGGTACCTATCGGGGTGGTGAATGCTAACATTAATGTAATTTAAGCATGTTATGTTACAAATATCGATGATACGAAGGGTAATCTCGTAGCATTTTACGAGAAAATGTAATTTTAAAAGGGTACATGTGTTTGATAGAGAATATAATAGTTATGGGGGAGGGGGGGACACAAATGTAATGTCAAACATCTACGGAATATGAAAACAAATATGCTATACAGCATATACATTCAGCTTCATGGCTTTAGTGAACATTGCCCGTGGTGGACACTACCGTGGTGGACACTACCGTGGTGGACACTACGGGAGTGCCCAAGGTGGACACTCCCGTAGTGGACACTGCTGTAGTGGACACTGCCGTAGTGGACACTACCGTGGTGGACACTCCCGTGGTGGACACTCCCGTGGTGGACACTACGGCAATCCACAAGGTGGACACTCCCGTGGTGGACACTCCCGTGGTGGACACTCCCGTTGGTGGACACTCCCGTGGTGAACACTACCGTGGTGGACACTGCCCGTGGTGGACACTGCCCGTGGTGGACACTACCGTGGTGGACACTGCCGTGGTGGACACTCCCGTTGGTGGACACTCCCGTGGTGAACACTACGGGAGTGCCCGTGGTGGACACTCCCGTGGTGGACACTCCCGTGGTGGACACTACCGTGGTGTACACTGCCGTGGTGGACACTCCCGTTGGTGGACACTCCCGTGGTGAACACTACGTGCCCGTGGTGGACACTCGCCGTGGTGGACACTCCCGTGGTGGACACTATGGGAGTGCCCGTGGTGGACACTCCCGTGGTGGACACTCCCGTGGTGGACACTCCCGTGGTGGACACTCCCATGGTGTGACATTCCAGTGGTGAACTCTGCTTATGGTGAATTCCGTGCATCTCGGTGCACGTGCTTGCGGCGCTCCACTGCCGTTGCAAACGTTGCAAATGAAAAACCAGTGAGAGTCGGGTTGTAATTAAATCGTCCTCACGGCGGTGGGCGGCGGTTAATCTCATCGCCCACGGCTGACTTCATTATCCGGACGGAGGTGCCGATGCAGGGACATTTTTTTTGGTTAATTCAGCCTGCGTCTGTGGAACAAAGCAGCAAATATTTACCAGGTTGAGTTGCAAAGAGGGTGACCCAGAGAGAGAGAGCTCTTGGATTCATTTCATTTTTCTGTGGATTTTGTCGAAAGATTTTCCTTGGGGCGGGGGGAGGAGGGATGGCAGGGGCTGCTTGAGATCCACTTCTCATATCAGCGTTTTAATAACCTTTGGCTTCAGTAGTATGTAAAAAAAAATCAAGATGTGGAGTTTTAATAAAGTTTTTGTAAATTCAAATTTGCGTGATGTCTTTCCTTGACTGGAAAATATATTGGATGTGTCCTGTCTTCTCAACCCCCCTTTCTCTCTCTCTCTCTCTGTCCCCGATGCGTGGAATAATTAAACAGACACACTCGTAAACTTTGCAAAACGAGCAACAGTCTAAAATGAGCGGAGATTATATATGTTTTTGCTCTGTTTTTTTTTTACAAAATTGTGTAAGCGTGATCATCAAATTAAGTTTACGGTGTAAACAAATCCTCTTTCGTCCTCTGCGTATTGTTTTACGTGAGGCTCATAACGTGCAATAGTATTTAAATTAGCATTTTCAAGCGATTTTTTTATATTGAAAACGCCTCGATTTTTCGTTTTCCCAAAGCAAACCCAGTTTTCGATACAACACCACGAGACTTCGGTGCTTCGGCTTCATTGTCACTCAGAGTTTCAGATGTAGTCGTAACCTTTTTTTTCTTTTGTCTCTTTCACAAATCCATTCCAATCACGCGACTGGCGTCAATTTGGCTGAGACGACACCTCCACTCGGAGCCCTGCACAGTGAGCAGTGTCTGAGCATAGCCCCACGAAAAGAGATCAATGTTTTCATAAATCACTTCAAGTGATCGCGATGGAGAGACGTTAACTCCCTTCCTCCCTGGAGTGCAGGAGGACCTGGGTTCGATGCCGACCCTGACGATGCCTGTATATTTGGAGTTTGCATGTTCTCCCCGCGGTCGCGTGGATTTTTTTCTCCAGGTCCTCCAGATTTTTTTCTCCCTCCAAATTTAGAGTCAGCGTGCGTTTGGAGTATTTGGCTGCTTTACATTTCCAAAGGATAAGCCAATTCGTTGAGCTATAATTTGAGACGGGCTGCGTGAAACTCAATATTTGTTTATATTCTTAGTTCTTTCGGTAAAGTCACGTTGAAGGGAAACAATAAAATAATAAAATATATATAAAACAATACAAATTCTCACGACACACCTGATGACGACCGTTTGTGTTATGGTCGAAACGTCGTGAGAATTTTTATTGTTTTATATATATTTCATTATTTTATTGTTTCCCTTCAACGTGACTTTACCGAAAGAACTAAGGATATGAATTACTGCAGTCACGAAAGCTTTAAATCAAAATTCAATATTGGTTATTTTTGTAATTTTAAACGTTTCTTTAAAATATTACTTTTTGGCGGGCGTAACTTGAAGACGTTTCAGCACCGATGTTATTATTTAATTATGCCACGCATTACTGAGGACGACGCGCTCCTCAAGTTGTTTGCTGTAAAGTTGTATTTCATGTCCGTTTTCATTAATCCAAAATACAAACTAAAAATGCGCGGCTGTGTTTTCTTTTCTTTTGTTATCTGCCTACATCTCCAATCTGTACATTGTAACGGCGCAGCCCTGCAATTGCTTCGCTCGCATCAATCCAATCGAAAGGGACCACCGCAAGAGAGATTCCGTCCAGAGCCCGTCCAAGGGATATGTTGGCCTCATCTCTCACTCTGGCCAGATCTCCTAAGACACCCTCTTCTTCAACCTGTCCAGCTGTCCGTGGCTTCCCGCGCGATTATACCGCGTCTCGAGATGGGGGTCCCAAATGTCATGAATCACAATTATATTGTACTTAATTATTTTCAAACCTTAACCACAATCCCTCGACTTTATGTTCCTGTTATTTTCCATCTCTACCCCCCCCCCCCCCCCACTATCTACTCCAAGGCGTTGCCCGTGGAGTACAATCACTTTGTTTGATTTGATATATGTTCAACCAAAATTGTCTCCACTCATACTTAATATATACGTGGATTTACACAATGAGAACTACATTTTGGGAGTAATAGCGTTTAACTTTCTGTATTTGTTCAGGCATCACGTACATATTGCTCCGAGTTTCATTATATTTAGAGCATAAAATAGGAGTGGCATCCATGCAATGTTTAATTTGCATCGTAGTTAAAGATATGTTTCTTTCGCTGGCAATAACATTATTGATTCATTTTTGTGATTGTAGGTCTGTGCAAAGGCACAGTCCTGTAAATACCTCTCCAGATGGTATTCGGCCTACTCTTCCACACTGGACAAACGTCCTGGAAGAGGTGTGCGTACCCACACTTCACCCTACCACATGTGACCCACCTATCTTCGAGCTGTGGTGGACCCGTTCCTACTGATCGGCGGACTCGGGTTTTAATAAACTCGCGCCATTGACTCAATAGCCGCGCCAGGAGATCAAATCGGAGACCTCTGGGTTCCAAGTGCAGCGTGCGGATTATTAAACAGCTACTCTGAACTATTTTTATTTTATTTTATCAGTTAAGGCCCCACTGAGCTCTGTTGCTCTTTTTCAACGCGAGTGGCTTATCATCATCATCATCATGTGGGCATTTATAGCAGCCAAATATTCTAAACGCACATTGATACTGAATGTGGAGGGGAAAACCCTGGACGACCCGGAGAAAAATCAACACGTCCACGGGCGTCAGTGTCGGAATCGGGATCGGGATCGAACCCATGCCCTCCTGTACACCGGCCGAGGCAGTTACCATCTCGCCACCGTGGCGTTCCCACTGCGCCACGAGGAAGCGTCGTAACTTGCGTTACCACGATGACATCGCCCAATGCAGTCTGCAGCTGCATGCGTCATTAGTACGGCAGGGCTCAGCGATGCACGAGATGCAAATTCAAGCAGAAAATGTTGCCAAATGCCTCCGCAGCCGTGTGATCCGACTGACTTAGCATTGTTTCAGTTGCTCAATAGCGATGTGAATTACACAGAGGATTATCTGCTGGCAACGGGAGCACGAGTACTGTGGAGGCTCGAGCGCGTTCCAGTGAATTCGAGTGGGGAGATGAGGAGGCGGTGGCTGAAGCTCGCACAAGCAGAGGTGGTGGAGGTGGTGGCTAGAGGCGGTGGTGGCTGGAGGTGATGGTGGTGGAGGTGGTGGCTGCTGGTTGCGGCGGTGGCGGCGGTGGTGGTGGCTGGAGGCGGTGGTGGTGGCGGCTGGAGGTGATGGTGGTGGTGGAGGTGATGGTGGTGGAGGTGCCTGGAGGTGGTGGCTGGTGGTGGTGGCTGGAGGTGGTGGTGGCTGGAGGTGGTGGTGGCTGGAGGTGGTGGTGGTGGTGATGGTGGTGGTGGTGGTGGCTGGAGGTGGTGGTGGTGGTGGAGGTGATGGTGGTGGTGGTGGTGGCTGGAGGTGGTGGTGGCTGGAGGTGGTGGTGGCTGGAGGTGGTGGTGGCTGGAGGTGGTGGTGGTGGTGATGGTGGTGGTGGTGGTGGTGGCTGGAGGTGGTGGTGGTGGTGGAGGTGATGGTGGTGGTGGTGGTGGTGGCTGGAGGTGGTGGTGGCTGGAGGTGGTGGTGGCTGGTGGTTGCGGTGGTGGCCGTGGTGGCTGGAGACGGCACAAGTGGAGAGCCACCCCTTTCCACGTGACGTCTCAACTTCGCGATCGACCATTCTGCTCAGGTCCGCGCACGCGTCAGGGTGTAATTTGTGTGGAGTCGTGACGACACGTGGAGCGTAAAGGTCCCTGTCCACCAAAAGTCGCCTCGCGCCTGCAAGCCTCTTAGCTCCTTAACAAGGGATGCTGAGAGCTTCGCACGTATCGCGCGTCCGTCTGTCGGCATTCCAAGCACGCGCCCCGCGTTTCAGTGAGTTCGCGTTTTTTCTCTCTCTCCAAGCCACCCACAGTCAAAAGTGTGACTTCCAAATACGAGTCAATCAACTTTCCTCTCCTCCTGATCTCTCTCTCTCTCTTACTCTTTCAGAATGGCCGTTGTTCGAAACGTTTGCCTCAAATGCTGTTCCGTTATTAGGCACAGTGTTAGTGATGAACAAAGTAAGAGGTTGTTTAACCTCGAATATATCATTCATAATCGAGGTTGTTTGGGGGGTGAGATCGCGTAAATATATAAATGTTGTGTCGTTAAAACCCGCCACCACCCGACACAGCCAACTTGTAAGGGTTGTCACGTAAACAGCCCGTCACAATTCGTCACTAGTACAGCAACACCGGTGTGTTGGAGAGCCAAGCCACAACATTTACAAACTGAGTACGACGTTTCGCCAGAAATTACAACTAGCTTCATCAGGCGACAGCCAGATTTGTGGAGAAGTCTTACTCTTTCGTACGAACCCAAAAACACTTTATTATGGGGTTGTTGTTGTTGTTGTTTGTTTGTTCAAACAGTTCCATGCAATAGCACATCGCTCGCCATGTATTCTCAATCAAATATTGAAGTCACGGAGCAAGGCTTGGGGAGCACACGACACGAGAAGGATGCGGTAGGACTCTCAAGCCAGTGGATACTCAACATTGGTCGGCTACTGATTACCCCCCTCCCCCCCTTGTGGAATTTAGTTTCAACCGAGTAACCCCCCTTGCCTGACCCAACGTGGTTCTGAGTAATCACCGTGTGAACAATGAACGTCAATATCTTAACCAATTGTCCACTTCGTGAGTTATCCTAACCAGCTGCTAGTAACCGCAAGCGAATTAAAACAAAAATCAGCGGTCGCTCTGCACGCGAGACGTCATCAGTCCACTGGCTCCTCTCGTAAACCCGCATTGTGCACCATCAGGGAGTTTACAAAGTGCTTTCATATCGTCCCAGGCTATACCACGCGGATTTTAAATTGCATCGTAAGTTATTTTACATTGGCGGATTCACACGCAGATTACTCACCGACGACCCTCACGTGTGACATCATTCACACATTTATAGATCACCTCAACGTACGCCCTGGGACATTGCCACGTAGCCCCCCAGGTGTCCGCGTAACTCCCGGGAGGGCATCCCCTGCCCTCGACCGCTCACGGAGTGACGCTCAGGGGAGCGATACTCCCGAGAGAGCAACGGCCGCCGTGGAGACGCAGCAAACCAAATCTGCCCACACGTGTGCAAGGTGCTAGGTGGCTCTTCGTACCTACGGTGAACTTCTTTCGCGCCGTACGTAGGACACCGTGATGATTGGAGGTGCGGGGGAAGGACAACAAACTACGTGTGTATGTTAAAACTTCTTTCGCACCGCACGTAGCAAAACGGTGCCAATCGGATTGCGCGGGACAAGCGGTGGCTTGGGGGTGGACCTTCATCCAGCAGTGTATTGATCATTGCTCATGATAACCTTCATTATTATGATCAAAGCTAAGCCACGTGTCTCATCCTGAACGACGAGTGCCCTCGCTTAGATTTCCCCTTTCCAGCCTTCTCTCTCCGTGTGGCGTCTGCGCCGTCAGCCCATCATTACTGCCTCCGTGTGGCGCTTGGCGCCTTTATACGAGCCGACATCAATCTCACGGCTCCTCCATGGGAAGCCGGCGGGGTCATTATCCCCTTGTCACAGAGGTGAACGGTGTGGTATTAAACTATGATTGTTAATCTGGCGATTGCCGGTTGGGTCGCGCAGGTTTTATAAGCTGCGCGGGAGATCAATATACCCTTGCCTCGGTAATTTTGAATTTTGAACAGCCCAAACTTAATTTAATTTAAAGGTTTCATTCTTTTTTTCTTATTTAGAACGGCAAGTACAAGATAAAGGCCAAGTTATATGGGACAATTAATTAATCATCAATATGCTCAGAGAGCGTTGCAATGGCTTGATGCGATACTGTGCTATTCGGTATTGCTGGACCTTGTACGATAACAATATCAGAGTTCATAGCGTGCCTGTCATCGTCATTATCATTAGCCACGATCGATCCGCCGCTGGATGAAGGAAGCCGTCCCTAAACTGTCGCCATCTCTCACGCTCTTGCCATGCAATAATTATCTTGGCACCTGCGTAGGAGCTGATTTCCTCACTTCACCTCCGCGGTAGACCGGGCACTCGGGCGCACACTCTCGGACCGCGTTTCCTAATTAAATGAAAACAAAAGCGCGACTGCAGGCTACAATCTCACTGCAAGGTATGTTGGCGGGGGCTTTGCATGATTGTACTTTATTATAAAAGTGCTTTATTCTGAAATGGCAAGACAATATGAAGAGGCGCAGTGGAGAGCGAGCCGCACTTTGAACCTGGCGACCCGAATTCGATAGCCGGCCGCAATAAAATATCGGCGGCTAAATGAAATCTGAACCCATTCTAGGCAACTCCCTTTACCAACCTGAACTGACCGGCACGATGAAGTATGGTTAATAATGGATTTTCGGGTCGTGATAAATTTACATCGTGAAACCCTCCACCACCCAACACAGCCGAAGAAAACGAAATTGTCACGCGTACAAGTGTTTTAACGTGCCAAGCATTATTGTCAGCTCACTTACCGGGAAGTCAATGGTTAATTCTCGAAACTGTACCAAGCACCGATAAAGCTATACCAAGCATATTCAGGACATAATCCTCTGGACTTCCTCGATTGGCGCGTTAAGCGACTGTACACGAGACGATATTAAATTTATGAAACTATGTTCCGGTGGCGTGGATGTTCTTATGGCATTAATTTGACCAGATCATTCGGTGGTCTGACCGAAAACTAAATTGAGAATCATGGTCTTGGCAAACAACATGAGCGGACCTTATTCATGCAGCAGTGGATTGACAAAGCTGTTTGAATACATTCTCAGAAACCATTGTAGTCAGAAGGCAAGAACAAAATGGATCAATGGGATCAATGTGAAGTCAAGGGAAACGCTTTATATTGAAATGTTACCAAAGCGGAAACATTACATTCGAATTTAAATTATTTGCAATTCATCCGAACGAGCGCCATTTACTTCAAAGTTAAGGAAATTAAACAATCTGCGAGACTGTTGTTGTTTTAGAAGACTTCAAAGGGAGCCACTCTCATATCGGTCTCTTTAATGTCAGAGGAAATTTGATGGGCTTCTTTCAAGATGGCAAAGTGGCCGCGTACAATATCCGTCTTACGCGGCCATGTGACTTTTTTTTCTCTCCATGACCGAGACATGAAGTAATTTTACGAACGCTCAGGGCCCAGTTCAGGTTGTACTATGTCCCAGGAACGTCTCCCCCCCCCCTCGCACGTTTTTAACTCGCAACCAAAATTAAACTACGTGTCTGGAGTTCACGTGGATTCGAGAACCAAAATGCATGGCCTGCACGTCTAAAGCTATAAAACTAAAAAAAAACCCACTATTTTTTATTTTACCAAGTAAGCCAAACTGAGCTATATAGCTCTTTTTTCAGAAAAGACCTCACCACACATAATCGCTCAACGAAGTAGCTTATCACGTGGAGATTTATAGCAGCTAAATTATTAAAACGCATGTATAAAAAAAAATATCCGGCGTTCGGTTTATCCGTTTGTCAATCAACTAAATGAAAATATCCTTCTGAACCAATATGATCCATCTGAAGCAATATGATCCATCTGAACCAATATTATCTATCTGAACCAAAATGATCCATCTGAACCAATATGATCCTTCTGAACCGATATGATCCTTCTGAACCAATATGATCTATCTGAACCAATATGATCCATCTGAACCAATATGATCCTTCTGAACCAATATGATCCTACTGAACCAATATGATCCATCTGATCCAATATGATCCATCTGATCCAATATGATCCATCTGAACCAATATGATCCTACTGAACCAATATGATCCTTCTGAACCAATATTATCCATCTGAACCAATATGATCCATCTGATCCAATATGATCCATCTGAACCAATATGATCCTTCTGAACCAATATGATCGATCTGCACCAATATGATCCATCTGAACCAATATGGTCCATCTGAACCAATATGATCCTTCTGAACCAATATTATCCATCTGAACCAATATGATCCATCTGAACCAATATGATCCATCTGATCCAATATGATCCATCTGAACCAATATGATCCATCTGAACCAATATGATCCTTCTGAACCAATATGATCCTTCTGAACCAATATGATCCATCTGAACCAATATGATCCTTCTGAACCAATATGATCCATCTGAACCAATTTGATCCTTCTGAACCAATATGATCCATCTGAACCAATATGATCCTTCTGAACCAATATGATCCTTCTGAACCAATATGATCCATCTGAACCAATATGATCCTTCTGAACCAATATGATCCATCTGAACCAATTTGATCCTTCTGAACCAATATGATCCATCTGAACCAGTATGATCCTTCTGAACCAATATTATCTATCTGAACGAGTACGTTTAAAATTAAATTATTGTTTCGTCAATTATTGCTTCATCCATTATCCAGAAATACATATTTTTTCATTTAATGAGCATTTACTTAGAATTTTGATAGTTATGGTCACGGTTGGAGGGTGAAATAAGAAATATGTAATGAACGTTGAGGTACATCTCAGGGGTATCTCCACACATATGAGGGGCGGGGACATTAGTAAAGGGGGGGCGGGGGATGGGCGAGGCGCGAAGCACCGAGAATCCCTCTGCAGGAATTAGAATTCCCGCGTCCCTTAAGCCGCCAATATTAGGCTGCAGGCCGCCACAATTCTCGTGTTTCTAATTGTGTAGGAAAAAAACCCGAGGACCCGGAGAAAAATCCCCGTGACCACGGAGAGAGGTACACGAACAATTCCCAATATACAGGCGGCAGGATCGGAATCGAACCCACGGCCTCCACCATGCCAGGCAAGGCATTTAACATTTCGCCACCACGGCGGGCAGGGTTTGAACGGTCATCCATCCTGTCCACGATGATGCGAGGAGGCGGGTTACAGCTTCACAATCGTGCGAATCCCACACCATTCTGTGCACGATGAGAAACCCATCACAAGGGGGAAAATGCATCGTGCCGGCCTGAAAACAAAATGAAAACAACAACAAACAAATGGATGCTTACAAAACAGTAAGGAGGCGCTGTAGACAAACGGTCTTCAGTCTGCATGAGATGGAGAGATGAAATTCGCTCGGGTGCAGCTGCTTGGCGGAACGGTGCAATCGCAAGACTGTGAGAGATGGCGATGGATCGCGGATGGCTTCATCCATCAGTGGATTGATCATAGCTTATGATGAGGATGGTCGTGATTATGATGATGATGACAGTTTTTGCTCGTCATTCCGAAACTGTGTTCATGCGGTGCAGCCAGGCCAAGATATTGCATTATCAACGTTGGAGATATTTGATAATGAAATAGTCATCGCAAATAAACGTGGCCTTTTATCTTGTGCTCACAGCGCGTGCAGAGTAAATAAACATCGCTCTCTCAAATCAAAGGAAGTGTGCGCTAATCATCAGTGGAGACTCCATCACGGTGTCTCTGTTTCCCTGCTGCCTAAAGGGACAGCCACGCTCCAAGCTCTTGTTTGAGTTGGTGGTCTAGACAAGGCTGAGAGCGCCGTGGCCACATGACATGCATACCTAAAGTTAAACTGATTTGAAAAAAAAAACTGCTTTATTCATGAAAACAAACGGTTGCTGTTTTATGTGTTTGTCCAAGGCAATATTATTCACGTCTGCCTCTGTACACTGCATTGGGATGCAGTCATACATTAGATTGTGTCGTGTAATTGTATTGGGTTCTATTTCAAACAAAACATCATGGTTATTATTTCAGAAAAGAATGGCCTACCGTGTAAAATGCCAAACAGTGCGCTCTGTAAATAGGAACGTTGCACGACCTGGAACGCAGGGCAGTGTGCTTATCGTGCAATGCGTAGCATGCGTCGGAAATGTGAATTTAAACAAATAAAAAATGTACAAACATTCAAAAGGAGCTCGATCATCCGGGAGATCGTCAAAGTCGAGCCGCTCCTCCTCCGGATCGAGAGGAGCCAGTTGAGGTGGTTCGGGCACCCGGTAAGGATGCCCTCCCAGGTAGACTCCCCCTGGAACTCTACCGGGCAGCAGCAACATCCCACTGGGTGAAGACGCTGGGCATGGCCCAGGACACGCTGCTGCTGCTGCTTGCGAGACGGTGTCGCTCGGCTGGCCTGGGAACGGCCTGGGAATTACCCATGAAGAGCTAGAGTCTGTGTATAGTAGTGTATAGCGAAGTGTATTGTAGTGTAATATATAGTAGTGTATAGTGTTGTAGTGTCTAGTAGTGTAGTGTCTAGTAGTGTAGTGTATAGTAGTGTAGTCGTATACAGTAGTGTAGCAGTATACAGTAGTGTATAGTATCGTAATGTATACTAGTGTATAATGTGGTAGTAGATAGTGTGTAGTAGTGTATAGTGTAGTACTGTATTGTGTAGTAGTGTATAGTAGTGTATAGTGTAGTAGCGTATAGTAGTGTATAGTATAGTCGTGTATAGTAGTGTAGTGTATTGTAATGTATCATTTAGTAGTGTATAGTGTAGTAATGTATAGTAATGTATCATGTAGTAGTGTATAGTGTAGTAGTGTATAGTAGTGTATAGTGTAGTAGTGAATAGTAGTGTATAGTGTATAGTAGTGTATAGTGTAGTAGTGTATAATGTAGTAGTATATAGTGTATAGTAGTGTATAGTGTAGTAGTGTATAGTAGTGTATAGCGTATAGTAGTGTATAGTGCAGTAGTGTATAATGTAGTAGTATGTAGTGTATAGTAATGTAGTGTATAGTAGTGTATAATGTAGTAGTGTATAGTAGCGTATAGTGTAGTAGTGTATAGTAGTGTATAGTATAGTAGTGTATAGTAGTGTGCTGTATAGTCATGTATCATGTAGTAGTGTAAAGTGTAGTAGTGTATGGTAGTGTATAGTGTTTCGTAGTGTATAGTAGTGTATAGTATAGTAGTGTATAGTGTAGTAGTGTATAGTAGTGTATAGTATAGTAGTGTATAGTAGTGCATAGTGTAGTGTATAGTAGTGTATAGTGTAGTAGTGCATAGTAGTTTATAGTGTATAGTAGTGTATAATGTAGTAGTGTATAGTAGTGTATAGTGTAGTAGTGTGTAGTGTAGTGTATAGTGTAGTAGTGTATGGTAGTATATAGTGTTTCGTAGTGTATAGCAGTGTCAACGTGCACGTGGAGTGTGGTGGGGTAAAGCGTGGGTACTCCCACGTCTTGCAAGACCGCTGGCCAACACGTTCTGTTTACGTGAAAACCCTTACTAGTTGGCTGTGTAGGGTGGTGGCGGGTTTTAACGAAACATTTATATTTTTACGCGATCTAACCCCAAAAAAACCTCTATTATGGACAACTTTAAATAGTTGGGCCACACACCCTCTAGGATGTGCTCTTCCTTTGCTCCCTTCTACCAGCAGTAGGATGAGCAAGCAATTGCAGGGCTGCACCTATACCTTTAATATAACATTGCGCCTGTTGGAAAAAATATATATAAATCCCAGCGAAGATCTTTTGACCTGAATCATAACACAAATCCCATCCTAATCGTATCGCCCAGAAAATAAATAAATAAAAATCACACAAAGTTGCAATTTCAACAAAATGCGGACGACCTTCCACATGCTACCCACGGAAGATGCGAGGGCAGGAAAATGTCAATATTATTAAAGTTGTTGGGCAGGGCATTGGCAGGTTTTTAGGGCTGGAAGCTGACTGGGATCGCCTCAAGATGAAGAATGTAGCGGCGAGGGGGGGGCGTCGCGTGTGCTTAGAGAGCTGTGCGCACTCGTAGTCCCTGTGGAGATATAAATCACTCGGCGACTAATTGCCGACAGCTGTCCCACACATTACGGGCCGCGCAGTGCGCGTGCAGTTATACCGACAGGTGCGCGCCCGCTAACCAGTGAAACCGAGCCCTGCATTGTGTAGAGACGTCATTGTTGCACTGCGAAAAGGAGGGGGAGAGTGGGGAGGGCTCCTCGAGGAAACCGTGGGGGATTTTTAGTCTGGGATTGTTTGTGCGGGATTGTTTGTCTGGGATTGATTGTTTGTCTGGGATTGTTTGTCTGGGATTGTTTGCCTGGGATTGATTGTTTGTCTGAGATTGTTTCTCTGGGGTTGTTTCTCTGGGATTGTTAGTCTGGGATTGTTTGTCTGGGATTGTTTGTGTGGGATTGTTTGTCTGAGATTGTTTGTCTGGGATTGTTTGCCTGGGATTGATTGTTTGTCTGGGATTGTTTCTCTGGGGTTGTTTGTGTGAGATTGATTGTCTGGGATTGTTTGTCTGGGATTGTTTGTCTGGAATTGTTAGTCTGGGATTGTTAGTCTGGGATTGTTTGTCTGGGATTGTTTGTCTGGGATTGTTTGTGTGGGATTGTTTGGCTGGGGTTGTTTGTCTGGGATTGTTTGTCTGGGATTGTTTGTCTGGGATTGTTTGTCTGGGATTGTTTGTCTGGGATTGTTTGCCTGGGATTGATTGTTTGTCTGGGATTGTTTCTCTGGGGTTGTTTGTGTGTGATTGTTTGTCTGGGATTGTTTGTCTGGAATTGTTAGTCTGGGATTGTTAGTCTGGGATTGTTAGTCTGGGATTGTTTGTCTGGGATTGTTTGTCTGGGATTGTTTGCCTGGGATTTTTGTTTGTCTGGGATTGTTTCTCTGGGATTGTTTGTGTGGGATTGATTGTCTGGGATTGTTTGTCTGGGATTGTTTGTCTGGAATTGTTAGTCTGGGATTGTTTGTCTGGGATTGTTTGTCTGGGATTGTTTGTGTGGGATTGTTTGGCTGGGGTTGTTTGTCTGGGATTGTTTGTCTGGGATTGTTTGTCTGGGATTGTTTGTCTGGGGTTGTTTGTCAGGGATTGTTTGTCTGGGATTGTTTGTGTGGGATTGTTTGTGTGGTATTGTTTGTCTGGGATTAGTTTATCTGGGATTGTTTGTCTGAGATTGTTTGTCTGGGAATGTTTGTCTGGGATTGTTTGTGTGGGATTGTTTGTGTGGGATTGTTTGTCTGGGATTGTTTGTCTGGGATTGTTAGTCTGGGAATGTTTGTCTGGGATTGTTTGTGTGGGATTGTTTGTCAGGGATTGTTTGTGTGGGATTTTTTGTCTGGGATTGTTTGTCTGGGATTGTTTGTGTGGGATTGTTTGTGTGGAATTGTTTGTCTGGGATTGTTAGTCTGGGAATGTTTGTCTGGGATTGTTTGTCTGGGATTGTTTGTCTGGGATTGTTTGTCTGGGATTGTTTGTCAGGGATTGTTTGTCTGGGATTGTTTGTCTGGGATTGTTTGTGTGGAATTATTTGTGTGGGATTGATTGTTTGGGATTGTTTGTCAGGGATTGTTTGTCTGGGATTGTTTGTCTGGGATTGTTTGTCTGGGGTTGTTTGTGTGGGATTGTTGCCTGGCATTGTTTGTCTAGGATTGTTTGTCTGGGATTGTTTGTTTGGGATTGTTTGTCAGGGATTGTTTGTCTGTGGCTGTTTGTCTGGGATTGTTTGTCTGGGATTGTTTGTCTGGGATTGTTTGTCTGGGAATGTTTGTCTGGGATTGTTTGTGTGGGATTGTTTGTGTGGGATTGTTTGTCTGGGATTGTTTGTCTGGGATTGTTAGTCTGGGAATGTTTGTCTGGGATTGTTTGTGTGGGATTGCTTGTCAGGGATTGTTTGTCTGGGATTATTTGTCTGGGATTATTGTGTGGGATTGTTTGTCTGGGATTATTTGTCTGGGATTGTTTGTCTGGGATTGTTTGTGTGGGATTGTTTATCTGGGATTGTTTGTCTGGGATTGTTTGTCTGGGATTATTTGTCTGGGATTGTTTGTCAGTGATTGTTTGTCTGGGATTGTTTGTCTGGGATTGTTTGTCTGGGATTGATTGTCTGGGATTGTTTTTTCTGGGATTGTTTGTCTGGGATTGTTTGTCTGGGATTGTTTGTGTGGAATTCTTTGTGTGGGATTGATTGTTTGGGATTGTTTGTCAGGGCTGGTTGGTCTGGGATTGTTTGTCTGGGATTGTTTGTCTGGGATTGTTTGTCTGGGGTTGTTTGTCTGGGATTATTTGTGTGGGATTGTTTGTCAGCTATTGTTTGTCTGGGATTGTTTGTCTGGGATTGTTTGTCTCGGATTGTTTGTCAGGGATTGTTGTGTGGGATTGTTTGTCCGGCATTGTTTGTCTGTGGTTGTTTCTCTGGGATTGTTTGTCTGGGATTGTTTGTCTGGGATTGTTTGTCAGGGATTGTTTGTGTGGGATTGTTTGTCTGGGATTGTTTGTCTGGGATTGTTTGTGTGGGATTGTTTGTATGGGATTGTTTGTGTGGGATTGATTGTCTGGGATTGTTTGTCAGGGATTGTTTGTCTGGGATTGTTTGTGTGGGATTGTTTGTCTGGGATTGTTTGTCAGGGATTGTTTGTCAGGGATTGTTTGTGTGGGATTGTTTGTGTGGGATTGTTGCCTGGCATTGTTTGTCTAGGTTTGTTTGTCTGGGATTGTTTGTCTGGGATTATTTGTCTGGGATTGTTTGTCTGGGATTGTTTGTCTGGGGTTGTTTGTCTGGGATTGTTTGTATGTGGTTGTTTGTTTGGGATTGTTTGTGTGGGATTGTTGCCTGGGATTGTTTGTGTGGGATTGTTTGTCTGGGATTGATTGTCTGGGATTGATTGTGTGTGATTGTTTGTGTGGGATTGTTTGTCTGGGATTGTTTGTCTGGGATTGTTTGTTTGGGATTATTTGTCTGGGATTGTTTGTCAGTGATTGTTTGTCTGGGATTGTTTGTCTGGGATTGTTTGTCTGGGATTGTTTGTCTGGGATTGTTTGTGTGGGATTGTTTTTCCTGGGATTGTTTGTCTGGGATTGTTTGTCTGGGATTGTTTGTGTGGAATTATTCGTGTGGGATTGATTGTTTGGGATTGTTTGTCAGGGCTGGTTGGTCTGGGATTGTTTGTCTGGGATTGTTTGCCTGGGATTGGTTGTCTGGGGTTGTTTGTCAGGGATTGTTTGTGTGGGATTGTTTGTGTGGGATTGTTGCCTGGCATTGTTTGTTTAGGATTATTTGTCTGGGATTGTTTGTCTGGGATTATTTGTGTGGGATTGTTTGTCAGGTATTGTTTGTCTGGGATTGTTTTTCTGGGATTGTTTGTCTGGGATTGTTTGTCAGGGATTGTTGTGTGGGATTGTTTGTCCGGCATTGTTTGTCTGTGGTTGTTTGTCTGGGATTGTTTGTCTGGGATTGTTTGTCTGGGATTGTTTGTCAGGGATTGTTTGTGTGGGATTGTTTGTCTGGGATTGTTTGTCTGGGATTGTTTGTGTGGGATTGTTTGTATGGGATTGTTTGTGTGGGATTGATTGTCTGAGATTGTTTGTGAGGGATTGTTTGTCTGGGATTGTTTGTCTGGGATTGTTTGTCAGGGATTGTTTGTCAGGGATTGTTTGTGTGGGATTGTTTGTGTGGGATTGTTTGTGTGGGATTGTTGCCTGGCATTGTTTGTTTAGGATTATTTGTCTGGGATTCTTTGTCTGGGATTATTTGTGTGGGATTGTTTGTCAGGTATTGTTTGTCTGGGATTGTTTGTCTGGGATTGTTTGTCTGGGATTGTTTGTCAGGGATTGTTGTGTGGGATTGTTTGTCCGGCATTGTTTGTCTGTGGTTGTTTGTCTGGGATTGTTTGTCTGGGATTGTTTGTCTGGGATTGTTTGTCAGGGATTGTTTGTGTGGGATTGTTTGTCTGGGATTGTTTGTCTGGGATTGTTTGTGTGGGATTGTTTGTATGGGATTGTTTGTGTGGGATTGATTGTCTGGGATTGTTTGTCAGGGATTGTTTGTCTGGGATTGTTTGTGTGGGATTGTTTGTCTGGGATTGTTTGTCAGGGATTGTTTGTCAGGGATTGTTTGTGTGGGATTGTTTGTGTGGGATTGTTGCCTGGCATTTTTTGTCTAGGTTTGTTTGTCTGGGATTGTTTGTCTGGGATTATTTGTCTGGGATTGTTTGTGTGGAATTATTCGTGTGGGATTGATTGTTCGGGATTGTTTGTCAGGGCTGGTTGGTCTGGGATTGTTTGTCTGGGATTGTTTGCCTGGGATTGGTTGTCTGGGGTTGTTTGTCAGGGATTGTTTGTGTGGGATTGTTTGTGTGGGATTGTTGCCTGGCATTGTTTGTTTAGGATTATTTGTCTGGGATTGTTTGTCTGGGATTATTTGTGTGGGATTGTTTGTCAGGTATTGTTTGTCTGGGATTGTTTTTCTGGGATTGTTTGTCTGGGATTGTTTGTCAGGGATTGTTGTGTGGGATTGTTTGTCCGGCATTGTTTGTCTGTAGTTGTTTGTCTGGGATTGTTTGTCTGGGATTGTTTGTCTGGGATTGTTTGTCAGGGATTGTTTGTGTGGGATTGTTTGTCTGGGATTGTTTGTCTGGGATTGTTTGTGTGGGATTGTTTGTATGGGATTGTTTGTGTGGGATTGATTGTCTGGGATTGTTTGTCAGGGATTGTTTGTCTGGGATTGTTTGTCTGGGATTGTTTGTCAGGGATTGTTTGTCAGGGATTGTTTGTGTGGGATTGTTTGTGTGGGATTGTTTGTGTGGGATTGTTGCCTGGCATTGTTTGTTTAGGATTATTTGTCTGGGATTCTTTGTCTGGGATTATTTGTGTGGGATTGTTTGTCAGGTATTGTTTGTCTGGGATTGTTTATCTGGGATTGTTTGTCTGGGATTGTTTGTCAGGGATTGTTGTGTGGGATTGTTTGTCCGGCATTGTTTGTCTGTGGTTGTTTGTCTGGGATTGTTTGTCTGGGATTGTTTATCTGGGATTGTTTGTCAGGGATTGTTTGTGTGGGATTGTTTGTCTGGGATTGTTTGTCTGGGATTGTTTGTGTGGGATTGTTTGTATGGGATTGTTTGTGTGGGATTGATTGTCTGGGATTGTTTGTCAGGGATTGTTTGTCTGGGATTGTTTGTGTGGGATTGTTTGTCTGGGATTGTTTGTCAGGGATTGTTTGTCAGGGATTGTTTGTGTGGGATTGTTTGTGTGGGATTGTTGCCTGGCATTTTTTGTCTAGGTTTGTTTGTCTGGGATTGTTTGTCTGGGATTATTTGTCTGGGATTGTTTGTCTGGGATTGTTTGTCTGGGGTTGTTTGTCTGGGATTGTTTGTATGTGGTTGTTTGTCTGGGATTGTTTGTGTGGGATTGTTGCCTGGGATTGTTTGTGTGGGATTGTTTGTCTGGGATTGATTGTCTGGGATTGATTGTGTGGGATTATTTGTCTGGGATTGTTTGTCAGTGATTGTTTGTCTGGGATTGTTTGTCTGGGAATGTTTGTCTGGGATTGTTTGTCTGGGATTGTTTGTGTGGGATTGTTTTTCCTGGGATTGTTTGTCTGGGATTGTTTGTCTGGGATTGTTTGTGTGGAATTCTTTGTGTGGGATTGATTGTTTGGGATTGTTTGTCAGGGCTGGTTGGTCTGGGATTGTTTGTCTGGGATTGTTTGCCTGGGATTGGTTGTCTGGGGTTGTTTGTCAGGGATTGTTTGTGTGGGATTGTTTGTGTGGGATTGATGCCTGGCATTGTTTGTTTAGGATTATTTGTCTGGGATTGTTTGTCTGGGATTATTTGTGTGGGATTGTTTGTCAGGTATTGTTTGTCTGGGATTGTTTGTCTGGGATTGTTTGTCTGGGATTGTTTGTCAGGGATTGTTGTGTGGGATTGTTTGTCCGTCATTGTTTGTCTGTGGTTGTTTGTCTGGGATTGTTTGTCTGGGATTGTTTGTCTGGGATTGTTTGTCAGGGATTCTTTGTGTGGGATTGTTTGTCTGGGATTGTTTGTCTGGGATTGTTTGTGTGGGATTGTTTGTATGGGATTGTTTGTGTGGGATTGATTGTCTGGGATTGTTTGTCAGGGATTGTTTGTCTGGGATTGTTTGTGTGGGATTGTTTGTCTGGGATTGTTTGTCAGGGATTGTTTGTCAGGGATTGTTTGTGTGGGATTGTTTGTGTGGGATTGTTGCCTGGCATTTTTTGTCTAGGTTTGTTTGTCTGGGATTGTTTGTCTGGGATTATTTGTCTGGGATTGTTTGTCTGGGATTGTTTGTCTGGGGTTGTTTGTCTGGGATTGTTTGTATGTGGTTGTTTGTCTGGGATTGTTTGTGTGGGATTGTTGCCTGGGATTGTTTGTGTGGGATTGTTTGTCTGGGATTGATTGTCTGGGATTGATTGTGTGGGATTATTTGTCTGGGATTGTTTGTCAGTGATTGTTTGTCTGGGATTGTTTGTCTGGGAATGTTTGTCTGGGATTGTTTGTCTGGGATTGTTTGTGTGGGATTGTTTTTCCTGGGATTGTTTGTCTGGGATTGTTTGTCTGGGATTGTTTGTGTGGAATTCTTTGTGTGGGATTGATTGTTTGGGATTGTTTGTCAGGGCTGGTTGGTCTGGGATTGTTTGTCTGGGATTGTTTGCCTGGGATTGGTTGTCTGGGGTTGTTTGTCAGGGATTGTTTGTGTGGGATTGTTTGTGTGGGATTGATGCCTGGCATTGTTTGTTTAGGATTATTTGTCTGGGATTGTTTGTCTGGGATTATTTGTGTGGGATTGTTTGTCAGGTATTGTTTGTCTGGGATTGTTTGTCTGGGATTGTTTGTCTGGGATTGTTTGTCAGGGATTGTTGTGTGGGATTGTTTGTCCGTCATTGTTTGTCTGTGGTTGTTTGTCTGGGATTGTTTGTCTGGGATTGTTTGTCTGGGATTGTTTGTCAGGGATTCTTTGTGTGGGATTGTTTGTCTGGGATTGTTTGTCTGGGATTGTTTGTGTGGGATTGTTTGTATGGGATTGTTTGTGTGGGATTGATTGTCTGGGATTGTTTGTCAGGGATTGTTTGTCTGGGATTGTTTGTGTGGGATTGTTTGTCTGGGATTGTTTGTCAGGGATTGTTTGTCAGGGATTGTTTGTGTGGGATTGTTTGTGTGGGATTGTTGCCTGGCATTGTTTGTCTAGGTTTGTTTGTCTCGGATTGTTTGTCTGGGATTATTTGTCTGGGATTGTTTGTCTGGGATTGTTTGTCTGGGGTTGTTTGTCTGGGATTGTTTGTATGTGGTTGTTTGTCTGGGATTGTTTGTGTGGGATTGTTGCCTGGGATTGTTTGTGTGGGATTGTTTGTCTGGGATTGATTGTCTGGGATTGATTGTGTGGGATTGTTTGTGTGGGATTGTTTGTCTGGGATTGATGGTCAGGGTTTGTTTGTCAGGGATTGTTGTGTGGGATTGTTTGTGTGGGATTGTTGCCTGGCATTGTTTGTCTAGGATTGTTTGTCTGGGATTGTTTGTCTGGGATTATTTGTCTGGGATTGTTTGTCTGGGATTGTTTGTCTGGGGTTGTTTGTCTGGGATTGTTTGTCAGGGATTGTTGTGTGGGATTGTTTGTCCGGCATTGTTTGTCTGTGGTTGTTTGTCTGGGATTGTTTGTCTGGGATTGTTTGTCTGGGATTGTTTGTCAGAAATTGTTTGTGTGGGATTGTTTGTCTGGGATTGTTTGTCTGGGATTGTTTGTGTGGGATTGTTTGTATGGGATTGTTTGTGTGGGATTGATTGTCTGGGATTGTTTGTCAGGGATTGTTTGTCTGGGATTGTTTGTGTGGGATTGTTTGTCTGGGATTTTTTGTCAGGGATTGTTTGTCAGGGATTGTTTGTGTGGGATTGTTTGTGTGGGATTGTTGCCTGGCATTGTTTGCCTAGGTTTGTTTGTCTGGGATTGTTTGTCTGGGATTATTTGTCTGGGATTGTTTGACTGGGATTGTTTGTCTGGGGTTGTTTGTCTGGGATTGTTTGTATGTGGTTGTTTGTCTCGGATTGTTTGTGTGGGATTTTTGCCTGGCATTGTTTGTGTGGGATTGTTTGTCTGGGATTGATTGTCTGGGATTGATTGTGTGGGATTGTTTGTGTGGGATTGTTTGTCTGGGATTGTTTGTCAGGGATTGTTTGTCTAGGATTGTTTGTCTGGGATTGTTTGTCTGGGATTATTTGTCTGGGATTGTTTGTCTGGGATTGTTTGTCTGGGGTTGTTTGTCTGGGATTGTTTGAATGTGGTTGTTTGTCTGGGATTGTTTGTGTGGGATTGTTGCCTGGGATTGTTTGTGTGGGATTGTTTGTCTGGGATTGATTGTCTGGGATTGATTGTCTGGGATTGTTTGTCTGGGATTGTTTGTCTGAGATTGTTAGTCTGGGATTGTTAGTCTGGAATTGTTGTGTGGGATTGTTTGTCAGGGATTGTTGTGTGGGATTGTTTGCCTGGGATTGTTTGTCTGGGGTTGTTTGCCTGGGATTGTTTGTCAGGGATTGTTTGTGTGGGATTGTTTGTCTGGGATTGTTTGTCTGGGATTATTTGTCTGGGATTGTTTGTCTGGGATTGTTTGTCTGGGGTTGTTTGTCTGGGATTGTTTGAATGTGGTTGTTTGTCTGGGATTGTTTGTGTGGGATTGTTGCCTGGGATTGTTTGTGTGGGATTGTTTGTCTGGGATTGATTGTCTGGGATTGATTGTCTGGGATTGTTTGTCTGGGATTGTTTGTCTGAGATTGTTAGTCTGGGATTGTTAGTCTGGAATTGTTGTGTGGGATTGTTTGTCAGGGATTGTTGTGTGGGATTGTTTGCCTGGGATTGTTTGTCTGGGGTTGTTTGCCTGGGATTGTTTGTCAGGGATTGTTTGTGTGGGATTGTTTGTCTGGGATTGTTTGTCAGGGATTGTTAGTCTGGGAATGTTTGTCTGGGATTGTTGTCTGTGATTGTTTGTCTGGGATTGTTTGTCTGGGATTGTTGAAACTGCATTCATCAATAATGATCATTTACAGTGACCGTTCCAATCAGCCGCTGGATGACGGTGTCCCACACATCACCTTGGTCATGGGTCTCGTCTGACCATACTTCTCGGTCCAAGTCAGCATGGGCTGTGGAGGGACCACCAGTTCGGATATAGCTTGCCACTGATGTGAGCGGGGGCTGGGAATCGAACTCAAGCTGTCGAATAAGTAGCGCAGCCGCGCAAGCCCATGCCATAGCAGCCTTTCTATTCCCCGCACTGGGTAGCACGCGAACCAATTTCGATCCTCCTCCACGAACCGCACGTCGAATGTCGTCGCCCGATCAATAACGTCGAACGTATTCGAATAGAAAGTAATTGATTGCTGCCCGCACGATTCAACACGCGAGCGCGCCAATCTATTTTAATTAACGAATCGGAACGTCGTTACTCTCCCGTTGGTGCAGCCCAGCGGGTTGGCTCCGGAGCCGCATGCGGCTCTAGAACGACAGCTTTGCCGTTCGTGAAATATTGAGGTTGTTTTTTTTCTTCTATTTACCCAATTCGAAAAAAAGCCCTTCTGGTTATTTTGATTTCCGACCCCTGACCACGGGAGTCCAGTTTGCCATAGGAATCCAGTTCACCATGGGAGTCCAGTTTACCATGGGAATCCAGTTTACCCTGGGAGTCCAGTTCACCATGGGAGTCCAGTTCACCATGGGAGTCCAGTTTACTATGGGAGTCCAGTTTACTATGGGAGTCCAGTTTACCCTGGGAGTCCAGTTCACCATGGGAGTCCAGTTCACCATGGGAGTTCAGTTTATCATGGGAGTCCAGTTTACCATGGGAGTCCAGTTTACCATGGGAGTCCAGTTCACCATGGGAGTCCAGTTTACTATGGGAGTCCAGTTTACTATGGGAGTCCAGTTTACCCTGGGAGTCCAGTTCACCATGGGAGTCCAGTTCACCATGGGAGTTCAGTTTATCATGGGAGTCCAGTTTACCATGGGAGTCCAGTTTACCCTGGGAGTTCAGTTTACTATGGGAGTCCAGTTTACTATGGGAGTCCATTTTACTATGGGAGTCCAGTTTACCCTGGGAGTCCAGTTCACCATGGGAGTCCAGTTCACCATGGGAGTCCAGTTCACCATGAGAGTCCAGTTTACTATGGGAGTCCACTTCACCATGGGAGTCCAGTTCACCATGGGAGTTCAGTTCACCATGGGAGTTCAGCTTACCGTGGGAGTTAAGTTTACCATGGGAGTTCAGTTTACCATGGGAGTTCAGTTTACCATGGGAGTCCAGTTTACCATGTGAGTTCAGTTCACCATGGGAGTCCAGTTTACCATGGGAGTTCAGTTTACCATGGGAGTCCAGTTCACCATGGGAGTCCAGTTCACCATGAGAGTCCAGTTTACTATGGGAGTCCACTTCACCATGGGAGTCCAGTTCACCATGGGAGTTCAGTTCACCATGGGAGTTCAGCTTACCGTGGGAGTTAAGTTTACCATGGGAGTTCAGTTTACCATGGGAGTTCAGTTTACCATGGGAGTCCAGTTTACCATGTGAGTTCAGTTCACCATGGGAGTCCAGTTTACCATGGGAGTTCAGTTTACCATGGGAGTCCAGTTCACCATGGGAGTCCAGTTCACCATGGGAGTCCAGTTTACTATGGGAGTCCAGTTCACCATGGGAGTCCAGTTCACCATGGGAGTCCAGTTTACCATGGGAGTCCAGTTCACCATGGGAGTCCAGTTCACCATGGGAGTCCAGTTCACCATGAGAGTCCAGTTTACTATGGGAGTCCAGTTCACCATGGGAGTCCAGTTCACCATGGGAGTCCAGTTCATCATGGGAGTTCAGTTCACCATGAGAGTTCAGCTTACCGTGGGAGTTAAGTTTACCATGGGAGTTCAGTTCACCATGGGAGTTCAGTTCATCATCGGAGTTCAGTTCACCATGGGAGTTCAGTTTACTATGGGAGTCCAGTTCACCATGGGCAGGAGTTTGGAAACCTGCAGCTCCGTAGCCGCGTGTGGCTCTTAAAGGACTGCTGCTTCGTCACCCTTGTTTATTAAGGACTAACACCGTCTCGTATTCACCACAGTGCATTGCGACTCTTGATATATTTAGTGTTTTTTTTATATATACACCGAATTTGAAAAAAATGTCTCTTCTTGTTATTTTGGTTTCCGACCCCTGGTCTCGCTGCACATCTCGCCGGTTGATGGACTTGCGCCCTTCGTTTTATCCGCCTTCAGGCAAAGTTGCTCATTTTGGTGATGCATTGCATCTACGAAAGCAACGTATGGGGTCGCGTTGCCCTTTGGTGCGGTTTGCCGTTTCAGAATTGCGTTTGTGAGGCGGTGAGTGGAGCCATCTGCAACGCGTGACGTATTTTTTCTGTGAGCCCGAAGTATGTGCGTTATGTGTGTTGAACTTCTTTCGCGCCGTACGTAGCCAACAGTGCCAATCGGAGAAGTCTTGTCCACCTGGTATGAAGTGTTCAAAAGAAATTACGTGGCCCAGTGGCTCAGAGGTCAGGCGCTGACCATTTCTCAGCCACTCGTGATTATTAAGTGTTGCGGAAAATGTGGCCAACCCACTGCGGTCGACTGGGATGGTTATAATTTTCTCAACTCTTTTGTGAGTTCGTGGTCTACAATGAGAACATGGGAACGCTCATGTTGCAGTTTTGTTGAGCTGGTGGTCTGGATAAGGCTGATCGCGTTTCTATAAGCGCCACGGTGGCGAGATGTTAACTACCTCGCCTGGTATGCAGGAGCTCATGGGTTCAATCCTGACCCTGATGCTTGTATATTTGGAGTTTGCATGTTCTCCCCGTGGTCGAATGGGTTTTTCTCCGGGTACTCCAGAATTTCCCTCCATATTTAGGATCAACCTGCGTTAAAGTATTTGGCTGCAATTTAAAAGTCTAGATGTTAAGCCACTTCGTTGAGCTATCACGTGTGGCCAGGTAGCTTCCGAAAGAGAGCTACATAGCTCAGTGGGCCTTACCTGGTAAAATAAATATTTTGCTAAAACATTCCATGCTGTTCACCTGTGTGTGTTATTAAATATATTACAGGTCTGGCCACAGTCCAGTACCCACGGGCGCGTTAAACAGCGCCACCGCTTTCCTATTGTACTGCAATCCGTTAATGCATCACCTAACCGTGTTGCTCATAATTAAGAAACCCCGAGGCGGATCTCACTGCCTTATTGAACTGTGTCCATGCCAACCGGGCCTTTCCCCGTGTGCTTTTCGCGCGGACTGAACTCAGCTACTCCCAACCTCCTCACCCTCCCTCATCTCCCACACCTCGCCCCCCACCCCACAGGGGTATGAGTGACATTTCCAGGGGAGTACGCGAGACAGTTTTGTGAAGTGGCAGCAGTCACGCGTGCTATGCTCTGTAATAATGGCAACTCGCAATGTTCCGACGCCGCACAATATTCTCTGGCTCTTCCAGAGAAAGAGAATCAGAGGTGCGAGGAGGAACCACACTCAAGCAGGAAGGCAACAGCCGCGAATTGATCCGCCGCTAGCAACAATTGCCCAAGCTCTGCGGCTCTCTCTATACACATTAAGTGTTAGCGGGCAATTATAGCGTGTGTTGACTTGCGCGAGGAAACCGGAGAACCCGGAGAAATCGCACGTGACCAAGGGAGCAACTCTGTCCCCGTATGGATGGAAACACATTGGTCTTAGTCGACTAGAGGCACTGCATTCTCCTGGTGAGCCACGGGTATGGCTACTCCTCGACGCCCACGTGAAGAGAGTTTTGAAACATTTGCACGTGATCCACCAAACCCTCGCTGCCTCCACAGTGCTAGATTGCAGGCCACGTGCACAGCAACCACCGACCCGGGGGGGGGGGGGTCTGTGTGTGTACACTTAACAATTGTAAAACGATTTACTTATCTGTTGTATTCAATTAAGTGAACCCCTGCCCACGTGTTCTGAGGCTCTTTCCCGCTGATCACATACATTTGTACATTTGTTATGAAAATCTTAATATTAATTATTTAATGCCCACCAGAAAATGTGTCCACCCCTTCTGCTGCGTCCTTGATGGCCAGTCACTGTCACGAGGTCATCATAGCCACAGCCATCGATGGCACCCTCCTCACTACCAATTCTCTCCATTCTCCACCCAGTCTCGCAGCTGCTGCCATGTAGACACGCAGCAACATCCAATATCCACCATGATAGTAGTGTAGCGGACACTCTCCTCACCAACACGCATAAGGAAGGTTCCAATCCCTTTATTTCCACCTTCTCTGTCACACACAGCTCCTTCATTTATCCACAGCTCTCTCTTCATCCACAGCTCTCTCTCTCTCCCTTTTCATCCACAGCTTTCTCTCTCTCTCTTCATCCACAGCTCTCTCTTCATCCACAGCTCTCTCTCGCTCGCTTCATCCACAGCTCTCTCTCTCTCTCTTCATCCAAAGCTCTCTCTTCATCCACAGCTCTCTCTCTCTCGCTTTTCATCCACAGCTCTCTCTCTCTCTCTTCATCCACAGCTATCTCTCTCTTCATCCACAGCTCTCTCTCTCTCGCTCTCTTCATCCACAGCTCTCTCTCTCTCTTCATCCACAGCTCTCTCTTCATCCACAGCTCTCTCTCTCTCTCGCTTTTCATCCACAGCTCTATCTTCATCCACAGCTCTCTCTCTTCATCCACAGCTCTCTCTTCATCCACAGCTCTCTCTCTCTCTCTCTTCATCCACAGCTCTCTCTTCATCCACAGCTCTCTCTCTCGCTTTTCATCCACAGCTCTCTCTCTCTCTCTTCATCCACAGCTATCTCTCTCTTGCTCTCTTCATCCACAGCTCTCTCTCTCTCTTCATCCACAGCTCTCTCTCTCTTCATCCACAGCTCTCTCTCTTCGTCCACAGTTCCCTATCTTCATGCACAGCTCTCTCTAAAAGACCAGGAAAAACATGCTGCAAGGCGACACTAACGGCTGCTCTGCGGTGTCAATGTTCAGGGGCCTGCTCAAGGTGCGGCTCCAGCTGGAGCACGTGTACCACTCCAATGCCAGCGACGTGCGCGTGGCTTTTTGAACGGTGGTTGGGGGGGCGGGGGTCAGTCAAGCCATCTGCGCCAGTGCAAACAGCATTCTGCATTTCACTCTCTAACGAGCTTATTCATCGAGCGTGGCATGGTGTAACGATGCGCTGTTTGTGTTGCGAGTGGCGCGTGCAGTGCACGTTCCGCGGGTAGTGTTTTGTGACTTGATGCTGTATTCGATGTGATTTGTATTGAAGTCGGCTTTTGCTGCTGGCAGCAATGAAAGTGGTTCAAAAGTCAAAGTCTCTCTCTCTTCATCCTCAGTTCCCCCTTTTCACCCACAGCTCTCAAATTTCATCCACAGCCCTCTCCTCCTGGCAATCCTCTGACGTATCCTCTCATTCCCACGGTCCCCTCTAACTCCCTCCCCCTCCCCTCATCTCTGTCTCCCCATGTCCAGCCACCAATCCCCTTTCTTCACACTCCGGGTTCGAGTCAGTGCAGGGATTGACGTCAGGTTGTAGGGAGTAAGGGAATGCCGAGTGACAATCTCAAAGCAGCGTGTGTGGGAAGGTTCAACCCCCTCTCTGCGCCGAGGATAAAAATGCCGCTTGAAGGATTTTTTGGAAGACCGTCTGTGCAAGGTCTCCTCTCCGGGCCATCCTCTGGACACATGGGATTTCCGAATGGAATTCTTCATGTCATGACACGATGCCGATAGCCCTATTAGAATACAATTGTGATATAAGGCCTGTTTAACATATGATTTTAGATCAACAGATGTGCTTTGTTGTGCTGTGCACCGTTCTGTAGTGGTGACGTTCACCGACGTCTTAGTGGTGTATGTGTATGCATGTTGAACCCCTTTCGCATCGTACTGAGCAAATCTTACTAATAAGAGGGGTGGGGGAAGAACAACAAACTATGTATGCATCTTGAACTTCTTTTGCACCGTACGTAGCCAACCATGGCAATTGGATATGCGAGGGATGGACAAGAATCTGAATACAAAAATGAAGTTTAAAAAAAAATGAGTTTTCATTCCCGTACGGTCGTACACGCACCACAAACGACAGTCACTTTTCGCGCAAGACTGCACCTCATTCAGTATACTATTGCAAAGTCACAAATAAATACGTACATTGATTTCCAGTTTATTTTGTTTAACTGGGCCAAGTACTCAAGAGATCCAGCATAGAGCCGAATTTGCAGGCGTTACCCCAATTAAAAGTAGCAGCCCCAATCCAAAAATAGACATCACGTGTGTAAGATGTAAAATGTCAACATACAATAATGACAATGCCGTAAATTTTTCAACACAATTGACCGGCCATCGATAGCAATCTCCAGCGGGCAATTAATAATTCACTGCGATGTCTTCAACACAATTTGACACGCGCAATGACATTAGGAAGCTCAACACCGGCGGTGAACTGTCTCTCATTACAACTCGTATCTTCGTCGTAGTTGCATCCACGTGGAGGTGGCCGTCATATCATTGTCCGCGATACGATACAATATTTCACAATGTGACAAGCCATATTACTACTACTACTATTGGCCCTGTTCTATACTGCACTTGGAGTCTGCGGGTTCTCTCACCCCGTGGAGGCCGCGTGGAATGTTTCTGCTGGTTCCTCCGCTTTTTCCCTCCACATTCAGCATAGGCACGCATTTTCGAACACATGACTGCTGATATAAATTCCCACGTGTGATGACATCAGCCACCGCGATGAGCTCTCATCACGTGTGGCCAGGTCGCCTCTGAAAAGAGCAAATTGTCCAGTGGGCTTTTACCCGGTTAGTAAAATAGTTTGGTTTAATTAGCGTAATATCAGTTTCCCCCTAACTGCATAAGTGTAATTCATTGTTAAGTTGTGCTTTTGTGCCCTGATTTATTTCAAGTAACGATTATAAATAATTTCAGTAAATCAGCTGGAGGTCACTCAACATAAGCCTGCCATTAGCGTTTCTAATCGTTCCGACTTACAATCCATAACGCTTAGAGCCCGCAAACTGTCAGAAAACGATGATGTCATGTGAAGCGTCGTTGCATCCATTAATCTGGACAACTTTTTACAGAGCACCAATTCAAAGTGTAAAGATAAAAAAACACAATTCCTAACTTTTACATTTGTTGGCATAAATTAGGAATTGTGCAAAGCAGGTGGTCACTATTAAACTAAACAAACAAACACAAATATCACCAGATAAGGTTCACCGAGCTAAATAGCTCGCTTCCATAAGCGACCTGGCCACAAATGATAGCTCAATGAACGTGGCTTATCATGTTCCTCAATGTGGAGGAGAAAGTCCCGAGCACCCGGAGAAAAATCCACGCCATCACAGTCAGAGAGAGACACGCAAACTTCAAATATACAGCAGCAGCAGGCGTCAGGGTCGGGATCGAACCCAGGACCTCCTGTGTACCAGGCAAGGGAGATGACATCTCCTAGCCACCGTGGCACCCACCGACTATTGGGGATATAATGTATGTGTGTGTGTTTACCATTCCCGTGTGTGTGTGTGTGTGTTTTACCAAGCCAGTGTGTGTGTGTGTTTACCATGCCAGTGTGTGTGTGTTTACTGAGCCAGAGTGTGTGTGTGTGTGTTTACTGAGCCAGAGTGTGTGTGTGTTTACTGAGCCAGAGTGTGTGTGTGTGTTTACTGAGCCAGTGTGTGTGTTTACCTAAACAGTGTGTGTGTGTGCTTACCAAGCCAGTGTGTGTGCGTGTGTACCGAGCCAGTGTGTGTGTGTGTTTACCTAGCCAGTGTGTGTGTGTTTACCTAGCCAGTGTGTGTGTTTACCTAGCCAGTGTGTGTGTTTACCTAGCCAGTGTGTGTGTGTGTTTACCGAGCCAGTGTGTGTGTGTGTGTTTACTGAGCCAGTGTGTGTGTGTTTACTAAGCCAGTGTGTATGTGTCCCTAGTCAGTGTGTGTGTGTTTACCAAGCCAGTGTGTGTGTGTTTACCAAGCCAGTGTGTGTGTGTACCTAGCCAGTGTGTGTGTGTTTACCGGGCCAGCGTGCAAAAAAAAGTTGGCCTACGCACAATGCAATTGTGTGCCAATGATTGCCGTTGCGTGGCTAAACGCACGGTCTCTCGCGGTTCCCGTGAACACTGGAGGTTGCCCCTTGCTGCTCAACAGACGCGTCAAGGCCATTACGCGGGGAACATCCAAACGCGGCTAATTCGGAGCGGGCGCCAGAATGTCGGCCGAGACCATTGGCGAATCGCTGAGCTGTCGCCGAAGCGGCGAATCTAATTGAGACGCCGGACACAATGTCGCGCGATTTGCCCCCGGTAGAAATTACGCGGCGCGGCTATTGTCGCTCGATTGCTCTTGTTTACTCCGTCAGAGCGTGATGGTCTTGTCTGGTGCGACTCGAGCGCCACGTGAAAGAGGGGGAATAAAGGGGGAGGAGGAGGTGGAGGAGGTGGAGGAGGAGGTGGGGGAGGAGGAGGTGGAGCAGGAGGTGGGGGAGGTGGGGGAGGAGGTGGGGGAGGAGGAGGTGGAGGAGGAGGTGGGGGAGGAGGTGGGGGAGGTGGGGGAGGAGGTGGGGGAGGAGGTGGGGGAGGTGGGGGAGGAGGAGGTGGGGGAGGAGGTGGAGGAGGTGGAAGAGGAGGTGGGGGAGGAGGAGGTGGAGGAGGAGGTGGGGGAGGTGGGGGAGGAGGTGGGGGAGGAGGAGGTGGAGGAGGAGGTGTGGGAGGAGGTGGGGGAGGTGGGGGAGGAGGTGGGGGAGGAGGAGGTGGGAGGAGGTGGGGGAGGTGGAGGAGGAGGAGGTGGAGGTGGACGAGCAGGCGGTGGATGAAGAGGAGGAGGTGGGGGAGGAGGAGGGGGAGGTGGGGGAGGAGGTGGGGGAGGAGGTGGGGGAGGAGGTGGGGGAAGAGGAGGTGGAGGAGGAGGTGGGGAAGGTGGAGGAGGAGGTGGAGAAGGTCGAGGAGGGGGATGAGGATGGGGAGGTGGAGAAGGAGGAGGTGGAGTTGGAAAAGGAGGCGGTGGATGAAGAGTAGAAGGTGGGGGAGGAGGAGGTGGAGAAGGAGGAGGTGGAGGTGGACGAGGAGGCGGTGGATGAGGAGGGTGAGGAGGTTGACGAGGAGGAGGAGGTGGAGGATTAAACACTGGACATCGGTTTTGTTCTTAGTTTCAGATTGCAGACGCCCAGTAATCTTGACTTTATTTAAGCAAGCGATAGCCGCTTGTAAAATCCACACCTCAACTTAATTTGCATTTGAATGTTCATATGTGTCAATGTGTGTGCGCGCGAAAAACAAATTGGTATGCATCCATATGCATGATCTGAATGTGGGTGACAAGCCGAGTGGCAGGCAAAGAGACGGAGCCGCGGACCCTCCCGTTCGTCACGCGAGAGATGAACAAAGCCTCCGCTCCATTGTCCAACCTGTCACCTGCTTCCTAAAGAGGGCCCCTGTCCCACCACGCGTGACCCCTCACCCCCATCACCCACCACCACCACCACCACCCCCACCACCACCACCACCCCCACCACCACCCCCACCACCACCACCGCCACCACCCCCACCACCACCCCCACCACCCCCACCACCACCTCCACCACTACCCCCACCACCACCCCCACCACCCCCACCACCACCACCACCCCCACCAACACTCACACACACACTCACACAACAACCGCCATTCGCCACTAAGTGGCGGTGACCTTACCACGACGCTTGTACCAGGCCATGTGCACCTTGAGGCCACGCGAAGTGTCGAACGCCCGCTGGCAGGAGGTCACGGGGCAGACCCAAGTGCCACGGGTCGACTGACTAAGGTGACTGAGATGACTGGCTGATGCATCACCTGTGCCCCCTACTATGCCAACCTGCTGTGATTTAGCCACCCGGCGCTCCGCTCGTTGTTCTGAGCGTCGCTCCTCCGCCCTCTGTTGTTCGAGGGCGACTGCCTCCAACTGCTCAGTAGCGTCCTTCACGAGCCTCCTCCACAGAGGCCGAACATGACACCGCTGGTACCAGTCATTGGCAAGTCCACTCGGCTCCACATCGTCCTGTACCACATGACTCCATCTCTTCTCTATCCCGTGCCGCGCCCGTTTAGCCCCCTCGATCCGGCCGAACAAAAGATGTTTGGGCATGCGTTGATTGGGCATGCGGGCTACATGGCCCAGCCAACGCAGTCTTGCCTGCCGGAGGAGCTCATCGATGGGACTTTGTCCAGATCTTTCGAGGATTTGTGAGCTCCTCACACAATCCAGCCTGGTTAAACCCAGGATGAATCGTAGGCAGGCTAGCCTAAATGTTTCTTACCGGTGAAGATGTTCCATTAGGAGGGTCCACATGTCGCAAGCGTAGAGAAGGGAGGCAATGACCGTGGCCGAGGAGACGAGAAGCTTAGTGCGGAGCGACAGACCAGGTAGCTTCCACACAGCGTTACGCAACCAATGAAAAGATATTGCCGCTCGACTGATTTGGAGTCAGATCTCTGCTGTTAAACTGGAGCCGGTCATAAGCACACTGCTCAGGTATGGGAAACTCTCCAATCTCTCCACAAATGCCCCATCACCGATTGGGAGTTGTAGGGGTGGCGTGTCCGATGGTACAAAATACCCAGGCAGGTGCTTAGTTTTGGTGGGGCTGATGGTAAGGCCCCATCTCTTAGTGGCACGCGCCAGTCTCAGCAGCAGCGTCTCCAACTTCTCCTCTGAATGAGCAGCTATTACCATATTATCGGCATACATAACGTGGTTGAGCAATAGGGAGCCATCCCTTGACCGCACCCGGGCATCGATCAACCTCCCATTATATCTATACCAAATGGAGATTCCCCCGGTACAGCTATTGAAGACTTCACGAACTACATAGTCAAAATAGATGTTAAATAATGTGGGAGCCAGAGGACATCCCTGTCGCACCCCAAGGTGTACAGGGAATGGCTCCCGGCCACGTAGTTTTACCCGGGCCCGCTCACCATCATGACGGTCCTTAACGATCGTGAGCAGAGGGTCAGGGACTCCAAAAGCACGAAGAACAACCCGGGAGCCCAGGCCTACTGATGGTATCATAGGCCTTGACCAGGACAATAAAGCAGAGATGTACGTCTTGCTGGAATTCCCTACACCTCTGCTGTAGCAGACGGACAGAAAATATGACATCTGTGCAGGACCGCCCTTTCCTGAAACCGCATTGGGGCTCCGCAAGCCTCTCCTCAGCGTGCCTGGCAAGGCGATGTTGAATAATCCTTGCCAGGACCTTTCCCGGCACACTGAGGAGTGAGATGCCCCTGTAGTTGTTACAGTCTGTGCGGTCCCCCTTCTTAAAGAGGGGGACCACCAGGGCATCCTTCCAATCCTGCGGAACCCATCCAGTTGTCCAGACTGTTGTTATGTTGTCATATATGGCAGTCTGTGCACAAACGCCACCCTCCCTCAGCATTTTGCTTGGGAGATCATGTGTGCCCGGTGCCTTCCCTGGTCTCAGACTCCGGATCACCTCTAGTACTTCCTCAACAGATGGCACCTCAGCCAGCCACTCACAGGGGGTGACTTTTTCCAATATTTGAGGCACCGCAGACTCAGCAGGTCATCTCCACTTTGTGCCACGATGTTTCCCTGGCTGAGGGATTTCCCCTCCCCCAGGACCTCACAGAAATGCTCAGCAAATCTGCAAACCTGTTCCTGGGGGTTGGAGATTGGATCACCGTTGTTTCCCCTAATGATGGTAATAGGTGTGGCGCTGCAGGTTACTTTTTTGATGGCGTTAAATAGATATTTGTGATCGCGGGCCGCTGAGGCAGACTCCATCTCCTCAGCAACCCGCGACCACCACCAATCCTTGCAGCGCCTCATGGCTCTCCGAACCTCTGAGTGAAGGCTGCGGTAAGCCTCCTCATTCTCTGACGTGGGATTCTGTAGCGGATGACAGTGGGCCTGTCGCTTTTTCTCAACTATCCTGAACACCTCCTCTGTCAGCCAGGGTCTCTGGGGAGGTCTGGACCACGTACCCAAAGCAACCATTGCAGCTGCATGAGTCACAGTCCTAAACCTTGCCAATTTACCCTCGACATCAGGAGGAGTGGAGGACGATGCCAACCCCAGCCGCAAACGATGATGAAATTCTCGCTTGCAACTTTCATCGGCTAACTGAGACCAGGCCACTTTAGGTTGGAATAGGGTTCTGGGTGTACACCCACCACCAGAGTGGAAGAATGGCAGGCGCATCTTACAGATGACTAGTCGATGGTCAGAAGGCAACTAAGCTCCACGGTAGGTCCTGGTGTCAAGGACATGGGATCGCATCCGCTGGTTCGTCACTATGTAGTCCAGCATATATTCTTGCTTGGACCCGTCATGTATCCATGATGTTGTGTGGATGCGCCGATGCCGGAACAGCGTGTTGGTAATTACAAGCCCATGGGCTGCACAAAAATCTAGCAGCCTCCTACCGTTGTTATTGAGCTGATCTGGCCCATGCCCTCCAATCACTCCAGACCAGGTGCCAGCATCATGACCAACTCGGGCATTGAAGTCACCCAACAAGATGACTCTATCCTGAGGGGCCACTTTAGCCAGCACCTGTGACAGGAGGTCATAGAAGGCATCTGACTCATCGGCTTTGCCTGCATCCTTCCACGAATGTTCGTCTTCACTCACACACACTCACTCACACACTCACAACAACAACAACAACCGCCATTCGCCACTAAGTGGCGGTGACGTCACCACGACGCTTGTGCCAGGCTATGTGCACCCTGAGGCCACGTGAAGTGTCGAATGCCCGCTGGCAGGAGGTCACGGGGCAGACCCAGGTGCCATGGGTCGACTGACTGAGATGACTGGCTGATGCACCACCTGTGCCCCCTACTGTGCCAACCTGCTGTGCTTTAGCCACCCGGCGCTCCGCTCGTTGTTCTGAGCGTCGCTCCTCCGCCCTCCGTTGTTGTTGGAGGGCGACTACCTCCAACTGCCCAGTAGCGTCCTTCACGAGCCTCCTCCACAGAGGCCGATCTTGACACCGCTTGTACCAGTCATCGGCAAGTCCACTCAGCTCCACGTCCTCCTGTACCACATCACTCCATCTCTACTCTAGCCCGTGCCGCGCCCGCTTAGCCCCCTCAATCCGGCCGAACAAAAGCTGTTTCGGCATGCGGTGGCTGGGCATGCGGGCTACATGACCCAGCCATCGCAGCCTTCCCTGCCGGATGAGCTCACCGATGGGACCTTGCCCAGATCTTTAAAGGATTTGTGAGCTCCTCACACAATCCAGTCTCGTTAAACCCAGGATGGATCGTAGGCATGCCAGCCTAAATGTTTCTAACCCGCGAAGATGTTCCATTAGGGGGGTCCACGTTTCACTCACACACACACACTCACACACACTCACACACACTCACACACACACTTTCACTCATACCCTCACACACACACTCTCACACTCACACACTCACACACACTCAAACACACTCACACACTCACACACACACTCACTCACACACTCACACACTCTCATACAAGACGATACGCAGACGACACACCACGTGTAGCATTAGGAGACTGGTCTGGGCAAGTGGCGTTTGCGAGCCACCTATGAAGGCCGGCAGGGTTGTGGGTGGCCAGCACCACGCTCGGCCGCCTTTGTCTCCCAGGTAGCGATGTGTACACACCGCATAAGGTACCGACTTAAGGCTGAGTCAACCTAGGGGAGACCCAGGACCGGCCAATATAATCGTCACTGTTGTTGACCATGAGCAGGAATGGAGTCTGGGTCGTCGCGTTCGCATCGCAGCGCGCTAACCGCTGCACTTACCGCTCCTCCACTCGAGCAAACACGCCACAGCCCAGCCACTTCACCAACCGATGATTGCATTTGGCGGCTGCAAGAGATTTAATAACTTTCTGTTCGATTCTTGTTGACTTTAGTCCCCCTTTCCTCCCCCCCCCCCTCCAAAAAAAATATTAAATCTGCTCCTACCACCACCCACGTGGAGAGGGAGAGAGAGAGAGAGTATGCCGAGTCTAGCGGTCTGAAAAGTCATTGTTGTCGATAGCGTTGATCGGAATGACATTGTTGGTGCGCTGATGGCGACCAGAGTTCGATTTCCCGTTCACCGTCAACATCGAGTGACGATTATTATCTGAACCGTTCCCGGGCATCCCTTAGGTCGACTTGGTTCTAAATCAGTACCCGGTACAAGCATTAGCACTGGAGCGACAATGCCAGGTGGGAATGATACCTGGCCAGCTTTACCCCCTCGTGTGCCGTCCCAGCCTTTACAGGTGCTCTCCAATACCACACACAGTCTGTTTAGTGCCATATGGGAATTCTTGGTCGTCCGTGATTTCACGAAGGCAAACATCCCCCGTGTAGCCTTAACAGACTGTTGGGGCAAGTGCTGTTAGTGAGCGCCTAATGAAGGCCGCCCAGGTGCGCGGTAGGGTGAATGGCCAGCAACACGCGCGGCCGCCTTTGTTCTAATACTGGCGATGTTCACACATCGTAATGGGAACTCATTGCAGGCTGAGTTTACCTAGGGGATGTCCAGGACCGGTTCAGATAATCGTCACCGAATCAAACTCTGGTGGCCGGGTTCGTCGCGCAGCGTGCGTACCGATGGACCACCTTTCCCCACTTATGATAAAACAACAAAAACAAAAATCCCCCCGAATAGCCTTAACAGATAGTTGGGGCAAGTGCTGTTATCGAACAGCAACTTTGAAGGCCGGCACGGTACACAAGGGGGTGGGTGGCCAGCACCACACCCACACACTAATTCACATTCATCCTTGGTTTAACCTCATGGAACAATATCAGAGCGTGATAAGATTGGACCTATGCAAACCAACTTTGAACATTGTTCAAAGTACATTGTTTACAGTAGGTTCATAACAGATGCGAGCATGGCACCAATTAAGCGGTAGCTGCCTTCAAGTTCAGAAATAATTGAAATCGAATAAAACCACGGTACGAATGTTGCGAGAATCTCCTGCATCCCGGTAGAAGTTAAAACTGTGATATGGAATGGCAATAATTCGTTCTTCTCCACTGTTTCCAAATGAAACTGGCCAGACAGTGTTCTGTGTAGAATTATTTAAGAAGGGATTGCGCAACCCCCCCCCGCCCCCTCTTCCCTGAGCACGTGGGCTATACTCTTTGGTTCTATTGGGTAAAATCACGTAGGTGAAAATAAAATAACAAAAAATCACGACGTTTCGGCCACTACACAAGCGGCCTCCATCAGGTGAAGGGACGAGATTGTCTGGAGGACAGCGCTGGAGTGGAAGAAGCCACGCTTAGATCACGACCTTTAAGCTGTGTGAGAAGAAAAAGACCAAGCGCCTTGACAAAGGAATTAGCATATAATTTAGCATTGAAATGGCTCATTGAAATAGCTAAGTTAAAGTATACACATCCGCAGAGGTACCCCTTGACAAAGGAATTAGCGCTGGAGTGGAAGAAGCCACGCTTAGATCACGACCTTTAAGCTGTGTGAGAAGAATGCTAAGAAACCCATTAGTAACATCAGCAAAAATGAACGCTCTGAACTCGCGAATTTAAAAAGCAGAAGTGATATAGTCATCCTCTCAGCTGATAAAGGCAACGCTACTGTTATTATGGATAAAGATTCATACAACAACAAAATCCAGAATCTGCTCAACGATGGAAGTTACTAAAAAATAAAAAAATGACCCTACTAATAGCCTAGCGATAAAAACCAACAAGATCATCACAAGTTCGACCTCCCTAATCGACCCAACTAAACGTCCCTCCCTAAAACCTTCTGCTGCAAGACCCCCTAGATTCTATGGTCTTCCCAAGATTCATAAAGAAGGCACCCCACTTCGACCCATCATATCCACGATCAACTCCCATACCTATAGACTAGCCCGTTTTCTGTCAGATACCTTGCTGCCTTTCACTGGCAAGACCGCCTCAGCAGTACTCAACTCAGCCCAATTGGTATCCATGGTCAAAGACGTTGTACTGTCCCCTGACGATATCCTTGTCAGCTTCGATATGGTCTCTTTGTTCACCAAGGTCCCACTACCTGATACCATTGAAATAATTGAAAATTTGGTCCAACATGGACTAGACCCCGACACACCTGCACTGGTTAGGCACTGCCTCAACAATACCTACTTTACTTGGAATGGCTCCTTCTACAAACAAAATGAGGGTACCCCCATGGGATCCCCCTTATCACCAGTGATAGCCAATATTTTCATGGAGAAATTTGAATCAGGCGCCATCCAGACTTCCACCCTCAGACATTCCCTGTGAAAGAGATATGTGGATGACACTTTCGTCATTTGGCCACATGTCCTCCCAGCTCTGAACCTTTTCCTACACCACATCAATTCCAGACATCCCGCCATCAAATTCACCATGGAAGTGGAGAAAGATGGCAAGCTACCATTATTAGATGTTCTGTTTGAGAGGAGACCTGATGGCTCATTGGGGCATTCTGTCTACAGGAAACCCACCCACACAGATTCCTACTTGAAACCTGATTCCCACCACCACCCAGCCCAAAATAATTCTCGCATCAAAACTTTATACCATAGGGCTCATTGCATTTCGGACCAACACCACCTGACCAGTGAATTAAAACATGTACACCTGGCCCTCAAAAGGAATGGTTACTCTGACCGTACCATCCACCAAGCTGTCTCTCCCTCCATACAGAAACAACCACTTGATACTCCGGTCAAAACCATCACACTTCTATATATATCAGGCGTTACTAAAAAGATTTCCAAAATTCTAAACAAACACAAGATCCAGGTCCGGTTCAATACAGTACACAAAATTCGTGATCTGATCTCATCCGTGAAGGATCTCATTCCTGATTTACAGTACCTCGGGGTTTACAAATTGAGTTGTACCTGCAGTGATTGCTACATCGGTGAGACAAAGCGACATGTCTCTGACCGAATTCGCGAGCACAAATCAGATTTGAAACATGGCAAAACGAATTCTTCTGCCATGGCTGATCACTGTTACAACGCTGTGGGGGATCACGATATAATTTTCTCCGATACCAAGGTTCTTTGCAAACCCACGGGCTTTTATCAGAGATTTGTTCATGAAGCAATTCAGATCTACAAACACAGACACAATTTCAACCGAGAGGATGGTTTCAAATTAAGCAACCATTGGAAAGATGTTCTAAATCGAACTAAACATTAAATTAATTTCAATGGTACAGTATATTTTTCAAGTAGTGGTACCCCAAACTTTTGCAGCTCTTATAAATTCCCCCTTTTTACACCATCAATAGGTAAACTCCCCCTCCCCCCTTTCCCCCCCCCCCCCCCACGCCAAACTGCAAGTCCACCGGCACGTACACCACCTCTTTCCTAAAATCCGCCAATCAAATGCTAATTTTTATGCTAATTTCTTTGTCAGAACACCTTGTTTGCTCGAACACAGGTCCGATGTCTGAGCGTGGTTGTGTTTCGCTAAATTCTCCTGTTTGATGAGTACTAGGTGCCTCGGTAAATGTATATGCTCTAACTTTAACATAGCTATTTCTGTGACCAGTTACAAGCTAATCACTCAGCTATTTCAATGCTAAATTCGATGCTAATTCCTTTGTCAAGGGGTACCTCTGCGGATGTGTATACTTTAACTTAGCTATTTCAATGAGCCATTTCAATGCTAAATTATATGCTAATTACTTTGTCAAGGCGCTTGGTCTTTTTCTTCTCACACAGCTTAAAGGTCTTGATCTAAGCGTGGCTTCTTCCACTCCAGCGCTAATTCCTTTGTCAAGGGGTACCTCTGCGGATGTGTATACTTTAACTTAGCTATTTCAATGAGCCATTTCAATGCTAAATTATATGCTAATTACTTTGTCAAGGTGCTTGGTCTTTTTCTTCTCACACAGCTTAAAGGTCGTGATCTAAGCGTGGCTTCTTCCACTCCAGCGCTGTCCTCCAGAAAGTCTCGTCCCTTCACCTGATGAAGGCCGCTTGTGTTGTGGCCGAAACGTCGTGATTTTTTGTTATTTTATTTTCACCTACGTGACTTTACCCAATAGAACCAAAGAGTATGGATCCTAGCAGTCACGAAAGCTTTAAATCTAGAATTCACGTGGGCTATCTCCCACCCACCTCGCCCCCTCTTTCGCTCCCCATTTGCATCTTCATCTTCCCCCGAACTTAAGCCGGTCTCAAAGGTGCACTTTTGTTGGCCGCGTGCAGTGTCGGTGCTCGCTTACAGCCCTTGCTCCAACGGTCCGTTGCAGGCTACACGTGGAATGTTAATTATGTTAATGACGTGAGTCTGAAATTTGTACGGCTGGTCCCTTTAGTTTTCTTTGCGTGTGGAAGCGAGTGTTTTGCAATTCATGGGACGCAAATTCATTATAATGCCTTATTACGTTGTACTTGTAAAATGAACTTTAAAATTTAACGAATACCATCATTACCCATTAGCCTGCACTGTTATTCGTGTACAAGCTGTTTTCTAAGCGATTTCCACTCCTTAGCCGAGGGTTTTGTCTTCATGCTTTAACGCACTTTAATGCTGTGCACTCTTAAAGGTGCACATTAAAGCCACCTTCCAATAAACCCCGACCGTCACCTTCTAGAGGAGGAAGAGGGAAAGCAGAAACAATTATTGCGCGCACGAATGCATAATTGATGCTCTTGGTAATTTCATTTTACTCTGCACTCAATGTTTTCTTTTATATTATGACGATATTCATGTACGGTAAAGAGCCATACTTTTGGATGCTGATGGAGGCCGCGTGGTTATTAAAACATTACCAGGTAAGGCCCACTGAGCTATATAGCTCTTTTTCAGAAGCGACCTGGCCACAAATGATAGCTCAATGAAAATGTATAGCATCCATATAGTCTAAATGCCTGATGTTGATTCTGAATGTGGAGGGGACCAAACCGGAGGACCCGGAGAAAAATCCAGGTGGCCATGGGGAGAGAGACATGCACATTTCAAATATACAGCAGGCATCAGGGTCGGGATCGAACCCACGATTCCCTGAATACCAGGCAAGGTAGTGAACATCTCACCACCGTGCCTGGCAAACGTTGTCTCCCCATTCATGATGTTTATAGACCGCACCAGGCACCTAGGGGAGGACAGGTTCAGATATTTGCCACTGTTATTGGCGGTGGTGGGAATGGAATTCAATTGCCTGCGGGTTCGTCGCGCAGTGAGCTTTCCGCTACACTCTGGACAAAGACCAAGTTCCCCGTATAGCCTCAACAGACTGTCGAGGCAAGTGTTGTTAGCTAGCACCTATTTAGGCTGGCACGGCACACAATGGGGTGGGTGGGCAACACCACGGAGGCCGCCTTTGTCTCCCCGGTGACGATGTTTACACACCGCAACAAGTAAACGTTTGAGGCTGAGTTGACCTAGTGGAGGCCCAGGACCGGTTTAGGTGAATCGTCACTGGGTGTTGGCCGTGAGAGGGAATTGAACTCGGGTTGCCGGGTTCATAGCGCAGCTACACTACCGCTACCCACACTCTGGACGCACACACATGCACACAGACGCGACATTAAGGGAGTAATGAAATGGCCCTTAACCTGCGATTCCGCTCCCATGGTGTAGGCCATCGAGTCGTGAGCGTGTGTCTCCAGTGCTGGATCCGTGTTCGATACCAAGAGGGTGACTGATATATAATTTTTGTATTTTTGTGGCTAGGTCGCTTCTCAAAAAAGATCTATATAGATCAGTGGGCCTTAACTGGTAAAATAAAATATTCATTTTTTTGTTCAGTGTAGCGTGCTCGGCCTTCACAGGTGCTCGCGAACAGCACCAGCCCCAACAGTGTTGTGCAGGCTTGTTGTATTTCAATCGTTGTTCTTCCCCGGCACCTCCGATTTAGTACACAGCTGGCTACGTACGGTGCGAAAACAGTTCAACGTAGACACACGCATGCGTGCGCACGCATTATCTCGCTGAGAGTTTATGAATTGAACAGGCGTGGGGGTGGCATTGGAAAAATGTATTTCTTGCTTCGGGCCCACCAATCTCCCAGCACCACCACTGTTTGTCAAACAATGAACCCCCATCCTCCCTGCCTGCTCTGCATGGAGTATCTCACCTGCTTATAGGCTACACACGTCAGGTGCTTATGCCCACATTGTTCGCCCCCCCCACCCAGTCCATCACCCACCGGCGCATTAAATATATATCACCACCGTTTTCCTATTGCACTGCAATTCGTTAACTCATCACCTGCTCGTGTTGCTCGTAATTGCAAAAAACCAGAGGCATATCTCACTGCCTTACTGAACAGAGTCCATGCCAACCGGCCTTATCCCGTGCACTTTTCGTGCGGATTGAAGTCAGATACTCCCAACCCTCCTCACCTCCCCTCCCTGCCCGCACCACCCTCACCCCCGACAGGGGTGTGAGGGACATCTCTAGGGGAGTACGCGAGACAGTCATCGAAGTGGTGGTAGTCACGTGGGTTATTCTCTGTAATATACAACATTAGCTGACTCTTCCACAGAGAGAGAGAGAGAACGAAAGAACGCATTAGCGGCGGGAGGAGGAACCAAAATCAAGAGGCAACATAACAGCCACGCGGTGAGGATCTGGCGCTAACTACAAGTGTCCAAGCTCTGCTGTTCTCTATATATGGATATTAAGGTGCTTTCGTCCACTTGATTAGGGTTATGCTTGATCTGGATTTCAGCTTGGAACGGGGTTGGGGGTTAGTGGTAGCTGACGTGAGAAGGGGGATGGCGAAGTGGCGGGGGGGGGGGTCTTTAGCGCAGGGGTGGTTGGCACACCTGGGTGGTTTGCAGGCCTGTGTGGCTGGCACACCTGTGTGGTTGGCACGCCTGGGTGGTTGGCACGCCTTTGTGGTTGGTACACCTGTGTGGTTGGTACACCTGTGTGGCTGGCACACCTGTGTGGCTGGCACACCTGTGTGGCTGGCACAATTGTGTGGCTGGCACACCTGTGTGGCTGGCACACCTGTGTGGCTAGCACACCTGTGTGGCTGGCACGCCTTCGTTGTAAGCACACCTGCGTGGTTGGCACACCTGTGTGGTTGGCACTCCTGGGTGGCTGGCACACCTGTGTGGTTGGCACACCTGTGTGGCTGGCACGCCTAAGTGGCCTTGTGGCCTTGTGTTGTGGCCGAAAACGTCGTGGGAATTTTCTTTTATTGCGTTTTATTTTATTTATTTTATTTCCATTCTACGTGGCGACTTTACCGAAAGAACCAAGAAGATGAATCCCTGCAGTCACGACAGCTTTAAATCGAAAGACATGGTCCATGTTCTCGTCTCCAGCGAGGTCCCTGTCATCCTCGAATCGCTTCATTCTCAGGACTCCGAGGTGGAGACGCTGCTCCTGGGGTGACCGAACTTTTGTCATCGCAGTTCCCGAGCTTTGCAGCGCTTCGCCTTTAGCTCGTAAGACAATCAGAGTCGTGAGATGTATTTGAGTCTGTCTTGAAAAACTCACGTCTTCAAACTGGCCAAAACGCCCTGTTGTGTGCCGTGTAATCTCTGCCTGTTCTCCTTATTTCCTGCTTTTCATACACGGTGGTGGCCCATTTGTGATCTATGGACTAAATGCGTCACTTTACAAATGTTAATATTATTATTAGTAATCTCTTTAAAACCCTGAGCCGATGGTGGAAATCCAACATCCCTCGGGCCGGTGCGAGTCTATCCATAGGAAAACCCAACAGGATGGTAACTATTGTATTGACTCCCGCAGGGATGACGGGCTACGAAATAAAAGTGTGTGTGTGTGTGTGTGCTATACTCCGGAGAATACAATATTGGTACAATCCACCAGAGCTTCGTGCTTGCGTGTGAAGCGGAACGACAATGGCGTGTATATTTGTTGCGTGCGTGATGTTTCCGGAGTGGAACATTTGGCCGCTATTAACACCCAGATGATGATGATGATGCATCATCACAGGACGCCAAAGCGCTGTCAACGTGATGACTTAATTCCCATCTGTGTGCGAGCTCGCTTACGTTACGCTGTACAAGTAAAGGGAAACGTGATGTGCCGTTTGTTATTTTAACGGCGTTATTTAAACATCGTCACACGCTCGTTCCACCGACTGGATGGTTGGTGCGTTCGCAAAAAGAGAGCGAGAGGCAATGACTGAATAGTCAGTGCCGTTTTCTTCGTAAACTTCAGTCGAAGGCTGTGTGATGAATCCTGGGTGTGTCGTATCACTGGTGTCCCTTGGCGAAAGCATTTTCGCTGGGGCGCTTAGCTGATTAAGAAAAGTTAACAAGGCCTCTTGAAAATCTGGCACAGCGCATCAGTTATCGCAATTTAATGGAAAGCTATTACGCGATAATGGAGTCCATTTCCATTATACATTACAGGGACATGATAGCAACGAGATATTATATTCGCCGGAATCCAATTTTTCTCCATTTATGATGTGAAGACTAAAACTACAGATTTGCAACGATTAAATTACATGTAAAAATATTAATATCAATAATAATTTACAGCCCTTTGTTAATCTACGAGTGGACCAAAGCCTCTGCTTACCGCCTCAGTTGTGGGAAATGTTTGGCCATCACTGCTGCCATGGTTACTGATCCCATGATATTCGCTCGTTGGTTCAAGCTAAACTGATTTTTTTTTATTTACAAGCTAAAGGCGATTGAGCCATATGGCTCTTTTTCAGAAGTGACCTGGCCACAAATGGTATCCGAAAGAAGTGGCTTATCATGTCGAAATTTATAGCAGACAAAACTCAAAACGCATATTTCCAAATGTGGAGGGAAAATCCAGGGGACCCGGAGAAAAATCCACGCGACCATGGGGAGAACATAAAACTCCAAATATGTAGGAGTCAGGGTCGGGATCGAATCCACAACCACTTCGTTGAGCTATCATTTGTGATAGCCAAGTTGCTTATATATATTATAAAACGAGCTATATAGCTCAGTGGGCCTTATCTGAAAAATAAAAAAACATAGTTTAGTATTATTTTAGTATCCCAGCAGTGTTTAAGGTTTTTAAATACATATTTTGCAAGCGCATGGTCTCAGCATAATTTTACAAGCTACGTTGCACTTGAATCAAACCGCGTGACAATACAGCGCACACACGTAACGATAATCGCAGTGCATTCTTGACCTTTTCAAGATTGCCCTGGTTGTACTTCGTTGCGTGCTCAGAAGCCACCACTGAGAGGAGAGAATTGCAAACAAACATAACACAAACAAAGGCAGCGTTCGCGATGCCGTGCTACACAACGCGAGGAAAAAACCCCACGCAGTCGCGGCATGGACGCAGTTGCTGCCGACTGAAGTCTGCTCGCCGCCCTGCAGCTAAATGGCTACGTCAACAACAAAGGTTTTCTCTAATTAGACCATTGGATGGTCGGTCTGCCTCGAGCCCCTATGCTCAATTCCACGCGTGAGGACCACCCTTTAGTGAAGTGGAGCACACGCACACACACCCACAGAGCCACGCTTGGGCACTGCCCCATGAGCTGGTGAGACTGCTTGCTGATCCATGAATACAGAATGCAGCAGACGGATAGTTGTCCGTTGGCCAAAAAAAAAGGCTAAATTCTTGCAAGTTGTCGTGAGCCTGGAAGAAGTTTGGCAAGATAATGGGCAGAGCAGACAGTTGGTGGCATTTGGAGAAAAAAAATACAATCATTTGGTGGCAGTCCTCGGACGCATAATGTCCTCGTGCAATATCAAAGATTATCCCTGTGGTGTAGGTGGCATCATTCGTGCTTTTTGTCTCTGAAACACTGGGGTCAGACTCTGCAATTAGATGACACCACAGGGGGGAGATCGACAATGCCCTTACTCGCAAAGAATATGATTCTAATTAATGAGAGCGCCGCTCTCCTGGTACGCGTTTGCCAGGCATATTTGGTTAACGCCGTTCCATTTAATCTTCAAGGTGGAGGCAAATTTGCGTTAAAATTAATTTCAATTAATGGTCAAAGGTGTCGCCTGACATGTCTGCCTCGAAAGTACGATGGGATAGCGGCTCTGTTTTGTGAATATTTATTAGTTACGGCACAATTCACTCCAGCGCTGTCCTACCAGACAGTCTCGCCCCTTCACCTGATGAAGGCCGCTTGTGTTGTGGCCGAAACGTCGTGAGAATATTATTGTGTTATTTTATTTTATCAATTTATTATTTTATTCTCATTCTACGTGACTTTACCGAAAGAACCAAAGAATAATTTATAGTGATGGTTAAAAATAAAAATAAAATGTCGCCTTACGAGGCCTCTGAGTCACTTGCTGCTGTGGGCCCTCTCAGTACACGCAAGTAAAGATGCAGCCCTGCAATTTCTCGCTAAGTGTACTGCTGGAGGAAGGTGACTCCACGATTGGAGAACCCATTGAGTTGGTGTGTCGTCCCACTCTTCCACACTGACCATACGTCTTTGCAGAGGTGGGTAAGACACCACAATTCACACCACCACCACCACCACGTGCGAACTTGCTGATTAGACTAAGAGTGGTGAGTCCACTTATTACTGATTGGTTGAAAAGAGGCGGTGAGTGGGAGATTTTTTTTTTAATAAACTCGCACGGTTGCTTCAACTGCCACTGCGGGAGATGGACTGGAACTGGCTCCTTCTGCATTGCAAGTCGGGCGTGCTGACCGTAACGCCGCAGAGGCAAGAACCCCCAACACACACGTGGTTTGCCACAATGATTTTTTAAAATATAAGAATGAACTGCAATAGTAATGCAATATCACTTTTATTATTCGCATGACAACAATGAACAGACCCGATGTTGAAATAATAATTTCCGCCTTCTTTCTCTCTGTCGGGATAGAATTGTTGTTATTATTATTCTGCCTCTGTAGATATCCTGTCTAAATATAGTTATCCGCATGAAGTTCTGTCCCCTAATAATATAAAGTTACGGGCACTGGTTTGTGTTTTTCGAAAGAAATTGTTACTTTCGAGGAAACAACAAAACTTTTATAAATTTTTCTTTTCCAGATAAAATGTTGGGGCTCATCTGGCGAATACATTGAATGCCACCGTCTCCTCCTAGCATTTCCCAGTCGTTCCCTAGAACATTAATTTATAAAAGAGGACTTACTTTATTATTATTTTTGTTCTCAGGGTGATGTAACCATTACCGCACGTTATTAATACCGATTAATATTTCACTCAGTTAAAGCCGTACGCCCGTCGCATGCTCAACGACCTTGCAGCGCCACACGTTCCCTCTGTGTAAACGAAGGGTCGCGACTCAAAGCCATCAGCAGCAACAACAACATAACTTCCCGCGGCCAGTTCAGATTCCCTGCGCCGAATTGAACGGACACCTTGCGTCGCTCTGCCTCGCATGGCCAAGTGCCCTCCGCTGAGTGACTTATCGAGGCAATTCCGGAAGGGCAATCGCCCACTAAGGCGTGAGGTAGGGCGACAGTGATGGTGCCCAGGAAATTCCATTCGGTGCTTCGGCTTGTGTGTGGGGGGGGGGGGGGGGAGACTTTTGTTGAGAGTCAGGAATGGGTTCAGAGTAAGGAATATGTTGAGTATTAGGAATGTGTTAATACTTGTTAGGAATGTGTTAAGACGTGTTAGGAATGTGTTAAGAGTTGTTAGGAATGTGTTAAGAGTTCATCTTCTTTGGTTCTTTCGGTAAAGTCACGTAGAATGATAATAAAATAATAAAATAACACAATAAAATTCCCACGACGTTTCGGCCACAACGGAAGCGGCCGTCTCTGTCTGAAGACAGAGCTTCAAATTGAAGATCTGTCAAATTGAAGCTCTGTCGTCCCGAGAGGTCTGTACCTTTCACCTGAAGACGGCCGCTTGCGTTGTGGCCGAAACGTCGTGGGAATTTCATTGTGTTATTTTATTATTTTATTCTCATTCTACGTGACTTTACCGTTGGAACCAAAGAAGATGAATCCTTGCAGTCACGAAAGCTTCAAATCGAAGTGTTAAGAGTTGTTAGGAATGTCTTAATAGTTATGATGTGTCAAAAGTTAGGAATGTGTAAAGAGCTGTAATGAATGTGTTAAGAGTTAGGAATTTACTACTATAATGGGCCAAGAATGTATGTGTCCCGCGCGTGACGTCACTCCACGTCGGCCAGCCCCTCTCATTAATACTCATGAATAGGTGACGTCCTCCACATGGACCCCCCCCCCCCCCACATTAATAATCATGAGCGGGTGACGTCACTCTACATGTAGCACCCCCCCTCATTAATAATAATTAGCAGGTGACGTCACTCCACATCGAACAGCCACCCACATTAATAATTCATCATGAAGAGAGGACGTCTTCCAAATGGACACCCCTGCCATTAATATTAATTAGCGGGTAACGTCACTCCACGTGGGGGGGGGGGGGGGGCGAGGCGCCTCCTCCCCCCTCCTCGGCGTCAACTTACATAGAAGTAAAAAGGACGTTATGATGAACAAGGGATTATCACCTTGAAAATGAAATAAGTCTGTGTCACAGCGGCCTTACAAATTGCACACGAATGGATGCAATGAATATCACGTAGCGGTCTGATTTTCGCTTGCAAGTTTCATATTTACTGCAATACACCCGTCCTTGGACGGGAAAAAAGGCGAGTGTGCTAATAGTTATTGATGTGTAAATAGTTAGGAAATGTGTTAAGAGTTATGGATGTATTAAGAGTTAGGAATGCCGGACTGCCACCGATCATTCCACGTGCTGCTTGACCATCACTACACCACCACTACACCAATCGCGTTTCGAGCGTTCGTTTTTTTGCGGCGATGGTGGCGAGTGGACCCAGGAGGAGGAGGAGCGGAGCGGCTCCCACCACTCGCTCGCCGTGCCGGGGACACCCACCACGGCTCGTGGTGGACGAAGCCGGCGGGGAATGGAACAGAGACAGTGGGGGGGGAGCCTGCCTGGCTCGGCGCTAATGGCCCGCAAACATTTTGCACCTCCATAAGGTACACGGTCGCTTCGCGGATCTGGGACATTAACTCCTGGGGTTGGGAGGTGGCGGTTCGGGCGTTGAGTGTTTCGGACGTTTTTTTGTTTGTTTGTTTGTCTATTTTCTAAACTTCCCACGCTGTCTGACGTCGAGTTGATAATACGGGTGTTTTTTTTGGGGTGATATTTTCTTGGTTAGCTCGCGTAAATATTTACGGAGAGTAAATCCACGAAGCGTAAATATTTACACGATCTAACCCCCCCCCCCCAGAAAAAAACTGTATTATGGATGATGTCGGTCGCGAAAGACTACGTGTTAAACTGATGTAGGGTTATCTATGATAAAAGGATTGGGGGGGGGGGCGTGGGGGGTTAGAATATAAATGTGTCGTTAAACCCGCCACTACACGACACAACCAATTAGTGAGCTTTTGTCACGTTAACAAAACGTGCCAATTCGTTACTACTTCGACACAGCGGTGTGTTGGAGAGTAAACCCACAAACATTGCCATTGAGACGCAAACAGGAAGGATTATTCACAGACCTGGCTCATCGGCTGACGAAGCCGGTTGTTGTTGTTGTTGTAATCACCAGCGACACGTCACGGCACTGAAGTTTCTAACCGTCGTGGGTTTACCCCCCAGCACACAACCCGTGTGCTAAAGTAGTAACCAATTGGCACGTTTTGTTCACGCAGACAAAACCTTACTCCAGTCATTGGACACGTAGGGTGGTGGCGGCGGGTTCAACGACACAGTTATATTTACGCAATCTCACCCAACAGCACACGCAACAACAACAAAAAACAACAATATTTATTACGGATTATATTGGTGGCGAAAGCCTTCTGCGTGTTGAACTGATGTCGGGTTATTTCCCCAAGCCTCAAAGCCTCCACTTCTTGTTTGTACCCCCCCCCGCACTCACTACCCCCCCCCCCCCCCCCACCCCTCATTGCCCATCGTAAAAGGTACAATCGTTTTCCACGTGGCATCCTCAACAATGACCGTGACGCCCATGAACCCGAAGCCCATGGATGAACGAACCCAATTGTGTTCATCATCTTCACGCGTTACCTACTTGATCGCCGCATTTTTGTTGTTGCTGTTGTTGTTGTTGTTGTTGTTTAACTTGCCCCGTTCCTCTTTTTACTTCATCGGTTTATAGCGGTCTCCAGAGGGCTCCGCATGCTCTGAGGTTGTTTTTGTTCGTCCCGCGATCTGAGAGAGAAGAGGCGTCCAATGCGCGCAGATGACCAGGGAAGTCGTCCCAGGACGGTACGATGTCAAATGAAAGTGATGTGTATTAAAAAAAAAACATCATTTTTGTTCATTTTATTGCGATAGTACAAATATTAAGGGAGCACATTTGGTATGCCCATGTGTGTGTATGTGTGTGTGCCTATGGGGAGCGGTCGTGTAGTGGTTAGCGCGCTGCGCTACGAACCCAGCCACCTGGGTTCAATTCCCGCTCATGGCCAACACCAAGTCACGATTATCTGAACCGATCCTGGGCCTCCCCTAGGTCTACTCAACCTCAAATGAGTACCTGGCGCATTGTGTAGGCATCGGCACCGGGGAGACAAAGGCGGCCGGCCGTGGTGATGACCGCCCGCCACCTCGTGTGCCGTGCCAGCCTTCATAGGTGTTCGCTAACGACACTTTCCCCCGACTGTCTGTTGAGGCCACGGAAAGGAATCTTTGTCTTTATTGTGAGCGTCGTGCATCCACCTTAACGACTCTGTGTCAATCGAGCCTAAACTCCACGCGTAGACCTTTCCCTCCTTGTGTCTGGAAGCAAATGTGGGAGGTGCATCGTATAATAGAGAGGATATCTTGTTTTCCGGAATCATCTTCCGGTGTTTCATATCAACACATCACCAGCGAGAAGAGAGGAAGACACCTCCAGTCGTTCAGAATGATCTTCCACGAAGACTTCCCCCTCTCCATTTTAAAGCAGCTCATTCATAACCATCAGTCGGCTCTGCACTGCAGTAGTTTGTCTTCTCGAAGACCCGTTTTAATCTAACTGTTCAGAATAATCTTCCCCTAGATTTCATATCGTCACGCATTAAAACATCACCCTTCATAATCATTCTCTCCGTACCGTATTCCTCCGATTATGAGAATACGTTTTTTCTCTCTCTCTCTCTCTCTCTCTCAAATCGACCCCAGAGTTCTGGGTGCCTCTTACTTTCTGACGCGTCTTATAACCCGGGGGGGGGGAGACTTCACGTACCCTAAAACAATTCGCCAAACACAGGCGCAGGCTCGGTGAACCACACAGACACCGCTCTCGATGTTTCCAGCCCCATCAACCTTTTCCCCAGTGCAGCGCACACATAGCCTGCATTTACATGTTAATGAAATTGCACCGTTGGCAACTGGGCGGTCCACAGACAACAATTAGCCGCGCCGTCTGCGCGTAGAGCAGTATGCTCGGCAGACACGGCCACTTTGTTGTTTCTCAGTGAATTCCACAAACACCCCGATGGGCCAGGAGTCGGAAACCAAAATAAGAAGGATTTTGCTGGTGCGTTTTTTATTCGGTAAAAATAAAAATAAAAAAAAACACGAAATTATTCAAGAGCCGAAACAAATGCGCTGTGTGGTGAACACGTAGACGATGGAGGCCCTTAATAAATAATAAATAACGAGACCATGCAGCGTCTTTAAGGAGCCGCGTGCAGCTCCTGGTGCCGCATATTTACCGACCCCTGCCCACAGACAATCGCACGCCAGACCCCCCCACCCCCTCCCCTGCCCAACAACTCCCCCCCCCCCCCGCTGCCACCCCCGAGCTAAATTTGACTTTGCCGAGCATTCGCATGAACTTGCACTACTTGCTTGAAGCGAAGCTGTCATCAAGCGTGCTGATGGGCGAACACAATGATGACCAATTTTACCTTGGAGCAAGTGGCAATTAAAATCCTGGCCAGATTCTTGACGCGCTAATGAGAGCTGAATGGGGAATGTGTAATCTTGAGTTGAATGCTTCATTCTTTTTTTTCATTGTTACCGTTCTTATTCTTAGACGCGCATGCGGAAGCCATTAATACTAAATAGCAATGATGCTCTTCGCTTACCAGGGGAAGCAGCAGTGAATAGCAACCTTTCTTTCCGATGACACATCTGAGCCGAGCCAGGCGTAGGGCCCTTACGGTGAGTGGAGGAGGGGTGATGGGGTTTTTTTTTTTTACACTGACTGTTTGCCGAGCCGAGCCAGAACGAATATATGAAACTCCGGCCTAACAAGCAGACCTCTAAATATGTCTGGGGGTGAAGCTTAGCCAGGGGTGAAGTGGCTACTGCATCACCTCCACGCATCTCAACATTGCACGTGACGTCAGTCAGTAGACTACGTGCACTGTGAGGACACAGCATCCCCACGTCACCTCCAAGCGAATTGACTCGTTCACTCACATGTGACGCCAGCGACACGGCACGGCTGTTGCAGTGGAAACAAAACAACTCTGCAACTGCTCAGCTGCAACAGGGCTGGCTCAGCACGGCACCAGCGTGGCTTGGGGTGACGAGTGTCGATACTTATTTCCAGAAGGGTCCCGAATTGGGATGTTTGGCGAGTTCCATTGATGAGTGTTTGGAATGTGGGAGTATGCTGGAGCGGACAGGGAAAACCCCACGGACGTAACAATAATAACTCTTTCGGATATATATATATTTCATGGCGTCGTTCACGCAAATTCCATCGCAAAACGCTGATCATAAAACCACATTCATGGGGGACCCCCGTCCCGTATAAGAACGAACCATAGACTCAACCCTGCTTAGCCCCAACGTCTCACGATACCGCAATGTATGTCGATTGACAACATTGACACCTTAAGTTCCATCTCAAGGGATTTCCCCATCTGACATGTGAACAAATAAATGAGTAATATTGGATAGGTTCGGTGTGATGCAGTGAGAGGCTATCTGCTTGTCGGCGAATTTGTGAGGGATGTGGCTTTTCTAACAATAACAACAATACGCTTGCATCCCTCACCAAAAATAGACTCTGGGAATTGGCCAAACACTCCATTCAAAACGCCACCTCGTCTCGCCTTACAACAGCAGCGAGGAATATCTCTCCACCCTGCGAACGCAACCGTTTAAGTGTCTCTCAGAGGTGAGCGTGGCAGACAAATACACGTTGATCGGCCTCGTATTCGGAGGTTCTTGAGTTCCCTCATTAATAGCTGTGGTTTTGTGAACTCTAAACGTGCTTCAGGGGCATTCATTGCACATCCTGTGGAGATGACGTGACTGGTTTTGCTCTTATTTTGATACATATAATTGTATATTTGTCGAGCGCTTTCGCTCAAGGCGCTTGACGTAGCTTACCAAAACGACGACAGAAGGGAATGATGTAGTTGGCAGGGGCAGTGCCACAAGGGTTGAGGAATGGGTGACAGTGATATAGAGGGGCACTTGGGGAACACGAAGGGGCGATAGGGGAGGGACGGGGAGGAGTGGAGGTGCGAGGGTTAGGGAAGAGGAAGAGATGGAGAAGAGGTGAGTCTCGAAGAGAGGAACGGAAGGACAAGGAGGGGGGGGGGGTGGGTGTGAGGGGGGCTGCTTCATGTCAACGTTTTGGCAGAGGCCGTGAATCCTTTGATTGACTCGCCACGCTTGCAGAATTTATATGAAACTTGGTGCAAACACTGAACTCCAAAAATTAAATGTATTACCGCAATATTAATTTACATCCCTTGATCAATCACCTGCGAGACGAATGGCCTCCCTACGATGTGGCAGTCGTGAGGATTGCTCGACCATACTTCACCACGTCGGTAGGTTCAGCGGGGGTTGAATGGGCAAACGCCAAGGTCGTACGAGATGAGGCGCCCACGGCTACATCAGCGGGCCTTTAAGAAACCACCGTCAGTGATACACGCGTCGAGGCTCGTAGCTTGAGGGGGGGGGGGTGGCCTAGACTCTTTGGTTCTTTCGGTAAAGTCACGTATAGTTAGAAACAAAATAAAAACAAATCACGACGTTTCGATTGCAACACAAGCAATCTTCATCAGGTGGTTAAACCGCAGCAAGAAAAACAAATTGCTGAAGTGGGAGAGCGAGCCGCCGTGGCAAGAGGTTATATAGGTGGGGGAGGGGCAAGGGGGGAGAGAGAGAGAGGGGGGGGGGGAGGTGTGGGGTAGGGGAGCGCTGCGTGAGCGCTAGGGGGAGAGAGGACGTGAGGCTGGGGGGGGGCAGGAAGTGGGAGGCTGGGAAAGCTGGGAAAGCTGGGGATGCAGCGGGATATTAACTCGGAAAAATAGACAAGTACCCGGCAGATATGATGGAAACAACCATAAACAGTTACCACCTGATGACGATTGCTTGTGTTGCAATCGAAACGTCGCGATTCGTTTTATTTTATTTCTAACTACGTGACTTTACCGAAATAACCAAAGAGCGTGGGTTCCTGCAGTCACGAAAGCTTCAAATCAAGGGGGGCCCAGACTGTGTAAAAGAAGCCACTGCCCAAAGCTTCGACTCTTGTGCAAAAAAAAAATTCTACAAACAAAAATGTGAATAAACAAAAATTATTTCCAATGCAATGTTGTTTTGGTTTGCGACCTGCACCTCAAGCCATCGCACGCCAACGTGGGGCATTGCATCGCAGGCGGAGAAAAGGAGGCGAATGGGGCAAAGGAGACAAGACAAGTTGATGGGCGGAGGAAATTAAGAAGATATTGAGCCCGAAGCTGAACAGGGGACAGGGAGTCCGCAGCTCGGACGGCAGTGGAGATGGAGGGAGTTCCAAACCAGCGAACGAGGGACTTCCCACGGAGTGACTTTTGATTGGGGTTTATGAAATAATGTAGAGAAGAGCGAGGAGAGGTAAGAGAGTACCTTAAGGGGGTGCCGAGACGTGATGAGAGCGGGCAAGGGGGATAGTGTGTCAAGGTGAATAGAGTCATATGAGACGATGGAGACTCGATTGAATGACGTCCGCTCGAAAGCACGTAATAAGTTGGAGACAAAGGAGCCACCGAACCGCACGACTAGAGTCTGCACTCCGTTAATACAGGAACAGAAGAAAACAACGTGAACTCTCTCCTGAAGCCCTCTTGTCGTGGTTTATAGACCTTCACTATTGTTGGCATTTAGGGCCTTAACATGTTGCCATAGGCAAGAATTCAACAGGAGAGAGGCAGGAAAGTGCGTGGAGGGAAGTATAGTGAGATGAGAGGGGAGTATAGTGAGATGAGAGGGGAGTATAGTGAGATGAGAGGGGAGATGTAGGGGAGTGCATGGAGGGGAGTAGAGTGAGATGAGAGGGGAGATGTAGGGGAGTGCGGGGAGGGGAGTAGAGTGAGATGAGAGGGAGTAAGCAACATTGGAATGTTAATGTTTATTTTTTTTGTGTTCATAACCCCCCCCCCCCCCACCTGTATAGTATTAATCAACATCACAGTCAGGTTCTCAAATAAAAGACAGAATCGCGCTCATTGTTGCTATCGTTGGAGGCAGGTGGAGGCAATTTAAAGGGCGTTCAACATTCACGTGGCACTTTGGGAAAGGAATTTCCATACATTGAACTGGGAATTATACACCGCAGAAATTTAAAATTAAGTTAGTGTTTGCTCGTTGTTCCGTCAATTAAAGATATTTCCCATTAGTTAAACCACGAGAGTTATTTTTCATTCTACCTCTGTTAATTAAATATCCCGCGGGACTGCGTGCCTGGCATTCTAAACCACACTACAGTATTCCAATATATATGTACACACGAATGCAATATTGAATTAAGCTACACTAAACTCGCCCATGATGTCTCCATTATGAATAGTATCACTGAAAATCCTTAACATACATCTCATTTTAAAAGCAATACTGTGCTATGATGAAACACAACTCTACATGAATGTCAGAATCCAAGGGCAGCTGAATCTAATATTGATATACTCTGTATGCGCGTAGTTATGTGTTCAAGCACAATAAACAAAAAAACATAGCATAGAAGCGAAGTAGGACCATTACCGGATATGTTACCTGTTATATATTCTTTCTTTTCGAGGAATTGTTATTGACACACGTGTTTAACTCTTATTCTTGGTTCTTTCGGTAAAGCCACGTAGAAGGGAAACAATAAAATAATAAACTGCAACACAAGCAATCATCTTCAGGTGTGAAAACCACAACAAGAAAATTTGAAAAAAGTGGCGTTTTTTTTTACGTTAGCACCACGGAGAGCGATTTGGCAGTTATTCAGATGGACGAGTCCATCTTGCTGTGATTTTCACACCTGATGATGATTGCTTGTGTTGCAGTCGAAACGTCGTGAGAATTTTGTTCTATATTTTTATTATTTTATTGTTTCCCTTCTAAGTGACTTTACCGAAAGAACCAACAATATGAATCCCTGCAGTCACGAAAGCTTTAAATCAAAATTTGAGTCCAATCTTGTTGGATTACAAATTCCTCTACTCTGCTTGCAAGGTTCAGGAATTTTAAACATTTGAAAAGCTCTTTGATCCCATTAAAAAAAATATTGAGTGGCTTTCTAATCCGATAAAATTGATAATTGGGCCCAGGAAAGTGGAAATAAATGGATAATACAAATTCTGGTTGACCTCAATGGAACAGGGATACCCATAACGCAATCTGGAAACAACATTTTATAATTATACTTTTAATACAAAAAAGTGTATTTGGTCAAGCTCTTTGTGTTCATTGAAGGGGTTGTCTGTTACTCAGCTGCTACTTTTTGGCAACTATTCACATGACAATTTAAAAACAGTTCATCAGAAAACATTCGTCCGTTTTAAGTAGTATAATCTCCCGTGGCGCAAAGTGCTGTCCCCAACGATTTTCCCCACTCCACCTCTTTGGCTTCTCTACTGCAGAAGGGCCATTGCCCAAAACTTCAGTGAGTAGAGAGTTGATGTGTTTTTTTTTCCTTTTGACAAATGTGTTTAGAGGATGCCTCGGAAAACCAGGTGTTGTAGACTTGCGCTGTGACGTAGCCGGCAGTCGAGGCTAACAACAGAATGGCAACCAGAGCAGAGATGGAGCGATGCATGCAATCAGCTCGTGTACTGCGGGTGCTGGATGGATCGTAACATTCGCAAGACCGTCAAGATTCAGCTGGGGGCTTGTTGGATGGGCCTTCTTCCACCAGTAGATAGATGGTGTGTGATGATGATGATAATGACGCTGCCGATGATGATTATGTGAGCGCCATGAAGCCCTGCTTGGGGTTCTCCACTCTAAGTCGCTGTCCGTGGTGCTGATTGCAGTCGGAACTTGCAATTCGGAGCACAGCGTATCCCCAACTCGCCTGGTGGGGGCATTCGAGTCGCGATTGTATCATCATCCGCACCACAAGATGGAGCTTTAATGCCGAACACAAGCCCCGTGCACACACCCGGCGTTCCGTCCCCTCCGCAGCTGCAAGCAAAATCATTTTTGCACGGATTACGCGAGACACGGCCACGAGCAAACGCGCTTAATGCAGCAGCAGTAGGGGCTGTTTATGTGTATGCGCGTGTGTGGAACGCGGTAGCGCAGTGATTAGAAGACTGCGCTACGAACCCGGAGACCCGAGTTCTTTTTTTCCGCTCACGGCCAATAATAGTGGCAGATATTTGAACCGATACTGGCGTTCCGTCTCCCCCCCCCCCCCCCCACCTCGGGTCAACTCAGCCTTAAATTAGTACCTTGTGCGGTGTGTAAACTGAAGTACTGGGGAGATAAAGGCGGCCGTGCGTGAGTGTTGCCCATCCACTCCCTCGAGTGCCGTGCCAACTTTCATAGGTGCTCGCTTACAGCACTTGTCCCATCAGTCTGTGAAAGGCTAGACTGGGGGGGCGTATTTGTCTGTACTGTATATATATATAGAAGACATACGTTTGGCAAGGATGCGCAATTGTGCATGTGAGTGTAGGTGCAGCAATGTAGCAGGCGGCAGGGTTTTTATTCGTATTTTTGTTTTTACCTTCAGCAGCAAAGCACTGCTTAATGTTTTGCATATTCAATGGTAACGTTGAAAACAAGCGTGTGTGAACCTCGCAGCTAAGGTCAGTTGAAGGCGACTGCATGTACACAATCCCGCATGCATAGCGATTAATTAGTCACCGTGGCTGGAGCGGTGGCGTGGTGGTTAGCGCGCTGCACTCGGCGTGACACCCAGGGAACTCTGGCCCATCAGTGGCTAACTTCAGCGGCGAGCGATATCATAACAGGTGCTCGCCAACCCGCAATGACATCGTGCGGTGAAGTATGGCAAACGACTGGCGCCTGACGAATGCGCTTGAGTTACAGCGCTACGCTTTTACGCGGTAGATCGCAGAGCGCGGGTTGTCGTACCGTGCGAGGAATTATCGCTCAGCATCGATTCGGCTGGCTTACAATTCGTGCGTTGTTGGGTCCCGTGGTTTGGACACAGTCGATCCCACCCCCGCTCCATGTGTGCGCGTGCGTACCGAACGGGTTCACGTGACCCTTATCCAGGCGCTAGAGGCCGCTACTATTCACCCCGACGTTTAACACAAGCGCAAATCAATTCTGGAATCCAATTGCAACTCATAGCCGCAAAGCAGATTGATGTATTTGCAGATGTATTATTTTTGCATTGAACACATACGCATATAACGGCCCTCTTTTGTCAAGTCACTGCCGGGATGTACGGCCTGCCCGTGCTGCGTTGCCGCGCGGTGTTATTCTGACCGCACTTCACCGCGCAGGTGAAGTGCGGGTCAGCGACAATCGGGGATGCACAGACGCGGGAGCGTTGGAGTGCGGTACAGCAAATCGGATGTTGGTGGCACTGCCCTCTGCTGCCTTCCAACCGTGCACGCGCGCATGGCGATGCACGGTGGGCCAAGGGGTTGGCACTGGTGAGTGGGTGTCCTCTCGAAGGGTTTTCTCCGGGCTCTCCGGGTTTTACTCCAGAATGTCGATTAAATAAATAAATAGATAAGCGACGCCTCCACAAAAACGCGTTTGGACATAATTACTTTGTTTCACTCCATCGGGCTATTTGCTCTGCAGATCGATATTACCCAGCAGCATTTGTTTAAGCAGCCAAACTCCGATCGGGTTTCGACATTCACAATCTCATCAGCAGAGCCAGACCTGTTCGATAAATGCTGATGGGTTGCCAGATGTTACGGGCGAAAGCACTCCGATGACAAAAACAAGCATGGTCCTAACAGTAACAAATCAGTGGAAATGGCCAAACTTCTGCAACGCAGGACCTTCTTGAAATCCAGTGATGGGACTCCCCGATGCTTCCCCGGGTGAATAAATAAATATCGCAAATCACGTTCATCAGCAGCAACAGCCGTGCTCAACCCACTGCTAAAGGAATGCGTCCCCAAGCCGTCACGTCTCATGTTATTAATAGCATCATCATCATCAGCATCATAGTCTACGTCAATACATTGTACGCCCCCCAACGACAGTCACGTCGTGGCCACCGGGGAGACGGAGCGATGAAATCAGTTCGTGCGCACGTGCTGCCAGCTGCTTTAATGCATCGCAGACTCGTGGTAGGCGACTGTGGCTCGAGGAAGACCTTCTTCATCCGGCAGTGGATTGGGCATGGCTGACGACGGCGACGATGACGGCCACGTTTAAACAAATTATAAAGTAGTCTTAATAGCTGCGGTATATTTGGAGGAATGAACAGACTCGCGCGTGGTTGCATGGGCATCGCGAGCGTGCGCCACAGTCCGGCGTGCTCTGCCTACTTCGGGATCCGTGCTGTTCTGAAGCACAGGCGTCGTTGCCGCTATGGCAAATTAATCATTTAAGCAGCAGCAAGAGGAGGAGGTGGAGGAGGAGGAGGAGGAGGAGGAGGAGGTGGAGGAGGAGGAGGCGTACAGCGCGGAGGTGCCGGCTCAGTCCAATTCAGTATGACGAGAGGCACAGTCGCCTAAGGGTTTCTCCCACGCTCTCTCTCTCTCTCTCCCGTCTCTCTCTCTCTCTCGCGCGCGCGCTCTCCCCTTTCTCTCTCTCTCTCTCTGTCGACAATTCACAATCAGGAGGGAGAGAGAGAGAGAGAGACAGCAAGAGCGCACTGCTGTGCACCAGCGCTCCCACGCCCCTTCCTCGTGACTCTCCCGCTCGTCCGTCGGTTCGTTCATCCACCCCCTGGCATCCGAAAGTCGGCAAGCGACGGACGGCACGGACTGAAGGACCGAGAGGGGTTTCGCGTTCTCGAAGTGGAAGGAGGCGCGATTGTGCAGGTGCGGTGACTTTTCGTGAATTACCGCCTCGTTCGCACCGATTGCCGCTCCGCGTTATAGCAGCGGGTGCGAGCGAGCGAGTGAGCGAGCGAGTGCTGAGGGTGTCTCGCGCTCTGCGTTCGGACTTGTGTTGCGGTGGCGGAGCTTTTTGCGCACTGGACGTTGCTCTCAGAATGAATCTGGCTGCTGCTGCTGCTGCCCACCACCATCACCGCCGCCACCAGCAGCACCACCACCATCCGAGCACGCTTCTGTAAACTGAACACAAAACCGTATCAGTGCTGTGCTGCGCGTGTGTGTGCGCGTGTCTACGTAATGCGTCGCGTTAATGATCGTGGTAATGAAGCGGTGTCGCAGTGGTTTCATGCCAGTGTGCGCTTTGAACACGGCGAGCTGAGTTCGATTCCCGGCCACGGGCCGATAATGACCAGCGGCGAGTGAAATTTCCTTAAACTGGGGACTGGTCAAACCCCGGGTCCTCATCACCAACGCGCACTGACCAGCGTGGTGAAGTATGGTCGTATAACACCCAATGACTAACCCTGGCGACCGCGAGCCTTCACAGCAACGAATTGACGTAATCATTCTCTCTATCATGATATTACAATTAAATACTGGGTCACCCATCCAAGGTAGGGAGGAAGGGAAGGTGAGGCCGTTATCCAGCAGTGGATGATGGACACAAACGGGACCGTACATTATCGTTATGATAATAAAAACAACACTCACCGTCACTTTCATCATCGTCATCATCATCATCATCTCCTGAACGTGATCACGGCGTTGCATCGCAGCGATTCGCGCTCACGCCGCTCGCTGTACCGACGTTGTCTCGCGCGCTCGGCGGGCGATTTGCCTCCTGCGCTGTCCGATGGACGAGGAGACCCACTTGTAAGATAGCCCACAGAGCTCCCTGCGCTCTGGGCTCACGGAGACGCCAGTGCAACACAGGACTCGTCACTCGAGGTTGACTACGCGGCCGACTTCGTGGTGTTACGATGCAAGGGATAGGCAAGGGGGTTTAGCACATCTGCATTGCGAGCTCAGGAGGTTGATTGCTTTCACCATATGTGTGTGTCTGTGTGTGTGTGGGGGGTGAGCGGTAGTGTAGTGGTCAGCGCGCTGCGCTACGGGCCAGGAAGTCACGAGTGCGATTCCCGCTCACGGCACAACATCAATGAAGATTATCTGAACCGGTTCTGGGCCTCCCTTAGGTCGACTCAGCCTCATATGAGTATCTGGTGCGATGTATAAACATCGCCACTGGGGATACAAAGGCGGCCAAGCGTGGTGCTGGCCAACCACCCCCTCGTGTACCGTGCTGGCTTTGATAGGTGCTCGCTAATAGCACTTGCCCCAACAGTCTGTTAAGGGCTATACGGGGGATCTTTGTCTTGGTTGCATGCATTCCTGTTTGATGCTGGATTGGTGATCGGTTAGGGCTTTTTTTTTGCTTACAAACCCAACCAGCGACCCGATTTCAATTCCAGCTCACGGCCAACATCAGCTGTGAAAACTATATCTTCACCGGCCTCCAGTAGGAGCAAATCAGCCTCACACGTGAGTATGGTATGCGGTGTGTAAAACATTCGCGCTGGAGAGACGGAGACGAACTGGTTGTGGTGATTGCCGTACGAGCGAGCCCCTGGTGGTGCCGTGCCGGGCTTAATTGGCGCTTTGCTCTAACGGCACTTGCCCCGAACAGCCTGGCGAGGCTATAACGAGGGAATCTTTGTCTTTGGCGTGTTTCAGCCGTGGGAGCCACTTATCGACGTCCACACCACTGACTGCAGCGCCGGCAGCTAATATAAAATATCACAGCCACGTGTCGCTTCGGTGGGAGCAGCAGGGGATCTCGGCCAGCCTGAGTTCCATTCCAAACCACTGCCCGCCTCTCCCCTATTCGCCAAAACGACGCTCGTCAGCGTGGTGAAGTATGGTCAAGCATCCCCCGTTACTGACACGGCGTTCGCTCAGCAGTGGATGGATTGACGTATGAACAGTATCAGTGTCCGTACACCTCCGTTTGGGCACGGTTGGCCACGTACGGTGCGAAAAAAAATTCCCGTGTACACGCGTACGCGACGCGTTCATTATTTATTTAGGCTTGCTTAAAATTGTAGAACATTTGGACAGCGCGACGAGAAAGTCAAAGGATCGGGTTGGCTTTACTGAATGTCGTTAATTGGACGGGAAGAAACCGACTCCTCGAACGCATATCTCGACACCGAGATCGAGAAGCAGGAACGTAGGATGATGTCCCAGCCTCTGACACGACTGTGCATCGCTTGAACCCCCCAGTTCGACCAGCGGCAGCGGCTAGCCGCAGCCTCTGGCACGGACGCCCAGAGCGACATTGTACAACACAGCTCATTCTTCCACTGCTGGATGAGGGATCCCCCCCCCCCTCCCCCTTCCCCCTCCCCCACACGCGCATTCCGGGATTCTATTTTGACCGGACTGTTACGGGTTACGGCGGTACGATGGAGGCTTTGCGACAGTGCCCCCTGTTGCTCGCAACACCTGCTGCACCTATCTCTTAAGGCATGTTGGTCAGTCCCCCCCCCTCCACCACCTCCGCCTCCCCAAGTCATCCAGCCAACGTCAAAGACTCCTCAGTCCCCGTCCGGTTTGGTTTATCGCTTTCAAGATCCGACGAGATCGGAGGTGCTTTGGTCACGGGCTGGCGACGTGTCTCTTTGTGCGTGTCTGTGTGTGTGTCTGTGTATGTGTAGCGGTTAGCGCGCTGCGCTATGAACCTGGCGACCCGGGTTCGATTCCCGCTCACGGCCAACACCAGTGACGATTATCTGAACCGGTCCCGGGCCTCCCCTAGGTCGACTCAGCTTCAAATGAGTACCTGGTACGGTGTGTAAACATCGCGACTGGGGAGACAAAGGCGGTCGGGCGTGGTGCTGGCCACCCACCCCCTCGTGTACCGTTCCGGCCTTCATAGGTGCTCGCTAACAGCACTTGCCCCTACAATCTGTTAAGGCTATACGGGGGATCTTTGTACGCGAGGAGCGGTGGTGCAGTACTGTCACATTCAGAGGTGCCACTCGCTAACAGCGCTCGCCCCAAATATTCTGTTGAGGCTTCCCCGGGGGCTGCGTTGTCTTTGTTGCGGCCAGCGCGCTACGCTGTGGAACCCCGGCGACCCCCAGTTCTGTTCCCGTTCACCTCCAGCAGCATCCACGTCGATTCAGCCTCAAATGAGTACCTGGTGCGATCGGAAAACATCGCCACGGGGAAGACAAAGGCGGTCGGGCGCGGTGCCTAGCGTGGTGCTGACCACACCACTGTACAGGCCTTCGTAGGTGTTCGCTAACAGCACTTGCCCCAACAGCTTGTCAAAGGCTATCAGGGGGTTCTTTGTATTTTGTGACGTGTGCGATGCTCACGGCGTGTACCGGAGCTGGTTATTATCGGCGTCTGTGTGCAGCAAAAGTTGTGCGTCGGTGCGAGATGCCTTAGCGGTCACCAATATTTAATGATAGTCCACCTTTACATAAATCGATATACCCCCTTTGGGCCAATCGATATGGCCATTTAGTCTAATAAATGACCAACTTGGCAGGCGCTGACGCGCACCTAATAAGGCGTGCATTCGGGCGGACAACCGAGTGACGCTGTGACGCACCTTAGTTCACGTGACCACACACCCTTTCATACAAACAGGTGCCAATTATTCCATGAGGATGACGATGCCTGCGTTGGCAGTGATGCACAACAACAGCAACAGCACTCAGCACGTTCGTCAACAATACTGCATGGGGAACAACAACGCATTTATCGGGAGGCGTTTCGGGCGATGGTTCTTCTTCGCAGCACAAACTCCGTGGCCTCTCCGTGTGCTGTAAATAAAGGCCATTGCGCGAAACGTCGCCGATCATATACTCTCCAATTTTAAGGCAGCAGTGTTATTGACACATATGCTGAGTTTACATATATATACACATTGTATATACTGTAAGTGTTGATCGCCGACCGCGGCTAACATCAGTAACGAATGATATCGGAACCTAATGTTTCAACCCGCATTCCCAAGCCGCAGTGACCAGGGTGGTGAAGTATGGCCAAACATTTGACCCCTCCCCCCCATTACCTCGCAATCCACAGCTCGACACACGCAAGCCAGGAGCGACATTTCGTCGAGCAGTTACTTGACAAAGGGTAGTTTAGTGGTAGTTGCGTTGCGATGGAGTTTGATTCCTTGCGAGAGGTACTTTCGCCCCGTCTGTGTGTATTCGTGTCGAGGGAGGTGACGCGCACTGGACGGCGTCGAAGAGGCAACGAGGGTGCACTGCTGACGTCGCATGAACGTCGTCTCAGGACGTTCATGCGCGTGTGTCCGCTGGCTTCACGGTTCGCGTCCGTGCGAAATGAATAAGTGACACCAACGCAAAGATCCCCGGGGTAGCCTTTTCCTGGGATGTTGGGGCCAAATGCTGTGCCAGCGGGCACCTGTCAAGCCGGGCAACGTCGCACGAGTGGTCAGAACCGCGCCCGACCGCCTTTGTCTCTCCAGTGGCGATGTTTACGCAACACACGCGGGTATTCATTTGAGGGCAAGTCGACCTCGCTGTTTTTTTTTTTAATCAACCCACATCACCAATCCGCACTGACCACAGCAGTGAAGTATGGTCAAACAACCTTACGTTACGAGTGTGTGGAAAGAGCACTTCATCCAGCAGTGGAGTGACACAAGGAGGCCCATTTCATTCTGTTTTAGTGTGCGTAGTGTATGCGACTTTGATGTGTACATATCAAAGTCGCGCGCAATGCATATCAATGTACTTCCCGCGTGATTGTGTTTCCATACTCAGTGTTCCACGATTGCGTCTGATGATTTCATTTTAAAAGACCCGATAGACTAGCTAGATTGTATTCCAGTGCTATTTTATTATTGTATCTGCTCTCATAACCCAAGTCTTCGTATACACTTGGTTGAGTTAAAGGGTATTAATGTTTGCACATATTATGTTTCACTATGTTTGGGCACATTTCGATCTCTCTTCTTAATAAACGTGGTGCCTATCCTTGCAGTTTCATTCCAGACCTTTCTAGCTAATGAGAAACGACGCTTGCGAAGTGAGTTTGCAGGTGGTTATAACCGAAATACTGTGGGCGTTAATATACTGGGTGGCCCAAAAGTCAGGACAAAATAGGGTTATTATATTTATCTTAACAAATGTTCAAACTGACTCCCATTAACATTCATGAATGCTGCATGAATTCTCATTTGAAATGAATTCAGGACTTTTGTGTAGGGATATTACAGCCGCGTAATCTTTGACCATTCGTCCATTGTGTTGCGTCTAAATCCATTCAGGGTTCTTGGTCGAGTTTTATAAGCGTCAGATATTAAGTGACCCCCACAGCAAAAATAGATTGTAATCATGATGATAATAGATAAAATGTTAACTTTTTGAAGAAACAATTAAAATAAGTAATTGCCAGTGTTGAAAGAAATGAAGTAACCGTATGTGTCCTGACTTTTTGGCCACCCCTGTATTTATGTATGCGCCGCGGTGGCGAGATGTTAACTACCTCGCCAGGTGTGCAGGGGGTCCGTGGGTTCGATCCGGACTCTGACACCAGCTGTATATGTGGAGTTGGCATGTGCTCCCTGTGGGCTCCGGTTTTCCCCTCCACATTTAGAAGCGTGCCTTTAGAGTATTTGGTCTCATGTGCATTTCCACGTGACAAGCCACTTGGTTGGGGCTATCATTTGTGACTAAGTCGCTTCTGATAAAGTGCAATATTGCTAAGATAGGGCCTTACCTAGTAAAATAAAAATAGTGGTAAAAAAAACCTCTCCGTTATATTTGTGTGTGTGAGAGAGAGATGGAAAGCAACGCATTTACACGATTGAGAAAAAAATGATTGGGGGTGAGATTGTGAGCTGGGTGCATTTCCCTTGCACTCAGACGCGAGCGCAGATCCAATCCACGTTTGGAGGAGGGTGCGCTTCTCCCACCACCACCACCACCACCACCGCAGCCAACGTGCTCAACCTCGTCACTTCATCTGCATATCTCCGGAGGATATGCCGAACGCATCAGAAGCCACCACGCTCCGAGCCAATGACAACAGCCAGCCTGACCTTCTCCAGAACATTCTGAACCCACGCGGCGACACCACCACCACCACCTCCTCTTCCTCCTCCACCGTCGCTCTCTAAGGAATGCGCCAGCCAACGAGAAGGGTTCCCTCAAGCCTCTCAGGTTCTGGATAAAGTAAACCCCTGCTGCTCCTGCTGCCAGCCTCTCCACGCTCTTTGCAGCAGCAGCAGCAGCACGCATCCTCCCTCGCCTTCTGCAAGGATGCACGTCGCGCCCAGCCGATGCAGCAGGACGAGCCCCTGGCTCTCCTCCCACTGCGCGAGGTCTCCGCTGCTGGGCGCAAGACTCGCCGCGACTCCAATGACGACGCCGCCGCCACCGATGCCGCCGCTGCTCCTCCTCCTCTTCCTTCTCCTGCTCCCTCCTTTACCTGTGAGCGTGGCTCAAGACCGAGCCACGCACTCGCACTCGATCCGCATCGAAGGCGACATCACCCTGGGCGGCCTCTTCCCCGTGCACTCGAAGGGCCCCGCCGGAGTGGCGTGCGGCGAGATCAAGAAGGAGAAGGGCATCCACCGCATGGAGGCGATGCTCTACGCCCTCGACAAGATCAACAGCGACCCCGACCTGCTGCCCAACATCACGCTCGGCGCGAGGATCCTGGACACGTGCTCGCGGGACACGTACGCGCTGGAGCAGTCGCTCACGTTCGTGCAGGCGCTCATCGAGAAGGACACGTCGGACGTGCGCTGTCAAAACGGGGAGGCTCCCGTGTTCACCAAACCCGAGAGGATCGTCGGAGTCATCGGCGCCTCGGGCAGCTCCGTGTCCATCATGGTGGCCAACATCCTGCGTCTCTTCCAGGTGAGTGGCCACCTGCCGTCGGTGGTTGCTGTTGTTGCTGTTGTTTTAATGTGTGTGTGTGTCTGTTGAGTTGAGACGTGCGCGTGCTTACATTGTGAGTAGGTACATATTGCGGGTTATATACATAGGCTGTTTGTGTGTGAGTGGGTTCATACAGAGGTGTGTGTGTGTGTGAGTAGCTGCATACGGAGGAATGCACATAGACTGCGTGTGACTCGGTGCATAGACATGTATGCACATAGACTGTATGTGAGTGGGTGCATATACAGGCATGCACATTAATTGTGTGTGAGTGCATTTACAGGTATGCACATACACTGTGTGTGAGTGGGTACATATCCAGGTATGCACACAGACTGTGTGTATGAGTGCTTGCATTTCCAGGTATCTTAAAATAAAAGTTTACCCAGGTAGGGTAGACGTCGGACTGATTTAGATTTAAAGATGAGACCTGACTGTGACATTAACCATTACCGAGGGCATCATCCAAAAATATACTCACCACTCTAAACACAAGGGTAAATATTCCCCGCATAGCCTTGAACAGACTATTGGGGGCAGTGTTGTTAGCGAGCACCTATTAAGATCAGTACGGCACACTAGGGGGTGGCCTGCACCACACCCAGCAGGTTTTGTCTTCACAATGATAATGTTTTACACACCGTAGCAGGTACTCATTTAAGGCTGAGCCGACCTAGGGAAGGCACAGCACTCGGTTTAGATTATATTATTATCAGCACTTACGTTGACCGTGAGCGGGAATTGAACCTGGATCACCGGGTTCACAGTACATTGAGCAAACCACTACACTGCCACTATCTAAAGAGAACGCCCCCCGTATAGCCTTAACAGACTGTAGGGGCAAGTGCTGTTAGTGAGCACCTATAAAGGCCGGAAAGGTACACGAGGGGGTGGGTGGCCAGCACCACGCTCGACCGCCTTTGTTTCCCAGTGGCGATGTTTACACACACCGCACCAGGTACTTATTTGAGGCTGAGTCGACCTAGGGGAGGCCCAGGACTGTTTCAGATAATCGTCACTGGGTGTTGGCCGTGAGCGGGAATCGAACCTGGGTCGCTGGGTTCATAGCACAGTGCGCTAACCGCTACACTACCGCTCCACACACACACACATACACACGCGTGTTAATAGTGGCTGACCTGAATTTAACCAACGAGGCTACAAATCAAAGGCAACTAAGGCACGAAAGTGACAATTATGCTGCTGCTTTTACAGCTGATAATGATAATGTTGAGGCTGATGATGATGATGATGCTTGCGCTGTATATTGCATATACTCATGTATAGCTTTGTCAATCCACTTCTGGGTGAAGGCATCCTCATGCTGTGTTAGCCATTTGGGTTTGATATTTTACAACACTGCTCATCATCATAATGATCACCATAATTATCGTCAACAGCGCCACCATCACCATCATTTTCATCGTCACCACCATCATCACCACCACAAACATCACTATCATCACCACCGTCATCAAAATCACCACCATCCTCATCATTATTCTCACACAGATGTCCCTTAAATTGGGGGATGCAGCTGGAAGTCACTGGGTGGCAGCGGAGGCACCGGACTGGCCATGGGGCAGCAGTCCATGATGGTGCTGGTCCATTCTGAGGGCCAGTGGGCACGGTTTGTGTGACATAATTGTGAATGTGATCAGTTTAAAATATATATTAACATAATAGAGAAAACATATTTATATAAAACAATCAATAAAATATATTAACATTCTTGGTTCTTTCGGTAAAGTCACGTATAAGGGAAACAATAAAATAATTTAAAAAATATATAAAACACCTGATGATGATTGCTTGTGTTGCAGTCGAAACGTCGCGAGAATTTTATTGTTTTATATTTTTATTATTTTATTTTTTTGACTTTACCGAAAGAACCAAGAATATGAATCCCTGCAGTCACGAAAGCTTTAAATAAAAAAAATATATTAATGTATGTTCTATTTAATATTTAACTACCTCTAATGTCTTAGCTTCGTTGCTTATTTTAGCTCTCAGCTGGAATGAAGTTCCCTATATTCGGGCAGCCCCAAAGATCCTTCCTCACCGGCCCCATTCGTTTTTTTTTTGGGGGGGAGCCAGCACAGGAATAGGGCCAATGAGATCGGCACGGCAATTTGTGCCCGGCTGTGCGTTTAACACAAGGCCTGGGCCCGTTTCTAGTCCCAGTCCATCACTGGTGCCGGCTTGTGTGGAACAGTTAGGACGCAGGAGTTCCTCCAAGTAGAATTTCCCTGACAGAATCGATGATGGACTCATGCAAGTCTGCACAACGTTGACCCCTGGGCATCTCCTTAACGTGACATGAAGTCAATCTGTACCACTTCCCAATCTGATATGCTCTTAAATCTAAACTAAACCATATGTTATATTAATAATAGGGGTTTTCCCCTTTTTACGAGGATTCATGTCTGCATTAACCACAACACTTGCAGTCAGAATGCCTTTTTCGTCCTCTGGTCGAGCACCAATTGGGTCGAGGCTCAAAAGAAAGCCGTCCCTTGGTGTGGACCAATCAGTTTCAAGGACAATGCATATATTATCATAGTATGTTTTTTGTTTGCATTTTGACTGCAGGTATTGTGGTTAATGCAGACATGAATCCCTGTAAAAAGGTTTCAGTTTTGTTGCCAGAAAAAAGGGGGAAAAACCCTATTATTACATTTTGGTACTGGCAAAGGTGGTCTAATGATGTAGATGCTCACCCCGAGCCCTCATTACTTTGATAGTGCATTGTCTTTGGAGCTGTACACCTTTTGGCGTCATCTGGTCAAGCACCAATTGGGTCGAGGCCCAAAAGAAAGCCGTCCCTTGGTGTGGACCAATCAGTTTCAAGGACAATGCATATATTATCACAGCATGTTTTTGGTTTCCATTTTGACTGCAGGTATTGTGGTTAATGCAGACATGAATCCTTGTCAAAAAGTTTCAGTTTTGTTGCCAGAAAAAAGGGGACAAACCCTATTATTACATTTTGGTACTGGCAAAGGAGGTCTAATGATAAACAATATTTTGTTATTTTACTAGGCGCGATGTTAACTACCTCGCCTGGTATCGAGGAGGTCGTTGGTTCGATCCTGACCCTGACGCCGGTATATTTGAAGTTTACATGTTCTCCCCATGGTCGTGTGGATTTTTCTCTGGAGTCCTCCGGTTTGTCCCACCACATCAACATGCGTTTAGAATATTTGGCTCCTACAGTTAACATTTCCACATTACGATGATAAGCCACTTCGTTGGGCTTTCATTAGTCGCCAGGTCACTTCTGAAAAAGGAGCTATATAGAGCTCTTTGGGCCTTACCTCGTGAAAATAAAAAAAAACCTCTATTATGAATGGTAATAATGTTAAACCCAGGTCTCATCACAGGTAATAAAGCACCTCTTACACACGTCGCAAATCTGCGCGCATGAGGTCAAGAGCTGTCACGGGAAAGTTCTTTGGACAGTCGCTCTTGATGTTGCACGTCAGTTGTCTGGTGACCCAACGTGCACACACACACACATACCCCTTGTCCATTCCCCGACAGATTATTTACACTCATCCCACACCGATGGCCACGGTGTCAGCTCACCGTGCAACAGTAGCGCGGCGATATTCCACAAAGCCACCTCTCTCTCGCAGCCTCCTCCGCACGTTGCACCATCCATCGCAGTTACAGCCCAATTGGGTCCGGGGTCATCTGCAAGGGTCCCCCTTGCAAGGACAAAATGCTGCTTGGTAACCGGTCGCGTATGAGAATTCAATTTTTACCCCCGCGATCTCAACATTTGGTTCGTGGATTTCCTAATGGTCCCCTGATCATTAGCGACAATGATTCCGTGGCAGCACAATGCTTGAATTCCAAATAATCAGTGTCCGTAGTTGTCTACCTGCTCTAGGCAGAGTGTTAAATAAGGACCTACGCAATAGAGGATGCTGATCCCTGGCTCTTTGACTATTACTCAACGTGAGCTGGAACATGAATGGTCTCCGTGGTATTGCGCGTTCTATAAGGCTCAGCAATGTTAGTGCACCCCTTGTACATGTTTGCATTCCTGTACTTAACCAAGCGGTCGTCCGTTGAGATTAAATGTCGGGTTCTTTGAGATGATGATTATGATGATGATGTTGACAATTACGGTTGATAATGATGATGATGATTAATTTAGTCAAGTGTTTCACTGATCAAACTTAAACTCAAAGTTAACTATCATTACTCTTTAGGTTCTTTCGGTAAAGGCACGTACGTAGGTAGAAATAACATAAATTAAATCACGACGTTTCGAACGCGAGCAGACATCGTGTTGCTCGCAACAGATGTCGCAGCCGCCGTGATTGTCACCTCTTGTGTTGCGCCCGAAACGTCGTGATTTATTTTATGTTGTTTCTACCTACGTGCCTTTAACCGAAATAACCTAAAGAGTGTGGATTCCTGCAGTCACGAAAGCTTCAAATCAAGATGATCTATCATTGTCATTTGAAAATAGTCAACAAGATCGTATCCATTTAACTTTTGATATCACTCTTTACCTCCTAAGCAGATTTTTGCAGAAGTGAAATCACTCGTATGTTAATACATCTATATATGACAGATTAAGAACTTGCTAGTGCTACCCTCGTGTGTGCGTTACTGCGCTAAACCAAATAATATACCGATGATATAATTAATGATGATGATGCTGACACAAGTATGATGGCGATGATAGTGGCATTGGACATATACATCGTGAGTGTACTGAATCGAACCAGGCGTTTAACTGCTCACATTATCTTTATTTTACAACTCGGTCTTTTACTGATGACGATGGTGATGACAGTGGTGACGTTTTTGACTGGATTATTCACTGTCAAATCTTGAACGGTGTGACCTGAGCCGCTGACTCTTGCCAATGAATGGTTTTCTCTGGCCACTCAAACGCCGGAGAAAGGGGTGACAATTAGTGACGGGAGGCTACGGCTGTAAGACTCTTCCCTTTTTTGCTGGCACTTGGCAAATGTGTAATTGCTGTCAGATGGAAGTGGTGATAACATTTGAGTCATTTGTCATCTCTACTTTTACCCAGTGTGACGAAGGCTTTTTTATTATTATTACTATTAAAGTGCATTTCACCTGCTCCGCACGATGATGATGAAGATGCGGGAATGATGCACGACAGCTCTGGACATAGGTCTGTCTCGTATGAAACTTCATCCAGTCTGTGAGTCGGTGAGTCTGTCAGTATTTTTTTGTTCGTAGAACAAAAGGAAAGTCAGCCTTCATCGCGAGTCGTCTCCTGTCCGCAGCCCAGCTGCAGATCCAACGTCAGTCTCTCCGTAGGACACCCACTGTTGGCTTCCCCACAAAGTGGTGCTGATTATATCGACCTTGCAGAGATGATGGGCTGAGTCAACCCCCAGCCAGCATTTGAACTCGTAGGGACGTCCGTTATTGATGTGGATGACATATGCATGATTTACCTTTGACCCGGTGATTGAAATACTATTCTATACTAACAATATGGGATTTTAGGGATTTCAAATCCGTCATCCCATTCCTCGATTTTTTTTTCAATTTTAATTGGTAGATCGGGAAGAACTTTGTAAAATTATTGAGCGAGTCCAATGGGATATGTTCTGGTGTAATGCCCAAAGCACGGTGGGGGTAGGCGGGGTACATGCTGCAGGATGGATGTCGTGCGGAGCAATTTGTTGCATGCAAGGGGAACATCTGCGCCACGTTACGGCGACAGAACACGCAGCATTAAACGCGTGCCTTACCTACACAAAGCAGACTGATACACAGCATCAAATGTATGCCTTACACAAACAACAACAACCACCACCAAGTGATGGGGACGTCACCAGGCGCTTGTGCCAGGCTATGTGCACATTAAGGCCACGTGAAATGTCGAACGCCCGCTGGCAGGAGGTCACGGGGCAGACCCAGCAGGTGCTACGGGTCGACTGACCGGGATGAGTGGCCGATGGACCACCTGTGCCCCGTACTGTGCCAACTTGCTGTGCTTTAGCCGCCCGGCGCTCCGCTCGTTGTTTTGAGCGTCGCTCCTCTGTCCTTCGTTGTTGCTGGAGGGCGACTGCCTCCAACTGCCCAGTAGCAGCAGCGTCCTTCACGAGCCTCCTCCCCACAAAACACACTGACACACAACATGAAACGCGCGCCTTACACGAAACACACCGATACCATGAAACGTTTGCCTTGCCAACACCACACTGACTAGGGTGCTATCGCGAACTCGCTGTGTGTTTACGCCTGAGCAAGCCGGGGGGGGCAGGAGAGGAGCGGCTCACAGGTACCAACGGTCTTCATCAGAATAAGAATATTTATTTATACTGTAGGGATCTTTTTTTCACAGATGTCCCCTAGGTGCGGGTTAAAATGTGACAGAAACAGACAATACAAAGACACGGCAGGAGCTCAAATCATAGGAAAGGTTAATAAAGCTCTTAAAACATAGACGAATAACACAATTTTCAGATAAAAAGAAATTGATTTAGCGCGGACTGGCCTATCAAAGACGTTGAGAACCACTCGGGGTTTACCCTGACATTTCACAGGCACGTTCGACACTGCTAAAAGCTATTTAGAAAAAGAAGAAAAATAATAATGTTATAGTGCGGTCCATTTTCAACCATGGATGCTGTGTAGCCTTTTAATTTCTATATACCGTGTACTTAAGATTTGCCAATAATTACACCGTAACGATTCATTGAGTCCTGTGAAATTAACACGGACGTGAATTGTGGCTTCATGCAAAAAGTAAATGGTGCAAAGCCGAAGCCGGGACATTTCACCAGATGGCTTTAAAGGACTATCTTAAAAGCTAGGGGTAAAGCACTTTCACTGCTACATTGTAATGGAGCTCAAATTAATAACCGCGGCACGCCGAATCGATACGGCGCAGCAAACCGCAATGACAGCTGAAACGTGTTCATTGTTATTATTTTCTTGGTTCTTTTGGTAAAGTCACGTAGAAGGGAAACAATAAAATAAAAAAATATATATTTTATTGTTTCCCTTCTACGTGAAAGAACCAAGAATATGAATCCCTGCAGTCACTAAAGCTTTAAATCAAAATATAGTGTTCACTGTTGTTTTGTTATTTTCTAATTATTTATCTCCCAATGCATCATTGTTACAACTTTTTGAACGGGGTGTACCGTGCTCGCACGCGGGTGCGTATGTGTGTCTGTGTGTGTGTGTGTGTGTCAAAACAACCCCCTAAATCCTCGCGGTGGCGGATGGGCAACTCTGTCGTGGACAGTGCTGTGGGGGGAGGGCCAATTCCGATTGGCTCCTCCCCTCATGGCGTCTGTGACCACCACAGTGGCTAAATGGGGGTTCTGGACAGGTGCGAGGGGCTGGTAACCCCTCCCCCTTCAATTAATTACCACTAAACTACGACTAAAATATGTAACTAATAAGCTTGTGCCGGAGGCCCTGGGGGGACAGGCGTCTATGACGTCTCCTGGCCAAACCCCAATTGGCGGAGCCAGGAGATTGAATCTCTACCTCGGGGCTCCTCCAGAAACAACAAAAAGCCACTACGGATGGCCACTTTGAATGTTCGAACGCTCACTGCGGAGGAGAGGCTGCCACTCCTCTGTTGGGAGCTGGACCGGTACCGCCTGGATCTCTGTGGTATTCAGGAGGTCCGGTGGACCGGTTCTGGCTCCTGCCACCATGAGGGGTGGACAGTCCTCTACTCGGGGCAGCAGACTGCCAAACAGCAGGGTGTGGCTCTTTTTTTTGAACAAAAGAATAAAGGGCGCGTGGGAACGTGGTGGTGAGGTGTGGGAAGCTGTAAGCCCCAGGCTGCTTTGGGCTCGCCTTCCCATCAACCGGAGGCGAGGAGTGGTGGTCGTGGTTACTTATGCCCCCACCGAAGATGAACATCCGTGGAGGGATGCAGGCAAAGCCGATGAGTCAGATGCCTTCTATGACATCCTGTCACAGGTGCTGGCTAAAGTGGCCCCTCGGGATAGAGTCATCTTGTTGGGTGACTTCAATGCCCGAGTTGGTCATGATGCTGGCACCTGGTCTAGTGTGATTGGAGGGCATGGGCCAGATCAGCTCAATAACAACAGTAGGAAGCTGCTAGATTTTTGTGCAGCCCATGGGCTTGTAATTACCAACACGCTGTTCCGGCATCGGCGCATCCACACATCATGGATGCATGCCGGGTCATTGCAAGAACATCTGCTGGACTAAATAGTGACGGACCAGTGGATGCGAGCACATGTCCTTGACACCAGGACCTACCGTAGAGCTGATCTGCCCTCTGACCATCGACTAGTCATCGGTAAGATGCTCCTGCCATTCTTCCACTCCGGTGGTGGTTGTACACCCAGGACCCCATTCCAACCTAAAGTGGCCTGGTCTCAGTTATCTGATGAAAGTTGCAAGTAAGAATTTCATCATCGCTTGCAGCTGAGATTGGCATCGTCCCCGACTCCCCCTGATGTCGAGGGTAAATGGGCGAGGTTTAGGACTGTGACTCATGCAGCTGCAATGGCTGCTTTGGGTACGCGGTCCAGACCTCCCCAGAGACCCTGGCTGACAGAGGAGGTGTTCAGGATGGTTGAAAAAAAGCGACAGGCCCACTGTCATCGGCTATAGAATCCCACGTCAGAGAATGACGAGGCTTACCGCAGCCTTCGCTCGGAGGTTCGGAGAGCCATGAGGTGCTGCAAGGATGGGTGGTGGTCGCGGGTTGCTGAGGAGATGGAGTCTGTCTCAGTGGCCCGCGATCACAAATCTCGATTTAACTCCATCAAAAAGTAACCTGCAGCGCCACACCTATTACCATCATTAGGGGAAAAAACGGTGATCCAATCTCCGACCCCCAGGAACAGGTTTGCAGATTTGCTGAGCATTTCTGTGATTTCCTGGGGGAGGGAAAATCCCTCAGCCAGGAAAACATCATGCCACAAAGTGAGGATGACCCTGCTGAGGCTGCGGTGCCTCAAATATTGGAAGAAGTCAGCCCCTGTGAGTGGCTGGCTGAGGTGTCATCTGTTGAGGAAGCAATGGACGCGATCCGGAGTATGAGACCAGGAAAGGCAGCGGGCAGAGATGATCTCCCAAGCGAAATGCTGAGGGAGGGTGGCGTTTGTGCACAGACTGCCCTATATGACATCATAACAACAGTCTGGACCACCGTACGGGTTCCGCAGGATTGGAAGGATGCCCTGGTGGTCCCCCTCTTTAAGAAGGGAGACCGCACAGACTGTAACAACTACAGGGGCATCTCACTCCTCAGTGTGCCAGGAATGGTCCTGGCAAGAATTATTCAACATCGCCTTGCCAGGCACGCTGAGGAGAGGCTTGCGGAGCCCCAATTTTTTTTCAGGAAAGGGCAGTCCTGCACAGATGTCATATTTTCTGTCCGTCTGCTACAACAGAGGTGTAGGGAATTCCAGCAAGACCTACATCTCTGCTTGATTGACCTGGTCAAGGCCTATGATACCATTAGTAGGCCTGGGCTCTGAGTTGTTCTTCGTGCTTTTGGAGTACCTGACCCTCTGCTCACGATCATTAAGGACCTTCATGATGGTGAACGGGCCCGGGTAAAACTACGTGGCTGGGAGTCAGAGCCATTCCCTGTACACCTTGGGGTGCGGCAGGGATGTCCTCTGGCTCCCACATTATTTAACATCTATTTTGACCACGTAGTTCGTGAAGTCTTCAATAGCTGTATGGTGGAATCTCCATATGGTACAGATATAATGGGAGGCTGATCGATGCCCGGTTGCGGTCAAGGGATGGCACCCTATTGGTCAACCACGTTATGTATGCCGATGATTTGGTAATAGCTCCTCATTCAGAGGAGGATTTGGAGACGCTGCTGCTGAGACTGGAGCGTGCCACTAAGAGGTGGGGCCTTACCATCAGCCCCACCAAAACTAAGCACCTGCCTGGGTATTTTGTACCATCGGACACTCCACCCCCACAACTCCCAATCGGTGATGGGGCAGTTGTGGAGAGAGTGGATAGTTTCCCATACCTGAGCAGTGTTCTTATGACCGGCTCCAGTTTAACAGCAGAGGTCTCACTCCGAATCAGTCGAGCGGCAATATCTTTTCATCGGTTGCATAACGCTGTATGGAAGCTACCTGGTCTGTCACTCCGCACTAAGCTTCAGGTCTTCTCGGCCACGGTCATTCCATCCCTTCTCTACGCTTGCGAAACGGGACCCCCTAATGGAACATCTTCGCCGGCCAGAAACATTTAGGCTGGCCTGCCTACGATCCATCCTGGGTTTAACCAGGTTGGATTGTGTGAGGAGCTCACAAATCCTTGAAAGACCTGGGCATGGTCCCATCGGTGAGCTCCTCCGGCAGGCAAGGCTGCGGTGGCTGGGTCATGTAGCCCGCATGCCCAGCCATCGCATGCCGAAACAGCTTTTGTTCGGCCGGATCGAGGGGGCTAAACGGGCGCGGCACGGGCTAGAGAAGAGATGGAGTGATGTGGTACAGGAGGACGTGGAGCTGAGTGGACTTGCCGATGACTGGTACCAGCGGTATCAAGATCGGCCTCTGTGGAGGAGGCTCGTGAAGGATGCTACTGGGCAGAATGGAGGCAATCGCCCTCATACAACAATGGAGGGCGGAGTAGCAACGCTCGCAACAACGAGCGGAGCGCGGGTGACTAAGACACAGCAGGTTGGCACAGTAGGGGGCACAGGTGGTGCATCAGCCAGTCATCTCAGTCAGTCCACCCGTGGCACCTGGGTCTGCCCCATGACCTCCTGCCAGCGGGCGTTCGACACTTCACGTGGCCTCAAGGTGCACATGGCCTGGCACAAGCGTCGTGGTGAAGTCAGCGGCGAATGGCGGTTGTTGTGTGTGTGTCTGTGTGTGTGGAAGCGGTAATGTAGTGGTTAGCGCTACGCTACGAACCTGGCGACCCGGGTTCGATTCCCGCTCACGGCCAACACCACCAATGACGATTATCTGAACCGGTCCTAGGCCTCCCCTAGGTCGATCAATGAGTACTGCACCTGGTATGGTGTGCGGTGTCGGCCACAGGCTTGCTTGGTGTTTTCATAAAAGTGCACCTTGCCTGGCACAGGCGCCGTGGTGCCGACACCATCACATTGGTGTTGGTTGGTGTTGGTTATGGTTGGTGTTGGTGATGGTTGGTGTTGGTTGGTGTTGGTTGGTGGTGGTGTTGGTTGGTGTTGGATGGTGTTGGTGTTGGTTGGTGTTGGTTGGTGTTGGTTGGTTTGGGTGTTGGTGATGGTGGTGGTTGGCGTTGGTTGATGTTGGTTGGTTTGGGTGTTGGTGTTGGTTGGTGTTGGTTGGCGTTGGTTGGTGTTGGTTGTTGGTGTTGGTTGGTGTTGGTGTTGGTTGGTGTTGGTGTTGGTTGGTGTTGGTGATGGTTGGTGTTGGTTGGTGTTGGTTGGTGTTGGTGATGGTTGGTGTTGGTTGGTGTTGGTGTTAGTTGGTGATGGTTGGTGTTGGTTGGTGTTGGTGATGGTTGGTGTTGGTTGGTGTTGGTTGGTGTTGGTGTTGGTTGGTAATGGTTGGTGTTGGTGTTGGTTGGTGTTGGTTGGTGTTGGTTGGTGTTGGTGATGGTTGGTGTTGGTTGGTGTTGGTGTTGGTTGGTGATGGTTGGTGTTGGTTGGTGTTGGTTGGTGTTGGTGATGGTTGGTGTTGGTTGGTGTTGGTGATGGTTGGTAATGGTTGGTGTTGGTTGGTGTTGGTGATGGTTGGTGTTGGTGTTGGTTGGTGATGGTTGGTGTTGGTGTTGTTTGGTGTTGGTTGGTGTTGGTGATGGTTGGTGTTGGTGATGGTTGGTGTTGGTTGTTGTTGGTGTTGGTTGGTGTTGGTTGGTGTTGGTGATGGTTGGTGTTGGTTGGTGTTGGTGATGGTTGGTAATGGTTGGTGTTGGTTGGTGTTGGTGATGGTTGGTGTTGGTTGGTGATGGTTGGTGTTGGTGTTGGTTGGTGTTGGTTGGTGTTGGTTGGTGTTGGTGATGGTTGGTGTTGGTGTTGGTTGGTGATGGTTGGTGTTGGTGTTGGTTGGTAATGGTTGGTGTTGGTTGGTGTTGGTTGGTGTTGGTGATGGTTGGTGTTGGTTGGTGTTGGTTGGTGATGGTTGTTGTTGGTTGGTGTTGGTGATGGTTGGTGTTGGTTGGTGATGGTTGGTGTTGGTGTTGGTTGGTAATGGTTGGTGTTGGTTGGTGTTGGTTGGTGTTGGTGATGGTTGGTGATGGTTGGTGTTGGTTGGTGTTGGTTGGTGTTGGTGATGGTTGGTGATGGTTGGTGTTGGTTGGTGTTGGTGTTGGTTGGTGTTGGTGATGGTTGGTGATGGTTGGTGTTGGTTGGTGTTGGTGATGGTTGGTGTTGGTGTTGGTTGGTGATGGTTGGTGTTGGTGTTGGTTGGTAATGGTTGGTGTTGGTTGGTGTTGGTTGGTGTTGGTGATGGTTGGTGATGGTTGGTGTTGGTGATGGTTGGTGTTGGTTGGTGTTGGTTGGTGTTGGTGATGGTTGGTGTTGGTTGGTGTTGGTTGGTGTTGGTTGGTGTTGGTGATGGTTGGTGATGGTTGGTGTTGGTTGGTGTTGGTTGGTGTTGGTGATGTTTGGTGATGGTTGGTGTTGGTTGGTGTTGGTGTTGGTTGGTGTTGGTGATGGTTGGTGATGGTTGGTGTTGGTTGGTGTTGGTGATGGTTGGTGTTGGTGTTGGTTGGTGATGGTTGGTGTTGGTGTTGGTTGGTAATGGTTGGTGTTGGTGATGGTTGGTGTTGGTGTTGGTTGGTAATGGTTGGTGTTGGTTGGTGTTGGTTGGTGTTGGTGATGGTTGGTGTTGGTTGGTGTTGGTGTTGGTTGGTGTTGGTTGGTGATGGTTGGTTTTGGTGTTGGTTGGTGTTGGCTGGTGTTGGTGTTGGTTGCTGTTGGTGTTGGTGTTGGTTGCTGTTGGTGTTGGTGATGGTTGGTGATGGTTGGTGTTGGTTGGTATTGGTGTTGGTGTTGACCACACCACCAACCGCCTCGTGTGTACTGGGCAGGCCCGAGTTTGCTGCTCGCTAACAGCACTTGCCCTGATATGTATCTGTAACAGGGTCTCCTTTCTCCGTGTGTGGGTGTGTGTGTGCCTTGTGATTTTTGGAAATCGTCGAGCATTCTTGAGTGCCGCCTAGGAATTGAAGAGCTGTGTTACAATGACGGAAAAAAGTATTTGATCCCCTGATAATTTTGTACGTTTGCCCACTGACAAAGAAATTATCAGTCTATAAATTTAATGGTAGGTTTATTTGAACAGTGAGAGACAGAATAACAACAACAAAATCCGGAAAACGCATGACAAAAATGTTATAAATTGATTTGCATTTTAATGAGGGAAATAAGTATTTTACCCCTCTGCAAAATCATGACCTAGTACTCGTGGCAAAACCCTTGTTGGCAATCACAGAGGTTAGACGTTTCTTGTAGTTGGCCACCAGGTTTGCACACATCTCAGGAGGGATTTTGTCCCACTCCTCTTTGCAGATCTTCTCCAAGTCATTAAGGTTTCGAGGCTGACGTTTGGCAACTCGAACCTTCAGCTCCCTCTACAGATTTTCTATGGAATTAAGGTCTGGAGACTGGCTAGGCCACTCCAGGACCTTAATGTGCTTCTTCTTGATCCACTCCTTTGTTGCCTTGGCCGTGTGTTTTGGGTCATTGTCATGCTGTAATACCCATCCACGACCCATTTTCAATGCCCTGGCTGAGGGAAGGAGGTTCTCACCCAAGATTTGTCGGTACATGGCCCCGTCCATCGTTCCTTTGATGCGGTGAAGTTGTCCTGTCCCCTTAGCAGAAAAACACCCCCAAAACATAATGTGTCCACCTTCATGTTTGACGGTGGTGATGGTGTTCTTGGGGTCATAGGCAGCATTCCTCCTCCTCCAAACACGGCGAGTTGAGTTGATGCCAAAGAGCTCCATTTTGGTCTCATCTGACCACAACACTTTCACCCAGTTGTCCGATGAATCATTCAGATGTTTATTGGCAAACTTCAGACGAGCATGTATATGTGCTTTCTTGAGCAGGGGGACCTTGCTGGCGCTGCAGGATTTCAGTCCTTCACGGCGTAGTGTGTTACCAATTGTTTTCTTGGTGACTATGGTCCCAGCTGCCTTGAGATCATTGACAAGATCCTCCCGTGTAGTTCTGGGCTGATTCCTCACCGTTCTCATGATCATTGCAACTCCACGAGGTGAGATCTTGCATGGAGCCCCAGGCCGAGGGAGATTGACAGTTCTTTTGTGTTTCTTCCATTTGCGAATAATCGCACCAACTGTTGTCACCTTCTCACCAAATTGCTTGGCAATGGTCTTGTAGCCCATTCCAGCCTTGTGTAGGTCTACAATATTGTCCCTGACATCCTTCGAGAGCTCTTTGGTCTTGCCCATGGTGGAGAGTTTGGAATCTGATTGATTGATTGCTTCTGCGAACAGGTGTCTTTTATACAGGTAACAAGCTGAGATTAGGAGCACTCCCTTTAAGAGTGTGCTCCTAATCTCAGCTGTTTACCTGTATAGAAGACACCTGGGAGCCAGACATCTTTCTGATTGAGAGGGGGTCAAATACTTATTTCCCTTATTAAAATGCAAATCAATTTATAACATTTTTGACATGCGTTTTTCTGGATTTTTTTTGTTGTTGTTCTGTCTCTCACTGTTCAAATAAACCTACCAATAAAATTATAGACTGATCATTTCTTTATCAGTGGGCAAACGTACAAAATCAGCAGGGGATCAAATACTTTTTTCCCTCATTGTAACACAGCTCTTCAATTCCTTGAGATCCCCCCCCAAATAATGCAGAGCGAACGCTGACGCAGTGCGAGTTACCGTGGTGGGATTTTCTTCTTCGCAGCACGCAACGGACTTCCACCACAATAGACAGTGGCCTTCAAGGGAAAATAATATAAGCTACGTTCCAACCCATGTTGTTGGCTGGTGTTGGTTCGTGTTGGTGTTGGTTGGTGTTGGTGTTGGTTGGTGTTGGTGTTTGTTGGTGTTGGTGTTGGTTGGTTTTGGTGTTGGTTGGTGTCGGTTGGTGTTGGTGTCAGTTGGTGTTGGTTGTTGTTGGTGTTGGTGTCTGTTGCTGTTGGCTGGTGTTGGTGTTGGTTGGTTTTGGTGTTGGTTGGTGTTGGTTGGTGTTGGTGTCAGTTGGTGTTGGTTGGTGTTGGTGTTGGTGTCTGTTGCTGTTGGCTGGTGTTGGTGTTGGTTGGTGGTGGTGTTGGTTGGTGTTGGTTGGTGGTGGTGTTGGTTGGTGTTGGTGTTGGTTGGTGTCGGTTGGTTTTGGATGGTGTTGGTGTTGGCTGGTGTTGGTTGGTGTTGGTTGATGTTGGTTGGTGTTGATGATGGTTTGTGTTGGTGATGGTTTGTGTTGGTGTTAGTTGGTGTTGGTGTTTGGTTGGTATTGGTGTTGGTGTTGGCCACACCACCCACCGCCTCGTGTGTACGTGGCAGGCCGGAGTTTGCTGCTCGCTAACAGCACTTTCCCCGATATTTATCTGTAACAGGGTCTCCTGTCTCCGTGTGTGGGTGTGTGTGTGCCTTGTGACTTTTGGAAATCGTCGAGCATTCTTGAGTGCCGCCTAGGAGCTTCCAGCAGCTATTGAAGTGTGAGCGATGTAACGCAGCTCTTCAATTCCTTGAGATCCCCTCCTAAAAAAATGCAGAGCGAGCGCTGACGCAGTGCGAGTTTCCGTGGTGGGATTCTCTTCTTCGCAGCACGCAACGGACTTCCACCACAATAGACAGTGGCCTTCAAGGGAAAATAATATAAGCTACGTTCCAACCCATGGTGTTGGCTGGTGTTGGTTCGTGTTGGTGTTGGTTGGTGTTGGTGTTGGTTGGTGTTGGTGTTTGTTGGTGTTGGTGTTGGTTGGTTTTGGTGTTGGTTGGTGTCGGTTGGTGTTGGTGTCAGTTGGTGTTGGTTGGTGTTGGAGATGGTTGGTGTTGGTGTCGGTTGCTGTTGGTTGGTGTTGGTGTTGGTGTCTGTTGCTGTTGGCTGGTGTCGGTGTTGGTTGGTGGTGGTGTTGGTTGGTGTTGGTTGGTGGTGGTGTTGGTTGGTGTTGGTGTTGGTTGGTGTCGGTTGGTTTTGGATGGTGTTGGTGTTGGCTGGTGTTGGTTGGTGTTGGTTGATGTTGGTTGGTGTTGATGATGGTTTGTGTTGGTGATGCTTTGTGTTGGTGATAGTTGGTGTTGGTGTTTGGTTGGTATTGGTGTTGGCCACACCACCAACCGCCTCGTGTGTATGTGGCATGCCCGAGTTTGCTGCTCGCTAACAGCACTTTCCCCGATATTTATCTGTAACAGGGTCTCCTGTCTCCGTGTGTGGGTGTGTGTGTGCCTTGTGACTTTTGTAAATCGTCGAGCATTCTTGAGTGCCGCCTAGGAGCTTCCAGCAGCTATTGAAGTGTGAGCGATGTAACGCAGCTCTTCAATTCCTTGAGATCCCCTCCTAAAAAAATGCAGAGCGAACGCTGACGCAGTGCGAGTTACCGTTGTGGGATTCTCTTCTTCGCAGCACGCAACGGACTTCCACCACAATAGACAGTGGCCTTCAATGGAAAATAAGATAAGCTACGTTCCAACCCATGGAACTTCTTCATAGCACTTCAATGGAGGCCAAAGAGGTCTGTGTTTTTTTTTTTACCGTGCTATGAAGAAGGACCATTGCCCAGAACGTCACCCATTATATATTTCTTTCTTTAAAGGCAGAGCGTTATTGACAAATATGTTGAGTGATTTCGTTCTCTGTGCTTGTGCAGCACCATTACAAGTGCAGCGGCAGCAGCAGCCGCACCGCCAAGCGTTTTGTTTTCCTTTGTGGATGTAATGTAACACAGCCGCAATTAATTCGTTGACGATATTTTACTTAAATTGTCGTTTTATTGTCCGAATAGATTCGTGAAAAATGAAAAATGTTCAGACAGTTGTGTCACGTTGCATTTGTGTCAATCGTCGATCTCCGTGGATACGAAAACAAAACAAAAAGTGAATCCTTACGTTTATTTTTCTGCATGAAACCGCTTCGTTTTTGGGGTGATAACAGTTTGCGTGTGCTCGTTGTTCGGGTGAGCGCATTAATCTGTGCACTTTCATCTGTCTAACTCTCTTGCCTTCGTCCGTCTGCTCCATCTGTCCATTGATGTGCGTCCCTCAATTCGTCTGAAGCCCGTTTCTGTCTTTTATCTGTCTCCGCGCGTGTTTGTGTGTTGCTGTCTCCACATCTCTTTACGGAGTGTACGTTTGTCAACTCCTACGGATCAATTGTCCACCCATGCCAGCGATCTTTATTAATATATTTATTAATGCATATATTTATTAATAAATATGCTGATCATCAAAGTGCGTTTCTCGTTGCGCTTCATCTTGCCGGGTTAATTGCGACCACATCACCCGGGCACTAGGGTGGCTAGGAGATGTTAACTACCTCGCCTGGTATACAGGAGGTCGTGGGTTCGATCCCGACCTTGACGCCTGTTGCATATTTGGAGTGTGCGTGTATCTCTCCCCGTGGTCGAATGGAATTTTCTCCGCGACCTCAGGGTTTTCTCTCCATATTAAGAACCAACACGCTTTCGGTGTAGTTGGCTGCTCTAAATTTCCAAATCACAAGCCGCTTCGTTGAGCTTTCACTTGTGGCCAAGTCGCTTCTGAAAAAGGAGCTACATAGTCCAGTGGGCCTTACCTTGTAAAAATAACATAAACATAGTTTATAGATAAGTGTATAGTCTCGCTATGGCACTGCTATGCCTCTGAGCTTTGAAGCCACCAAACCCTCGCACTTGGGTGAAAGTCACCGAAAGCTCGACCTTGTCTGCACCCTCCTCGTAAGCGCCTCGTGATTTTTAACGCCACCACCAGCGCTTCTTACCACACGCGTCCTCCCGAGGCTGACTCTGCAGGCTTGCTATGCAGCGGGAGAAGAGAAGAGGAGGAGATGCTGCGCGCAGGTTGACGATGCCTCTGACCGTGAAAGTGAGCCTGTAATCGGGTGAAAGTAAATATAATGAGCAGCCCTCTCCACGCAGAAACACACACAAACACACGTGTTTAGTCCGATCGGGCCACTAATGGCTCTAGAGACCAAAGTTAATGAAGCAAACTCTGGACACGTTTCAAACCTGCATGGTCTCTCCAACAGAGTTGGCTTTGCCAAAAGGCCGTCGGACTAAAACACACAGTTTTGCTTACATAATGCATGAACCCATCAATGGTCCAGAAACAACGCATAACGAGTTTACGATTGTGCTCATAAGCATGCTTCCAGTTCCAACTTTCTTGTGCAGATGCTGCAAATAATACCGGAATAATCATCCCAGTTGTTTAAACCAGCAAAGCCTCAATGAGTCTGAAGACTATTTGTCAGCAGGGTCCTGCGTGGGCGTGTTTGACCGATGTCCTTGAAGAGTGTTTGGGTTCATGTCGGAGGAGACTTGGAGAGCACGGAGAAAGGCCCCCCACACCACGGGGATTAGAGTCAACACCGCCACATTGTGACTACACATAACAGTCCCATAACTGCAACGCATGGCAAGCCCTGGTGGTCATCAGCCAAGCAATAACCAGGGTCAACCCTTGCTTAGATTCTGAGAATAGACACGAGGGATTTTCTTGTAGGAGAAGTGGGACTAAAGTATGATACATTGTATGTACATTACTTCAGCGGCTGAGACTCTGCGAATTATAATGTATTTATATTTCCCAATCGTAAACTTTTTCTTGTTTAGTTTGTGAAGTGCGTCCATATCGAGTGGTGTACGAATGAACAATTCAGAGCGGCGTGGGTTTTGGTTTTCTACGGTTTAATTTTTAGGATTAAATTGACGAATTCTGTGCGTTCCTTCCATGCACTTGCAACAACAACAAAGGCCGTTCAGCCAACAAATTATCTTTGACGTCACCTAGACGGTTGTGCCAGGCTAGGTGCACTTTACGTGCGCTAACAACAAAGACAAATTTCCCCCGTGTAGCCTTAACAGACTGTTTGGGGCAAGTGCTGTTAGCGAGCACCTATGAAGGCTGGCACGGCACACGGGAGGGTGGGTTGCCAACACCAGGCCGGGCCGCCTTTGTCTCCCGAGTGGCATTTTTTACACACACCACCAGATACTCATTTGAGGCTGAATCCTGAATCAGAACCAGACTATGTATTTATACTGGATGAATTAACTATAAAGCTCTTGATCACAGATGTCCGGCAGTTTCACAGATGTCCAGAGTCGACCTAGGTGTGGCCCAGGACTGGTTCAGATAATCGTCACCGGTGTTGGCCGTGAGCGGGAATTGAACCCGTGTAGCCAGGTTCGTAGTGCAGCGCGCTAACACACACACGCACGATCATGGCACCGCCCAGCTCTCTCGCCGGTTTCATTCTCACCCCTTTTACCCCGAGCCGCTTTGAGGTGCCACAACAGCCCAGCCAAAGCACAAGCCTCGTGCTTTCATCCCCCCCCCCCTCCTACGGAGGATGCCTCTGCTCCACAGGATATGGAGGTTCAAAGATTTGTGTTGTTGTGTCTCGGACGGTTGTGGTGACGTGGGGGGGGGGTGCCGGGTTGTCGCGTCGTGGCTGCGCCTGGAGTGGTGAGTCATTTGCGATTGATCGGCGTGTGGGACGCTTTCCCCCAATGTTCATTTCTCTCCCCCGGACAAAATAATTGAAATTCGGCTTTTTTTGTTGTATCCATCCACTTAAATCTCAGCTCGGGCTTCCGATTCATTCTGATTCCCACCGAATGCCATTCCTGGTCCATCTGCCGTGCCAGAATTGCTGGCCCTTGATGGAGAGGAAATCTAACAACAACAACAAAACAAATAATTCCCTTCTTACCAGTGTGAGGCAACCTGTCGGCTCCACCAAACTGAGGGCAGATGAAGAGTGACGTGCATCGCCTGCGCTGCAAGGTGCTGGCGCGGTGTCACGGCGAGCTCATGGGAGTTGTCACCCAGAGGTCGGTCACTGGGCTCGATTCCATTCCAACCGCCCCTACCACCCCTCCCCCATCACCCCCCCACCACACCCCCTCCAACCGCCCCTACCACCCCTCCCCCATCGCCCCCCCCCCAATACCACCCCCCCCCCAACCGCCCCTACCACCCCTCCCCCATCACCCATCCCCCCCACCACCACCCACGACCCCCAAAACCCACACATGCGAGGGGACGATATGCAAAGGTTCGCACGGATGGGTTCATGAAGCCACTGGCCGCACCTCCACATTGAGGGACAGCTGCAGTTGGGGTCAGTGGTAAAGGTGCTGCCCTCAGTGTGCTTGCTCACTCCACTGCTGGTGGAAGGGCCTCAAATGGAGGTAGCCCTACAGGGTATTTGGCCTACTCCTCCACGGTGGTCAGATGTCTCGGAAAAGGCGGGAGAACCCACACTTTAACCCCACCGAAGGTGACCTGTCGATCGACTGACCGTGCTGCGCCCATTTATACTGCGGGGTGCACGGAGGTGGTTGGAGGGATTTAAGATTGTTGCCTCATTGTTTCAGTTACCTAGTCGGGAGATCGAGTTGAACCGGCGACCTCTGGATTGCAAGTCGCCAGGCGTAGCTTACTGCAAGCTGAAACAATGACTGCTGCATCTTCATTTTTTTTTACTCGATTAAAACATAAAGGACGTATACATTTTATTCCTGTTCACTCGTAACATTTGTTAATTTCCATTAAATTTAAACTTCAATTCGTGCTATGCATTGTGTGAACGAAAGTGGGCATTGGAATTAAAAAGCGCTTACTTAAACTAAACTTTAAAAAAATCGCTCATATTTTACCAGGTAAGGCCGACTGAGCTGTATCGCTCGTTTTCAGAAGCGACCTGGCCACAAACGATAGCTCAACGAAGTGGCTTATCACGTGGACATTTATAGCAGCCAAATACTCTGAACGCGTGACGATGATACTAAATGTGGAGGTAAAAAACCGACGGACCCGGGGAAAAAACCCCGACGCGATCACGGGGAGAGAGAGACACCCAAACTCCAAATATACAGCAGGGGTCGGGATGGAACCCACGAACCTCCTGCAATACCCGGCGAGGTAGTCAACATCTCGTCACCAACAAACAAAGTTAAGTGGAAACTCAGTAATAGCTCCGAGCGCCGCAGCCAGCGCCCAGCGGCGTGCCAATGCAGCGTACAGGCGGTGCAACTGCACCGAAAGCCACTGGGCCAGAGGGGGCCGGGCACCGTCAGGCGATGAATCGGAGGAGTTGAAGGTTCGGACGGGAGGCCCCGTTAGCGCCAGGGCGTGCAGCGCCACTGGTTGGTTCCCTCGCCCGCAAAGTCTGCCGCGGTTTTTGTTTCGTTTCGTTTCGCGGCGACGACGACGACGGCGGTCGATGCTCGGCACGACGAAAACAGAGGTGGCAACAATCGTCGCGTGTCGTCGCCGCTGTGCTCGCAGACCTGCGCTTGAACCTACGATAGAGTTTTTTTTTTTTTTCTGAACCTGGGGAGTGGGTGGGGGAGTGGTGCACCGCAGGCTTCACGCATACAAATGCCGCAAATGAAACGGAGCACATTTTACAGCGAACCAGCGTCGCACAGTCGGGAGCTAACTTGATGAAGCATGTTAAGCTTCTTGTTGCAGCGTAAGTGTGCGTGCAAACTGCAAAGAGCTTCGTGTAAGAGGAGGTGATATTCCCCGTCGTAAGACCATACTCGCTTATTGGGATCGAACGATGATTTGAATCGGGGTGTCGTGATATAGTCAGGAGGTTTTCAAGCGAAACTCTAGGGGCTAGGCAAAGAAAACATAATTACACGTATCCTTGGTTCTTTCGGTAAAGTCACGTAGAAGGGAAACAATGAAATAATAATTAAATAAATATAAAACAATACGATTCTCACGACGTTTCGACTGCAACACAAGCAATCATCATCAGGTGTGAAAACCACAGCAAGAAAATTTGAAAAAAGTGGCGTTTTTTTTACATTAGCACCACGGAGAGCGATTTGACAGTTACTCAGATGGACGAGTCCATCTATGTTCGGAAAAGAGGAGGGAGGGAGACGAAAATAATGGATGCGATCTGAAAGCCACCGTAAGCGTGAACAATCACTTAAGACCCGAAATGGTTTATCAAATCCTTCCAATGATTGCTAAGCCAGAATCCATCTTATCGGTTGAAATTGTCTCTCTGTTTGTATATGTGGATAGCCTCATGAACGAATCTCTCATGGTAGCCAGATGGCTTGCAAAGAACCTCTGTCTTGGAGAAGTCAATGTCATGTGAGCCTACTGAATTATAACAGTGATCTGTCACGGCCGAGGTGTTGGTCCTACCGTGTTTTAGGTCTGCTTTGTGTTCACGAATGCGGTCCGAGACATGTCGTTTGGTTTCTCCAATGTAACTACTACCACAGAGACAACTTAGTTTGTAGACGCCATGGTACTGTATGTCCGGAATCACATCTTTTACAGATGGAACCAGATCACGGATTTTATGTAATGTGTTGAATCGGACCTGGATCTTGTGTTTATTCAAGATTTTGGAGATATTTTTTGTGATCCCCGCAATGTAGGGTAAAGTGATGGTTTTGAAAGGCTCCTCAAGAGGGTCCTTCTTCATGGTTGGAGTGATAGCTTTGCGGATTCTGTAGTCAGAGTAGCCATTAGCCTTAAGAGCTTGGTGTACGTGCTTTAGTTCACTGGTTATGTGTTCCTGGTCGGATATGCATGGGGCTCTATGGTGCAGAGTCTTGATGAGGGAATTCTTCTGGGATTGATGGTGGTGGGAATCCGGTTTCAGGTAAGCATCCGTATGGGTAGCTTTCCTGTAGACAGAGTGGCTCATTGAACCATCAGGTCTCTTTTTTATTAGGACATCCAAAAAAGGTAGCTTGCCATCTTTTTAGACTTCCATTGTAAATTTGATGGCTGGGTGTATGGAATTGATGTGGTCGAGGAATTGGTCTAGAGCAGGCCGGCTATGTGGCCAGATGACAAAAATGTCATCCACGTACCTCGTCCATAAGGTTGGGCGCAGAGTGGCAGTCTGGATGGCGTCAGTCTCAAATTTATCCATGAAAATGTTGGCTACAACCGGAGATAGGAGGGAGCCCATTGGGGTGCCCTCAGTTTATTTGTAGAAAGTTCCATTCCAGGTAAAGTATGTATTGGTAAAGCAGTGTCTCACCAGGGGGGTACCTCAGTGTTTAGTCCTTGATGAACCAAGTCTTCAATGATTGCGATGGTGTCAGGTACAGGAACTTTGGTGAATAAGGAAACTACATCAAAACTGACAAAACCCGTGATTGTCGATACCAAGTGAGTAGAATTTTGTACCGCAGAGGTGTTTTTTTCCAGTGAAAGGCCGCAGGATTTCAGACAGAAAACGAGCCAGTTTGTAGGTGGGGGAGTTGATAGTAGAGACGATGGGACGAAGGGGTGTGTCTACTTTATGTATTTTTGGTAAGCCGTATAATCTTGGTGGCCTGGCAGCAGAAGGTTTCAACGAGAACTGTTTGGTTTGATCAATTAATGCGGTTGAATCAGAAATGATTTTGTTGCTTTGTATGACGAGGCTGTTGGTGGGATCTCTTTTTATTTTTGTAGAGCTGCCATCGTTGAGTAATTCTTGAATTTTGTTGTTATATTCTATTTTATCCATGATGACAGTGGCATTATTGTTTCCTTTCTACGTGACTTTACCGAAAGAACCAAGAATATGAATCCCTGCAGTCACGAAAGCTTTAAATAAAACAATTATAATTACACCGTGTTATGTACACACGTTGCATTAGGGACGCTGCCACACAGGTATAATGGTTGGCACCATGGACTTTGAATTCGGAGGTCGCCGGTTCCATTTGATCTCCTGGAACGACAATTGCAACAATCGTGTAGATATCTCAAATTTACCCAACACCTCTTGTCCACCCGCCCAGCGGTATAAACGGGTTCAACACAGTCAAAGCTTGGATATCCCCCACGTCTTTCCAAAGCGTCGGGCCACCATGGCAGAGTAGGCCAAATACCCGCTGCCTCTAGCGGAGGGCCCTCCTGCCAGCAGTGGTGTGAGCAAAGCAAGTGCAGGGCAGCGCCTTTGCCACCTTTATCCTATAGAAACTACGCACATTGAATTCAATAAACTTCTGGAGGTCGCATTTTATTGGAAGCCGCACTAAGAGAACATCGTTGGGCAGGGTGCATTGTTCAACCTTGCCAGGGTCAATGGCAAAAGCCATACGGAGGCATTCCCGCAATCCAGCAAGCACAGCATTCGATCAGGGGCTACAGTTGCATTAATGACAGACAGAGAGTAGTTTCTAAATATTTAATTAGCATGAAGCAAACAAAAAAAATCCCTTTAGTGCCAGCAACTTTATTTCTTGAAACCCGCGAGTCCTTGGCCGGCGTTGTTTCAGTCGGCCAGGTTTTTCTACACTGATCAATACGGAGGCGTACAAATTCGCAGCAAACGAACGAGAAATTCCACAAAAAGGCTTTGTGAAGAAAGTTGTGCTCACGCCGCCCAAAAAAAATAACCACCGCTTTGGGTGTAGCTCAACGTGTAGATGTTATCGTAGAAGTTTACACACAGTCGGAATTCAAGTTATGATAGCGATTATCAAATTGGCTTGTTGTCAGCCACGTCATATTCTACATTTCACGTTACACCGGTCTTTCATCAATCCCTTGCCGGACGATGGCCTCCCCACACTTTGCTTGCGTGCGCTTTGCTTGACCACACCTCATCACCACGGTCGATGCGGGTGGGTGAAGCTGAGGCCCAGAACAAGTTTGGCCACGCCTCGCCACCAGGGACGAATTCACCCATCAACTCATTAAGGCCCTGTGGGCCCTCACATTTGTGGGGGCCCTCACATTTGTGGCGGCCCTCACATTTGTGAGGGCCCTCACATTTGTGGGCGCTTCTTTAGGCCCTCCGTCCCACGTTGAGGAAACAGCTGGGCGACGCGAGTGCGGCCATCGGAAATCGTTTCTATCTTTGAATTACGAAGACATCATTCGTGACTTTGCCACAGATATAGATTGAGGGTCGGGGGTGGGGCATTGCTTGGTTAAAGAAATGAGTGTGGCGAATGATTTATGTTTGATGAATGTACCTTGAGTCGAATAGATTTGTCAAGTTTTGCAAAGATAGATGAATATGTTTTATGACTGCACACATTTTGATTTGCAATGTGTAACACATACTTGGGCCCTTCCCTCCTATTCGCCCTCGACACCTCTGAACCATAAATTCGGCCCTGCACGCTCACCATACATGTTATCCCGCGCCTTCGATTCGCGCGGTTGGCTGCGCACGGTGTGAAAAAAGTTCAACATACATACATCCAAAGTGGTCCTGTATCGAACTCGGGTGAACCTGGGTGCATAGCCCAGTGACGCTAACCGCTGCTCCAACAGCACTCTGCCCACTGCTTCAGTCATCGCCCAAAGTGACTAAACAAACCTCATCTGTAAAGCTGCATCGTCGTCTACGCTCTCAGTGCAGACCCCGGCATTGGCAACTGCGAACGCCTGCCCGTGACAGTCGGTGACTGATGTGTATACGGCGAATTACCAGTATGTGACTACCGTGTTTTTTTTTTTTTTGGGGGGGGGGGGGGGTTGCCGCAGTAATAACCTTATAGATTCGCAAGCAATGGCAACACAGTGAATGTTTTAATGTGCCAGTCTAAGTGTTTTGTCGTTACCCATTAACAATTCATACGTTTCTCATAGAGCGCGTTGGAGATCGTGTGCGTGTGTGCTCGCACTACCAAGTTCACTAACAATAGCTAAGGGATGTGAATGATGTGGAGCTGTCGGGGTATCCGAGAAGTTCCATTTCTTCACCCACTCAGGGGGGGACGTAACGACATTAGCATTGATCCCTGGGAAGAAAATATATAATAATGTTGTTGCCATCATCGGCCACTGCTCGGAGCAACCATCGCGCGGCTTTAAATCACGTCGGCAGGGAATTTGCGACTACTGAATGGGTTTACTGGGGAATTTTAACCACGAGGCCACCTTGTGAATTCTTGGGAGTGGTGGTGGTGGTGGGGGTGCGGGGAGAAACAAGTATAGCGCAACAATTATGGCGAAGTGAATGCACCGACGTGAATTTAAACACGGGTCAAGCAAAGAATACTGTGAGACATATCATGCCATTCATGCTGATTGCATCCCATAACGCTGCAAATTAATTGAGTATAAGGGTAAAATTATATATACGGCTACTGCCAAGCAAATTAAAACCCTAAGACCAAGCAACATTCAAAATGAAAGAAAATTAAATAAATGGTACCGCAATCACAGGTAGACGGAAGTCATTATTTTTACAACTTGAGTGTAATTATTAAAAGTCACGGCCCAATGCACCTAACGTAACTTCCGCGGCACTTGAGCGGTGGTCAAACCCACGGTGGTCTCACCATTTGGCAGGCTTTGTGAATCGTCGCAATGCGTCCGTGAAAATATTCTACAGCCTCAAATGAATGCGCAACACTTGGCCCGGTGCGTGAAGTGGTTGATAAGACGGAGGCATGCACGATGGCGAGCGGAATGTTGCTCGTGACCCGGCAAAAATACCGAGTTTGATTCCTGGCCCATGGCTATCGCCGGTCGCCAGATAACAGAGGCGGCTGTGGTGCCACAAGCACCGTGGAATGACGAAGGGTGGCGTCGGTTTGTGCGATTATTCCATTATTTAACGAGCGCGTCATTTTCCTTTCCGCTCGCAGACGTTTTCCAACTGTGAGGATTATGAGAGGTCCGACAGGCCGAGGGTTTTCACGCCTTCGGTTGAGCCATGGTAAATGAAAGCAGAAGTATTAAGACAATAATAGCCAACGTCTCGGCAGACTCCGTCCGTTTGCGTAGAACGTTGCGCCGTGTACGCCTCACTTAACCGGGGGTGCGGTAGTGCAGTGGTTAGCACGCTGAGCTACCGAACCAGGCAGACCCGAGTTCGATTCCCGCTCACGGCAAACAGCAGTGACGACGATCTGAACCCGTCCTAGTGGCCCTCACCTATATCGACTCGGCCTCGAGTGAGTGCCTGGTGCGGTGTTTCAACATCGCCACTGGGGTGACGAGGCGGTGGGGCGTGGTTCCGGCCACCCCATCCCCCCCATGTGTACGTAACGTGCCGCCCTTCGCAGGCGCTACTCGCTAACAGCACTTTCCCCAAAAGCCTGTGAAGGCTATAAGGGGGATCTTCGTCTTCGGGAGGAGGGAGCGTGTGTGCATGAACGCCACTCCTCTACCTCATTACTGATTAATGGCACACCTCTGCCCCACCTCCTGTTAAGCATCACTTAAGTTGCGCCGGCCTCTGAATAATTAATCTCCCTCCCACCTATCCAGGGTGCGTGGCGTGGATCGTCGTGCTGAATAAATAACGTTCCTCGCCGCTGTGAGAGAAACACAAATTATGAAAGCTGTGTGGACTCGGTGACAGCAGTCAATACGATCGGGGTCATGATGTCCCCCCCCCCACCCCCCAAAAAAACGCTTTGTATAGTTACATTATATATATGTGTGTGTGGACATATATGTTTTAAAAGAGCTCATGCGTCATAGTCAGGGGTGCCGCTGTAGTGCAACGGGTTAACGCTCCGGACTCTACATCCAGGGTCAATTCAATCTCCTGGCACGGCGGCTGTACGTTGAACTTCTTTCGCACCGTACGTAGCCAACCGTGATAATCGGAGGTGCGGCTGAAACACCAATGGTCCAAGTCACTTAAATGGCAGTTTAACACGTCGGCTTTCGCGACCAATATTATCCAGAATAGAGGTGTTTGGGTGATATTGTGTAAATATTAATGCGTCGTTTGTGTTGTGGGTTTACTCTCCAACGCACCGGTGTGCTGTACGCGCAACGAATTTGCATGTTTTGTTTAAGTGAAAAGCCTTACTAATTGGCTGCGTTGGGTGGTGGCGGATTGAACGACGCATTTATATTTGCACGCTCTAACCCAAAAACATCTATTATTGATCACCAAAATGTATCCACTCGTCAGTTTTAAAGAGGTCACCACAGTGGACAGGCAAGTATGACGCAGCTGAGTAAAGCGTGGGTGGCTCCCACCTCTTCCAAGACGTAAGGCCAGCATGGAAGAGTAGGCCAAATGACCCTCCGGAGGGGATCTAGAAAGCTCACTCGAGTGGAGGCCCTTCCGCCATTGTAAATTCTATGTTTTATTTTACCAGGTAAGGCCCCACTGAGCTACATAGATATTTTTCATAAGCGACCTGGCTAGCACAAATAATTGCTCAACGCAGTGGCTTATTACCACGTGGACATTTATAGCAGCTAAGCAAACGCATGTTGTGGATTCTACATGTGGAGGGAAAAACCGGAGGACCCGGAGAAAAATTCCACGCGACCACGGGGAGAGAGAGACACGCCCACCACAAACTCCAAATATACAACGGGCGTCAGGGTCGGGATTGAACCCATGAACCTCCTGCATACCAGGCGAGGTAGTGAACATCTCGCCTCCGTGGCGCCCCAATGTAGGGGTCACATTTTCTGCACCTTTCGCCGGTGTACGCATGAACGCGCGTGCTATTAAAACACCAGCGGGGAGACCGCAGGACATCTCTGCAATGCCATACCCTGAACAAACAAGCAACAATTCGATGGATATCGCGCGGACGCAAAGCACTGAGTGGTCACTTGTCCAGTGCGCACACTGCCCCGCACGCGCTCGCACTCCGGAACAGTTATTTGTTCTCTGCGCGCGGGGAAGGCCTCCGCCCGCGTAAGCCGGCGAACTCGACACTGCTCCCTTGTGGGGGGCCGGATGGCGGCTTCTGCCAAAAGTTTATTTTTTTTTAAGTTCGGTGGTCCATATGTAAAGGGCGCTTCGACACAGGCAGCCACCCATCCACCTACCGCACGCAATTAACTGTTCAACCGAACTATTTTTTGTTTTGCTTACGCTCCGTAAAAAAAAAGTGTTTCATTGCTGAGCGCGGCGATTCATTTTCCCATCTCCGTCGCTCCGGAATCACCGGTGAAAGGAACGCTCTGTTGGAATGCTGTCCAGCGATACCTCCACCCCTCACCTACCCACCCACCCACCCCCTCCCCCCCTGGTTTACGTCGGGGGATGCGTTCGTAAAAGGCTCCACGAATATCGAAACGACGACGCGTCAGCATTCCCTCATTTTCGTTTTTAATGAATCGCAAATTTCGCGGATAGCGACGTTGGCCGATGAGCATCTTATAAGATGAATTAACTTCAATGAATAAGTAATTGAGCTGTTAAATACGTGACAGCTATCATAATACTAGCTCTCATCACTTTAAATCTCCTTACTTTGTCGCATCACTTTCACTCTCGATGCAGCAGTCGTGTAGAGTTCCAGATGCAATTCGCGGATAGACAAAGTAGCGGACAGCAAGTTCGTGAATAACGAGGGATTACTGTAAATCAAAGCAATTTGTTTCCACGGAAGCTAAACAATGACAACGGAGGGTACGGCGACCTCGTGTTAATGCGCACGTCTTCACCCGAGACGTACCCAACACAACTTGACATTAATTCACAACAAAAATGACTGTGCTCAACACGAGTTTAGAGCATTAAACTCGAACTTCGAATTATACAGGGTACAAAAAGACACAGTACATCACCTTTGCGTGTTGTTAACTCTCTTGAGATGGTGGTCTCGAAAAGGATGAGAGCTTTGTACATTAAACGTGGTGGGAGTCGTGCCTCTCTTCCTGCTAACGGCCCAACAACAACGCCCCGGCGCTGTTGTTGGGCCGTTAGCCCCACGCCCGGTCGGCGTCGCTGACCCCTTTGACCCTTAGGGCCCCCTCCGCTCCCGTGGTGACGAGTGACCGCATCTCCTGAGATGACGACGTGGCCCGAACTCGCGTGGGTAATTTGCGCCAACTATTTCCATTCTTGCCTAACGCTGCTCGCTGTGCATTGAAATAATGATATTTACGATATTAATTCACATTTCTAAGGTGCCTTTTCATCCCGTAGATTCCACATGGGCACGAATATATAACGAAACACATCAAATCGTTGTGAGATTACAAATGAAACCTGTGGAAGCCAAAGATAAATGGAGAGAGACAACGTCCGGCATACTGAAATAATTAAGCAATGCGTAATTGGTACATTTCAATTTAACGTGCTTGTAATTAACAAGCTAATAACGTAATTAACACATAACTTCATCATAATGAACAACTTACAATTTTAATATTTACATCACTTAAAACACTTACAAATTCCGAGCCAATTAACATCGCCTTGAAGCGGAGGGTGTGAGGCCGATGCTCACCGCGTGCGTGTGCGCGTACAAGTGTGTGTGTGTGTGTACGAGTGCGTGTGCGTACGAGTGTGTGTGTGTACGAGTGTGTGTGTGTAAGGCCTTCATAGGAGCTCGCTAACAGCACTTGCCCCAACAGTCTGTTAAGGCTATAGGGGAATATTTGTCTTTGTGTTTATGTACGAGTGCGTGTGTGTGTGTATGAGTGTGTGTGTGTCGAATTATGCGTGTAGGAGTCTGTGTGTGGGGAGCGGTGCTGTAGCGGTCAGAGCGCTGTGCTTCGAACCCGGCTCACCCGAGTTCGATTCCCGCTCACGGCCAACACCAGTGACGACTATCTGAATCGGTCTTGGGCCTCCAATAGGTCGACTAAGCCTCAAATGAGTACTTGGTGTCATGTGTAAACATCGACACTGGGTAGACAAAGGCGGCCAGGCGTGGTGCTGGCCACCCACCGTGTACCGTGCCGGCCTTCATAGGTGCTACTCGCTAACAGCACTTGCCCCAACAGTCCGTTAAGGGTATAGGGGGGATCTTTGTCTTTGTGTGTTTTAGGGCCCACCCAGAGTGCCCTGGAGGCCGAGGGGAGACTGCCTCCTGGGGCCCCCTCATTAATTGGTGGGGGCCCTCTTCTGTTTAAGGTCCCCTCTGGGCCTCCACCCCCTCCCCCTCCCCGCTGGGTGGCCACCAGCACCGTATCAAGCTCATGCGGGGCCTGTAGCATATGTTACAAAGGGGCCCTAAATAAAAAAAATATATATTAAAACACAGATTGTTTTTTGTACTTGCATAGTAAAGTAATTGTATTTTTTCATTTGCTATACAGCCAGATAATACGACAAATCGCTAACCTTAAACACCCAGTCGTTCATAAAAGTTGAAGGCGGTATTGTACTATAGTAATAGAGCAAGTGCAGAATCACTGAACCGGAATTGATAACTTGAAAGCATTTAGCGCGGGGCCCTTGAAAGTGCGGTGCCTGTAGCTGCATATGTAGCGACTTTTGCTACTAAGATAATCCGGGACTGGTGGGCATGTGTGTACGGTTGAAGGTTATTTGACGATTGTAAATGTTGTGGCTTTGCTCTCCAACACACCGGTGTGCTGCACTAGTAACGAATTGGCATGTCCTGTTTACGTGACAAATATCCGTTACTAATTGGCTCTGTCGGGTGGTGGCGGGTTTAGCGACACATGTATATATTTACCCTATCTAACCCATAAAAAACTCTATTATGGACTATTTGATGTGTTTGAACAATGTTTGAATAATATTTGAATTCTCATTCAAACAGTGTTCCAGTCAGAGTAGTTTGAATTGTTTTTTTTTTGCAATGTATTCACTTATTTGTTTCCGTTGGAATTTTCTACTCACCCCAATACCCGTTTCATCTGGCCCAGCTTTGGGGAGAGCGTTAGGTTTTTTTTACTCACCGTACGCGATGACGCTCACGACTCAAAATAAGCCGCGCTGCTTTGCGGTAACGGTGGAAAATATTGTTGTCTGCTAAGAGCACTCGCTGGCAGAACTTTCCTATTGCGCTGTTTACGCGAAAACTCTTTTAATATATATTTTATATCAGTTGCTATGCAGCTGTTTTTCAGGCGCTACCTGGCTATCACAAATGACATCGAAATGTATCGCCGCCAAATACTCCAAACGCGTGATGTTGATTCTAAATGTGGAGGGAAAAAACGGGCCAACCAGAAGACAATTCAAGCGACCACGAGGAGAACGTAAAAACTCCAAATATACAACAGGCGTCAGATCGGTATTGAACCCACGACCTCCTGTATATCAGGCAAGGCAGTTAACATCTAGCCATCGTGGCACCCTTAGACCACAGACGGCCATGACGTATATATGCTGCCGATAATCTGAGACGAGAGACGTCAATTGTGCCCCCCATCAGACCTTTCCCCTGTTTGGAAATGTTTTTTTGTTTTGTTTTGCGTCTTGGATTTATTTTTCACGGTGTTTTATTGTGCTCATATTTAATGTTTTTACAAGTGGAACCGCTGTTGCGATGAGGCTGCGTTGGGTCTCCACGGCCTCACTGGCGCTCGCACAAATCACAACAGCCGCAAACAACAACATCGTCGTCTTCGAGCCACGAAGGGCAGTAGCAGCAGCAGCGGTTAAGCGTCGAGGTTAGGCAGGCTGGGTCGGCGTGGTTCACTCGTGCCTCGCAGCAAGACGGGCCCAGGATCGCATCATGCCTGAGTTTAGATGTTCTCGCCTCCTGTCCTGCGTGGATTTCCTCCGGGTGTTCTGGTTTCCTCCCACAGTAAAAGGCGTGCAGTGGTGGTACCTGGTATTGGACAAAATATCTCAATGCAAGGCCCTCCTGAAAAAAAAAAACGAGTCTTTGGATTCCCTGGGTAAATAATAACTCCTTTACCATTATATGAACGTAACTATCATTTCTTTATAACTGTTTGTGTTTCGATTTAAAGCTTTCGTGACTGCAGGGATTCACATTCGTGTTTCTTTCGGTAAAGTCACGTAGAAGGGAAATAATACCATAATAAAAATAAAACATAATTTAAAAAATACATATATTATTTTACGTATTATGTTTAATTTTAATTATGTTATTATTTCCCTTCTACGTGACTTTACCGAAAGAACCAAAAATAACTGTTTGTGTGTTTATGTTGTAGTTCTTCCTCCGCACCTCCAATTAGCATGGTTAGGTACGTACGGTGCGAAAGAAGTTCAACATACACACGTGACGTTAGTGCGTATAACAATACAAACTTTGAGGAATGAATGTTATATTTTTTACGCGGAGAAATGAACCGACGTCCGCGTATTTATTTTACGACGTGACTGCTGTTGTGTAGTTATTTCCAGGCTATTACCGAGCACCCAATTTAATCCCCATGCATGACCAACATACCTATCAGGAAACGATCCAATAATTGCCTATTAATTTCCCGAAATTACCATACAGTTATCCGCAAATTGCACACGCCGGACAGTTGCAGTAAAAGCTAATTTATTGCACTTTATTATTATTGATGCACGCTGGTGAACTCTGCAAGGGGTAAAATGCCAAGTCTGCTGAGAGTAGCTCCGCTAAATACTTTTTTTTACTGCATGGCCAGACGCCATAACGGAGTGTGCGCGGAATGCATTACAGCCATCCATTTCAACGGATTAAAAGTTAAGCGCATCCTCGGTCATATATATAAACATAAGGGTGGGATAATGATGCAGCACGGAGAGTAAAAAAAAAAAAGCTTTTAGTGGTAAAGCGCCCAATTGCACATTCAGAAGAAACTTTCGGGGAGTGGGAAAATTATATATGCTGTTTTAATTCGGGGTGTTACAATTGAACGGGCGGTTTTAGCTGGACGTCGATGAGCAGACGGGTTGAATAAACTCTTTTGTTTGTTTCTTTTTTATTGCGGCAAATGTAGCGGCCTCTAGTGGCTGCAAAGACAAAGATCCCACGTATATAGCCTTAACAGACTGTTGGGGCAAGTGCTGTTAGCAAGCACATATTAATACATTAACAAAGACAAAGATCCACCGTATATAGCCTTAACAGATTGTTGGGGCAAGTGCTGTTAGCAAGCACCGATTAAAACACTGACAAAGATCCACCGTATATAGCCTTAACAGATTGTTGGGGCAAGTGCTGTTAGCAAGCACCGATTAAAACACTGACAAAGATCCACCGTATATAGCCTTAACAGACTGTTTGGGCAAGTGCTGTTAACAAGCACCTATGAAGGCCGGCAAGGCCCACGAGGGGGTGGGTAGCCAACACCAAGCCCGGCCGCCTTTGTCTCCCCAGTGGCGATGTTTACTACACACCGCCACCAGGTACTCATTTGAGGCTGAGTCGACCTAGGAGAGGCCCAGTACCGGTTAAGATAACCATCACCGGCGTTGGCCGCGAGCGGGAATGGAATTCGGGTCGCCGGGTTTGTAGCGCAGCGAGCTACCGCTCACGATCCTTGGGGCTGCGGACACATTCGCAGCAGAAATACGTGCGGAGCGAGAAGCGTGGGGTCGTCACGCACACAATTCGATGTTGGTAAAGGGAGCTTAGAATATCTATATCAATCAGTTGATGGATCATGAGAACCCGACATTTAATGGACTTGGTGGAGCACATTCCATTTGTAAGTAAAAACAAATGTGTTTATTTTGTATAACGTTGGGCATTTGCCCAGTTGTGCATCAGGGACAATGATTCAATGCCTCCATTTTTTGTTATACACCGCTCGATGAAAGCCTGCCCCACACAATGCCGGTCGCAGCGATCGCGTGACCATACTTCACCACGCTGGTCCGTGCGGCCGTGAAAAAAGAGGGGGGCCCAAAAAAAAACCAATTGAGATGTCACTCCCCTGTTGGCCATTCACCGTGGCCAGGAACCAAAGTCACGTGACCAGGTTGATGGTGCAGTAACGCTCCTTAGCGTGTTGTGATTTCACTCATTAGATCCTCATGGCGGTACCCTGGGGTACCAGGTAATACAAAATAGCAGAGGCAATTAAATATTTTATTTCTGGGACACACTATTTTATCGCAGGGGTGTACTTCACTCCGCAACGGGGGTACCAGTCAATCCGACATCAGTGCCACGCAGCGAGGACGGTTGTGCTGAAACCCTGAACGCTCGCGGTGCGCACCGTGGAGGTGCATCGTGAGCACAGCTCGTCCAGATGAGTCGATTGCCGCATCGCCGACCATCAACAGACTAAACATTACTGCATCACGGACATCGTGCGAGAGCCGGGGTACTATGGTACCCCGGGGTACTATGGTACCCCGGGGTACTATGGTAATGTTCACTTGTTCCATTTTCTCCGGACCGGTTTAGAATGAACCTACCCCCCCCCCCCCCTCTACCACGAACTACTCGCGTACTCACCATCTTCACTCTCATCTTATACTCACACTGACTACACCACGTTACACGAATCCAGGTTCTTTTTGTATTCGGCTGGGTCTTGTTCCTGTTGTGCCCTTCGAGTATTGCTGTGCATGCGAGTTTTCCTGCAAGATCCGCACCGCGTCCGTCCAGTGCCCGCCGAGCTGCATTGGCTCCCGATTTTGCCGAACGAATGCTTGATGAGGTCGCGCTCGTTGGTACACACAAAGTGCTCGCCATAAATGAGCCGCAATACCTCGCTGATCTCGTCCAGGAGCATAAACCATCGTCACGTGGACTCTGGCCACCCTCGGAGCGACGTCCGGCCCGCCCATCGAACAAATGCGGCCACTGCATCTCGCAGCTTTCAGATGCGCCCCTGGCACCGTCTGGAACGCTCTCCTGATGTTAGGAGGCCACTGGAGCTATGCATGCACTTTCAAATAATTTATATTGAAAACTCATTTCTTTAAGAACTGCTTTTGTTGTTTCGTTTATCGCCCTTCCCCCGCACCTCCGATTAGCACGGTTGGTTACGTGCGGTACGGAAGAAGTTCAACGGGCAATGTTTAATAAAATATTGCTTTGGGAAAATGGAGCAGTGCGCTAAATATTGCGCCACCATTCCACCTGTTGCAAATTATGGCCGATATGATTACATATGTTTTGTTTTATCACGTAACACTCCATGGAAAGTGGTGCATGTTTATACAGATATATCGTGTTTACTGCAGGAAAAAAATATTAACTTCTGAAATTATGCTTCTAAAATCCCCGAATTAACATGAATAATTCATGACAGTAGGCCTATGGTAATCCTGAGAAACAGTCTTAATCGTAATTTGAAGCTTTCGTGACTGCAGGAATCCACACTCTATGGTTCTTTCGGTAAAGTCACGTAGGTAGAAAAATAAAAATAATATATCACGACGTTTCGATCGCAACACAAGCGGTCGTCCTCAGGCGGAAAAAATATAATCCAGCAGTGCCGGATTTTTTTTTAATACCTACGTGCCTTTACCGAAAGAACTAAAGAGTATGTGTATTATTTACATAAGGAGAGTGGTGCCACAGTGGTCAAGGCACTGCATTTGAACCCTCGGAAACCTGTGGCTCCCACGGTTCACATCAGTGGCAAGTGCAATGAGAGAGTACACCGACGGCAGCCGACCGGCTGGATGGGCTCCGCTGTATCAGCCATAAGCTAATCAAGTTAAGTGGGATCATCTGGGCCGGAGTTCAGGGGCGGAGCTCAAGGGTACTCGCGGGGAACCATTGGGAAGGTTCTAGAAGGGGCGTGGCTAGAGGCGGGGCTTGGCTCCGCGTGAGAGGGATATAAGGGGAAGCAGGAAAGAGGCTCGGGGTCAGTGTGGGAAGTCTGGAAGCGGGACCACGTCTCGCGCCTTCGGAACGCCAGCGGCCACGTGGCGGTCCGAGGGTTGCCTCCTTGCGAGCCGCCGGCCAGGGGCGCGGAAGGAGCGGGGAGCGTGAGCGAGCCGTGCGCGGGACGGAGTCAATGCACCCCGCCCAGCGGACCCACGCCGTGCCGGCCTTCAAGGAGCAGTGGGCGCTGGAGGAGGCCGTGTGCTCGGTGGCAGATGACGGTAGAGAGCTCTGCGTGCAGATCTGAGCTACCCCGTCGGAGGCCGTTTGACTGTGGGAAGGGCTGCGTGCAGGTGCAGCACTTGTCGTAGTTATAAAAAAAGAGAGAGCGAGCGAGAGAGAGCCAAATGGAGTAGGAAGAGAGGGGGGTAGAGAGAGAGGAGAGGCAGAGAGGGGGGTAGAGAGAGAGGGAAGGGGAAAGGAGAGCAGAAAAAAAAAGAAATATATATTTTGTTGGGTCTTTCATTTAAAAGGGGGGGGGGGTGTTACATAAAGCAAAGCATAAAAAAACGAAATGATGAACGGAGCAAAGTGCCGACTACACCGAGCATCTTCTTGTTTCCTCTGATCGTAAAAAAAAAGAGAAGAACAGAACGGTTAATATCCGAATGGAGGAGCGTGGAGCTGTTCAGCCGACAACAGATATAAATAAAGAAAGACAGACATTTGTGACGATGTGTGACGAGGGGGGAGGGGGGGGGGGTTGATAAATGTGAGGTCACATCAAAATGGACAACTTTAAATCGAAATATATAATTGTTATAACAACACTAATTGTTATAACAACACTCCTACAACATGAGAGTGCATCGCCACATTAAATACGCACTACAATGACAATAGTTTAACGCGATTTGAAGCTTGTTTCATTTTCAAAATGGAAATATGGTTTGGGGGGGGGGCAGAGCTTTGTGACGTCATATTTGAGGGGGGGTCTGACTTTTTGTGACGCCGTGTGACGAGGGGGGGGGGATCAAAAATCGTCCAAAATCGCGTGACGTCATTTATGGACGGCCCCCTAAAGTCTATTAAGGCCATACAGGGGCTGGGCTGGGGGGTGGGGGATCTTTGTCTTTGTTGCATCGCGGTTCACGGGCGGCCCGTGAATGTGGTCCCCCCCCACCCCCGATCCCGAGAGCCGGGCACAAGGCGCGCCGGTGTCTTGTGCCGAGCCGAGAGGGAGGGACATTCTCCGACAGCCGGCCCTGATTGTATCGGCGGGCACAATCCCACCCCCCCCCCCCCCCCCACACACCCCCGATCCCGAGAGCCGGGCACAAGGCGCGCCGGAGTCTTGTGCCGAGTCGCCAAACCAACGGAGAAGCCAGCGAGCATCATCGCTCACGAGAAGCTCCCTCCGAATCCACTGAAGGCGGATGGCTGGCCTGGCTGGTGGGGATTGGGGTTTGGGATTTTTTGTATTCTTCTTCTCCCACCATCCTCTCACCCCCCACCTCCCTCCCCCCCCCCCCCCCCCCCCAAGCAGGTTTAATTTGTCAACCTCTCCAAGTTCCCGTCCCCAGGAGGGGTTTGGCCAGCAAGGGTTTAGGGTCCCTCCACCGCCACCCACCCACCCGGGTTGGCTCAGAGAGCCTCGGGCCACGGAGACGCCCTCGATTTTCAAAAGCTTAAATATTTATTCCTGCTTTATTTGGGCACTTTTCTTATTGCATTGGGGGGGGGGGGGGTGGGGGGGTGGGGGGGTGGGGGGTGTTGTTCCCGCTCACCACATGCGACGATCTATCGCTTATTGCTGCCTGTGTGTACGAGTGGTGGTGCAGCGGTTTGTGGACTGGGCAATGAACCGGTTCTAGGCCTCCCCTAGGTTGGCTCAACCATAAACATCAGCACTGGGGAGACAAAGGCGGCCCGGCGTAGTGCTGGTCACCCACCCCTTCGTGCACCACGCCAGTCTTCATAGGTGCACGCTAACAGCACTTTCCCCCAAACGCGCACCTACGCTTAGGCAGGGTTGGCTACGTGCGGTACGAAGGAAGTTCAACGTACAGACAACAATCTGTTGAAGCAATACGGGTGATCTTCGTCTTTTTTCCTAGCGGTGGCACAGCGGTTAGCGAGCTGCACTATGAACACTTCAACCCGAGTTCGCAGCGGCGAATATTTGAACCGGTCCCGAGCCTCCCCTGGATTGACTCAGCCTTAAATGATTACCTGGTGCAGTGTGCAAACAAGCGCTGTGGGAATCCAAGGTGGTCGGCCAGTGGTGGGGGACCCGGAGAAAAATCCACTCGAACCACGGGGAGAGAGACACGCACACTCCAAATATAGTAGAGGCGTCAGGGTCGGGATCGAACCCACGACCTCCTGTATACCAAGCGAGGTAGTTAACATCTCGCCGCTGTGGCGCACATTAATCCCACCCCCATCCCCCTCTCCCACCATCATAACCTATTCTGCCTAATTACATCTACAAACATGCTCTATTATGAACTCCCAAGTTGCTTACCCTATACTGTCATCAGCTTAAGAGCAAGTGGCTCGTAATCGGAAGGTTGGGAGTTAAAATCCTGGCTGGGGAATGAATCAGCCCATCATCCTTCCTGGGTCGATACGACGAGTACCGCTTTGTGTCGAAGTTAACAGTGGATGTCATACGGATGTTCTCACCCCCGCCAAAGCACCGTGGAATTTCCACCAATGGCTTCAGAGCTGTAAACACGGGATGAGTCCTCCTTAAATGTTCATTGGAGCGCGAAATTGCTTTGGCTTTGAGGGTTTGTAAATCAGCTTGTATGTATGGCGAACTTATTTCGTACCGTACGTAGCCAACCGTGCTTCTGCCTAACACAACTCTGGAGGAGTTTCCATCTTTGCGCCGGCGATGCGGTTCAGCGGTAGCCGCTCACTGCTAGAGGTTCACCGTTCAAACCCAGCAGCCACCCTGGTTAACACCGCAGTTTCTATGAACCATAAACATTCTGGGTGCCCGTCCGCTACCCAGCGGATGTGAAACATCCCCCCCGACGTCATTCGCAAAGAAGTAGGTCATCGATTTTTGCAAAGTTCGAAAATGTATCCGCTAACGACCTCAATTGGGATTTACATTCACTCATTCACTCGCTCACATACAGCAGCAATCGCTCCCCTACTGGCAGACTGATGCCCCCGGGATACCCTTGCAAATCAGACTCATCCTACCCTCTTGAGTTCTCACCATGGTTTCAACAAAATGAGCTTCGAGACTATCGCAGGGCATTCACTTGGCACACCGAAGGCAGAACGTTGGACCCTGCGCAACCCAGCGAGGCAGCCAGTAGCATGGACCGCAGTCGCCGTTGGAGAGCACCAAGCCTGCTGTATGCATGATCAGCGTATGTGTTCAACTGCACATGTATACGTACGCATGTCTAACTTATTTCGCACCGTACGTAGCCGACCGTGCTAATCTGAGGTGCATTTCACATCCGTGACGGACCGCACCCACAAAAGCACACTGCGCGGATGACGCATGTTCAGACTCCATTAATTTGTATTTTGCTATCCACAAGAGGGCTTCAGGAGAGAGGGGAAGAGATGGTAGCCTCCATCTCGCTGTGCCTCCACCTGTTTTCCCGTTACCTTAAACACAACTAACACTGTCGTCATCATCATCCAAGTGAAATGGACATCATTCATTTGAATCCAGATACGATCCTGCTGCCGTGCCACCCTATGAGTGGGGGTGCTCACACTGAGGAGCTGTAAACTGTGGGGTAATTATTATAATCACAAGAAACTCGGTCTTCTAAAGCGCAATTCTCACAAGACCTCAAAGCACTTTACGTAACATGTTAAGTTATGGATAAATCCTGGTGTACAGATGATTTTTAAGATGCGATTACAAAAAAAGTGTGACAGACTCAGATTCCCTGATGGACCGTGGGTGGGATTCAATTCGGAAGTTGGCAAGAGTCATCATGGGCCCTGGGACAAGGAATGAGATGCGGTCTCCCTCCTTCTCTCCAATTTCGCCCCTTCATCATGGACGCGCCACCTGGCCACCTATGGCCTCCTCCGGCCTCCTCTGACCTCCTCTGACATCCTCCGGCCTCATCTGACATTCTCTGACCTCCGACTTCCCCCGACCTCTGTGGCACTGCGGGCCTCGGTGCAATTGGACCACCTACGTGACCCATCCATAGCTACCCCCGCCGCCTTTTGTATATTTATATATATTTTTAATCACTGTTTGCCGAGCACAGGTCCAAAAGCCTGAAATATCAAGCGACCAGCAATACACAACACAACTCATGTTTTAACTAACCCTAATCGCGCTTTCAGAATACCAACTTGAAAGGCGCTTTATAAAACTGAGTTCATTATTATTCTTGGTTCTTTCGGTAAAGTCACGTTGAAGGGAAACAATAAAATAATAAAATATATATAAAACAATAAAATTCTCACGACGTTTCGACTGCAACACAAGCAGTCATCATCACTGCAGTCACGAAAGCTTTAAATCAAAATTTGAGTTCATTATTATTATTACTACAGGAGCTGACGCGCTACATGGAATGGGAAAAATTTAAGAGCTTGTACCCAGCCTGGAGGCTTAGTGGTAGAATGAGCATGTTGCAATAATTTCCTGGTTGTGGTTTGCTCAGCCCATCATCCATTTAGGGTCCATAACATGACTGACTACCACTTTATTGGAAAGTCAATAGAGGTTGTACTATGGAAGAACTTACCTCTGTAATAGAAATGTGGAATTTCACCACTGTCTCGGGGCTGTAAATAGGAGATGAGCACAGCCTGACTGTTCATTTGAATAAGAAATCACTTTGACTTGATTTTGAGAACTTTGTAAAAAAAGTGATGGGAGTCAATTCCAAAAATGAGCAGTGCAAGGGAAGTAGTTGATAGAGTAGCGTTGTGGGCTGCAGGAGTGGTGAGTAGGTGAGTATGTGAGTGTGTTATTGTGATCTGCAGTGTGGTGAGTGAGGCAAGTGTTTTCGTGATCTGAAGTATTGGTGGAAGGGATGCAGCATCAACAAAACCTTTTTTTACAAGGATTCATGTCTGCGTTAACCACAATACTTGTGGTCAAAATGCAAACAAATGATGAAGCTGTCAGTGTTTTGTGAGTGAGTTAGGAACTGGGCTACTCCACTCCCAGCCAGGTACAAAAGCAGAAAGGAATTACAACTTTGGCCCAAGGGGCCGTCCATAAATGACGTCACGCACCTAGGTGGGGGGTGTCAGACATTTGTGACGATGTGTGACGAGGGGGGGGGGGGGTTGAGAAATGTGACGTCACATCAAAATGCGCAACTTTAAATAAATATAGACAACACGTTCTACTTAATTAAATATACTTTTTTAATAAATGTTTTCTCCTACAACATCAGAGTGCAGCTCCACATTAAATACGCGCTACAATGACAATAGTTTAAAGCGATTTGAAGCATGTTTCATTATTTTTGGGGGGGGGGGCAGAACTTTGTGACGTCATATTTTAGGGGGGGTCTGACTTTTTGTGACGCCGTGCGACGATGGGGGTGGGGGGTTAAAAAATCGTCCAAAATCGCGTGGCGTTATTTATGGACGGCCCCCCCAAATGTGTGATTTGTATGTAACCGGCTCGCCCTATCCCTATCCTCCCGTGACCGTAACGAGGGAACAGGCCGGTTAACAAAGACAACAACAACAACAATAGACGAGTTCAGAGGCGATGAGTGTACAACATGCGTTGTGTTCTGCCCTCCTCTTGAGGATCGAGTGACTCCACCACCAAGGGACACCAGAGGGTTGTGGAACGGCAACTCTTTATTTCAAAAGCGTTCTTCTGAGGAGCATTCGTGCAATCTGTAATTATGACCAGATGGACGCCAATCGACGCCAAGTTAAACAAGCCCTCACTGCTCAATCCCTGTGTAACAACTCGACAAGTTATATGAAGAGCCACTTTTATACAAAGTTTACAAAAAGCTACGCCCATTTCAAACCTTTTTTTTTTTAAACAGTCTGCCTCAGCAGCAGGCAATGCTTTCCCAGCTGACGATGGAAAGCTTGTATTGCGCCCGAAACGTCGTGATTTATTTTACTTTATACCTACGTGACTTTACCGAAAGAACCAAAGAATATAAAAAAGGAACCCGACTAACGCCTTTCATGATGAGGGACCCGAGCCTTTGTGCTTGTTTTCCAGCTTGTACCTTCCTCCGAACGCCCCCAAACTCCACGTGCTCTCCCCTTATATGTCCCTCAGCCCCCTTTCTCGAATGTTCCCTCACTGCATTTCCCTCAGCCAATCCCTGCCCTTTCCCTACAAAGGACCCAAACCGTCCGCTTGGTTTCCCGCCTATTCTCATTCAAACCTTTTCATCCAATCACTTCACAAGCCTGCCTCCTGACCAATCCCCGTGGAGGCCTCTTTCCTCCAATCGGAGACCTTGGTTTATCTTTGAATAGCCGTGAGGCTGCACATTGGCTTGGGGTAATTTTCTGTCATTACACATGTACAACGTCCATCCGAATTAGCATAGATACCCTGTACCCTGAATTGATTACTCCGCTGGTGGGCGTGGCCTACTGTGCAGTCACGTGAGTCTACGGGTCCAATCCACGGTCATCATTAACTCCATTCATCATTGATACGTTTGCTTCATTGCATGCAGCCCGTACCGACTACATAAAGCAGCAGTAATTGTTCAGGGTTATTAGACGCCTCCTCAGCGTCATACTGCCTCGTAGCACGGCCAACTGTTCCAGGGTAATCGGGGGGTTGGGGAGGGGGGTTGCTCCCAGTGAGATGCTGCTTCGAGTGGGCGCCGTGCCTGGCACAGATCCACCCCCACCCCCCACCCCAGTGCAAAGAATGAAATTGGCGAGCAAGGGCCCCCCTCTGCTTCGTAGCCTTCCGACCAACCGCCTGTGCCCCTGCGTGGTTGCACTGCCTGCACACTCGATGGCTACGCCCGCTGGCTCGCCAACCAGCGTGGCACGGGGCAGACGTCACATCTTGTTAATGGAACTTATTCTCAATTGGCGCAGGCAGTTGCTAATGCGAATCTTATCCATTACCAAGGCATTCAATGCGCGTTGTCGCTTAATTTTCTATTTGGTAGGCCTGGAGCGGTATATTTTAAACTCGTGCTGAGAAAAGTACAATATATGTTTTTTTTTTTTACAAAATTGAATCGATATTTGATGACATTAACGTGCGATATTTCAGCCAGCGGATAAATATTCGCGTCTTTCACTCCCGTGCATTAAATTATTTTTAACCAACTCCATCTGTAGACCGCAAGCCAGCACAAAAATCGATAACTTCTCCCCTGGCTTTAACGCCGTGGGCCACGGCGCTGACAAGCCATGTGTTTGAGTAAATACGCCACGGGAAGAGAGGGCTCTGCTTGGATCCATTTTGTAACAGCTGCTGCCCGGTCGGTCTATTTGCAGTTGCGGAGGAGAGTGAGTGTAATTAAACCAATTCACTAGTCCTTGATGGCCGCATGAGTCTCTCCTGAAGCCCATTATTTACCGAATAAAGGTTTCATAAAGTCTCAAGGGTTCCGTGGTGGCGAGGAGATGTTAGCTCCCTCGCCAGGTATACATGAAGTTGTGGGTTCGATTCCGAACTTGACGCCTTGTGTATATTTGGAGTTTGCATGTTCTCTCGGTGGTAGCGTTAATTTTTCTCTGGGTCTTCCGGTTTTCCCTTACACATTTAGAAACAACATGCGCTTCGAGTATTTGGCTGCATTAAATAGACACATCAGCCACATTGTTGAGCTATCAATGTTGTGGTGAGGTCACTTCTGAAAAGAGCGACAGCTCAGTAGGCCTTACCCGGTCAGTCAAATAACGATATTTTTTTTTTACAAGACTGCGTTTTTCAAGAGTGATTGGTTTCTTGTGGAAATTCAACTGAAGTACCTAGAAAAAAAAGAACCCACCGCTGCTAACCACACAGAAAAGCTGGCAGGTACCAGCACCCACCATCTCCTGCCCACACCTTGTGCAAGCCCCACTACGCCTGCAATACTTGACAAGCCCTGGTGGCCATCCATCCACGCAGTAACCATGGTGAAAATCCTGCTCGGATGGTGACATCTGACGAGGGTTGACTTGGTCGCTAGAGAGAGTGGAATGCCCCGTGATGTTCGGCAAATATCACGCACGCATGTTTGCCTTCACGTGGTGAGGAAAGGAGCATGTGCATAAAACCGCAACGCATCTCCGATTTGCATGTTTGGCTACGTACGGTGCGAACGAGTTTCAACGTACGTACGAAATAAGTTCAATGTACGCACGGGTGCATACGTGCGACGCGACAAGTTCCACGCATGTGGATCTGGAAGAATACGTTTCTGTACTACCAACTCCTGCCCATCTCGCCCAACGCCTAGAATAACAGCCAGTTCCAACCTGGCTTCAGTCAGAGTGCTAGACAGGCCTAAACCTACTCATTGTTTTTTTCGGTAAAGTCATAAATACAACAAAAAAGATGAGAGGCGAGAATTTAACAAACCTAAAAAACATTATGTGAAGCACAACCAATGTGTTGTTGGCCCGATTGGTTGTGCTTCACATAATGTTTTTTTAGGTTTGTTAAATTCTCGTCTCTCATCTTTTTTGTTGTATTCACCTCCATGATTTGTTCTTTCCGTGATTTGTTCTTGACACCTGATGAAGATCGCTTGTGTTGTGATCGAAACGTCGTGATTGATTTATTTTAGTATAATTTTATTGTATTTACAAACGTGACTTGACCGAAAAAACCAATGAGTAATTTTATGCAGTCACAAAAGCTTTAATGACCTTATCAACACAGGCCTAAACCTGCTTAGCTTATGAGATCTCAGGCCACTGGGTTCAGTTCGGGCGATTTGGCCGAGAGTGCTCTGAAGGCGGCTATCAAACGGCACGCGAGAGCCCTCTCCACTCGGCAGCAGCGTGTGAGGATGCGCCCACTTTCATTAGACATGCCATTCCAACAACACGCGACCACGCACACTTCGACAGCTGTTTTGAGTGAACGCGACGATGTTGGACTCCGCCAGTGTTTATGGAGATGTATTCGCAGTTGTGTTTTCTTTTCTTTGCCGATCGGCTTGCTTCAAATGCGCTGTGTTATCGAGCATCCAGCAGCGTTCAGTGTGTGTACGTCGGCGCGCGGGTGAGTGCACTACACTTCCAAGCCGGCGACCGTTTACGATTATTTAGAACCAGTCCTGGGCCTCCCCTAGGTTGACTCAGCCTCAAATGAGTACCTGGTGTGGTGTGTAACCATCGCCACTGGGGAGACAAAGGTGGTCGTGCATGGTGTTGGCCACCCACCCTCTCGTGTGCCGTGCCGGCCTTCACAGGTGCTCGCTAACAAACAGCACTTGCCCCAACAGTCTGTTATGGCTATATGGGGAACATTGTATAGTAAAATGAGGGGAGCGGTGCCATAGTTGTTATCGCACTGCGATACGGAAGCCAGAGACCCAAGCTCGATTCCCACTCATGGCCAACACCAATGACAATGATCTAATCGGTCCTGGGCCTCCGGTAGGTCGACTCAGCCACAAATGAGTACCTGGTGTGGTGTGTCAACATCACCACTGGGGAGCCAGCCGTACAGGTGTGGTGCTGGTCATCCACCCCCTCGTGTGCCATGCTCGCTAACAAACAACACTTGCCCCAACAGTCTGCTATGGCGATATGCGAAACCTTTGTCTTTGCTGATCGTACAACGTCAAGTTACGAGTTTCAAGTTTCAAGTGGATTTTGATTTAACCAGGTGGAAACTCAAGAGGCCCGCGATAGGAGTCGTATTTGCAACTAGTGACTGACCCCCGGTCTCACCGAAATCACGAAAAAAAAAGCGATGACCAATCATAGCGCAGCACGGAGGCAAAGAGAAATCGGCACAAAAGAAAACAGTGTCACGTGAGCAATCGGCAAAACCACGAGGACATGCATCGATGTAAAGTAATAATAATGCATCCCCCTGCAGCGAAATTCGGCACGGGCAGATTCATTTTTTTGCGGACGATCACGGTGCAGCGACGACATCTCGCGTCGCTGTTTGTTTGGAAGGGCCCTCGGCGAGAGGGCACTTTGGCCTACTCTTCCACGATGGCAAAGGCATCTTTGGGAAGGGTCCTGCGTTGTTATCGTTTGCCGATTCCTCGTGTGTTTGTGGGACCGGGGGCAGGAGAGAAACCCGAAGTGCTCGGAGAAAACCCACACATGCGAGGGGACGATATGTAAAGGTTCGTACGGATGGGTTCATGAAGCCACTGGCCGCACATACACATTGAGGGACAGCTGCAGTTGGGGTCAGTGGTAAAGGTGCTGCCCTCAGTGTGCTTGCTCACTCCACTGCTGGTGGAAGGGCCTCGACTGGAGGGAGCCCTCGAGGGTATTTGGCCTACTCCTCCACGGTGGTCAGATGTCTCGGAAGAGGCGGGAGAATCCACACTTTAACCCCCACCGAAGGTGACCTGTCGATCGACTAGGCCGTGTCCAGCCCATTTGTCCTGCACGTGTGGACAGAGGCGGCTGTGTGAGAGAGGTGGGTGGGTGGGTGGGGGGAATACAAGGGCAGTCTCCCCAGGCGTTTTACCAGGTGAATTTTTCTTTTATACGACAACGCATTTGAAAAAAATAAAAAAAAACAGCAACTAAATTAAATCAATAAAGCAAACACGACGTGCGGGCAAGGAACAAGTGTCGGCGTCCCGCGAGCGAAAGAAGTAATCGTTCGCGTCGGCTGCGTTAGCGCGATGAGGCCGCCGCTCGCTTCAAGTTGCCTCCGGCAGCGGGGGGCTTTTCCCCACTGGGCCCCCCAGCCACGTGACAAATGTAGACAATGTGTGTTACGTCCAGCACGTCGTCGTCCGCGTTCTAAGTGGACTTCTGCGCGGGATGAATGGTGCGGACGTGGTGAGCAAAATGCTTCCATAGTCGTGTTGTTGTTTTTTTTATATGGGGTTAGGTCGCGTAAAAAAAAAAATATAAACGCGTCGTTAAACCGGCCACCAGCCGACAACTGGCGAGGTTTGTCACGTCAGCAAAACGTGGCGATTCGTTACGAGTACGGCACTGCAGCGGTGTGCTGGAGCGTAAACCCGCAACGAGGTTTTTCAATTCGAGGACCGTGACGTTTCGCCGGCAAATTACAACCAGCATCATCAGGCGACAGCCAGAGTTAACGACGCATTTATATTGACGCGATCTAGCCCAACAAAACCTCTGTTGTGGGTAATATTGCTCGCGGAAGCCGCCTCCTCCTCCTACTGCTACTGCTACTAGGTGTGAAGCGAGCAACGTGCTCGCACGCTCGCTCGCAAACGCTGCGGGCCGATCCGGATTGCTCGCGGTGACACAGCGGGTTGAGGAGGCATCATTCCCCCCACTAAGCGTGTATATATATAAAAAAAAACAAGGTGGCCCATAAGTCTGGACACACATGGGGTATTACATTTATCTTCAGAATATGAATGTGTAGTGGAGGAATCCGATGAGCTTATGAAGCTCTTTTCATGGGGCTGATTTGATTTATTTTAACAAATGTTCAAGCTGCTCTTTTCATGGTGGTGATTTAATTTACTTTAACAAATGTTCAAGCTGACTTGCGTTCACATGAATGCGTGCACCTATGGATTATCTTTCGATATGAATGTCGGACTTTTTTTTTTGTAAAGGTTGCAGGTGTAATAATTGAACATTCGTCAACTAAGTTTGGTCTCACTTCAGTCAATGTTCTTCCCATTTTTAAATGTCGTCTCAAGAATAATACATTCATAACAATAATAGATTAAATATTAACTTAAAGAATAAAAAATAAAAAAACGTCTTCACGCCCGTGTTAAAATTATTATGATAACCCTCTGTGTCCTGACTTTTGGACTACCCTGTACATTTACCTACAGTATTTATTTCCTAGTTACAGTCGTCACCTATGTAGAGTGAGCAGCTGAATGAGTTTCCAATCTGGATTTGAAAGTGCATTGCTTCAGTGGCCGCCCTGATATCGGAAGGATATTCGGGAGCCACTGTATTGGGTGAGTGGACAAGAGGGTGAGTAAGTGTGTTGTGGGTGAGTGGGACGATTAGACAGTGGGTTCGTGTATGAATGAGAGGGTGGGTGAGTGAGTGGGTGGGCAAGTGAGTGGGTGGGCGGGTGAGTGGGTGGGTGGACGAGAGAGTGGGTGGGTGGGCGGTTTGGTGGGTGGATGGGTGGGTGAGTGGGTGGGTGAGTGCAAACGACAGCAAAGAGACTCACATTTGGACGGAACTGACCATCGCTGCTGAGTAGACGGGCGGGACCCTATGGAGGAGACTCCTGAGCCAGGCTAATCAGATGGCAGGGTCTCGCTAATGACTTGCTTAATGTAAACTAAATGTCACCACTATTTCCAAGAGATGTAGGGCCGACGACATAAGCACCTAATTAAGGTGAAAGTCTGATGAGAAATACCATTCTCTCAAAGCAGGTTGTGACCTTACACTGGGAGCTGCCAAAACAGCATTAATTAAAATACTGCTCGAGGATTAATAATATACTGTTTGATACATGCAGTGACAAAAAAAGGTACAATTACCGAAATGCTTTCCTCGTTTGGGAGCGGTTTGCGCCGTGGTCGGAAACGACGCGCCAAGAACCTGGTGAACCACGTTCGATTTTACGGGCCCATCTGTGGTGAGTGACATGTTATGAACCGGTCCTGGAACAACCCCAGCATTCTTTACCAACCCGTGCTGACCAGCTTGGTGAAGTATGGTCGAACAACCGCTTACCCCCCCCCCCCCCCCCCACAACTGACGCGGCATTTGGATGTCTTCATCCAGAATTGGACTTTTAAAAAGATACGTAAATAGTAATTGTTATTAATGATTTATTCGTAAAAGTTCGTCATTATTGCTAGCTGTGGGGAGAAGGGGAAAGCTCCTGGATCAAGATGGTACAACTGTGGATGTCATCACATAAGTGGGACCGAATGTTGGTTGCAGACCCTGCGGAAATTGTTCTCAAAGCATTTGCACAGAAATGAAAGGGGGGGACTTTGATCATCGAATGATGCCTTGATCATTCTTCTGTTCAAAATAGGGAGATCAAAACAGACGTGTGTGCCTCTTATTGGACGTTCTTAATGAAGACCACCTGGAGCTTAATGACGCAACAGATCAGAGATGCGAACCAACCGGGCAGCTATCTGGGTTCAGGAAAGGTGTCTCTACCAGCCAGATTGCAGAGGAGACAAACTCACGTCAAATCCCATTGTGCCAAGCCTTTGTGGACGATGAAAATACATTTAAGTCGGTGGAAATTGACGCACTTATCCCGACTATCAATCACTACAGCTTATTTAGAAATAATTAAAGCCATGTACAAAAATAGAGCAGCTGTCAACATATTCATTACGGACAATTACATTCTAGTTTTATTTTTGGATGTTCTTTTTTGTTTGTGTTGTCACTGAGTTTTGGTAGGTGCAGTTTGTCAGATGCGAAATCGAGTGGGTACACAACGATGTATGCTGAACTTCTTTCGCACCGCGCACAGCCAACCGCGATTATCCGAGGTGAAAGGAAGGACAACAAACTAATCACAAAAATATGTTCTAAAGAAATGAGTTTTCAATCTTGATTAAAAAGTTGCATAGCTCCTAATATCGGTAGGAAGAGCGTTCCAGACGGCCGCAGAAGCGCATCTGAAAGCGCGCGATGCAGTGACCGTCTTTGTTTAATGGTTCGCTAAAAGCCGCTGCGAGGATGAGCGGAGTTCGCGTGGAGGTTCATGCTCCTTGACGAGGTCAACAAGGTATTGTGGTTCACTTTTGGCAAACACTTTGTGTGTAATGAGTGTGTCCTTATAAAGATTGCGTTGAGAACATTTGAAGTCCTGTGGGGTCTGCGCATCGCGGTTTGGTTCTTGCTCGACAAGACAAACGGCCCCAGTGGAAAACTACCCCAACCACGAGGCCCCCACGCTGGCTCGGCTTGGATGTGCCAATGGAAAAAGTCTGTATGCGTGTTATTACATGGCATCCACTTCCTGAGCCACTCAGCAGCCCACCTTTGGCAATTTGAACCTATGCAATTTTAACTAACAGGATTTATATTTCGTCATTTGCTTACCTGTCCCATACTTTGCACTCGGATTGTGTTTTTGGCATTGTTTGCCGTTGTAACTTTCATGACCCGCCCCGTTTTAGACATCCGCGAAAAAGAGATTCGTTGCTCTTCGAATTTCTCCAGGATAACTAAAGATTCCGATTCCGAGTTGGCAGACACGGTCTTTACTTACAACTTTGTTTGATCGGAACGCCTCGGGAGGAGTTGTGTGCTCGTGTTGTTGTCTTCGAAAAGAAACCAACATTCCCGTGACCCGGGTTAACGATGGCTCGTCGAGAGAGTCCTCCTTTGCTGCCTTCTTCGCTTTCTCTCTTGCTCTTTTCGGGGCCTCGGTGGGAGCATCTGGGAGCTTTGTCGCCTTCGACAAACAATCCCGGGAGACGTTCGGTCGCCGTGACCGCACCGCGGCACCGCAGGCTCGCACACCGAAAGTGGCATTCCAAATCGTCGTCATGGTCATCATATTCCTTGTTCCGGCGCGTGAGTCGAAACAACGGTACAATTTTTCGTCGTTGTTGTTATTACCTCCTCCCCCCCCTTGCCCACCCCTACCGCCTCTGTTCACCGAGCGGTGTAAATTGCGGTCAGTCGAAGGTTGAGTCGCGTGTGGTGGTGTCGGTGGTGGTGGTGGTGTAGAGATTGTGGGTACTACAGTGAGTGAAAAAAGTATTTGATCCCCTGCTGTTTTTGTACGTTTGCCCACTGACAAAGAAATTATCAGTCTATAATTTTAATGGTAGGTTTATTTGAACAGTGAGAGACAGAATAACAACAACAAAAATCCAGAAAAACGCATGTCAAAAATGTTATAAATTTTAATGAGGGAAATAAGTATTTGACCCCTCTGCAAAACATGACTTAGTACTTGGTGGCAAAACATTTTTGGCAATCACAGAGGTCAGACGTTTCTTGTAGTTGGCCACCAGGTTTGCACACATCTCAGGAGGGATTTTGTCCCACTCCTCTTTGCAGATCTTCTCCAAGTCAATAAGGTTTCGAGGCTGACGTTTGGCAACTCGAACCTTCAGCTCCTTCCACAGATTTTCTATGGCATTAAGGTCTGGAGACTGGCTAGGCCACTCCATGACCTTAATGTGCTTCTTCTTGAGCCACTCCTTTGTTGCCTTGGCCGTGTGTTTTGGGTCATTGTCATGCTGTAATACCCATCCACGACCCATTTTCAATGCCCTGGCTGAGGGAAGGAGGTTCTTACCCAAGATTTGACGGTACATGGCCCCGTCCATCGTCCCTTTGATGCGGTGAAGTTGTCCTGTCCCCTTAGCAGAAAAACACCCCCAAAGCATAATGTTTCCACCTCCATGTTTGACGGTGGGGATGGTGTTCTTGAAGTCATAGGCAGCATCCCTCCTCCTCCCACACGGCGAGTTGAGTTGATGCCAAAGAGCTCCATTTTGGTCTCATCTGACCACAACACTTTCACCCAGTTGTCCTATGAATCATTCAGATGTTCATTGGCAAACTTCAGACGGGCATGTATATGTGCTTTCTTGAGCAGGGGGACCTTGCGGGCCCTGCAGGATTTCAGTCCTTCACTGCGTAGTGTATTACCAATTGTTTTCTTGGTGACTATGGTCCCAGCTGCCTTGAGATAATTGACAAGATCCTCCCGTGTAGATCTGGGCTGATTCCTCACCGTTCTCATGATCATTGCAACTCCACGAGGTGAGATCTTGCATGGAGCCCCAGGCCGAGGGAGATTGACAGTTCTTTTGTGTTTCTTCCATTTGCGAATAATCGCACCAATTGTTGTCACCTTCTCACCAAGCTGCTTGGCAATGGTCTTGTAGCCCATTCCAGCCTTGTGTCGGTCTACAATCTTGTCGCTGACATCCTTGGAGAGCTCTTTGGTCTTGGCCATGGTTGGAGAATTTGGAATCTGATTGATTGATTGATTGCTTCTGTGGACAGGTGTCTTTTATACAGGTTAACAAGCTGAGATTAGGAGCACTCCCTTTAAGAGTGTGCTCCTAATCTCAGCTCGTTACCTGTATAAAAGACACCTGGGAGCCAGACATCTTTCTGATTGAGAGGGGGTCAAATACTTATTTCCCTCATTAAAATGCAAATCAACTTATAACATTTTTGACATGCGTTTTTCTGTATTTTGTTGTTGTTATTCTGTCTCTCACTGTTCAAATAAACCTAACATTAAAATTATAGACTGATCATTTCTTTGTCAGTGGGCAAACGTACAAAATCAGCAGGGGATCAAATACTTTTTTCGCTCACTGTACCCACCCCTCCCGCAGTCTATGACCAAGCGTTGCAAGAGTAGATTGGAGAGTCGTGGGGGGAGTTTTTTTGTGGGGGGGGGGGGGGGGGGCACACGTGGGAAACGCCCCTCCCCTCAAACTCGACACGTTTATTAATTTATTTTCAGTCGTTTACAATTGAGATTAAAAATAAATAAATTATATGCACCCGCGATTCGTAATGTGCGGGACAGAGCGAACCCCTGCCACCTGCCCCCTCCCCCCGGGGGGGGGGGGGTCGCGACCCCACGGCTGTGCGGGCAGTGGCGTGGCACCGCTCTATCGGGCTCTTGGCGGTGATTTTATTTTTTTATTTCTGTTAAAATTAAATGCGAACGGAAGAAATCGCCTTCTCGGTAACTTCGAAGCTGCGACACAACTCCCGACCTCTACGCTTGACAGAAGAAATGTTGCCAATTAAAGTTCCAAACTGTAGCAATATCCTAGCGATCGAGACATAGTTTTTTTCTTTCTCTCTCACAAGAACGGCGAATGGAATTAACAATTATCGAGCGGACATTTGGTGTTTTGGCACCAAAGTTGCAGAACGTCTCACCCATAAATATGAGTGCACCCGCAATTCATCAACGTGATGCATAAAATTATTATTCTTATTATCGGACAGCGCATGAGCAACTCCAATGAAGTGGAAAAACAATTATCCGATAAAATTTAATCTTTTCACTTTTGTGTAATTCTCATTTGTTATCAGGTGTGTTGTTTATTGTAGCGTTATTTTACATATATGTTTGTGTTTAGCGTGTAGTCCATCCCCCGCACCTCAGATTAGCACGATTGGCTACATACGGTGCGAAAGAAGTTCACCATACATTCGTACTTATGTGGACGTTGTAATTGGTCTGCAGATTCTTCCTCACGGAGTTAGAATCTCAAACTCCCATTTGTACAGCATGGGTACTGACGCTATTATTAATGCTATTCATATTCTTGCGTTTCATGATGCCAGCAGCAGAAGCAATATGTTCAGGAGCTAGATGGCAGTGTCAAGGTCTGCTAGACACACTGAGAGGGCTTCAGGAGAGAGTTTGTGCTGTTTGTTCTATTCCTACCCCCATTGAATTTGTGCAGACTACAGTGGTTTAATATATGGTCCATGAGTTTGGGTTGCATAGCCACAATCACACTCATGTGGCTTGTCATTAATGTATCTCCATGATTGTCTACGGCTGCCTATGTATCTCCGTGAATTTCTATGTGTGTCTATGTGTCCCCGTGGGCTTAATATAATGGTCCACAGTTTTGGTTGCATGGCCACAATCGTCCCACTGTGGCTCGTGTCTTTAACGTTCCACAAATGAAGGAGATGCGTGCATCTGCCCGTTGATGATGTTCTGAAGCGGTTGACGGTTCCACCACCAATGTCTTGGAGCAAGAAGGTCAAAGCCAGGAGGACGTGTGACGACATCTGCGTCTTGAACACGGTCTTTATTATGTGGTTATTCTGCAGGTCCGCGTCATTCCACTCTGTTCTTCGCCAGCCGGGTTCTTCCTGAGACGGCAGCCCCTTCAACTCGGTCACCCACACACCTGTTTCGTGTTTCCGTGTCACCTGAAAACACAACGCGTGCCATCGTCCGGGCGAAATGGACGCCGCTAATTCGAATTCGGATGTGATCATGCAGTATTACGTGCACACGATGATGATGACGATGAAGGTGATGATGATCTATATCGGTTCTCTACAGCTCCTTATCGTGGAGGTCATTCTGTCAGCAGTGGCACTAATGAGGAATTGCAGTGCTGCACCTTTATCTCTTCGTTTTTTTTGTTTACCTAAATGCAAAATTCACGAATCGCATATCTGAATGGTACTACTACTGATGAGTCTATACCAGCAAGTAATGAACTCACATAATTCATTTATATATTAAGGCAGTACATATTGAGCCCAGAGGAAGTACAGTTAATTTTTTTTTTACAATTTCCTTGTTGCTTATTAAACAATGTGCTCCCAGAATGTGGCATTTGAGCATTCATGTATAACTTTACCGCTGTCAATGTGTTACGCATTTGTCTCAATAATTAAAGCGCAGCTATGCATTTTCTACAATATTAACTTCCTTGGAGGCTGTCTCCCTGGGTTTTCTGTCTCAGCGGTTAAGTTACTTTTTAGCTGCTTGTCACTCTGTCTGTAACACAATCAAACCCGGGTTGAAGTCTCTCTCTCTCTCTTTCTACTTTTGCGTCGTTTCGCAAACGCGTCGTCACTCTATCATCAACACCGCTGCTACCCGACTTGCATCGCCTCAACCCCACACTCACATCGCTGACGGCTTCGTCCATTCCTTTCTCGTTATCCGTCGCCTCTCAGCCTCCACCTCCACCGTACCCTGTCGTTCGCTTCGATTCACGTCGCTTCCATATTCGTCTTAACGCGCCTTGCAGGAACGCACCACCGATGTAAACCGGCGTTTTGCTGCACATTCAAAATGTGTTTTTTTAGTCCATCAGCCAATCAATGCATTATAACGCATAGTCAACAGAGGACCTTTGCGCCAATCACGTGGCCTCTTGCGACAGCGTTCACAAAAACCGACCTCCCTGCGATGCCAGCGTCACGAGTCATTTGTCAGATCCATGCACCGAACCTGAGGTCCCGAGTTCGATTCCCAGTCACGACCAACACCGGCGACGATTGTCTGAGTCGGTCCAGAGCCTCGCCTTGTTCGACTCGGCCTCAAATGAGTACCCGGTGCGGTGTGTATACATCGCCACTGGGGAGACAAAGGCGGTCGACCGTGGCTCTGGTCAGCCACTCATTTGTGTGTCGTGCCGGCCTTCGTATGTGCTCGCAAACAGCACTTTTCCCAAAATATGTTTAGCTATACAGGGGATATAACATCAAAAAAACTCAGTTAGGATATACATTGGATCATTGTCTTTGTAATCGCTAACAGTCCTTGACCCAACAGAATAGTTTGACTCTATGGGGATCTTTATGTCTACGTGTGAAGTTACCTCTCATTAATTTGGCAGCCACTAATCTGAGTTTCACTAATCCGCAGGATCGCTATCTCTGGGTGAAACCGAAAGATGCGAATGCCTGAGAAGAGTGAGAATGCTGTAATATCCCTGCTCTGTGGGTCGCAGCCGATGCGTGGCTCTGGCTCACACTCACAGCGTAGCCTCCTCCAAACTATCGCTGCCAGCACGTGCTCAAAACACAGCCGGTAAAGCTGCGGAGGAGGGGCGGGGGGGGGCATTGCCACTGTGAAACTGGCCACGCCAACAATGTAATGCTGTTCTCCTATAATGTGGTGGTGGTGGTAGTTGTTGGGTTCCTGAAGAACACCGCGTGATGGTAAAATCGCGTTATAATAAACAGAGCAAAGTCCGCGATGACATGCGAGATGTGTAACGCAGGGCTGAACAAAAACAAAGGCGCGCGTGGGTAGCGTCGAGAAGCATCCAGCAGCATCCCAGTGCCTTGTGCGATGACGCTACGCCGAGACAGCCGCACGACGGATTACTCCTACGCGCGCAATGCAGTTCCGTTCACTCGATCGCGTTATATACAATCCGCGTTATAAAAAAATGTGTTCCCAAATACATTAATTGCGTTATATCCAAATCGCCTGATAGAAGGAAAGACGGTATCATATTTGGCAGCGCTAACGACAGGGACCTTTAAACACACGGCGGCAGGCGTGAGCACAGGTGGCCGAGGCAGTAGGCGGTGCGAAAGAAGTTCAACGTGGATAGGAAGCTGGCACGATTTTGGACACATACATAGGATGGAAAACATGGATATTAAGAGTGTGTGTCGTTCGGAAAAAAAGAAAGTGAAAGGAGACCGGAAAGAGAGGAAGACCCAACGGAGAATGGCTTCACGATGACAGCGACGACGACGATGACGCAAGAGATTGGTGCCAGAAAGACAGAGGGGAAAGTGGAAACAAATGACGAAAGTTAAGGTGGACAACCTACGGGGCTTATCTGCCCACGGATCATGGTGATGATGATGACAAATACATGTGAAGAGGAGTCGTAGAATGGCTAAAGCACTTCTTTATTGCACCAATGCACAGCAGTAGTATCTACTCGTTCCAAGACCAACCCCGAACACACGTCCCACAGCCCCTTTTAACCCCTCCATCTCCGCCCTCGCTCCCAATACACATCCACGGTGGGTACGCCTGGCCCTTTGACCCCTGACCCCCGTCCCGCGCATTCCTGCACGTGTGATTGGTGCGTGTTGTCCTGAGAGCTGAGACGTCGTGTCTGCATGGGGCGTGTGCATGAGGGTGGCTCGCAGATCCCTTACACGTACATTTATAACACATATCGTGCAGTATAAGTCCTCTTATCCGTGATGGAACCACAGGTGTGATGACGTAGTTGGGGGTGGATGGGGCGACTTTCAAGGATGGTGTCTGAAAGACGAACAAATAAGTGAACGACCGGGAACGGTGCGCGAGTGGTTGCTCTCTCAGCCTGGCAAGTGAGAGGGCCCATAAAAGGTTTCCCGAAGCCGCCAGATTCGGCGAGAGAGATGGATAAAGGGAGCGAGAAAGAGCGTGCCATCATTATTATCCACTAGCGGGAAGTACCCAGCGTTGTCCGGGGGAAAAATGTTTCAAAACTTCTCGTAGAAACATTACATATACATACACAAATGCTAAGCTATTGTGAAAGCCCGGCGTACCATTTGTCCATTTGTCCGTCAACAGAATTATAAGAGGCGTGCAGGAATTCAAAAAGTTATAGAAAGTGTGTAGGTATATATGCCCTGCATAGGCATATATACCTACACACCCTACATACAATAGAGTGAGTAGTATCTAGTGACTCTATAGTAGTATCTGACTCTACAGTAGTATCTATTTACTCTATAGTAGTATCTACTGACTCTATAGTAGTATCTATTTACTCTATAGTAGTGTAGTGTTCGATTTCACTAGGACAACTTCTGTCTTCCTTCGAACACCGCTTTATTTACAACTCTCCGCATGTCCTCCACATTCCACAGTATCCTGGTCGCCACGGCTCGCTCGCCGTGCTTCACTTGACTCGCTCCCCACCTTTGTCTCTCCACTCCCCACGATTACTTCGCTTACTCCGCCGCTAACTTCTTCGTCTCTGTTCACCGCTATCACCGTCACTATGCTCTCTCCACTGCTAACTGCTTCGTCTCTGTTCACCGCTACCACCGTCACTATGCTCACTCCACTGCTAACTGCTTCATCTTTGTTCACCGCTATCACCGTCACTATGCTCTCTCCACTGCTAACTGCTTCATCTCCGTTCACCGCTATCACCGTCACTATGCTCACTCCACTGCTAACTGCTTCATCTCTGTTCACTGCTATCACCGTCACTATGTTCACTCCACTGCTAACTGCTTCATCTTTGTTCACCGCTATCACTGTCACTATGCTCTCTCCACTGCTAACTGCTTCATCTCCGTTCACCGCTATCACCGTCACTACGCTCTCTCCACTGCTGGCTAGTCTCCGCTGTTGACTCCGAGCTACAATTTTCCCCGCTGTTCTCTCAAAGCTCCCCAAACTCCAACTCCCGCTCCAATTGCCGACCCCCCAATTTATCCACGCTCTCATCACACCCCAATTAATTAACCCGCGTCCCAACGGCACTCCGCACGCATGATCCGTACACCTGTTTCTCGCCAGACTTCAGGACGCCTCTCCAGCCCCGGCAACAGCACCAACCAATTACAGCCGTCCTTGGCTCTCCCAACCTAATTGCCCTCACATAACCTCTACTGTATTTGTTATCATGTAATCACGCTGTTTCCACAACGCACCTTCGTACTCCACTACATCACCGCCCCCCCCCCGCCCGTGATAAAAAAAAATCTAGCCGTCCCGGCTACGACGACACTTCGACCTCTGGGTAGTGGAGTACCTTGGACATAACAATGAACACAACATAACAACTTTGTACAAGAACCGCAACACGCAGAGTCAATGGAAGATCCGTCCTTGGGAGCGAGTTCCAGCTGCCGGCCCATTTCCCCTATACGGGACACCGTGGGGCAAGGGCGGGCCACGCTCCTCCGTTAAGTGAGGGCTGCATCTGGTCCTCGACGCACACCCGTCCCTGTCCCAGCGACCATCTGCCGGCGGGACCGTCCCTCGTCCCTGCGCGAGCCGGACAGTATCTCGAGGTTGCGGCCGGTCAACCGGCGTCCGGCCAGCAAACCTGCCAGAACCCCCTCGTCGAGTCAATAGAGATGGTCCTGCAGGCACACGGGAGGCAGATTTCTGAGGCGCGTACACATGCGACCTCCTCACAGGCTCGTCGGACACATCCAATGCAGGCCGCTCTGGGATGGGAGATGACGCGTCATACGGCAATACAAACTTCTTAAGGCGCGACGGGTGAACATACCATATTCGACGACCGAATCGAATCCGTACACTTTGGTCCCGGAGAACCTCAACGACCTCAACGGGCTCCTGCCAGGGCCGATGGAACTTTGGAGACGTTCCCACCGGTACCATGGGGCAATGCAACCACGCTTTGTCCCCAACACACCACGGCTCTCGAGGCCGCTGCGTACCATGCGACCGTTCGTTGGCGGCTTGTCGTCGCGCCGTGTTACCCAACGAGGCCTCCCGAGCCTCTCTCAGACGGTGCAATGCCACCTGCATAGGAGCAGGCACCGTCGATGACTTCTCCTGTTTTTGTACACCCAATTTGACCAAGGCCGGCGCTCCTGGCTCGCGCCCATACATCAAATAAAACGGCGAGTACCCCGTCGAGGCATGCGGGGCCAGTCTATAAGCGGCCAGCGTCGCCGCAACATGCAGGTCCCAATCGTCCTGTGAAGCATTAACCTGGTGGCAAAGCATAGACGTCAGCGTCCTATGCAGGCGCTCGACCGTCCCGTCGGTTTGCGGGTGGTACGGGGACGTTCGAATCTTTTTGGTCCCTAATGAATCACACACCTCCTTAAGCAATCGTGACGAAAAATTTCTGCCCTGATCAGTGAGCAAGTGCTCCGGGGCGCCCCTATCGAAAACATATCCCTGCAAGAAAGCCTCTGCGATCGACGCCGCAGATTGGTCCACCAGTGGCCATGCCATAGGCCAGCGAGTAAGGTACTCCACCCCGACGAGCAGATACTTATGCCCCCGGGGGTTGACGGGAAACGGACCCAATATATCTAGGGCGACAATTTCGTTGACACGCGAAACCCATATCGATTGCAACGGTACACGATAGGGTCGCACCGGCGCCTTCCGTCGTGCACATTCATGGCATGCTTTTACAACTCGCTGAACATCGTTATACATCCCCGGCCAGTAGAATTCTTTCCCCAAGGTCAGCGCGGTCTTTTTCTCCCCCAAATGCATCAATTTGTCATGAGTATCACGAATGAGTTTCCCACGCAACACAATCAGAACAACAATACAGAACTTTTGTGCTTCAACATCCCAGCGAACAAGGAGACCATCGACGAGTTTTAGAACGGGGGCGATCTTCCGATCCCCTTGAGCGAGAGGCACGAAGCCTCATCCTGGTCAGGGAGGAGTCATCCACCTGTAAGCGTTTCCACCGACCCAACGTCAACCCCAACAAACCCGATCCCACAGCGGGAATCGCTTCTGGCCCAATTTTGAATCCGCTGCAGCGACCATTGCCGGAACGTCCTGCAGCGGCGGACCGCAACGCAGCGAGCCCTCCTCACACCGACACGAGTCAGTCGGTCACAGCAATCTTGACAAGGCGTCAGCGTTGACATGACACGTCCCCTTCCTATGCTGGATCGTGAAAGAGTACTCCTGGAGGGTCTCGAGCCAATGGGCCATCTGTCCCGACGGCTGGTCAACTCGCAACGAGTACTGTAGTGCCGCGTGATCAGTGCGGATCAAAAAATCTCTGCCGTACAAATACGGTCTGTACAGTCGAACAAAGTGCACGATGGCCAGCAACTCCCTGCGCGTTACACAATACTTCTGTTCAGCCGGGGACAACACCTGGCTGCCATACGCCACAAATTTTTCAACACCGTCCACCATTTGCGACAAAACCGCGCCTATGTCCGTATCACTGGCATCTGTGTCAAGAATAATGGTTTTCGTAAAATCCGGGTATCCAAGCGGCAGTGAGCCCGCCATCGCGCCCCGCGTTGGCGGACGCACCACAGTAGCATCTACCAACTCTGGAGTAGTATCTCCAGACCTTACAGGAGTATATACCAACTCTACAGTCATATCTACCTACTCTATAGTCGTATCTACTGACTGAATAATAGTATATATCGGAAACAGTAAGACTTCTCCACAAATCTGGCTGTCGCCTGATGAAGCTAGTTGTAATTACTGGTGAAACATCGTACTCAGTTTGTAAATGTTGTGGCTTGGCTCTCCAACACACCGGTGTGCTGTACTAGTGACGAATTGGCCACGTTCTGTTTACGTGACAAACATTACTAGTTGTCTGTGTCCGGTGGTATTGGGGGGTTTAACGACACATTTATATATTTACGCGATCAAACCCTAAAATAACTCTACTATGGACTATTATTATTACACTCTTTTGTTGAACTTGCCGTGTTGTCAGCTCATTATTTGGACGCTTAAAATCTTCGAATCTACAAAGCCTAACGAGCTGATATTTTCTTCACAGACTCGTATGGACGGCCCCTAATGAGTGTATTCTGTTAAGATTCGAGTGAAAACCGGCACTTGGTTCGCTCGTATTTTTATTACGCACTTTTATAATTGGTTTAACACGTAGGCTTTCGTGACCAACATCATCCATAATATAGGGTTTCTTTGGGTTAGATCCCATAAATATATAAATGTGTCATTAAACCTGCCACCACCCGATACAGCCAACTAGTAAGTTTTGTCGCCACTCTATGTAAGCAACGAAACAGGTGGACTTCTCCACAAATGTGGCTGTCACCTGATGATGCTAGTTGTAATTAGTGTCGAAACGTCGTACTCAGATTTTAAATGTTGTGGCTTGGCTCTCCAACACACCGGTGTTGCTGTACTAGTGACGAATTAGCCACGTTCTGTTTACGTGATAACCCTTACTAGTTGGCTGCATCGGGTGGTGGGGGGTTTTAACGACACATTCATATATTTACGTGATTTGACACAAAACCTCTATTATGGAGTATATATCGACTCTATAATAGTATCTAGTAAGCATGCAACGTGTTGTTGTGAGGCCTAGTCCCGTGGAGAGCCCCCTGCCTTGCCTAGATTTCCCAGCCTGACGAGGTGTCACCTTGGCAGGCTCGGGCTGGGCTGCTATACCCCCCTCCCCCCCCACTGCCCACTCTGCAGTAGCAGTAACTACAAACTCTACAGTAGTAACTACAAACTCTACAGTAGTATCTACCAACTCTAAAGTCGTATATACTGACTCTATAATAGTAATAACTTCACAGAGTGTAGTAGCGAGGCCTAGTCCCTTGCAGAGGCCCCGGCCTCGCTTAGATTGCCCAGCCAGCCAAGGTGGCACCTTTGCAGGCTGGGGCTGGGCTGCCACCACCCCCCACCATCTTCCCCCCGCCCGCTCTACAGTAATAGTATCTAAGGCTAATAGTGGTAGTATCTACCGACCCTAAGTGCACACATTGCGGTGGGGGTGGATAAGAGGACATCACACTTTCAATAATTTGCCTCAGTGTTGTGTGTATTTTATTTGCATTTTTAACTTGTGTGCATTGCTAGGGGCAACCACCGGTCAGCGTTTCGCGCATGCGCAGATGCGTGCTCTAGCACCGCCCTGTGCTTATAAAGGAATACATTGTTAATTTAACTACTTTAAAGTTGCCGGATTTGAAATACGAATAGCGTTGGCTCACCCCCGGGGCTTATCCCGTGGTATCTGGGTACTTTTTTTTTAACGTAAACCCCACAGTTTGCGAGTTAAATCCACCGCAAGTTGCGTCCACACACAGACAGATGAACGGACAGACCGACAAAAAATGACGTTTATAGGTAAGATAAATAATAAAAGGGGGTTTATTTTTGGGTTAGATCGCGTGAAAATGAATGTCGTTAAACCCAATGAGTAAGGATTGTCACGTTAACAAAACGTGCCAGCTAGTTACTAATTCAGCATAGCGGTGTGTTGGAGGGTAAACCCACAGCAACTTGTACAATTTGAGTACCGAGACGTTTCTCCGCTCTGCTGCTCGCTCGTTCTCTGTTTTATTTTTAAAACGACGAAAAATACGAAAACACGATTCAACCGGTCCGCTGATGTCTCTACCACCCCCCAACCCCATGCAAATGTATTTGTGTGTTTGTTTTAGCGGTACGGAAATGGTACTTGTATTGTTCGACGTCCAGGCCCCTTGATAAGTATTTGTCTCCACCATCTGAGCCGCTTTGACGTCTGAAGTCGAAGCTCCCCACGCGCTGCTTGGCTTCGGAGGAAGGGAGGGGAGGGTGGGGGGAGGGGAGGCCCCACCCCGCCTCCCTCCTCCCCCCGTGCGCTCTGACTGCAACGTCGCGATACCCATCTGCGCGCTTGCGACAACAACAACAACAACGACGTAAAGAAGAAGATGCCTTTACAAATTTCCGGGGTTCTTTATTGAACTCTGGCGTGTGGCTTTCACCCCGCGAACCTCACCTTCATTTCGTTGGTTGGTCTTTTTTTACAATTTGTTGTTGTTGCTATCACCGTCAAATCACGGTGATGAAGTGCCTCATCACTCCCACGTGGTAGGTTAACAGCCCACAGAAGCGGATATCATAGAGCTACAATCTGAGATCCCTTTTGGCTATCTTTTTATTTGGGGGGGTTGCACACTTTCCCCCCAATAACGGTTAACCAGAAATGTTTGTTACACGGCAGTGAGGGTAATATTTTGAATTCTCACTGGTGGAATTCAGACAAATGAAGTACTGAAGGCACTTCATTCTTCAGCGTAGTCACTGGGGAACGATGCTTAGACCATCAGTTCACGACACTTGGGAACGCAGTGTTTATCACGGGCAGCTGAAACTCACAATCACACGATCTCAGCAAATCTATATTGAAAACGCATTTCTATAATACTGCTTTTTTATATTTAGTCTGTTGGGTTTCAACTGCATCGTAAATTAATTTCTCCTTTTAAATTTTAAATAATCGCAAAGCCAAATTTCAAATGGCGCTTGTGGTTGTTTTTTTTTCTTTCCTCGCATTCATTGATCACTTAACTTGAGCACCAAGTTTAATCACAGGATCTCGGCGACGTCAACTCTGCAATCTCGAGCCACCACGCCAGCCTCACAGGCTACATTATTTTGTACTTGTCCTTACGAGAGTGGGCTGTTGGCCACTGTGGGGGGGGGGGGCTTGCTAGTCTTTTTCAGCTGTCGATGTGTATCCCTCCTCTTTGTCAGCATTCATTGCAGACGACACATTTGGCGTGAACACGCTCAAGACAACACTCCCGCCACCGCCTGCCTCCCCCACCGACCTCACCCATCTCACTCCACTTGTCTGCACGCGCTCTCTTTACTCCAGAAACCAAGGCTTTCTATCAAAGCCCTCGGTCAAATTTCCTCTGAGCGAAAAGTCACTCATTATCTCCTCTGTTGTCCCCAATGGTCTGGAACTCCTTCCTCACAGTCATCTGTGCTATTCAACTGAAAAAAAAAACTACTTTTTTTTACCAAGTAAAGCTCACCGAGCCATATCGCTCCTTTTCAGAAGTGACGTGGCCACAAATTACATCTCAGCGAAGTGGCTTATCACGTGGAAATGTACAGCAGCCAATTACTCTTAACGCTTGTTGGATATAAATGTGGAGGGAAAAACCGGGCGGCCCGGGTGAAAACCCATGCGACCACGGGGAGAGAGGCATGCAAACTCTAAATATACAGCAGCAGGTGTCAGGGTTGGGATCGAACCCACGACACCCTGTATACCAGGCGAGGGAGTTAACATCTCGCCAAAGCGGTGCTGTACCCCCTCCCTGGCCCTGATAATGTCCAGACCTTCTTTTGTCCTTCTGTCTGTGAGTGATCAGCTTGCCTCTCTTATCAAAATAAACATTCCAGACATTTCTGTAACTTGTCCAGAGATGCGGTCACAGTTAGACACCGAATACGTCTAAATCGTACTGCGTTGTGAATCTGAGGCTCTTCCCTCCGGTCTGACAGTCGTTCATCACAACACATCGATTTGTGCAATGAATACTGTACCCGACTTCGTCTGGAGAAACAAGAGCGGTCAGGCAACAGCTGTAGTGGACGGGCAGTTGCCCAATCGGTGTTAAACCCTGGACAAATATGATTAGCGTGGCTATAGCTTTAAACGTAACAAAAAGACATTTTGAAGCATCATGATTTACCGCGATGGCCAGCACCACTGTGTGAAATGGCACGTGTTGTTTGTTGTTGCTGTTGTGAAACAAGCCTTGGCATCGTGATGCAGCGCAAGGAGGCCAGACAAAGCGCTCATTATTGCCGGCGCGCGATGCGCTAATAACTCAGCGACCCCATTTGACGAGAGTTTGCTCTCCCTTTGACATTCTTCCTTTCCTTCATCGCCCTCCCCCCCTCTCCACCCCGATTGGCGGGTTCCTCAACGCCTATCTCCTGGTGACCTTTTTCTCCCGAGACATCGCGTATCCCCACCTGTCAATTAAGGCATCACGTGACCCCACCAGCGGTCCTGCACGTGATCAGCGGCCGTTGGGCCACTCAGTGGACCGCGAGGCCATGGCGAGAGGGGGGGTTAAGAGATCATCCGCAGACCCATGGAAAAAAATATATAATGACCACAGCCCCAAGCATACTGGGAGATTATAAGTGCGGCGCTTATCACTTTCAAATGCTCGAGGGGTTTTTTTTGTGTAGTTGCAACGAAAATTGGGCCAGTCCACGACGCTGCCTTCCGCCGAGGTGGAATCATCCGGGGGGCTTGCCGCTGCGCGGTGGCGAGTGAAAGGGGTCGCCCCCTGCGCCGGACTTGACAGCCACACTGACCCGAGCGAAGGCAGGAAGGCAACTTAATGTACGCCGGCGTGTTAGGCTCTCCGTAATCAAGCGTGCGGATCCCGTGAGAGGGCTCGCGCTTTATTAAAGGGCTGCTCTGCTCTTAGCTGCCGCGGCACGCACCAACGGCTCCAGAAGCACCCCTCTTACCGAAGCTGTCCAATGATTTACTCTCCCGGAACGGGTCACCGACTCCTGCTTAAATGTTAAATCCCCACTCCTCCTCGCGTGCCAATCGCAGTGCAAAGAGCAGCCTCGTGCATTCGGACGGTAGACGTGGCGCGGTGCCCGTGGGGAAATTCATCACCCGCGATGGGAGGTTTTTGTCGAAACGCGCTTCGTGAAACGGGGCGACCATTTGTTTTGTTGTGTGATGATGCCACTGGCAGTGGTGCACAAGCACCAACAACAACAACTCAACACGTTCGTCGGTGACACTGTGGCCCTGAAATTAAAACATTAATAGGCGACGTTTTTTTTTTGTCCTGGCGAAGAGGTCACAGACGACCAGGGTTTGTATAAATTGCCTCGCTCTTCAGGTGATTCACTAGGGCGCGAATCAGCGAGCAGACAAAAAATTACGGCAAACTTATGGTGCCGGAGTGTGCCAGGGTTAACTATATATTTTCTAAAATAATGTCGTTGACATTTCTGGATGCAAGCGACAGATTTCGAGCAGGCTGCTTGGGAGAGAATTACGGTTCAAGGCATTGCATTTTTGACTATATTTTAGCCTGCATATGGATTGTTGTCAATCCTGCTCGGGCAGATGAGAGTAATACATCACTAAAGAGCCACACAGCTTCAGATTAAAGGATAACGATTTGACAGAAATGCACTTTTAGCAACGGGACTTTTTGGTCAATAGTGGTTGAATCCAGTTAAGCTCCGTATAATAGGGTATTACCACTGACATTGTGATCTATGCTCACTTCCATTACGCAATGAATGTGCCCACTGCGTCACAGCTGTATATATACGCAATAAATACGTTTGATTAAAAGGGGAACATTGCTGTTTTGGTTTAAAAGTCATCCGTGATGGAGACATTTTACAAAGGTGGAGTCTCGAACATCGTAAAAAGGCGTATTTTGCACGAATGGAGCTTCTTCACAAATCAGCTGGACACACACACACATACACACAGAGCGAGACAAAAAAGACACACAGTGGCCATAAAAAAAAAAGACAGCGGAATCTTTGATTGCGACTAAGTGCAGGGCAGGCTTCACGGCAAAAAAAAACAAGCCGCACATCTTACGCATGATCACCGGCGCGTTTACTTTTATTTCCTTCCCAACGCTCCATTCTCACCGGCGGTGTCATGGCGTTGCGCAAACGCGGTTTTTTTTTCCCCCCCTTCATCTCCGTGAGATTTAAGGCACGGCCGCCGCGCGTGACGGCACACGGTTTCTGCCTCTCCACTCTGGCAAGGGGCCTCGCGCGATGAGTTAGGAGGGAGGGAGGCGATGATGGTGACGTCGTTAAACTTTCAGCGCTTACCGACGCTAAGCGCCTCCGTAAATCGCGGCCTCACGTTGCCTCTGACCCACCGCGCACATCTCCAGAGTTTAATTTTAATATGGCCCGAGGAAGCTTTGAACTTTAAACTCTTTTTTTTTTCATAAGCGACCCTGGCCATCACAGATGATAGCCTCAACGAAGTGGGCTCATCATGACGTGGACATTTATAGCAGCCAAATTCCCTGACAAAAATGATGTTGATTCCAAGCCTGGTGGGAAAAACGGGAGGATCCGAAAAAAATCCATGCAACCACGGGGAGAGAGATAAATGCTAATTCCAAATATACAGCAGATATCAGCGTCGGGATCGAACCCACGACCTTCTGCATATCAGGCGAGGTAGTTAACATCTCGCTACCATGGCGATAGGTGGTTTGCTGCTTGGTAGTGGTGGTGGTGGTGTTGGTGTTGGTTTGGTGGTGGTGGTGGTAGTGGTGGTGGTTCTGGTGTTGGTTTGGTGGTGGTGGTTTGGTAATAGTGGTGTTGGTAATAGTGGTGTTGGTAAGTGGTGGTGTTGGTGATGCTTTTTGGTGGTATTGGTGGTGGTCTTGGTGGTAGTGTTGGTGGTGTTGGTGGTGGTTTGGTGATGGTTGTTTTTGTGGTGTTGGGCTTCTGTGTGGTTACTTGCGGCTTCTTCAAATCTCTTACCAATCACTCTGCTCTGCTTTGTGCAAGAGTATAGAGTGCTTCTCAGAAGAGAGACACCAACTGGAGATCTGTGAAAAAGAGCTTCATAGCTCATCGTATTCCCCCAGTCTAGGTAAAGATTCTGATGGGTGTAACGAAGACTTGACACACTTCTCTTGAGATGGCACTTTATTGAATACACGTTCACTTGACATCAGGCGGAGACCCCCACTGCTACAGCCCCGAGTCTCCCGCGCATCTCCCCCTTTTATAACGACCAAGGCCACGCCCCCCTTCTCGAACTTTTTCGCTGACTCTGGACGCGCGCACCACCGGCAGACTCCACCGTCCTCTTCCGTCGCCTGACCACGCCCCCTTCTCGAACATTCCCGTAGCCACCAGTCCCTTCGCACTCACAACTGACTCCCTGTCATTACCTCCCGTGGCCACCAGTCCCTTGGCACTCACAACTGACTCCCCTGTCATTACCTCCCGTGGCCACTAGTCCCTTGGCACTCACAGCTGATACCCCTGTCATTACCTCTCGTGGCCACTAGTCCCCTCACACCGCATGCAGGCTCTATTGTCATTACACGAGCACCGGCCACGCGTCTCAGTCTCCAGAGGGTTGCAAATTGAAATCCTCCTCGGCGGGTTAATTAATCCAATCGTTCGTCCAGGGTTGATACATTGAGTACTACTTTGTTGAATACTCTTCTCTCCCATTTTCTTTTGTTAGATCAACAACATGTACGTGAATACGTACGTTAACTTCTTTTGCATGGTACGGAGCCAACCACCCTAATTGGATGTGGTCTATAATGAACTCCCAAGTTTCTTACCCATTTACCGGTCGTGAAATTCACAGCAGTTGCTGGGGTCCACAAGTTGAGCACCCGCTAAGCGGAGACGTCAACAACAGCGGTTGTCATGTGGATGGACTCGCCCCCTACCAGAGCAATGTAGAATTTCGACCACCAGCTCAGAACCTATAAATATTTGATGAGCACCAATGCCCGGGTGCTCGTTTGAGAGGGAAATCAGTCTAACTCTGAGTCGCGCAATCACAGTTTGCACAAGTGGCTGATTGCACAATCCCATATCTGGTCATGAAACGTCATGCTGGGACCGTTGGGTCGATTATCTCTCCGAGTGTTTACCGGCGTGTGAGGAAGCTGCCGTGAAGAGAGAAAACCCCCACGCAACATTAGACAACCGTACGCAGGCTCTCTGCAGATTTGTCGGTTACCTACTTGCTGTACTGTTTTTTTCCTATAGGCACCTTGCCGTCATGAATAATAGCAATATGGCTATGCAGTCCACCAAGATGATCCTCAAGCGATTTGATCATGTGCAAGGTCATATGTCTATTTAAAAATCTCTAAAATATAAATTCAAAACGATTATTCTAAATACAACCATTATTATTATTATGACTGGTAATGACAACGCTAGTAATGAACCATCTCATCGTCAACCACGGGCAGCAGCTGACAACTGTAAAGACCTCTGCTGTCACCGGGAGAAGACCCTGTTCTTCATTTAAAGTGCGAGCTACAGAAGGGATTCGTGACATTCCGCTACAAACACCTGTGTCACGTTCTGTTATTTTTAGCTGGGATCTCAGGAGCGAGACACATCTTGGTGTAACGATATGCAATGGCGTAAACAGGACAAATAATCCACGCCGATTATCCACGCTTTATATCGGTGCGTGATGGAATATTTTTTTTTTTTACCGGGTCGATGCCAGATGTAACATTTCCCAGCCTTGTAATAATAATAATAATAAAAACAAACTGCAAGTCGTAAAAATATTCTCCAGTCGTAAAGAGGTGTCCGGTTCACGTGAATGTTAACACTTGGCCTGATATAGTCGTGCGGCATATGTATACTAAACTATATTTTTATTTAACCAGATAAGGCCCACTGAGCTACGTAGCTTTTTTTGAGAAGAGACCTGGCCATCACAAATGATTGCTCAACGAAGTGGCTTATCATCGTGGAAATTTATAGCAGCCAAATGCTCTAAACACGTGTTGTTGATTCTAAATGTGGAGGGAAAAACCGGAGGACCCGGAGAAAAATCCACGCGACCACGGGGGAGAGAGAGAGACACGCAAACTCTAAATATACAGCAGGAGTCAGGGTCGGGATCGAACCCACGACCGCCTGCACACCAGGTATGGTAGTTAACATCTCCTAGCCACCGTGATGATGATGAGAGAGACATGCAAACTCCAAATATACAGCAGGCGTCAGGGTTGAGATCAAACCCACGACCTCCTGCATACAGGGCGAGGGAGGTAACATCTCGCCACCGTGGCACCAGATGTAATTTCACAGCTTCATTTTGTTGGTCTGGATGTGCAATGGAATATGGAGATCTGATATACGATTGACTCAGCTGATTTGTGTAAACGGTGTAAAATTGTACGAAAATTTCACTCCGACGAAATTAAATATTCACCCTTCGGGGATTTAGTTATCAAAAGTCATTCCTTTTATTCCTGCAATGCATACAAATGGGACTGCTACACTGGATTGAAAATATTCCGACAAATTAATTACTTGGGAAAGAGACTTACGCATGAGCGTGTGTGTATCTAGACCGTATATCGATATTTGCATGAAAAGTACCTATTTGAATTACATTTTTTTATTGAAATTCTCTGTTGGTAATATTGTTTTTTTATAAGCTACAGCCTAGAGATAATGGAGAAGGCTCTACAATTGTTCGTTCACGCCACTGCTGGCAAAAGGGCTTCCACCAGATGGTATTTCTAGAGAACCTCTCTAGAGGGTATTTTGCCTACTCTTCCACGCTAACCATACGTCCTGGAGGTGGGAGTACCCACGCTTTACCCCATCACACGCGGCCTGCCAAATCGACAAATGTAGTGCACTGATTTATATTGCTGGGTGGACAGAGGTGGGAGGGGAGAGGTTTCAGAATCTTGCCCGTTGTGTTAACTGCCGCGCCCGGAGGTTGAACTGGCCACCTCTGCATTTCCGGGTGCATTGTCCTGACCTTCGCTCCAAGGCCAGGAATTGAACTCAGGTTTCCGGATTAAGAACTGCTTCACCCCCTGTTATGCTAATCAATATAGTTGTATGTAATGATGTATTATGTAATAAATATAAGTGGGTTTGATGTAAATATTGATATTAACCCCCCCCCCTTCCTCATGCCCACGTGGGTGTACTCCGGGTGCTCCTGCTTCCTCCCACATGTATAACACACTCACTCATGGAGTCTGTGGTGCTACAATGTACAATGTAGGACCACAGAGCTCGGGCAATGGTCGCCCTCCAGTTCTTCTGGCTGACTTCCCGCACCTCTCCGGATCATTCCCACCGTCTGAGAGTAAACGAAAAGAGACCGAGGGAGCGTTGACAAAGTGACTGAGTGAGGTGCATGTGTGTGTGTGCGTGTGTGTGTGTGCGTGTGTGTGTGTGCATGTGTGTGTGCTAGTTTGCAGGGCGCGGTAGTGTAACGGTTAGCGCGCTGCACTACGAAACCGGCCACCCGAGTTCGATTCCCGATCACGGCCAACACCAGAGACGATTATCTGAACCGGTCCTCAGCTTCCCCCAGGTTGACTCAGCTTCAAATGAGTACCTGATGCGGTGTGTATTAAACATCGCCACTGGAGAGACAAAGGCAGCCGGGCGTGGTGCTGGCCACCCATCCCCTTGTGTGCAGTGCCGGTCTTCATAGGTGCTCGCGAACAGCACTTGCTCCTACAGTCTGTTAAGGCTATACAGGGGATCTTTGTCTTGTATTGCGTGGTTACCCGCCAGTGGTACATTATGTGGAAGTCATATTCGGCCCCTCAGTGAAAGATTCTGAGCCCTGTCTTTATGGAAACACAGTGCGTGCTGCGGTGTAGTCAGGAGTAATTATCACAGTCTGGGGTCTCTTATGTCTCCCTTCCTTCTCTGTTATCCTCTCACGGTTCTGTGGAGAGTGTGAAGGGAGAACATTGATACATGCGAGGCTTAATTTCTCACTTAATATTTTCCAGGTCGTCGGAAAGAATGAAGCAGACACGTGGCTAGTAGCCGCAAGGGTTGGGACATATCGTGGTGTATTATTTCATTATTATCATCATTAGACACCGAACACAACTACTCGTCTTTTAATGCCTCTGGGAAGACTTCCAGATTTCCTCGGATGAGCAGCTGCCTCGTTAAAAAAAGAAAAGAGCATGATCCTGGGAAATCCATCAGAGGTGGCAACGCTGGCTTGCTGTAGCTGTGCCTCTACGCTCCGTTACTCACTCCGCGCTGCGATAATCCGCCTGGGAAAAATGAAAATAACAGCAATAACCGGCGGTTACTTTTTTTGTTTTGTTTAATACTCCCGTTAAAGTGAAAGGGGTCACACTCGGACCACGGACATTTCACTCGCGACGTGTTTGGGTCACGCGTCCGAATTGCCCGGTCACCTTTTTCGGGCGACTGTGCTCAGAGCCGTCCCCTCGGCGGGTCGACTGCCCTGGGCCCCGCAAAAAAAAACATTTTGGGGGGGGGAGGGGCGGTGTCAGTTTGAAGGCATCGATGGAGAGCGGGTGGGGAGGGGGGGGGGCACGCGGTGGGGTTGGCCTCGGGCCCAGCACCACCACTCCGCTATGGACGGCCCTGACTGCTGAGAGGGATGTGGATTTCAGCCCTCCGAAGACGCGAAACTTATCGTATCGGCCGATGAAAGAAAAGCTTTTAAATGTGGGTGCTGGGGCATGGGGAGGAATGGGTAGGGGAGAACCTGCAAATTCTGTTTTCTCAATTCAGCCGCTAATTATCTCCAGCAAGCGCGCAGCGGTGCGGGCACACACACACACACCGCGCTGAATAATTCACGCGGCTCTTTGGTTTATTGTTTTTTGTTGAGGTTATATAAATTAATAATCGCCTAAATAAAATGCACAAAGCGTCGCGCGCTTCCTCTTTTATTTATTTCTTGCACCCCTCCCCCCCCGCTCCCCCCCCCATCGTCGCCATCGCCGCCGCGTTGAGCTTCTGCGCTGAGCGAGCGGCTAAGTGTCGCGCGTCTCCGTTAGATTTGACTCGCGGGTATCTTGAAATATTCCCCAATTGCGCTAGTTGCAAGCGGCGGTGGCAGAATGCAACGAAAAAAAAAATCCTTGCGGAGCTTTAATAAGAGGCGGACATATCCCCTACAATTGTTCATGATTCTTTTTGCAGCGCTGTTTATTGCCCAGGGTTACATCGTTATTTATATATATATTATATCTGGGGGTTGGGATAGAGGAGGGGGTGGACGGAAATTTAAAAAAAAAACTCACTCACAGGTGTTAACAAAGATTTCCCATGAATATTTGAATTAATGAATTCAAATTAGCGCTGCCAGCTACGCACGAACGCCTCTGGGACCGCGATTCTGCGCGGGCAACGCGCCCTGGCAGGAGCCGTAAAGGGAGGCTGCTGCTGGCGATGGGCTTAATCGCTCGCTTGTAACAGGACCTGTGGGGGCACCCTTTCGTGTTTTCCTTTTCGGGTCCAAACACCTGTTAGCCCACTTGTTCGGGACGCCGCCGCCCGGCCCGTGTTGGCAACGGTTTTGGGCACCTGTCTTGCGATCCCGCAGCTCACTCAGCCGATTGATTGATTGATTGATCGGCAGGTCGCCACGCGTGGTGAGGTGGAGTGCGGGACTCCCCCGCCTCTCTTCCGACGTGTCCTTCCAGCATGGAAGAGAAGGGGCAAATGGCGGCAGTGGCTTGAGCAGGCATTTGCAGGGCTTCACCTTTATCTTCACCCCCATCTCATCAGCACAGCCTCACGATATCCTGATCAGGGCTGGATTCACTTTGATGGGGGGGGGGGGGGGCAAAGGACTGTTTATATATTTATTTATTTGGGGGGGACATCTTTATATGTTCAGCTCCATCCCTTGACTGTTTCACAACCACCCGTGCCCAACGATGCCATCGCTCCGTTGTTATTGACCTACGTTTTCCCGATTTAGTTTTTTGTTAGATTGGATGCACGCATCATAGTGCTAACAATCAACAACAAAAAATCAACTGAAGTATTTTCATTTTTGGCACATCACCGGTAGTAACGCACATGGTTACGCGATGGCTTTAACTGTCAAATTAACGATAGGTGTTACCATCGCGGCAACCATTATATGTTAACACTGATCTATTGGCCGATAACACCTTAACATATCGAGAACCTTAATATATAACACCTTAATATATAGAGGACCTCAATATGACACGGGAGAGCTTGGGAAAGGCGGGATTTGGTGCCGGCTCACCGCCAGGTTGCTGACTTCGCCGTTAGCCAGAATCAGAATCTGTATCGAGATTGCAGGAGGAATCCGATGAGTTACAAAGCTATTTTTTCACAGATGTCCAGTCCGGGGGCACGTGGTGAGAGAGAGATTCTGGTTCCTTGAGCCTCTTTGGTGGTTCTCAGAGAGTGCGAGCGATTACTCTGCAGCGCCGCTACAAGTTAAAATTATTATAGAGCGGTGTTTTTTTTTTGCGGGCCACCTGAATATTTAAAGCCCCAGACTGCTGCCCCTTAGAGCCCTCTCTCCTAATCCGAGGCCTGATCCTTATGTTACATTCATTTACGGTTCTCCCCATAGACTTGTATGGAGAGAAAAAAAAACATATATAAGTGACTAATGAAACATACTGGAATAAAATGTGTACCCAATTGTCATAGGGATTGTTTTTCTTCACGAATCATCATCGGTGATGATTAATTCAATGCCAGATGATGAAGGTCAGTGATTGGAAAGTCATAAATGTTAGCCATTAGGGAGAAAGATATAATCATTATAACCATACTTCACATGTTAACAGTCGTTTGTTAACCCTCTGCAGGACGAAGGAACGGCCTTCCCACTCCATGGAGTTATTGTGGTTATTTTACAATACTTCACCATGCCAGTCAGCTCAGTTACCATGCGCCACTGATGTTGGCCATGACCGGGAATTCAATAGAAAGCCATGGCCATCAATCCGAATCACCAGGTTCATAGAGCAGCGCGTTAATCACTGCACCACCGCTCCATCTCAAGGATTATACTAATATGTAAAAACATAAAATCCGAGTTAAACTGTACAATGTAATCGTATTGTGCAAATGTGTTTGCTATAAAAAAAGGACCATTGCCCGAAATGCCACCTATTTTTTTTTTCACTTTCAAAGCTACAGTGTTAGTTACTAAATGTGTTTGAGTTTTTCGTGAAATTGTTTGACAGTGAAATTGTTTGGACACACACGGTAAATTTGCATTGTATGCCATGGACATAAAACGCAATCTCTAACCGTAGCTGAACATTCAAACAGACAATTTTCATTCTTTATAAATTATCGTCTGCATGCTTCGTTATGGTTTATATCTGTGCAGACAGCTGTTAAATAATAAACATGCATTTGAGTCAGTTTATAAATTTTAAGTGGCCGGAACATTTAATCACATTCCTAGAATTAAATTGAATTTAACTTATATCTCCAAAGAAATATGAAACCCCCGGCATTGGGCAATGGATGTACATACCATGTAATTGAATAAAATATAAAACAATTATTTTCAGGCTTTTTTTGTAGTAATAATAATACAAGTTTTGGAGAATTTGTTTTACTTTCCTCATTCCGCGGCTTATGCGAATAGCCTGGAAACACCGCCACAAAGTAACGTGGCAATACCGCCACAAAGTAACGTGGCAATACCCCCACATAGTAACGTGGCAATACCACCACAAAGTAACGTGGCAATACCGCCACAAAGTAACGTGGCAATACCGCCACGTAGTAACGTGGCAATACCGCCATGTAGTAACGTGGCAGTTCCGGCACGTAGTAACGTGGCAATACCACCACGTAGTAACGTGGCAATGCCGCCATGTAGTAACGTGGCAATACCGCCACGTAGTAACGTGGCAATACCACCACAAAGTAACGTGGCAATACCGCCACGTAGTAACGTGGCAATACCGCCACATAGTAACGTGGCAATGCCACCACGTAGTAACGTGGCAATACCGCCACATAGTAACGTGGCAATACCGCCACGTAGTAACGTGGCAATACCACCACAAAGTAACGTGGCAATACCGCCACGTAGTAACGTGGCAATACCGCCACATAGTAACGTGGCAATACCGCCACATAGTAACGTGGCAATACCACCACAAAGTAACGTGGCAATACCGCCACGTAGTAACCTGGCAATACCGCCACGTAGTAACGTGGCAATACCGCCACGTAGTAACGTGGCAATACCGCCACATAGTAACGTGGCAATGCCACCACGTAGTAACGTGGCAATACCGCCACATAGTAACGTGGCAATACCGCCACGTAGTAACGTGGCAATACCACCACAAAGTAACGTGGCAATACCGCCACGTAGTAACGTGGCAATACCGCCACATAGTAACGTGGCAATACCGCCACATAGTAACGTGGCAATACCACCACAAAGTAACGTGGCAATACCGCCACATAGTAACGTGGCAATACCGCCACGTAGTAACGTGGCAATACCACCACAAAGTAACGTGGCAATACCGCCACGTAGTAACGTGGCAATACCGCCACATAGTAACGTGGCAATACCGCCACATAGTAACGTGGCAATACCACCACAAAGTAACGTGGCAATACCGCCACGTAGTAACCTGGCAATACCGCCACGTAGTAACCTGGCAATACCACCACGTAGTAACGTGGCAATGCCGCCATGTAGTAACGTGGCAATACCGCCACATAGTAACGTGGCAATACCGCCACATAGTAATGTGGCAATACCACCACGTAGTAACGTGGCAATACCGCCACATAGTAACGTGGCAATACCGCCACATAGTAACGTGGCAATACTGCCACATAGTAACGTGGCAATACACCACCACGTAGTAACGTGGCAATACCGCCACGTAGTAACGTGGCAATACCACCACATAGTAACGTGGCAATACACCACCACGTAGTAACGTGGCAATACCGCCACATAGTAACGTGGCAATACTGCCACATAGTAACGTGGCAATACACCACCACGTAGTAACGTGGCAATACCGCCACATAGTAACGTGGCAATACCACCACGTAGTAACGTGGCAATACCGCCACATAGTAACGTGGCAATACCGCCACGTAGTAACGTGGCAATACCGCCACGTAGTAACGTGGCAATACCGCCACATAGTAACGTGGCAATACCGCCACATAGTAACGTGGCAATACCACCACGTAGTAACGTGGCAATACCGCCACATAGTAACGTGGCAATACCACCACGTAGTAACGTGGCAATACCGCCACATAGTAACGTGGCAATACCACCACGTAGTAACGTGGCAATACCGCCACGTAGTAACGTGGCAATACCGCCACATAGTAACGTGGCAATACCGCCACGTAGTAACGTGGCAATACCACCACGTAGTAACCTGGCAATACCGCCACATAGTAACGTGGCAATACCGCCACATAGTAACGTGGCAATACCGCCACATAGTAACGTGGCAATACCACCACGTAGTAACCTGGCAATACCGCCACATAGTAACGTGGCAATACACCACCACGTAGTAACGTGGCAATACCGCCACATAGTAACGTGGCAATACACCACCACGTAGTAACGTGGCAATACCGCCACGTAGTAACCTGGCAATACCGCCACGTAGTAACGTGGCAGTTCTGGCACGTAGTAACACGCATCGTCGTGAGAAGTGTTAAACACACAATAGGAAATCAATGGGTGCACCAAACCAGCCAGTCTCCTCCGCCACACGGCCCGGCATAACTTTTTCATTTGCTGGCATGGTGAAAGTAGTTTTTTTTTATTTGTTTTTTTTTAAGTGATTCGTTCATCTTTCCTACACTTTGCACTGCTATCGTGTCTTTTGTATTGTGTTTGTTCTCATTTCGATGTTCTGCCTCCGCGCCCCTTCTGGACATCTGTGAAAAAGAGCTTTACAGCTCATCTGATTCCTCCTCCGGTGTCAATAAATATTCCGACAACTTGTCGGTGGCTAGACCGTCGCAGCTTCCGCCGGCTGCCGTCACGTCCGCCTCGGGCCGGCGAGCGTGCGAGGAGGCACATTTACTTGCTCCGCTCGAGTTTTTTTGCCAACAGGCGGTGCGGTCCCGGGAAAACAAAAATAAATATACATACACATCACGTGATAAGCCACATTGACCCCCTCCCTCCGTGCCGGTGGGCACGTGCTCGGCAGGGGCGCGTTGAAGCGACCTCGGGCTGGTTGGCATCAAAACAGATTATCTTATTCCAGCCACTTATCCCTCCCCACCCCCCATCGTCCGTTCCTATTTAAACAAAAAAAAGCGCTCGTAGCCCCGCGAGCACCAGCGCCGTTCGTCTGGGCCGTGAAAACAATTTAAGAGGCGGGAAGGTCCGCCTCGTAGTTGTTGTTGTTGTTGTTATTGATTGCGTAATATTAGCTGGGATGAGCTTTTTTTTTAATCGGCGCCGCAAATTTATGAAGGTCTGGCGGCCAAATTGTTTAAGCTGAGACGGATGATGCCATTCCGTGAAATATTTCAAGTTTTTTTTTTTTAATACCCATACGTTACATTTATCTTTATTGTAGTGGTCTTATTGACGTCGGAGACTGATCATTGGAGGCAACACGTATTTATTACAGACGCTTCGATCACAGTGGCGAATCTGATACTTGAAGAGGTAACGGCCTCTTCGCCCGTACTCTACAGAGGGAACGTTCCCCGAGCTTTAGCCCACGCTAGCTCCCTACTTCCCTCTACCCTGGTCCTCTCTCAGGAGGCTATCTGACCTGGCCCAGCTTCGGCGCAGGTCCCGACCACCAGCCACACGAGTCCGGCCCTCAGAAGGAGATCGGCCCTCGCCGCTCTGGTGTCACACCCCCTGGCTTGCTGTGCCCGGCCCTCAGAAGGACAGCGGGTCTAAGGAGTTCCAGGGTCTGGCTAGTCGATCTTCTCTCTTCACTGGCTCTTCATCTTGCTTGAGTCGAACTCACTCTCAGCTCCCCGGGTCCCAGCTTTTATACTGTCCCTCACTGAGGGGTGGGGCTGGGAGGGATCACAGCGTCCCCCACAGCCCCCCAGGGTGGTGGCCGTAGCGGACGTGGTTGTGGCCACCGCCGCCTTACAACCGCGTGTCACCCTCCCGTAACACCTCTACATTATTATTGTTATTGAAAAGCCAAAGCGCAAATGTGTTCGGGGAAAGTTGATTCAGCTGATTGATTCTCATTGTTAAACTTTCGCTTTGTTGTTCATCTCTCCATTGTTGTTGAAATCCCATTTAATTAAAGACACGGTATTAGGTGGAGTGTCGGGGATTATTTTTTTCCGTTAACTATTAAACACCCTGCCGATATGAATGCGTACGGTGGTGCAGCAGCTTAAGCCCAATTCGCTAAGAAACTCGACAAACATGAGTTTGACTCCCATCCACGGCTAACAACAGTGGTGAGGGATATCCGAACTGGCACTGGGCTCCCTCTCTGTTCGTGATGACCGGCGTGGTGAAGTATGGACAAACAACCTCCGCCATGAAGATGTCACGGCGTAGTGGAAGACCGAATCCGCCAGTGGATTGACAAAGCGCCGCATGCCGTTATGATCAAATATATTCTCAGTTCGAGACTTTCACAATCTATTACGTTTATTTGTTTTTTTTTTCAAATAGAAAGGCCTCTCGGTGCCACGTCTAGGCCTAGAGTCAAATGCCACCGCCAGTAAACTGATTCCTCAAAACGTGTGTGTGTGTGTGTGCTCTTGGAAGGGCTGCTGCCACAGGGACATAGCGGTCAGCGCACCGGACTTACAATCCAGAGGTGGCCCGGCTCGATTCGGACTCCTAGTTGAAGCAATGGGGCACGTTTTCTTAAACACCTCCCCCATATCCCCCACCTCCGGCCAGCCTTTTTCCTCCTAAAAGTGAACAGCTGTAATCGGCAAGGTGTACGTGAGGTGGGGTAAAGTGGAAGAGTAGGCCTAAAAAACTAAAAATATTAAATTGTACCTGGTAAGACTCCACTAAAGTTATATAGTCCTTTTTTCAGAAGCGACATGGCTGTCACAAATGATCGCTCAGTAAAGTGGATTATCACGTGGAAAATTCGGGCAGCCAATTATTCTAAATGCATGTTGATTTTTAATGTGGAGGCAAAAACCGGAGGGCTCGGAGAAAAATCCATGCGACCATTGGGAGAGAGACACGCACACTCCAAATATACAGCAGCAGGCGTCAGGGTCGGGATCGAATCCACGACCTACTGCATACCAGGCGAGAGAGTTAACATCTCTCGCCACCGCGGCGCCTCTGAGGGGCTCTCTAGATCTCCCTCTCATAGAGGCCCTTCCGCCGGCAGTGGCTTGAGCCACGCAATTGCAGGGCTGCGCCTTTACCTTGTTCGTATCGAAGCGACCCCACGCTTGATCGTGAAGCGCATTACGCAACGCGTGAACTCTTGTTCAGTTCACCACTGCTGTTATCTTGCAACAGCGTTCCAAGTATCGGGCCAGCAACGTGCAGGGCAGAGTTGATTTTTTTGAAGTGCCTTCCAAATTCTAGCGGGTGCAGGGATTTTGTTTTCAATTCACTCTTGGACCCGTTGCTCATGGACACCCATCGGAGAAATGACCAGCGACGACGATGGTCGTGTGCAGAAGGTTAAAATCGAGTAATTGTTCAAGTGCAGCCCTGCAATTTCTTGCTCACGAACACCGCTGGCTGGAAGAGCCTCCACACTCGAGGGTGCTCTTAGGGAACCTCTCACCACGTGTTTTTTTTTCTTTGGCCTTCTCTTCCAACCCTGGCCAAGATACCTTGGAAGCGGTGGGGAGCACCTACACTTCACCCCGCCGCATGTGACCTGCCTATCGACTAATCGCAGCGCGCCCGTTTAGAATGGTCGGTGGACAGAAGCGGTCGTGATGGGTCAGGGTGGAGGGTGGGTATTTAAGAAACTGGATCCATTGTTTCAACTTCCGTGCCGGGAGATTGAATCTAATTGTTGACCTAGAGATTGAATCCCAGTGAGCTAACCATTGCGCCAAGTCGAATTGTGTCCCCGTGTCAACGTCAATTTTATACGTTCCGATCTACATCCCATTGTCCATCCACTGTTGGAGAACAGCCTCCCCACATCCCGCGATGATCACGGCGGTTGTTTGACCATACTTCACCATCCACGTCAGTTGCGGGTTAGTGAAAGGTGGGACGGGGGGGGGGGTGTTACCAAATGTCACGTATAATTCCCCAACGATGTCAGCCGTGGGCGAGAATCGAACTCAGGTCGCACGGTCCGTATGTATGCATGTTGAATTTATTTTCGCATCGTACGTAGCCTACCTAAGGCGCGTGGCGAAGGACAACAAACTAAACACAAAAAAGGAGTTCTTCAAAGATAAATGATTGTGAATCTCGATTTAAAAGTACACAGCTCCAATTGCCTTCCTAATGTCGGAAGGAAGTGCTTTCCAGACGGCCGCAGAAGCGCATCTCAAAGCCCCGCGCGATACCGTGACCAGGGTGTTTTTGTTCAATGGTTGAGCCAAAAGCTGCCGCTGCTACGATGATGACCGGAATTCGCGCGCGTTGGTTTGGTGCTGTGCGCTGACCTTTGCACCCACTGGTTTTGCCCACCGGTGGTGTTGCTCAACGACAGTTGTGGAGGATTGTATCGCTAACGGATCGGCGACTCTTGGCAGCTATTCTCAATCGTCGTGCCCTATGCAACGGTCACAGATACTGTAAGTCTAATCAAGGACAGAGTCAGTGACTTCTGCAGCCAATTTAAAACTCTACACGACTGTGCTTTGTTCTCACAATCTGTTTTTTTTTATATCTGATTTGGCAATCGGAACATGATCTGGTGTTGATCAGCTCACATTGTAAGCCAAGCTTTGTTCCGTCTGTTTACGCCAGTTCGATTGTTACTGTTTTTTTTTTGCTGTGGGAGGGTGCTCGACTTAACAATCAGAGGTCAACGCAGCGCATTACCAGCCTCATGCTTGATAAAATAAGTACCACTTTGTATGGAAGGTCAAGAGTTTTTGGACTGGTTCCCCCAATTGAGGGTGGCCCAAAAGTGAGGCTGCAATAGAGCTATTTCATTTATTTAAACACTGGCATTAAAACTTTTGTATTGTTTATTCTTTCACTTAATATTGCATCTATTATCATAATTATTATCTACTTTTATTCTTCCCGTGGGGTTACCCCAAAACCACCGTTTACACAACTCGATCAAGGACGCTGAATTAATTGAGACAACGAAATACAATTAGATACACGTTGTCTTAAGGGCCGTCCATAAATGACGTCACGCACCTGGGGGGGGGGTCAGACATTTGTGACGATGTTTGACGATGGGGAGGGGGGTTTGAGAAATGTGACGTCACATCAAAATGCGCAACTTTAAATAAATATAGACAACACGTTCTGCTTAATTAAAAAGACTTTTTAATAAATGTTTTCTCCTACAACATCAGAGTGCAGCGCCAGATTAAATTACGCACTACAATGTCAATATTATATAAAAAAAATTGGGGGGGCAGAGCTTTGTGACGTCATATTTTAGGGGGGGTCTGACTTTTTGTGACACCGTGCGACGAATTGGGGGGGGGGGGTGGGGGTAAAAAATCGTCCAAAATCGCGTAACGTCATTTATGGACTGCCCCCAATGTATGATTTGTATGTAACCGGCTCGCCCTATCCCTATCCTCCCGTGACCGTAACGAGGGAACAGGCCGGTTAACAAAGACAACAACAACAATAGACGAGTTCAGAGGCGATGAGTGTACAACATGCGTTGTGTTCTGCACTCCTCTTGAGGATCGAGTGACTCCACCACCAAGGGACACCAGAGGGTTGTGGAACGGCAACTCTTTATTTCAAAAGTGTTCTTCTGAGGAGCATTTGTGCATCTGTAATTATGACCAGATGGACGCCAATCGACGCCACGTTAAACAAGCCCTCACTGCTCAATCCCTGTGTAACAACTCGACAAGTTATATGAAGAGCCACTTAAAAAATTCCGAAATTATTTTCAAAAGATAATTCATGCATGCATTCATGTTAATGGATGCCAGTTTGAACATGTGTTAAAAAAGAATGAAATAACCCAATGTGATTTCTTAAAATAAATATGAGAAGCCTTTTGTGCCCCGACTTTTGGGCCGCCCTGAATATAACTGGCTCAGGAGCACCAAACAGAGATTGGTACACGAATCTGTCGGCATCATCATCAGCCATAGACAATCCACTGCTGAATGAAGGCCACCCCCAAGCCGCCACATCTCGTGATCCTGCCATTTGACCGATCCACCCAGCGCTGGCAAGCGAACGGATTCCATCGCTACATCTCTCTCGCTGGACGTGCTGCAGGACGCATTCCGTCCCCTTGGCTGCCACTCCGCTATTATCCCTCGCCATAGGCCCTCTAGCCGAGACGCGTTCTGTCACGGCGGGTTCTGATCTCCCGATTAGTGAAACGGGTCCCAGCTAATTGGTTTTAATTTAACGTTATTTATTATTAAAAGCCACGCGACGTGACTCAGGTGGTTCGCGTTTCTGCGTTACGAATCCGGCACACCCAGCTTAATTGTCGGCCCTAGCTAACAGGGGGAGAGTCGAGTGTCATCTGAAATGGCTGCGGGTGCCTCCTATATCGACGTGAACTTGACCAGCGTGGTGAAGTATGGTCAAACGTACAACCGCCGTGACCTACGCTGCATAGGGAGGCAGTCGCCCAGCCAGTGGGTTGACACAGGACCGTGAATCATTTTAATTCAAATCCAATCTCAATCCATCAGGATTGAAATTAACTGATCCAGATCAGAATCATATTAATGTTCCCATATGAAACCACGTGATCGGTAGCGTCACCACCTCCCGAGATAATGTGGAAATAAGAAGAGTTAATATATCACAATACTGCAAGAGGGGAGAGCTACGTAAGAGCACATTGTCCGGGAGCGAAGCATCGTTATGCAACTGACACATTGGAACTGTAATGTATTAAAGATTTCCCAGGATCCCAGGAGAGTTGCCTCGAGGAAAAGGACATCCTGGGAAAAACCAGGGCAGTTGTAAACCGTGGTGATTGTATCCAATTACGAATGAACTGCGATCCCCGCTATTTACATACATTTATCAATACGAAAGGGCAGGCGGATTCCCAAAGTATCATAACCCCCGCGGATCATAACCTCGCGTATTTCTAATTGGAAGGGTTATCGCCCTGCATAGGAGAATTTGTGCCGGGCCCACGGAAATGTTCAGCCAAGCATAGACCGCTTTCGATCGCCGGGAGGAATTCGTTTCTCGAATGTTCCAATGGTGGTGGTGGTGGTGGCGGCGTGTGGTGAATCCGGAGGTGGCCAGGGCATCGTGGCGCACAATACCCGATTGAGAATTGACCCTGGAGGGGGTGACTCGTGTGAAAATAATGAGTTGCATATCAATGTCTAATATTTTAAATTTCTTGCGAACGAGCTTGCAGACAGATAATCAATTTGCTGTAGCCTTTTAAAAATATTTTATTTCGCTAATTGCAACCCGTAAGCAGGGGGTATGGGGGGGGGAGAAAGAAAAAAACTATATTTGAAAAACAGAGGAGCCTAAGATCATTTTTGGGGAAATAATTAAAACTTTGTTTGCACGTTACATTTTTCAAGGTCCAATTAAATCATACGGTAGAAACCACGGCAGAGATTTGGCTGAAAATAATCTTACAGTGCCTTCCTATCAATGAATTTCAGCCCCATATTCGTAGTAAAACAGACCCCATTACAGTGAAGCCACTCAAATAAATGAATGTTCCTTAAACCAACCTATAACTGTTAGCTATGATAATTACTTTTGTGCGCTAATAAATTGTGTCATTTTTCTTTCAGCAGAAATTATGCAAACAAAAATAGTCGTTGAGCAGTTCTGTTAGTGGCCAGTGAATACAATTCCACATGCCTATGGCCGTGATGCTTTACTGGGTAAACACGTGTAATAGTTATAATAATTAATTGTTTTTGAGATAGCACCCAATAAACCGGGACATCTCAGAGCACTTTACATGTCACCTCAAACATTTTAAAGGGCAGCCCCTAGCGCCAGCCACCCCTTGCACAGCACAAGGCAACATGGCGACCGGCCAGAAAGCGGGCATCAGAAAACGGGCATGGGTCTGCCAGTAGGAGGGAAGGCGGGGTGGGCGATGACTTCTGTTGCTGCTGTGTGTGATCCCAAGCTGAGTTCCATAATCTACAATCGCCCCAATCGAGCCTAAATATAAAGTGCACCACAGCAGCTTGCCCTGCCCACTGTGTGACCTTGACCACTGAACAAAATCAAAATCTGTATTTTGCGTATGCACGTTGAACGTCTTCCACGCCGCACGTAGCCGACCGTCCCAAATTATCGTGGAGAACATTAAAATCCGATGAGCTAAGAAGCTCGTTCTTCACAAACGCCCGCCGCCCTCTGCCCACCCGCGCCGCGCGCAGATCCCGCAGATCAGCTACGCGTCGACGGCACCCGAGCTGAGCGACAACAACCGCTACGACTACTTCTCGCGCGTCGTGCCGCCCGACTCCTACCAAGCGCAGACCATGGTGGACGTGGTGAAGGCGCTGGGCTGGAACTACGTGTCGACGCTCGCCTCCGAGGGCAACTACGGCGAGAGCGGCGTCGAAGCGTTCATCCACTCGTCGCGCGAGACGGGTGAGAGGCAACCCCACCCCCTCCTACCCCTGGGCCACGTTGTCATCTGTCACGGTCTCGCGATGAAATGAACCACCCAGCGGCTGCACGCGCGAGTTTGTTCTCATCGTCGCTGCATCTAAAACTAAACTACGAACCATTTTTTTGTTTTGCAGTTTACCAAGTAAGGCACCAATGAGCTACGGTGGCAATTTTTTTTTCATGATAGCTCAAGGAAGTGGCTTATCATCGCTTTGGAAATTTATCGCAGCAGCCAAATACTCGAACACGCGGGTTGATTCTCAACGTGGAAGGGAAAAAAAACAGTATCGACCCGGATAAAAATCCACGTCACCACCAAGGAGAGAGAAAGACGTGCAAACTCCAGATATCCTCCTGCATACCAGGCAAGGGAGTTAACATCTCGCCACCACAGCACATAACGTGAAGCCTGAGATAGGTCACGTGGCTTTAGTTAAATTTTAATGCCAAACGTTGTTATCTTTAACGGTCTTGCCACTCGGCCAGAAATACCACGCACTTTACAAACTTGTTTTCACGCGGCCCGATGTATCGATAGAACTCTGACGGGTAAAGATGTTCACCGGTGCGGGCTTCAGACTTCTTTACACTGAGTTCAACACCCAGTCCTCAAAATTGCGTAAATTGAAGTTCTTTCGGTAAAGTAACTTAGGTATAAAATAAAATAAATCACGAAGCTTCGGGCGCAACACACAAGCGTCTGTCATCAGGTGGGAAAGCATGGTCTGCTGCTGAGGCAGACTGTTTTAAAAGGTTTGAAATGGGTGTAGCCCAAGGGTCATAAAGAAGTGGCCAGGGCTAATGTTACATAAATTTGTTGAACTTATTTCATACTGTACGTAGCCAACCATGCTAATCGTAGGTGCAATCATTTATCCGGCAATATAATAATCATAATAATATTATGATCATTACTATTTTATCCAGGAAAGCCATGCTGAGTCCAAGGACCATTTTTCAATCGAGTCCTGCGGTTATTTAAAAAAAATGTATTCAGCCAATCAACGATGAGTGTTATTGGGCAAGGAGGCAACACCTAATCCAGATGGAGATTAGCCTACTTGCCGTACTGCCCTTTACCTGGCGAGCAAGGTTATGGCACAATGTGCGTTATGCGTTGCATACATTGTCGCAATGAGAAGGCATAATGGCAGACTTTGCTTGAGCAAAGTGCACTTGAATAGCCTTGAAGCAATCTTCATTTTGAGCAATCTGAAATCAGAATATTCTCACAGAATCGTCAGAATGATGTCGCGGAAAACCCCCACGGTTCATTGCTTGTTCAGATTCGGCCATCCAGAATGCACTCCCGTCATTCGTTCACCAGTGGTCAGTCGCCTTCTCGTTACTCGTCCCTCGCTACAGTGGTTTTTATTTCCGTCAACTTCACTCATTGATTCCTCGGCCCATGTTGAGAACGCAGTCAATCAGACTGACTGTGTCGTCTTATCCACACTGTGTTCAACCACCACCAACGAAACTGCAGGTCACAACTCGCCCACTCATTCACCCACTCAGTCACTCGCCCACGCACCCACTCACTCATCCACACACCCACCTGCTTACTCACCCACCCAATCATGCACCTACTCTCACTCAGCCGTTCACCCAACCAGTCACTCACTCATCCACCCACCTACTCACTGACCCACCCACTCCCTCACCCAATAGCTCATTCACTCACCCACTCACTAACCCACCCACCCACTCGCTCACTCACCCATTCATTCACTCACCCACGCACTCACTCACCCACGCACTCACTCACTCACCCACCCACCTGCTCACTCACCCACCCAATCACGCACCTACTCTAACTCAGCCGTCCACCCACTCACTCATTCATCCAGCCACTCACATACCCACTCACCCATTCACTCACCTCACTGACCCACTCACTCACTCGCTCACCCAGCTACTCACTGACTCACCTACACATTCACCCTCTTCAGTCACCCACTCACTCATCCACCCATTCACAGTTACTCACCCACTCTTCTCTTTCCGATTCTTCACTCGCACTGCTCGACTTTCAAATTCCATGCCATTGCCTCCTTTCCCAAGTTCTTATAAATTTACCTTCATGAATTCAAGACATGTGTTGGCACATACAGTGAGGGAAAAAAATATTTGATCCCCTGCTGATTTTGTACGTTTGCCCACTGAAAAAGAAATGATCAGTCTATAATTTTAATGGTAGATTTATTTGAACAGTGAGAGACAGAATAACAACAAAAAATCCAGAAAAACGCATGTCAAAAATGTTATAAATTGATTTGAATTTTAATGAGGAAAATAAGTATTTGACCCCTCTGCAAAACATGACTTAGTACTTGGTGGCAAAACCCTTGGTGGCAATCACAGAGGTCAGACGTTTCTTGTAGTTGGCCACCAGGTTTGCACACATCTCAGAAGGGATTTTGTCCCACTCCTCTTTGCAGATTTTCTCCAAGTCATTAAGGTTTCAAGGCTGACGTATGGCAACTCGAACCTTCAGCTCCCTCCACAGATTTTCTATGGGATTAAGGTCTGGAGACTGGCTAGGCCACTCCAGGACCTTAATGTGCTTCTTTTTGAGCCACTCCTTTGTTGCCTTGGCCGTGTGTTTTGGGTCATTGTCATGCTGGAATACCCATCCACGACCCATTTTCAATGCCCATGTTTGACGGTGGGGATGGTGTTCTTGGGGTCATAGGCAGCATTCCTCCTCCTCCGAACACGGCGAGTTGAGTTGATGCCAAAGAGCTCCATTTTGGTCTCATCTGACTACAACACTTTCACCCAGTTGTCCTCTGAATCATTCAGATGTTCATTGGGAAACTTCAGACGGGCATGTATATGTGCTTTCTTGAGCAGGGGGACCTTGCGGGCGTTGCAGGATTTCAGTCCTTCATGGCGTAGTGTGTTACCAATTGTTTTCTTGGTGACTATGGTCCCAGCTGCCTTGAGATCATTGACAAGATCCTCCCGTGTAGTTTTCGTCTGATTCCTCACCGTTCTCATGATCATTGCAACTCCACGAGGTGAGATCTTGTATGGAGCCCCAGGCCGAGGGAGATTGACAGTTCTTTTGTGTTTCTTCCATTTGCGAATAATCGCACCAACTGTTGTCACCTTCTCACCAAACTGCTTGGCAATGGTCTTGTAGCTCATTCCAGCCTTGTGTAGGTCTACAATCTTGTCCCTGACATCCTTGGAGAGCTCTTTGGTCTTGGCCATGGTGGAGAGTTTGGAATCTGATTGATTGATTGCTTCTGTGGACAGGTGTCTTTTATACAGGTAACAAGCTGAGATTAGGAGCACTCCCTTTAAGAGTGTGCTCCTAATCTCAGCTCGTTACCTGTATAAAAGACACCTGGGAGCCAGAAATCTTTCTGATTGAGAGGGGGTCAAATACTTATTTCCCTCATTAAAATGCCAATCAATTTAGAACATTTTTGACATGCGTTTTTCTGGATTTTGTTGTTGTTATTCTGTCTCTCACTGTTCAAATAAACCTACCATTAAAATTATAGACTGCTCATTTCTTCGTCAGTGGGCAAACGTACAAAATCAGCAGGGGATCAAATACTTTTTTTTCCCTCACGGTGTCTGCTGCAACTTTAACGAGCGCCGTTTCGTTGCAATCTGCTTGGCATTTTTGGCCTCGGGGTCCTGTGTAAAAAATAAAATCACGTGATGTAAGAATGCCCAAATCACTTAAAATCAAATCGATGTGTTCCCTTGAAGGCGGCAACTTTAAAGGTTGTTCTTGCGAAAGTTAGCTCGCGCACATTACGTACCACAAATCAAACTTTGATTGGTTTGAATCACCTTGGGAGCGCCCCAACATCTCCAATTCGGGAGATGGTGGGATCCTCTCGACAATCACAGTAAGTGACGTCAAGGGTCCAAGTGACATTTGTCCTGATTTTCCTGTAAAAATATTAAATCCCAACCACCTAACAAGAAAGCAATGCACACTCAAATGTCAACCTCTTATATAGAATTTTTTTTTTTTAATTGCGGCTTTAACATTGCATGTACCCGGAAGTTATGACGTGGCTAGATATTTTAAAGGCAAATAGCTGTTTGTTTGTTTTCTTTCACACTTGCTTGTTCCCACACTCTATCCACTTCTAAGTGGGTTCTTCCCAACTCGCCGTAGCTGACTTTGAACGGCTCTGTTAGCGGCAGGGTCTCCATTAGAGGGAGCTCTGGACGGCTCCCTCCTAGTGCTCTATTGGCCTAGCCCTTCAATGCTGAACCCACACTTTACCCATCACGTGCGACCTGCCGATCAACTAACTGTGGTGCTCCCAGTTACGCTGCTCGGTGGACAGAGGTGGGGTGCTTGGGGAGCTTTAGAAACCTGTCCCGCTGTTTGTTTGTACGTCTGTTGAACTTCTACGCACTTTGAAATCTAGATTGAAAACCCATTTCTTTCTAACTGCTTTTGTGTATTTAGTTTGCCGTCCTTCTCCCGCACCTCCGATAAGCGTGGTTGGCTACGTAGGTGCGAAACAAGTTCAACATATACATACATACATTCTTACGTAACCAACCGTGCCAATCGGAGGTGGCTCGCCAGGAGATCGAAATCGAACCGGCGACCTCCGAATCACAAGCGTGGCGTGCAAACCTTTACACCGTGTTCTTTGGATATTTCGGTAAAGTCACGTCGATAGAAAAAAATCAATGTAACTAAACATTTTAAACTACTACGTTTCGATCACAATACCAGCGATCGTCATCAGGAGGAAAGCAAGCCCACCGGCTATATCACCAGAGATTCGTTCATGAAGCCATCCATATATACAGACACAGACACAATTTCAACCAAGAGAATGGGTACAAACTCAGCAATAATTGGAAGAACGTCATTAACCACTTAAAGTCTTAACTGGTTGTGATGTTTCTTTCTTGCCACCTGCCGTGTCTCTCTTAGAACTTCTCGTGGCTCACCATGGTGCTTTCCGACCACGGGGTACTTATGCCCCGCCCACTTCGTTCTGATACCAGGACGCTTGAACCACGCCCCTTTTTAAACCTTTAAAATAATTTGCCTTCAGTGGCCTTCCCCCCCATTTTTCCTCCTGATGACGATCGCTTGTGTTGTGATCAAAACGTCGAAGTTTTTAATTTTAATTTACATTTTTTTTTTCTATCTTTGTGACTTTAACCGAAAGATCCGAAGAATATGAATTCCTGCGGTCACGGAAGTTTTAAGTCAAAACTTTGCACCGTGGCTAACTTAACGTGCCATGCGTAACCACCCGCGGCTGGATGACGGCCTCCTCGCACAGTGCCAGTCACACAGGGACTGCTTGACCGTGCTTCACCACGCTTATTGGTGCGGGTAAATGAAGGGGCTTGCACTCGGACGTGGGAGAATTCAGATATTGTCGGCTCGGTGCGCTGACCGTCGTACCGCTGCTGCAGCCGCCCGCCCCCCAAGTCTGCTTGCCAAAGCATGCGGTCTCAGCGTTAACAGGCGAGGCCGCTCGTGGAAGCACAATCGGAAGGGAATGCTCCCGTCGATTTAGCGTTGTCGCCAGGAACGTGTGTACGGGCACGTGCGACACAATGAACGTCGAGAGGGTAATGATTATTATTATTCTCACCTTAGATGTGGTTTTATAATTAACCGTTCATGAGTGCGAGCCTGTTACTCAAAATCCTTTTCATCTTGCTCTTCGTGAGTTTGTATGGGGTTGTTTTTTTTTTAATAATCACGCGAGAGAATGTCATCATTACCAGCGGGGCCATTGATGAACGCATTGGTAATCTACGAGTGTGCGGCGATCCCCGTGATGGCCATTGTTTTCTTTTCTTTTTTTTTACAAAACAACAAAAGCACCCAATTTGTCTGCATTGACAAAAATCAGAGGCATACAACGGAAAATCAATGAACACGGCCAAACGTGATGATCACCGCGAGGCACGCTACTCACTCTGCGGTCTTAATAAGATGCAGCCCTCAAGTTTCTGGCTGAGCTCACTGCCGGCGGAAGGGCGTCCACCAGAGAGAGCCTCTCCAGAGCGTATTGAGGCCTTTTCTTCGATGCTGGCCTGACTTCTTTGAAGATGTGGGAGTTACGTATGTATGTTTAACTTCTTCCGCACCGTACGCAGGCAACCCTGCAAATTGGAGGTGCGGGGGAAAGGACAACAAACTAAACACAGAACGCAATTCTAAACAAATTACGTTTCAAATGTCGATGTAAAAGTGCATGGCTCTCAGTTGCTTGCTAATATCGGAAGGAATGACGATGGAGTGACCGTCTTTGTTCGATGGCGAGCCAAAAAGCCGCTGCTGCTGCGAGGATGACCAGAGTTGTGCATGCTCCTTGACAAGAACAGCAATGGTATTGTGGTTCATTTGTGGCAGGCGCTTTTTACCCCCATCACGCGCCGCTTACCGATCGACCACCTGCGGCTGTGTGACTCGTCATGCAGCCCGGATGGACAGAGGCCGGTGGATTTTAATGGTTTCATCTGCCACGCGGGGAGATGGAACTTGTGACCTGTGGTGACCTCTGCTGACCATTACGCCGTGGAAGGACGTGGACACGTTCCAATTTATTTGAATGAAAGTTATTTGGAGAGGCGGGGGGAGGGGAAGGAGAAATATCTACAGGGCAGGTAAATATGTAGATATCCTTTCATAATAATTTACAAAAATGCATCCTACTCGCAAAGAGGATACAAATGATCACGCCGTTTGTGTTTTTGCGGAATAATGCCACTGTTGACACGTGAATATGAGACTACGTCTTTAAGGGTCAAATAAGCTGCGGGTGATGGATTCCATCTCATCGTCACAGAGGGCTGCAATGAGGAGGCCGCTGTGAGGAAACAACGAGCAGATCACGGCGCCGCCTCCAGTTGCGTTGACGACGAGGAGAAACTATTTCTATTCTGGGGGTGAAAATAATAACAATTGAAGCTTTTTTTTTATTTAACCAGGTAAGGACCCCACTGTGATATGTAGTCGCTCTTGTTAAGGAGCGACCTTTCTATCAACAATGATAGCTCAAACGAAGTGGCATATCATCGAGTGGAAATTTATAGCAGCCAAATGCTCGAAACGCGTAACGTTGATTCTAAATGTTGAAAAAAAGCCCGGAGGACCAGGAGCAAAATCCACGCGACCACGGGGAGAGAGACACGCAAACTCCAAATATACAGCAGGCGGTCAGAGTCGGGATTGAACCCACGACCTCCTGTATACCAGGCGACGAAGTTGACATCTCACCACCGTGGCATCTCTATATGGATAAGCGACCATTGGATTGCAAGTCCAGAGTACTCACCATTATTGTCAAATGCAGTGGCAGCATCTCCTGGCACGGCAGTTGAAGCAACGTTGCAAGGTTCTTAAATGACCCCCCCCCCACCTCTGTATAAATGGGTACGCTATAAATTTTGACTTAAAACTTTCGTGACTGCAGGAATTCATAGTCTTTGTTTTTTTTCTGGAAAGTCACGTAGATAGAAAAACGTCGTGGGTTTTTAATTTTATTAATATTTTTATGAACTGTTTTTTTATCTACGTGACTTTACCGAAAGAACCAAAGAATATGGTCTTATTGACATCATCACGTGGATTAGGCCATTGAACATTAAACAATAACGAAGATGTGGGCATTCCCACCTCTGCAAAGATCACCTTTTGAATTGTAGACCAATTATCCTCTCTCTGGAGCTCCCTCCAGGAGAGGTCCCGCCGCCACCAGCAGCGGCGTGAGCCAGCAGTTGCAGGGCTGCGGCTCTGCATTTGAATAATTTACGGCCGTTTGTCGATCCGGGGCTGGAAAGAGGTCTCCCTCGCGCCGCACTCTTAGGGTGCTCCACATTCACGTCACGCGGTTTTTTTTATCGGCCGGTCATTAAAAAAAGTTTCGGATTTTTCCCAGCAATCATCAACATCGCTATCCACAGCGGAGAACGTGGTTACAGTCCGACAGCAGTGAGTGTGGTGTCCTCCTCCACCGCTAGATTCTGTTCTGTGCTATCCACGAGCCATGCAACGATGCGACCCCATCAATAATTGGTTGGTGGAGGGGGGGGGGGTCAATTCCATTCAGGAATCGCCGATTTTTTTTTTTACATGTGCTGAGCGTCTGTCCTGTGCAGGGATCACGTGCAACGGTACCAACAAATACAAAATAATAAGTCATCATTTACACTTGTAAGGGCCATTTCATCCACGGACCCCAATGTGCCACCGCGTATGGAGAGCAGGAATACAAGACAGAGCCGACACCGTGAACGACCGAAACTATAATAACTCCCCACCCTTTGTCAATCCACTGCTGGGTGAATGCCTGCCCATGCCGTGTCCATCGAGCGCCGTCGTTTGACCATACTTCACCGCGCTGGTTGTGGTGGACGTGGGGGGGGTGGGGGGGAGGGGACCCAGGACCGGTTCACAAATCGCTCGCAAACCGATGTTAGCCGTGGCCAGGAATCCAACTCTGTCTCTCAGGTTCACGGCGTGCAGCGCTAACCACTGCATCTCCGCTCCACCCGCTGCACAAAGAGTTCTGAGCTCAAATGGTCCCTCGCCCCGGAACAAACGAACTGACTGGTTGACTTTAATCAGCGTCAATTAACTGGTTAAATTAACATGAATAGCAATGTCCCTCGCCTCCTTAGGGACCGCACGCCTATAAAAGCCGGCTTCCTTTCATATCAACCGATGCCTTGCGCTGATGTGCTTGCCATTAAGCGGCAGTGTCTCGTGAAGTGACAGTATTGATATATACTAAAATCTGTCAATTTGCTGCTGAGGACCGAGACCCAAGGACAGAGATCTGAAATTTGGCCTCAACAGAGTGCCTGCGAACAGACCGTGCTGTCGGCGAGCACCTATTAAGGCCGGCACGGCACACGAGGAGAGTGGGTGTGGCCAGCGATATGCCCAGTGCCACTCTGTCCACGACTGCCGATGCCGAGCCACCATCGCGCGAGCTGCGATTTCAAGGCTGTGTCGACTCGCTGGGAGGCCCAGGACTGACCCCAGACAGCACTCTTCACTGACATTGCCTAGCATTGCGCTACTAAGTGGCAATGATGTTGTCGCGTCAATGGTGTGCCCGACTAGGGTGTACTTGGAGATGACGGAGGCGCTGAGAGTCTGTTAATCCGATGTCATGAGAGAGACACGAGTGGTGAGAGTCACGGCACACGGCCTGACCAGGGAGCTCTACTCTCGGTGAGGCTGAGCAGCTCCCCAATTGGTTTGCGAGATCAAATTCAGATCATGGGTTTCCCCAGCCCATCATCATCTCTGGGGGTTGATAAATAAGAGTGCCACTTTTTTGGGAATTCAACAGCGGCTGTTTATTGAATTAGACTCTCCCTGCCATAGTAATGTGGAATGTCCACCGCTGGCTGGGAGGCTGTAAAGAGGGGATGGGCACTGACTGCCTTGATGCAAGCTGAATGGGCACACAAAAAATGAAGATCCTCCCGATAGCCTAAAAAAACTGTTGGGGCAAGTGCTGTTAGCGAGCAGCACCTATGATGGCCGGACGGTACACGATGGGGTGGGTGGCCAGCACCACGCCCGGCCGCCTTTGTCTCTCAAGTGGCGATGTTTACACACCGCACCAGGTACTCATTTGAGGCTGAGTTGACCTCGGGGAGGCCCCGGACTGGATCAAAATAATCGTCACCGGTCGCCGGCTTCATAGCGTAGCACACTAATCACTGCGCCGCCACTCCCCACAATTTACCATACGCACACACACAACAATGATGGGAGCTCGAACTGAAGCAGGCCCAGGACCGGTTTATATTATAATCATCACTGGTGTTGGCCGTGAGCAGGAATCGACATCGAGTCGCCGAAGTTTGTAGTGCAGTCCGCCAACCACTACACTACCGCTCCCCATAAATGAGCACACACGCGCGCACACACACACACCATGAAGGGAAAATGTAATGGCTTGCATTAGGGCATAATCGAGCGAAATGTCCCAGCGCTCGATGTATGCGCATTTGGGGCGGGGGGGGTGACTGCCGGTTAGCACAAGTAGATATTCAGATCGGATTAAAGGGTTCGCGGATTACGCAGAGGCCGCCGAAACTTATCCAAGCGACGAGGCCCCATTTGCCTCTGCGGGGCGAATAGCGATCACCAACGTAAATCCGAGGGGCGTTCATGAAGGGGCTCCACAAAATCGTGCTGATGATCAATCGCACGCGTAGAAGCAAGACCGTCGACGCTTTTGTGACCGACACTCCGTAACAGGCGCACGGCTCTTCACGCTTGGGCAAATCTACGATGTTATCGCGGGTTGCTCCAGCACGGGCCCCGAAGACCTACGAGCGCAAGGCAGGCGCCTTCAGGGAAGCGAGGACAAATGGGTCCGGCAGATAAGAACAAAAACGTCACTTGAAATCGAGCGGGATTATAGGAATTCGTGGGGGACGGCGGGTGGCGGGGAGGTGTAAGGGGCGTTTGAAGTGGGGGGGGGAGGAAAGAGATGGCAGGAAGGAATTCCAAAAGACAGCGACAGAGAACACCGCCGATTGGAAGAGCCAACAAGCGCTGTTATTGAGGTGAGTCGTTCAGCGAGGTTTGTGAGACTGCAACGGGGTGACTCTAAAGCCGGCCAGGACGAGGAGCTGGGGAGGAGAAAGAAGAGTGGTGCCGTGTGCCTGCCGTGCCGTGGTGCTGGGTTTGAGGAGCGCAGTGCAGGTGAGAGGCATGAGCAGCCAATCCGGTGGAGGTATCAAGGAGTGAGGTGTCCTGGAACAATGAGACGCAGCAGTGGTCGTCGTCGGAGCAATGCAATAGTGATAGGGGAGCGACTGTACAAGAGCGAGATTGTGACTGGAGTGAAGTGGCGAGTGTAGGGAGCATCCAATGCCATTGCTCGTCTTTTGTATATCCCATTAGGAGCACTGTGAAACGATTCAATCTTCGGGTGTGGCAGTTTAAACAGTGGCACAAGTTTATTAAATAATCCCCCCCCCCCCACACACAATGACAGCCCCTGTTCACCCGGAAGGTGAAATGTCCATAATAGAAGGTTTTTTTACGGGATAGATTGCGTAAATATATAAATGTGTCGTTAAAACCCTCCACCACCCGACACAACCAACTAGTTAGGGTTGTCACGTAAACAGAACGTGGCCAATTCGTCACTAGTACAGCACACCGGTTTGTTGGAGAGCCAAGCCACAACATTTCCAACCTGAGTACGACGTTTCGCCAGTAATTACAACTAGCTTCAACAGGCGACAGACACATTTATATATTTACACGATCTAACCCCCCCAAAAAACTATATTATGGATGATATTGGTCGCGAAAGGCCTCCTGCGTGTTCAAATATAAATGTGTTCACAACACAGTTAGTGGATGGGTAGGTCGCATGTGTTGGGGGTAAAGTATGGCTACTCCCCACCTCATCCATCACATCTGGCCGCCAGCATGGAAGAGTGAACAAGTGACAGTGAAATGGGACTCTCTAGAGCACCTCTCTTTAGTGATACGCCCTTTCCACCAGCGGTAGAAATTGCAGCGCTGCACCTTTGCGATTTACCTTGAAGTCTATTAAACACATTATTTGAACACGGTGACGATGATGATGCTGCTGTTGCGTTGGCGGCGGGGCACAGACGCACATAAACCAAAACAACTCCACACATTAGTCAATAACACCACGTGGTTTTAAACGGAAAATACAAATATAAAAAAAAACAGATGACGTTTCGGGCAATGGACCTTCCTCCTAGCACGTTGACCTTTCGCGTCGTACGCAGCCAACCGTGCTAATCGGAGGTGCGGCGGAAGAACAACAAACTCGACGCAAAGATCAGTTCTAAGGAAATGAGTTTCTCGCTCGAGGTGACTTTAAAGTACCGCATCTCCTAGTGGCTACCTCATATCGCAAGGAAGAGCGTTCCAGACGGCCGCTTTCAGGCGCGCGCGCCTGATGCGGTTTACGACGACCGTCGTGAACCACGACAGGGGATTACATGAAGGCTCCTCCAAGAGTCGTTGGGTCTCCCGCATTGCGTCGCGAGCGCAGAGAGCAGAGAGAGAGAGAGGGGAGGGAGGGGGAAGCAATGCAATGACTGCGATTGCTGTCAGCGCGAGGTCAGTCCCATCGTGCTGCGTGCAGCTCGCGCGTGAGGCGCCGGGGCTGTTTGTCGTGTCGAGCCATTGCTTTGCTGAGCTGCATCTCTCTCGTTTACCCAGAGGCCCTTGCTTGTCTTATGGAGTCTCCCTGACAGTGCGCCGTGCCCTAATAAACAAGCAACGTGAACATTTATAGCAGCCCTATGCTGCAAACGTACGTTGATTGTAAGGAAGAAAAAAAACTGCAGGGCCCGGATAAAAAATACACACGACCATTGAAAGAGACAGAGAGATGTAAATTATAATTTTATACAGGTGCCCAGGGTGGAGATCGCATACACGACACCCTGTATTCCAGGCAAGGTAGTTACCATCTCACCACATTGCAGGCTGATCTATGTGGCCAACGTCCTCTGGGGTCCTTTCGTAGAGCAGTATTTTTTTTCTGTCACTTGCTATTAGTTTCAATGCAGCGCATCACGCAGGGAAACACAGAACCAAGGATGCACACAGAGGCCAGACGAGCTGCATCGCAACCGCGTGTACCAGCCGGTATCCCGAGCCGTGATCTAGAAAACAACGGCGGAACAAACGGGGCAAAGTCAAGACGGGTAAGGGAGGGGGAGAACAGGAAACGGAGAACATGGGAAGGATGCCGGAGATTGACACTTTTAAAAACTAAATCCTGCTTAAACAAATAGTCCGCGCCATTTCCACCATCACAACTTCCAAGTGACCATCAGTTTTGCTGATTTCAGGTTCGATTAACTTCTCGGCCGTCATGTAGGCAACGGGTAAATCCAACCCGGATTGAATCGCGTTACGCACGACGCAGTTTTTTTTTTTCTTAAATACAGCCGGGCGCAGTTACCAGAGCACTCAAAGAGAACAATAATTGTAACAGACATCCAATCCCGCTGCCTACCATTGAGGCTCGGGGTTGTTTATTGCCACTGCTGCGGCCGCCGCGACTGCTGATGGACCGCCTTCGTCTGTGGAACAATTAAATCTGCCTGCTATGCGCGGTGCAAGAGGGCCCGGCCCGACGATCGGAACAGAGAGGGGGAGGGAGGGAGGGATGGAGCGCCCGCAACCCTCGCCCAACCATCCGATACGACGCGAAGCAGGTGCGGGTAGACCGAACGCGCTCGAGGAGCACTTATCTCTCGTTCCACTCGAACGCGTTAACACAGAACAGGCAAGCGCAGCTATTTGGGGGGGTGGGGGGGGGGGGGCGGGAGAAATATGAAAATAGATCGAGCGCTCCCCCTCTCCGGTGTATGTGGGCAGATGCATTTTTTTCCCGCCTAGCCCCCCGAGCATCTGAACGCTCGTAAATGGATTTTTTGTTCGCCCGTGAGAACGGACGCCTCTGAACGTTCGTCGCGAGATGCACGCAGGAGGCGCAAGTTCCCATTCTCGCGTCCCCCTCGTCGTCGTTGTTATTGTTGACGCGGATGCTACGTAGAGGATGACGCGGGTTTTGTTTTTGCCAAAGATCTCGGCCACATGCAGCGGCGGCTGCTGCTGCTGCTTCTGCTGCGATGCCATCGTCGCTTGCTTGCTGCTGCTGTCGGATTTACTCAGCTCCTCCACGCCAACCCCACCCCAACCCTCCACGCCAACCCCACCCCAACCCTCCACACCCAGAGAGCGTCCCGATGAGGATCTGAACATTTTTGCATCAATAAGGCACAGGCACCCAAATGGGAATTCACTCACGTGAGCTGTCAGAGCAGCTAAAGAGAATTTGGCCAACCAAATGGAAAGCAAAATGTCTCTCCCGGCACGCGCGCGAGGCCCGCGTGCACACGTGGGCTTAGCGGGCTACGGAGTGCGCGCCTAACGTTGAATGCGGCGATTTCTCACAGCTCCTTGCCGTTCGCACTCTAAGTGGAAATCAGAAAGAAAAAAAAAGCGCTTTGTTGTTTAAAATTCATTGTTCGCACAGGAATATTGTTTCACGCTCAATGAACTGGTAATAAATTACGCTAATTATAATAACAACAAAAATTACAAAGCCTTTGTTCGTTAATCCACCGTTGAAGCCTCCTCATTTCTACGTCATTAAGGTGACTGGGGGCCCCAGGATAGGATCAGATATCACGCGCCACTAATGATAGCCACGGCCGGTAATCAAACACAGGTCACGCTAGATACAAATGTGTTGTTAAACCCGCCACCACCCGACAAAGCCAATTAATCAGTAAGGTTTGTCACGTAAACCAAACGTGCACATTTGTGCCTGCTTCAGCACACCGGCGTTTTCTCGCTGCCTGATGATGCTGGTTGTAATCATCGGCGAAACGTAACAGTACCCGAATTGCAAATGTCGTAGTGGGTTTGCTCTCCAACACACAGGCGTGCTGTACTAGAAACTCATTGGCATGTTTTGGTTATGTGACAAGCCTTACTATCTGGCTGTGTCGGGTGGTTGCGAGTTTAACGACGCATTTATATTTACGGGATCTAACCCAAAGAAACCTCTATTATGAATAACATTGGTCGCGAAAGCCTCCTCCTAATACTACTACGTGTTAAACTGACGGGTTGCTGCGATGACCACTTTCACCGCCACCAGCAGGTTCGAAGCTCTGGCTATCACTGGTCGACCGGTCCATTCGAAAATTTGCACCGGCGCATTGTGTGACCCTTTTAGGAAGTTGGCAAAGCTAGACGTGCGATTGCTTCCATTGCCAAGGCTGAGTGGAGTCAAGGTTTGCAGGCTGACAGATGTTCACTCGGACACCCACTACTCAAAAACCTCCGGGATTTAAATCTCCACCTCCAAAGCACCGGCTGGCCGCGTTGCGTGGAACCTGCGCATCTCACAGCACATACAACCCACTGCGGCGGCCTTCACGGATATACAGGGAGAGCACCATTTCGTGGAATTGTGTGCGCGATTATGCGGTCGCCACTGCGGAAAAAAAATGACCAGACAGTCGAATAAATGGTCCTGACTGCCTGTTGACTCTTCTGTGAGTCTATGGGTCTCTATATGAATCAAGTAGTAATTTAGTCTATGGGCCTCTATGTGATTTGATGCGTCTTGATGTGAGTCTCTATGTTATTTTAAGTGATTAAACATGCGTTTCTCTGTGAGTTGATGAGTCTGTATGAGCCTAGTCTCTATGTGAGCCTATGGATCTCTGTTATGCTAGTATGTAGTCACTGAGTCTATGGATCTGTAGGGGAGCCTATGAGTATCTGTGTATAAGTCTATGAGTCAATATGTTATTCTAAAAGGCAGTCGATATATCAGTCTCTACGTGAGCCCATGAGTCACTACGTGCGTCTGTGGGTTTCTTCATGAGGCTATGTGGCACTATGTTGTTCTAATAGTCATTTTGTTTATGATTTTCTATGTAAGTCTATGACAGTTTTATAGACAGGAGGTTGTGGGTTGGATCCCGACCCTGATGCCTGTATATTCGGAGTTTGCACGTCCTCCCCATGATCGCGTGGATTCTTCTCCGGGTCCTCCGGTTTTTCCCTCCACATTTAGAAACGCGCATTTGTCGTATTGAGCTGCTATAAATTCCCACGTGATGATAAGCCACTTTGTTGAACTATCAATTGTGGCAAAGTCTCTTCTGAAAAAGAGCTATGTAGAGTGAGGGAAAAAAGTATTTGATCCCCTGCTGACTTTGTACGTTTGCCCACTGAAAAAGAAATGATCAGTCTATAATTTTAATGGTAGGTTTATTTGAACAGTGAGAGACAGAATAACAACAACAAAATCCAGAAAAACGCATGTCAAAAATGTTATGAATTGATTTGCATTTTAATGAGGGAAATAAGTATTTTACCCCCTCTCAATCAGAAATATTTCTGGCTCCCAGGTGTCTTTTAAACAGATAACGAGCTTAGATTAGGAGCACACTCTTAAAGGGAGTGTTCCTAATCTCAACGTGTTACCTGTATAAAAGACACCTGTCCACAGAAGCAATCAATCAATCATATTCCAAACTCTCCACCATGACCAAGACCAAAGAGCTATCCAACGATGTCAGGGACAAGATTGTAGACCTACACAAGGCTGGAATGGGCTACAAGACCATTTCCAAGCAGCTTGGTGAGAAGGTGACAACAGTTGGTGCGATTATTCGCAAATGGAAGAAACACAAAAGAACTGTCAATCTCCCTCGGCCTGAGGCTCCATGCAAGATCTCACTTCGTGGAGTTGCAATGATCATGAGAACGGTGAGGAATCAGCCCAAAACTACACGGGAGGATCGTCTTAATGATCTCAAGGCAGCTGGGACCATAGTCACCAAGAAAACAATTGGTAACACACTACGCCATGAAGGACTGAAATCCTGCAACGCCCGCAAGGTCCCCCTGCTCAAGAAAGCACATATACATGCCCGTCTGAAGTTTGCCAATGAACATCTGAATTATTCAGAGGACAACTGGGTGAAAGTATTGTGGTCAGATCAGACCAAAAAGGAGCTCTTTGGCATCAACTCAACTCGCCGTGTTTGGAGTCTGAGCTTGGCTCTGTTTCACTCCAGCGCAATCTTCGAGACAGTCTGGTCCCTTCACCTGATGAAGGCCGCTTGTGTTGTGGCCGAAACGTCGTGATTTTTGCTGTTTTATTTTTTACCTACGTGACATTACCGAATAGAACCAAAGAGTATAGGAGGACTGCTGCCTATGACCCCAAGAACACCATCCCCACCGCCAAACATGGAGGTGGAAACATTATGCTTTGGGGGTGTTTTTCTGCTAAGGGGACAGGACAACTTCACCGCTTCAAAGGGATGATGGGCGGGGCCATGTACCGTCAAATCTTGGGTGAGGACCTCCTTCCCTCAGCCAGGGCATTGAAAATGGGTCATGGATGGGTATTCCAGCATGACAATGACCCAAAACACACGGCCAAGGCAACAAATTAGTGGCTCAAGAAGAAGCACATTAAGGTCCTGGAGTGGCCTAGCCATTCTCCAGACCTTAATCCCATAGAAAATCTGTGAAGGAAGCTGAAGGTTCGAGTTGCCAAACGTCAGCCTCGAAACCTTAATGACTTGGAGAATATCTGCAAAGAGAAGTGGGACAAAATCCCTCCTGAGATTTATGCAAACCTGGTGGCCAACTACAAGAAACGTCTGACCTCTGTGATTGCCAACAAGGGTTTTTCCACGAGTACTAAGTCATGTTTTGCAGAGGGGTCAAATACTTATTTCCCTCATTAAAATGCCAATCAATTTAGAACATTTTTGAAATGCGTTTTTCTGGATTTTGTTGTTGTTATTCTGTCTCTCACTGTTCAAATAAATCTACCATTAAAATTATAGACTGATCATTTATTTGTCAGTGGGCAAACGTACAAAATCAGCAGTGGATCAAATACGTATTTCCCTCACTGTAGCTGAGTGGGGCCTTACCTGTAAAAAAAATATATGGAATTACCACCTCCACAAGCACCAGCAGAGGACACAGAGAGCGAAAGAGACCTCCCACAGAGTTTCAGATTACTTTGGATATCTTACAAAAGGCCTTGATTTCTGGACTGGAGAGCGCATGCAGGAGGTGTAGGGGAGCATAAGAGGGTAGGGGGGGTGTAAGTGGGGTTGAGTCCACGGGCGATCTTGAAGATGGCGTTGAGCGCGATACGAGGGGGAGAAGCGGCGCGGTGCTTTGTGCACTGCGATACGAAATCAGTGACTCGAGACACGGCGAACACAAAAGTGCCGAGTCGATATCGGAATGTGCTCAGCATTAAGTGAGTACCACAATGCAGTTCATTGAAATATCTGCACTGGGGAAATCGTTGCCTTACTAGGAGACTCACTAAGGTTGGTGCTTGCCTCGACCATATGCGTGGAATAGTTTTGTTGTTGTTGCTTAGCGTGGCAAAGTGTAATTAAACCAAGCACAGTTTTGGTAGGCCTTCATCCGGCAGTGGGGTTGACAATGTCCACAAATTATCATCAACTGTGTTATTGCTCGTTTGGGCACCTCCATATGATCTGGCCTCCAGTAAGAGAGCACTGCGTTCAATCAAAACTCCCGACTTCATTACCGTAACTTCCCACGGACGGATTGCGCCTTCCGTGATGGCATCGCCACGCTCCCCCAATTTTCACCGGGAGGTCCAAACGAGTGCACTGGGGGGGGACCGTCGGCTGACATCGGCTGTCAAGCGGACGTCACCTCCCTGACGAGCGCGGCTCGGCGCCCTGAGCTACGTGACGTGAAGCGGATCGTGCTCCTCCTCCCCCCCCCCCCCATCTTCCTTCTGCTCCTACCCCTCCTCCAGCCCTCTTCCTTCTCCTACTGTTCACCCCCCTCCCCCTCTTCCTCCTCCTTACCCCTCTTCCCCCCCGCCCCGCCCGCCCCTTCTCCTGTTTCCTCCTCCTCCACCTCCCCGTTGTCTGGGCAAATTCATCGGGGAATCCTCCTCTTGCCTTGTAACTAGACACAGTGGTGACACAATTCGAGGGTAACTCCGGGGATTTGAGAGAGGGAGTCGCTGGAGCGATGGCGGAGCCGGGCAAAAACGCGATCCAAGCAGAGCACCTCGGCCCCCAAGTAGCTCACGGGTGCCAATGATTTTTTTCTACCTTTTTGAATTATTGAGGAAAAAAAATGTTAAATAACCCCAAGATTTTTAATACACACTTTATTTGCACTTGAAGTTCGAACATGCATTATTTAGATTCCCAGAATTAATCACATTTGATGTGCCGATTAAAGGTGGGTGGTGTCGTTACGATGTTTTTATTCATGCAAGCCAACCACTTTTTATTGAGCACATCGAAAGCGATAGATTCAGGGGTCAATAATAATGTTATTTGTATATTAGAGTGCAAATAAAAGTGCGTGCATTGAAGGCTTGTTTTTCACCAGATTGTTTACATGGCTCTGATGAGATGACAATGATGGCTTTGACTGTGTCAACCCTTGACCCGACAATAAATGGAAATCATGCGCATTGCTACACAAAAACAGTCGACGCTATGCAATGTTGATAGCACGCATCACGGCTATTACAATTAGAATAACGACCATGCCGATTGCAAGGTCGTCAAATGATATTCATGACAAGAGGAGACGTACAACGCGTTTATAATTGTCGTATTCGCGATCAATAAGTAGTACACAGTAGGAAAGACGGCAGGACACATAGAGACTGCAATGCTATAATGCGCGCATATGGACAACGGTGCATGTCGCGATACCGTATTCAACATTGCATAAATATAGCACTTTAACTTTAAGCATTTATATCAACAATCATCATTAGACAACGTTGTCAATCAAAATAAGGATAACATCACGGGCATTTAATTCTAAGACATGATCACGATTTCGATTGAAAGCTTTCGTGACTGCAAGGGTTCATCTTCTTTGGTCCTTTCGGTAAGGTCACGTAGAATGAGAATAAAATAATAAAATAACACAATAAAATTCTCACGACGTTTCGGGACGACAGAGCTTTGAATCTTTGACGACAGAGCTTTGAAGCTTTGAAGCTCTTTCGTCCCGACAGGTCTGTACCTTTCACCTGAAGACGGCCGCTTGCGTTGTGGCCGAAACGTCGTGAGAATTTTATTGTGGTATTTTATTATTTTATTCTCATTCTACGTGACCTTACCAGAAGATGATCACGATTCTCACCTGCTCGCTCAACTTCACCATAACCACGTTGCCCTTCGCGCGTCGGAACGGGCGTGGCAAAGCAAGCGATAACACTAATTATTAAGATGAAAAATAGGTAATGATTTCAGCAATAGCAGTCATTATAATTGCTGGTCTTGCGCTTAGCGGCCGCGCTGGCACCATGACGGAGCGGCGATGTCAACGCGCACCCTATTTTTTTTTATGGAATCTTGAATTATCACGTGGGGCGAGTCTGTGAAGAAAATTTCAGCTCGTTAGGCTTCGTAGATCCGAAGATAATAAGCGTCCAAATGATATGAACAGACAACACGGCAAGTTCAATAAAAGTGTGTAATAAGAATAATAATAATAATAAAAGTCCATAGTAGAGGTTATTTTGTGTTAGATCGCGTAAATATATAAATGTGTCGTTAAGCCCGCCACCACCCGACACAGCCAACTAGTAAGGGTTGTCACGTAAACAGAACGTGGCCAATTCGTCACTAGTACAGCAACACCGGTGTGTTGGAGAGCCAAGCCACAACATTTACAATCTGAGTACGACGTTTCGCCAGTAATTACAACTAGCTTCATCAGGCGACAGCCAGATTTGTGGAGAAGTCCACCTGTTTAGTTGTTTACATAGAGGCGCGACAAACCTTACAAGTTGGCTGTGTCGGGTGGTGGCGGGTTTAACGACACATATTTACAGGATCTAACCCAAACAACCCCTATATTATGGATGATATTGGTCGCGACAGCCTACGTGTTAAACCAATACTAAAAGTGTGTAATAAAAATACGAGCGAACCAAGTGCCGGTTTTCACTCGAATCTTAACAGAATACGCTCATTAACGTGAAAGCGAACGATTACGCTCGTGTCCGTATCTGATCTGCATCGCTCTGTTGTCATCTCGTTCGAGTAATTCCGCCTCTGCCTCCATTGTCGATATCACTCTCTCTCTCTCTCATTTCACTCCGTCTCCCGTCTCATTTGCACGTCTCTTGTCCGTGCGATATCTCTTTTGTCGTCTCACGAGGATGATTTCTGCGTGGGCCCCCTCTACCCCCATTGCGTCAGGGCCACTGCTGGTCTCTCAGGAACCTCTTGCAGGCTGCGCAGTCCCTTAACAACAACGTTTTACCCAGGGATGAATGCACGACAACCTGCAGTTAGTTGCACCCTGGGTCCGATGTATATCTGTGGCTTTTTTAATTTAAAATGAGACACGCAGTAGAGTCGGCAACGCTCTTCCTTCCGATGTTTAGGAAGCCACACGCAGTGCTTGCCATATATAAACCACAATGCTTTGCTGATCTTGTCAAGGAATATAAACCACCACGCGAACCCCGGTTATCTTTGCAGTGGCTTTTGACTGCTGGACATCGGACAAAGACGGCCACTGCATCTCGCGGCTTTCAGATGCGCTTCTGCGGCCGTCTGGAACGCTCGGCTGATATTAGGAGACCACTGGAGCTACGCACTTTGAAATGAGCTAGATTGAAAACAGATTCATTTAGAACTGCTTTTTGTGTTTTGGTTTTTTTTTCCCCTTCCCCTGCACCTCCGAATAGCACGGTTGGCTAGGTACGGTGCAAAAGAAGCTCCACATATGTACACTACATAGGAAAAGTACCACTGTTATATTCAGCGCTTAGCTTCAGCTAGAACAATATAATACAAAACATAAATACGGTGATGAGGATACCTATCTGCATTATGTGACTGTCCTATATACGCTTCACACTCGTCGTTCAGGGGTTGCAACCCTCACTCTGAATCGTGACAGCTCACACAATCTTGAAGGTGGCAAATTGAACAATGCCTGTTACACTCGGCCGCTGGAAGCGAGATGGTGAGACGTCTTTTTTTTTACGTCGTTAGAGTTGCTACCTCTGAGGTACAAAAAAAAACCCGGGACTCATCATGGGAAGAATAAGATTAAGGATATCTCACAATGCCGCACAAGAGTGTAAAACACGTTGTCTTGAGTCACGTATTGTCATCATTATTATTGCGCAACTGACAAAAGCCGGGACTTTTAATGTCCCAGGAAGGCTCACAGATTTGGCCACGACAGTGGCCAGTCTCAAAAGAGGATGACCGTCGAAATATCAGGACAAGGTTGGCAACCCGAGGTAGCCACATCCACGAACAAGAGGTGGTACTGGATGTGGTGTGCTGGGTATGGAGATATTTTCCAATTGCCTAATCTGGACAGATCTGGCTGAAATGAGTCCCTGTTGTTGAATAGCAAGCATCAGCCATTGAAGGACTGCAATCATCTTAACCACACGAATGAGATATTGGAGGGGATTTCTTTGCTTTACGTGACGACACTATGTTCATCATTTACTCGTGCTCAGACACTGCTGTCAATGTAAGGGACGGACGTGGAGGAGGTGCGTGTGTGTGTGTGTGTGCATGCGCGTATGCGGGGAGCGGTGATGTAGCGGTTATCGCTACGCTGCACTACGAAACCCGGCGGGTCCCGGGTTCGATTCCCGCTCATGGCCAACATCGATGACGGTTGTCTGAACCGGTCTTGGGCCTCCCCTAGGTCGACTCAGCCTCAAACGACAACATGGTGCGGTGTGTCAACATCGCCGCTGGGGAAACAAAGGCGGCCGGGCGTGGTGCTGGCCACCCACCGGTTTGTGTACCGTGCCAGCCCTTCATCTCTACACGTGCTCGCTAACAGCACTTGCACCCAGGGCCGGATTCAGGCACGGGGGGCTTTAGGGGTGCAGCCCAGGGGGCCTCCGCCAGCTTGGAGGGCCTCCAGAGATGAAGTGAAAAGTTGTTTCGTTTGTGAATGCTGAATTTTATTTATTTTTTTCTTCAACTTTGTTTTCCTTTTGAAAATATTACTGGGGCGGGGGGGGGGTTGGTGGGGGCTCACAGTTCATGTAGCCCAGGGGCCTACAAAATCTTAATCCGGCCTTGCTTGGACCAACAGTCTGTCAAGGCCATACGGGATGATGTTGTGTGACCCCCGCCAAAGGTGTTCGACAGTCCTCCTACTGCATCCGTCGCACGGCAGAGGAGCGGTTGCCCCCACAAACGGGCGCGGGGTCGCTACGCAGAGCGACGTTTTGACGCTTTGCCTGTGGCTTGCACGCTCCCCGGCAGGCGGGGTGTGCATCGCGCAATCACTCAAGATCCCACGCGAACCGCGGCCCGGGGAGTTCGAAAGGATCATCAAGCGTCTTCTCGACACGTCCACCGCGCGCGTCGTCATCATGTTCGCCAACGAAGACGACATCCAGTACGTGGGGGGCTTGGGGAATGACGATTTACTCTCCCTCCCTCCCTTCGTTCGTCCGTTCGTTCGTTCGTTTGCTCGTGGCTGTGTGCTGTTTGCGCCCCTTCCGTTTGGGGTCTTCCCGGGGAAGACCCCAAAAGAATTGTCTCAGCCGAACTCCGTTCCGTGCACCTCCGATTAGCACGGTTGGCTGCGTACGGTGCGAAAGAAGTTCAACACACACACACACGCACGTGAGTGCGAATGTTTTTAGTTCGTCAGCCATTCGGCTTTTCTGATCTTATCTTCCGTAGATTTATAATTACAGCGCCCTTATCCACGGCGCTTTACACTAATTATAAAATTATACGTTAAAGTATGCCGGTTAACAAAGAGTGCGGGAGGGTGGGTGGGGGGGGGGGGTTATTAAAAGTGGATGGTGTAGCTATGGTGACAGTAAGAAAGACAGTGGTTCAGGATGGATTGGTGAGATTGAAAGGAGATGAACAAGATTTAGAGATGAGGGAGCTGTGAGTAGCAGCTCGCAGAACGGCTGACGTTTCGGCAAGTTGTACATGGTGGTACCAGCGAGCAACGCCAAACAGAAACGAATATCTTGACTCATCTTCTTTGGTTCTTTCGGTAAAGTCACGTAGAATGAGAATAAAATAATAAATTGATAAAATAAAATAACACAATAATATTCTCACGACGTTTCGGCCACAACACAAGCGGCCTTCATCAGGTGAAGGGACGAGACTGTCACCTGATGAAGGCCGCTTGTGTTGTGGCCGAAACGTCGTGAGAATATTATTGTGTTATTTTATTTTATCGATTTATTATTTTATTCTCATTCTACGTGACTTTACCGAAAGAACCAAAGAAGATGAATCATTGCAGTCACGAAAGCTTTAAATCAAAAAAGAAAATCTTGATTTGAAGCTTTCGTGACTGCAGGAATCCATACTCTTTGGTTCTTTCGGTCCCGACAGTTCTGTTCCTTCACCTGAAGAAGGCTACTTGTGTTGTGGCCGAAACGTCGTGAGAATTTTATTTTATTATGTTTTATTTTTATTATTTTATTTCCAGTCTACGTGACTTTACCGAAAGAACCAAGAAGATGAATCACGTAGCATGCTTTGCCACCTGATGACGAACGCTTGTGTTGCGCCCGAAACGTCGTGATTCATTTTATACCTACGTGACTTTACCGAAAGAAACTAACATGGTTTGTGTTTACTCTCCAACACACTCAAGAAGTAACCAATTGGCGGGCACGTTTTGTGTACGTGATAAACTTCACTAATTGGCTGTGTCGAGTGGTGGCGCGTTTAACAACACATTTTTATTCGTGCGATCTAAGCCAAAAAAAAACGTTATTGTGAATAATTATGAGAAACGAACCATGATCAGCAAGAAGTGAGTGAAGATATTATAGATGATTCTGTACAATGGGGGCTTGGGGTCCGTTCCTTGATCACCATTGTGTTCACTTATAATACATTTAAAAATAACGCGCCTGGCTATCCGTAGCTGTGGAAAATGGAGCGCACAATTAGACGTGCGACGAATCGCAGGTGAGCTCACAGCGGCTACAGTGAGACAGCGCAAGATTGGGGAGCAGGTGGAGGTGTAGGCTGGCGACGAGATGGAGTGATGCGGTACGGGAGGATGTGGAGCTGAATGGACTTGCAGACGACTGGTACCAGCGGTGTCAAGATCGGTCTCTGAGGAGGAGGCTCGTGAAGGACGCTGCTGCTACTGGGCAGTTGGAGGCAGTCGCCCTCCAGCAACATCGGAGGGCAGACGAGCGACACTCACAACAACGAGCGGAGCGCCGGGCGGGTAAAACACAGCAAGTTGGCAGAGTACAGCTGGTACAACTACCAGTCATCTCAGTGAGCCAACCAATGTCACCGTGGGTCTGTCCCGTGACCTCCCGTCAGCGTGCCTTACGACACTTCACGTGGCCTCAAAGTGCACCTGGCCTGGCACAGGCGTCGTGGTGGCGTCACCGTCACTGAGTGACGAGTGGCGGCTGCTGTTGGCATTGGTGGCTACCCAGACACGAGTCCATCCGCTCGAGGTGGGAAGAGAAAACTGAAGGCGGATGAAGGTCGGTGGGAGACTGGAGGTCGCGTTTCTCCCGCGTGCGAGCTGTGGAATCTGGGCAGAAGACAGAAAGCGTGGGGGATGGTGATGATCCATAATGGAGGCTTTTGGGTTAGATCGAGTAAATATGCAAATGTGTCGCGAAAACCCGCCACCACCCGACACAGCCAACTAGTAAGGGTTGTCACGTACAGTGAGGGAAAAAAATATTTGATCCCCTGCTGATTTTGTACGTTTGCCCACTAACAAAGAAATGGTCAGTCTATAATTTTAATTGTAGGTTTATTTGAACAGTGAGAGACAGAATAACAACAAAAACATCCAGAAAAATGCATGTCAAAAATGTTATGAATTGATTTGCATTTTAATGAGGGAAATAAGTATTTGACCCCCTCTCAATCAGAAAGATTTCTGGCTCCCAGGTGTCTTTTATATAGGTAACGAGCTGAGATTAGGAGCACACTCTTAAAGGGAGCGCTCCTAATCTCACCTTGTTACCTGTATAAAAGACACCTGTTCACAGAAGCAATCAATCAATCAGATTCCAAACTCTCCACCATGGCCAAGACCAAAGAGCTCTCCAAGGGTGTCAGGGACAAGATTGTAGACCTACACAAGGCTGGAATGAGCTACAAGACCATTGCCAAGCAGCTTGGTGAGAAGGTGACAACAGTTGGTGCGATTATTCGCAAATGGAAGAAACACAAAAGAACTGTCAATCTCCCTCGGCCTGGGGCTCCATGCAAGATCTCACCTCGTGGAGTTGCAATGATCATGAGAACGGTGAGGAATCAGCACAGATCTACACGGGAGGATCTTGTCAATTATCTCAAGGCAGCTGGGACCATAGTCACCAAGAAAACAATTGGTAACACACTGCGCAGTGAAGGACTGAAATCCTGCAGCGCCCGCAAGGTCCCCCTGCTCAAGAAAGCACATATACATGCCCGTCTGAAGTTTGCCAATGAACATCTGAATGATTCATAGGACAACTGGGTGAAAGTGTTGTGGTCAGATGCGACCAAAATGGAGCTCTTTGGCATCAACACAACTCGCCGTGTTTGGAGGAGAAGGAATGCTGCCTATGACCCCAAGAACACCATCCTCACCGTCAAACATAGAGGTGGAAACATTATGCTTTGGGGGTGTTTTTCTGCTAAGGGGACAGGACAACATCACCGCTTCAAAGGGATGATGGGCGGGGCCATGTACCGTCAAATCTTGGGTGAGAACCTCCTTCCCTCAGCCAGGGCATTGAAAATGGGTCGTGGATGGGTATTCCAGCATGACAATGACCAAAAATACACGGCCAAGGCAACAAAGGAGTGGCTCAAGAAGAAGCACATTAAGGTCCTGGAGTGGCCTAGCCAGTCTCCAGACCATAATCTGTGGAGGGAGCTGAAGGTTCGAGTTGTCAAACGTCAGCCTCGAAACCTTAATGAGGAGTGGGACAAATCCCTCCTGAGATGTGTGCAAACCTGGTGGCCAACTACAAGAAACGTCTGACCTCTGTGATTGCCAACAAGGGTTTTGCCACCAAGTACTAAGTCATGTTTTGCAGAGGGGTCAAATACTTATTTCCCTCATTAAAATGTAAACAAATTTATAACATTTTTGACATGCGTTTTTCCGGATTTTTTTGTTGTTATTCTGTCTCTCACTGTTCAAATGAACCAACCATTAAAATTATAGACTGATCATTTCTTTGTCAGTGGGCAAACGTACAAAATCAGCAGGGGATCAAATACTTTTTTCCCTCACTGTAAACAGAACGTGGCCAATTCGTCACCAGTACGGCACACCGGTGTGTTGGAGAGCCAAGCCACAACATTTATAAACTTGGTGCGACTTTACTTCTATGGTGATGATGATGATGAGCCACTTCGTTTAGCTGTCATTTGTGATGGCCAGGTTGCTTTTAAAAATAAGCTAACGGCTCAGTGGGCTTTACCTTTAAAGATAAAAATGAAAAAATATCTATAGTTTAGTTTTATTTGCGTATTTTTGTTAAGTGATTAGTTTACCTTCCTATTGTTTACTCTTTGGTTTTTTCGGTAAAGTCACGTAGAAATAAGAAATAATAATACAATAAAATTAGATAATAGTATACGACGTTTCGATTGCAATGCAAGCAATCATCATCAGGTATAGAAGAGCTAAATTTAAGAGAGAGAGAGAGAGGAAACACAGAGAGATGTTTATTGTTGACAATTTTTCTTACCCACCCCGACTGGACATCTGTGAAAAAAAGAGCTTCATAGCTCCTCGGATTCCTCCAGTCTCAATCGAGACTCTGATTAGAGAGGTGTGCTGACATCAGCGCCTCTTCATTTTGATCTTGAACTCGCTTTGAGAATTTTATTTCATTCTTACGCGATAACAAGAAAGCAGTTCGATACGCATCGATTATCCAGCTTGCCCGTTTTACCATTTCTTGTTGCTGTCCATATATCATAATCACGTTGGAATGAATGTAAACCGATTACATCGAAGGTAATGTGTTTACGTAAAATTACAAATTAATAACACCTAATCACCACACAAAGGCACTCGGGAGTGCATGAATAAACTATGAAATAGCAAATGTGCAATTAATCCTTTCACCAATATCGCATCAACACGACTGTCGCGAATGTGTTTGACGATGCTTTATTATTGTATTCTCAAAATAGGAAGGGAATTCCCCCCACCACCACCACCACCACCCACCCACCCCAATTAATATGTATTAGGCACAAGGAAAAAACATCGAATAACAGCACAGGGATAGAGAAACGTGAAAGCTTATAACAATGACGGAGTGGCCAAGAGCAATATACAGCTGACCCACGCACTAACCAGAGTGGTGAAGTATGGCCGGACAACCCCATGACCGCCACGGCGTCGCGAGACCTTCATCCGGCAGATTATTGACAAATGGCTGGACATTATATTGTGTAACCAACGTTCGTATATGTATGCGTATGCATATATACCCTGAGTCAAACTTCGTTATGCTATTTGAAATGAAAAATTCATCTCTAAAAGTGGAATGTCAATATGGTTAAAATATAGATATATGTAAAGCCAATGAATACATAATGTACGATGTGCATGCACGCATATATATGTAAGTTGACTGAATGTGTACGTAAAATCGGAAGTCATCTTTATTTTCAGATGACACGATAACAAACGGAGCACAACTGCAATGAGAATCTAAGATCAATGTTGGGAATTGAAGGACAATATCAGGGAAAAACGCTGTTAACTGGCATATTTTACTGCTGGAGTTGTGGAACAAGTGGTGGGTATGGTCAGTAACATATTCTTATTCTCATTCACGGTAACTCGCAGTCCTAACGGGGTGGATTTACATCGCTCGGTGAGGACTGTGAACTGCAGAGGAGCAACGCCTCTCAATGTTCACTTGAGGAGGACTTCACTATGACCTTTCTGCGCCAGATACCAACGTTGGGGCAGAATCAACCTTGGAGAGACGAGGTTAACTCGGAACAAGGGTTGACTCGGAACAAGGGTTGACTCACAACAAGGGTTGACTCGGTACAAGGGTTGACTAGGAACAAAGGTTGAATCGGTACAAGGGTTGACTCGGAACAAGGGTTGACTCGGAACAAGGGTTGACTCGGAACAAGGGTTGACTCAGAACAAGGGTTGACTCGGAACAAGGGTTGACTCAGAACAAGGGTTGACTCAGAACAAGGGTTGACTCGGAACAAGGGTTGACTCGAAACAAGGGTTGACTCTGAACAAGGGTTGACTAGGAACAAGGGTTGACTCGGAACAAGGGTTGACTAGGAACAAAGGTTGACTCGGTACAAGGGTTGACTAGGAACAAAGGCTGAATCGGTACAAGGGTTGACTCGGAACAAGGGTTGACTCGGTACAAGGGTTGACTAGGAACAAAGGTTGAATCGGTACAAGGGTTGACTCGGAACAAGGGTTGACTCGGAACAAGGGTTGACTCTGAACAAGGGTTGACTAGGAACAAGGGTTGACTCGGAACAAGGGTCGACTAGGAACAAGGGTTGACTCGGAACAAGGGTTGACTAGGAACAAGGGTTGACTAGGAACAAGGGTTGACTCGGTACAAGGGTTGACTCGGAACAAGGGTTGACTAGGAACAAGGGTTGACTCGGAACAAGGGTTGACTAGGAACAAGTGTTGACTCGGAACAAGGGTTGACTCAGAACAATGGTTGACTCGGAACAAGGGTTGAATCAGAACAAGGGTTGACTCAGAACAAGGGTTGACTCGGAACAAGGGTTGACTCGAAACAAGGGTTGACTCTGAACAAGGGTTGACTAGGAACAATGGTTGACTCGGAACAAGGGTTGACTAGGAACAAGGGTTGACTCGGTACAAGGGTTGACTAGGAACAAGTGTCAGGATTCCGAATGCAATGCTGTGCTGCTGGCATTGTTTAAGACCGGGAATCAAAGCTCTGCTATCGAGGATCAGGTGCCCCCGACGCCACCCAGAGCACACCGGAAGGATTTTGAATGTCCTGGCAGCCCATTTAATGCCAATTCGCATGATGCTCTGAACAGCCTATAAAGCTGTAGTTTGGCAGGATACCATTGAGCCTATGCTTATAACTAAATACTCTCCGAAAATATGAGACTCGATAGGTACTGGTACCGCGTTGCATGCGATCGATACACTTCTTCTATACGATTGGGGGCTGTTTTGTATCAGCGACTTTAAAATTGGCCATAATTAACTAATTTTTGCCAAGCAATTAGAAACCTTACTGCTACACAAAGGCAAAAATCCCCCCCCCCCTATAACCTTTAACAGACTGTACGGGCAAGTGCTTTCAGCGAGCATCTATGAAGGCCGGCACAGCACACCAGGGGGTGTGTGGCCAGCACCACGCCTGGCCGCCTTTGTCTCCCCAGTGGCGATGTTTATACCCCACACCAGGTATCCATTTGAGGCTGAGTCGACCTAAGGGAGGCCCAGGTTCCAGTTCAGATCATGGTCACTCAGGTCGCAGCGCGCTGGCTGCTATGCTACCCCGCTGCACGGGTTCATAGACACACACACACGTGTGTGTGTGTGTATGTAGGCATGTGCATACGTAATCATTTTCCTAGAAGGGATGTTGATGGCCAGTGGTCGAGACTAACGGTGGAGTGGCAGCTAAAGGAGGGAACGCGTCAACAACGATGTCAGCCGTGGGAGATGGAGATTGCCGAAATCAGCTCTCAGTGGATTGTTGCATTGCGAGACCGTGGGAGATGGCGATGGCTTTGGGGGAGGCCTTCATCCAGCGGTGGATTGACCATGGCCGCTGAGGATGTTGATATATGCACATGGAGTGTGACACCACAGCGGAAAAATTGGTTCGAAAGTGTTCTACTGGTCACTTTTCATTATCAAAAGCACACAAACACGCACATGGACGAGTTACCAATTTCAGATTATGACAAAATTCCAAACCCCCGGCATAGATACAAAGTTTTAGGTAATCCCAACCCAAATATAAAAAATGTTTCAGATCCATCCAACGATGATGTGACATCACGGGAGGTTAAGTCATCGGAAGTTACATTACTCCCACACATTTCCTGGCGTAAGTGTTGACGATTATTTTGCTGTAATTATAATGAAATGTAAAAAAGTATAAATTTACGTTTGTAGTTGTTTTTAATGTGTATAAATATATTTAGAAAGAAACCGAATTTAAATATTTAGCCTCTCAACTCAACGTGCATGTACAGAGCTTTGTCGGTCCATTGCTGGATGAGGGTTTCCCCATGCCATGCGGCCGTAGGAGTTAATTGACCATACTTCACCACGCTCATCAGTGTGGATTCAATCATATGCAGTGGCAAAACAATCAAGACTCATGCAAAGTTAATTAATTTAAATCTGAAAACACAAACGTATCAAATCCCAAATTGCGCACACACCAAGATATCCGATGTCCAATTTTTTTTATGAAAAAAAAACTCATCCCCTATATATTCGCTGAAGTATTTATATTCATTCATTAGCGTGGGACTAGCTGCCCCCCCCCCACCCACCCCCACTGCCCTCCCCTGAATGAATGAGCCACCCAGCTGCTCAGCCACATGCCTGCGCCCGCTGATTGCATTCACCGTATGCACGCCGACGTTTCCCGTAACTCAGAGATGCCAGCCGTAATGATGGTGGGCCCTCCCTCGCTGGCAGAAGCCACAAACCCAGGATCTCCCACCCGCCTCCTCTCACCACCGCTGTAACAAAAGACTCTGCCACTCGCCCGCTCTGCTGTCCACTCTCTCCGCGTGCTCCGGTCACCTGGGCACGCTCAATCACTCGCTCCGCGTTTTACTGCCTTTGGCGATTCTTCGGAGCTCGCAGGAAATTACCCATGAATCAAAATGAGTCGAAGGCAACGCAACAGCAAAACAGCGTGGGTGCGATCGCGCGCGTGTGCGCGTGTGCGCGTGTGTGTCTATAAGCACTTTTTTTTCCGGGGAGCGCGAGTGTAGTGGTTAGCGCGCTGCGCTGCGAACCCGGTGGGCCGAGTTTGATTCCCGCTCACGGCCAGCACCGGGGACGATTAACTGAACCGGTCCTGGGACTCCCCGAGATCGAGAGTACCTGGTGTGGTGTGTAAACATCACTGGGGAGACAAAGGCGGCCGGGCGTGCTGTTGGCCACCCAACTCCTCGTGTGCCGTGCCGGCCTTCATAGGTGCTTCACGCTAACAGCACTTGCCCCAGCAGCCTGTGAAGGCTATATGGGGGGTATTTGTATACCACTTTGCGGAGCGGTGGGGTATTGGTTAACCCGCTGCATTTCGAGTTCGATTTTCGGCCATGGCTAACATCAGTGGTGATTATCTGAATTGATCCTAGGCATCCCCTATGTCCACTCAGCCTTAAATAGGTACTGTGGAGATGAAAGGCAGCTTTAATGGGTTCTTGATTACAGCACACGGCACCATTGCCTGTCCGAGCAGATGGACACGTATGGATGGAGGTATGTTGAACTTCTTTCGCACCGTACGTAGACACGCATCCGTCGCGGATAGGTCATCCACACCGCTCGTGTACATAACGACACGCAGATCACGTGTGTGTCGTCGTCTGTATCGTTAATCTGAATGTACGAGGCCTTCTTCGTTAACTCATTGCTGGTGAAAAGCTGCCCACGCCAAACAACCGAATCCTCACTGCCACAGGCCCACCCAAAATGCAACGTGCCAGTAAGTATTTGCATGTATCGTGGTGTTTGCTCACATGACTCATCAACTCACGGTGCCTTACATCTCATCTCATCTCAAACATTTCAATTACCTGCTGTAGTCTAGCCTAGGGGACCTCCAGTGGCAGTTGTCTCTGTGTGGCACAAGATAAACGCATCACCAGCCTTCAAATGGGTGAAGTCTCGCATATAAATCCATAGGCCTACACGGAGACCCACAGACTCAGACAGACACGCGTATAATCAAATAGAGACCCATAGATTGACATAGAGACCCACAGACTCGCATTGAAGCCATAGACTCGCATAGAGGTCTATAGACTCACATAACGATCCAAAGACTCACACAGAGGCCATAGACTCATTTAGAGATCCATAGACTCACATAGACCGATAGACTTATGTAAATATCCATAGACTCACTCAAGATACCCATAGACTCGCATAGAGGTCCATAGACTCACACGGAGACCATAGACTTGTTTTTTTATATAAATAATGTGAAGGACATGGCATGGAATGTGTTTTTTTATTGTCTTAAAAACAGCATCAACGTCAAGTAGAGATAGGAAAAAGCACCAGGGGTACACAACTCCCAAAGTGGGGGCACAAACAATCACAACAATTACGTAGCCCCCCCCTCCCCCCCAGCTACGATATAGAAAATAATAGAGGAGCGAGGCAATAGAGAACAATAGGAAGAGGTGAGATAGGAAAGTGACGGGCAGAACAGACACGATGGGTGACGACGATGGCGAAGATGAGGCAGGAATCAACAGCTGTTAGTTGTACACCTTTAAGCCACGTGTGTGATACGTGGCCGAATGTCAACAGCTGGACGTCCGAATGCGAAGCGTTAGCGTTGATGCTCCCCGCAGTGCATAACATCGGGGATGTCCGCAGGATGACCTTCTTATCATCCTTACAGGGAGTTGCCTCTGCGTGTCCTTTACCCGTTGACTTCGACGCTTCGTGACGTTAGCTGGAGGGCCTATTTTAATTTGAGCACCAACAACCGATCAACGCCGATGCGCCGAATTTCCACTCGGAGATTTCACGAGTGCGAAACGTCATCGTCGTCATCATCATCAGCCACGATCAATGCACTGCTGGGCGAAGTCGACCCCAAGCTCTCGCGATCTCTAACGGTCCGGCGATGTCGTGATCCACCCAGCGTTAGCACTCGAACTGATTTGCAAAATCATATTATGATGCAAAAATAGTTTACCACGTGAAACAAAACCTATTTATTATGCAACATATCAGCCGCGCCACATGTTTGGGAGTGTCCAATATCAGCAGCATGAATTAAAACACAATCAAACTAGTGTCTCGCCAGCAGAGTCATCGTTGATTGAATCAATGCTGGTGGACTTGCCCATCTTACAGGCAAGGAGTGTCCAATATCAGCAGCATGAATTCAAACACAATTTGCAATATCATATTATGTTGCAAAAATAGTTTCCCACGTGAAACAAAACCTATTTATTACGCAACACATCAGCCGCGCCACCTGTTTGGGAGTGTCCAATATCAGCAGCATGAATTCAAACACAATTAAACTAGTGTCTCGCCAGCAGAGTCATCGTTGATTGAATCAATGCTGGTGGACTTGCCCATCTTACAGGCAAGGACCCTATCTTTGCGATGTGGGGGTCCTAGTTTATAGACACTTCCTTCCCAAGGATCTTCTATCTAAATTTTTATTTAAAACTTTCTAGACTGCAGGGATTCAGCCAGAATCCATCTTCTCGGTTGAAATTGTCTCTGTGTTTGTATATGTGGATAGCCTCATGAACGAATCTCTCATGGTAGCCAGATGGTTTGCAAAAATAAGTCAATGTCATGTGAGCCTACTGAATTATAACAGTGATCTGCCACGGCCGAGGTGTTGGTCCTTCCGTGTTTTAGGTCTGCTTTGTGTTCACGAGAAGATGGATTCTGGCTTAGCAATCATTGGAATGATTTGATAAACCATTTCGGGTCTTAAGTGATTGTTCACGCTTGCGGTGGCTTTCAGATCGCATCCATTATTTTCGTCTCCCCTCCTCCTCTTTTCCGAACATAGATGGACTCGTCCATCTGAATAAACTGTCAAATCGCTCTCCGTGGTGCTAACGTTTAAAAATAACCGCCACTTTTTTCCAAATTTCTTGCTGTGGTTTTCACACCTGATGATGATGATGATTGCTTGTGTTGCAGTCGAAACGTCGTGATGATTTTATTGTTTTATGTTTTTTTACTTTTTTTATTTTACTATTTATTGTTTCCCTTCTTCGTGACTTTACCGAAAAAACCGAGAATATCTTCTATCTAGTCCAGGGGTCGAGGAATGCTGTTGGCACTGCACATCCATCTCGCTCTAGGACGTCAGGGGTCGGCAGTCTGTGGTGGCTCTGGAGCCGCGTGTGGCTCTTTAAGGACTGCTGCTTCGTGACCCTTACTCATTAAGGACTAACACCGTCTCGTATTCACGTTGCGTTGTTACGGCTCTTAAAATATTGAGGTTTTTTTTTTAACTTACCACCGCATTCGAACAAAAAATGTCTCCTCTCGTTAATTTTGGTTACCGACCACTGATCTAGACCATTAAAAATCCCGCCGCCCCGCCACCGGTGACATTTTCTGATACATCTACATTTTTGGATGAATTATCCTGCATCGCGGAAAGAGGCTTCCCGTGAAATGCGTGAACACGCTCAGCGAGGAAAGGGAATCGGGGCGGGTGCTGCCTGGGATTGTAATGGTTGTCCCGCGTCTGTGTACACACACGAGCTTTAATTGGAAATGTCATTATTTTGTAGGCATGCATTTCACTCATGAATGCCATGTGCCCGCTTGCTTTATAACGTCACTTGCCGCCCCGTGTGCCTTTGCCCGTTAGCACAGGTCGGGCATGATCGCACAGACGTTATTAAGAGGAGCCACATTATTATTATTAGTGGGTTTAGTTTTTACTTTTTCATGCATTAAACGTAAATGCAAATGTCGCACCGGCACTGTCGCTGACATGCATCCGTGTGTGAGAGTGTGTGTAAGTGTGTGTGTGAGTGTGTGTGAGTGTGTGTGTGAGTGTGTGTGTGTAAGTGTGTGTGTGGGGAGCGATAGTGTAGCGGTTAGCGCGCTGCGCTATGAACCTGGCGACTCGGGTTCGATTCCCGCTCACGGACAACACCAGTGACGATTATCTGAACCGGTCCCGGGCCTCCCCTAGGTCGACTCAGCCTCAAATGAGTACCTGGTGCGGTGTGTAAACATTGCCACTAGGGAGACAAAGGCGGTCGGGCGTGGTGCTGGCCACCCACCCCCTCGTGTACCGTTCCGGCCTTCATAGGTGCTCGCTAACAGCACTTGCCCCAACAGTCTGTTAAGGCTATATGGGGGATCTTTGTTTTTCTTTTGTGTGAGTGTGTGTGTGTGAGTGTGTGAGTGTGTGTGTGAGTGTGTATGTAAGTGTGTGTGTGAGTATGTGTGAGAGTGTGTGAGTGTGTGTGAGAGTGTGTGTGTGTGAGTGTGAGTGTGTGTGAGAGTGTGTGTGTGTGAGTGTGAGAGTGTATGTAAGTGTGTGAGTGTGTGTGAGTGTGTGTGTGAGTGTGTGTGTGTGAGTGTGTGTGTGAGTGTGTGTGTGAGTGTGTGAGTGTGTGCTGTGCGGGCGTTCGACACTTCACGTGGCCTCAAGGTGCACATGGCCTGGCACAAGCGTCGTGGTGACGTCACCGCCACTTAGTGGCGAATGGCGGTTGTTGTTTTGTGCTGTGTGTAACGAACCTGGCGACCTGGGTTCGATTCCCGCTCACGGCCAACATCAGTGACAATTTTTTGAATCGGTCCTGGGCCTCCCCTAGGTCGACTCAGTCTCCAATTAGTACCTGGTGCGGTGTGTAATCATCTCCGATAGGGAGACAAAGACGGTCGGGAATGGTGCCGGCCATCCACGCCTTTGTATACCATCCCGGTCTTCAAAGGTGCTCGCTACCAACACTTGCTCCTACAGTCTGTTAAGGCTGTACAGAGGGTATTTGACTTTGGAGTTGCAGTGTAGCGGCTGGTGACCTGCGCTACGAACCCGGCCACCCGTGTTCAATTCCTGCTCCTGGTAATGACGTTTATCTGAACCGGTCCTGGATCTCACGGAGTTCCACTTAGCCTTAATGAGTACCTGGTGCGATGTATTAACATCGTCCTCGTGTGCCATTCCAGCCATCATATGTGCTCGCAAACAGCACTTGCCCCAAAAGTCTGTTTCGGCTATACGGGGGATCATTGTCCTTGTGATAATCATCGGGCTTGTGTTATGCTCAAAGATGCTCGTGGATTAACAGTGTTTTTTTCTTCTTCATGAATCACGATGCGAAACAAGGTAGGCCGATATGAGCGTTTGTTCTTTCCACACGCGGAAATGTGTTTTTATCTGCGCCTGTATTAACAAGGCTCCTTTCGCTGCCTGAAAACGGTTATGCTAATGTAGTCTTTATTTTCCCTCCCCCCACCCCACATGTCTCTTTGTCAACACGGAGGCATTGCATTTTAATAGCCCGGGCATCCTGCTCAGGCACCTCTCTATCGCGGTGGCAGTGGGTAGGAGGGGGGGCATTTAAACGCCACGTGCAAAGAGAGAGAGAGAGAAAAACAATTGATTAGTTACGGCTTGTCACATTACCCGCCGCTAACAAGCCAGTGGGCGGTCTCTGCCAAATGGATTCAATACATCAAGCTTAACGACACCTCGCTGCATCGCGCAACACACACACACACAAACACAATGGCACGTATGAGTAATAGCAGCAGTGGCAGAGACGGGGGGGGGGGGTGGTGCTGGTGGCGTGTCTTGCTATTGATGACACCGGCTCCTGGAAGCAGCAGACTCACGGATGTCTCCAGTCGGAGGCCCTCGCTCGGTGGCCGTCTTGAAGAAGTGGCCTGGCGTCGTCGCCTGCCTCGTGGGGTGCTTGGGGCGCGTTGGGGCGCGCGCTCGCCGCGGTGGCAAGATGGTATCTCCCTGACAAGATGTTATCTCCCTGACAAGATGTTATCTCCCTGACAAGATGTTATCTCCCTGACAAGATGGTATCTCCCTGACAAGATGGTATCTCCCTGATAAGATGTTATCTCCCTGACAAGATGTTATCTCCCTGACAAGATGGTATCTCCCTGACAAGATGGTATCTCCCTGACAAGATGGTATCTCCCTGACAAGATGTTATCTCCCTGGCAAGATGTTATCTCCCTGGCAAGATGTTATCTCCCTGACAAGATGTTATCTCCCTGGCAAGATGTTATCTCCCTGACAAGATGGTATCTCCCTGACAAGATGGTATCTCCCTGACAAGATGGTATCTCCCTGGCAAGATGTTATCTCCCTGACAAGATGGTATCTCCCTGACAAGATGGTATCTCCCTGACAAGATGTTATCTCTCTGGCAAGATGTTATCTCCCTGACAAGATGGTATCTACCTCGCAAGATGTTATCTCCCTGACAAGATGGTATCTCCCTGACAAGATGTTATCTCCCTTGCAATATGTTATTTCCCTGACAAGATGGTATCTCCCTGGCAAGATGTTATCTCCCTGACAAGATGGTATCTCCCTGACAAGATGTTATCTCCCTGACAAGATGTTATCTCCCTGACAAGATGTTATCTCCCGCGCAAGATGTTATCTCCCTGACAAGATGTTATCTCCCGCGCAAGATGTTATCTCCCTGACAAGATGGTATCTCTCTCGCAAGATGTTATCTCCCTCGCAAGATGGTATCTCCCTGACAAGATGTTATCTCCCTGACGAGATGTTATCTCCCTGACAAGATGTTATCTCCCTGACAAGATGATATCTCCCTCGCAAGATGTTATCTCCCTGACAAGATGGTATCTATCTCGCAAGATGTTATCTCCCTGACAAGATGTTATCTCCCTGAAAAGATGGTATCTCCCTCGCAAGATGCTATCTCCCTGACAAGATGTTATCTCCCTGACAAGATGTTATCTCCCTGACGAGATGTTATCTCCCTGACAAGATGGTATCTATCTCGCAAGATGTTATCTCCCTGACAAGATGGTATCTCCCTCGCAAGATGCTATCTCCCTGACAAGATGTTATCTCCCTTGCAATATATTATTTCCCTCGCAAGATGGTATCTCCCGCGCAAGATGTTATCTCCCACGCAAGATGTTATCTCCCTGACAAGATGTTATCTCCCTGACAAGATGTTATCTCCCTCGCAAGATGTTATCTCCCTCGCAAGATGTTATCTCCCTCGCAAGATGGTATCTATTCTTGATTTGAAGCTTTCGTGACTGCAATGATCCATACTCTTTGGTCCCTTCACCTGATGAAGGCCACTTGTTTTGTGGCCGAAACGTCGTGATTGTTGTTTATTTATGTATTTATTTATTTTCCCCTACGTGACTTTACCGAATAGAACCAAAGAGTAAATATGTTATCTCCCGCGCAATATGGTATCTCCCTCGCAAGATGTTATCTCCCGTGCAAGATGTTATCTCCCTGACAAGATATTATCTCCCTCACAAGATGTTATCTCCCTGACACGATGTTATCTCCATGACAAGATATTATCTCCCTCGCAAGATGTTATCTCCCGCGCAGGATGTTATCTCCCGCGCAAGATGTTATCTCCCTCGCCTCGTATGCAGGAAGTCCGTGAGTTCGATCCAAATTGTGACGCCTGTAATATTTGGAGTTTGCGTGTCTCTCTCTCTGTCTTCTCGTGGCCGCGTGGATTATTCCCTGGGTCCTCCGGTTGTTCCTTTAACATTTTTAATCAACGTGCTTTCAGAGTTATTTGGCTGCTATAAATTTCCACGTGATGCGAATTATTTTCCACCTCGCTACCAAGCCGCGCCAGGGCAGTGCCTCGCCAGCCCCGTGTGGCTCTCAAGGCACCAAGTTATGTTTCCACTGCGGAACCCGAGCCGTGCCACGGACGTCACGTGTGACGAGCGCGTCGAGACGCATGTGGGTGGTGTAGTGCAGTGATTCTCTTTTTTTTTACTCGGGGGTACGCGGACCCCTGGGGGCTATGTGGCAATGCCCCAGGGTGTACGTGAGATAATGTATAGATATGTGAAATCATATCGGACATGAGTCATTGGTGAATAGTCATGTATGAATCGCACAATGTAAAGTAACTACGATACAATTTGTATCCACGTGGTAACCTGGAACGATATGAAAGCACTTTCTAAACTCACTGATCGTACACAATGCGGGTTTACAAGAGCAGCCAGGGAACTAATGACGTCTCGCGTGCAGAGCGTCCGTTTAATTTGTTTTTATTCGCTTGCAGTTACTAGCAGCTGGTTAGGATATACCTCTCACAAAGTGGACAATTGGTTAAAATATTGACGTTCATTATTCACACGTTGATTTCTCAGAACCACGTTGGGTCAAGGGGGGAGGGGCTACTCGGTTTAAACTAAATTCAACAACGAGGGGGGGCACCGGTAGCCAACAACGGTTGAGAACCACTGGTGTGGTGTGCGCTGGTGTCCTTACCGTGCACTCACCGAATGTCACACACAATGTACGCGTCATTATCCCCGCCCCTGGCCCTGCTTGGCCCCAAGCCATATTCAGACACCGCGTGAGGTTAGCGTATCCCGGTTTTTGGTTCGAGCGCAACATGGAAAACGGCCAGTGGAGAACCAGGCAATAGAAATGTGGGAGGCACTGTTGGCACGTCCATATAAAACTGCACATGTTATCCCGTGGATACAAAATGCAGGTTAAGAGGAAAAATCGAGGCGCGGTGTCCTATAAAAAAAACCGTGATAACCCACACATTAATAATAATTAAAGCACTCATCATAACATTCCATTAAAAGAAAAGTACGTACAATCGGCGACATTTTGGGCAATGTATTTGTCAGGTAATCCAAGTCAAGATTTCATCCATGCTGGCTTCATTCTAAAACTTTGTGCCCTCTCTCTCTCTCTCCCCCCCCTTGCCCCCCCCCCTTTCTTACCTATATAACCTCTTGCCACGGCAGCTCTCCCACCTACCTCAGCATTTTCTTGCTGTGGGTGTCCCACCTGATGGGGATCGCTTGCGTTGTGATCGAAACGTCGTGATTCGTTTCATTTTATTTTATTTTTCTACCTACTACGTGACTTTACCGAAAGAACCAAAGAGTGTGGATTACTGCGGTCACGAAACCTTCAAATCGAGATTGCCCTACGTTTTGATAACCCATTGGAGGTTTATCGCAATGTCATCTCCCCCTCCCACCCCCCCACCCCCCAAGTTTTGTTTTTATTCATCCCCAGCTTATTGAATAAGCCAGTCGATAGGCTAACTTGGTGCTCACGGATCACCGTTCTCGATGATTACGGACGGGAAGCCTGGCGAGGGACGATGGATCGCCGCGGCATGCCGAGGAACTTTCGAAAACGGTGCCTTTGGCGGCTCTGCTACGAAAGCTGCGGCCACTTATGAGATAAACAAATGCACGGCACACAAATGGGCGGACGGATTAAAACATGCAGAGTGACACAAGAGACGGCTTTGCAGCGGCAAAGCAACAAGGGTTGGATTGTAACGAGTCACGTTGGTCGCAGTGACTCACAACAAAGACGCAGATTCCTCTGTATCGCCTTAACAGACTTTTGGGCCACTGTGGCACACGAGGAGGGGGGGGGAGGGGTTGGCCAGCACCTCGCCCGGCCGCCTTTGTATCCCTCGTTGCGATGTTTGCACACCGCCACCAGGTGCTCATTTTGATTCTGAGTCGATCTCGGGGAGTCCCAGGACCGGCTCAGAGAATCGTCACTTGGTGTTGGCGGCCGTGAGCAGGACTCGAACTCGGGCTACCGGGTTCGTAGCGCAATGCGCTAACCGCTGCACCACCACTCCCCTCTTAGCGTTCAATAAAGATAAAGACAAAGATCCCTCGTATAGCTTGAACGGACTGTTTTGGCAAGTGCTGTTAGCAAGCACACCAATACCAATACCCGACATTCGCCACTCAGTGACGGTGACGTCACCACAGCGCCTGTGCCAGGCCAGGTGCACTTTGAGGCCACGTGAGGTGTCGAAGGCTCGCTGCTGACAGGAGGTCACAGGACAGACCCAGCAGGTGCCACGGGATGGCTGACCGCGATGACCGGTAGTGGCACCAGCTGTACACCCTACTGTGCCAAACTTGCTGCATTTTAGCCGCCCGGCGCTCCGCTCGTTGTTGTGAGCGTCGCTCCTCTGCCCTCCGCTGTTGCTGGAGGGGGCGACTGCCTCCAAATGCCCAGTAGCAGCAGCGTCCTTCACGAGCCTCCTCCACAGCAAGCACACACAGACGCGCGCGCACGCCTACAATGGAATGGAACGAGCGGGGGTGACTTTGTGCGCTTGTTTTGTGTTTTTTTTTCTTCCATGCAGTCGGGTACTGGAAGCTGCCAAGAAGGCGAACCAGACGGGGCACTTCATCTGGATCGGTTCGGACAGCTGGGGATCAAAGATCGCTCCCATCTTCCAGCAGGAAGACGTAGCCGAGGGAGCCGTCACCATCCTACCGAAGAGGGCCCGCGTCGAAGGTGCGATAGCGGAATCAACGATCGTTCCGGCTCATTCAATTTTTAATCTTGGACGCAGCCGGCATGACATCTTTGATATCCGTGTCACAGGCTCATACATGGCCGTACATACAAGGAGGCGTGCAACGCTTTATTACTTAGAGAGATCGATAAGTCATCTTTGTGAGCAAATATACATTATCCCTTGTGCGGGTCTCCCCGCCGAAGCCCTGTAACCGTGGCTAGTATTGCAAGGGGTGTGCTGCTGTGCGTGGAGCGGCGTTTTTGTTCATCGGAGGAAACCGGAGTGCCTGGTTAAAAGGCGCACTTCTCACACGAAGGGGTCCACACGGATGGGTGCACGAACACAGCGGCTCCACTCGCCACCACCTCGCAGTCCCAGCTGGTTTGGAAGTTTCACACAGATAGGCCTGACCCACCAACCTCGCCTCCGAAGCGCAGAAGTAGAGCCACGTGCCACCGTCGCCTGGCTCGATCGCTACGTGCATATTTTTTTCTTTATGTTTTGTTGTGATAGAATGATGGAGATTTTCTGCTCCCATTATACTCTGTTGGCCAAGCCCTATCTGCGTGCGTGGTCTTGTTGCTCAGGTTTGTCTCATTAAAACAACATATATATATAGCCACTCTGGAGGGTATTTGGCCTCCACGTACATGCTGGTCAGACATCTTGGAAGAGGTGTAAGTTGCTCAAATTTTACCCCACCACACGTGACCTACCAATCGACTGTGGCGTGCCCATTCTGCACTGCTGACTACTGGGTAGACAAAGGTGGCTGGCGGGCGGGCGGCCGGGGTTAAGCGGGTTGGGGGTGGAATCCAAGTACCTTGCCGATTTAACTACCATGCCGGGAGTAATGCTGCCGTGCAGTGTAATAATGGTAAGCGCACTGGACTTGCTGTCCAACAGTGGCCGGTCTAATTTTTAATCCCACAACCCCTCCCCCCCCCTGGCCTTTAAAATCAGTATGAGCTCGCTGCTAACACGTAGCTGCAAAGTCAAAATGATTTCGTGCCTAGTTGAGCCTCAGCGGTGGGTTTGGTGGGATTTCAGTTTCAAGATCTGAAATGTTTGTACCCAATTTTTTCAGATAATTGGATCCTGCATCCCAGACTGCCCTTTGTACTGGGCACCGTGGGAAGCGCATTGTTAAATTTGAATACTGTGAAATTATGTAGATGGGTGGCCTTTCTTTCTGAGAAGGAAGACTTTTTTTGCGTGGAAACAAGATTTTGAACTCGCTATCCTGAGCCTGTGGACCATCAGTCGCCTTGGAGAGAAATAATTGGAAAGCGAAAACAAAAGTATCTGAAAATGCAAGGTGGTTCGCTTTGCAGATACATCATTTAATATTCATGGGGGGGTGGGGGGGGAATCTTAATACCGTTCTTCGTATGCATTATTGTTGGCACATGATGAGCAAACACAACGCAATTAATACGATGCTCAACATTGCCACGTCAGGTGGGGGTGCCTTCAGCGGACCAAGAGCACTTCGCTGGCACACACGTGCCGACACCCTGGATCACGATGTTGAGCTTTCACAGCTAACAACGAGGACCGGTGGCCAAAAGCCAAGTTCTTAAAGTGTAGCCACGACGCCGGCCTCGCCACGTCGAGATGGAAATCATCCACAGCGACTCCCACCTTCCAATTCCATGAGCCACGGCGGCTAAAAAGCGCTTACAAATCAAGGCCCGGCGATTCTCGGAAACAAGCCGCCACCATCCACCCCGGATGCACGCACGCGCGCACGCACCGTGGAGAACCGACGCCTCGTCACTGAATCGACGACGCAGGATCTATAAATTTAGAACGGAGCAATCCGATGAGCAGCGAGGCTCTTTAATGCACACGTGTCCGGTATGAGCGGGTGGGCAAGTTACGACAACGAGATTGACCAATTACGGTCGCGCATGTGGCGAGCGCAATGCAAACTCCCCCGGCGTCTGTAGCACCGCCGTAGACAAATGCACCCTTCGCTTGCAGAGGTGAGGAAGCTTCCTTCGTAACTTTCAAAATGTTCTGAACAATGACTGCTGCTCAAGATGCCGTGACCTTGGTCTCACGCCGCACGTGCTGTCAGATGATGGCGGCGAACTGCGAACATTTGTCGCCTGGGTAAAAACACACGCAAAAAAAAAAACTGAAAGTGACGTTCATTTCTCAAACGCGGAATGATTTTCGTGCTCAAAATACTTCGCAAGTAGATATTGGTTGAGTGTGCGTGAGAGAGAGTGTGCCTTTGTATGTTTCCGTGTGTGTGCGTGAGTAAATTAGTGGCAGTGTCTGGCAACAACAGCTTCTTTATTAACCCAGTCACCTGGGTTTGAGTCCCGCTCACGGCCAACACCAGTGACCATTATCTGAACCGGTCCTGGGCCTCCCCTACGTCGAGTCAGCATCAAATGTGTACCTGGTGCGATGTGTAAATGTCGCCACTAGGGAGACAAAGGCGGCCCCCACGTGGTGCTGGCCACCCACACCCTCGTTTGCCATCCCCGCCTTCATAGGTACGCGCTATAGCACTTGTCCCAACAGTCTGTTCAGGCTATACGGGGGGGGGGTTTTGTCTTTGTTTCTGCAATACTACTGTTTAAGTAGTATTTTGTTTTCGGAGTAAACAGCCAAGTGGCTCGGCAGGAGAGCGGGAAGCTCGCAATTAGAAAGTTGCGATTTCATATCCTGGCCGGGGGTTGTCTTAACGTATCATACCCCAAAGGGTCGATAAAACTAGCACGTACTTCGAAGGAAAAGGTGGAAGTGGTTGTCCTATGGATAGACTCGCCGCTACTATAGGAATGTGGACTTTCCACCACTGGCCCAGGGTTTGCTTGCGGGAGGTGAACATACACCTGAGATGCTCATTTGTTGAACAGAAAACGTTCGCCCTTCGTGTGAATACAAAAAACTACAGAGGATGCAACCCACAGCTCCTTCACCTGTAAACATCGGATGTGCAATAGATCCAGTTTAAAAGCATATATTTAAAGATACCCACTTGAGCAGGAAATGACCTTGACTAGTTTTTTTTTTCCTGAAGGAAGCCTCTGAAAATTTTGCCATCTTGTTGGTAAACTGTTTTGCTCTCTTAAGGGTTACATCCGAGTTTAGCCGCAACCAAACAGTGGCAGAATCTCTCACTCTCTCTCTCTCTGCTCCATACATTGCGGTATTTCAGTCCGAAACATAATTGGATGTCGATATTCTCATTTTAATATACTTCGTCTCGCAATTATAATTGCAGCTGTTGGTCGACGAGCATATCCTCGTGGAACATTGTAATCACACGCTTCCGTTTGGCTACAGTGAGGGAAAAAAGTATTTGAACCCCTGCTGATTTTGTACGTTTGCCCACTGACAAAGAAATTATCAGTCTATAATTTTAATGGTAGTTTTACTTTAACAGTGAGAGACAGAATAACAACAACAAAAATCCAGAAAAACGCATGTCATAAATGTTATAAATTGATTTGCATTTTAATGAGGGAAATAAGTATTTGACCCCTCTGCAAAACATGACTTACTTGGTGGCAAAACCCTTGTTGGCAATCACAGAGGTCAGACGTTTCTTGTAGTTGGCCACCAGGTTTGCACACATCTCAGGAGGGATTTTGTCCCATTCATCTTTGCAGATCTTCTCCAAGTCATTAAGGTTTCGAGGCTGACGTTTGGCAACTCGAACCTTCAGCTCCCTCCACAGATTTTCTATGGGATTAAGGTCTGGAGACTGGCTAGGCCACTCCAGGACCTTAATATGCTTCTTCTTGAGCCACTCCTTTGTAGCCTTGACCGTGTGTTTTGGGTCATTGTCATGCTGGAATACCCATCCACGACCCATTTTCAATGCCCTGGCTGAGGGAAGGAGGTTCTCACCCAAGATTTGACGGTACATGGCCCCGTTCATCGTACCTTTGATGCGGTGAAGTTGTCCTGTCCCCTAAGCAGAAAAACACCCCAAAAGCATAATGTTTCCACCTCCATGTTTGACAGTGGGGATGGTGTTCTTGGGGTCATAGGCAGCATTCCTCCTCCAAACACGGCGAGTTGAGTTGATGCCAAAGAGCTCCATTTTGGTCTCATCTGACCACAACACTTTCACCCAGTTGTCCTCTGAATCATTCAGATGTTCATTGGCAAACTTCAGACGGGCATGTATATGTGCTTTCTTAAGCAGGGGGACCTTGCGGGCGCTGCAGGATTTCAGTCCTTCACGGCGTAGTGTGTTACCAATTGTTTTATTGGTGACTATGGTCCCTGCTGCCTTGAGATCATTGACAAGATCCTCCCGTGTAGTTCTGGGCTGATTCCTCACCGTCCTCATGATTATTGCAACTCCACGAGGTGAGATCTTGCATGGAGCCCCAGGCCGAGGTAGATTGACAGTTCTTTTGTGTTTCTTCCATTTGCGTATAATCGCACCAACTGTTGTCACCTTCTCACCAAGCTGCTTGGCAATGGTCTTGTTGCCCATTCCAGCCTTGTGAAGGTCTACAATCTTGTCCCTGACATCCTTGGAAAGCTCTTTGGTCTTGGCCATGGTGGAGAGTTTGGAATCTGATTTATTGATTGCTTCTGTGGACAGGTGTCTTTTATACAGGTAACAAGCTGAGATTAGGAGCACTCCCTTTAAGAGTGTGCTCCTAATCTCAGCTCGTTACCTGTATAAAAGACACCTGAGAGCCAGAAATCTTTCTGATTGAGAGGGGGTCAGATACTTATTTCCCTCATTAAAACGTAAATCAATTCATAAAATTTTTGACATGCGTTTTTCTGGATTTTTTTGTTGTTATTCTGTCTCTCACTGTTAAAGTAAAACTACCATTAAAATTATAGGCTAATAATTTCTTTGTCAGTGGGCAAACGTACAAAATCAGCAGGGGATCAAATTCTTTTTTTCCCTCACTGCATTACGGTTTCGGCCAATATGGCATTTTGCCGCTCGAGTAATGGGATGAGGGCCCCCTGTGTGGTGACGTGGGTTGGACGTTCAATGAGGGTACAGCTGCCTGATTGAGTGAAACATCCTTTGTCATTGATGGCTGATGGTATACTCCTTCCTTTTCAAACTGCAAAGTGCAAAAGAGAGTGAGTTCGCTGGTTTGTTTGTGCCTCGGTGCCGCCTAAACACCGCAATCAGGAGCAGCATCAAGCGTACGAGGCCTCCCCTTGAGCCACACGCGTCGTGACAGCCATTGGCCGCTGCTATAAATTTCCACGCGATGACCATGAGCCGCTGCGATGAGCGATGATTTGTGACGGCGAGGTCGCTTCTGCGTAAAGAAGCCGCACAGCTCAGTGGGGCTTAAGCTGGTAAGATAATAAAAGATATATATGTGTGTGTGTTTTATCTCGATTTGAGGTTTTCGTGACTGCACGGATCCATACTCCTTGGTTCTTTCGGTAAAGTCACGTAGGGTAGAAAAAATAAAATGCATTTAATCACGACGTTTCAAGCGCAACACAAGCGTCCGTCATCAGTACGCATTTTATTCGTTTATTTTTGATTTCACGAGACGGCCGCGGAGAATGTTTGGCTACGAAGATGACGACGGTGACGGAATGTACCGGGGGTTATTTATTTTTTTGGTTATCCGGCGTCCCCCGCCAAATTTTTTTCCGCGGAATTTCCCTTCGTCTCGTTGCTCCTTCACGAGCCCGAGAAATAATCCCGGCGCGACTTTGCTTCCCGCGTTTACGATGGAACCGCCAATCGAAGCGTCCGCCGATTGACACGGCGTGAGATGTTCCCCCCGGAATGTCTGAATGGAAAAAAGAAAAACGGCGTCAATCCAATTTTACGCGACGAATTACAAAATTACAGATTTGAAAAAATGCGAATATGGCCAATTTCGCGGTAAAGGTATTACAAGAAAGAATAAGGAATTACAATATCGGCACGAGCTGATGTGAAATGATGTCTGTGCCTATGCGTGCTGTCACATAATGAAAGTGTGATATATAAAATGGGCCTCTGCGCTCCGACAAGAGGAAGCTCTTCTCTCAGTTCTATGAGTAATTTCAGCACCAATGGAATTGTCCGTCTATAGATTTTATTTACGTTCGGTGATGCCCCAAAAAATTATTCATCCCTCGAAAAAAGAATTGTAATGAATTTTGATTAAACAAAGAAGAAATATTATCTTTTTCTTCGGGGATTTTATTTTAATCAAAGCCGTTTTTTTAAACAAATGCCACGTGGGATGAACGGTGATACATGGAGAAGATCAGCAGCAGCAGCAGCAGGTACCAGTGCGATGTTGACGTTTCAACTTTATTTTGTTTAACCAGGTGAGAACTCGGGTGACAAGGAGAGTCTGATTAGTAAAGATATGCTTTTTAAACACATCTTGTTCATGTCATTATTATAATCACATTATTCGGGAAGTGTCCATTTTGCAGGAGGGTCTTGGGGCCAGTGTTCACAGTAGGGGGGGGGGGGGGGAGCGATGACTGCCGCGTGTAATCTCTCCAATTGAGCCAATTTGCGGGAATGTTTTCTTTCCTTAAACATTTAAGCGCATTTGGACGGGTGACGTCGGCTCACCGTGGCCCCTGGCGAACGACGTCACGGGATCTTTAACGTCCGCCGTCAGGCGGATGGCGCTTCGGAGTAACGGTATCCGCTCGCCCTCCAAGACGGAGAGCGACTCGGAGGCGTAGCGGGAAGCCACGGACAAGCGGCGAAGGCAGCAGTAGCTAGGTGGCCGGTGCCAATAATTTTCAGAGCTCTGCGGTCCTCTATGTATCAAGGCGTTTTCAACCAATTAACCCTTTTTCTGTTCCGAGATGACTACAAGTTGCAGGCCGGAGTTTCCCGTTCACCGCTGAATCTCGGAACGCGCCGGCAGCTCAGCGTTAATTTAATTTTGTGAGGTGTAGTGCCGTTGTTTATGAAGACATTGTGCTGTCCGCAGAGTGCTCTAGCAACGCGACCACACTTTACGGTAGCTGGTGCCAAACTGGGCAACACGCCCTCCCGCACGGCCTTGTGGGAGCCTCGGTACCGATGAAGTTATATTATTTTATTTTTTATTTTTTATTTAGGAATAAAAACTGATGACGTACTCGTACGTCATCGTAAAACACAAAATACGCATGCGAGGGGGTAACACTCTATCCCATAGAGATGGAACATGTGGAGTGCACGTGAGGATTAGTCCTCAATCTGCCATATAGTCTTCTCCTGGCGAGCCAGGGTACGCCACCTCGATGCTCACGGGTAGAAGGGAGTTTCACAACATCTGTGTGTGATCTACCAACCCTCGCTGCTGCTCCCACTATGCTGGATTACAGACAGCCACGTGCACCACCACCCACCACCACTCACCACCACTCACCACCACCCACCACTCACCACCACCCACTACCGCCCACCACCACTCACCACCACCACTCACCACCACCACACACCACCACCCACCGCCCACCACCCACCACTACCCACCACCACTCACCAACCACCACCCACCACCACCCATCACCACCTACCACCAACAACCGCCCACCTAAGCAAGTAATTCAAGAATGGATAACATATAGCGCAGTAATCCTAATAAGGCCACCATTCGGGAAATAGATGGCTTTAATAACTGCGATGTAAATATATAATTACACGTATAATGTAATGGGGGAAGCCAAAAACAATAGCGAGAAAAAAACTACAACATTCCGGCAAAATACCGCACTTATACTGAAGCCCCATGTCTGTATGCTAATAACATATCGTTGTCCTGACACATATGGAACTTAAAAAATATGCACAATCACCTTTATTTAGCTCGCTGTCACGCTGTCGAGTCGTGCGCGTGGGCACGATGCCCGACGTTTCGCTTTGCATGCTGGGAGCTTCTTCGGAAACTGAATAATTCAGCTCTCCACCGCAGTGCCGGTGTGTTTTTTTGCATAACGATGAGGCTTCCGAGATCGGAGAGGATCCGGCGAGATCGGGACGCGTTCCAGGTGAAACTTGTCGTACGGCCACCGCGCTTGCGTGTACGTGCCGGGTATGGAGAAAACAAAAAGCGAAAGCTGACGTCTGTAATTTCCCGCTTGCTCAGGCTTCGATAAGTTCTTCATGGAGAGGAGACTCGAGAACAACCGGAGGGACGTGTGGTTCGCGGAATTCTGGGAGGAGAACTTCCAGTGCAAGCTGGGCAAGCCAAGCACACAGCGGGATAGCAACAGCAAGAAGTGCACAGGTGAGGAGGTGGTGGTGGTGGTGGGGGGCAGGCTGGGCATGGCATCTGTGGTTACCACTTGTCCTGGTTGTCCCAGGATCATCCTCTGGGAAATCTCGAAGTCTTTCTGTGAGATGTGAACTGCCTCGCCTGGTATACAGGAGGTCGTGCATTCGATCCTGAGCCTCACGCCTGTGTGTTTGGAGTTTATATGTTCTCCCCATGGTCGCGTGGATTTTTCGAAGGGTCCTCCGATTTTTCCCTCCACATTTACAGCATAATCAACATCACGAATTTGGAGTATTTTGTTGATATACATTTCCACATAATGATAAACCACTTCGTTGGGCTATCATTCGTGACAGCAAGGTCGCTTCTGAATAAAGAGCTATATAGCTCAGGGGGGGGCCTTATCTAGTTAAAATAAAAAAAATATATAGTATTCAAATTGTAAAATATGCCCCTTTTCCACCGGAACACATGAGCTGTGCTGGGGCCGTACCTGAATCAGTCCCGGTTCGGGTCAGGAAGTTCGCGTTATTTTTTTTCCACTGCGTGCAACGCGCATGTGGAGGATGCGCTTTGCCTTTCTGAACCGACTCGTGGCGCCGAGCGCAACGAGTGCCGTGGTGAGCACCGCAGCTGGCTCTGCTTGGCCCCGAGCCAGATGCGTTGTGTGGCCGGCGTATCACGATTTGGTTCCCGACTCGACACGGCAACTATCCCCGTGGAAAACCACCCGTACTGTGTTGGCCTTGCTCTGGCTCGGCTCGGGTGTTCCAGTGGGAAAGTCGTGGCGTTTTGTCAAATCTAATATAACAATACACCACTGAAGGCAATGCATTCACATTTAGTTCTCCAACTCTTCAAGGTTGTGACATTCTTCCTCCCAATGGCATCCATCCCACGCCAAAAACGGGACACAGGAGTGTTTCTTTATTTACTTTTGCGGAGTGATTAACATGCTGCGCTACGAACCCGGAGGCCTGAGTTCTGAACCAGTCCTGCACCGCCCCGAGATCAACTCAGCCATATTCGAGCATCCACATGCATTCATGCATTTGTATGTACGAATGTGCATACACACGTGGTGAGTGCTAGTGTAGCGGTTAGCGCGCTCTGCTTCGATTCCAGCTCACGTCCGACATCAGTGACGATAATCTGAACCAGCTGTGGGCCTCACCACCACCTCGTGTGCCGTGCCAGCCTTCAGCCCGCAAGAGGCGAAGAAGGTTATACGGGGGATCTTTGTCTTTATTTTCATTATGGTCGGGACCGGAGTACGTCACTCAGATCCCAAACACGGCCGCTTCTCTTGGCGTGCTCTCGTGAGGCCAAAACCTCCAATTCTGTCGAGGGGAACGTGCACTCGCAAACTGTGCCTGCTGGACTTGCGATCCAGAGGTTCGATCCCATCACCAGGCGCGGCAGGTCACGTGTGGCGGGGTAGACCGTGGGTGCCGCCACCTTTTTTTCTTCTTCTAAAGACGTCCGGCCAGCGGCCAAATGCCCTCTGGAGCTACCCTTGGCGGAGACCCTTCTACCAAGCAGTGGCGGGAGCAAGATACCGCAGCGCTGCGCTTTTCCCTATAACTTCGTGTGCAGGCAGAGAGAAAGAGGCTGATTGTGTCGTTACCACGCCACTCATTACGATTCTAAGAGGCTGATGATGTTATGTGTGCAGCTGCTTGCACAAGCGGTTCCCCATCGCATTCGTGATTCTGTTCATCGCGGCGGCGGTGTTGGTCAGCGCTAACGAGGGAAGTCGTGCGGTGCAATCGCCTTCAACTCCCCAGTGCCCGTGTTGATATCGCATACCACGTAGTGTGCTCAGCACGCCGCACTATGAACCCGAGCCTCCCGAGTTGGATTCCCAGCCGCGGCAAGTGACTGGCGTTACCCTCAATCCCTGTCATCCATGTGCACTGACCAGTGTGGTGAGATTCAACACTTGCGTGTGATGATAGCAGCAGCAATATGTTCAGGAGCTAGAGGTTCTGCTGTTTGCTCTCCACAACGAGAGGGCTTCAGGAGAGAGGAAGAGAAAGTTCGCGTGCTTTTGCAATTCCAATGGTTTACTATATGGTCTCATAGTTTGGGTTGGATGGCCACAATTGCACGGCTGTGGCTCGTGTCTTTCATTTCCATTCACGAAGGAGATGCGCCCATCGGCCTCTTGATGATGTTCCGATGGGGTTGATGGCTCCACCACCAGTGCCTTCGAGGAGGAGTGTCAAAGCCAGGAAGAGGTGCGATGTTGTCGGGGTCACGACTGAGGAGTTTATTCCAGACGTCCGCGTTATTCCAGATGCGGAAGAACGCTCGCAGCATTCTCCCATATCTGGGTGAGATTCTAGGATGGTGACAGCAGCAGCAGCAGGAGCACGATCCCAGAAGGGGGATTGGGACTTGAATTGGAGGCGAGGGACATTGTGGAGGTCCGTGTTGATGGGTAGATTGTCGTTGGCAAGAACATGTGTAAACTCCTTTGCAGTTTGCGCGATATCTCTGGGGATATTTGGCGGATTATTTTTTTTTTGCCAGAACAGGGAGCCAGGGGGTTCGGTTTCAGTTCCAGTGTTGAACTTCTTTCGCACCGTACGTAGCCAACCATGCTGATCGGAGGTGCGGGGGAAGGACAACAAACTAAACACAGAAAGCAGTTCGATAGAAAGGAGTTTTCAATCGAGATTTAAAAGTGCATAGCCCCAGTGGCTTTCTAATATCGGAAGGAGGAGCGTTCCAGACGGCCGCAGAAGCGCATCTGAAAGCGCGCGATGCAGTAACTGCCTTTGTACGATGGCCAGCCAAAAGCCGCGGCCAGGATGACCGGAGTTTGCGTGATGGTTTGTGCTCCACCCGTATTCGCCGCACACTGGAATCACGCCCGGGCCACTGATATTGCGGCCCAAGTTTCCCCACCACTGACCCCACCACTGCCCCGGCACTTGAACTCCCACGGGCAGGCGTCTGCTTTGTATGCCCGTTTTACCACCGCGCGACACGCAACGGATTCGTATTCAGAGGCTTCGCGGCCTCTGTCAATAACTCCGCGCGCGGCTGTCGAAGAACCGGCACTGGGGGGGAAAGGTAAATAAAAAATAAACCGCGTAACTCCTCCCGCACCTTGCGCTATCTGGTGCCCGTCGTTGCACCAGCTGGGTAGTCGGTTGGCAATGAGCTGTGCCCCCCCCCCTCCATCCGGCCCCCCCAAGGGAGTCTCGGATCCCCGGTCTCCCCCCCCCCCCCCCCACGTCGCCCCTACCCCAGCTTAGGCCGACGTGTTGAAGCGCGAGATTGCCGCGTGCTGGTTTTTGTTTTTTTTGGCCACGCTCGCGCGATAACGGCGGTCGTTGCCTTATCTCGCCGTGGATTTGATCACCTCCAGGGGAGGGCCGCGTGGGCATCAACATCCCTCGCAGCTCGGGCATGCGCGCACACAACTTAGACTCGGGGGTGGGAGGGGGGGGGGCACATTTTTCACTTTCACCTTCCCAGTCCCAGGAGCGCCGGGATGGCGAGTCCGGCAGCGGCTGTGCGTGTGCGTCGGGCGTAAAACAATCAACAACAACAAACACGGAAATCCTTCGCGTGCGGTATTTTATAATCCGAAAGCTGAATAGGGAATTTTATTTGAAAGTGTTTTTGCTTTCTTAACTTTTTCGATTCTTCATTTCTACCTGCGAGTCGCATTTGCATTTCAATTAACCAACACATCTTTTTTTTTACGATTCCCACGTTTCTTTTCTTTGCAATTTACGCATGGAGTTGCCGACCGCGACGTGACATCGGGTAACGGTGAGGTTCGGACTCGTGTAGAGGTTTCTTTTTTTTCCGTTGGTTGTTTTAAGTTGCGGCGCTGCAGCCCAAAATCCTAGCGGGGAATTATCTCGAACGGACTGTTACAGGGCTTGGACAAGGCGTTCAACATTGCCATTTTCTCCCCCTGACTTTCTGTCGACTTTTAGACGAAGCGATAACGCCTCGCCATTATCTCCCGAGTTTTGAACCATCCACTGAAGGGGGTGCTGCTGATGAAGATAGCGCCAGCTATTGATATTATTGAACCGGGCTAAACTGCGAAAAACACACACAAAGCCCAATTCTTGTGGAAATTTAATATAAAAGTTAATCTGCCGGTCTGGAAAAAAATATATATATATACTTTGCTGTCAGAATATAATTTGGCGCTGTCGTGCACGTTTGTGGAAATTCAAAAAAAAGGAATTTATAAAGGAACTTGACAGTCAGTGGAGACTTTCTCCCGCAAGTTATATTCCAACTGCGTTGTCGGCGTCGCGACGCAGGAGGCGGGGAAACTTTCGTTCGGAAAATTCTGCAGATATCAGCGCCGTCACCCTGGTACCCAACAGAATGATCTCGGAAGATGCCGCCGTAGAACTGTTTGCTGAGTTCACTTCAATCAACACGCCGAATTTTAGGCACACCGGGGGGGGCATTTAGAAAAGTTATTTTTTTTTAAGTGAAGCGAAAACCAAAACGTTCTACGGAATGTGTTTTCTGCGCAGTCCTAGGTGACCAGGCTAAGACCATTGGCACCAGTTGAGGGCCAAACATCCGGAATTAACCTCAGGATCTCTCATCGTCGCTGGCTGTGATGACTCTCACGCTTGACATGCCTGGCCACTCAGAAGACACACAGGCTGCGTCTCCTCAGACTGGACTCACGCCCAGGCCACTCAGATCGTGTCACCCGCAAGGCTCTGGAAGAGGGATTTCAGTTCGGGCAAGGAACATTAAAAATAACCACTCCATGGTGAAGTTGACGCCGACCAATCGGCAATCGTGACGGACGTCCGCCGAGCCCGTCTGTTCGCGCGACGTGCACAACTCTTCACACACCCGAGAGTATTCGTAACGCGAACCGGCCAGCTGGCTTCACTCAGGACACTCAACATTGCCACACGCCGCGGTCTTCCCGGCACGCGGCGGCGGCGGCGGCGGCGGCGGCGGCGGCGATGGCTTCGGCGAATTTCACGAGCCGCCAATCTCCGGAGATAATCGACAGATCGCATTGGGCCGGAGCCTCGCACGGCTCGGTGGACGCCCCGTGGCCCGAACGTCGTCGTTACAGTCCGAGAGAGCTCTGGCCCCGTGGGCACGGGGACACGATGGCTTTCTGTTTCATCCCGAATATCGCTGGGGGGTCGGGAGGGGGGGGCAGGGGGAAAAAAATAACAACAACTCTTCCACTATTTTCTATTTTAAGGCCATTAAGTCAGCTGGCACGGCACTGGAGGCGTTTTACAGAGTGCGCTGGTACGGCTTGTACAGGAGACAAGGTGTCTGGGTCTGTCTGTCTCTCTGTGTCTGGCTTTTGTGTGTGCGGGGAGCGGTAGTGCAGCGGTTAGCGCGCTGTGCTATGAAGACAGCAACCTGAGGTCGATTCCCGCTCATGGCCAACACCGGTGACTTTTTATCTGAACCGGTCCTGGGCCTCCCCTAGGTCAACTCGGCCTCAAATGAGTACCTGAGTGAAGTATGTAAACATCGCCATTGGGGAGACAAATGCGACCGGGCGTGGTGCTGGCTACCCACCCCCCTCGTGTGCCGTACCGGCCTTCGTAGCTGATTGTCGCTAATATCACTCGCCCCAACAGTCTGTTAAGGCTACACGGCGGACCGTTGTCTTTGTGTGTACGTGTCCAGGACTGCGAGAGTGCATTGGGAGTTGTAGATTTAATGTCCAGCACCTTGGGTGATAGGACAGGCGAGCGAAAGGGGTTTGTGGATGGAGGGGCCGTCGGTACGACCTAAACCAATAAAACGCTGAAGCCTCTCAGCCACGGCATGGCAGTGCCCTGGTGCATTCTTGTTGCCTTTGCGTGCGGTAGCTGCGGATCTTTGTGCGTCACCCCCTTGTGTGCGTGGTCGGTGTTCTCCTGGGTTTCTCCCCTCTCCTCCCGCACGAAGCCAAACCCTCATTCATGGTATTGGCCAAACATGCCAACTCAGGACCCTGCTGAAAGAGAGTCTTGAGCATCATTATTATTGCCATGGTTTTATCGGTAGCACACTAGACTTGGAATCCGACGGTTCAGTCTCCCAACCAACACACGGGCGCCACGGTGGCGGGATGTTAACTACCTCGCCCGCTATACGGGAGATCGTCGGTCCGCTCCCAACCCTGACGCCGTGGGTAAAAAAGGGCTGCAAGGCGCACTTGAATTAAAATGCACGCGTCACTTCACATAGCTCGCGAGCAATCGAGACGAAGGAGACTGTTGAGATGCGGGCGGGAGCGACGCGGTCGGGTTCGACTCGCGTAGCGCCCCGTGCAGTCCGGCACCGGCTCTGTAACACAACGCCAGGGAGCCGGATGCATGAGCGCCGAGCGTTCGAAGGGCAAGGGAGGCATCCTCAATCCTCCCGCCTCTGCCACGGAGACGTCTGACGATAAATGCTTGGACAGGACAAGGAGCAAGAAGCGTGCAGATGCAGGGTCATTGTCCTCCTCCTCCGATGCACTCTCCCTTCCTTTCCCAACATTGCGGTCTTTCGGAAGGGAAACAATAAAAGGAAGGGTTACCTTATTTTTGCTGCTTACAGACATCCTCGACGGACGCGCCGCCTTCCCCAGGTGCCGGGAGAATTGCGGTGTCAGCCGGAATAAAAGGCTCATTCATCACCGAGCCACCGCCGCCGCTTCCTAGCGGCTGCGAGCGCGGGAGATTGTGAGATGCGGTCAGGACGCCCCCTTTGTCTTTACCGCGCCCCGGCACGACACGGAGCCGGAGGGCTACGCGGCTGAGCATCGCGCCATTGTTAGCACCGCGGCACTCGCTAGCACATGGATTGTCATTATCATTATTAGCTAGCTAGCACATGTATTGCCATCATCATTATTAGCTAGCTAGCACAAGGATTGCCATCATCATTATTAGCTAGCGAGCGCATGGATTGTCATCATCATTATTATCTAGCTAGCACGTGGATTGTAACCATCATTATTAGCAAGCTAGCTCATGGATTGTCATTATTATTATTAGCTAGCTATCACATGGATTGTCATAATCATTATTAGCTAGCTAGCACATGGATTGTCATCATCATTATTAGCTAGCTTGCACATGGATTGTCATCATCATTATTAGCAAGCTAGCACGTGGATTGTCATCATCATTATTAGCTATCTAGAAAATGAATTGTCATAATTATTATTAGCTAGCTAGCACATGGATTGTCATCATTATTATTAGCTAGCTAGCACATGGATTGTCATCATCATTATTAGCTAGCTAGCACATGGATTGTCATTATCATTATTAGCTAGCTAGCACATGGATTGTCATCATCATTATTAGCTAGCTATCACATGGATTGTCATCATCATTATTAGCTAGCTAGCACATGGACTGTCGTCATCATTATTAGTAAGCTAACACATGGATTGTCATCATCATTATTAGCTAGCTAACACATGGATTGTCATTATCATTATTAGCTAGCTAGCAAATGGATTGTCATCATCATTATTAGCTAGCTAGCAAATGGATTGTCATCATCATTATTAGATAGCTAACACATGGATTGTCATCATCATTATTAGCAAGCTAGCACATGGATTGTCATCATCATTATTAGCTAACTAGCACATGGACTGTCGTCATCATTATTAGCAAGCTAACACATGGATTGTCATCATCATTATTAGCTAGCTAACACATGGATTGTCATCATCATTATTAGCAAGCTAGCACATGGATTGTCATCTTCATTATTAGCTAGCTAACACAAGGATTGTCATCATCATTATTAGCTAGCTAGCACATGGATTGTCATCATCATTATTAGCTAGCTAACACATGGATTGTCATTATCATTATTAGCTAGCTAACACATGGATTGTAATTATCATTATTAGCTAGCTAGCACATGGATTGTCATTATCATTATTAGCAAGCTAGCACATGGATTTGCATCATCATTATTAGTTAGCTAGCACATGGATTGTCATCATCATTATTAGCTAGCACATGGATTGTCATCATCATCATTATTAGCAAGCTAGCACATGGAGTGTCATCACCGTTATTAGCTAGAACATGGATTGTCATCATCATTATTAGCTAGCTATCACGTGGATTGTCATCATCATTATTAGCTAGCACATGGATTGTCATCATCATTATTACCTAGCTAGCACATGGATTGTCATCATCATTATTACCTAGCTAGCACATGGATTGTCATCATCATTATTACCTAGCTAGCACATGGATTGTCATCATCATTATTAGCAAGATAGCACTTGGATTGTCATCATCATTATTAGCTAGCTAACACATGGATTGTCATCATCATTATTAGCTAGCTAACACATGGATTGTCATCATCATTATTAGCTAGCTAACACATGGATTTTCATTATCATTATTAGCAAGCTAGCACATGGATTGTCATTATCAGTATTAGCTAGCTAACACATGGATTGTCATTATTAGCTAGCTATTACATGGATTGTCATTATCATTATTAGCTAGCTAGCACATGGATTGTCATTTATTATTATTAGCCAGCTAGCACAAGGATTGTCATCATCATAGTTAGCTAGCTAGCGCATGGATTGTCATTTTCATTATTAGCTTGCGAGTACATGGATTTTCATCATCGTTAGCTAACGAGCTCATGGATTATCATCATCATCATCATCGTTCGCAAGCGAGCTCATGGATTGTCATCATGCTCATCATTGTTAGCGAGCAAGCACATGGATTTTCATCATCGTTAGCTGGCTAGCTAGCACATTGATTGTCATCGTCATCGTGAGCTAGCGAGTGAGTGAGGCGTGGTGCCTCGCGTCGAGCCCGGCTGGCCAGAGCAATGAGCCGACTCGCTCGCGACGGGGGCGTCGTGATTGCGGCTGCCTCGCGGTGTGGGCACAGCACCTGCGATTGCGCGTCCAATCTCGCCCGATTTGCGGGCGGGGTCGGTCCACTACTGCCTCTTCCGTCTCTTTCCAGCCTAAAAAAGCTAAACTATGAACCATTTTTAAAATGTATTTACCAGGTAAGGCCCACTGAGCGATATAGCTCTTTTTCAGAAGCGTCCTGGCTACAAATTATACCCCACGAAGGGGCTTACCACGTGGTAATTCATAGCAGCCAAATTTTCTGAATGCACGTTGTTGATTCTAAACGTGGAGAGAGAAACTGAAGGCCCCGGATATAAAAAAAAATCCACGTGACCATGGGGAGAGAGACACGCAAACTCCAAATCTACAGCAGGCTTCACGGTCGGGATGAACCCACGACCTCCTGAATACCAGGCGCGGTAGTAAACATCTCACCACCGTGGCGCCCTTCCGCTACCACGAAGTTGAGCCTGGGTTCGCCTAATCACCGCTGCGTACGTTTTGGCGGCTGTGCTGCGTAGCTGTCAAATGCGTTCTCATTGGAAACGAGGGTTTGGCATTTTGCTCGCAGAAAAAATAAAACATCCACGAGTAGCTCGCAGAATTCCGAAGAAGATTCCAATGTTTGCCCAGGACAGGGGTCGGCGACCCAAATAATAGGAAGAAAATTTTTTCGTCGAATTTGGTGAAAAAACTCAATATTTCTAAATTCGCAACAATGCGCTGTGGTGAAGACGAGACGGTGTTAGCCCTTAAAGAGCCGCACGCGGATTCGGAGCCGACCCTTGGCCCAATACAGCAAGGCGCATTGCATCTGACTGTCTCCAGATCTCAGAAGCCAAGCAGTCTTTGTGCCTGGTTGCAGAATTACCACCACAAATGTTTTTTGTAATGACTGGCTGTGCTCTGCAGCCCTCTGGTGATGTGATTTAAGAGTTGATCTTTAAAAGTTGATCTTTAAGAGTTTAACTTCAAGAGTTGCTCTTTAAGAGTCGCGCTGCACGCTGTCCGTCAACGACGTCCCCAACGCTTCGCTGCCCACGGTGCTGGCATGTTCACTTCCTCAAGACGCTCCTAGCGTGTGGAGCGAAACGTCGGACATTGCACTTAAACGGCAGGTCACAGCAACCGCGAGCGACGCGTCCGGTCGTGCTCAGGTCGGTGTCCGCCTGGGAATAGCGAATGCCGATGGCGTGATGTCGATACGACAACCTGGGAGCACATTTTGGGGGGGGGGACCGAAATATTACACAATCATTCCTGAATGTGAAATCCCGAGTGCACGGAATGTTTGTGTAGGGATAGATATATATATGGCTAAAGGTAATAGATATTTGTTGAGTGCTCGCATGGTGCCACCACCTTTGCGGAGGGGTGGAGAGTGAAAGTGTTCTGAGAGCCGGCGCACGTGACTCCACTGTTGGTCTCATTCATTGCTTTTGACAGCAAACACGTCTTACGTCAATAACAATTCCCTTCATCCTGCCCGCCGATGCCTTCCTAAAACACGCACACACGCGCACACGCGCACGCGGGGGAACGTACAGGCATGTTCACACCCGTACATGGATTGTGATGGTTGTGATCATCATCATCATCATCGTCGTCATCTTTGTTTTCATCGCCATCTGTTGTTGTTACCATTATCACGGTCGTTGTCATCATCATCATCTTAATCATTGGCATCATCATGATCATTGTTGTCATCACTATCATTGTGATCACCATCATAGTCATTGTTATTTTCATCTTGACTTAAAGCCTTCGTGACTGCAGGAATTCATATTCTTTGTGTCGTTCGGTAAAGTCACGTGGATAGGTTAAAATAATAATAAAATAAACAAAAAACTACTACGTTTCGATCGCAACACAAGCGACCGTCATCAGGTGGATAAAAGGGGGGTGGCGGGGGGGGGGGGAAGCCACTAAAGGCGAGCTGTTTTAAAGGTTTAAAATGGGCGTAGCCCAAGCGTCCTGGTATCAGAACGAAGTGGGCGGGGCAAAAGTGCCCTGGGTCCAGCACAAGCGGTGATGGTTATGTTAATGTGAAATCGGAGAGTCAAGAGAAAGGGAGACACAAACAACTTGTGGTACGCCCAGTGCAGGGGCGACACCGCAGGAACTCGAATTGCTCATCCCATCTTTCGCAAAAAAAAAAACTAACATCGGAAGGTGACACGATAGAAACATCGCGGCTAGTTATAATTTTCACGGAAAATTTTGAGACAAATGCCATCCAGGCATCAACTCTCCGTCCGTCCTTGTGGAAGAGGTACGTAGATGACACGTTCGTCATCTGGCCACATGGCCGACCAGCTCTGAACCAATTCCTCAACCACATCAATTCCATACACCCAGCCATAAAATTCACTATGGAGGTGGAAAAGAATGGCAAGACCCCATTGTTGGATGTTCTAATCGAAAAGAGACCAGATGGCTCAATGGGCCACTGTCTACAGGAAAACAACCCATACTGATGCCTACTAAAACCTGACTTCCACCACCATCCATCCTAGAAGAATTCCCTCATCAAACCTCTACACCATAGAGCTCGATGTATCTCCGACCATCATCCACCTAGCCAGTGAACTGAAACACGTGCACCAAGCTCCCAAGATGAATGGATATTCGGACTACACAATCCGTAAATCTATCACCCCAACCGTTGGGAAGGAGCCATCTGAGGACCCAATCAAAACCATCACCTTGCCATACATAGCAGGGGTCACCAAAAATATTTCCAAAATCATGAGCAAACACAAGATCCAGGTTCGATTTAACACAGTGCATGAAATTCATGATCTAATCCCATCTGTGAAGGATGTGATCCCTGACATGCAATACCCCGGCGTCTACAATCTATGCTGGTTCTGCGGCAGTTGTTACATTGGGGAAACTAAGCTACATGTCTCGGACCGTGTTCGTGAGCATAAGGCAGATTTGAAACACGGTTGGCTCACACGAAATTGATTTCTCTAAGACGAAGGTACTTTGCAAACCCACTGGCTATCAACAAATATTCGTTCATGAAGCCATCCATATATACTGACACAGACACAGTTTCAACCGAGAGGATGGGTACAGAGTCACCAATCATTGTAAGGACGTCATTAACCAGTTTAAGTCATAACTAGCTGTGATGTGTCCATCTTGTCACCTTCCGATGTTAGTTTTATTTTACTAAAGATGGGACAAGCAATTCCAGTTCCTGCGGTGTCGCCTCTGCATTGGGCGTACCACAAGTTGTTTGTGTCTACCTTTCTCTTGATTCGCCGATTTCACATTAACATAACCATCACCGCTTGTGCTGGACCCAGGGCACTTGTGCCCCGCCCACTTCGTTCTGATACCAGGACGCTTGGGCTACGCCCATTTTAAACCTTTAAAACAGCTCGCCTTGTGTTGCGAACGAAACGTCGTAGTTTATTTATTTAATGATCTTTTTAACCTATCTACGTGACTTTACCGTACGACCCAAAGAATATGAATTCCTGCAGTCGTGAAAGATTAAAGTCAAGATGAAAATAACAATGATGATGATCACAATGAGAGAGATGACAACAATGATCATGATGATGCCAATGATTAAGATGATGATGATGATGACAACGACCGTGATAATGGTAACAACAACAGACGGCGTTGACAACAACGACGACGATCGTGATGATGATGATCACAACCATCACAATCTATGCACGGGTGTGTACATGCGTGTGCGTGCCCCCGTGTGCGCGTGCGTGTGCGTGTTTTAGGAAGGAATCGGCGGGCAGGATGAAAGGAATTGTTAGTGATGTCGGGCGTGTTTGCTGTCAAAAGCAATGAATGAGACCGGCAGCGGAGTTACATGCGCCGACTCTCAGAACACTTTCACTCTGAGAATCTCCACAAAGCTGGTGGCACCATGCGAGCACTGAATATACCGAAAGACCCAAATAATGTGTTATTTTGATCCTTATCATCGTCATCATCCTATTCATTGTCATCGTTATTGTTATCGTCATCGTTGTCATAATCTTCACCATCGCCATTATTATACTTACCGTTATCATCATCATCATCATTATTAGTATCTTTCTTATCTTTGTCGTTATCATCGTCATAATCGTCAGCTTTGTTGTGATTGTCATAATCTAATTTTGACGTAAAACTTTCGTGACTGCAGGGATTCATATTTTTTGGTGCTTTCGGTAAAGTCACGTAGATAGAAAACATTATAATAATAAAGTGAATTAAAATGAAAATTAAAAAAATATATATGAATATAATACAAATATATTTTTAAAATATACATTTATTATTTTCATTTCTATTAACTTTATTCGTATTGTTTTTTCTATCTACGTTACTTTACTAAAAGAACCAAAGAATATAATCAGAGTTATCTTCATTGCCATGCCATCATCATCACTGTGTAATGCGGGTTGTTAAAAGACCAGTGAATGGGAGGCCAGGGCCAATCAGATATCAGTCTCAACTGATGTAAGCCGTGGTCGGGAATCGAACTCACGTTCAGAGCACTCCACCGTGACATATCCAGCTGTCCATAATAATGTCTACCTGTCATCTCCCAAACAACTCATTTATCTATCTCCTTCAAACGACAGTCATTGTCTCTTTGATTACATTGTCTCTCCGTCTAGATTCACGTATATAGCTTGACTCTTCATCTCTTGACGTATTTTGTTTATCGCTCCGATCGGTGCAGGTTGGTAAAATATGGATAGCAAGGTGCGGGGTGGTGGTACGCGGGGCCGGTTCAGATATCACTCACCCCTGACGTTTAGACAACGCACAAGTGCCCATTTACGACTGAGTCGACTTTGGGAGAGGCCCAGGACCGTTTCAGATATTCCCCACCGATGTTAGCCACGACCGGGTGATCGAACCCGTGGGAAGGCTGGTTCGTAGCGCACGTAACCACACCTCCGCAGCACCCTCGTCCCCGCAACCTGACGATGCAGGTCTATGAAGGCGCCGTGCGCGCTGGCTTTTGCATGTTTTAGGCCCAGAGTGAGCCTTCAAAGCCTACTGGCCGAGATGAACACCAACTGTGCAGCCTGCTGTTGTCTCATCAGCCTCTCCTCATGGCTCCTACAGATCGCAGCATCGTCCCTCCCCTTGGCTCTCCCAGGGCCCTGAGCGCCATTTAAGCTCGAATTGGAGCCTACTTGCGTCCATATGAATCGAGAACAAAGCCAAAATTTGTTTTGTAATATTTTCTATATATATACACAATCCCTGGGTGCTTCCAACGCTAGCGGCAATAATGTCCTAGGTCGGAGGGCATTCTGTGTGAATTTTAGAAAGATGCTTGGCTGAAAGATCCCTGCGTATGCTTTCGCCACCAATATCATCCATAATATATATTTTTTATCATCATAATAGAGGAACGAAACAGGAGGATTTCTCCACAAATCTGGCTGTCACCTGGTGATGCTAGTCGTAATTACTGGCGAAACGTCGTACTAGTAACACACCGTTGTGCTATACTAGTAACGAATTGGCATGTTCTGTTTACGTGACAAACATTGCTGACGGGCTGTGTCGGGTGGTGGCTGGTTTAACGACGCATTTATATATTTACGCGATCAAACCCAACAAAACCTCTGTTATGGAGTTCTTGCGAATGTTGCGTTGTCTTTTGGAGAGAAGCGAGGAAGGAGAAGTAAAACTGCAACCCCGTGACAGGTGACCAAGCGAGCTGAGGGATCAAAGCAGTGGACTGGTACCCTCTGAGTTTGAATCTAGGGTTCAGCCACGGTGGCGAGATGTTGTCTCCCTCGCCTGGTATACAGGAGGCCGTGTGTTCGGTCCCTGCTGTATATTTGGAGTTTGTTGGTTCTCCCCATGGTCGTGTGGATTTTTCTCCAGCTCCTCGAGATTTCCCCCTCCACATTTAGGATCAACATGCGTTTTGAGTATTTGGCTGCTATACATTTCCACGTGATAAGCCAATTCGTCGAGTTATCATTTGTGGCCAGGTCGCTTCTGAAAAAAAGTGCTAAAAGGTAAGTGGGCTTCACCTGGTAAATAAAATAGTTTTATTTCGTTTAGATTAAACCGGATTTCTCAAGTGTGAGTGAGTTGATGGTCTCAGCCCGGTTGCCACTAACTGCATACAAGCAAGCATTTGTGTTTATTTTAAGTTACTTTGTCTAAATCACAGCTTTCCGAGAAATTATTAACATCAGTTTGACTGCCATGTGGAAAGAGTAAAGTGTCCGCCTTAGTAAGGGATTTTTTTTGTTGCAATGTGTCCTATGATAGGCTCTCAGAAGTAGCTCTTTGGTATCTTCTTCCACGGGATGTCTCTAATGAAAGGAAGATGATGCATCACTCTGCCGGATGGATCCATCACCTCGCAATGTGGTGTCAGTGTGTGCAACTGTTATGCAATTGTGCAAAAAATACAGAGAACTAAAAAAAACATGGAAGATCACGATAGTTTACAGCTATCATAGGGAGAGCTGTAAACTTTTTTCACGGTGCACGATTGACCATGAAATTGTGTTTGCTGATAACGGACCAACAAACATTCTGCTTCTTAGGCCTGGTAATCTGATGATAGCAAAGCAACAAAATAAATAAAACAACTCCCAACACCTTCATCTCAAATAAACTACTACCCCCCCAAAAAAACGATGTTCAGGTACGTCGTGGATGCAATCTTACGCTGACGACCCGTAAAATGTAGATAAGGGTTTTTAATCACCAGGGAACGACAAAGCACATCAAGGAATGTTTAGGGGCTATTTATTTATTTATTCCTTCTCGTCTCGACTCTTTGTTGTTGATACCTTTCTAACCGGCGTGCCCAGTGTAACAGGAGCCGTTTTGAGGATGTGGGAAGGCTGACATTAATCTACCGGATCAAAGGGCCCAATCAATTATACATGCCATGGTGTGGTTACCTTGACACCAACTCTCTTTTCAACATTATAATGCAGTCCGCCAGGAGATCATATACCCACGTGATGGATTTTGCTGATTTACCAGCGTTTAAAGTTGAGGTTTTTTTTCAGGTTGGTAAAAAAGAAAAATCCTTACAGATCATCGTACATACCAAATGTGCCCGGCTTCGATTGTCTTATTTCCCAAGTCTCTAAAAAACAACCAAGAATGTTAACGAGCGCTCGAATGATTGATGCTCAATCTCATGGAGTAGCATTATTATGATTATTTCCAGGCGTGCAACCGGTTTGTCAATTAATGCGAGCGCTTTGGAGCATCGTTAATTTTTTTTTTGCCGCGTGAAACGGCACGCGGCAAGTCTCGCTGTGATTTATGCACAGTATTTCGTAATTTGTGTCATGTTCCGAACAGGAGTGTAAAAGTCACAATTGGTTGTAGGAAAATCGATTCCGTCTGAGCATGGCTGTATTGTCTCTGTCAGCTGCTGGCGCCACGTTAACATATTACCACGCAACGCACAGTAAGAACACAAGGTTCCGAAAGAACATCAATTCCAACTTTTCAAGTGCCTAGATGCGTGCACGGTATCATGAACCGAAGCATTGATATCAATCAATAAACTGTTCCACCACCGAATCATGAATATGTATGAGGATATTTTTGTGAGCGTTCACAATGTGCATTGCAACGCAATTTCTTCAGTTCATCTTTAATAAAATGCACAATAGCATCAGATATTCTGTCCACGTTACAAAGTGTCTATGGCTCCTGCGTCATTGTGTCAAACAACCTTCAGTACTGAGAGGGATCCATAATAGAGGTGTTTTTTGGTTAGATAGCGTAAATATAAATGCGTCGTCAAACCCGCCACCACCCAACGCAGCCAATTAGTTAGGCTTTTCACGTAAACAAAACTTGCCAATTAGTTACTTCTTCAGCACACCAGTGTGTTGGAGAGTAAACTCACGAAATTGTAACTTTATAACTGTACATTTTGGCAAATTTAAAGCAAAAATACCCGCGAATTACTCGATTCAAATGAACAGAGCAATGCCTCACCGCCGAGTGAGGACACCTAGACGGAGCCTCCTGAATAATCTGTGAGGCTTTCCTGGGTAAACAATCGTAACAACAACAATAATACGTTAATCATATTTTTTTTGTATTGTTATTGAGGTATGTATGTGTGTGTGTGGTGTTTAACGCCAATGACAGAGGCCTTGAACAACTGTGATAATTAGCATTTTAAAAAAAAAAAATCTAAAGCCTCCAAAACATCCGCTGGGACCGTGGCGTGCAAATACGTCGGCAATTAGCGAAGCTTCTGAAGACGGGAGGGAGGTTAGACACGAGGCTGAGCAGCCCAGCGGTTGGCGGTGGGGCACTGAACGCCCGCGGTGGAGGAGTGAGGTGGGGAGGAGGCACAGTGCCGGGGTTGGGGGGTCAAGATGGAATGAGGAGATGCCGAGGTGCGTCCACGCAACGTCCTCGCTTAGCGCGCGGCGACGTTCACACTGCAACGCGGTTTCGCTGTAACGCCGTTCTTGCAGGAGGGAACTACTTTTCGCGCGACGCGGAGCGCACGCGCCGCTACGACGTGGAACGCGCGCACCGTGATGACGCGGTTTCTTAGCAGTCGACGAAGAACTACTTTCATGAGCTGCACGGCTGAGTTAGTGTGATACGGTGACGCGGAGTGATACGGTGACGCGGAGTGATACAGTAACGCGGCAGCGGTACCCCCGGTTATTTGTCCCGCCATCTCACTGCGTGGTGCGTAGTCGTAGTGATGCGTTGCGTCTTGCCGAACTTTATCGTTACATCACTTATGGAGATATTGTTTCCGCTTAATGCGTTTTTCCGCTTAACGCGTTCAACGAGAACCTACTGTATCCAATTTAAATAGCTGACAAGTTAATGTTCAGCATTTCTGGCCCCTTCCATGCCCATAAAATTCAAGTTAAACGCATTTGCGAAGGTCCATGAGCTTATAGCTGCCACCTGTCCAGGTGTGGCTTGGTCCCCAATCCGGGAATTGGCGTCTGTGTCCGGGTGGCAGGAATCGACCTGGACAAAGATCCGGTCCCCGGTATCGTCGCGTTGAACTTTATTGGAGGACACTTCACACCTTTGGTAATGCGTCTCGGGTGGGTGTCGAGACGTGTGTCCGGGCTTGGGTCTGCAGTGGTGAAAGGTGGCAACGTTCAGAAGCTCTCGGCCTTGTCCAGACCACCGGCTCAAAAGAACTGAACGTGCGGCCGAGCCGCCGCCACAATGCGGCTCATCGCAGAGCAGGCGGCGGCGGAGAGACGCGACTGTCGACGGGTTTCGTCCTCATTTGGGACTCGTCAGCAATGGAGCCATCGATGTTCACCGCCGCCACATGCCCCGTATATACGGAATAGGAGGCTCATTAGCACTCCCCTAAGGGCAACAATGATCGCCGTGTCAACGTAGAGCCGTGCGTAATCCGCTTCGTAGCTGGTGGCGGTGCGGTGGTGGTGGTGGTGTGGTGGTGGGTGTTGGTTGTGGTGCGGTGTTGGTGGTGTGGTGGTGGTGGGTGGTGGTAGTGCGGTGGTGGTAGTGCGGTGTTGGTGGTGGGTGTTGGTGGTGCGGTGTTGGTGTGGGGTGTTGGTGGTGAGTTGGTGGTGCGGTGTTGGTGGTGAGTGGTGGTGGTGGGTGTTGGTGGTGCGGTGTTGGTGGTGAGTGGTGGTGGTGTTGGTGGTGATGTGTTGGTAGTGGGTGTTGGTGGTGAGTGTTGGTGGTGGTGTTGGTGGTGAGTTGGTGGTGGTGTTGGTGGTGAGTGGTGTTGGTGGTGCGGTGTTGGTAGTGGGTGGTGGTGGTGAGTATTGGTGGTGGTGTTGCTGGTGCGGTGTTGGTGGTGATGTGTTGGTGGTGAGTGGTGGTGCGGTGTTGGTGGTGGTGTTGGTGGTGCGGTGTTGGTGGTGAGTGTTGGTGGTGAGTGTTGGTGGTGGTGTTGGTGGTGAGTGTTGGTGGTGGTGTTGGTGGTGGTGTTGGTGGTGGTGTTGGTGGTGAGTGGTGGTGTTGGTGGTGCGGTGTTGGTGGTGGTGTTGGTGGTGGTGTTGGTGGTGAGTGGTGGTGTTGGTGGTGCGGTGTTGGTAGTGGGTGTTGGTGGTGAGTGTTGGTGGTGAGTGTTGGTGGTGCGGTGTTGGTGTTGGTGGTGCGGTGTTGGTGGTGAGTGTTAGTGGTGGTGTTGGTGGTGAGTGTTGGTGGTGGTGTTGCTGGTGCGGTGTGTAAAACGCCAGCACTCGGGGGGGAGATAAACGTGGTCGGTGGTGGTGCTTTGCCGTACCAGCACTGCGTGGGCCGTATGCCACTCAATAGCTGCTCGCTGACAGATCTTACCGCAGCAGCCAAGAAGGCCGTGCGGAGGCGGGGAGGGGGATCTTCATTCTTACACGTGTGTGTTGATACACACGTGTGTGTGCTTTTATACACACACGTGCGTATGAAAACACACACATACGTGTGCACGTGTGTGTGTGTTCATACACACATGTGTGTGGCGTACATGCGTGCGTGTGCGTGGAGCACATTTGTCGCATTAGGTGTCGAATGAATCAATATTCTCGAGTGTGTGGAGCATATTGCTGAACACAACAGATATCCGTTGCTATTTGTCACCGGCAATGGTGAAAATAAATATCCACTCTCCCGTACATCGATTCCCTTGCAAAAAGGCCATTGCCCCATTTGTTCCTCTCTTTTTCCGAAATAACATTGCCAAGAAACGCGAGACGGCAAATCTTAAATTATAACGCACACGAGGACCTTTCATATACAAAGAGAAATAAGGCAAAGTGAAATGGATGTGTCTTTTCACGTCTGCCTTTTCTTTTCACGAGAGAGAGAGAGAGGAAATAATTCAAATAAATAGCCACAGCGTGACAAGTGCCTTCGGAAAAGAAATGCGCCCATGTGGCCTCCAGAATATCGTTGTTTAATCACCGCACACTGGCTGCTACGACATAAGGACGTGTGTTGAACTTCTTTCGCACCGTACGTGAACCAGCCGTGTTGATCGGAGGTGGCGGTCATCTGTTAGCCGTGGGTTGGTGGATCACATCTCGCCACGGTGCAAGATGTTGACGACCTCGCGCGGCACACAGGAGGTCGTGGGTTCGATCCCGACCCTGACGCCTTTATATTTGGAGTTTGCGTGGCCACGTAGATTGTTTTCCTAGTCCTCCCGTTTTTCCTTCCACATTTATAATCATCCGCTTGGAGTATTTGGTTGCTATAAATGTCCACACGATAAGCTACTTCATTGAGCTATCATTTGTGGCCTGCTCGTTTGTTAAAAAGAGCTACATAGCTCAGTAAGCCTTATGCGGTAAAAATAAAACATGGTTTAGTTTCGTCGTGTTTGAGAGACAGGGCCGTTCTAGCCATGCGCGGTGCACGGTGCCATCCTCACCCTCCTCCACCCACCTCCTCCACCATGGGGCACCACCGCCCCACCAACCCCGTGAGCCGCCAGCGACGTCAACTCCACGTCGCCCCGCCAACATCGCCCGCCTTGCCACGCCATCACCGCGTGACGCCGGTGCCGTCTGCCCGCGCGTGTGCGACGTTCGCGCGTGCGCAGGCGAGGAGCGGATCGGCGTGAACGCGACGTACGAGCAGGAGGGCAAGGTGCAGTTCGTGATCGACGCGGTGTACTCGATGGCGCACGCGCTGCACAGCATGCACCTGGAGCTGTGCCCCGAGTACGTGGGGCTGTGCCCGCGCATGGACCCCGTCAACGGGCGCGAGCTGCTCAACTACATCCGCAGGGTGAACTTCACCGGTGAGTCGTCGCCCGTCTCTTACCAAGCCGCCTTCGACTCCTCTCCTCGCCCGGCCGCGCACTTTTCCAACGAGCAAGCCACCTGCACACGGAACTCGGCTGGTGAAATAAGATTATATATTTTTTTGTTTCAGTTGAATTTTCACTGGCTTCGTCACTCCATCTCCCCGATTCGGAAGTTTCAGAGGTTTCCTCCCCCATCGAGTGAAGCCCGTTGAGCCGAGAAGCTCCTTTTTCAAGGCCCACTCGGCCGGCAGTAAAGATCAAATCATTCGACAATTTAGCAGATTTAAAAAAAAATTGGATAATAGCTAAAAAATTCGCTGCAAAAGTTACACTCACACGCAAAACGAAGTGATTTTTTTTACATATCTAAAAGAGTCAGTTTAAATGAGGACAGAGATGGTAAAAATGGAGATGCCAGGAGATAAAACTGAGGTCGTTCCAAAACTTTTCGTGCAGCCACGTTCAATTCCCTCGATCCAAATTGCGTGCGACATCTGGGGAACTGTTAGCAGACAATCAGACGCGCGTTGCTGATTATATCCTCTCGCGCGTGCTTCATTCCTTGGCTGCTGCTCCGTTATTGTCCTTGCCCCGTCACCCATCTCACGCCGTCCTTCCCAAGCACCCACTCGCTTTTCTTAACGGTGTTGATGATGCCATGAACCTGTGTGTATGTGTGTGTACGTTCTCTCATCCACGTGTTCCTCACGCAAAAGCCCCGTTCATTTGCCATGCTCACCCAGTGCACTTTGAGTTTTGTGTGATCCAGCAAATTACCTCGCTCTTTCTGAAGCACGTGTCGTAGCAAGTATAATGCACTTACTAAGCACTTCATTCGCAATGCAGCGCTGATTTACACATTTAGACAGTATTCCTCTTTCACATGTCTGTCTCTCCAACCGGTATTTTCCATCAGCCAGAGGCAGGATTCTTCTCTCTGATTTCTATTTTCTTAATCACTGTCGACCTACTCGTTTTCACGCTATTGACTTTTTGCAATCTTGGTGATGCAGGGCAAGTGAAGTATCAGAGGAGCAGGAGAATGGTAGGAAATATTTAGCAGAGAAAAAACATGAAATATGTATTATCATTATTATTGATATAGGGTCCAATTTTAAAAGCCTGGAATTTCAGGATAGCCTCCCTTTCTCGCCTCATCTGGGCAGCTTTTAGATCCGCCTCTCCCGCGGTCAATCTTGCCCATGGGGCTCATCCTTGTCACTTGAGCTCTCAGCTGGTTGAACAAAAGAGACTTGAAACGTCTGGAGCGGAGTGCGTCATGTGCGGTTCAACACAACGCAACTTTGCTCGTTGCATGCGTAGGCTATCGTGAATAGATTTTTTTTTTGGGTTGGATCGTCATGTTGGTATGATTCAGATTTTTTTTTTACTCAAACCCTTAATCACCCGACAGAGCCAATGTGGTTAGGGTTTTGTCACGTTAACAAAACGAGCTAATGTATTACTACTTCAGCACCACCGGTGTGATGGAGAGTAAATCCACCACACCGGGAGTGTGCTGTCCAACACCCGGGGGTGCTGAAACAATAACACATTGGCACGTTCTGTTCACGTGACTAACATTACTAATCGGCTGTGTCGGTTAGAGGTTGGTTTGTACGATACATTAATATTTTTAGGTAACCATTGTAGATATGCACTTTTACATCTAAATTGAAAACGCATTTCTTCAGAACAGCTTTTTGTGTTTAGTTTGTTGCCCTTCCCCCCCCCCCCCACGCACCTCCGATTAGCGCGGTTGGCTATGTACGGTGCGAAAGAAGGTCAACGTACATGAATACATACGTACATTTAAGCAACCTTTAACCCAAAAAAAACATTTTATCATGAACAATCATGTCCGGTTGTCACGTGGGCAAATATGCAAAGTTGATTGGTTTGCGAAATCTTGTGGCGTATCCTTGTGAGCGACGCGTGCCGATGGATGGCTGCCCGCTACCATGTGCGTGCCCACAATCGGAGAGTTCCATCGAACCCCGGCTGGCAACAGACTCTTTCACATTATCGACCAGGTCTGGATTGCCTCATAAGCAACATGGAGAGATGGTACAGAAGCAAGTGATGGTATTTTTCGAGTTTGAAATGTAATTTGCGAGAGCCAAACTTTTGTTGCAGGGATTTTTGTTGCTGTTGTTGTTTCAATATTGATTTATGTTCGTGGAGTATTTTGCATTTCTCCCGCAAAGCAGTTGCTGTGTTTTTTTTTTCCCCCCCTCTCACTCTCTGGTTTATAACTTTGCTTCACTGCTTGTACTCGATTGATGGTTGTCATTTCGGTGACCCAGCTCGGTCACTCTCGCAAAAAAAACGACACCCATCCCTGCCCTCTTGACCTCTCGCCCGGCTAAAACAAATACAATTGGGAACCGCATCGTTCGAAGGGTAAAAGGCGTGGCCTCGCGACTGCATTGCTCACGCCGCCGCGGTTCCTGCTGGAAGCGCTGCTACGATGAGGCGTTCTGGGCATCCCCTCTTCGATTTGGGCATCACCGCGGCATCTATCTTCGTTGCTAGGCCTTGCCCGTCACCGTGCAGACCCCGCGTGTCACACCTCTCGTGACCTTCCCATCAATAACATGATAGGTAGGGGTCGATCTTTGACCTGCATGTGGTTGGAACAGTCCAGAAGTAACTCCACGTGCTAACTCGATGCCTGAGAGTAATTAACTTTTTATATATATGTATATATATAAATGTGTGTGTGTGTGTATATATAAAAAGTAAAACAAGATAAAGGTGCAACCTTGCAATTGCTTGCTCACACCACTGACGGCGGATGAACCTCCACTAGAGGACACTCTAGAAAGCCCCCTCTAGATGGTGATTTGGCCTACTGTTCCACACTGGTCACATACCTCGGAAGACGCGGCAGTGTCCACGCTTTAACCCACCCCACGTGACCTGCCGATCGGCTAACTGTGGTGTGCCCGTTAATCCTGCACACCGCGACACGACCGCAGTGCTTTCACTGTTGTTCTTCATATTCACACTGTAATTTCTCCCTGTGTTAGTCAGTTTGTCAGTCAAACTACTCACTTGAGTTTAAGCCACAAACCACCACTTGTTATGATGACTGCGATGATGATGATGATGATGATTTTAGTGGTGGTGGTGATGGTGGTAGTGGGAGCCTGGGCCGCGTCTCTTCCCACTGATGATCGTCCCGTGACCATGGCCTCCCTTGTAATTCAAGCACCATTTATCATCAGGGCTTCCCGAATGTATCCATTAAGATAAAAACAAACAAGCAAAAGCTCTTCGCGACGCCTCGGTATATACGGACTGCATGGCGACGTCAAAGTGAAATGTCCTCTATCAGACAAATAAGGTGAGACGCACGCATCCCCTGCTCGCAGCCCTCAGCCACTACTGACCATTCCACACTCGTATGGCAAGGGCAGGTGCGAAACACTGGACAGTCAACTCTCTTTTCTCCCACAAAATGATTTGTCATTTTAGTCACCCCAGAGGAATGACGATGAGCAGAATCTCGTGACCTTGAGATTGGATTGCACGTTTGGACGCACTGGGTGAGACAAGTGCTTCTGACTGAAATTTCTTATTCCACGCCCGCAGTATCATCAGTGGTATAAACTGTAGTTTCATTTCGATCGGAGCTGTCCGGGGCTTTGTTCTGGAAAATAGATCTCCCCCCCCCCCCCACCCTTGCCTCAACGCTATTGTGGTGGCAAGCTGACGACCTCCACACCAAAATATCCCGCGAGAAATTAAGCGCCGGTCTAACACCTTCAGATTTGCCTCTATCACTGCGTTGCTGGTGCAATTTCCAATCCAGGCTGCCGCGAAGGTCTGTGCCTTTTCTCGCGAGATTAATTAGCGATATGCCGAAACATGAATTCAGCTTCACTCTTACGTGTGGAATAAAATGCCTTTTGTTCGCCGATGGTGTATTTTCACTTAAAATATAGGCTCTTGTGTGTGTATATATATACAGCATATATTTAGAGCTGTTCATGAGAACCAGAAAAAAAATCTAGATTTGCGTGCCTGGTGGGAGACAAGTGTTCCCATTTACAAGTCTCCTGGTGAGAGTTGAGGGCCTTAACAGGTATGATGATTATACCTCACTGCGCTGATATGTGTGCTCATTCTGGTTACATGGACTACTTTAGTTTGAGCTGTGAAGGGATAAAGGCTGGCATATATCCAAGGAAAAAGATCCCCACGCGTAGCCTGAACAGACTTTTGGCCGGTACGATGCGCAAAGAGGAGGAATGGCGAGCACCACGCCCGGCCGCCTTTGTCTCCCCAGTGGCGATGTTTACACAGCGCATCGGGTACTCACTTGAGGTTGCGTTAACTTAGTGGAGGCCCAGGACCGGGTTCAGGTAACCGTCACTCGGTGTTGGTGGCCGTGAGCCGGAATCGAACTCGGGTCGCCGGCTTCATAGCGCAGCGTGCCCAGCGACGAGACACAGAAGGTCAAAACCGGTCCCAGACTTTGCTCGCTTGGACAGTTGCTGATTGATCATATTGGTCTCAAAAGCCACTTGGGTCGATTTGTTAAAATACGCATTTGCTTACATGTGGAGACAATGAACGAATGTATTGTTATCGAGTAGTACCTGCTTGAAGGTCAGAGTGTTACACAGCAGATGCCAAGTTCTACGGTGTGTGCATTCTTGCAAGGGTGCTTACACAGTCGCGGACCCTTAATTTGTTTGCGAGGCGAGCTTCGTTTGCACGAATTAGCACGGCTCTGCCATGCACCGGTTAGCTTGTGTCCTCCTCGCTCTCAGCCTCAACGGGCGACTCGGGAGCGACCCACTGTGCGTACGTACGTTGAACTTCTTTCGCACCGTACGCAGCCAACGGTGCTTTACGGGCGGTGCTGAACTTTGCCAAGAATTTGGTGCGGGAGAAATCTACTCCGGAGCAGCCCGGCGCATCTGTTCGAGACACGGACACGGACATTTTCACTTAAAACTCTCCAAGCAATCGACGAGGCACGCGAAAGCCCCCGTTGTTTTCAGCGGTGTTCCAGCGCGGTTAGCTGGGGCCGGCCGGCAATTGCGGAACTTTGCGGAGGAAGTTGCGTCGGCGAGCAACTGAAACATCCACGCACGCAGGCCTCGGGCTGGTGGCTTTTCGCAGCGAGATCCCCCGCTCTCCTCTTGGTGACTTTCTCCTGGCCGAGACCTCTCACCTCACTGTTTACCCAGCGTTGCCCCATCGCTCTGCTCCCTTGTCTTTCCCCCCCCCCCCCCCCCCCGCCTTTTAATTTCCAACTTTTCTTCCCTGCGATGGCTTTCTCGTGGTGCTCCTCGATCGCCCCTGAGATCGGTGATTCTCGACCTGCTTCTCTCCACGGCGCTCACGCTTTTTGGGGGGGGTGGGGGGGGCTGTGGCTGCTTCATCTTCGCCGCCGCACCAAACGCCGACTTGCCCACTGCGGGCCCGGCTGGGTGGGTGGGTGGTGAATGCCTCATCATCGTTATTGTAGCTGAGAGGGAATTCACAATCTCCGTGCCTCTTCTGATCTCACCTAGAACAAGAACATCACGTCGCGCTGCCACAAACCGTGGCAAGGATTTGACCAGCTGTGCGAGTGTCTTTGTGTGTCTCCGTGTGTGTGTGTATGTCTCTCGATCTGTCTCTGTGTCTTTGTGCGTCTACGTGTCTTCGTGTGTCTCTGCGTGTGTCTGCGTGTATGTGTGTGTGTGTATGTCTCTCCATGTCTCTGTGTCTTTGTGCGTCTACGTGTCTTCGTGTGTCTCTGCGTGTGTCTGCGTGTATGTGTGTGTGTATGTCTCTCGATCTGTCTCTGTGTCTTTGTGCGTCTACGTGTCTTCGTGTGTCTCTGCGTGTGTCTGCGTGTATGTGTGTGTGTATGTCTCTCCATCTGTCTCTGTGTTTTTGTGCGTCTACGTGTCTTCGTGTGTCTCTGCGTGTGTCTACGTTTATGTGTGTGTGTATGTCTCTCCATGTCTCTGTGTCTTTGTGCGTCTCCATGTCTTTGCATCTATGCGTGTGTCTGCGGTAGTGTAGCGGTTAGCGCGCTGCACTCCGAACCTGGCGACCCGGGTTCGATTCCCGCTCACGGCAAACACCAGTGGCGATTATGTGAACCGGTCCTGGGCCTCCCTTAGGTCGACTCAGCCTCAAATGAGTACCTGATGCGATGTGTAAACATCGCCGCTTAGGGAGACAAAGGCGGCCGGGCGTGGTGTTGGCCACCCACCCCCTCGTGTGCCGTGCCGGCCTTTATAGGTGCTCGCTAACAGCACTTGCCCCTACAGTCTGTTAAGGCTATACGGGAAATCTTTGTCTTTGTTTTTTGTATGTCTCTCCATCTGTCTCTCTGTGCGTCTCTTCTTGTATCTGTCCGTGTCTCCGTATCTCTGTGTGTCTATGTGTCTCCGTGTCTCTGTGTGTGTTTCTGCGCGTGTGTGCGTGACATTTCACCACTCACGGACAAGCAAAGCAGACTTCTGTGCATCACGCAAGAGGAGTTTTTTTTTTTTTGGAAACCATCGCCAGCATTAACAAGCATATTGCACTCAAATAGTTTGTGTGCAGACGCTGCTGTCTTTGACAACCGCGAACGTACATCCCCCCCACACACACAGCTACGATAATTTGGCAAGCAGCCCACACGTGTCAAATCTTTGTTATGCCTACTTGATATCACACGGCTCTGGGTAAATTACTTTCGTGTTAGAACTCGCCATTTAGGCATCAACATTCATGAAATATAACACTCACTCTTCACCCCTCTGTCAAAACACTGCAGGATTAAGGCTGCCGCACACATTTGGCCGTTTGTCGTGTGTTTTTTTTTTACATACTTCACCTCGCTGGTCACGGTGGGGTTGGCGAAGGGGTGGGAAGGCCCCAGGATTGGTTCAGCTATCACTCGCAAACTGATCCTAGCACTGACCACCAGTCGGTCTCAAGCCGTATGGTGTACATGTATGTTGCACTTCTTTCTCACCGTACGTAGCCAACCGTGCTGATAACTTGCTGACCTCGTCATGGAGCATGAAGCAATGACGCAAACTCCGTGTCAGCCTCGCAGCAGCAGCAGCAGCTTCTGTCTGGCCATCGAACAAAGACGGTCACCGCATTCTGCGCCTTCAGATGCGCTTCTGCGGCCGTCTGGAACGCTCTTCCTTACGGTGTTAGGAACCCACTGGGAGCTGTGCACTTTCTAATTCTACATTGAGAACTCATTTCTTTAGGAACTGATGTTTGCGTTTAGTTCGTTGTTCTTCCCCCGCTCCTCCGATTAGCATGATTGGCCACGTACTGTGCGAAAGAAGTTTAACATACACACGTGAAGCATTGACATGGGCAATTCCTGCGTGCGGAACACAGCTTAGATTTGTAATCGCGATCGCAATTACAATTGCATAAACGTCATTGCAACATCACTCTCGCATCTACGTGATCACCGACCGTGGCGCTTGCACGGCTGTTGTTCGAGTCTCAGTGGCTCACAAATGGGACATTGACGCCGCAGAAATGGAAAGGTTTAAAAGCGCAGCTTTGAATCCAATGCGTGGGGCCGCTAACGTCAGCGGAGTCACGTGCGATCTCACGGAGTGGATGGGCCTCACCGCCCGCTGCAGCGGCAGCGCCCTGCTCGATGCTTATTGACTTTGGACGCGATCTTTGATATCTCGTTTGGATCAATGGGTCTCGTTGTGATGAAAGACAGTTGCAGTGTAGTGCTCCCCGGGGGCTGCCATCACAGATAAGGGAATGTGAAGATGCAGCGATGGCACGGTCATTTTGCTGGGTAAATTCATCCTCCGCTGTTTGGATGTCACGAATGAAATGTTAATTCACAGGATTACGTTTTCCCCCTCATAGTTTTACGACGAGCCTTTAGATCAACATCCTTAGGTTATGATGGTATTAGTGTCTAAAGATAGTGGCTTTACTCGATCCAGTCGTTTTATTTAGCCAAATGTTGCATGCTTTCTTTTGTTACTCATTTCATTATAAACCAATAATATATAATAACACAAATGTGACAAGCCTTTATCAATCTGCTACGTGGCTTGCATGTGCGTTGTTTCACCATACTTCACCATTCTAGTCAAAGCCCAGTTAGTACCGGGAGTGGTCAGAACTGGTTGGGATATCTTTCGCCATTGATGTTGGGCCATGGCCAGGAATCAAACTCAGTCCAACAGGTTGATAGTGTGGTGCCTCACCCAATGTATACTTTGAATTACCTAAAAGGTCAGAATACTTCGCCGAAAGGGCGTGAATCCGGGTTTCAACCGCCCATAATGAACTGGGTTATCAGGTGTAATGAGTTGAAATGTGACACTTGATACAAATTGTTACACACGGCACAAGTTGTTAAATGTTCTTCACGTGTGCAACTTCATTAATCGGCTGTGTCAGGAGGAGGAGGAGGGTTTCGGGCACACATTTTACTCGTCCAATTTTGCTCAAAATTGAATTGTGACATTGCTTGCGAAGGCCTCGAAAAGGTCTGCGTAGCATTAAATAAAGAGGCTAAGGGACGGAAGGAGGTGGGATGCAGGTGAGGAGAGAGCCAGGATGCAGGCAGCCAAGGAGGCCTATTACAGTGAAAACATGAAGAAGAAACATTGCAGTGGTTATACGACAAAAGAACAAGGCGACCATTACATTTAAAGAGAAATGGGCGGGGGGGGGGGGAGATAAATAATTGGGTCTTGCAGGAGTGCGATGCAAACAGCGCTAACGACGTACGACGCCGCGAGTGAAGACAACAACAACAACAACAACGCCACGAGCCACGACGCGAGTGGCAGGTGGTGTCACCTCTTGTCCCGGGGCCCTCTCCTGGATTCACTCAGTCTCAAAATTAGCGCCTGCTCCGGTGTGCCAACCGCCCCCGCTGGGGGGTAGACAAAGGCGGCTGAGTTTTGCACGGCGGCCGGCCACGCCACCCTGCCTGACTTGCCCGTCACCCCACCGTGGGTGCAGCGGCCCGAGGGCACAGAGCGGTCGAGCGGCTCACCGCGCGACGACGTCCTGAGGAGGTGTTTGCCCCGTGGCGCGATGCCGAGGGAGAAATAATAGTTCGGTAGAAAACGCTAAAAAAAAAAGAATTCATCTTGCCAGGTAAGGCCCCACTGAGCTGTGTAGCTCTTTTTCAGATGCGACCTGGCCACAAATGGTAAGTTCAGCGAAGTGGCTTATCATCGCGTGGAAATGTATAGCAGCCAAATACTCAAAAGGCACGATTCTCGTCTCGAAGTCTTCACGTTTAATGTATCTCTATGTGTCTTCATATGTCTCTGTGGGTCTCTATGTATCTCTATTTATGTTTATGGGTCTCTTTGTATCTCTACGTGCCTTCATGTATCTATGAGTCTCTTTGTATCTCTACGTGCCTTCATGTATCTATGAGTCTCTTTGTATCTCTATAGGTTAACGATGTGGTCCATAGTTTGGGTTGCAAAGGACACAATCACACTTCTGCGGGTGCGTCTTTGATCCTCCATTCATGAAGGAGATGCACCCATCGGCCTGGTGGTCTTGATCCGATGCGGTTGAGAATCAGGATCAGAATTTCGATTTAAAGCTTTCGTGACTGCAAGGATTCATCTTCTTTGGTTCTTTCGGTAAAGTCACGAAACGTCGTGAGAATTTTTTTGCGTCATTTTATTTTATCAATTTATTACTTTATTCTCATTCTACGTGACTTTACCGAAAGAACCAAAGAAGACAGGATCAGAATCTTTAGAAATGTCAGAGCCAGGAGGTACAATGTTTGTATCTCGAACGAGGTGTTTATTCTGGACGTCCATCAATCGCTAACCCATTTGCGTGCTGGGCTTCACCACCCGCTTTGCTTTGCCTTCACAACTTCAAAAAAATACCCTGACCCATCAAAAAGCATATCTGACATAACAAAGGCCGGATCCTTATTTGGCCGTTGATCTCTCGTGTATTTATACATTTTTAGTGAAACACTTAAATGCACGGGTGGATAGGAGCAGTGGCGTGGTGGCTGTAATGAGCCGCATTATCATATTTCAACCGTAGCGTTGAATGCATGTTGACATCTTTGTGTTTGGTCTGCTGCGTGAACAAGTGATTATTTTAATGGGGTTCACCACAGGATATGCGCGGTGCGTCGCTGTGTTCTTAATTCTTTAATAATAATATACAAATATATTAAATAAATGTCAAGAATTGCCTCGAGGAAGTTTCGCGAATCCAAACATTTCATCGCAACATCGACCGACAACTCAGCCGCTTGCACTTTGTAAACAGCGTGATCCTCGTCAGCCATGGGTGATCCACTGCTGGATTAAAGATTGTCCAAGCCGCTGCCGCCGACTCCCGCGGTCTCGCCGCTACTGCGGCATTGGCGGTGGTGCGCAATCACAACTGCCGAGAGAAACACATCCGACAAAGTCTTCCTTAATGCTGTGTGGCCTTAAAAGATATATATATAGCAGGCGACTTTTTGCCCATTGACTGCTTTATAGGCCATGTGCTATGAAGATGAAGGGACACGTGCTATGAAGATGAAGGGCCATGTGCTATGAAGATGAAGGGCCATGTGCTATGAATATGAAGGGCCATGTGCTATGAAGATGAAGGGCCATGTGCTATGAAGATGAAGGGCCATGTGCTATGAAGATGAAGGACCATGTGCTGTGAAGATGAAGGGCCATGTGCTATGAAGATAAAGGGCCATGTGCTGTGAAGATGAAGGACCACGTGCTATGAAGATGTAAGGCCATGTGCTATGAAGATGAAGGGCCATGTGCTATGAAGATGAAGGACCATGTTCTATGAAGATGAAGGGCCATGTGATATGAAGATGAAGGGCCATGTGCTATGAAGATGAAGGGCCACGTGCTATGAAGATAAAGGGCCATGTGTTATGAAGATGAAGGGCCATGTGCTGTGAAGATGAAGGGACATGTGCTATGAAGATGAAGGACCACGTGCTATGAAGATGGAGGGCCATGTGCTATGAAGATGAAGGGCCATGTGCTATGAAGATGAAGGGCCACGTGCTATGAAGATGAAGGACCATGTGTTATGAAGATGAAGGGCCATGTGCTATGAAGATGAAGGGCCACGTGCTATGAAGATAAAGGGCCATGTGTTATGAAGATGAAGGGCCATGTGCTGTGAAGATGAAGGGACATGTGCTATGAAGATGAAGGACCACGTGCTATGAAGATGGAGGGCCATGTGCTATGAAGATGAAGGGCCATGTGCTATGAAGATGAAGGACCATGTGCTGTGAAGATGAAGGGCCATGTACTGTGAAGATGAAGGGACATGTGCTATGAAGATGAAGGACCACGTGCTATGAAGATGGAGGGCCATGTGCTATGAAGATGAAGGGCCATGTGCTATGAAGATGAAGGACCATGTGCTATGAAGATGAAGGGCCATGTACTGTGAAGATGGAGGGCCATGTGCTATGAAGATGAAGGGCCATGTGCTATGAAGATGAAGGACCATGTGCTGTGAAGATGAAGGGCCATGTGCTATGAAGATGAAGGGCCATGTGCTATGAAGATGAAGGACCATGTACTATGAAGATGAAGGGCCATGTGCTATGAAGATGAAGGGCCATGTGCTATGAAGATGAAGGACCACGTGCTATGAAGATGGAGGGCCATGTGCTATGAAGATGAAGGGCCATGTGCTATGAAGATGAAGGACCACGTGCTATGAAGATGAAGGGCCATGTGCTATGAAGATGAAGGGCCATGTGCTATGAAGATGAAGGGCCATGTGCTATGAAGATGAAGGACCATGTGCTATGAAGATGGAGGGCCACAGCCCAGATGTGCCTTGAACCGTGCAAGCCGGCGGATCACTTTTGCTCAGAAGGTGGTCGATTCGTTTCTTCCTTTGTCCGTAATCTTGCTCGCGTCTGGAACGAGGACGACCTTGCGTCCTGCGAATCCACGGCAGAGCCGGGGCGTCGCTAATTTATATACATAATTATTTCTCATTTACGATTTAAACTGTTTTTATTTATTTTTACCAGGTAAGGCGCCACTGAGCTGTGTAGCTCGATTTCAGAAGCAACTTGGCTTGTTTGTTGGCTATCACGAATTGATAGTTCAACGAAGTGGCTTACCACGTGCAAATGTAAAGCAGGCCAAATACTCTGAACGCGTGACGTTGATTCTACACGTCGAGGGAAGAAACGAAGGAGCCGGAGAAAAATCCACGCGACCACGGGGAGAGAGAGAGCGAAACACAAACTCCAGTGGCGTCACGGTCGGGATTGAACCCACGACCTCCTGTACACATGGCGAGGTACTTAACATATCCTAGCCACCGCGGTGGCTTATCTGCGGTGTACATTTTTTTCTGTTCATCCTGCTGACGAAACACACGGCACCTCGCTCAAACAAGCGTCTCGCCTCCTCCGATGCGGTCACAAACGGTCGGACGCCATCCGATTTGTGGTATCAAAAAAAGGACCGCAGTGACGGTTCATACTCATCCACGAGAAGGAGAGAGACAGCGACACAAAGACAAAGATCCCCCGTAGCATCTTAACAGACTGTAGGTGCAAGTGCTGTTCGCGAGCACCTCTGTAGGCCGGCAAGGCACACGAGGGGGTGGGTGGCCAACACACCACGCCCGGCCGCCTTTGGCTCCCTAATCTCGCTGTTTACACACCGCACCAGGTACTCATTTGAGGCTGAGTCGACCTAGGGGAGGCCCATGACCGGTTCAGATAATCGTCACCTGGTGTTGGCCGTGAGCGGGAATCGAACTCCCGTCGCCGGGATCGTAGCGCGGTATGGTAACCTCTACACCACCGCTCGTTGACAGCGATACACACAGACACAGATGCACAGGCACACAGATACACACACAGACACATACACGCAGATATATGCAAAAACAACAACCGCCATTCGCCACTAAGTGGCAGTGACGTCACCACGACGCTTGTGCCAGGCCATGTGCACCTTGAGGCCACGTGAAGTGTCGAACGCCCGCTGGCAGGAGGTCACGGGGCAGACCCAGGTGGCACGGGTCGACTGACTGAGATGACCGAGATGACTGGCTGATGCACTACCTGTGCCCCCTACTGTGCCAACTTGCTGTGCTTTAGCCACCCTGCGCTCCGCTCGTTGTTGTGAGCGTCGCTCCTCCACCCTCCGTTGTTGTTGGAGGGCGACTGCCTCCAACTGCCCAGTAGCGTCCTTCACGAGCCTCCTCCACAGAGGCCGATCTTGACACTGCTGGTACCAGTCATCGGCAAGTCCACTCAGCTCCACGTCCTCCTGTACCACATCACTCTATCTCTTCTCTAGCCCGTGCCGCACCCGTTTATCCTCCTTGATCCGACCGAACAAAAGCTGTTTTGGCATGCGGTGGCTGGGCATGCGGGCTACACGACCCAGCCAACGCAGCCTTGTCTGCCGGAGGAGCTCACCGATGGTACTTTGCCCAGATCTTTCAAGGATTTGTGAGCACCCTCACACAATCCAGCCCGGTTAAACCCAGGATGGATCGCAGGCAGGCCAGCCTAAATGTTTCTAACCTGCGAAGATGCTCCATTCAGGGGGTCCACGTTTCGCAAGCGTAGAGAAGGGAGGGAATGACCGTGGCCGAGAAGACCTGAAGCTTAGTGCGGAGCGACAGAGCAGGTAGCTTCCACACAGCGTTACGCGACCGATGAAAATATATTGCCAACTCGACTGATTCGGAGTGAGACCTCTGCTGTTAAACTGGAGCTGGTCATAAGCAACCTGCCCAGGTATATACACACAGATACACACATAAGACACATACACAGATATATACACGCACACACAGATACACAAAAGAGACAAAGATACACACACAGATACACACAGCAAATATCTTGAAAGGTAATACGGCCAAGATATTAGCTATCATCAATTGTTTTGAAATTCAGCAGTGGATACAATTCCGCCTGGCTCTTTGTTCCCAAACGCTGTTTGGTGGAGTTAAGCGAATTTTCTCGACGCATCTTAAAAGTAATATATAGCTGTGGAATCTGCAAACGTATCTCTCAAAGTAATCCCACGTCCGCCGCGCGCACACGTTTCTCTTGAGAAACCATCGTGCCGGCTTTTTAGCTCAAAGAAACATAACTCTTTCAAATGCAGATTGCTTGGTTAGCTGACATGTTCGGAGTAAGTGCATCGAATTGACAGGATAAATGCGCCTTTTCAATTTTTTTCTTCTTTAAGAGATGAAAATCTTCCGGTACATTAATTCCACGTCCAACGAAGGTTTATTCCACACACCCCCCTCCCCCCACTCAGTTTAACTGCGTCTTAAAACACCTCACTTTGTTGGACCAAATTGCTGCAGGCATGCGAATGATTAAACATAAGAATCACATTTCCCCGACCTAAATTACCACCCTCCCCCCCATTCCCCCAGTGAAGCTTGGCCGACGCGATTCGATGGAAGGAAAAGGGGATTTTTTTCAAATTAAGGGTTTCCAACAACATGTGTTAGACCAAGCCACGCGGTTACATCCTAAGCATTGGGCCCGTGTTCATGGTGCATGTGCCACTATCCTTGCAATCCGCATGGGATGGCAACGCATGTTACGTCTCAGCAGTACTGTGCTCCCCCACTACACTGCCGGTCGCGAGAATACCCTCAGCCACTCGCTTGTCTACCCACTCACTCATTCATCAACCCACTCACTCACACACCCACTCACACATCCACTCGCTCTCTCATCTACCCACTCACACATCCACTCACTCATCTACCCACTCATCCACTCAATAACTGACGCATCTGCCCACTCACCCACAGACTCACTTAGCTACCCCCTCACTCACTCATTTGTCCACTCACCCACTCACTCATCCATCCACTCACCCACCCACTCACACTCCCACTCACTCATCTACCCACTCATATACCCACTCACCTACTCACTCATCTACCCAATCATCCAGTCACTCACTCATTTGTCCACTCACTCACTCACTCATCCGTCCACTCACCTACCCACTCACCCACTCCATCACTCATCTACCCAATCATCCACTCACTCATCTGTCCACTCACCCACTCACTCATCTATCCACTCACCCACTCACTCACTCATCTACCCACTCACCCACCAACTCACTCATCCACTCACTCATCTACCCACTCATCCACTCAATAACTGACGCATCTATCCACTCACCCACAGACTCACTTATCTACCCCCTCACTCACTCATCTACCCACTCACCCACTCACTCATCTACCCAATCATCCATTCACTCGCTCATTCACTCATCTGTCAACTCACCCACTCACTCATCCATCCACTCACCCACCCACTCACCCACTCCCTCACTCATCTACCCAATCATCCACTCATATGTGCACTCACCCACTCACTAATCTATCCACTCACCCACTCATCTATCCACTCACACACTCATCTACCCACTCACCCACTCATCTACCCACTCACCCACTCACTCATCTACCCACTCACTCACTCACTCATCTACCCACTCACTAATTTGTCCACTCACTCACTCATCCATCCACTCACCCACCCACTCACATTCCCACTCACTCATCTACCCACTCACTCATCTACCCACTCATCCACTCATTCATCTACCCAATCATCCAGTCACTCACTCATTTATCCACTCACCCACTCACTTACTCATCCGTCGACTCACCCACCCATTCACCCACTCCATCACTCATCTACCCAATCATCCACTCACTCATCTGTTCACTCACCCACTCACTCATCTATCCACTCACCCACTCACCCACCAACTCACTCATCCACTCACTCATCTACCCACTCATCCACTCAATAACTGACGCATCTACCCACTCACCCACATACTCACTTATCTACCCCCTCACTCACTCATCTACCCAATCATCCACTCACTCACTCATCTGTCAACTCACCCACTCACTCATCCATCCACTCACCCACCCACTCACCCACTCCCTCACTCATCTATCCACTCACCCACTCATCTATCCACTCACACACTCATCTACCCACTCACCGACTCACTCACCTACCCACTCACCCACTCGCTCATCTATCCACTCACCCACTCACTCATCTACCCACTCACCCGCTCACTCATCTACCCACTCACTCACTCATATACCCACTCACCCACTCACTCATCTACCCACTCACCCACTCACTCACTCACCTACCCACTCACCCACTCACTCATCTACCCACTCACCCACTCACTCACTCATCTACACACTCACCCACTCATTCATCTACCCACTCACCCACTCACTCACTCATATACCCACTCACCCACTCACTCATATACCCACTCACCCACTCACTCATCTACCCACTCACCCACTCACTCATCTACCCACTCACCCACTCACTCATCTACCCACTCACCCACTCACTCACTCATATACCCACTTACCCACTCACTCATCTACCCACTCACTCATATACCCACTCACCCACTCACTCATATACCCACTCACCCACTCACTCATCTACCCACTCACCCACTCACTCATATACCCACTCACCCACTCACTCATATACCCACTCACCCACTCACTCATCTACCCACTCACCCACTCACTCATCTACCCACTCACCCACTCACTCATACCCACTCACCCACTCACTCATATACCCACTCACCCACTCACTCATCTACCCACTCACCCACTCACTCATCTACCCACTCACCCACTCACTCATCTACCCACTCACTCACTCATATACCCACTTACCCACTCACTCATCTACCCACTCACCCACTCACTCATCTTCCCACTCACCCACGAACTCGCAACACTGCAGGTCGCAGCCATTCTATTTCTGCTTCTTCATTCGCGCTCCTTCATCTTGGAATATTCTCCTCACATCGTCGACTCTTTGCCAAGATTTTACTTGCAAAAATAATAATAAATAAACACAGCCGTCGACTCATCTATGACACCTTCAACGGTGCTGTTTATCGCTGGCCCCTCGGCGTTTTGGACCTCGGGACTTGGTTGATCAATGCCTAAATCGTGGGCGGTGGAGTCAATACATGGAGTCGGTGGGAACAGTAACCATGGTGGTGGTGGTGGTATTAGCGATAGAAGGTTGACAGGGAAATGATCGAAGTGAATCAGTGATTTGCTGGATAACAACAACAATAATAATAATGATCTCGGTTTTCCGTAGAGCAGTTCGAACAAGGCCTCAATTTGCTTTTACGTAAAGCTTGCGTTGCATAGAAAGCCTGCTGTAAACACAGGCGTGTTTTAAGCCGCGATGGGGAAAAAAAAAGTGTCACAGACTTTGACTCCTCAAATTTTCTACATTCGAAACCCATTTCTTCACAACTGCCTTTTGTGTTTGGCTTGTTATCCTTCGCCCCACACCTCCGATTAGCGCGGCTGGCTACGTTCGATGCCATGTACATGCATTCCCTAATGGACCGAGGAGGAAGAGAATTCCACAATCGCGGAGCCTGTCTGCAGGAAGCGCTGTCTTCCAAGGAACAAAGTCTGTGAATCATCGATTAGCTTGACGACTGCTTTACTCTGAATACTATCAATTGCAGTGATTTAGGAAGTGGGTCGCTCCGCCCTAGATATGGATACACCGGGCACGGTTCAAACTTCATCCAAATGTGTGTTTTGTGATTTTGTGCTGATTTTATGGCAGTAACAATAATAACAAGCTGCAAATGTGTTTATTTTATGTAGGTTTATTAATTTGCTCGTGTACGGGGGGGGGGGGGGGGGGCGGGGGGGGCGGGCATGCACGTTTAATGGTGTGTGGCAAATCAGAGTATTGATAACGTGTTTGCGAAGACGTCGCACAACATCTCTCTCGGTGGATTTACGAGGGCCGTGTGTTTTGTTGTTTTTAACGTCCCCCAAATTGCAGCTCCGTGAATTATTTCCTCTGCCGTCGAAGACTCGGCCGGATATGTTTACGACGACGGTTAATGGGAAATAATGTACAAACTTTAACGAGTGGTCTTTGCGGATTAGTGATAAAACAAAAAATAAAGTAATGATCAACAAGCGATGCAAATTTCAAAGTGCGTGTTGTTTCAAGTCCTCCTGCTGCGACACCAGCGCACAGATGACCAGCGCGTCACAAATTCCGAACAGAAGCTCGGCGCATTTGACAGGTGGAATGTAAACCGGTTCTGGGCCTCCCCCGGGCAGACTCTGTCCTCAAGGAGTATCTGTCGCTGACGTGTGTGTGAACATCAGCACAGGGGAGGCAAAGGCGGCCAGGCGTTTGATGCTCACCACGCCACCTCCTTCCGCGCAGCAGTTTCACCGTCAAAGGTGCTCACTGACTTTGCCGGCCACGGCGAGCCACATCGGAACTTGCCCTGGCCCTCTCCTAGATCGACTCAGCCTTAAGTGAGGACATCTATGCAGCCGTAATTGGAGGCGTTCTGCAAATATTACGAGGGAGGGGGTGCCAGCAAATGGCGCTAGCGCTTGGCGGGGCGGTAGGATTGGCGGATCGCAAGGAGATCACAGGACAGGAAGCGGCAATGTGACCCCATTGGTGGGTAATTGCGGGCGTCATTCCCCGGCGGCGCGCGTGCGAATTCACCGCGTGAGCCGGACGTCTCTCGACAAGGCCAGACGCCGCTTGAAAGGAAGCGGGGCCAAACGTGCCGGCGCGGGAACCTCGCGGAGATGACTCTTGAGGCTCGGGGGAAGACCCTCGCGGCGAGGCTGAGGACATCCGGCTGAGATCAATCGTGGGCGCGTTAACAGTTTCATTCAAGGGATGCATCGTGGAGAACGCTCGGCGATGGCTTCGTGTAGTTATTGATTTTTTTTTCTCGTTTATGTTCACCGGATTTATGTAGTTAGTTACTTACAATGTAGCGGCGGTGCGTTTGTGCCCCGAGTGCGTTGTAGGTGTAGGGGAGCAACAGCGGTCCGGTGTTACGCTCCTCTTATTTCCCGACTCCCCGCGATGACTTAATGGTTTACCTTGAACGTGTCCTCCTGCTCTTCCGCGATGAAAACTTTGGAGAGACACCAGAACTTTCTCTCTGTTAATGGACTGCCGTCAATATCGGTGGTGGTGGTGGGGGGGGGGTGGGGGGGTGGTGGGGGGGGGTGGTGCTGTCCGCCGTCACCGGTGCTCTTTGATGGGTGAACGCGGCGCGCTGGAGTTAGCCGACCGACAGTGGCTATCGATTGCGAGCTGTTGAGTTACAGAAATTCAAACCCGAACACGAGGGTTTGCCAGACCTTGCACTCGAGCCCTACAGATTCGATCCAGGGTGCTTGAATCCCCCTGCTCCCACGTGCCATGCCCCAGCACTCCCAACGCTCCACTCTCGTACCCCCACTCAGCTCACTACGGGGGACGGTGTCGTGACCCAGCTGTAGCGTGTTCGCTGCTCGTTGCAGAGCTTCCGTGGTTCGGGCCTGGCGGCCGCCCTGGTTAACGCTGCGGGTGTGCAGGGTGGTTAACCTTTGACGCACGTGCAGCGGCACCTTAAAGATCCGGAAGTCGCCAGTAAGTTCACCGGCTCGTCTCTGGCGACTTAATCGGGCAGAGGATAGCAACATCCCTACTGGCAGACTGTGAGCGACATGTGATGTGTGTCGCCTTTGTTGACAGGCTTGGATACCGAATGTACTCGTTATTATCACGGTTAAAACTCGCAGATCAAGCAGCTAAGCTTGCACCACTGACAATGCGGGTTGCAGTTGCCCGTGGTTAAACAAACGAGACTGCGTTATTTGCAACCAGCTGACGGTTTCATAGCGTCTGAACGAATACATGGGATGTTTCACGTCGTTAGATCCCAGCTCAGAGAATTGAAAATGTGAGCTCGACTACCGTGCGATGAACCAGGGATGCCACACGGTGGCGGCGAGACGTTGACTACCTCGCCAGGTATACACGAGGTCGTGGGTTGGATCCCGACCCTGACGACGCCTGTATATTTCAAGTTTACGTGTGTCTCTCCCCACATGGTCACGTGGTGCTCTTCTCCGGGTCCTCCCTCCATATGTAGAATGGACATCACTCGTTTTGGGAGTATTTGACTACTCGTTGGTTTTTTCGGTAAAGTCATGTATGTAGCAATACAATAAAATTATATCAAAACAAAAAACAATCACGACGTTTCGATCACAACGCAAGCGATCTTCATCAGGTGTCAAGAACAAATCACGGAGGTAAATACAACAAAAAGATGAGAGACGAGAATTCAACAAACCTGAAAAAAACATTATGTGAAGCACATCCAGTCAGGCCAGCAACACAGTTAGACACTTCCTGGCCGACCACGAATTTCAGAAGAGTGTTAAATTTCGTGTTCAACCTTTTTTTATATATGTAATTTTATTGTATTTCTACATACGTGACTTTACCGAAAAAAACAATGAGTAATTTTATGCAGTCACGAAAGCTTTAATACTTTAGAGTATTTGACTGCTATATACATTAACACACGAAAAGCCACTTCGCTGGGATACCATTTGTGGCCAGGTAGATTCTAAAAAAAGAGCTTCATGGCTCAGTGGGCCTTACCTGGTAAAATAAAAGAGATTTCGTTTCTCAGTCGCAAAGCATGCCGGGTGAACCCCCGAGTTTGCTGCGGGCTGTTGCATGGCGGAGGGACTACTTGATCAGCGTAGTGGTACTATGATACGCAGCGTCATTTGTTGTTGTCATTCGCCCCATGTATGCCTCCACCACTCGCCTCTCCACCACCTCGACTCACTTCGAGCCACATCGCCCCCCAATGTAAATGTGAGCATCACGCGGCGCTTCCAGACGCCCTTCCGTGGCCGTCTGGAACGCTCTTCCTTGCGATATTAGGAAAGCCAATGGAGCTGTGCACGTTCAAATCATCTAAATTCAAAACTCATTTCCTTCTTACTGCTTTTTTTTCGGGATAGTGATATTTGGCGATGGCTTTTGCAGCCCTTCATCCAGCAGTGGATAGATCCAAGGCTAATGGTGATAGAGGAAAGTGGCGCGCCGCATCACCAGCCGTATGATGAAAACGCACTGGCTTCGTGATGCCACGCGGACTTGTCGGTGGGAACACGTGCCACGAGGGGATGTGAGATGTACGGGGCGCGCGGCTGGTGTGTAGATATATTCTTCCTAAAAGCTCCCCAGATGATGTAGAAACATCCACTCAGAGTCCGGCCTTCTCGTTAAAGCTGTCACGTTCGGCACTCACGCGAACAGAGATTAATTTCCGAAACGCCAGGAGGTATATTGCACTAAGAGATGAGCGAGTACAGCCTTCCGGGCTGATTAAATCTCACATTCGTAACTTGGAATAAAAATCCCATTTTCTTGAAGGCGACGCTACCAACGGTGTGTTGGTGAGGACACCACTGGACTTGCAATCCAGAGTTAGCCGGTTCGACTGAGCCTCCCGGCGTCTTAGTTGACACGACAGGACAAGTCCATTGAATCCCCTCGCCGCCGCTTCTATCCACCCAGCACCGTAAATTGGAACGCTGCAAGTCAGTCTCTGATCAGCAGGACGCGTGCGGTGGGGTAAAGTGTGGGTACTTCCACCTCTTCCGAAACATCCGAGCGGCGTGGAAGTGCAGGCCAAATACCATATTCGAAGGGAGCTCTCTGGAGCTCCGTCTAGTTGAGCGTGTGGGTAAGCAATTGCAAGGCTGCGCCTTTACCTCTTCATGGTGTGGTTGGCATTCAACGCGCACCATTTAAACCTCAACTTGGTTCACGGTCAACAAACCCGTGGTGGTCGGGATCTTGTTTTTTTTTTTTTTGCCGGTGTGTATTCAAGATGATAATCCGAATTCAGGTCACGTGGCCGCACGTGATCGCCTGCCCATTTTTTGTGAGCACGCTGCCCTCCGTCGCTTGATCAAGATCAAGGCGTGCCCTTTTAGACACTCGAGAAAATGCCGCCGCAGCTGTGGTTGGTGTGAGACCAAATCTAAGCTAAACAATTTTATTTTTTTATTTTTTTGCCATGTAAGTCCCCACGGAGCTGTAGTACAGCTCTTTTTTTCAGAAGCGACCTGGCTATCACAAACGATCGCTCAACGAAGCGGCTTATCGTCACGTGGAAATGTGTGGCAACCAAATACTCTAAACGCGTGACGTTGATTCTCAATGTGGCGGGAAAAACCGGAGGACGACGGAGAAAAATCCACGCAACCACGGTGAGAGAGACACGCAAACTCCAAATATGCGATGTCTTTGCAGATATTTGGCGGCAGAATGTTCGCCAGAGCAGGGAGCCAGGCAGGGGATTGGTGTTGGATGCAGTGTTGTGAGGTGTTGGCTGAGGTGTTGCGAATAGATAATCATGAAGCGACGCCAATAGCACAATTGGAGTACAACTTTTGGAAAACACGTACCAAAACTGTTTTTTTTTGTATTACGTTACTGCCGCTGCTGCTGGCAGATGGCCGGAGCAGAAGAACTAATGCGGAATTACCATGTTGTGTGAGATGTTCTTCTTGCAATATGTCCCCGGTTTATTGTATTTCTTCACGCGTTTAGAGTATTTGGTTTGCTATAAATGTCCACGTGATGAGCCACTTCGTTGAGCTATCATTTGTGATTGCCAGGTGGCTTCTGAAAGAAAAAAAAGAGCTACTGAGCTCAGTGGGGCCCTGACCTTGGTAAAAAAAATATAAAAAATAGTTTTAAAGTAGTTTTTTTTTTTTCTCTCAAGAAAGGTGCGAACGCTATGTCTTTGGTACAGATCAGTACCCTACGAGAAGACGATCACGTGTCGCCGGAGATCCCAGCGACGGAGAGAGCAGTGCAGCAAATGCACTCACACTCGCGCTCCCAAGGGCACTTGGTACAAATGCATCAACCTCACGGCTCCCGTCGAACTCGACGAGAAGAGCCACGTTCATGAGGCTGAGCTGGGCCGCCCTCATACCTGTCAACACCCTCAACAGTGCCCTACCTTACTACAGACCAATTCAGACCTTATTGGTCACCCCGTGCCCCTTATACATCTCAACGTTCATCATACAAAGTTCAATCACAAGGGAGAAACACACATAAATATACAGAAAATATTGGTTTGCCCGTATTGAAACGGCTGTATGTCGTATGATCCTGAAAACTCAATTTCCCTGTACAAGAATACAGGACAAACGTATGGGCTAACATGCATGTTCCCTGAACAGTCGCACTGTTGTTGCGATACCAACATAACTCATCATCTTATATTCTTGGTTCTTTCGGTAAAGTCACGTAGAAGGGAAACAATAAAATAACAAAAATATAAAACAATAAAATTATCACGACGTTTCGACTGCAACACAAGCAATCATCATCAGGTGTGAAAACCACAGCAAGAAATTTTGAAAAAAGTGGCGGGTTTTTTTTACGTTAGCACCACGGAGAGCGATTTGGCAGTTATTCATATGGACGAGTCCATCTATATTCTTAGTTTTTTCGGTAAAGTCACGTTGAAGGGAAACAACAAAATAAAAATATTATTTATTTTATTATTTTGTTGTTTCCCTTCAACGTCACGTTGAAGGGAAACAACAAAATAAAAATATTATATATTTTATTATTTTGTTGTTTCCCTTCAACGTGACTTTACCGAAAAAACTAAGAATATGAATTACTGCAGTCACGAAAGCTTTAAATCAGAGTCCATCTATGTTCGGAAAAGAGGAGGGGGGAGACGAAAATAATGGATGCGATCTGAAAGCCACCGTAAGCGTGAACAATCAATTAAGACCCGAAATGGTTTATCAAATCCTTCCAATTATTTTATTGTTTCCCTTCTACGTGACTTTACTGAAAGAACCAATAATATGAATCCCCGCAGTCACGAAAGCTTTAAATCAAAATTCAACTCATAATCTGTTAGTCTCCAGATTAAAAGGCGCACTGTCCCTGTGCTGTATAGTAAAAGTTGGGGGCGTACTTCTTATCGTCCGGCAGTTATGTGTGTGCGTGTGGGAGAGCAGACTTTTATGCATTTATTGACACCAGGCACAAGTTTGGGCATGCGTTTTATTTCCGGGAGCGTCTCATAACCTGCAGAAAGCGATAGACGATAGTTGCACCGTACAATGGTTCGCACACTGCACGTGAGATCGAATAGGTAGGCCGGTTAAACCTCAGGGCATGGGGCAGTTGAAACGATGGGGAAGATGATTCAAACAACGTTTGTAAACTCCCCTCCCCCCCCCCCCCGTGTTAGGTGCTCTCTCAGCACTTTATGCTAATTCCTTTGTGAAAGCGTTTGGTTTCCTCCCACACAGCTTAAAGGACGCGACCTGGCCTGACTTTCTTAATTCCAACGCTGTCTTCGTGACAGCACGGTCCCTTCACCTGATGAGGGCCACTTGTGTTGTGGCCGAAACGTCGTGATTTTTGTTGTTTTATTGTTTACCTACGTGACTCTACCGATTAGAACCAAAGAGTATGGATCCTTGCAGTCACGAAAGCTTCAAATCTATAATTATTCAACACCCCCCCGCACGCCCCACGTCTACATGGCAGTATAATGGGCACATCGCCGTCAGTCTATCGGCGGTCGTGTGCAGTGAGGTAAGGTGTGGGTACTCTCACTTCCTGCCACGTCGCGCCAATGTGGAAGAGTGGGCGACAAGACCTTCTCGAGGGATATCTCTAGAGCTCCCTCTAGCTGAGGTCTTTCCACCAGCAGTGGAGTGAGCAAGCACTTGCAGGGCTGCAATTTTACGTTCTCGCATATTGAAGGTACATTTGATATGTTAACCAGAAAGAAAGAAAGAAAAAAAACTCCAGTGCATAGCATCATAAGTTTTACACAATATTGTTAATTGTCATTATGAAGACGACCGCTTGCGTTGCGATCGAAACGTCGTAGTTTTATGTTATGTTCTATTATTTTCTTTGAACCTATCTCCGTGACTTTACCGAAAGACCCAAGAATATATTTGTCATTATTGTTAAACAATACACAAATGAGATCCAATCATTATATAGATTTTTTTTTTAATCACACAGGAAATCCTCAGAGAGTGTCAAGACCTGACAAGCCCTGGGGTACAGGTCGCCCATCCAAGCACCGAAGCAGGCTTACCCCTACTATAAAAATATAAACCGCGCCCACTAAGAACCCGTTACTGGATTGTATCGCCGCTTCAAACCATGGCAATCCGTCGACTCTGCCAGGAGATGCGTAGCACGTGCACACAAAGACACACGAACACACGCGCACACACACGCGCACACACGCGCGTATACACACGCACACACACGTGCACACACACACACGCACACACACACACACACGCACACACGCACACGCACACACACGCACACACACGCACACACGCACACACACACACACGCACACACACGCACACACACACGCACACACACACGCGCACACACACGTGCACACACGGAGAGGGAGTGGGCAGTTTCGTGAGTTTCCTTTTTGCACCTCCCCCGACCCCCTCCTGTCGCGTGCCGGTGATCAACCCCGAGGTGGTGGTGGTGGTGGGGGTGGTGGTGGTGGGGGTGGTGGTGGTGGGGGTGGTGGTGGTGGGGGTGGTGGGGGTGGTGGTGGTGGGGTGTTCCTATGGCACCAAGCAAAGTGCTCAGGCATTTGGCTGGCTCTGTCAGACAAAGGGGTAACAAGCGGAAGCTAAAATACAAAATTGACCTTTCTCCCCCCGCCCTCCCACCCACCACCCCTTCTTTATTGACTGATGTTACGAAAAATAGTGGCCAGGGACGTGATGAAGTGCGGCGGGAGTTTTCTGGCCCAATCATGCGCGTGTTGTTATTGATTGCCCTGCGCATTCATACCAATCACTTGACACTAATGTGCTCTGGCAAGTTAAGGGTAACACATGGGAGGAGGAGGAGGAGGGTGAAATCAGGCTAGACTGAGAGTCGTGGCAATGAGTGGGTGGAACATTCAGGCGAGGTGCCACGCGACTTATTTCTCATTTGTCAACGGGCAAACACACACCGCCGCTCCAAGCACGGAGTGAACAAGCAACCTCTACACTGTGTGCTTGCTGAGCCTTCCCTAGGTCGACTCGGCCTCGATATGAGTAGCTGGTGCGGTGTGTAACCATCGCCACTAGGGAGACAAAGGCGGCCGGCCGTGGCGGTGGCCACCCACCCCCTCGTGTGCCACAGTGCCGGCCTTCGTAGGTGCTACTTTCTCGCCAACAGCGCTTGCCCCCAAAAGACGGTGAAGGCTACACGGGGGGGGGGGGGATCTTTGTACCGGATACAGTGCGACACGTGCGCTCCGGTGATGTCCCATATCGCGGCTGCCGACGTTGGCAGCTGCCCGAGGATGACAAGCAAGCGACCCCCAAAAAAAGAAAAAAAAACAAACAAGAGAGAGAGAGATGTGTGGAGCCGGGAAGAGGAAGACGACGCGATGGTGATGATGATGATGATGGCCGGCGCGTGCGAGACATCACTCGGGCACAAGAGCGGACAAAATAAAACGCGAGTCGTGTAAGTGCTGCTTTATAGCCTCCCGTCCGGTTGCCCGGTGTGAGCCGTTCCGTTGGCGTTCGTCTGGCGTGCGTCAGACCCTCCTGTGTCCGAGCCAGTGCACACGGCAAGGTGTTGTGATAGTGGGGGGGGGGGGGGGGGGGGGGAGCCACATTTTTTTTGCTACTTTCTTTTTCCAAACTCGCGCTGCTCGCGGTGGCCAAACGAACGTCAGTCATCGTGGCGTGTGCGTTTGAGCCGGGCGCTCGCAATTGCGTTCAGCAAGTGGGGTCGGAGCTACAGAACTGCACGATCTCCTCGCTGTTTATTTTTATTTTTTTCCGATTCACAGTGTGTGTGTGGGGGGTGGGGGGGTGGGGTTGCAGAGGGATCCGTAGCAAAGGCAATTCTTGGGTTGTGTTGCCAATATTCTACAGATACATTGCTCCAGGACTGTTTTTTTTTGTTCCGGGGAGCCGCAGACATCTAGAATAAAAATTGACCACCCCGGCTTTCCATCGCGTTTTTTTAAATATATATGAAGATACATATATATAAATTATATATATATATGTATTAGTCTCAATTAAAATCGCAAGCGGACCACCTCGACCCCTGTCGACTACTCTCGCTCCTCATTGGCTGCGTGGTGGGGGAGACCGGGAGGATTGTTCGGCGCGCACGCACGGCAGCACGGAAGCACTCACGGAAGCACGGAAGAACGCACGGCAGCACGGAAGCACGCACGGAAGCACAGAAGCACGCACGGAAGCACGCACGGAAGCACGGAAGCACGCACGGCAGCACGGAAGCACGCACGGCAGCACGCGCTCATGCACGCAGTGAGCGAATCAATCCACGGGGTGCGTCCGTGCCGTCGCACGTCAATGAGGCTGGCGGTGAATCTCGGGTCCGTGGGCAACGCGACGGCCGGCGGAGGGAGGGGAGCGGCTCTCTCTGTCTCCCTCTCGCCGTCGTCGCTTCGGCCTCAAGAAAACATCGCCCCCCCCCCCCCACCATCCCGTGTGGGTGGTGGGGGTGGTTGGTGGTGGTCGCGCGAGCGAGTAGCGAACTAACCCCGCTTGCCCCTCGTTCAAACTCGCGCCGCTCATCCCGTCGGATAATTATCACCACCAATTATAATGAGAACGCCACGATATTCTAATTATGACGCGGCACGGGGTGTTGACGGTGCAGCCCCGTGACTGCTTTCTCGTGCCGCTGCTGATCCACTCAGACTGAACACCTGCGAGCAAAGAGCTTCATAGCTCATATTCTTAGCTCTGTCGGTAAAGTCACGTTGAAGGGAAACAATAAAATACTAATATATATTGTTATTTCATATTCTTAGCTCTTTCGGTAAAGTCACGTTGAAGGGAAACAATAAAATACTAATATTATTATTATAAAATATAAATAGAATACTAATATATATTATTATTTTATTGTTTCCCTGCAACGTGACTTTACCGAAAGAGCTAAGAATATGAATTACTGCAGTCACGAAAGCTTTAAATCAAAATTTAGCTTCATAGCTCATCGGATTCCTACTCTTGCAGTCCTCATTAAAAAAAAAGATTCCGATTCTTCTTCTGAGGAGGAGCCTCCACTAAAGGGGGGCTGCAGAGAATCTACCTCTGCGTGATATTTTCACCGACTCTCTCACGCTGCCCAGACGGCTCGGAATAGGCGGGGAGTACCCACACTTTACCCCACCGCACACGCCGCCTTGCCGATGGACTCACCGTGGTGTGCAGACTTAAGCGACCGTGTAGATCGAGGTGGAGGGTGATGGGGGAGGTTAAGAAACCTGTTCCATTGTTTCAGCTGTTCAGAGTGCTCAACATCGCTCCGTTGTAAAAAAAAAAGCAATTTTCACGAGGGTGCTGCATTCAGATGATCGCCTGATCCCGTGTGCGAGTGTTCGGCATCTAGGAGGAAACTAGCGTTCCTGTAAAAAATACAAATCTAGAGAATACTCGAAAGACACGACGCTCAAAACCTCCACAATTAGATTCAATAATCCCCTGCTGTGCTGCCTTCTCTTGGCCACATGTCACAGGGCCACACCTGCAATGCCTGCAACCACCACGATCCAAGTGGTCTCAAGGAGCATCAACATCACGCGAACTCTGCTCATCCTCGCAGCAGCAGTGGCTATTGCCTAGAAATCGAACAAACACGTTCGCCCGCTTTTAGATGCGTTTTTGGAACGCTCTAGCTTCCTATATAAGGAAGCCACTGGAGCTATGCACTTTCTAATTCAATATTGAAAACTCATTTCTTTAGAACTGCTTTTTGTGTTTCGTTTGTTGTCCTTCCCCCGCACCTCCGATTAGCCACGGTTGGCTACGTGCGTTGTGAAAAAGATGTTCAACGTACATTTCAGTTTTCAGTTTCATTTATTAGGTATAACCCTGTGAGCCATGCGGCTCTTGACTCTGGTGCAACCGCAACAAAACAAAAACATGAACAAGAAACATCTTAAAGTGACCACACGCAACGTACATACTTACAGCTGCTCGCCAGTCTCGCGCTTGCTTAGCTTCAGAGGTTCGATTGAGATTAGGCGTGGGAGGTCATTGATGGGTGATTTAGGTCACAAGCGCCACAATCGGCACCTGTGACCAATTCCGATGCCATTCCTTGCCATCCGTTGAGACATCCGAGTTGCAAGTGAGATGTTCATTCGTGCCTTATTCCCGTGGAATTTTCCAGCCTGCTTGGTTCACGATGATAACAACAGTGGATGCTGCTGTGTTGCCCGGATGAATTAAGAATATTCAAACATTAATAAGGACGGAAGATGAAAACGACTCAAGAATCACATTTACATTATTCAAACAAAGACGGTGGGTGGATGGGGGGGGGGGCGAGTTGTAACGTTTTGTTTGTACGGGGGAACTAAACTCGAGAAGTTCAAGAGTCAACGCGCTCTCCCATGTGGAATGCATCTGGTGCATTAGACTGCGTTATTTATCATTGCGAGCTGCATTAAACATCACCGTTGCCTTGTATGCACATTCGTCATTCTGCAAATAAATTTTACACGTAGTAGGCTTTCGCGACGAATGTTTACGCATAATGGAGGTGCTTTTGTTCGTTAGATTGTCACGTAAACAAAAGGTGCCAATTGGTTACAACTTGAGCACCCACCGGTGTGTTAGGGAGTAAACCCGCAACATTTACAATTTGAGTACTGTGACGTTTCGCTGGTGATAGCAGCAGCAGCAACAACAACAACCAGCTACATCAGGCGATCTGCCATAATTGTGAAATAAAAACCCCTTCCTGTTACTCTCCAACACACCCGGTGTGCTGAAGTAGTAACTCACTGGCCGCAACCCCCGCGTTCGGGAAAACGGCTCGCGGGAAGTAGACACTGCGGAGCTGCTTCCGAGATCCCTTCAAAGTGCCCCTCTCGGCCCCGCTGCGGCGATGGAGCACACCGGCGACCCGACCGCTCTCGGTTTCGCGTAAATATTCCAGAGCAGCCGATGCCCCCCCCCCTCCCCCCCCGTCTGCAGAGAGCAAACACACGAATGCTGGCGCTCCATCAGCGCAAGCTGCCCCTGTCACCTGACCTCGCCGCGCCATCACTTTGTCTCTCTCTGTCTCTGTCTGCTCGCGCGAGCTTGCGCTGGAGGCGACCGTGATCTTTTGACTATTGGGGGGGGGGGGGGGTAGTGGGGGGGGGGGGTTCACTTCACCTCCTGCTGCTGCTGCTTTCTTCCACGAGTGGTCCGTAGCTTCCTCCTCTTCCACGCTGCTGCGCCCCCAAGTGGGCCTCTGCCGTCGAGAACGAGCGCGTGCCGTGTGGCACACGTTACGAGCTGACATTCCGATCATCATTATTATCATGTCGAGAACATTTTATATAAAAAAATATATATATATATACATTCGTAAAGAATTGTTAGTCACGCAGTTCAGATTCCTTATATGTTTGTATTGCGACTCTACACTCGCACAGGACAAAGAACCGGTCACAGTGCATGGGGTGGGGCGGGTTAGGAAGGGGGGGTGGACAGAAACTCCGCGAGCCAAAACCCCGAAGTCGGAGTGCCAGGGGCTTAACGAGGGGGCCCGGGGGGGGGGCTTTGGGGGCTCTCTGCCCCCCCCCACCCAAGTGGGGACCGCGAGCGAGAACGAGGAAGCTGATGCGGGCAGGGAATGGCGATGGGAAAGATAACGAACATAATGGGGTAAAGAGGGATCCTTGAATCATTGAATGTGTTTTGTTTTATATTATTCTGTAAGTGTTTCTGATTGACTTCAAGTAACCCGGGGAGGGTGGGGGGGGCCTTGCCAAAGCTGCACGGGCCTCAACGCTCCGTGACTCCCACCCAGCTGCTTTAAATAAACTCAAGGCGGCTTCCTGCTCCAAACGACCATTGAGAGAGTCGGTGGCGCTCGTCTCCCCGTCAACAGCCCCGGCCGCCGCTGGCCACTCCACGTGCCTACGGCGGCAGGGACGAGTCTATCCAATCCCCCCTCGCCGGAGTTTTAACTCGCGACGGCAGCAGCATCGCGGCGGACCAGCTCGAAACACACTTTTGGTGGATTCTCTTTACCAAAGCGCGGTGCAACATCGCGTTGAGAACCATCGGCTCGCCGCACTTGAGGACCGCACTTTGATCGCGGTTTGATTTTTTGCGACCGAAGAAAACCCAGGTTCGATCCCAGCGGTTGCCGGCTTAGCGTCTCTTGACTCCAGTAAGTCTCTGTTGCCCAGCCACCACACGAAACGTCGCCGTTCCTTAGCTAGGGGTATCTTGAATATGTATCGCATCATTATTATTATTATTATGGGATGCATAAAACGCCATCGTTGCCTTTTATAGACATCGCATCGTCCTTGTACTGTTTGCCTTCGTATCCGACTTTTGGTCGAGAGCATTGATGAGACAAAGCCATGTAAAAAGGCTGTATCTGGTGGAGGCCAATCAGTTTCAAGGACAGAGCACACATGTCTTAAGACGAGCATGTGCGGTTAATGCAGACATGGTGCCTTGTAATAGTTGTCTATTTTACATATCAACACTTTAACACTTCCTGCTAATATGCCAGAAAAGGTAAAGCCTTTTCTTCTGAACTTGATGATCATTTTTCGATTTAAAGCTTTCGTGACTTCAGGGATTCATCTTCTTGGTTCTTTCGGTAAAGTCACGTAGAATGGAAATAAAATAATAAAAATAAAACATAATAAAATAAGATTCTCACGACGTTTCGGCCACAAGAAGAAGGCTACTTGTGTTGTGGCTGAAACATCGTGAGAATCTTATTTTTTATTATGTTTTATTATTTTATTTCCATTCTACGTGACTTTACCGAAATAACCAAGAAGGTTGATGATCATTGTTATTATTCACATCGGCAGCGATCACAATGGGCCGGTGTACAACCGTGTGCCACACCAACATTTCCTCAGAACGCTTTCTACCCCTCTTCTGCGGCCGTCTGGAACGCTCTGTCTTCTGATATTAGGAAGCCACCGGAGCTGTGCATTTTTACATCATCTCGATTGAAAACTCGTTTCTTTAGAACTTCTTTTTGTGTTTAGTTTTTTGTCTTTCCCCCGCACCTACGATTAGCACGGTTGACTACGTACGGTGCAAAGGAAGTTTAACATACGCACATAACCCACAACGTGTCCGCTACACGAGTGCATATCCATCTTCTACATTTCCGCTGGCTATCGCCGTTAACAACGTTCCACCGACGTGCCACCAACAGCAGGCAGCGATGCGCGAGCCACGGTCCTTGGATGCGGTTTGCACGCAATGGGAGAGCTGGGAACACGTTTCATCCGGGGGGTTTTGGAAAGGGGAAGAAAAAAAGAGCAAGCGGGACACTGCCACGCCTTATTGCTCGCGAAATAAACAAGTCAAAGGTCATCCGTTAGGCAGTCGACTTCTCCATTAACACAGTGGCACGGCCCGGCCCCGCAACCTGGCAATCAATGCTGATTAACCGATCAATTCGCCCCAATCGGTGATGTTAATGAGAAAACATTTAAATGACCATGGATCTAAGTCCATGACAGGGAGGTGCCAGGCATTAATCCGAGTGTCCAAACTGCTCCCAAGCGGCGGGGTATCGACACGACGCCGCTCACTTTCCCCTGACTGTGACAGGATTACCGGAACACGTAAGCCCTTGGAACGTAGGCCAGGTTTTTTTAAAAGTACATATATAACGGAGGCTCAAAACGATCTCGCTAAGGGTAACTCGATTGGTCTGGTCGTGTTGTTTAAATCAACAGAGTTAGAGTCCTTTGACGCGGCCGCTTTGCGATGGCCAGCGACGTGGAACTTGCGATCCGGAGACTCGATATCCCGACGTGTGGCGGTTGGAAATGACGGGCGAGTTTGAGAAACCCATCCCTCCTCCTCCTCCCTCCACCCCCAACATCATCTGCCCACCAAACAGTATAAAGTCTGGCATGCGGAGACTTAACGGACTAACTTCTCCGTTGTGATAACTTTTGCTTTGTTTGTGCTTTTTGGATGTTGGTGCCATTTCTTCATTTGTTTGTTCATTTTTATTTTCTGAAGGTTTTCACTTGCTTGGCAGTCGCTGTATACAGGATGCATTGTTAACGTACAAAGTTGTGGGACGCAATTGGCATGAACGGTGTGACATAAATTTTTTAATTATTCTCATTATTACACCACTTTTAGTCGTTTTGGTAAGTTATTCGTGGTCGGGCAAAATGCGGGTACCCCCACCATCTCCCAAGATGTCTGGCCAGCATGAAAGGTGAGACCAAATATACCTTCCAGGGGGGCTCTGTAGAGCGGCCTCTAGTGGAGACCTCTCATGGATGCCTCTAGCGACGGTCTCTATCGGAGGCCTCTAGCGAAGGTCTCTAGCGAAGGCCTCTAGCGGGGGCCTCTAGCAGAGGCCTCTAGCAGGGGCCTCGAGTGGAGGCCTCTAGCGGTGGTCTCTATCGGAGGCCTCTAGCGGAGGCCTCTAGCAGAGGCCTCTACCGACGGTCTCTATCGGAGGCCTCTAGCGTAGGCCTCTAGCAGGGGCCTCGAGTGGAGGCCTCTAGCGACGGTCTCTATCGGAGGCCTCTAGCGGGGGCCTCGAGCGGAGGCCTCTAGCGGAGGCCTCTAGCGACGGTCTCTAGCGGAGGCCTCTAGCGACGGTCTCTAGCGGAGGCCTCTAGCGACGGTCTCTAGCGGAGGCCTCTAGCGACGGTCTCTAGCGACTGTCTCTTGTGGAGGCCTTTAGTGGAGGTCCTCTGGCTAGTAGCGGCGTGAGCAAGCATTTGCAGAGCTGCGCCTTTGCCTTCCATTCAGATAAAATTAAATTTTCCAACAATTTAAATAGGTACGACAATTATTTTAAACACATACTCTATGATGACGTACAACTCAAAGGAGTGACTCCAAGTAGTCCGTTAAAATATGGCTTGGAAATGGAATTAGCCAGGTGGCTCAGTGCTCGGAGCACTGAGATCCTGGTTCTGACTCCAGGTTTAGGCCGCTCGTGATTCAAACCGAGCTAAGGGTCTCAGCCAGGTCGCCAATGGCTGAGCAAAACAACATCGCATTCAGTGGCATGTCCACTTATTTTGGCCGCATCCCGGCTATTAAAAAATGCGTGTTTGTCTGCTATGTGGCAAACATTTATCCGTGGCAGGGTGTAATGTAACGGTGCTCCCCCTGGGATGCGCATGCATTGGAGGGTGCTGTAAGGGATCTCGGGAGTAGTCTATAGCGCCGCGTGACGTGCTGTCTTTTTGCGAGAGACGACATCTTCTCGTCACATGATGCCAACAGCGCAACTCAAATTAAGTCGATGGGAGAAGACCCGCGATAGAACAAAAGCAGCCCATCATTCACTCAGGGTCGATAAAAAGGGGATGTCACTTTACGGGGACGTCAACAGTGGTTGTGGGTGGACTCGCCCCTGCCATAAGAACGTGTAATTTCCACCACCTGCTCAGAAGATGAGCACCGCCTCGTTTGCTCGTGAGAACAATACATCGGGAATTTTGCTCGATTGCAGAGACGATGCAGTGAATTGCATTTGCAGTGTGTATCGAAGCTGAAAGGAGCATTGCCCATGCGTGTTTTGTGGAACTCAGCGATGCGAATTTCGAGGTGCGCCTTAGGTTCCTGAGCCTGCCCGTATTCAACAGATGCTGCTGAATTTATATACTCCCAGAAGCGGCCTGTGGCTAATGGGATGCGTAGATATTTTTTGAAATATCGATATATAAAATATCTTTCATATGTATTTACATATCGACGATTCTACGCAGCCTACACATCCGCAAATATTAATTTAACGTATAATTTTTTCGAAATTTGTATTTATTTTAATCTGGTGGGGGGGGGGGGGCGGGGGCAGATGTGCTAAGGATGCGTATTGTCTCCTTTTATTAATATTCTCGCGAATATTCTCAACGACGACGCCACCAACGATTATTACGTTCGCGTCAGGCTCTGTCGGTTCGCTCGCGAAGCTGGTGAAGGGGCCAGAGTGGTCACGCTTTGCCGTTTATTTGTCAACTTCCCCCAAGACCTCGCGTCAAATGGACCACGTCTGCGGGAACACACAGCGTAACCTTTAAATGTTGCACTTATCCTCGCGTGCTTGTGTTTTCTTGCACTTAATTGATAAAAACAAAATGTATTGGAATTAATGGGTGGGGTTTTTTTCTTCTTGTTTTGTCGGAACCATTGAGAAAGCGACGGTTGCCGAACTTTTTAGCGACAATGTCTGCTTTGGAAGCCTTCCTCTCTGGAGTTTGGAGCATAGAGTTCTATTTATTATCGTTATTTGCCGGCGCGCTGAATAAATATCATGAATGTTTCCAGCGTGTCTGTTTTGAAGTCACCCCACGATAACGCCTCGGTGGACTTCACTGTCGGGCGCTCCCGCTCACGCCACTTCTCATCAGATAGCCGCCCCCTCGATGCGTGAACACAACCGGCTGTGTCCGCTCTTGTGTTACGCTTTCCTGCGACACGGCTACAGGGTGCCGAGCGAGCACCGTAACGAATCCTCTGAAACTAAAACGTCTTCGTCATCCGTCACTTTTTATTGGCCTGTTGGCGAAGGGCCGACTTACGTTGCAGAGACTCCCGTCGTTACCATCACACCGATTTATGTTTGCGTAATATTTTCGATTTCATTGCACGCCGATTTATATTTTGCACCGTTGCTGCACGGCGCTTTATTGTAATTAGTTCTTTTTTTTTCTCTTTTGTCATTTTGGTGACCTCCCCCCTCCCACCCAGGTCACTCTTGCGACTGAGACTCCTCCACCCTTGCTGTCTGTGGCGTCCTCCACTGGTTACACAAAACGAACTTGATCTCGAACGCGTGCGTGTGTGTGTTGAACTTCTTTCGCACCACCGTACGTAGCCAGCCGTGCAAATCGGAAGGACAACAAACTGAACGCGAAAAGTCAGTCGGCACCTTAACGCTCTTCTCTTGCGTGAACTTCACGCATTTAATTATTCCTCCTCCCATGTTGGAGACTCACCCACTGTTCGACCATTATAAGGCTGCAGGTCACATCCACACACCCACCCGCTCACCCGCTCACTTATCTGCTCACTGACTCACCCACTCACTCACCCACTCACTCGCTCACTCACTCGCTGACTAGCTCACGCATTCTCTCACTCACTACCTCAAAGACATAGATCTCCCATGTAGCCTCAACAGACCGTTTGGACAAGTGCTATTTACCGAGTAGCACCTATGAAGGCCGGCACGGCACAAGAGGGGCTAGATGGCCAGCACCAGGGTAGTTATTTCAGGCTGACTCGACCTAGGGGAGGCCCAGGACCGGTTCAGATACTCGTGACCGGTATTGGTGGCCGTGAACGGAAACTGAACCGGCGCAGCGTGCTAACCGCTGCACCACCGCTACCCCACTCCTCAACTCAACTCACTGCACCGTAGGTCACGTCACTTTGAAATTCCCTCCCATCGTCTCCCTTCTCGACGTCTCATAGCAACCTTGCTCAATTCCAAGAAACGCGTTATGCTCTTGATCTATTGCCACGTCGATGGCGCCGTTCGTTACTGGGCATGCTGCGCTTTTGGGCCTCTTCTCCACAAGCCGCGGTCATTCATTTAAGAACGCAAGTTGGCTCTATTCCGTAAAGACAAATCAGGGATATCGATGGGCAATCAGTTGCAGTTGTTTAAGATATATGAAGTTATTTGTTTTTATACATGCACGTGTTGAGTGACGACGTCCGCGTGAATGGCAGTCTCGCGTCCTTTCAAGACATGTCAGTCTCATGCTCTCTCTCTCTCTCTCTCGCTCTGCTCTGAAGAAGGGCAATCACACGAAAACATCGGCCCATTATATATGTCTCTATTAGGAGCCAGCGTGAATGACAAACGAGGCGCGTGTTGGTCAACATGCCACGCTGGCCACTGACATTGGTGTGTTGGTTGGAACCTTTGGCCCGAAGTTGGCCGGACGTTCCATGTTTTCTGGGATGTTACGTAGTACAAAGACAAAGATCCCCCGTATAGTCTTAACATACTTTTGGGGCAAGTGCCGTTGGCGAGCACCTAGCATGTCCGGCACGGCACACGACTGGATGGGTGACCAGCGCCACGCCTGGCCGCCTTTGTCTCCCTGGCGGTGACGTCTTACACATCGCACCGGGTACTCATTTGAGGCCGATTCGACCGAGGGGAGGCCCAGGACCGGTGCAGATATTCGTCACTTGTGTTGGCCGTGAGCGGAAATCGAACTCGGGTCACCGGGTATCGAAATCGGGTCACTGGGTATCCAACTCAGGTCACTGGGTTCGTAGAGCAGCGCGCTGACCACTGCGCCACCGCTCCCTCTATGTATACTGCAAACAGTGACATGGAGTGACGTCCGGAATCCGACTGCGATGTCCACACGGCTCCTCTCTCTCGCACTGCCGCCACTGGGCCGGCAATAGCACCGAAGTTGGTGAGATGCTTGTCATTTTTATCATGCAATCTCATTCCGTTTCGCTTACGTTGTTTTCTGCGAGTGAAGATGTGCTTCTGTATTCAAGTATCCCGGGGTCACGGGGCCTGCCAATGCGATGGTGCTGAATGTAACTGGACGTGGTGCGGTATAGTGGAAGCATCGTATTGATGTGTTCTCCCATCCGGGCCGGACGTTAAGATTGTTGATCCGTCTCTTTTCTTTTTTTTGCGAAAAAGACTCCGCGAGAGCCTATGCAAGAATGCTCAACGGCATCTTGATTAGGAAGCGAAAGCAATTGCCACTCCCGATGCATAATTCTCACTCTTGTCAGCGTTTATTTCGTGATATCTGCTGAGTCGGTGATCTGGAAAAAAAAAAAGAGATCAACGGCAAAGCGAAATAAGCTTTCTTCATCTTTGGTTCACGGGCAGGCGTGTAAACAAATACAAAGACCCCCCGTGTAGCCTTAACAGACTGTGAGGGCAAGTGCTGCTAGCGAGCAGCAGCTATGATAGGGCGGCACGGCACACGAGGGGGTGGGTGGCCAGCACCACGCCCGGCCGCCTTTGTCTAACCGGTATGGCGATGTTTACACACCACACCAGTCTACCTAGGGGAGACCCAGAACCGGTTCAGCTAATCATCGCTGGTGTTGTTGGCCCTGAGTGGGAATCCAACCCGGCCTGCCGGGTTCGTAGCGCAGGGCGCTGACCGTTGACTCGCCGTGACAAAGACACAAACACACACAACGCATGGTGCGGCATTACAATGCCTCGTGCTGTCTCCGTGACTCAGCGGTTAGGGCGAGCTGCTCGCAATCACAAGGTCGCGAGTTCAAATCCTGGATGTGTGGGCGATTGAGCCTGGTTAGTACTTGAATGGGTGATCACCGGGGCTTGCCGAGTGTCGTAGGCGTGGGGCCGCAGTGAGGTTCGGCCAGGCGATGGCAATGCTTAGTGCAGCGTTCTTCATTGCAAGGCCCCCGGTGGCCACTGACGGCCTCTGGTGGCCTTTAGTGCGGCCCCTGGCGTGCAGCCCCCGACAACACACAAAGAGTGACAACACCCCCCCCCCCCCATCATCACCATCATTGTGCTGCCGTCAAACCCGTCAATGGTGTCAAATTTGTGAAGGCCCCTCACACACTGACGATGTCTCATCGGCGAAAGTGCTCCCCGCCGCCCACCCACCCCCCCCCCTCTGAAAATTATGGAAGAACGCTGTGCTTCGCGTGACCCTTTTCTCGGACGCGTGGCGCTGTGGGTTTTCTCCCGGGGTTCTCGGGTTGTTTGATGTTGTGGCTTTCTGATCCGCTCCTACTGGACATCCGTGAAAAAGAGCTTCATAGCTCGTCGGATTCCTCTCGGATGAAAGAAGATTCGGACTCTGTTCCTGTTTTCCTCACGCTCGGGGCCAAAGGCTCGTGAGCGAAATTTGGCCAAACGTTCAAACAAAGTGGCAGGAACCCTCCTGAAAGAAACAAAGAAACACTTGAGACTCGGTGAAGTTCTCCCATCTGTAAAGTAATCGATTGGAACTTTGTACTCGGGCACGAGCATGGAGCGCACGCGAGCGTGCGAGAGGAAACGCCTTTGCCTGAGAGCTTAAGGAGCCCAACGTTTTCTGTTCCCTGCTATTGTTACAATCACCTACGGCTGTGTTTGTAAAATCACTACGGTAGGGTCGGGGGTGGCGGGGGGAGGAGGAGGATAGGGGGGGGGGGGCTAGTAAAAATAAACAAAAAAATTGGAGGCTGTGGAAGTAATTGCTAATTGATTTTGTCAGAAAATGAGGCGGCCTTTTTTCGCAGCCACAACAATTTCCCATGAGTACGTTGGTCTGAAAATGCCCTTCTTTGGATTGGCTGATGGCTTATTTATACTATTACTAACTATTAGCATGTATTTATTTAACCAGGTAAGGCTCAATGAGCTATAGAGTGCCTTTTCAGAAGCGAACTGGCCACAAATGATAGCTTAAAACAGTGGCTTATCACCATGTGGGAATGTATATCAGCCAAATACTCTTAATGCATGTCGATTCTAAATGTGGAGGGACAAACCGGAGTCCCCGGAGAAAAATCCACACGACCACGATGGAGAGACACACCGCAAACTCCAAATATACAGTGAGGGAAAAAAGTATTTGATTCCCTGCTGATTTTGTACGTTTGCCCACTGACAAAGAAATGATCAGTCTATAATTTTAATGGCAGCTTTATTTGAAACGTGAGAGACAGAATAACAACAACAAAATCTAGAAAAACGCATGTCAAAAATGTTATAAATTGATTTGCATTTTAATGAGGGAAATAAGTATTTGACCCCCTCTCAATCAGAAAGATTTCTGGCTCCCAGGTGTCTTTTATACAGGTAACGAGCTGAGATTAGGAGCACACTCTTAAAGGGAGTGCTCCTAATCTCAGCTTATTACCTGTATAAAAGACACCTGTCCACAGAAGCAATCAATCAATAAGATTCCAAACTCTCTACCATGGCCAAGACCAAAGAGCTCTCCAAGGATGTCAGGGACAAGATTGTAGACCTCAACAAGGCTGGAATGGGCTACAAGGCCATTGCCAAGCAGCTTAGTGAGAAGGTGACAACAGTTGGTGCGATTATTCGCAAATGGAAGAAACACAAAAGAACTGTCAATCTCCCTCGGCCTGGGGCTCTATGCAAGATCTCACCTTGTGGAGTTGCAATGATCATGAGAACGGTGAGGAATCAGCCCAGGACTACACGGGAGGATCTTGTCAATGATCTCAAGGCAGCTGGGGTCATAGTCACCAAGAAAACAATGGGTAACACACTACGCCGTGAAGGACTGAAATCCTGCGGCGCCCACAAGGTCCCCCTGCTCAAGAAAGCACATATACATGCCTGTCTGAAGTTTGCCAATGAACATCTGAATGATTCAGAGGACAACTGGGTGAAAGCGTTGTGGTCAGATGAGACCAAAATGGAGCTCTTTGGCATCAACTCAACTCGCCGTTCTAGATTTGAAGCTTTCGTGACTGCAAGATCCATACTCTTTGGTTCTATTCGGTAAAGTCACGTTACGTGACTTTACCGAATAGAACCAAAGAGTATCAACTCGCCGTGTTTGGAGGAGGAGGAATGCTGCCTATGACCCCAAGAACACCATTTCCACCGTCAAACATGAAGGTGGAAACATGCTTTGGGGGTGTTTTTCTGCTAAGGGGACAGGACAACTTCACCGCATCAAAGGGACGATGGACGGGGCCATGTACCGTCAAATCTTGTGTGAGAACCTCCTTCCCTCAGCCAGGGCATTGAAAATGGGTCGTGGATGAGTATTCCAGCATGACAATGACCCAAAATACACGGCCAAGGCAACAAAGGAGTGGCTCAAGAAGAAGCACATTAAGGTCCTGGAGTGGCCTAGCCAGTCTCCAGACCTTAATCCCATAGAAAATTTGTGGAGGGAGCTGAAGGTTCGAGTTGCCAAACGTCAGCCTCGAAACCTTAATGACTTGGAGAATATCTGCAAAGAGGAGTGGGACAAAATCCCTCCTGAGATGTGTGCAAACCTGGTGGCCAACTACAAGAAACGTCTGACCTCTGTGATTGCCAACAAGGTTTTTGCCACCAAGTCCTAAGTCATGTTTTGCAGAGGGGTCAAATACTATTTCCCTCATTAAAATGCCAATCAATTTATAACATTTTTGACATGCGTATTTCTGGATTTTGTTGTTATTCTGTCTCTCAATGTTCAAGTAAACCTACCATTAAAATTATAGACTGATAATTTCTTTGTCAGTGGGCAAACGTACAAAGTCAGCAGGGGATCAAATACTTTTTTCCCTCACTGTACAACAGGCGCCAGGGTCGGGATCGAACCCACGACCTGCTGTATACCAGGTGAGTTCGTTAACATCTCGCCACCGTGATTCGATGTCCCGGCGTGGCAATTAAACGGACGAGGCGCGTTCTTTAGCCCCCTGCCACTGCTGCAGCTGTTCACCCGGCCGTACGGATGGGCAACACCGCAGGTTACTCGCTCGGCAGGCGACGAGTGGTGGGGCAAATTGTGGCGGGTATTGCCACCCCTCGGGGAGCTCTGAAGCTCCGTCTCGCAGTGGTCGGAGCAATTAATTCAAGGGTTGCACTTAGCACAAATTTCTTTTTTTGTTACTGCAAAGTTTACACTTTGTAAAACAAATTCTTGAGAAGGGAAGGCGGCTCATTTATTTGACCGTCTGGCTCAGATTTATATTTTTTTGTTTATTATAAGTTGTTACTTTTAAACCATTGGGGGTGATTTTATGTAGCGCGGACCGATGACACGGAAATATTTTCACTAATTAGAATGATGTAAGTGAATGGAAAATCGCGTTATTTCGAAATTGAGTTTTGTATAATTGCACAATGTAACACTGCAAGTAGATGGCTTTCCAGTCAAAATAAGTTCACTAATTGCTAACTCGTGAGCATGTTTTCCGTGTATTGATATAAATATATTTATTTAAAAGTGGGGTGCGTTGGCGCAGTGTTCGATTCCTGCTCACGGCCAACACCAGTGACGATTATCTGAACCGGTCCTGGACCCTCCGTAGGTCGACTCAGCCTCGAATAAGTACCTGGTCCGATCTGCAAAGTTATCCGCTGTGGGTACAAAGGCGGACGGGCGTGGTGCTGGCCACCCACCCCCTTGTGTGCCGTGTCGGCCTTCATTGGTGCTCGCTAACAGAACTTGCTGCAACAATCTGTAAGAGCGATATGGGGGAATATTGTTAGTTTTATATCTAGACGCTAAATATCCCCCCCCCATTTGGTTATCAAATGCATGTGCATAGGCTTCAAATGGCACACAAATTATTCCGAGAGAAAGTGCTACGTGTAGCGACAGCCGCTAATTTTGTCACGATATTTTTAAGTGTTATGTTTATTTCTCGCTGACCTCACGCGTGCTTTCACCGCATTAATATTACATCAGAGAGATGTAGCTGCACTCAAAAGGTCCGTCATCATGCATTGTTAATATTTGATATCCTCCAGTAACTGTTACTTCGGCTGGAGTGACTGAGTAATTTTTTTTTCAAACCATAAAGCAGCGACAGCAGCAAACTCATAATGTGTAGCTTTTTTAGCATTCACCTGCGTGCCGTGTGCCTTTGTGTTTTCTACGATGTTCCTTATTTCTCAGCGGCGCTGGTGGCGGTGTGGGGAGCGGTGGCGCAGTGATTAGCGCGCTGCACTACGAACCCGGCCCCCCGGGTTTGATTCCCGCTCATGACCAACACCGGTGACCATTATCTAAAACCGGTCCCGGGCCTCCCCTAGCTCGACTCAGCCTCAAATGAGTACCTGGTGCGGTGTGTAAACATCGCCACTGGGGAGACAAAGGCGGCTGGGCGTGGTGCTGGCCACCGACCTCCCTTGTAAGCCCTCATAGGTGCTCGCTGACACGACTTGCCCCAGCAGTGTGTGAAGGCTACACGGGGAAATCGTTGCCTCTGTTACTAGGTCGTCATTTTTTTATGCGGCTTTACACTGAGAGTGTTTTTTTTGCTATTAGAATATCACCACAGTTGCAAAATTAGGATGATTACGATTACTCTGTTTCCCAGTCATCAGCGAAAAACTTGTTTTGTTATTATCATGATTCATAATTTAAGTGTTAAGGGACGATGTGGGGGTAGTCACTGTGCGGACATTTTTTTTCCATTTCACACCAAACCTGACAAGTTCCGTGCATTTTGTCACACGATATCAGTGCAACTTCGATTCGCAAACCTCTGGCTTCGATTGTTTTGGGAGTCGTCAGGACACTTCTGATGGCGACGCCCAGGAACTGTTACGTCCGTCTGTCCGAGGCCACGTTACGTAATGTTCATCGAAAGCTACAATGCCGTTGATATCAATGGCTGCCAAAAGCTCACCGCAGCTCACCATTGCCTCTAGCAAGGATCGGTGCAGGTTTTTGGAGCCTCATTGGCGAGCGTAAAGTTGCGCATACCAGGGCTGTTCCAAAAGTACCGGGACTGCTTTGATTTATACAAAGCAAAAAGGGCGACGTACCCCGTCAAATGTATCTCCTTCAAAGTAGTCTCTTCCTGATCGAACACGATATTGATTCCAGCGGGCTTGCCATTTGTCAAGGCATCTTTGGTAGTCTTCTTTCGGGATGGCGCCTCCGATGAACACGGTTGGCTGCGTACTTTGCGAAAGAAGTCCAACACACACAACGTTCCGAGTTGGTCCCGAGTTGCATTTTTGATGATGGTTACCACATTATGATTTTTTTTTACTTCTAGGGAGCGTTTCAATCGAGGGGACAGGAAAAAAAGTAATTTGGTGCCAAATAAGTACACACTACACCACTGCTATACACTACTGCACCATTTCACTATACAACTGACACTATACCACACCACTAAAGTACTGACACCACTTCGCTGCACAAATACACTACACCATTACACTCGTATCCTTACCTCATTCAATCAATGAATCACTCATTCCACTCATGAGTTTACTCAATCCTCTTAATTCCTTCATTTCTCATTCATCCCTCATTCACTCACGCATTCTCTCGTTTATGCTTTCTTAATTATCTCACTTGTGATTCATTCAGTTACTCATTCCTCAATGCTTCACCAACGTTAACTCCTTCGTTATCCACCTCGTCTGTTCGTTGACTCATTTGCACCACACACTGTGTTCTGACGAACAGGAGCAAACATTTGAATTTGCAGTGCACATCAGAATTTTAAGGCAAAGCAATCGAATGAATGTCACAGTACGCATGAACAGCATTGCGTCAACGATCTTTCAAGAACAAAATATAATTTTAGAAGTACATTTCTCTAACATCGACCCGCATTCCAATCACTCATTATTTTTAATAAATTATCAATCTTGCATCATTATAACATTCCGTCCAGCACGTCCCCAGCAAGCTCTCTGATGCTGTTGCTATGAACAGCGTTGCTAGGGACACCGTTGCTAGCGATGCTGTTGCTATGTGCAGCGTTGCTAGGGACACCGTTGCTAGCGATGCTGTTGCTAGGGACGCCTGTCGCGAGGCTGACAGTTGGACCTCGCGGCAAGCAGAGAATACATTTGATTTAGTAGTGCATATAAGCGCATTAGTTTAACAGGTTTTTGAATTCTGTAGTCTAGATAAGTGGGGTTTTTTTTCACTGATAACTCAGCAACTCAAGGTCATAGATGTGTAGTGAGTTCAACTCAGTCACAGACGTAGACTTGGAGACAACACATTTATTCAACTCCAACACACGGGGTAATTTTCCCCTTAAAAGAATAACAACCTATGGTGGTGACCACCAGGCTAACTACACTAGTTACTACACTAGTTACCACGTGACTGGTGTAGTTAGCCAGATGGTGACCACCAGGCTAACTACACTAGTTACTACACTAGTAACTACACTAGTTACAACGTGACTAGTGTAGTTAGCCAGGTGGTGACCACCAGGCTAACTACACTAATTACTACACTAGTTACTACACTAGTTACAACGTAACTGCTTCTACGGACCGGGACCAATAGGTCGGGTCCAGGTCCACGTGTTGGAGACTCTTTGAACGTAGAACGTAGACGAAGGGTTTCTTCAGGATGAACAACAAAAACAACAACCCCGGTCCCTCTGGGGACCCGGCTTGTATTCTCTGCGGCGTGGCCGGCTCCGCCCTTGGCCACGCCCACCTTCCAGAACCCTCGGGAAGGATCTGGGTCCCAACCACGTGACCACCCCCAGCGCCCACTTGGGGGCCCCTTTGTAGACTTAACTGGTCACGTGTCCTCGCGGGTCAACCAGAGTGCCATGGGTTTTAGTAACCTCGTTCCTACGGCCGGCACCCACACACCCTGTCCTGTAGGGGCTTGCACTGCACTCCAAGCGTGGTGCCATCCAGCGCTATCAGTCAGCGTTCACCGGGCCCCTCCAGGGCCGGTACTACACTCACACCGCTGTAGTATCCGCGATGTCGCTACACCGGACGCCGTGACCCTCTAGGGGCGGCACTTCACGTTGACATTCCGCGATGTCACCACAGATGAGTTTTTATGTATCACCCACCCTTAGACGACGTGCTTTTAAACAATACCTATTTTTTTTACTTGTATGAAGTAAAAAAAATGGTACAGACAAATAGGGGTGGGATTTTACATGGACTTTTTAAATAGCGTAACGTTTAAGCTCCGTGCGAGTGTGATAGTGGTGCATGCGTTAGAACGCGCATGTCTTATCAAATTCTGAAAATGTTCTCGAATCGTCAATTCCCTCCAAAAAGAAAACTAAAACACTGAGGATCCCTTAATAGACTGGCTTGCGAGCTTGCATTTGTACACGTTTATTAAATATGCATAAATATAAAACAAAGACACAGATCCCTGTACAGCCTTAACAGAATGTTGGGGCAAGTGCTGTTTGCAAGCACCCATAAAGGTCAGGATGGCACACGAGGGTGCGGGTGGCCATCACCACGCCCATCCGCCTTTGTCTCCCGAGTGGCGATGTTTATACATCGCACCAGGTACTGATTGGAGTCTGAGTCGACCTTGGGGGAGGCCCAGGACCGGTTCAGATAATCATCACTTGTGTTGGTTGTGAGTGGGAATCGAACACGGGTCACCGGGTTCGTAGCGCAGCGCGCTAACCGCTACTCCTCTACCGCTCCCCACACACCCACACAGTTCGGCATCTCATTCTTAATCACATCTGATTGCGAGTCAAATTACTACGATGTCGCATTTTTGCAAAACATTCTGAAAACAATGTACAGCCATTCGGCAATGCTGTGCTGGATGGAGGCTGTTGTTCCATCACCATTAGATCTGCCATCATCACCGTCATCATCCCTTGGGGTGATGGCGTGTGCTGCCCAAGCGCACTTACTCCTCCTCACAGTCAAATGTGATTGTCTACGATTCTCATTTGTCTTCACGATCCTCGTGCTCCTTTATCTGTCTTTCATTACGAGGACATGAGAGAGGTTGCACGCGAGAGGGGGCCTTTTCGGTCGGTCCAGCCTGCTTGGCTGTGAGCGGCAGATCGACTCCAGGTTGTCATCAATGTCTTTTTCCCACGGGTGCCCCAGTGAGTGAATCGGTCTCCACCACCGCGTGTTGAAGTGGGCAGCCGCTTCCAGACTCCCTGCAACTCTCATAGAACACAATCGCCTCCCGGCCTCAGTAAGATAACTTCCCCGCGCGTGTCTTCCACTCACGCGGCCTCTGGTTCCTTATAAACCGAGTGACAACTTTCGCTTCTTTGCAAACGTGTTTTCCTTTACGGCCGAGCGGACGCGTACATTTTTTTCGGAGCGACTTTATTTCGTTTTGCTTCGAAACACGCGATAAATCCAATACATCAGAAAGAACACGTAACCTCGATCATCTCGGTGCGTTGTCTCTGGGAGAGGACGAGACGCACAAATTGCTCGCTCGCGACCAGGCGCGCGTGTTCTATATAGATGCGGGCAATAAACGTCCCGCATCTGTTCGCTGTCAAGCAGCAGTGGTACCATACGTGCAACTCAAGGGGCGGACGACCGCTCTCTGTAACCGCTGAGAAGGAAAGCCATCGCGAACACGGGTAACAATCTGTGCACCATTGGGTCTGTAGGTCTGGCGCTGGTCGGACCGGGACTGAAACCGGTTCAGGGTTTAATCGAGTCATGGCCCGCGTTCAGCGGAGCTAGGTATAAGCTGGACCAAGTTAATGCTCAAGAGATCCTCTGGATTCTTGAATAAAAACAAATCTAAAGTTATATTAAATAACAGCTCAGATTCCAATCGTAATAATCACAAAACAATGCATTTTAAAAAGCCAATTAATCTCACGCCATTGCTTACTTGTCTCCATCTCTTGAACATTGTCTATATCTCTCCTACCAACTCACTCGGAGTTTATAAATCGAACTGAAATTACGTAGCCGAGTGTGTCAATCACTATCCCACCATTCCCCTCGTGTCAGCAGCAGTCTCATCATCACCATCAGCCAAGGTCAATCCATTGCTGGATGAAAGCCACCTGAAGCTCCTCATGATTCTGAGATGTAATATACCCCCTAGCGCCTGCAACAAAGAGCCCACTTCCTCGTTCCATCTCCTCGGCGGACACCCTATCATCTCACCACCAGTCGCCACGGTGGCAAGGTGTTTTATCTCTCGCCTGGTATACAGCAGGTTTGTGGGTTCGATCCCAATTCCTGACGCCTGATTTATATATGAAGTTTGTGTGTCTGTCTCCCCGTGGTCGCGTGGATTTTTCTCCGGGTCCTCCGGGTTTTCCCCTTTACATTTAGAATCAAAGTGCGTTCAGAGTATTTGGCCGCTATAAATGTCCACGTGATAAGCCACTTTGTTGAGCTATCATTTGTGATAGGCCAGGGCGCTTCTGAAAAAAAGACCTATGTAGCACAGTGGACCTTACCTGGTAAAATAAAAAAAAAATTGTTAGTAGTTTTATATAGCGCATTCTATCGAGCTGGAGGCTTGGGAGAAACCAAAACCAGACCAGGTTAGATGTTCGCCCATTTTTCTGCACCGTGCGGCATCTTACACGATCCGTGTCTTTTGCATCTGGGAACTGAAAGCAATATCTCGATATTCATAACAATGTCAACTTTTCTCAATTTAAAAAAATGCATCCACGCAAAAAAAAAAAATCACCTCCATGTGCCGTGCAGTTTGCGTCAGAATCAAAAGCACTCGTGTGTGTAACTCTAACGGGAAAATGTTATCGCTTGAACACTGTATTAAATATGCGTCCTACACACAACTATATAATTCAAAATATTCTTAAAGGGGTTGTGCTGAGGTCGGCTCATAAAGAAGCCACACATCATAAGCACTAATTTGCTTTTTTTGCCAAGCTCAGGAGCCGTTGTTTATTACCCCCCGGATCTGCCAAGCCACGCGGACATCGTGCCACAAAGGGGCCCTTATCTCATTCCGAGTAAAAGTCCGGTGTCTTCACGTGCATTTGCTGCTTTGTCATGGACCACTGCGAATCGTGCTGTCTCATTCCTCAATGTGGGCCTCACCCATGAGCCTGTGTCCCCATAGAAGCCTGGCCCTACGTGAACCCTGAGCCCTAGCTTCGGTGCGCCGCGTATCGTCGTTATGCTTATTTGCGCAGGAAAGCGTCACCAAGGTTTTTGCAGTAGCGAGGCAACGTTGCTTGCTGCAGTGTGCGTAATCTAATGGGAGTGATTCTCAGTATAATTTTTAAGCATTGGGAATGCTTTGGGTCAATAGCGTGGGTTCGATTCCGACCCTGACGCCTGCTGTATATTTGTAGTTTGCATGTCTCTCTCTCTCTCTCCCCGTGGTCGCGTAGATTTTTCTCCAGGTCCTCCGGTTTTCCCCTCCGCAATTAGAATCAACATGAACGCGTTTTGAGTATTTGGCTGCTATACCATTTCCACGTGATAAGCCACTTGGTTGAGCTATCATTTGTGGCCAGGTGGCTTCTGAAAAAAGAGCAACATCGCTCAGCGAACGGCTCCTGCCCGCCGTGGAGGCTGCTGCTGCTGCTGTAGTAGAAGCAGCCGCCGTGCCCCCCCCCCCCCTCCCGTGCTTTGTAACCTTCTGACCCCCGTTGCCCCATACTGGACATGGTTGAGGAAAAAAAAAAAAGCTTTGTAGACCATCGGGTCCCCTCCGGTACAAAATGCAAATATTCTGATCCTGCTTTGTCGTCGCGGGCGCGCGCAGGTAGCGCCGGCACCTCGGTGCTGTTCAACGAGAACGGCGACGCCCCCGGACGCTACGACATCTTCCAGTACCAGCTCACCAACACCAGCAGCCCCGGCTACAAGGTCATCGGCCAGTGGATTGACCTGCTCAAGCTGGACGTAAGTCCTCGTCCGCCCCGTCGTCGACGACGAGATGCCTCCTCCACCCCTCCTCCACAAACCACCACCCCCTTGCCCCCCCCCGCCCCCGTGCCCCCTCCCTCTCCCCGCGCCCCCACCATACTCTCAGCAATCAGCGCACAAATAATCACGAAATTGCCGGAGAGGTGCCTAGGGAGCCACAAACCATTTGCTGGATTGCTCCGGACCCAGGTCGAGTGACCATGGAGCCAGCAGACACGCCGAGTATCTGGCTGTGTGGTTTGTTTTTTGTCCACCCCACCCGAACTCTTAGCTCGTCAGACACAACGTGACAATATGACGTGCTGGAATTGGCCCGAGCGTTGTGTTCAGTGGCGGTGCTAGGTATATATCTATAGATATAAAATTAATTAATTAATTAATTGATTAATTGACATGATAACATTTAGTCACACAAGAAGCCCAAGTGCCCTCCCCTACGCATGAAACATCGGTGTGCGGAAAATACCAGCTCGAGTTCAGATCTGAATACAAGTTACAAGCTGCATCATATTCTTAGTTTTTTCGGTAAAGTCACGTTGAAGAGAAACAACAAAATAAACCAACACACCTGATGATGACCGTTTGAGTTATGGTCGAAACGTCGTGAGAATTTTTTATTGTTTTATATATATTTTGTTATTTTGTTGTTTCTCTTCAACGTGACTTTACCGAAAAAACTAAGAATATGAATTACTGCAGTCACGAAAGCTTTAAATCAAAATTTAAGCTGCATCATGTCACTCATCTTTCTCTTTCCTGTGTTTCTATGCCCTTGCCTAGCTCCATCTCTGTCTCTTGTTTACAGCTCTCTCATTCCGCTACATCTCCCTCTCTCTCATCACTTTCTCTCTCCCACTCATCTCGCCCCATCTCTGTCTCTTGTCTCCATCTCTCTCGTTCCACTACATCTCTCTCATCAGTATCTCTCTTCCACTGATCTTGCTCCATTTCTGTCTCTTGCCTACAGCTCTCTCGTTGCACTACTTTTTAGACATTTCTCGAGCAATTTCTAGCGCCCACGCTCCCCCCCCCTCCCACCGAGGAGCGTTCTGCTCGTTATAACAATTGATTTCCGGCCGTGTTTAAACAAACGCATCTCACGTGATAAAAACGTGTCAACATCGACGGTGCAACAACGCTGAGCGTAATCTTTGCTTCTTCTTCTGCAAGCCAAGTTGATTTCCATTGAGCCTAGCAGCCCTGCTCAGACAGATAGTTGTTGTTTTTTGTCATTATCTGTCCCTGTCTGAAGATAGCCGGAGGCATTGGTCTTTCAAGCTAAGCTATACATCAAAAACATTGTTTTAAGCCCAAGTGTTTGCCCTATTGGAACGTAACTTTCAGCCTGTGTACAGACGTACGTGTGTGTGTGTGTGCGTTTTGTTTGTGACACAGTTGCTAACAGACTGCTTACTGGTTTGCTTCTCCACCCACCAGAGTATTATAGCGCAGCGGTTAGCGAGCTGCGCTACGACCCCGGCTATCCGAGTTCGATTCCCACTCACGGCCACCAACACCGGTGCCGATTATCTGAACCAGTCCTGGGCCTCCACCTGAGGTCGACTCAGCCTCAAATGAGTACCTGGTTGCTCATACCGATGAGAAGTGTTGAAATGAACTGATTACAATTCGCTACCCATCCACCAGTGTCGGCTCTGGATCCAGAAGACATGACCAGGAATCAAGCCGAGAATGTTGATTGATACACAACTCTCTATCAAAGGCAAATACAAATGTTCCCCATATAGCCTTTGGCGGACTGTAGGGGCAAGTGCTACTAGCGAGCACCTATGATGGGGTAGGTGGCCAGCACCACGCCCGGCCACCTTTGTCTCCCCGGTGGCGATGTTTTTTACTTTGCACAAGGTACTAATTTGAGGCTGAGTCGACCTAGGGGAGGCTCAGGACAGGTTCAGCAACTTGTAACTGTGTTGGTCACGAGTGGGATTGAACTCAGGTTGTAGCGCAATGCACTTTCTGTTGCACTACCACTCCCCAAAGACAAAGATCCCCCATACAGCCTTAACACATTTTTGGGGTAAGTGCTGTCAGCGAGCACCTGTGAACCGCAACAAATAGCACAAATGGGGCGTTGTGGCCAGCACTACACACTGCACTGGGTGCTCATTTTATGCTGGGTCGATCTAGGGGAAGGCTTAGGGCTGATTCTGACACAGGGTCGGAAGTGGGACTACGCCAGCACTCAGCTGCAATCCTGCCTGCTGACCATCATACAACAAAGATCACCCGTATAGCCCTTGACAGACTCTTGGGGCAAGTGCTGTCATCGAGTACTCACGCATATACAAAGACAAAGATCCCCCATATAGCCTTAACAGACTGTAGGGGCAAGTGCTGTTAGCAAGCACCTATGAAGGCCGGAATGGCGCACGAGGGGGTGGGTGGCCAGCACCACGCCCGACCGCCTTTGTCTCCCTAGTGGCGATGTTTACACACCGCACCAGGTACTCATTTGAGGCTGAGTCGACGCGTATACACAAACACAAACACACACGTGGCAACCGCGCATGCAGCGCCATACATTTTAATTGTGGCGACGTAAATACCGCGCCCTTTAATGAGCTAATTAGCGATGCTCGTAATGAACGTGATATATGCGCTGTGCATTTGTGTCCAGCGCTGGAGCCCAAACTGTACACACATTTTTACCACTTAATAATGCACCGACTTGCGAAATCATTGGCTGTGGGGAAATAATGGGCTTACTCATACACCAAACGTTGTGTCCGCATTAATTCGACCTGTTTAAATATGTATGCTCAGGGAGAGGTTACCGCAGAGTCTGCTGTTAATTAGAGCGAGGGGATACTTAATAATCATATTAATTGCTTGATATTTAGCTGCGGGGCGTCCACTTGCTTTGCCAAATCCTTTTAGACGTAATAATAATAATAATCATGGTAATTAAGCCAATTAACAGACACGTGGCCACTCTGAACGTTGAGGCAGATTTGTTTTAATAATGCCATCAAATACCTTGCTCGCAACAGGTAATGGGGCGGTGGTAATTGTGTTTGTTTGGGCAACGCAGCCTTACCCCATGGGGGCTGGTGTCAAGCGAGAATGTGAGCTGCCCCGACCCCTATGTCACCCTCACGACAATCTGAACGTAATGTATGATGAGTATGTAACTGCAATGCGTCACGTGTCGCGGTATGATGTGTTCTCCTTCTCGATGTGGACGTAGAGCAACGACTCCAATTTTACATTCAGGTGGTCAAGCCCAGATAGCCGCGTCACGAGCAGCGGACTGTGTCACCGTCGCTGCGATCTCTCCTTCGTATTTGACCAACTTTCACGCTTGAACTAAACTATATATATAAAAAAAATTAATGAAACTAACCTATTTTAATTGTACCAGGTACGCGTGTACGTTGAACTTCTTTCGCACCGTACCGAGCCAACCGTGCTAATCGGAGATGCGGTAAGGCCCCACTGAGCTCTGTAGCTTTTTTTTCAGAAGCAACCGGGCCCACGAATGACAGCTCAACGAGGTGACGTCTCACCACCACGTGAACATTTTACAGCGGCCAAATACTTGACACGCGTGTTGTCTGTTAATGCGGAGGGAAAAACCGGTGGAGCCCGGAGGAAATTCCACGCAACCACGGGGAGAGAGAGACGCGCAAACTCCAGATATACAGAAGGCGTCAGGGTCGAGATCGAACCCACGACCTCCTGCGTACCAGGAGGTCGTGGAGATGTTAAATCAGGTGGGGAGAAGGGTGGGGGGGTAACCGTGATAGTGCTACTACAGCGGTGATGAAGTTCTCTCGCAACGGCGATATATTTCCTGGAAAAAAAAAAACTTCTGAGAGCCATTGGCTGCTGAGAGCCATCGGCTGCTGAGAGCCATCGGTTCCTTCACTCAAGCGGTGGCCCACCACTCGCGCTGTGCCTTTCCCATCTTTCACCACAATTGCCATCTCGAGCGCGGACGCGTCTGTTAACCCTCGGTAGATTCATCCCGTGTGCTGAACAAAAGTAAAGCGAAATTTGCCTGTCGAATGTTTCCCAGCGGGTAAGGAAGTATCAGCAGGATTCACGTTTGTTGTTGTTGGCACGCGCACATCTGTGTGTCTGTGTGTGTGAGTGTGGCAGTGAGGCGGTTAGCGTGCTGCGCTACGAAACCGGCGACTCGGGTTCGATTCCCGCTGACGGCCAACACCAGTGACGATTATTTGAACTGGTCTTCGGCCTCCCCTAGGTCGACTCAGCCTCAAATGAGTACCTGGTGCGGTGTGTAAACATCGCCACTAGGGAGACAAAGGCGGCCGGACGTGGTGTTGGCCATCCACCGCCTTGTGTGCCGTACCGGCCTTCATAGGTACTCGCTAACAGCACTTGCCCCAACAGTCTCTTGAGGCTATCGGAGGGACCTTTGTCTTTGTCATGCAAGACATGGCACCTGGGTCTCTCCCATGACCCCCTGTAAGTTAGCCTTCGACACTTTACATGGCCTCAAAGTGCACCTAGCCTGGCACCAGCATTGTGGTGATATCCCCACCACTTAGTGGCCAATGGTGGCTGTTGTTGCTGTGCAAGACATGGGGAGCTCGTCGCGTAGCAATTACCCGGTGACCCAGATTCGATTCCCGTTCATGACCAATAACAGTGGCATATATATGAACCGATCCTGGGACTCCCTCTGGTGTCGTGTACAAACTTCATCAGAACGAAGGAGACCAAGGCGGCCGGGCATGGTGTTGGCCAACACCACTTCTCAATAGGTGTTCCCCGTGAAGGCCTTTACGGGTGCTGGTTAACAGCACTTTTTTTCCAACTGTCTGTTAAAGCCGCACCTCCGATAGCGGGGTTGTCTACGCACATACGTGCAAAATGGAGTTCAACATAAATACGCACATACGTGCAAAAGCTACGCGGTGAATCCTTGTCTGTGTGTGCAAGCCCAGCGGGCATTATTTGTCGTGCAATTTGCATCCAGAAAGTGCCAACACGATCAGAAATATTTGCTCCGGCACCAGCTGCACCGACGAGGATGTAGATTCCAAACGTGCGGGTAATTCCTCAGCTTGCCTCCCTTTAGAATGTTCAGCGACGTCACGTTAGATCACGGCCTTCATCGGGCAGAAATATGGCTCGCCGTTTGTGGATGATGCGATTTGCATGCGGGAACGCGCGTCCACGCGCGGTGCAAGTGACGCTTGCTCAATCCGATGAAATGCCGTCACGAGCCGTAACCATTTCAGGGATGCAACGGTAAAACACACCGGCGTGTTTGTTGTTGTTGTTGCTGCTGCTGTTGTTGTTGTTGTTGTCAGTTTCTTCCATCGTCTCCTTTTCCCAGTTGCTTTTGTCCAGTTTAAGGTGGCAAAACATTCCATCCTAAGCCAGGCGTTCAATGTGGGTAGCTGTCAGCACGGCATAGGCACAGGTCACGTGTGATGGGGTAAAGTGTGGGTACTCCCAACCACTTTTTCCTTAGATGTCTCGCCGGAATGGAAGAGTAGGCCTAGACACCCTCTCGAGCTCCCTCTCGTGCGAGCCCCCTTCCGCCAGCAGTGGCGTGAGAAAGCAACTGCGGTGCTGCTCCTTTATCTTTACGCAATAAGTAACGTGATTGTTAAATCAAATTTCCAAAACACAGCATCGTACGTGAAATCAAAAACCGAATCTTTCCCACACGAAGCGCCAAGAAAGTGAACTGGAAGCCTAATCTGGATTTGTACAGCATCTACATGTACCCACATCTTTGTACAAATGTGCATATGCATACATAGAAACAATAAATAGTATGTGTATTGTAACATACGCAGAATGGATCCATGGCACGTGCAGTTGGGCATTTAAACGATTAGGATGTGATGCAAGTGAGGTTTGACCAGGGCAGTTCCAGGAAAATGTCATCTTGTATTCGGGTGGCAGCAATTAACTTGTTGTGTTAAACCACTTACTCATTCGCCCACTCATTCACTAATTCAATGTGCCGAGTTAGTCTCGAACTCACCCAACTCACTCACCCAAACACTGACTCGCTCACCCACCCACCCACTCGACTTGCCACCTATCTGGGGTTGACTTGGAGCAGGCCATGGATTGAGCACTCTTTCGCAGTGCACCGCCGCAGTTTTGATCATCTCAGACCGGTGCCAGGAGTCGGCAACCAAAACAACAAGAAGAGACGTTTCTTTCGAATTCTGTACAACAACAACAACAAAAAAAACAACTCAATATTTCAAGAGCCGCTATGCACTGTGTGATAAATTCACGGAAAGGTCTTTAATAAGAGGCCCCCGCACGCGGCTTCGGAGCCGAAGGTTTTCCGACCCCTGACCATGGCTAACGGAGAAAAATAAACTGAACTAAACAGTTTTTTATTTATTTTACCAGGTAAGGCTCACTGAGCTATGTAGCTCTTTGTCAGAAGCGACCAGGCCATCACAAATGACAGCTCAACGAAGTGGCTTATCACGTGGCAATGTGTAGCAGCCAAATACTCAGAACGCGTCGTGTTGATTCTAAATGTGGAGGGAAAAACCGGAGGACCCGAAGACAAATCCACGTGACCACGGGGAGAGAGAGACACGCAAACTCCAAATATACAGCAGGCGTCAGCGTCGGGATCGAACCGACGAGCTCCTGTATACCAGGCGAGGTAGTTGACATTTCGCCGCCACGGATTTAGATCATGGCAGGAGTGAGATGGGTCCGGGTTTAGGTCTGCGGTGGAAGAGATAGCAACCTACGGATTTAAGGGATATCTGATGAGAGCGGTTGGCTATGTAGGGTGTGGACAAAGTTCAACATACGTAAGGCGCTTTTGAGATGTTGGGGGTATTTAAAAGCTCCCGTTAAACGCAAATCCACATTCCCCAAATCCGTATTCCTTTGTCACGCACACGAGCCAGACGTCTAGCGGTACCCACGCAGAATCTACCGCAACCGTGTGAAATGCTTGCAGATGAATTAGTATGCCTCGACAGATTCCGTCCTCTCTTTGTTTTATGCATTTTTTGGGGGGAGTAAATTGATTAATGCTGTGTTTGCCAAAGCGTAAACAATTGCTTTAGCTGCCTTCTGTTCATATATATGTTAATCAGTCATAATCATAAAGCCTACTCCACTTGTGGTGAGCGCACGTGGAAATGCTGTGCAACTTTTGCGCTGTTTGTTTTGTAATAATTGCTTTGTTTCAACATTGATTATCGCCGTATACACGATTAACACCGTACTAAAATCATACAGACGGTGCCTTACAGGCGCGCCGCGAGTGGCTACGCATGTGGCCTGCAAACCAGCACAGCGAGAGTCTGTGTGGACCGCGGCACACATTCGGGGAAACTTCACCCCCTACCCACGGACAGCGTGTGGTTGCCGTGCCCTGTTGGCCAGGGTACGGCAGTTGAGCAAGCGGGTTAGTCCCCATCTGTGTCGGGATTGAGCGTCACGCCCTCCCGGGTCCCTGCACACGCGTGGGCTTTTGTGGCGCGATGTTAACTACCTCGCCTGGTGTACAGGAGGTCGTGGGTTTCGATCCCGACCCTGACGCCTGCTGCTGCTGCTGCTGTATATTTGAGGTTTGTGTGTCTCTCTCTCTCTCTCTCCCCGCTCGTATGGCGTGTGGATTTAGGGTACACTTTTCGCAAGGCGCGGCACGTGCCCACCATAACGGTGACCGCGCCCGTAATAATGGGGGGATGCGCACCGTTATAACGAGGATCGAGCGCCGTTATAACGCACAGCACGCCCGTTGCTATAACGCCGTGTCTGAGCAGTCGACGAGCGGTTTGGGGACCCTGGACTATGCACGCTGGATGATACATAGCAACACAATGTTGTCACACGGTTGTTGCTCACGTTAAATTATAATCACGAGGGTTATCGTGACCCCCGTGTTATGCACAGATGGGCTGACAGACAGCAAATGCGTAAAAGCTTTCGACCCTTAGTCGCTAAGCTTTAAATATATAAAGCGGTAGATTTACCGCAGGTAAGCCTCCACGTTAAACTTCTTTCGCTGATCGTTCGTAGCCAACTGCTCTAATCGGATGTGCGGGGTCAGGACAACAAGGACTAAATATAATTCATCATCATCATTATCAGCAGCAGCAGCAGCAGCTATGATCAAATCCACTGCTGGATGAGGGCCTCCCCACGATGCAACAATCCACCCAGAACCTACGCACGAGCCACTGATTGCTCCATCTCTGCAGCGGACGGAAAAAAAACCCCGCTCTGGGGAGCTTTCCCTCCCTCTCTTTGTTGCCACTCGGCAGTCACGAATGTAATTGCGCCCTTGTTATTAACCATCGCCATTATTTTTATTATTTTGCTGTCATTTCCAGAAAGTTGTGAATTAAATCGTTGATTTAGAAGATGTGCCACCTCGGCGATTCTGCTGTGAGTCGCAGCCTCAGAAGATGTGTACAGTTTTTGTTTGACATTTGTATTAATTTCAGCTCTATTGCACGGGCGACGTGCGATTGTACAGTTGTTATTATTTAGATTGAAAAACTCTGAAAACGCATTTCTTTAGACACTGCTGGGCGTTTGGCTTAGTTTGTTGTCCTACCCCCGCACTGCCATGCTAGCGCGGCTGGCTACGTACGGTGCGAAAGAAGTTCAGCGAACCTACGCACAATCACGGTTACAGAGTTCGCGATAACCAACAGCGAGTACGGTGCTGTACACGCCACGGGAATAGGGAACCGGTTGAAAACAACAAAAAACAACAACAACAAAAAACGCAAAAGCGTGACTACTTTTTGTTTGTTTACAAATAAAAAAAACAAGGAAGGGTCGAAAATTACAAATAATGGCACGCGATGGAGGCGAAACACCCCGGCTCCCACCTTGCTGCTGCTGCTGCACACGAGGGGATTCAGAGGGGAGCAGCGGTAGATCGTGGTGATCCAGCACTCGCCCAGTGGCTCCAGTCGCTCCAGTTAACTCCAGTAACTCCTCGCTCGCTCGTTCGCTTCCTTATCGCTCTTCTCACGCAACTGCCGTGGATGCAGTTCCCGTTACGCTCACGCGTTCTTTCCACCTCCCGGTGTTGAGGACTCCGTTCTACAAGCGCACACTGGCTGACCCACTCGCACGTCTACTCACCTACTCAACCACCCACTCACCATGCTGCAGGTCACAACCACGCGCTCACTCACCCACCCACTCATTCACCTATACCCTCACACACCCACTCACTTCATCTATCATCTTCTCAACACAACCACCCACTCACTACGCTGCAGGTCACTACCAAACACTCTACCACCCGCTCCTTTACTCATCCACTCACTCACCCACTCACTCATCTATTCACTCACTCACCAACTCACTCACCCACTCACCCATCTACCCACTCAGTCACTCACCCATCTATTCACTCACTCACCCAATCACTCACCACACAACAGTTCACAGCCGCTTCTCTTTTCTGCTTCTTCCCTCCCGACGTCTCCATTTGCCCAATTCAACAAACGCCTTCACGCGTATTGCATCTTCAACAGTGCCGACTGTTGCTGGCCCGCTCGGCGTTGAGGACCTCCGGGCCTGTGCTCGGCAATTTGTCATCATGGTAAATAAATCGATAGAAGGTCGACACCCTTTTGTTCGTCCGCTGATGCCAACACTCGCTCGTGACACCTCCGATCTGTGGGCGATCAAAGAAACATTTCTTTGGCAAGACTCCACAAACAATTCCTGGCACATCGATTGCAATCCCGGCGGGGGGGGGGGGGGGGTGGTGGTGGGGGTGTGGGGGGGTGGTGGGAGGGTTGGTGTGGATGGTGGGAGGGGTACACTGCCACGGACACCTTCACCGCCCATGGGCAAGCGGCCGCCACATCTTGCCGCTCAGCAACGCGCTCAACCGCCAGGGCGCTGCCGCCGTGTTTAGCCGCGTGCCATCTCCGATGCCCTCCCCCCCCCGCTCGCTCCGCCGCCCCCCCCCCCCGAGTTTAATAACGCCCACGTGGAACACAAGATCGATATCGCTAAGGGGAGGGGGTGGGTGGTATTTATTAAAAAAAAAATTAACCAGCCGGTTGCAAACTCTGCTTCTGCTCATCGGCGTAGACATCGAGCGGCGTGCTGCGGTCCCCACGGCAGATGACGGTGATAGGACATGGGACGGGCGCTGCGGTGGTTAGGAGATGTTAACCACCTCGCCTGGCATACAGGAGGTCGTGGGTTCGATCCAGACCCTGACAATGCCTGCTGTATATTTTGGAGTTTGCGTGTCTCTCTCTCTTCATCATCATCATCATCACGGTGGCTATGAGATGTTAACTACTTTACCTGGCATACAGGAGGTCGTGGGTTCGATCCCGACCCTGACGCCTGCTGTACATTTGAAGTTTGCGTGTTTCTCTCCCTGTGGCGGCGTGTTTTTTTTCAAGTTAAGAATCAACATCAGGCTTTCAGAGTATTTGGCTGCTATAAATGTCCACGTGATAAGCCAACTTTGTTGAGCTATATGTGGCCAGGTGGCTTATGAAAAATAACTATACAGCTCAGTGGGGCTTTACCTGGTAAAATAAAATAAAACAGAGTTTAAATATGTTTTATATTAACTCTCACGAGTGAGGGTTATGGTTCACCATCAGGAATCGATAGATTTTTAGTTTTTCTGCTCGTTTCACCTCCTTACGGATAATCTCCTCTGCACCGTTAACTACTCGCCCCCCCCGCCACTGAATCGATAACGCCCCTGACCCTGTGCCCTGACCCTGTGCCCTGACCCTGTGCCCTGACCCTGTGCCCTGTGCCCTGACCCTGTGCCCTGACCCTGCGCCCTGACCCTGTGCCCTGACCCTGTGCCCTGACCCTACACCCTGACACTGCGCCCTGTGCCCTGACCCTGCGCCCTGACCCTGCGCCCTGACCCTGTGCCCTGACCCTGTGCCCTGACCCTGTGCCCTGTGCCCTGACCCTGCGCCCTGACCCTGCGCCCTGACCCTGCGCCCTGTGCCCTGCGCCCTGACCCTGCGCCCTGACCCTGCGCCCTGACCCTGCGCCCTGACCCTGCGCCCTGTGCCCTGCGCCCTGACCCTGTGCCCTGACCCTGCGCCCTGACCCTGCGCCCTGACCCTGCGCCCTGCGCCCTGCGCCCTGCGCCCTGACCCTGCGCCCTGACCCTGCGCCCTGACCCTGCGCCCCGCTCGGGGGCCGCCCCGCAGGTCCACGCCATGCAGTGGGCGGGCGGCTCGCAGGAGATCCCCGTGTCGGTCTGCTCCCTGCCATGCTTCCCCGGCGAGCGCAAGAAGGGCGTCAAGGGCGTGCCCTGCTGCTGGCACTGCGAGCAGTGTGAGGGCTACCAGTTCCAGCTGGACGAGTTCAACTGCCAGCTGTGCCCGTACGACCGGCGCCCCAACCAGAACCGCACGGGCTGCCGCGACATCCCCATCGTCAAGCTCGAGTGGCACTCCCCGTGGGCCATCATCCCCGTGTTCTTCGCCATCCTCGGCATCGTCGCCACGACCTTCATCTTCGGCACGTTCGTGCGCTTCAACGACACGCCCATCGTGCGCGCGTCGGGGCGCGAGCTCAGCTACGTGCTGCTCACGGGAATCTTCCTGTGCTACGCCATCACCTTCCTGATGATCGCCACGCCCGGCGTGGTGCTCTGCTCCTTCCGCCGCCTCTTCCTCGGCCTGGGCATGTGCATCAGCTACGCGGCGCTGCTCACCAAGACCAACCGCATCTACCGCATCTTCGAGCAGGGCAAGAAGGCGGTGACGCCGCCCAAGTTCATAAGCCCCACGTCGCAGCTCGTCCTCACGTGCAGCCTCATCTCGGTGCAGCTACTCGGCGTGTTCGTGTGGTTCGGCGTCGACCCGCCCCACATCATTGTGGACTACCATGAGCAGCGCTCGCCCGACCCCGATGACGCGCGCGGAGTCCTCAAGTGCGACATCTCCGACCTCTCCATGATCTGCTCGCTGGGCTACAGCATTCTGCTCATGGTGACCTGCACCGTGTACGCCATCAAGACGCGCGGCGTGCCCGAGAACTTCAACGAGGCCAAGCCCATCGGCTTCACCATGTACACCACCTGCATCGTGTGGCTCGCCTTCATCCCCATCTTCTTCGGCACCGCGCAGTCCGCCGAGAAGGTGCCCCCGCCCCCCCCCCCACATCCCCGCCCCACCCTCTCCCTCCCTCCCTCCCCCCCCCCGCGTGCGTGTGCGCGTGTATGTGTCTGTGTGAGTGTGTGCTCGCTAACAGCACTTACCCCAACATTCTGTGTAGTGGTTAGCGCTACGCTGCGCTACAAACCCGGTGACCCGAGTTCGATTCCCGCTCACGGCCAACACCAGTGAGGAATATCTGAACCGGTCCTGGGCGTCCCCTAGGTCGACTGAGCCTCAAATTAGTTGCTGGTGCCGTGTGTAGCCATAGCCACTGGGGAAAAAAAGGTGGCCGGGCGTGGTGCTGACCACCCACCCCTCGTGTGCCGTGCCGGCCTTCACGGGTGCTCGCTAACAGCACTTGCCCCTACAGTCTGTTAAGGCTACACGGGGGATCTTTGCATTGCGCGTGTTTGCATGTTTGTTTTCATCTGCCAGTCATCTCAGTCAACCCATAACAGCTGGGGCTGTCCCTTGACCTGCCAACAGCAAGCCTTCTACACTTCACGCGGCCTCAATGTGCACCTAGCTTGGCACAAGCAGCCATGGTAACATCACCGCCACTTAGTGAATGGCGGCTATTATTATTGCACGTGGGTCTGGCCCTCTCCTAGGTCGACTCAGACTAAAACGAATACCTAGTGCAGCGTATAAACATCTGCACTGGGGAGACAAAAGTGGTCAGGCGTGGTCTTAGCCACACCACCTTCTCGTGTACCATGCTGGCCTTAATAAGTCCTCGCTAACAGCACTTGCCCAACATATACAGGGTGGCCCAAACGTCATGACAATTTGGGTTATTTCATTTATTTTAACACTGGCATTAAAACATATCCATTGTTTAACCATTAACTTAACATTTTATCTGTCATCATTATCAATATTTGTTATTTTTCTCCTCCCTGGGGGGTCACTTCAAATTTGTCGGATACAAAACTCAAAGTTAACACCTGTAATATTTTAAAATATATATTTAATTAATTTCAAAAGAATCCATGCAGCATGCATGAATGTCAATGAAAGCCAATTTGAACATTTGTTCAAATGAATGAGATAATCCTTTGTGAATTGTTAAAATAAATATAATAATCCATTATTTTCGAACTTATGAGCCACGTAGCATGAGATCTTTGACTTTGTGTCTGTAAGTCAATGGGTCTCTGTGCAAATATGTTTCTCCATTTGAGCCTCGAAGTATCTACATTAATCTGTCGGCCTCTATGCGTATGAGTCTATACATTGCTAAGTGAGTCTCTGGATCTCTACGCGAGAGTGAGCCAACGATGTAGCCACTGCGTTTCGCTGGTCATTACAACCAGATTCATCCGGCGATGTGCAAGAATTGTGTACGTGCCAAACCTTACTAATCGGCTGTGTCAGGTGGTGGTGGGTTAACGACACGTTTATGTATCCACGCGATCTAACCACAAACAAATCTCTATTATTAATGATAATGGTCGCGCGAAAGCCGACGTGGTGGACTGATGAAGCCACTGCCATCACATTCCAGTTACTCAAAAAATCCACCTGCACGCACTGGGTTGCCTCCAAAACCTGGATCTGTGAGCCACCTGGACTATTAGGATAAACGTGTTCCAATTCCCATTCCCTACGAAATCACCTGGCCCCTGCAGCCACAAGAGGCCGCTACAGTCGCAGAATTTCTTTAAAGGAAACAAAGCAACACGTATGCCTAGTCTGTGATCAAAAACGTGTCTCTGAAATCGTGACAATTCATGGAATCACCGGGTGGTTGGTGGGGTTGATCGTCGCACTTTCACACCTCTACAGTTCGCGTAAGGCCGCGGAAGCGAGCGGTTGTTTTTCGTTTTTGCCGATATATACATTCATATTTTATCAGGTAAGGCCCCACTGAGCTATATAGCTCTATTTCGGAAGGGACCTGGCCACAAACGACAGCTCAAAAAAAGTGGCGTATCATCACGTGGATTTTTTTTTTTTACAGCCATATACTCTGAACGCGTGATGTTGATTCTAAATGTGGAGGGGAAAAACCGGAGGACCCTAAGAAAAATCCAGGACAACTCCACATGTACAGCAGGTGTCAGGGTCGGGATCGAACCCACGACCTCACGTATACCAGTCGAGGTAGTTAACATCTCACCACCGTGGTGCCCCACACACACACCAGGACAACACACGGGAAGGTAACAAAAAAAAAACACCCCACCGCCTCTCCCTGTAGCCTCTAGCAGGCTGTTTGGCAAGTGCCGTTAGCCTCCGATGACGCCGTGTGGTCAGCGCCACGCCCGGCACACCTTTGCCTCCCCAGTGCGCTTTGATGTGTGTTGACGTGACCAAGGACAGGGCACCCGCAGGACCGCTTCAGAGTTTCACCACAAACTCTTTAGCCCTCGCTGGGAAGCGGAAGTCGAGCTGCCGGGTTCGTAGCGCCGTGCGGCCGGTCACTTACGCCACCGCTGCCCAAATACGCGCAGGCAAAAACAACAAACGATGAACCGCACAGACAACACAGCCGAGGAAGCCAGCGTCTATGAAAGCCGGCGTGGTGTATAAGGGGTGGCGTGGACAGAACCACGCCCGGCCGCCTTTGTATCACGACATCTGGGACAAAGAGCTTCGTTGCTCATCGGATTCCTCCAGTCTAAATAATTAATCCGGTTCTAATATGCACCGCACCTTGGTTACTCACTTCATGTTGAGTCGACCAAGAGGAGGGCTCAGGACCAGTTCAGATTTTCGCCACCGACTGTTAGTTTTCGTGACCAGGGAATCAAAATGCGAACCGACCACTGCCCCACCGCTCCTTCCGAACTGATTTAATTTTGTGCGCAACGCACACATTCGCGCGCGCTGTTCACGCGCTCACGAGACATCAACACCACTCCCTCACTCCCACCCCCCGCCTCCCCCGTCTCTGGGTCTCGCCGCCCCCCCACCCACCCGCCTGCCCCCCCACCCACCCGCCTGCCTGCCCTCCCCAGGCAAGCGAAGCCGGTGACGAGAGTTCATTAAACACCTCCGGCGCCGCTCGCAGACACTGCCGCCCGCGAGCGTAATTTGCTTGTCAGACTTCCCTCCGTGGGTGTGCCGCGCACATCAGGCGCTGAGAGGGAGAGACACGCCACGCTGGGTGGACGCGGCCAGGCAGGGCCGGCCTGCCTGGCCTTGCCTGGCCACGTCCACCTAGCTTGGCGTGTCTCTCCGGCCTGCCTGGCCTTGCCTGGCCACGTCCACCTAGCGTGTGGCGTGTCTCTCCGGCCTGCCTGGCCAGGGATTCAATGAACGTCAGCTCCCAGAAACTCACTGAATAGCTGACAACAAGAATAACAAAAATAAATTTGATGAATTGGAACAGCATTGAATTACAGGGAACCGGGGGCCAGCGCTTGCATTGTTAGATGGAATCTGACTGATTGTTCGGTAGTAGGGTAGTTCACATTTCTAAGTAGTAGTAATAATAAACCAACCGTAGATGACAATCAAATTGAATAATATGACCGCGGCGCGTTCATAATTGAAAACTGTTCGCTGGCACTTTTGTTCGTGGTCTTTGTTGTTGTTGTGGTTGTTGTTGTTGTTGTTTTAGTTCACAGCGCGGTTGGGGTTTTTGGTTTTTTTTAAATCGCGACTTCAGAGTGTGCACGGTCTTAGCTCTTGTCTTGATAAATTGGCCGCAGACATAGCAAAATGCGTCTGCCGGATGCTTGCAGCCTCTTGATGCCATCTCATAAAAATGCAGATATGTATCCACTTTGGCAGCTGGAACTAAACTGAACTGGTGGGCTTAATATTCTTTGGTTCTTTAGGTAAAGTCACGTATTTATACTACTATTTATATTACTGGAAAGTTATATAATTTCTAGAAGTTACTCCAAGTTTACTCAGCACTGAATCTATCTGGAATGTTCTAGAAAATTGGTAAATTTCTAAATTTCACTGTCCTGGTCACCCTGCACACTGATTTCATAGTTTCATCTCCTCGACGGGTAGACAAATTCCGTTCCTTGGATGGTGATGCACGTTTGCTGGAAATACCGATGTTATGCTGATATTATTACTTGTGCCACGGGAACGAGATATTAACTACCTCTCCTGGTATGGAGGATGTTGTGGGTTCGAGCCCGACCCTGACGCCTGCTGTATATTTGGAGTTTGCGTGTCTCTCTCTCTCTCCGTGGTCGCTCGGATTTTTATCCGGTTCCTCTGGGTTTTCCCTCCACATTTAGAATCACGGGTTTAGGGTATTTGACTGTTAAAATTTTCCACGCGATGATAAGCCACTTTCCTTGAGCGCTCATTTGTGATAGCGAGGTTGCTTATGAAAAATTAACTAAACAGCTCAGCGGGTCTTACCTGGTAAAATAAAATTTTAAAAAAATAGTTATTTATGCTTGGTGTACTTTCATATTTCTCATAGAGCTACTGATTGTACGATTGAATCATACTGTATATATACTTTTTTTTTCAACCAGTTTCATCGAATGGGAAATAAATAGTGGAAGCTGCATTCCTTGTAAAGGACCCGTCGGACTTCATTTCTGAACGGAAATCGCATTTCGGTTTCTCCAGCAAAAATTCGAAATCAACGCGAGGCTCTCCCCTCGCCCCATGGCTGACCAGCGCCGCTGCATATACAACGACAGCACCCCGCCATATGTTTATCAGCTCTGGAGGGTAACTTCATCACGGAGGCCCCCATTGAACTGCGTGGCATTGTTCGCAACCGCGGCTGAATTTACGAATCCTTTGGATTCATGAACGGCAAATTAAGGTGGTTTATGTGATTGAGTTAAATTGCCGTGCTTTTGTATTCCGTAATTAGCGACATTACTCATCCCTGTGGGGTTACAAAGCATTTTTTGTTTATTCTTTTTTCAGATCAGGGTTTGTGTGTGCCTGTGGGTTCGATGAGAAATGTGCGGACCGTTTTACGTAATGAACCGCAATTTGGATGTTTATACTGTGTGTCAGGATGCGCGTCGAATTAGCGCGCTCGTTCAAGTATACCGCTCACATACGTTCTCTCTTTATGTTCGATAATTGCACGATAATAATATCGCGAAGCACTTATCCGTCAAACGCACGCACGCGTACGTGCAATACATCATCAGCAGCAGCAACTGATCAATCCACCTATAAATTAAGACTTCCCCAGGCCTCTGCCACCATTTCACTAATTTGCGACGCGACAATCCATTCAGCTCTCCTGTGTACGGACTGATTTTGCCGCTCCGTCTTCCTGGTAGGCGTCCCGCTTGGACGAGTTACTTTTCCTCGGCTGCCTCTCCGTGATTATTCTTGATCATCGTCCATCATCCCATCACGCGGCGCATGGGAAATCTAAACACTTCACGTGAACAGTCCCTCTCATCTCATCCTGCTGTTACTACCTAGACTTTCATGTTACCAGGTAGCTCTTTTTCAGAAGCGACCTGGCCACAAATGAGAGCTCAACGAAGTGGCTCATCACGTGGACATTTTTAGCACCAAAATACTCCAAATGCAAGTTTCTAAACGTGGAGGACCTGGGGAAAAATACAAGCGATCACGGGCAGAACGTGCAAACTCCAAATACACAGCAGGCGTCGGGGTCGGAATCGAATCCACAACCTCCTGCATACCGGGCGATGCAGTTAACACCTGGCCACCTCTCTCTCTCTTACCTTTCCGTCACCTTTCGTCTGCACCCAGCGACGAAGGTCGGCTGTGACGGTCTCCAGTCACCGTCCCATGCAATGCGCGGTCGCTCCTTCTCCTCTGCTGCCCCCTATAGCCTGGAACGCCCCTCTCACGGCCATGCGGATGGTTTGCATCCATCCGCAAGTTCAAGCAGTCCAGAGACGTAAACACGTGGATAGAAAAAAAAAAGACATTGGTACATGTGGGAGCAAGACGTGCCAGAATAAAGGTTACATGTGCCAAGGTAACCTCTGTGTTTTGTTTTTGTAACAGTATGTTGAACTTCTTTCGCACCATACGTAGCTTACCGTTCCAATCGAAGGTGAGGCGAAGCACAGTAGGGGGTGGGGGGGCACGGGGGCACAAAGAGGTGGAGTGAAGGGATGGAACCGTAGCTATGGATAGGCGGCAAGGGGATCCCATTAACGTGGAGCAGCATCGACGAAACACTGGTTTTTTTTTTCACCAAACACCAGTTTTAATAATTAAAAAAAAATTCATGGGGATACGGAGACAAATGGGGATATCAACAAAAAAATGAAACTGAATCGATTCCTTAAACCAGCCTTCCTCACTCATTTTCCCAGAGGGTGGCCACTTTCGCCGATAAGACATCACCAGCGTGGGGAGGGCCGCCGCACGTTTGAAACCATTGAGGGTTTGAGGGCAGCCACGATGATCATGATGGGGGGGGTGTCATTGTCACCCTTTGTGTGTTACTCTTTGGTTCTTTCGGTAAAGTCACGTAAAAGAAGATCTTTTACGCAACCGTCATCAGGTATAATTAAATTTGAGAGAGAGACAATACACAGACACGGAGACACACAGACAGACACGCTGTGTGTCAATGTCGTGTGTGTCTCTCTCTGTGCGTCTATGTGTTGTCTCTCTCTCTGCTTGTGTGTCTGTCTGTCTGTGTGTCTCTGTGTTGTCTCTCTCTGCTTGTGTGTCTGTGTGTCTCTGTGTTGTGTGTCGCTGTGTGTCTCTGTGTTGTCTCTCTCTCTGCTTGTGTGTCTGTCTGTCTGTGTGTCTCTGTGTTGTGTGTCGCTGTGTGTCTCTGTGTTGTCTCTCTCTGCTTGTGTGTCTGTCTGTCTGTCTGTGTGTCTCTGTGTTGTGTGTCGCTGTGTGTCTCTGTGTTGTCTCTTTCTCTGCTTGTGTGTCTGTCTGTCTGTGTGTCTCTGTGTTGTGTGTCGCTGTGTGTCTCTGTGTTGTCTCTCTCTCTGCTTGTGTGTCTGTCTGTGTGTCTCTGTGTTGTGTGTCGCTGTGTGTCTCTGTGTTGTCTCTCTCTCTGCTTGTGTGTCTGTCTGTTCTTGTGTCTCTGTGTTGTGTGTCGCTGTGTGTCTCTGTGTTGTCTCTCTCTGCTTGTGTGTCTGTCTGTCTGTCTGTGTGTCTCTGTGTTGTGTGTCGCTGTGTGTCTCTGTGTTGTCTCTCTCTCTGCTTGTGTGTCTGTCTGTGTGTCTCTGTGTTGTGTGTCGCTGTGTGTCTCTGTGTTGTCTCTCTCTCTGCTTGTGTGTCTGTCTGTCTGTGTGTCTCTGTGTTGTGTGTCTCTGTGTGTCTCTGTGTTGTCTCTCTCTGCTTGTGTGTCTGTCTGTCTGTGTGTCTCTGTGTTCTGTGTTGCTGTGTGTCTCTGTGTTGTCTCTCTCTGCTTGTGCGTCTCTCTGTGTGTCTCCGTGTCTGTGTTTTGTCTCTCTCTCAAATTCAGTTCGACCTCATGACGACTGCTTGTGTTGCAATCGAAACGTCGTTTTCTATTATTTTATTTATTTTCCCTCCACGTGACTTTACCGACAGAACCAAGGAGTAATTCCTGCAGTCGCGAAAGCTTCAAATCATCTTTGTGTGTTGTTGGGGGGCCGCATTAAAGGCCACCAGGGGCCCACCAGTGGCCCGCGGGGCTCGCAATAAATAAATCATGACCCTGAAATCTTACATCTAATTGGTTCGCTATGGGGGCAAATCGTTACCATCATCATCAGCCGTGGTCGATCCACTGCTGGATGAACGTCTCTCCAAAGCCGCCTCCACCTCCCAACAATCCTGCGATGTAGTAACCCACTAACTGGTTTCGTCGCTCCACCTCCTCGATGGATGATCCACTCGGACGCGTTACATTCCTTGGCTGGATCCCATCACGTAGCTCACACACACACAAACACATCTGTATTCGGCTTTCCCTCGCTGTGTGCGGCAGTAGTAGATGAGTTCAAAACGAAGGGCGCACAAAGCGAAATTGTGTATGTATCTGTGTGTATCTCAGTATGCATCTGTCTGTGTGTGTGTGCCTCTGTAAGTATATCTGTGTGAGACAGCTGCCGGCCGACTAGCGTGCACACAGTACACACACTCACAATGTTGTGGTCACACAGTACACACAGCCACAATGTTGTCCCCACACAGTACACACAGTACACACACTCACAATGTTGTGGTCACACAGTACACACAGCCACAATGTTGTCCCCACACAGTACACACAGTACACACAGCCACAATGTTGTCCCCACACAGTACACACAGTACACACAGTACACACACTCACAATGTTGTGGTCACACAGTACACACAGCCACAATGTTGTCCCCACACAGTACACACAGTACACACAGCCACAATGTTGTCCCCACACAGTACACACAGCCACAATGTTGTGGTCACACAGTACACACAGTACACACAGTACACACACTCACAATGTTGTCCCCACACAGTACACACAGTACACAATGTTGTGGTCACACAGTACACACAGTACACACAGTACACACACCCACAATGTTGTCCCCACACAGTACACACAGCCACAATGTTGTGGCCACACAGTACACACACCCACAATGTTGTGGCCACACAGTACACACAGTACACACAACCACAACGTTGTCCCCACACAGTACACACAGCCACAACGTTGTCCCTACACAGTACACACACCCACAATGTTGTCCCTACACAGTACACACAGTCACAACGTTGTCCCTACACAGTACACACAGTACACATAGTACACACAGCCACAACGTTGTCCCCCACACAGTACAACACAGCCACAATGTTGTCCCCACACAGTACACACACTCACAATGTTGTCCCCTACACAGTACACACATACACAACGTTGTCCCCACACAGTACACACAGTACACACACCCACAACGTTGTCCCCACACAGTACACACACACATAACGTCCCTACACAGTACACACACCCACAATGCTGTCCCCCACACAGTACACACAGAGTGAGCGAAACCTGCCCCGTTGGTACCGTCTGCCTCATTATTAACCAGCCGTATTCTCCCTTTTTTTAATAAAAAAAACCCTAAGGCTTTGGTTTACTGTACTTCCTCCGCTTAACCGGCTCCCTGCTTGGGCGAGGAGTAAGGATTAAGGCAGCTCAGGGCGTGGGGGGTGGGGGGCATTCAATATTGATGAGCGGGAGCACTTTGTGACAAACGACGGGAGGGGGGGGCATCCCGTTGCCATATTTAGGGATTCTAGGCGTGCGCCACTCGCGGGCACGACCACTCGTAGGTATAAAAAAAATAATGCATCACGACGTTTCGATCGCAACACAAGCAACCGTCATCAGGTGTGAAACAAACACAGCAGGATGACTGCTGACGTAGCTACGTCATCAGTCCTCCTGCTGTGTTTGTTTCACACCTGGTGACGTAGCTACGTCAGCAGGCCTCCTGCTGTGTTTGTTTCACTGATGACGTAGTCATCCTGCTGTGTTTGTTTCACACCTGATGACGTAGCTACGATGACGTAGCTACGTCATCAGTCATCCTGCTGTGTTTGTTTCACACCTGGTGACGTAGCTACGTCAGCAGGCCTCCTGCTGTGTTTGTTTCACTGATGACGTAGTCATCCTGCTGTGTTTGTTTCACACCTGATGACGTAGCTACGTCATCAGTCATCCTGCTGTGTTTGTTTCACACCCGATGACGTAGCTACGTCAGCAGGCCTCCTGCTGTGTTTGTTTCACACCTGATGACGTAGCTACGTCATCAGTCCTCCTGCTGTGTTTGTTTCACACCTGATGACGTAGCTACGTCAGCAGTCTTCCTGCTGTGTTTGTTTCACACCTGATGACGTAGCTACGTCATCAGTCCTCCTGCTGTGTTTGTTTCACACCTGATGACGTAGCTACATCAGCAGTCCTCCTGCTGTGTTTGTTTCACACCTGATGACGTAGTCTACGTCAGCAGGCCTCCTGCTGTGTTTGTTTCACACCTGATGACGTAGCTACGTCAGCAGTCCTCCTGCTGTGTTTGTTTCACACCTGATGACGTAGCTACGTCAGCAGTCCTGCTGTGTTTGTTTCACACCTGATGACGTAGTCTACGTCAGCAGTCCTCCTGCTGTGTTTGTTTCACACCTGATGACGTAGCTACGTCAGCAGTCCTGCTGTGTTTGTTTCACACCTGATGACGTAGTCTACGTCAGCAGTCCTCCTGCTGTGTTTGTTTCACACCTGATGACGTAGCTACGTCAGCAGTCGTCCTGCTGTGTTTGTTTCACACCTGATGACGTAGCTACATCAGCAGTCCTCCTGCTGTGTTTGTTTCACACCTGATGACGTAGCTACGTCAGCAGGCCTCCTGCTGTGTTTGTTTCACTGATGACGTAGTCATCCTGCTGTGTTTGTTTCACACCTGATGACGTAGCTACGTCATCAGTCATCCTGCTGTGTTTGTTTCACACCTGATGACGTAGCTACGTCAGCAGTCGTCCTGCTGTGTTTGTTTCACACCTGATGACGTAGCTACATCAGCAGTCCTCCTGCTGTGTTTGTTTCACACCTGATGATGTAACTACGTCAGCAGTCCTCCTGCTGTGTTTGTTTCACACCTGATGACGTAGCTACGTCAGCAGGCCTCCTGCTGTGTTTGTTTCACACCTGATGACGTAGCTACGTCAGCAGTCCTCCTGCTGTGTTTGTTTCACACCCGATGACGTAGCTACGTCATCAGTCCTGCTGTGTTTGTTTCACACCTGATGACGTAGCTATGTCAGCAGTCCTCCTGCTGTGTTTGTTTCACACCTGATGACGTAGCTACGTCAGCAGTCCTCCTACTGTGTTTGTTTCACACCTGATGACGTAGTCTACGTCAGCAGTCCTCCTGCTGTGTTTGTTTCACACCCGATGACGTAGCTACGTCATCAGTCATCCTGCTGTGTTTGTTTCACACCTGATGACGTAGCTACATCAGCAGTCCTCCTGCTGTGTTTGTTTCACACCTGATGACGTAGCTACGTCATCAGTCATCCTGCTGTGTTTGTTTCACACCTGATGACGTAGCTACGTCATCAGTCCTCCTGCTGTGTTTGTTTCACACCTGATGACGTAGCTACGTCATCAGTCCTCCTGCTGTGTTTGTTTCACACCTGATGACGTAGCTACGTCAGCAGTCATCCTGCTGTGTTTGTTTCACACCCGATGACGTAGCTACGTCATCAGTCATCCTGCTGTGTTTGTTTCACACCCGATGACGTAGCTACATCAGCAGTCCTCCTGCTGTGTTTGTTTCACACCTGATGACGGTTGCTTGTGTTGCGTTCGAAACGTCGTGATTTATTATTTTTTATACCTACGTGACTTTACCGAAAGTACCATGAGTATGGATTCCTGCAGTCACGAAAGCTTCAAATCAAGATTGAGCGTGACTTTCGAATAAATACCAACGTGTATGTAAATGCGAATGCAATGGCCCGTCATGTGACGGCTTCATAAAAAAAGACATTTAATGAAAAATACTAAAATGTAAAGATTGCATTTAAGTTAATGAATCAAACATTTCTTTACACGTCACATTTGGTGCAAGTTGACGATCATCTTCCCCAAAAGTTTCCCTTGAGGTTAATTTTGCTTCTTACTGGATTCTGTATTGGTGCGAATACAATATTTGTTTTTTTACTATTTACAAACCGGAAGGACAGTTCGGCGATATATCTGCGACGGGACGACACGCACATTCGCGTGTTCGCGTTGATGCAAGGACATCGTCGGTGGCTGGAATGCTGCAACAACAATAATAATAATCGAGGCATGAGAGAGTTATTTTCTTTCGCCGCCAGAGGCGACTCAGCTGTTACACACAGAGAGACGCTGCCAATCGCAAGCTTGCCAATTCAACACGCAGGCTCTTCGCGGCCAATATTTGTATTCATAATGTTAGTGGGGGTTTTGTGTTCTTCGGGTGAGAACGCCTAAGTGTAAATGTGTTGTGAGCCCCACCTCCACCCAACGCAGCCGGTATAGTGTGGTTTGTCACGTGAACGAAACGTGCCAGCTGGTTACTGCTTCAGAGTAAATCCACAATATATCTACGCGATGTAACCCTCAAAAAAATGTATACTTAAATGTCAATAATATTACTCTTTGTTTTTTTTTCCCGTAAAAGTCACGGAGAAAGAAATTACATTGAATAATGCGGATGAATAATAACATTAATTTATTGTCTACGTGCCTTTACCGAAAGAACCAAAGAGCAATTCCTGCAGTCACGAAAGCTTCGAATCGAGTTTAATAATATTGGTCGCGAAAGGCGGTTACGTGTTAAACGCAGGTGGCAACAAAACTCAAACGGCACACACACTCTCGTACCAATTCGAGAAGGGGCGAGAAAGACGGACAAAGTGGGCCGATGTTTGTTTACCGAGAAAAGGCACTAAGTTTCGAAACAGTTCACAACTCCCGGCCTGAAATGCGTGGCCGGACAAGAGCTGCTCTGGGTTACTTGGCTCGCTGTAAACTTCCACGGTCGCGTCTGCTGCTGCTGCTGCTGCTGATGCTCGCCTTGCCCCACTGTTGGTTGTTAACAAGGAACCCGATGGAAGACTTCACAACCGCACTCTTGACACACACACACAAAACGGGACTAACGCACCTCCTCTTCTGCAAATAATCCTTACCAAGGGGCGAACACAGCGTACGTGAAACAAATTGCTCGCGACGCTATGCGGAGGAGCGACGTTGTCACTGCACGCCGAATCCTCCAGTGGCTCCAGACAGCCAATGTTTTCTCTCTCGGAGCTAGCCATGCACAGGGGATCACCCTGCTGTGCTTTACTGGTTCGCGCGCTGCACACATTACTGGGCATCTGCGAAAAAGAGCTTTATAGCTCATCGGATTCCTCCCGTCTAAACAAATATCCTGATGATTCTGAAAAGAAGTGCGGTCCAGCAGTCGCCCGTTTGAGATCTCTGCGCAGCATTTTGAGCGAATGGTGCCAGTTTATTAAATCTGCCCCCCACACCACCAAAAAGCAGCAGCACCACCACCACCCCCACACCACCACCACCACCCCCACACCACCACCACCCCCACACCACCACCACCTCCACACCACCACCACCCACCGCCTCTGTCCACCCCGAAGTGTACATGGGTGCACCACAGTGAAGTTTATGATCGGCGGGTCGCGCGTGGTCGGGTAAAGTTTGAGGACTGTACGCGCACCTCTTCCAATAACGTCTGGCCGGCGTGGAAGAGTTCAATTAACTTTAGTCTCGAGCTCTCTCTTGAGTGGACGCCCTTCTGCCGGCGGCGGCACGAAGCAAGCACTTGCAGGGGCTGCGCCTTTACTAAAAAAAAAGGCCGTCCAGAAATTGTTGCAAATTGACAGTCTTCATGGATAACCGACGGCGTGGACGGTCTGCGGCGGTGAGGACCGACAACTGAACTTCGTTGTGGGGGGACTGTGCGACAGAGTACTGCAAATGCCTGCGTCACAAAACAATGAAACGATCTCACAAGTAGCACAGCAGCAGCAGCAGCAGCGATGATGACAGTGGTCCATGTTTGCCGTCTGTGTCGTGTTAAGCGTCTACCGGTGAAGTGATACGGAAAGAGAACGCCGTGATGTCCTACCGCGAGGGGATGCGATGTTGTTGGAGGATTCTGAATGGGTCATCATCGTCATCAGCATCTTAACTAAGGGACCGTTAATGTTCATAGATTTTTTTTTTCATGGCTTTAGCCTTATTGGCATAAATACAGCAGGTGTTGAGATGTTCAAACACCAAATAGACACATCTATCGCGAGGAATTAATTCTGCATTAGCCACACGCACTTGTGGTTAAGAATGCAAATATGCTTTCATAATGTGTTCGTTGTCTTTGAAATGGCTTGGCCTGCACCAGAGACAGCCTCTTTTATGGCTCTGTTTGCATTGTCCTTGGAGTGTTCACCTCTTAGCGGCCTTTGGTCGCGCTCTGGCAAGGCCAAAATTCGCTCGTAATGATATCGGCCTCACGGAATCTGTTAAATGCGTTACCTTAAATAACGAGTTATTAAATACATGCAAATCGTCGAAGTAAAACAACAACAACAACAACGTGAATTAGCTATAATCATAAAGTAACTGAGAATCAACATTAAATAATCAAATAATAGTTTATGAATAAACTTACCTTAAACTAGTATGATGCTATACATCACCTTAAAGTGATGCATTGATAATGCATCTCATAACGTTATCTCATCACCATCTCTCATCACTTCTCGCTCTCTCTGGCGATGCATTCGGTAGTCGCGTAGACTTCCCGATGCAATTCGCGGATAGCCCAAATGACGGCGAGAGCAAGCTAGTGACTTTGGAGGGAACAATAGGGAGGGAACAATGAGGGGACAATAAGGAGGGAACAATAAGGAGGGGACAATGAGGAGGGGACAATAAGGAGGGGACAATAAGGAGGGAACAATGAGGGGACAATAAGGAGGGAACAATAAGGAGGGGACAATGAGGAGGGGACAATAAGGAGGGGACAATAAGGAGGGGACAATAAGGATGGAACAATAAGGAGGGAACAATAAGGAGGGAACAATAAGGATGGAACAATAAGGAGGGAACAATAAGGAGGGGACAATAAGAAGGGAACAATAAAGAGGGGACAATAAGGAGGGAACAATAAGGAGGGGACAATAAGGAGGGAACAATAAGGAGGGGACAATAAGGAGGGGACAATAAGGAGGGGACAATAAGGAGGGGACAATAAGGAGGGGACAATGAGGGAACAATAAGGAGGGGACAATAAGGAGGGGACAATAAGGAGGGGACAATAAGGAGGGGACAATAAGGAGGGGACAATAAGGAGGGGACAATAAGGAGGGAACAATAAGGAGGGGACAATGAGGAGGGGACAATAAGGAGGGAACAATAAGGAGGGGACAATGAGGAGGGGACAATAAGGAGGGAACAATAAGGAGGGGACAATGAGGAGGGGACAATAAGGAACGAACAATGAGGGAACAATAAGGAGGGGACAATGAAGAGGGGACAATAAGGAAGGAACAATGAGGGAACAATAAGGAGGGAATGCTAAGGAGGGAACAATAAGGAGGAAAAAAAATAAGGAGGGGACAATAAGGAGGGGACAATAAGGAAGGGACAATAAGGAAGGGACAATAACGAGGCGACAATATGGTGGGAACTCTCACGAGGGAACACTGCACCCGAAGTGAGTGATGGAGAGCGGCGTGGGTCGTAGTGACAGCGCCAACGTGGCCCTACGTCGAGGCACAGGCCCCGCCGCATAGCCTCAACGGGCCGTTGGGGCAAGTGCTGTTAGTGAGCACCTATGAAGGCCGACACGGCGCACGACACACGACACAGTGGTACTAAAATAACTGTGAACTCGAAGGCAAAAACGTGAAACTCGACAGGTTTGCTCACAGCCGGGATTCGCCGAATCGGCCAACTGGCACGGTGGCACGCGGCCAGCGTGACCAAAGGGACCGTGGGTTTTGCCCTGCGCGAACTAAACATTGAGGAGGGTCCAACGCAGTGAGTCAAACAAAAACCAAAAAAAATGCGCAATTAATTATTCGTGAATAATTCACTCGCTGTCGTTGTGGGACGGAGGGTTTTTTGGGGGCACCCCTTGCCAGCCTGCGGCATCAACAGAAAGAAAGCAAGCAGGAGCGAGAGTGGGTGCGTACATTGTTTATTAAAATAACATGAAGATGTTGACCGTGGGTTGTATCGCATTGCTTGGATGTGTCAGTGTGTTTGTGTCTTCAGGGGGGGAGGGGGTAGAGGAGCGGTGGTGCAGCAGTTAGCGCGCTGCGCTACGAAGCCATCGACCCGAGTTCGATTCCCGATCACGGCCACCACCAGTGACGATTATCTGAACTCGTTCTGGGCCTCCCCTAGGTCGAGCAGCCTCAAAAGAGTACCTGGTGTGGTGTGTAAACATCGTCACTTGGGAGACAAAGGCGGCCAGGCGTGGTTGCTGTGCCATGCCGGACATTATAGGTGCTCGCTAACAACACTTGCCCCGACAGTCTATTTTAAGCTGTACAGGTGTTCTTTGCTATACTTGACGCACGTGGCAACTGGGTCTGTCCCGTGAAGTCCTGCCAGCGAGCCTTCCACACGTCACGTGGCCTCAAAGTGCACCTGCCAAGGCACAATCGCCATTGTGACGTCACTGCCACTTAGTGGCGAACGTTGGCTGTTGTTGTTGGGTGAGCGTGTTGTTGTGACCTGCAGAGTGGTGAGTGGGTGTGTTGTTGTGACCTGCATTGTGGTGAGTGGGTGTGTTGTTGTGACCTGCAGTGTGGTGAGTGGTGTGTTGTTGTGACCTGCAGTGTGGTGAGTGGGTGTGTTGTTGTGACCTGCATTGTGGTGAGTGGTGTGTTGTTGTGACCTGCAGTGTGGTGAGTGGTGTGTTGTTGTGACCTGCAGTGTGGTGAGTGAGTGTGTTGTTGTGACCTGCAGTGTGGTGAGTGAGTGTGTTGTTGTGGCCTGCAGTGAGGTGAGTGAGTGTGTTGTTGTGACCTGCAGTGTGGTGAGTGGTGTGTTGTTGTGACCTGCAGTGAGGTGAGTGAGTGTGTTGTTGTGACCTGCAGTGAGGTGAGTGAGCGTGTTGTTCTGACCTGCAGTGTGGTGAGTGGGTGAACAGTTGTGACCTGCAGTGAGGTGAGTGAGTGTGTTGTTGTGACCTGCAGTGAGGTGAGTGAGTGTGTTGTTGTGACCTGCATTGTGATGAGTGGTGTGTTGTTGTGACCTGCAGTGTGGTGAGTGGTGTGTTGTTGTGACCTGCAGTGTGGTGAGTGAGTGTGTTGTTGTGACCTGCAGTGTGGTGAGTGAGTGTGTTGTTGTGACCTGCAGTGAGGTGAGTGAGTGTGTTGTTGTGACCTGCAGTGTGGTGAGTGGTGTGTTGTTGTGACCTGCAGTGAGGTGAGTGAGTGTGTTGTTGTGACCTGCAGTGAGGTGAGTGGGTGTGTTGTTGTGACCTGCAGTGTGGTGAGTGGTGTGTTGTTGTGACCTGCATTGTGATGAGTGGTGTGTTGTTGTGACCTGCAGAGTGGTGCGTGGTGTGTTGTTGTGACCTGCAGTGTGGTGAGTGAGTGTGTTGTTGTGACCTGCAGTGTGGTGAGTGAGTGTGTTGTTGTGACCTGCAGTGTGGTGAGTGAGTGTGTTGTTGTGACCTGCAGTGTGGTGAGTGAGTGTGTTGTTGTGACCTGCAGTGTGGTGAGTGAGTGTGTTGTTGTGACCTGCAGTGTGGTGAGTGGTGTGTTGTTGTGACCTGCATTGTGGTGAGTGGGTGTGTTGTTGTGACCTGCAGTGTGGTGAGTGGGTGTGTTGTTGTGACCTGCAGTGTGGTGAGTGGGTGTGTTGTTGTGACCTGCAGTGTGGTGAGTGGTGTGTTGTTGTGACCTGCAGTGTGGTGAGTGGGTGTGTTGTTGTAACCTGCAGTGTGGTGAGTGGGTGTGTTGTTGTGACCTGCAGTGTGGTGAGTGGTGTGTTGTTGTGACTTGCAGTGTGGTGAGTGAGTGTGTTGTTGTGACCTGCAGTGAGGTGAGTGAGTGTGTTGTTGTGACCTGCAGTGTGGTGAGTGGCTGCGTTGTTGTGACCTGCAGTGAGGTGAGTGAGTGTGTTGTTGTGACCTGCAGTGTGGTGAGTGGTGTGTTGTTGTGACCTGCAGTGTGGTGAGTGGCTGCGTTGTTGTGACCTGCAGTGAGGTGAGTGAGTGAGTTGTTGTGACCTGCAGTGTGGTGAGTGAATGAGTGAGTGGTTGTGACCTGCAGCGTGGTGAGTGAGTGTGTTGTTGTGACCTGCAGTGTGGTGAGTGGGTGTGTTGTTGTGACCTGCAGTGTGGTGAGTGGGTGTGTTGTTGTGACCTTCAGTGTGGTGAGTGGTGTGTTGTTGTGACCTGCAGTGTGGTGAGTGGGTGTGTTGTTGTAACCTGCAGTGTGGTGAGTGGGTGTGTTGTTGTGACCTGCAGTGTGGTGAGTGGTGTGTTGTTGTGACTTGCAGTGTGGTGAGTGAGTGTGTTGTTGTGACCTGCAGTGAGGTGAGTGAGTGTGTTGTTGTGACCTGCAGTGTGGTGAGTGGCTGCGTTGTTGTGACCTGCAGTGAGGTGAGTGAGTGTGTTGTTGTGACCTGCAGTGTGGTGAGTGGTGTGTTGTAGTGACCTGCAGTGTGGTGAGTGGCTGCGTTGTTGTGACCTGCAGTGAGGTGAGTGAGTGAGTTGTTGTGACCTGCAGTGTGGTGAGTGAGTGAGTGAGTTGTTGTGACCTGCAGCGTGGTGAGTGAGTGTGTTGTTGTGACCTGCAGTGTGGTGAGTGGGTGTGTTGCAGTCTGGCAAACCAAATCTACATCGCTTCTGTCATCTCACTCGGAGTTTATAAATGAAGGCAGCGTTCTTCGCTAATTTTCAGAGTGGGGGGGGGGGGAGGCACTTTCGCCGATCAGACATCAGCAATGTGTGCGGACCGCCACACATTTGAAACCCTTGGGTTGGGTTTGACAGCAGCACGACGATGACGTTGATTGCGGGGTCTTGTTGTCACTTTTTGTGCGTTGTCGGAGGACCGCACGTCAGGGGACGCACTCAAGGCCACCAGAGGCCACGAGAGGCCCCTGGTGGCCTTGTGATGAAGGACGCTGTGAAGGATTTGACCCCAGCAACAAAATTGTCTAGTTCCAACTTCTGTGGCGCCTGTGTGTCCCAGCAGCAGTATTAATGGGCGCAAGCCACATTGAGTCCATTCACTTCTTTTTTTCGTGGAAGATTTTTACTGTTTTTTTCCTGAACGTTTCTGTTGCGAAACGTCACTTTAAGATGTTCTTATTTGTTTCAAGTTTTTGTTTGTTGCGGTTGCACCCGAGTAAAGAGCCTCATGGCTCACAGGGCTATACCTAATAAATAAATTACACCGAGTGTCAAGGAGAGATTGTTGTGCTGCTGATGTTGTTGATGATGATGTTGCCGCTTCGGAGATGCTGAATGATATGTTTTGCCATTGTCGATGTTGCTCGTTGTTAATGTTTTTTGTCGATGTTGCTGGTGTTGTGCTGATGCTGTTGATGATGCTATCGACGTTACTCCTGATGACATTAGCGCTGCTGCTGCTGCTGCTGATGACGATGCCACTAATGTTTAGTGTTGATAATTCCGTTGATATCGGTCATGTTCTTGATGTTGCTGATGCTTCTTGTCGACGTTGCTGCTGCTGCTGCTGCCGCTGCTGCTGCTGCTGCTGCTCTTGTTAACGATGTCGACGCCATTCACGATGCTCTACGTTGTCCACCCGCGCATCTCCCACCCGCCCCGCGCCCGTGCAGATGTACATCCAGACGACCACCCTCACCATCTCCATGAGCCTCAGCGCCACCGTGTCGCTGGGGATGCTCTTCTTCCCCAAGGTCTACATTATCGTGCTGCACCCGGAACTCAACGTCCAGAAGCGCAAGCGCAGCTTCAAGGCCGTGGTCACGGCCGCCACCATGTCCCAGAAGCTGTCCCAGAAGTCGGGCGAGCGCCCCAACGGTCAGGCGAAGACGGAGATCTGCGAGAACGCTGCCGAGCCCAACAGTAAGTGAGCTCCAAGTATGTATCCGCTCCCTCCGTTTCTTTCTCGCCATCGAGTTCGTTTTTTCGTTTTTTTTGTTTTTACTTCGCCGAGTTTCGCCGCCAACGAGCACGCCGGGCGACGGAGGCGGTGGCACCGCCACCTCCCTCGGCCACCGCCGCTCCACCACCACCACCACCACCACCGCCCTCCACCCCCCCCTCTGTGTCGCGTTGATTCCGGGGGAGAAGGTGAGGGAGGGGGGGGGGGGGGGTGTGTAACATTGTGGCGGCCTCTCAAAGTCACGGCAGGCGAGTTTGAGAGGCCGCTCGTCGGCCACGCACGAGACGCCGCCGATGGCAATGACGACGATTTGACGTGGGGCGGGCGGGCGGGCGGGCGGGCGGGCGGGCGACGCTTGACGGGCATGGGAAGTTGAGCGCCTCTGGGGAGCGAGCGTCGGGAGCAAAGTTGTTGGCGGCGAGTCACTCAGAATGCGTTTCCCCTGCGGTCGGGGAAATTGCGTCAGGATCGGCGGGGGGGGGGGGGGGGTGTCGGTGAGAGGGGGGGGGGGGCGTTTGAAACGCTCGCCAGAAACCTGGCCAGGTTGAAAAATTATCACGGCGCGTGGCAGGCGGAGGAAACTGATTGTCCTAGGGGCAAGGATGGTACAGGTGCAGGCCCTGCAATTGCATCGGTGTTGGAAGGTCCTCCTCTAAAGAGGGAGCTGAGATTGCGTTTCAAGCGCTGTTTAAAATCGTATCATCGTGCGATTAGAATCAACGTGCGTTGTTGTTGTTGTTGTTATTATTGTATGGCGTGAGTGTGGTTTGCCATGCTTATGCCATGCATATTGTAAAACGTAACCGGGGCAAGGGACGCCACTGCCGTCAATGACACTCAGTGTCATAGAATGCTGATTGTTATTTACCCAGGACAGCTGCATTGAGTCTGAAGGCTCTTTTTGAGGAGGCTCCGGCCTCCATTGGCATGTTTGGGCCAACGCCATTGAGTACGTCCGCCGTGTCAGCTGTTGTGGTAGGAAAGCGTAAAAAAAACCGTAAGAAACCCTCACAGATGGGATTAGATCACGAATTTTTGTACTGCGTTAAATCGAACCTGGATCTTGTATTTGCTCATGATTTCGTGGTCTGATCCCATCTGTGAAGGATGTGATCCCTGACATGCAATACCCCGGCGTCTACAAACTAAGCTGTGTCCGCGGCAGTAGTTACATTGGGGAAACTAAGCGACATGTCTCGGACCGTGTTCGTGAGCACAAGGCAGATCTGAAACACGGTAGGACCAATACCTCAGCCGTGGCCGATCATTGTTTTAATGCGGTGGGCTTACACGAAATTGGTTTCTCTAAGATGAAGGTACTTTGCAAACCCACAAAGATTCGTTCATGAAGCCATCCACATATACAGACACAACTTAAATCGAGAAGATGGGTATGAACTGAGGAATCATTGGAAGGACGTTGTCAACCAGTTTAAGTCATGATTAGCTTTGATGTTCCCATCCTACCACCTTCCGATGCTCATTGTTCTTTTCGGCTCTCATTTTAAACATTTAAAACAGTCTGCCTCAGCAGCTTTCCCACTCTTCTTTTCCTCCTGATGACGATCGCTTGCGTTGTGATCAAAACTTCGTAGTCTTTTTTTAAAATTTTCTTTGAACCTATCTACGTGACTTTAACGAAAGACCCGAAGAACAGGACGTAACCTGTTCATGATTATTAATGAGGGTGGGCTGGTCGACGTGGAGTGACGTCACGCACGGGACACAGACATTCTTGGCTCATTATAGTAGTAAATTATATTCACGTGCACGGTTTGTTGTTGTTGTTGTTGTTGAGTTGTTGTTTTTTCTTCTTCTGTTATTGTCTTCATTTACACGATCAAAATATACTTTACCTTTCACTAACATTGTACGCTTTGGTTAAAGTGACCTTAACGTTCAAGAGAAAACGCCCCAGGACTTGTTCCGGTTGAAATGTTCCTCGTGTGCATGAAAGTTGAGTGTCAATAAATCTATACAGGGTGGCCCAATAGTCAGAACACACGTGGGGCTGTTGAGTTTATTTTAACAAATCACAAAGGGTAATTTAATTTATCATAACAAATGGTCAAACTGCCTTTCATTCACAAGAATGCATGCTGCATGGATTATATTTTGAAATTAATGTTGGACTCTGTTATTAATCTAAGATTGCAGCTGGATTCTCTTAACATTCATCAATTATGTTTCGTCTCAATTCATTCGGGGTTTTTGTTCGAGTTGTTTTTTTTTTTCATTTTAACACGACAACATTTGCGGTGACCACCACAGGCAGATGAAAAGTAGACATTGATAACAGATAAAATATGAACGTCCATCATAAACAATCAATGGCAGCGTGACAATACATTAAATGACCCCGCGTGTCCTAACTTTGTACGCACGTACGTTGAACGTCTTTCGCACCGTACGTAGCCAACCGTGCCAATGGGAGGCGCGAGGGCGAGGGAGACAAACGAAATACAATATTTTGCGACGATCGGTTTTCCCCATTTTTTTTCTGGCAACAAACAGGTGTTGAGATTTTGACTTGAAGCTTTCGTGACTGCAGGGATTCATAGTCTTGGCTCTTTCGGTAAAGTCACGTAGAAGTCACGTAGAAGGGAAACAATACAAATATAAACTATTTTATTGTTTTATATTTTTATTATTTTATCGTTTCCCTTCTACGTGACTTTACCGAAAGAACCAAGAATAGGTGTTAAGATGTTAAAACACAAAACTGAAACCTTTTACAAGGAATCATGTCTGCATTAACCACAATACTTGTGATCAGAATGAAAACATAAAAACAATCTCTGATAATATATGCATTGTCTTTGAAACTGATTGGTCCACACCAGAGACAGCTTTCATTGGAGCCTCGTCTCAAAACGGTGTTAGATTTTTGGCGTCCTCTGGTCTAACACCGTTTGAGAGGAGGCTCAAGAGAAAGCTGTCTCCGGTGTGGACCAATCAGTTTCAAGGACAATGCCACATATATTATCAGAGTATGTTTTTTTGTTTGCATTCTAACCACAAGCACTGTGGTTAATGCAGACGTGATTCCTTGTAAAAAGGTTTCAGTTTGGTGTTTTAACATCTTAACACCTGTTTTGTTGCCAGAAAAAATGGGAAAACCTATTCTCATATTTTGGTACTGGCAAAGGAGGTCCCACGATAAATATGTTGTCATTTGTATTAATAAATTTGCATAAATTGAGCGAAGATCGAAGGCAGTCTCCTCCCCACAAATCGACGCGGAATATGTGTTGGTTTGTTAACAGTGGAAGTTTGTTTTTATTTAATAAATATTTACGCGTGGTCTTCTTCTTCTTTTCTCTGAACAAAAAATACAAGAGCCGTAATTAATTATCATGTCCGCGTAATGCAAACGAACATTGTGTAATTAACGTGGTGTTATTTTTCATTTGAACGGAACACTGCATAAGGCGATTATTTTTGTTCATTTTAATACATTGGGATTAATACCTTGGGGGGAAGTACTTACAAACAGACACAGCAAATTAATTTTAAACAAAAAAAACAAGAGCTAATATCTGCAAATCTGAGTACTTAATATTTACACAGACAATGTCTCCTTCACGAATACGTCCGTCCACGTAGTAATTGCAAGTGACTCTTACACAACCCATCAGCCGCCACACAGGTGTATGCAATGCTTCAATCTAAGCACACTCTGGGCAGGTTTTAACGTTTAGAGTCTCATCAGCAGAGGCAGGCTTGTTTTAACCAATGCAGCAGCACTGCGCGATGTTTAGAGGCAAGGCCCCACACTTGAAGACACGGGTCTGAAGTTCTGCACAAAACGATATAATACAGAACAAGATTAAAAAAATATATACGGCACGCAAAATATGTCATGGCTCAAGCAAGCCTGACTCTGCTGATGAGACTCTGTATGTAAAAAAAAACCGGCCCAGATTATGTTTGTGCTGTTTTTATTTTGTATTTTACCAGGTGAGGCCTACTGAGATGTATAGCTCTTTTTTTTCAGAAGCGACCTGGCCACAAATGATAGCTCATTCGAAGTGGCTTATCATCACTTGGAAATGTGTCGCAGCCAAATACTCTAAACGCACTTTGATTCTGAATGTGGAGGGAAAACACGTAGGTCCCGGAGAAAAATCCACGCGACCACAGAGAGAGAAAGAGACATGCAGAATCCAACTATACAGGCGTCGGGGTCGGGGTCGGGATCGAACCCACGACCTCCTGCATACGAGGCGAGGGAGATGACATCTCACCACTGCGGCGCCCCGTACCGAACCAATGCTGCTGAAATGAGGCACTGCCAGAATGTCTCGTGACTGATGGAAAGTAAACATAATTAATGGGCAGATGCATGAAGGAGACGTAGCCTGCGTATTTATTTTGCTGCTTATATTCTCCACGACTGCACAAACCGCGCCCGCGTGCCGAGTACTTTACATAAGCAAGGTTTACTGTTTGCTGTGTTTAATGAACGTGTAAGCAACCGTAGGTTGTGCTTCGTCGAAGCTGCGGGCGCTAGAATTGAAGGCAGCCGTTGTGACGGTAGGCTGTGTCGTGTCAAGGCCTTTTTCGGGAGGCGCGTGATGATTCGCCGGTTCCTTTCCGAACGCGCATTTCGAGCCGCGTGTTTAAGGAACTGGTCAATCGATGTTCGACGGGCTGACACAACACCCATCAAGTTGAGCCACGTAACTGAGAGTGCACAGTCGGCAGAAGTTCTGTCTCTGCGCGGAGATGAATAAAAACAGTTTCATAATTTTTGCTCCGTCAGCCTAGTGGCCTACCACACCAAGGCTATTTGAGCGGCAGTTGATTTTAGGCGAGCAGAAGTCCGGACCGCTTTTGACGTCCTGAGTCTCATCAGCGGATTCAGGCCTGTTAAACACATTTTTCGATTTAAAGCTTTCGTGACTGCAAGGATTCATCTTCTTTGGTTCTTTCGGTAAAGTCACCACGTAGAATGAGAATAAAATAATACATTGATAAAATAACACAATAATATTCTCACGACGTTTCGGCCACAACACAAGCGGCCTTCATCAGGTGAAGGGACGAGGCTGTCTGGAGGACAGCGCTGTCCTCCAGACATTCTACGTGACTTTACTGTTAAACACATGTTGACGGATTCCTCAGATGTTATTGGCAAGCGCACTCCGCTGAACTTACGGGGGCCCCGTTCCAGGCTAAAAGCAGCGGCACGAGTTTGTGTTCTGATTGAAAGACGGATGGGCTGCGAATGTGCCAGCAGATATTTTGACATCCATGGTATAATTAATAGATGCTGATGATTATTATTGTTCACAGCCCTTTAGTAAATCCACTGCTGGATGAAGGCCTTCCCAAGCCGTGTCGGTCACGGTGGCTAGTTGACCATACTTCACCACGCTGGTCAGTGTGGGTTGGTGAAGATGGGTGAGGGTTGCGTCGGGGGGCAGAACCCATGGCCTGGACTCGAACTCGGATGGACGGAGTTCTTGGCGCACCCCACCGCGTCAACCAGGAGTCACTTGCGCTGTGCCGCGATGATACATTTCCTTGTCACCATCATGAATGAGAAATATTTTTGTAGTTTGTTTTACTAATGTAAGGATAACGAGCGGCACGGAACGCGAGACTGGCGATACGACACGGCAACAAATGAGATGAAAAACGCAATCAAATTGTTTTTACTCGATTCGCCGCGGAGGTGAATTTGCCGCATGCCGGACTACACTCAACTGTGAACCTGTGCATGGACACGCGCGTGCGAACAAACGTGCGCTAACCCAACTCTTGTCCCTGTGTGTATGTGTGTGCGTTTATTATTTACGTCCCACTTTCTTTGGTTTCTTTATGTTGTTGTTGTCGTTGTTTACACTTGGTGTTGTTGTTGTCGCCGTCTTATCCCACTTTGCGTTTGCTTTATAATTTCCGTGTCGAGAATAGCCGACCCGGGAAAGAAGGCCACGTACATTAACTACAGCAACCACACAGGTTAAACCGCGACAGAGGATGTGAATGGGGGTCGTGGGAGGGGAGGGAGCCCGTGAGAGCGATGCCCCCTGCCGAAGCCAAGCACATCCCAAAAAAAAGTTTACAAGAGAGGCGACGACGATACCGCGCGTGGTCTTGGAATCAAAAGCGAAAACAAAACAACAAAAACTTTGTGCTCGACACTCGGCCGATCAGTCACTCGGCCGATCAATCACTCGGCCGATCAATCACTCTCCGCTCATCACCGACAGCTGCAACCTCCTCCACCTCCCAAAGTGAGGTGGGGTCTGGGCCTGGCTGGCTTCGCATACCTGAGTGGTGGCGAACTGACGGAAGGTTCCGCTTTAGCCTTGAATTAACCCTAGAGTTCATTCAGAAGAGTTATACGACTACTACTACAACAACTACTAACAACAACTGCTAACGACATCAACAACAACTGCAACAACGACGATGACGACAAAAAAAATCATTTTACAAAACGAGAATTCCGTGCAATGGCGTTTCTCTTTTTACGTTGTTCGTGTCGCGTGCACCCGCGCGAGTCTCCTCGCTGTCTCGCAACCTCCACGTCAGTAGGAAGAGGAGGAAGAGGAGGAGGGAGAGGAGGAGGAGGGGTAGGAAGAGGAGGAGTAGGAAGAGGAGGCACGCGGAAGAGAGAGACGGGGTCGATGTCGCCGTGATCGCTGGATTCCCGTGGGTCACAATGACATAACGCAACAACAACAACAACCGTGGGTCACAATGAGATAACGCAACAACAACAACAACCGTGGGTCACAATGAGATAACGCAACAACAGCAACAACAACCGTGGGTCACAATGAGATAACGCAACAACAGCAACAACCGTGGGTCACAATGAGATAACGCAACAACAGCAACAACAACCGTGGGTCACAATGAGATAACGCAACAACAACAACCCAAAAGTAGTTAAAGTGAAAACAAAATAGATTGGGGGGGAAAGATATTTTTAAAAACCACACCAACAAAGAATCCTCCTTGCAGCGCAACCTCCTCGCTTCTCTCTCCCCAACCCCCTTCCTCCTCCTCGCGAATTCACGGCAACTTCTCTCGCCGGAGCTGAGCGAACCATCGAACGAGACCGCGGTCCCTGCGAGTGAAATCCCCAACGCACTCGGGCTTAGAACCGAGTCCCGTGGTGCTCGCCGCGGCTTCTTCTGCGTGGGCTGGGATGGTGGTTGGGAGCACGGGAGGAACCGAGACACCCGGCGCTTTGCTCGTCTCGAAGATTTCGCTCGCGATGCTGTTCGAGACTGATGGAGAGAGGACGGGGAAGTGGCGGCGGTGGTTTGCGGCATGGGGGTTTGGCGGTGGCGGTGGTGGTAGAGAGGTGTGAAAACGATGGCACACGAATGAAAAAAGTTATCCAGCTCGAACCTGCAACGCGGGGATTTTTTTGTTTAATTGTCTGCGTTACTTCCGTTTGAGGCGACAACCGATGGAAAGTTATTTTGGAGAGAGAGAGAGAGAGAAGGTTCAACTCCAGAGCGGCGCGCGCTGGACCGTCAATGAATGGCAAACATTTGTTTACTGATAAAGCAACCGAATTGCATTTGGGTGGTGGTGGCGGGGTTTGCAGCGCGAGGCTTCTAATGAGGAGGAGGAAGATGCTTGAGTCAAAGGATGTTTGGCAACCGGGGGGGGGGGGGGGATATTAAAACAAAGATATGGTTATTATACAATTAAAGGGGTAAGAGATGAACAAAAGCGAGAGGGACACTGTATATCCCAGTGTAAACAGCATCCGTTTACATCACCCTGCCTGAAACTCGTGATGTCGTCTGTGACCTCATTTTAAAAAGGTATTGAGTCGAAATTCGTTTTCATTGCTTCCTCGAGGTGCCCGATTGTCAAAAATGCCAGTTCCTTTAAAGTCGCGATCCGCTCACCAGATTGTTCCAAGTTTCTCCAATTGAAACGGGACACAACCGGGGGGTGGGGCGGTCCTGGCTTGCGCGCGGGAGAAAGCGAGACGAACAAAAATAGAGAAAGACCGGTTAATGTGGAAATCTGGAATGGATTCAGGACTCTGGACTGGATTCGGATTAAAATCTGGACTGGAATATAATGTGGAAATCTGGACTGGATTCGGAACTCCGGACTGGATTCGGATTCAAATCTGGACTGAAATCTAATGTGGAAATATGTACTGGATTCAGAACTCCGAACAGGAATCGAATTCAAATTTGGACTGAAATCTAATCTGTAAATCTGGACTGGATTCAGAACTCTGGACTGAAATCTAATGTGGAAATCTGGACTGGATTCAGAACCGATGGTGGGGGCTGGAATTTTGAAAACCGCCGAACTCCAAAGCATTTCTATGTGACCGCAAAATGAAAATGACAAAAAAAACGAATCCCCTGCCCCCCCCCCCCCCATGATGAAATTCCTGCTTGCATTGCCTGTTTAAACCATTCTCGTTAATGTTTTCTAGATGTTTAATTGGAACTGAGATCTGCTGTACAGTCTGTTTCTGGTCAAAGTTTGCGTTGTACCCAATTGCTGGCAAATGCTTCTTCGTGCTGTGCTGTAAGACATTTCACAGACTAGAGAGTGGTGGCTTTTGTCACTGTTTTATTGCGGGCTGCCAAATGGAATGAACATTTTTATAAATACCACTTGAAATAAAAATGATTATGTTGAAGCTGCTTCCAACAAAGTGAGGCGTCACGTTATTAAAAAGTCGCCAGTCGTAATCAGCATCGTCATCATCATCATCATCCACGATCTATCCACTGCCGGAGGAAGGCTTTCACCCCTTCGCCCTCTCACATTCCTGCACGATGGAACAATTTGGAACCTGCGTCTGAGATGATTCGGTGACTCCATCTTCACGGTAGACGTGCTCTTCTCTCTCCCCACTACCAATGGTAAAAAAAAAACAAGTAACGGCTATCTTAATCAAAATTGCAGGTGTCTGGATGTTTTAAGTTATCTGTCCAATCACCAAACTCTTTCACACTGTCCATACATTTAGGTCGTTGTGGAAGTTATCCACAATTTACTCCACCACAGATCACCTGCCGATTGACTAACTGCCCAAATGACAATAATAATTCTGTACTATGAATAAAAAATAATGTTTGCTCAAGATACGATGGTAATGATTAACCACAAAATTGATTTAAAAAAATGTAACATCACAGCACCAGCTCACGATTAAATGCGCAGTGCCGCATATAGATTCCAATTTGTGAAGGAATGCTTAAAGGTCACTCACAACTAACTCTACAGGGATAAATATAAATACTTTAAAGGTCAGGTCCCCCAAATGCCATTAAGATACAATAAAACGACGCAAAAAAAATTAAGCGCCGAAAATTTGCCTCCAGAGCGGGAAACAAAAGCTTCTTCTTGTAGGATGAGCGGTGGAATCGCGAAGATGATTCACGCCCCGCAGGGAATCGGTGGACGTCTAAGCCCCCGCTCCTAGGGCTCGCAAGACGCCGTCAGCGCAACGTCTCACACTCGGGGCCACTCATCCATTTACACTTCTGAGAACAAACAAAATAAAAAGTTTGCCACCAGTTCGCGTGTGCGCGTGTGCGTGTGTGTGCGTGTGAGTTGCGTTCGTGAGCGTGTGCGCTACGAGCACGGCGAGCCGAGTTCGTTTCCCGCTCACGGTGACGATTAATTGAAACGGTCATGGGCCTCCCCTAGGTCGACTCAGGCTCAAATAAGTACCTGGTGCGGTGAGTAAACACCGCCACTCGGGAGACAAATGCGGCCGGGCGTAGTGTTGGCCACCCACCCCGTCGTGTGCCGTGCCGGCCTTCATAGGTGCTACTCGTTCCCAGCAACTTGCCCCAACAGTCTGTTAAGGCTATACGGGGGATCTTTGTATTTTGTCTTGTACTCGACTATAAAATAGAGGCGCCAAAATCTATATGGAAATTCACTGCACGCGGCTCGCGTCTCGTGCCAATGATAACTGGAACGATGCTTGATGGTACTGTGTGTTGTAAACCCTCCTCAACCCGGCACAGCCCCATTCATAAAAAAGTCAACGTGTGATCAAACGTGTCCAGGTTCTATTACTGCTTCAGCAGCATAAGGCAAAAAAACCAGTTAGTGTATAAACCATAGAGGCCGATCTTGACACCTCTGGAACCGATCATCGGCATGTCCACTCGGCTCCACATCATCCTGTACAACATGAGCCAATATCTTCTGTGGCCCGTGCCCGTTTAGCCCCCCTATGTCCCACCAAACAGAAGATGTTTGGGTAAAGCAGGTGCTGGGTATGCGGGCCACGGGACCCAGCCAAAGCAGCCTTGCCTGCCGGAGGTGCTCGCTAATAAGAATGTGTACAGATCTTTCAAAGATCTGCCAGCTCCTCAGCATGGATCGTCGGTAAGTAAGTGAGCATGAATGTTTCAAACTGGTGGAGATGTTCCTTCACAGGGGGTCCAGGTTTCGCAAAGAAACGAGGAGGGGCAAGTGCTGTTAGCGAGTAACACCGATGAAGGCCAGCACGGCACACGAGGGGGTGGGTGGCCAACACCACGCCCGACCGCCTTTTTCTCCCGAGTGACAATGTGTACACACGCCACCATGTACTTATTTGAGGCTGAGTCAACCTAGGGGAAGCCCAGGACCGTTTCAAATAATCGTCACTGGTGTCGGTTCGTGAGCGTGAATCGAACTCGGACCGCTGGGTTCGTAGCACAGCGCGCTTACCGCTACTCCTCTACCGCTTCCCCACACACACACACACAGTTCGGTAGGTCAATCTTCATCATTTCTGGTTGCGAGTCACGTTAGGGGCCGTCCATAAATGACGTCACGCACTTGGGGGGGGGGGAGGGGGTCAGACATTTGTGACGATGTGTGACGAGGAGGGGGGGGGGTGAGAAATGTGACGTCACATCAAAATTCGCAACTTTAAATAAATATAGACAACACGTTCCATTTAATTAAATAGACTTTTAAGTAAATGTTTTCTCTTACAACATCAGAGTGCAGCGCCACATTAAATACGCACTACAATGACGATAGTTTAAAGCGATTTGAAGCATGTTTTATTTTCAAAATGGAAAAATTGTTCGGGGGGGGGAGCAGAGCTTTGTGACGTCATATTTAAGGGGGGGGTCTGACTTTTTGTGACGCCGTGTGACGAGGGGGGGGGGTCAAAATCGTCCAAAATCGCGTGACGTCATTTATGGACGGTCCCTTACTGCGACCTCGCATTTTCACAGAGCAGTGCCGATCTTGACGCACCGCACCCAGCGACACGACCGAACCCAAACACGAAACAACAATGCTGACAATTGTCTGCGCGTGTTGTTTGTACGTGATGTTGAATTTCTTCCGCACCGTGCGTAGCCAACCGTGCTAATGGAAAGGCAAGACCACAGACTCCCCCGTCCGTCACCATCCCGGGACAGCGTTCCTCATCGCAAGGCCTCGCGGGCTACCGTGGGCCCCTGACGTGTGCCCCCAAGACTCCCCGCCCATCATCATCATGCTGTTGACATTGCCGATGATGTGGCCTCCACTACACTTCTGTGATTTGATTATTAGCGATTGTGCCGAGACCATCCACGAGATCTCGGTCGCATCGCGGGCAGTGGCCGGGATGTGGACTTGATCCCACGGTCTCAGCGGCTCTCTGACCTGCGGAGCAGCCTGCGTCGCATCAACAATCGATTCTCTGAATTAAATTGCTACCTCCGGCGAATTGTGACAATTCGTCAATGCCTCTGGAGGGGGGCGGGGGAAGGAATCGCCACGTTCCTATCTCGTGAGATTGATGACAGTTCATTGAACATACAATTCCTTAGCATTTCCGTGACTAAATTGACATTTTAGACTGTCGTGGTGTAGAATGCTTCGCCTCTGAAACACTAAGCGGATAATTCTAAATTTGAAGTTTTCGTGACTGCAATGATCCATACTCTTTGGTTCTTTCGGTAAAGCCGCGTAGGTAAAAATACAAATAAAGTCAAATCACGACGGAGGCAACACAAGCTTCCGTCATCAGGTGTAACTAGCTCAGTGGGTTTTACCTGATAAGAAAAAAATAGTTTAGTTTTATTTGTATATTTTGTTAACGCGATTTGTTTACGTTTCCTAGATTGTGGACTCCTATCGTGTTTTTGTTTTGCTTGTTGTTGAGACGTTCTGGTCTGCCCCGGACTGGACATCTGTGAAAAGAGGAGCTTGATAGCTCATCGGATTCCTCCAGTATGAATGAATATTCCGATTCTGAACCAGGTCTCTGCTTTGCTTCGATCTCGCGACGTGGCAGTCGAAACAATGAGACCGATTTCTTAACCACCCCCCTATGAAGATACACGGACGCACAACAGTTAGTCTATGATTGTCAGGATCGTGGTGTGGTGGAGTAAAGTGTGATGAGTACTTTCACCTCTGGCCTGCGTGTAAGAATAACATGTATACACCTTCATCCTAGAGGGGAGGCTCTGATGCACTCACTTCAGTGCATGGGGGCCCTTCTTCCCGGCAGTGGCGCCAAGCCAAGCAATTGCAGGGCTGCACCTTTACCCCCCTTCACTTTTTTTGTCCGTTGGAATTCGGTGCGCAAAGAGTTTGGAGGGAACTTCGGGGGGGGGCACCGAGGGCTCGCGGCTGCGTTGACGAATTATCCGAGCCTCTGTTTCTTTTCCACATTGACGAACGAAGACGTGATGAGGTCGTCGCACTCGTTCCGCACACGAGAAAGTGTTTGCCGCAAAGGGATCACAATTACCTCGATCATCTCGTCCAGGGACCCTAAACCACCACCATCACGCGAACTCCACTCATCCTCGCGAGCAAACAGCAGCGGCTTTTGGAGTGCGCTTTCAGATGCGCTTCTGCGGCCGTCTGGAACGCTCTTCCTTGCGATATCCGTACGCTACTGGGAGCTGTGCACTTTTCAATTATTATCTAGATGGAAAACTCATTCCTTTAGAATATATTTTTTTCGTGTTTAGTTTGTTGTCCTCCCCCCGCACCTCCGATTAGCACGGTCGGCTACGTACGGTGCGAAAGAAGTTCAACGTACGTGCGTGACACGGCCGTGCATGGTGGAGGCCAAATGAGCCGAAACGGGTCAGCGGGCGATCGATTAGGCCAGCGTCCTTCACTCATTCTCAGACGGGGGAGTGGGGGGGGTGGGAGCACTTTCGCCGATAAGACATCATGAGTGTGGGGAGGGCTGCACCACATTTGAAACCATCGGTGGGGGAGGGGGGGGTTGACAGCGACACGATGGCGATGATGGTAGGGGGTGTTGTTACTCCTGGCGGACCTTGCAATGAAGATCGCTGCACGAGTGGATCAGCTGGGTGGCAGGCAGGTCACAAGCAGGCTCTAATCAAATCTCTCTCTCTTCGAGGGTGCCAATGCCGTTGAATCGTTGAATTTACGAGATGCGAGGGGGAGGAAGGGGGGGGGGTTATTTCGTACGTGCATCGCGAGCTCGCCGTGGCGTGTTCGTTTCTCGCACGATTGCTAAACTATTACCGTCAAGAATAAACGTCGCTCCGGCTATCATAGGCACGGACGTGAGCTGCGTGCCGTGAATTTCCGTACAGATTCGGGCGCCTCTACGGAAGGGCTGAACGATTTGGGGAAAATATCTAATTGCGATTTTTCTGACAGATATTGCGATTGCGATTTGATTTTGCGATTACATTCCTTTAAGTCATGCTTCAGTTAAATTTCCACTGTGTAATAGATTAAAAACTGCTGCTCTATATTATAATGCAAGGATGGGAACTTAAAATATATGAATTGCTTCCAGCAAGTATTTTTTATTTTATTTTATTGAAACAGAATAATCAAACATAGGACAATTGTTAAGTTATATTCTTGGTTCTTTGGGTAAAGTCACGTAGAAAGGAAACAATAAAATAATATAAATATAAAACAATACAATTCTCACGACGTTTCGACTGCAACACAAGCAATCATCGTCAGGTGTGAAAACCACAGCAAGAAAATTTTAAAAAATAATAATTGCTGTGGTTTTCACACCTGATGATGTCGAAACGTCGTGAGAATTTTATTGTTTTATATTTTTATTATTTCATTGTTTCCCTTCTACGTGACTTTACCGAAAGAACCAAGAAAATGAATTACTGCAGTCACGAAAGCTTTAAATCAAAATGTAATTGTTAAGTTAGAAAAATAAAGTTATAATAAAATGAAAAAACCCCAATTCCAATAAGAGAAGAAATACGACTTTTAAAATCGCAAAAAAAATCGCATTGTTTTCAAATCGCGATTTCGATTTGAAATCGATTAATCGTTCAGCCCTACTCTACTATACGTCTAGTACAGTAGAGGAAAAGAAGACAACGAACCCCCGTACAGTCGAGGCAAGTGCTCTTAGCGAGCAGCACTTATGAATGCCGGCACGACACACGAGGGGGGGGGGGGGGGAGGCGTGACCAGCACCACGCCCGGCCGCCTTTGTCTTCCCATTAGCGATGTTTATACACCGCACCAAGAACTCATTTGAGGCTGAGTCGACCTCGGTTCGCCGAGTAGTTTAGCGAGGGGGTTGACAATGGATGCGCTGGAGCGTCCGTCTGGAACGCTCTTCTCTCCGATATTCGGAAGCCGCTGGAGCTATGCACTTTTAAGTCACCTTCATTTAAATTTCGATTTAAAGCTTTCGTGACTGCAAGGATTCATCTTCTTTGGTTCTTTCGGTAAGGTCACGTAGAATGAGAATAAAATAATGAAATAACACAATAAAATTCTCACGACGTTTCGGCCGCAACGCAAGCGGCCGTCTTCAGGTGAAAGGTACAGACCTGTCGGGACGACAGAGCTTCAATGAACGATGTTAAGATTCGTAGCGACTTTTAAGCTGGTTGAGAGAAGTGAGGCACCTTGACAAAGGGGTTTACATATCAAATAGCTGAGGGATTGGCTTGTGACTGGTCACAGGAATGGCTATGTTAAAGTCAAAACCTACACATCTACAGAGGCAACTAGTAATTTAGCATTGAAATAGCTAAGGGATTAGCTTGTGCAAATAGCTGAGGGATTAGCTTGTGACTGGTCACAGAAATGGCTATGTTAAAGTCAAAACCTACACATCCACAGAGGCAACTAGTAATTTAGCATTGAAATAGCTAAGAAATTAGCTTGTGACTGGTCACAGAAATAGATGTTAAAGTAAAGGCCTACACATCCACAGAGCTTCAATGAACGCTGTTAAGATTCGTAGCGACTTTTAAGCTGGTTGAAAGAAGTGAGGCACCTTGACAAAGGGGTTTACATATCAATAGCTGAGGGATTAGCTTGTGACTGGTCACGGAAATGGCTATGTTAAAGTCAAAGCCTACACATCCACAGAGGCACCTCATACATGGACGCCAAAGGGGGCTGCAACAACTCAACTGTCATACAGTAAACAGATGTGAAAAACCCAATTCTAAATTACATCAATATAATTAATGTACTCAATATATTCTTCAATAAGCTGAGCTAATAACATTAACTGGGTATACACTACACTTTATAATGAATACCATATAGTAAACCAATAAAAACTAAAATATAAACTACCTCAATGTTATATCACAATGTTATATGGTGAAAAAAACGGGTGGATTCTTACCTTCCACTTCAGCACCACGGACAGCTACGTTCAGACGGACGAGTCCATCCATGGTTGGAGCGGAGGAGGGGAGAAACAGCTGCGAGGCGCTGTTATACTCCATGTTATAAACCATACCATTAACCGTGGTGTGAGAGGTATTAAGAGTCAGTGCCAGCGAAAGAGCTATTTCAATGCTAAATTACTAGTTGCCTCTGTGGATGTGTAGTTTTTGACTTTAACATAGCCAATTTCCGTGACCAGTCACAAGCTAATACCTCAGCTATTTGCACAAGCTAATCCCTTAGATATTTCAATGCTAAATTACATGTTGCCTCTGTGGATGTGTAGGTTTGGACTTTAACATAGCCATTCCTGTGACCAGTCACAAGCTAATCCCTCAGCTATTTGATATGTAAACCCCTTTGTCAAGGTGCCTCACTTCTCCCAACCAGCTTCAGACCGCAACTCTTTCGCTGGCACTGACTCTTAATGCCTCTCACACCACGGTTAATGGTATGGTTTATAACATGGAGTATAACAGCGCCTCGCAGCTGTTTCTCCCCTCCTTCCTCCTCCGCTCCAACCATGGATGGACTCGTCCGTCTGAACGTAGCTGTCCGTGGTGCTGAAGTGGAAGGTAAGAATCCACCCGTTTTTTCACCATATAACATTGTGATATAACATTGAGATAGTTTATATTTTAGTTTTTATTGGTTTAATATATGGTATTCATTATATAGTGTAGTGTATACCCAGTTAATGTTAATAGCTCAGCTTATTTAAGAATATATTGAGTATATTTATTATATTGATGTAATTTAGAATAAGGTTTTTCACATCGGTTTACTGTATGACAGTTGAGTTGTTGCAGCCCCCTTTGGCGTCCATGTACGAGGTGCCTCTGTGGATGTGTAGGCTTTGACTTTAACATCTATTTCTGTGACCAGTCACAAGCTAATCTCTTAGCTATGTCAATGCTAAATTACTAGTTGCCTGTGTGGATGTGTAGGTTTTGACTTTAACATAGCCATTTCCGTGACCAGTCACAAGCTAATCCCTCAGCTATTTGATATGTAAACCCCTTTGTCAAGGTGCCTCACTTCTCCCAACCAGCTTAAAAGTCGCTACGAATCTTAACAGCGTTCATTGAAGCTCTGTGGATGTGTAGGCCTTTACTTTAACATCTATTTCTGTGAGCAGTCACAAGCTAATCCCTTAGCTATTTCAATGCTAAATTACTTGTTGCCTCTGTGGATGTGTAGGTTTTGACTTTAACATAGCCATTTCTGTGACCAGTCACAAGCTAATCCCTCAGCTATTTGCACAAGCTAATCCCTTAGCTATTTCAATGCTAAATTACTAGTTGCCTCTGTGGATGTGTAGGTTTTGACTTTAACATAGCCATTCCTGTGACCAGTCACAAGCTAATCCCTCAGCTATTTGATATGTAAACCCCTTTGTCAAGGTGCCTCACTTCTCCCAACCAGCTTAAAAGTCGCTGCGAATCTTAACATCGTTCATTGAAGCTCTGTCGTCCGGACAGGTCTGTACCTTTCACCTGAAGACGGCCGCTTGTGTTGTGGCCGAAACGTCGTGAGAATTTTATCGTGTTATTTTATTATTTTATTCTCATTCTACGTGACCTTACTGAAAGAACCAAAGAAGATCACCTTGATTTATTTTAGAATTCCTTTTTGCGTTTAGTTTATAGCCCCTCCCCTGCACCTCCGATTAACACGGTTAGCTGCGTACGGTGCAAAAGAAGTTCAACATAATAAACTATTTTGGAGTGTTGGGGTTTATTTGCTATGTGGGAGAAAACTGGGGCGTCTGGAGGATACCCACCCAGTCACACGAGAGGATTACACTCAAACATCCCGCAGGCTCTCACGACTGCGTCGTTTGTGGGTGATTCTCCGCAGTTGGTTTTCAGGTCGCACCTCGTGTAAGTTCGCCACGATGTCCGACGCTTCGCTCCAAGCGCTGGGAGCTGCTTCCAATGTACCTGGAATTTCTGAAGGAACCGAGAACAAGTTACGACAACAACTAAAATGTATAATAAACAAAAACTGCTTCAACGACACGCGGGGCCCCTTTCGAACGCTCGCTGTAAAAAAAAAAAACGTTCCCTTCGCTTCTTACCGGGCTCGATCCAGAGACGCCCCGAAAAATGATTCATTGATTTCCTTCCCACGGTCACTCCGCCTCCCCCTACCACCACCACCACCACCACCGCCCTCCCCCCACCCTTCCCACCGTCTCACCGAATTAAAGGTGCGCGCCAGCTATCGAGTGCTCCCCCCTCCAAAAAAAAAACCTAATTTTGCTGCTTCATTTCAAAGGATCGTGCCAGGAGCCCACCCTTTGCGAGTCCTCTGGCCCGAGCGACCGCCGAATGGCTCGTGAGCGCGGCACTCACCCACTCGCTTTCTCGCTCGCACGCACGTCGGAGCAAGCCCTGTTCGCGAGCAACATGAAGGGCCGACACGGCACACGAGGGCGCGAGTGAGTGGATAGAAGGGCTGAGTTGACCTAACGGAGGCACAGGATCGGTTCGTCACCGATTGTTGGCCGTGTGTGGGAATCGAACTCGGGTCACCGGGCTGAGAGCATTAACTCACTGCACAATAAAGGCTACGGTTCTGCATGTGAGTCTATGGGTCTCCATTTAGGTCTATGGTTCTGCATGTGATTATGTGGGTGTTCATGTGAGTCTATGGATCTCCATGTCAATCTATGGGTCTCTATGTGAGTCTATGAGTTTCTGTGTGAGTTATTTGTGACCGGACTGAGACCATTAACTCACTGCACAATAAAGTCTATGGGTCTCCATGTGAGTCTATGGGTCTCAATTGTAGTCTATGGGTTTCCATGTGAGTCTGTGGGTCTCCATGTGGGTCTATGGATCTCCATGTCAATCTATCGGTCTCTGTGTGAGTCTATGAATCTCTGTGTGAGTTATTTGTGACCGGGTTGAGACCATCAACTCACTGCACAATAAAGTATATGGGTCTCCATGTGAGTATATGGGTCTCGATTTAAGTCCACAGGTCTCCATGTGGGACTCATTTTGTTAGTCTATGAGTCTCTATGTTAGTCCATGAGTCGCTATGCGTGCTATTGGTGACGGAGTTGAGACGATGAACCCACTCGGCTAGAGTAACCCGTGGACAGCAGCTGGAGCCTGGAATCAAACCCAGGGGCTCTGCGTTGCCGGCCTCGGCGCTCTGACCTTTTGAGCCAACAGTGAAGGGGAAAAAAAAACGAAAATAAATTTGATACCCCCACAGCGAGCCAATTTTATTTCAAAACCAAACAATTCGGTGAGACTTTCCGTGGGCTACGTGGGCATCAATGTCAGGGTAATGTGAATTATTTTATTCTGGGGGGGGGGGGGGGGGGGGGCGGGGGGCTGTCGTCATTGGATGGATTGTATGAAAAAAAATGTCTCGTAATGTGCGTGAAGTGCTGCTGCTGCTGCTTTGGTTCCAATCAAGAAACTCATTTAAAATATTGCTGCTGATGAAATTGGTAGCAAATCCACGTGAAATGCCTTATTATTTTCCTTTGACCGACGGTGAGACGATAGCTATCTGATCAAATAATAAATTACTGGATTGTAAGTGTCATATGTGTGTGTGTGTGCGAACAGCATGTCCAGTTATTGGTCATGCTTGAGCGCTTTTCCTACGCCTGATCATCATCAGCCATGATCAATCCACTGCTGGATGAAGACCTCCCACCACCAAGCCTTCAATATCCCTCGCGGTCTTGCAATGCAGCAAACCATCTGGCGTCAGCACGACGGCCGATTGTATCGTCGCTCCGTTCGACGGCAAAGTTCGGGGTAGCTGAGTGGAGTAGTCCGCCTGTTCCACCACAACACCACGTGGTTGTCGTGGGGTAACTGAGTGGAGTAGTCCGCTTGCTCCACTAGAACACCACGTGGTTGTAGTGGGGTAGCTGAGTGGAGTAGTCCGCTTGTTCCACCAGAACACCACGTGGTTGTATTGGGGTAGCTGAGTGGAGGAGTCCGCCTGTTCCACCAGAACACCACGTGGTTGTATTGGGGTAGCTGAGTGGAGTAGTCTGCTTGTTCCACCAGAACACCACGTGGTTGTAGTGGGGTAACTGAGTAGAGTAGTCCGCTTGTTCCACCAGAACACCACGTGGTTGTCGTGGGGTAACTGAGTAGAGTAGTCCGCTTGTTCCACCAGAACACCGCGTGGTTATAGTGGGGTAGCTGAGTGGAGTAGTCCGCTTGTTCCACAAAAACACCACGTGGTTTTAGTGGGGTAGCTGAGTTGGAGTAGTCCGCTTGTTCCACCATAACACCACGTGGTTATAGTGGGGTAGCTGAGTTGGAGTAGTCCGCTTGTTCCACCAGAACACCGCGTGGTTATAGTGGGGTACTGAGTGGAGTAGTCTGCTTGTTCCACAAAAACACCACGTGGTTGTAGTGGGATAGCTGAGTTGGAGTAGTCTGCTTGTTCCACCAGAACACCGCGTGGTTGTATTGGGGTAGCTGAGTGGAGGAGTCCGCCTGTTCCACCATAACACCACGTGGTTGTATTGGGGTAGCTGAGTGGAGTAGTCCGCTCGTTCCACCAGAAAACCACGTGGTTGTAGTGGGGTAGCTGAGTGGAGTAGTCCGCTTGTTCCACCAGAACACCACGTGGTTGTGGTGGGGTAGCTGAGTGGAGTAGTCCGCTCGTTCCACCAGAACACCACGTGGTTGTAGTGGGTTAGCTGTGTGGAGCAGTCCGCTTGTTCCACCAGAACAACACGTGGTTGTACTGGGGGTAGCTGAGTGGAGTAGTCCACTTGTTCTACCAGAACACCACGTGGTTGTAGTGGGGTAGCTGAGTGGAGGAGTCCGCCTGTTCCACCAGAACACCACGTGGTTGTAGTCGGGTAGCTGAGTGGAGGGGTCCGCCTGTTTCACCAGAACAACACGTGGTTGTATTGGGGTAGCTGAGTGGAGTAGTCCGCTTGTTTCACCAGAACACCACGTGGTTGTAGTGGGGTAGCTGAGTGGAGTAGTCCGCTTGTTTCACCAGAACACCACGTGGTTGTAGTGGGGTAGCTGAGTGGAGTCGTCCGCCTGTTCCACCAGAACAACACGTGGTTGTATTGGAGTAGCTGAGTGGAGTACTCCGTTTGTTCACCAGAACACCACGTGGTTGTAGTGGGGTAGCTGAGTTGGAGTAGTCTGCCTGTTCCACCAGAACACCACGTGGTTGTAGTGGGGTAGCTGAGTTGGAGTAGTCTGCCTGTTCCACCAGAACACCACGTGGTTTTAGTGGGGTAGCTGAGTTGGAGTAGTCCGCTTGTTCCACCATAACACCACGTGGTTGTATTGGAGTAGCTGAGTGGAGTACTCCGTTTGTTCACCAGAACACCACGTGGTTGTAGTGGGGTAGCTGAGTTGGAGTAGTCTGCCTGTTCCACCAGAACACCACGTGGTTGTATTGGGGTAGCTGAGTGGAGTAGTCTGCTTGTTCCACCAGAACACCACGTGGTTGTATTGGGGTAGCTGAGTGGAGTAGTCCGCTTGTTTCACCAGAACACCACGTGGTTGTAGTGGGGTAGCTGAGTGGAGTCGTCCGCCTGTTCCACCAGAACAACACGTGGTTGTATTGGAGTAGCTGAGTGGAGTACTCCGTTTGTTCACCAGAACACCACGTGGTTGTAGTGGGGTAGCTGAGTTGGAGTAGTCTGCCTGTTCCACCAGAACACCACGTGGTTGTAGTGGGGTAGCTGAGTTGGAGTAGTCTGCCTGTTCCACCAGAACACCACGTGGTTTTAGTGGGGTAGCTGAGTTGGAGTAGTCCGCTTGTTCCACCATAACACCACGTGGTTGTATTGGAGTAGCTGAGTGGAGTACTCCGTTTGTTCACCAGAACACCACGTGGTTGTAGTGGGGTAGCTGAGTTGGAGTAGTCTGCCTGTTCCACCAGAACACCACGTGGTTGTATTGGGGTAGCTGAGTGGAGTAGTCTGCTTGTTCCACCAGAACACCACGTGGTTGTATTGGGGTAGCTGAGTGGAGTAGTCCCCTTGTTCCACCATACCACCACGTGGTTGTAGTGGGGTAGCTGAGTGGAGTAGTCCGCTTGTTCCACCAGAACAACACGTGGTTGTATTGGGGTAGCTGAGTGTCAATGTGGTTGTCGTTGTTATTTACGTTGTAGTTGTCGTTGTGATTGTCGTGTTTGTGATTGTTGTTGTGGTTGTCCTCGTGGTTGTCGTTGTGATTGTCGTTGTCGTTGTGATTGTCATTGCGGTTTGGGATGTGGTCGTTGTGAGTTCTCCTCCCCGTGGTCGCCGGGCAGCGGAGCGAACCCAGAGGCCGTTCCTCCGTCGGGTCCTCTGGACGCCTTTTGGCACGGGGGTCGTTCTCGGCTGACCCCACAAGTTTGATATCCTTTGGCTACTGGAACGCCACGGTGGTAAGATGTTAACTACCTCGCCTGGTGGACAGGAGGTCATGCGTTCGATCGTGACCCTGATGCCTGCTGAATATTTGGAGTTTGTGTGTCTCTCTCTCTGCCCGTGGTCGCGTGGATTTTTCTCCTAGTCCTCCGGTTTTTTCCTTTCACATTTAGAATCAACGTCACGAGTTCATATTATTTGGCTGCTATAAATGTCCAAGTGATAAGCCACTTCGTCGAGTTATCATTCGTGGCCAGGTCGCTTCTGAACAGAGCTATAAAGCTCAGTTTGCCTTACCTAGTAAAATTAAATAAAACATTTTATTGTTTAGTTTCAGTGTACACCACCGGCAATCAACCAATCTGGCGGCGTGTCCTGTCCAGGCTCCGCTGACTTCTCTGAGCGCGTTATAGGCGCACCTCCGAATAGCAAGGTTGGCTTCGTACGGTGCTAAAGAAGTTCAACATATACATAGAAACGCGCGTACATGCAAGCGACGGTGGAAGAGGCGTAACAATGCGTGAATTAAATTAATTGTTGATGCTCATGCCATGAGCATCAAATTTCGTGTCTAAGAATAATTGATGTTATCTGGGGGGGGGGGCGGGGTGGAGAGGAGATGTTATCTCCATCGCCCGATGCGCAAGTGGTCGTGGGTTCGATCCTGGGTGGGTATTCTCCAGGCAATCCAGTTTCCTCCCACAGGCAAAAAAGAAATAACTCGTATGCATGTATGTTGCATTTCTGCCACAGACCACCGTGCTGATCGGAGTTGCGGGGAAAGACAACAAACTAAACGCAAAAAGCAGTTCTGAAAAAAAATAGTTTTCAACCTGGATGATTTAAATGTGTATAGCTCCAGTGGCTTCCGAATATCGGAAGGAAGGGCCTTTCAGACGGCCACAGAAGCGCATCCGAAAGCGCGTGTCTTTGTTCGTTGGTTAAGGCCAAAAGCCGCCGCTGCTGTGGAGGATGACCGGCATTGGCCAAAGTTTACATTGCCAGAGCCTGCAGCGACAACAAAAAAACCAACAACAATACAAGAAGTTAATTCTTGATTTGAAGCTTTCGTGAAAGAGTATGAATACAAGAAGAATTGGCATTTTCGGAGGCTTTCCTGGATAAATGACTTAGCCAACGGCCGTGTGGCTGTAACACAGTCGGGCGAGCGTGCGCGGTACGGGGAAACACAAAAAAAAAATGTCCACAGGATTCAATCTACAGTCGTAAATAATGCAATTGTTTAACTTTAACGCAGGTGGGTTCACCGTCTGTGCACCCACGGGTCTGCGTGCCAGCCGGACCTGCCCACTCACCGGAACTTGGCCGTGCGCATCCCCCCCCCCCATCCCGCTCCTCCAACAAAAAACGCGCAGCACCCACCCGTTACTCATTATCATTCACGCCGCCACTTTCGGACGCTGGCAAAAAACTCCCGAGCTATCGACGCTCAAAAGCCTGCACGGAGTTTACCCGACTCTCGAACGACATTCTATTTCATCGCCCGGCTGGCGGTGGCCTATTCCAGCGCTTTCGGGAGACAGCGGCCGAAGGGGTTGGTGGATCACCGTAGCCCCGCCGCCTCACTTCAACCCTTTGGGCGTCGAGAAGGAGTCGTAACCCCTTTGGCTCGCCAGGTGAAGGCGGTGCGGCAAACACGTGGGCACCATCGGTTTTCGCCTGCGTGGGATGGAGTGTTCACCCCCCACACCCCCGCGCTCCGGCTTCCTCCAATGTGTAAACGCTCGTTCATAGAGGACTGCAGAGCTTGGACAATTGTTGAAGCAGGCTCATTGAAGTGGCTGCTTTCGTGCTCGTGTGTCTGTGGGTCATCCGCGTGCCTCTGAATCGTCCCCTCTCTTCGTGGGTGAGCGAAGTATTACATCGTTGTTGTTGTTTTGTGTGGGGTTATGTGAGTGACCATACTTCAGCCCACTGGACGGTGTGGGGCTGGCGAAGATGTGAGCGCAGAAGCACAGTACAACAATCTTTTTTTTCTTTCTTTTTTGCCGGACTGCCCTCTAATGTGCAGCGCCACAGAGCCTCCCACCAGGGGAAAGTGTCGCACGTGCGTGACCACGCGATCCAAGCATCATCAACGGGCTCGATTAAAACAAGTGTACCGCTTCGTGGACAGGCCAGCGGCTGCTTGTCCTAGGGGAGACTCGCCCCCAACACAGGAACGAGGAATTTCCACCGCTGGTTCTGGGGGCGGGGGGAGAGGGGTGGTTGGTGGTGGTGGTGGGGGGGGGGGACTTACACGGGAGATGACCGCCAACTCCCGAGTATGCCACCTTCCTCCACAAATCAATTCTCTGCCGCCGGAAAAAAAATGAAAACACAGACGCCAACTTCCCTGGACTGTCCCGGGGAAGAGGAGATCTGGACCGGTGGTGGCATCGCTGTCAACCCATCCGGTTTACCCCGTATTCTTGAACAGGGAAATTGATTTTTCAGGTCCGTACGGCGTACAGACGCTTCAACACGTGGCTTTGTAGGCTGAACGTTGAGGTTTGCAAGGGGCGCGGTGTGACCAATGAGGTCTGAGTCGGTCCGTAACAATGTAGGGCACTGATAAGGGGTTGACGGGTCTGTAAGTGGCAACCGTAGCGACCGCACCGTCGCCACATTTGAGCAGGAAACCCGCTTGCGAGCGAAGCGCGCCAACGAGGCGCAGCTTTCGGGGGTGGTCATTTTACGCATTGCAGGCGCCGATTTGAAGTATCAAAGCGTGCGCGGTGCCTGCGGGCGCGTGTCATTAGTCTCTGCCCACACACCTGGAGATTCCCTCCAGGGCCCCGAAGCAATGGCCACCTGTTCGGGTTTAACTGGGGCCAATTCGGGGCAATCGCCATCTGTGTTCCGGTGGCAGGAATTGGTTTGTACCGAGATCCGGTGCCGGTAACGTGTCGGTTTTTATTCGAGGATACTGCGCAGATTTTAATGAGGACTGCGCGGTCTCGTCAGCGTGATTGAGCTTCTTTGTCTCACTGTCTGGGTCACACCAGGACGTCAGTGAGTTCAGTCAGTTCGTGAGTGAATTAATGATTGTGTGTGTGAGTGAGTGGGTAATTGAGTGGGTGCGTGAGTGGGTGAGTTAGTAGGCGAATGTGTGAGTGAATGTGTGAGTGAGTGAGTGATAGGGTGAGTTAGTGATTGAGCAAGTGAGTGACAGGGGTGAGTGAGTGAGTGAGTGGGTGAATGAGTGAATGAATGAGTGAGTGACCGGCTGAGTTAGTGAGTGGGTGATTGGCTTGCCACCTTCTCCATCAATACGTTTGACAGACCTCGGCTAACTGAGCAAATATGTTCGTGATTAGTCTTTGTTGAACCGGGTGTTAACTCAAGAGACCAGGATGAGTCTCATCCTGGTCGATGACTGCTCCGTGTGTATACAAATGCGAGGTTTGTTTGTTTTTTTTCGAATTTGGCAAACTTGGACAATGACGCAGGCACACAAACGGCCGAACTCTTGCAAACGACGCGGGGGCATTGTAACTTTTAATACCGCGCGTGTTACAACGTCCTTTATCTACTCGGGAAGATCTCACGCGTCGAGCCTCAAAGACCCTTTCAGGAGGAACGTCCCTGCTAATTTGGGATGTTTGGTGAATTCCGTTCGCCAGTGTGTTTTGGCTTCACGTGGGAGGAAACGGGAATAACCGAAAAAGCGTCCCCACCCCTACCTACCTCCACCCCCACACCCCGCGACACGCATGAAATGATTCACAAATCGAGGCTCTGCACTCAGATGGCTTCAAGAAACAATTGTCTGCACGGCTATCTCCCTGACCGCCCTTGCACGTACAGCAAGGCGTTCTTCACTAATTCTCAGAGGGGTGCCACTTCCGCCGATAATACAATCAGTGCGTGTGAGAGGGCCGCCACACATTTGAAACCGCTGGGGGCGTGACAGCAGCACGACGATCACGACGACGATGGGGGGTGGGGTTGGGGGGGGGCTGGGGGGGGGTGGGCTGGGGGGGGGGATGTGGCTGCCACTCTTTGTGCGCTGTCGTGCGGCCGCACGTCAGGAGGCCACCAGAGGCCCCCGGGCCTTGCAGCGAACAACACCGATGTATAGGCAATTGTGTTTGTTGTCGCCACTCGCTCCTCAATTGCTGTCATTTAGCTGCCGAATTAAAATCGCGTGCAGGCAGGTACGCACGCACGCACGCACGTTGAACTTCCTTCGCACCGTACGTTAGCCAACCGTGCTAATCGGCGTTTATCTCGGGAACGTGAGAGGTGACAACGGAGGCCTCGGGGAGGCGTTCATCCAGCGGTGGATTGACCATGGCTGATCATGATAATGCCCATGATTATTGACGTCCTTAGAATAAGTTTTTTTTAACACAGCCCCGATCTCCTGTGCATCCCTTTTATGAACGGTATTGGTTCGAATTAAAAAGATATATGTTCGATACAAGTTTATTTTAAAAAGTCCCTGTTCCTGGCCCCAAATTGTATTATTAACTCCCCCCCGCCCCCCTACTAAAACAGGCGACTCTTCGAGTTTCTTTCATCGAAAATGTCAAAATCTGAGCAGCTGAACTTTTTCCTAATCTCACCGTCTCCTCGCCTACCACCGCTGCCCGTCCGTGACGGCTTTGGGGGGGCGCGGGGGGGGGGCGTCATTTGTTTTGGCGGGGGTCAAAGCCAAGACGGGCAAGCGAAGGAGAAAGAGTCCAGGTAAGAAGACAAAGTGAATGTTTCTGGTGTTTGACAATTTTAAATCACGAATTACATCGAAGGAGGTGGTGGCGCCGAGTCGCTGTCAACAAAGTGGGAGTTGTTATTGAATTTGGGGGGGGGGGAGGAGGAGTGGTGACTTGGGGGAAGGGGGGGGCATCTGTGAAAAAGAGCTTCATAGCTCATCGGATTCCTCCAGTATAAATAAAGATTCTGAAGAATGTGTGTGTGTGTGTTCCGGATGAGTTTATACATTTTAAGTAAACATTTAGATTTTCGGTTCATTCACATTCTTTAAAAAAATTACCCAACGTGCTTCGGTGCTATCAAAGGGACGTCGCCACCCGCTCGACGCGGCGCCTCTGGGCGGGGGGAATACCACGGGAGTTGTTTTGGCTTGCCGAGATCCGATGTCCGGATGGTGTACACTGCAGCACGTGCCTACGTTGAACTTCTTTCGCACCGTTCGTAGCCCACCGCGCGAATAGGAGTCGCGGTGGGGAAGGACGAGAAGCTAAACACACGCCCACACACACACACAAAAACTGTTCTAAAGAAATGAGGTTTCAACCGAGAAAATAATGGTCGGTCCATCGGGACCACAGCGTGGGGTTGGTGACGCTCACCCGGGGTCAAGCGCCCGCGACCTCCGCGTGAGGACTCCTCCTTCCCCCCTGCATCGGCACGTGACTACCCCTACGTCACCTCGTGGCGAGAGGCGCTTGCCCTCCTTGGCGCTCGTTGGTGGTGGGGTCCTGGCGCCTCTGACCCAACACGTGAACATCACTGGATTGTGTCACGCGTAGTAGGGCTTTGGCGAGCAATATTATCCATAATATAGGGGAGGGGGGGGGGGTTGGGTTAGATTGCGTAAATATAAATGTGTTTTGATTTAAAGCTTTCGTGACTGCAGGCATTCATATTCTTGGTTCTTTCGGTAAAGTCACGTAGAAGGGAAACAATAAAATAATAAAAATATAAAACAATGTATTATTTTTATTATTTCATTGTTTCCCTTCTACGTGACTTTACCGAAAGAACCAAGAATATATAAATGTGTTGTTAAACCCGCCACCACCCGACACAGCCAACGAGTAAGGTGTGTCACGTAAACAAAACGTGCCGATTCGTGACTAGCACAGCACACCGGTGTGTTGGAGAGCAAACTCACAACATTTACAATTCGAGTACGACGTTTCGGCAGTAATTACCACTACCATCATCAGGCGACAGCCGGATTTGTGGAGAAATCCTCCAGTTTCGGTCACTGTCTTGCGTAATCATCACTGACTGGGCTGAGACCATTACCTGATGGCACTCGACAACCCGGATTAATACTCTTTGGTTCTATTCGGTAAAGTCACGTAGGTGAAAAATAAAACAACAACAAAAATCACGACGTTTCGGCCACAACGCAAGCGGCCTTCATCAGGTGAAGGGACCAGACTGTCTCGAGAACAGGGCTGGAGTGAACACAGCTAAGCTCAGACCGCGACCTTTTTCTATTTTTGTTGTTTTATTTTTTTACCTACGTGACTTTACCGAATAGACCCAAAGAGTATGGATCCTTGCAGTCACGAAAGCTTCAAATCTAGAACCCGGATTAAGCAGAGGGCGCTGGCTGCCAGTCGGTGTGCATGATGGCTCCTCCGATGTATTTCCTGATCGGCATACTCGTTGTTCAGCGTGATGCCCGACGTTTTGCTCCACATGCTGGGTTTTTTTTTACGGTCATTGCGTAGTAGTACTAGTATATATATTGTTGTAGGTACGTCGAACTTAATGCGCACCGTACGTAGTCCACCGTGCTTCAGTGGAGGTCACGTGTTTTGCATTCGAATTGTTAGTGCTCGTTGATGTGTTTTTTTCAACCCAATGTCTTCCTTGTACGAGGTCTCTGATCCCAATGGGCAGCTCTGGGATTAATGCACAGCCCCTGTTCTCAGTCCAAATGCGCTGAATGGAGGCTTCTCCGCGTTGATCGTTGAGTAAGCAGACATCACAGAGGCACGTCTGTGTTCCCTTCAAGAGGATCAGCCCTTCCCCACCCGCCCTGGAGCAATGCGCTTTCCACACGACGGTCACACGGATATTTAATACTCCCTGAGATGGAATTCAGTCAGAAACAAGTGCCCATGCAATTCCCTTCATTATATACATAAGAATGTATCATTGTGGTTCCAGTCGCAATATGTTCGTACCGAGCAACGGGCGTACCCACTGAATTTCGCGATAGCATTCCATACCTTGCATTGCTGGCCAGCTGAGGCTGCTGCATCCACACATTCAACTGATTTGTTTTTTTTTTTCTCTGCAAGCCCCAAACCACAATCGATAGGAAATTTAAAACAAAATAAAAACAGTGACCGCTCTTGGCACGGCGTTGATTAAATCTTCTCATTATTTAAATATATTGAGCCAGCTGGCCAGAAGCAAGTGGCAGAAGCAGCAGCAGTAACAACAGCACAACAACAACAACAACAGCCTCCATTCGCCACTGACAGTGATGTCACCACGGCGCTTGCGCCAGGCTATGTGCTCTATAGACCGCATGAAGTGTTGAAGGTTTCCCGGCAGGAGGTCAAACGCCAGACCCAGGTGCCATGGGTTGACTGAATGGAACGGCTGGCAGATGCACCAGGTGAGCCCCATACAGCGTAAACGCGCTCATTGTTGCGAGCATCGCTTCTCTGTCCTCCTTTGTTGTTTGAGGGTGACTGCCTCCAACTGCCACAGTAGCGTCCTTCACGAGCCTCCTCCTCCACAGAGGACAACCTTGACCATGGCTCGTACCGGTCATCTGCAAGTCCAATCAGATGCTGCCTGTACACAAGGGGCGACAGACTTTCACGCCGGAGCCACACCTAACATATAATTTGCGAAACTCGGTTGCATGCAACCGAATCTCTTGATTGTAAACGTCTTTGCAAGCAGTTGCTGGCAGTGGCACAAACGGGTTGCTTGCATTAGAGACACCTTAAATTTTGAGCATCGATCTACTCGGCGATATTGTCGCGACGTGTTTGATCACATCCAGCAACGTGTGATGATCTGGTCGTCACGATCGTTGTCACGTCCTCAGTTGCACAACCACTCGCTCGGACGCGGACACGGCGGTCGCAGGCGATGCTTAAGGGGCGCAATTTTTGCAAGCGCGGTTCGGATTTGCCGAACTCATCGCTGATCGCCGGGCTGTTAGAGCCCGGCGTGAGAACCGAGTCCCGTAACGAGGAGACGCGTGGCACGCTCGCTCCCTCGCTCGCTCGCCGCTCCGCTGTCACAGGCGAATAATCCAGCGCCAGCCCCCAGGAGGCACGCGTCATCCTGAAGACGACGCCGGCACCCCGGGGTGAGGGGGTGGGCGACCGTCTCGAGAGAACGGGGTAATGGTGACGCAGCCTCCACTGAAATTTCAGAGGTGACCTTTCAGATGCAACTTTCATGGCAGAGTTCTAAAAGAAGAGTTGGTGGTGGTGGTGGTGGAGAGTGCAGGGGGATTGGTAACTGATGGACCCCCCCCACACCCCCCCCCACTCCCCCCCTCGTGACTATACAGCAGCCAAGGCAGGCAGGCGGGGAGCAGAGCCCCTGGGGGACATGGAGCGGTGAAATTGGAGTTACAAAAAAAGAAAACGAGGGAAGAAATCAAGGATCGCACCAAAGATCGAGCACAGCTGCACCGGGATTGGTATTCATTAAGTGTCTAAATGCGACAGCGCACTGCTTTGGAAACCCATCTTGTTAAAGTGGCCTTCCCTCTATAGTTTGGTTGGTTGGCGCTAGTTCTGTTTTCGTTTCACTGCTTTTCATGCATCGTGCATCGGGATCATAGGATGGAATGCCCATTATACATTTTAATTATTATTACGAACCCAGCGACACGAGTTCGATTCTCGCTCACGGCCAACACCAGCAGTGACGATTATCTGGACCGGTCCTGGGCCCCACCCCGAAGTCGACTCAGCCTCAAATGAGTATCTGGTGCGGTGTATAAGCCTCAGCTCTGGGGATACAAAGGTGGGCTGGCCGGGCGCTGGCCACCTTCGCCTTTGTGTGCCGTGCCGGGCTCCGTCGGTGCTCGCAGACAGCACTTGCCCCAAACGTCTGTTCAGGTCATACGGGGGATCTTTGTCTTTGTGGTGACCGGAGAGAAGAGGCCTGCCAGGCAGTAAAGGAAAGGGGGTACAGATGTGGATGAAGCCATTCATAGCGAGGGAAAGAGAGGGGCGGTCGTAGGTGGAGAGAGACGATGTATAGATATGGATACAGAGGTAGAAAGAAAGAAACAATCAGAAGAGGTTTTACCCTTCAAGGCAATAAAACAGGAGGTGTTAAGATGCTCGAACACAAAATAGAAAACTTTTGCAAGGAATCAAGTTCGCATTAGCCACAAATACTTGTGATGAACATGCAAACAACATACACTCTCATAATACTGTATATGGCATCGTCTTTGAAACTGATTGGCCTACACCAGAGACAGTTTTATTTATGGCCTTGTCCATCAAGTGTCAGACCAGAGGACGCCAAAAAAAGTACTGGCAAAAAGAGGTCCCATGGTAGAGGTAGAAAGGTCTGGAAGTTGGACACACTGAGATTCCAAGAGAACATTCTTCACTCAATTTGCAGAGGGGGGAGGGGGCACTTTCGCCGATAAGACGTCATCAGTGTGAAGGTAGCCACACAGTTAAACCATTGAGGATTTGACTGCAGCACGATGACGATGATGACGATGGGGGGGGGGGAATGTTGTCACTCTGCGTGCATTGTCGGGTAGTCGTCAGTGGCCTGCGGGCCATGCAATGACGAACTTCGTTCCAAGACGTGCTGGCCTGCGTAGAAGAGTAGGCCACTGTAGTCTCCAGCAGCTACTGTGGCCTGAGTGAGCAATTGTAAGGCTGCATTTATACTGGGGGGATCTGATGAGCTGCGAAGTTCTTTTTTCACAGATGCTCAGCAGTGGTGGTTCAGAACGTTACAACAAACAAACAATACGATAGGAGTGCAAAGTATAACAAATCACTTATATATACAAATGAAGCTAAACTATTTGTTTTACTTATCAGAGAATCACACTGAGCTATTAGCTTATTTTTCAAAAGTGACCTGGCCATCACAAATTATAGCTTAACGCAGTGGCGTATCACGTGCACATTTATGGAAGCAAAACTTATTATAAGTTCATAGTTCATTTCATAGTTTCATTTATATGGTATAGCCCTGTGAGCCATTCGGCTCTTGAATCGGGTGCAACCGCAACAAACAAAAAACAAAAACATGAACAAGAAAACATCTTAAAGTGACTTTGTGACTGTGCAAACAGAAAATACAGGAAAAAAAATATTCCTGAAATAGCACCATACACCAACGCTGTGTGCAAAAATCCCAGTGGGATGCAAGTCAAAATAACAACAACAACAACAACCACAAGACAACTAAGATTAAGGCCATCAGTCAACTCCGTACTACAATAAACAAAAACATGGCTAAAACCAAAAAAAACTTTCCGAAATCACCAAAATAAAACCCATAAATCCAATGTAACAGTGATCATAGGGTACGGTGAGTTTGTCGAAAAGGTAAAACGCACACAAAGGCGTGCATATGTAGCGACAACAAAATATATAACAATTCATAGAGAGAGGGAGGGGAGTCAGCCATCGTGTAGAGAAGGAAAGATTCATCGATTCAAAGGTAGGGAAGATGTACAATTGATATAGATACAGGTTGACATGGCTTGCGGCCATAGCGTGGTGGAGTAAATACATCTGGCCAGTGTGGAAGAGCAGGCCAAATACTCTGTCGAGAGCGGCTTCCTTATAGGCATCACTCTGGTGGAAGCCGTGAGAGCAGGAATATCGCCCGGGCTGCACCTTTGCTTGAAGGCACCCAGCGTAAAATAATGGAGATAAATGATTGGATCTTTCGGTGAAGTCACGTAGATAGGTTCAAAGAAAATAACAAAAAGTATCAACAACAAAACTACGACGTTTCGATCGCAACACAAGCGATCGTCATCAGGAGAGAGAAAAAATAGCGGGAAAGCTGCTGAAGTAGGCTGTTTTAAATGTTTGAAATGTGTGTAGCCCAAGGGTCATAAGCGAAGTGAGCGGGGCTGGTGATGTTAAAGTGTAAACATCGGAAGGTAGGATGGAAACATCACAGCCAGTTATGACTTAAACTGGTCAATAACGTCCTTCCAATGATTGCTCAGTTTGTACCCATTAAAGACCCAAGTATACGAATTCCTGCAGTCACGAAAGCTTTCAAGTCAAGTTTTCATGCCAATGTAATAAGTATGAATCCCACCTTGAAGCAAGTAAAATGAACGGTTAAATGGTTCCCTCAATAACCCAGAGCACGGTGGATTGCGACGTACATTATCAGGCATTATCAGACATTATCCCCCAATGCCATGCAGATAATCGGTGTGTCGGTCCCACTTCGGTGTCGGAGGCGCGACCGCCCTCCCCCGTAATTAAACGTTTGATCGTTTCCGATTAATTTTTCTGGTCAAAAAAATAAGATAAAATCTGGCGTCAGTTCCCGGGCGAGAATTGTGTTTATATATAATTGCATTTGGAAGGCAGGTTAATTGGGAGTAACTGCACGTGCCGTGATGGTGATCGCCATCGATGTGTCTCAATGATGATTGACGCTTTCGTACAGAGTTTGGCTTCGTTAAAGAATAAATAGGGGTAAAATAGTGGCAGCCCGTGTGTCACATGACTGCTGGATGAAGGCCTCTCCTGGCCGTGTCAGTCGTTGGGGTTGAATGACCATACTTCAGCACGCTGGTCAGCACGGTGTGTATCTGGGACCCGTTTCAGATATCGCCCACCACTGGTGTTGGTCACGGATGGGAATTGAACCCAGTTCTCCAGGTTAACGGCACTTGGCACCGATATAACGGCTGCGTCACCAAGTACATGCCCACATACACGGTAATTACAATCTCGAAACAGTCAGCAGCCTGTTTCTTAAGACGTGGAACTGTTTGTTTCCATCACGCACTCTGTTACATGCGTCCCATTGCAATGCAAACCAAAGTGTCTGGAACCGCACGACTTGACCTGTCTTCGGAAAAACGTACGAGCGGAGGTTAAAGCTGCAGTCCCACAACATCTATCTATATATCAGCATCGTTTTACGGTTTATTCATCGAAACACACAGATCACGCTCGCCACATGCGTTATCTGCGCCCGGGAGTCCGTCGTAGGCCACCGGATTCACGGCACGCTGCGCTCACCACCCGCGCCACCGCTCCAAGTGCACTGCAACTATGGGTGGCACCGTGCACTCTTTGTGGAGTGCACGGTTAGCGCGCTGCGCTATGAACCTGGCGACCCGGGTTCGATTCCCGCTCACGGCCAACACCAGTGACGATTATCTGAACCGGTCCCGGGCCTCCCCTAGGTCGACTCAGCCTCAAATGAGTACCTGGTGCGGTGTGTAAACATCGCCACTCGGGCGTGGTGCTGGCCACCCACCCCCTCGTGTACCGTTCCGGCCTTCATAGGTGCTCGCTAACAGCACTTGCCCCTACAGTCTGTTACAGGCTATATGGGGGATCTTTGTCTTTGTCTTTTGTCTACGCAGCTCCCCACCCTTCTCGACCCATGGGCTCGCAGCAGCTACAGGTTTTGCTGTGGGGGGTTCAGGAGTGGCGCTGAGGGTCGGAGGAGGAGGGGAGGGGGGTAAGAACGAGGGCGAGGAGGGTGTAGGATGGTGACAGGACCAGGAGGTGACCCCGAGAGACACAAACAGACGCTAACGGCACCGATATTCTGCCCTTGACAACGGGTCACGCACTCGACGCTCGAGCCCCGTGCAGCGCTCCGCGAAAACAATATGAAGTGACCCGTGATTTGACCTTCACAAGGAAGAGAAACCGATTCAAAACGGAACAGAGTGAAATAAATAATAGCCGTGAGGGTAGGTCCGGACCTCCCAGCCACGTGGTGGCCCGCTCAGTTTGGCAATAATGCCGGTGGCACAGAGCGAACCCCCCGCCACTCCGTATGGATTTTTATTTCTCTTTCCCATTAGGGTCGCTCCGTGCAGACCGCGCGAGCGGGGGGGGGGGGGCGGGGAGGGGGCCCAGACTCCCGCGCGTCGCAGCTAACGAATTGACTCTGGTCAACCCCCCCCCCCCCCAACACCACCGCCACCTCCTCCCCACCTCCTCCCACCGTCGATAAGCGATTCGCAACGATTCCAAGATCCCGCGGTTTGACCGGCGGGACAATCTCTTCTCTCCGTTTAATTCATAACGCCCAACCACCCGCCCACCCACCCACCCACCCCGGGGATTGCGCAATCATTGCTTTCTACTGGCGGACGAACAATGCCCCCCCCTCCACTCCCATTTGCGGGTCACGTGCTGTGGTCACCTTGTGCTGCACAGGAGCGCCCACAGTAGCGAGATGTGAACTCCCTCGCCTGGTATGCAGGAGGTCGTGAGTTCGATCCGGAGCCTGACGCCTGCTGCTGCTGTATATTTCGAGTTGGCGTGTCTCTCTCTCTCTCCCCCGTGGACGCGTGGATTTTTCTCCGAGTCGTCCGGGATTTTCCCACTACGTTTAGAATCAACATCACGCGTTTAGAGTATTTGGCTGCGATAGATGTCCACGTGATGATGATCGCCAGGTCGCTTCTGAACTGGGAGCTATTTAGCTCGAAAGTGCCTTACCTGGTAAGAAAAAAATAGTTACATTTATTTTTTAGTTTAAATTGTGTGTAGACACGAGGCCTGTTGAGCTCTCATTGTCAAGGGGCATTCCGTCACGCTCATTCGCCATTGTCGTTGATGAACGTTGCCACTTTTTTATTTCATTTCTGGACGATTTTTGTTCTTCCATATTAGGGATTTCAAGGTTCAAGGTAGTGTTAGTCTATGGGTAGTGTTAGTCTATGGGTAGTGTTAATCTATGGGTAGTGTTAGTATATGGGTCGTAATCTTTGTTTTTTTTCGGTAAAGTCACGTAGAAATAAGAAAAATAAAATTACATAATATACGACGTTTCGAATGCAACACAAGCAATCATCATCAGGTAGAGGAAACACATAACCTCATATATATACAGACCTTAAGTAGAGGGAATTAACACAGATATACCAGGGGATACAGAGAGACGGAACATCACACTAAATCAAACAGGGTTAAGCAAAATTTGGAAACTGTATAAAGCAACACAGACGGTCGGTTAAAAACACAATTAACGCATGGTCTTGTTGAATACGCTATTTCAAAGATTGTTAAATTGTAAGTTAAGTGTGAAATTTAAGATAGTGGTGGAATACATACCGTAGAGAGACCTATGGGGGGAGGCACGCACACAGTTAAGAGGTGAAGCAACTCTGTGCCGAAGCTTTAAATAGCTAGAGATGGGGGGGGGGGGCTGGGAATCAGAGACAATGGTACACAAATTAGCATGATATAAGTTGTCAGGCGCACAGAGAGGGCACCGTAGCGCACACTTAGAGGCGCCCAGGTACAAAACTATAGGTAGAGACAACACAGCGACATAAACCCAATGCAAGACACAAAGGCAGATACACCAGCAGAGAACACAAAGACACAGATTTCATACCTCCCCGAAGAGGTGGTTCAAACTAGATTATGGGCAGTGTTAGTCTATGGGTAGTGTTAGTCTATGGGTAGTGTTAGTCTATGGGTATTGTTAGTCAATGGGTAGTGTTAGTTATGGGTAGTGTTAGTCTATGGGCAGTGTTAGTCTATGGGCAGTGTTAGTCTATGGGTAGTGTTAGTCTATGGGCATTGTTAGTTTATGGGTAGTGTTAGTCTATGGGTAGTGTTAGTTTATGGGTAGTGTTGAGTCTATGGGTAGTGTTAGTCTATGGGTATTGTTAGTCAATGGGTAGTGTTAGTCTATGGGCAGTGTTAGTTATGGGTACTGTTAGTCTATGGGCATTGTTAGTTTTTGGGTAGTGTTAGTCTATGGGTAGTGTTAGTCTATGGGCATTGTTAGTTTATGGGTAGTGTTAGTCTATGGGTAGTGTTAGTCTATGGGCATTGTTAGTTTATGGGTAGTGTTAGTCTATGGGTAGTGTTAGTCTATGGGTAGTGTTAGTTTATGGGTAGTGTTGAGTCTATGGGTAGTGTTAGTCTATGGGCAGTGTTAGTCTATGGGTAGTGTTAGTCTATGGGCATTGTTAGTTTATGGGTAGTGTTAGTCTATGGGTAGTATTAGTCTATGGGCAATGTTAGTCTATGGGTAGTGTTAGTTTATGGGCAGTGTTAGTTATGGGTAGTGTTGAGTCTATGGATAGTGTTAGTCTATGGGCAGTGTTAGTCTATGGGTAGTGTTAGTTTATGGGTAGTGTTGAGTTTATGGGCAGTGTTAGTTTATGGGCAGTGTTAATCTATGGGTATTGTTAGTCAATGGGTAGTGTTAGTTATGGGTAGTGTTGAGTCTATGGGCAGTGTTAGTCTATGGGTATTGTTAGTCAATGGGTAGTGTTAGTTATGGGTAGTGTTATTCTATGGGCAGTGTTAGTTATGGGTAGTGTTAGTCTATGGGCATTGTTAGTTTATGGGTAGTGTTAGTCTATGGGTAGTGTTAGTCTATGGGTAGTGTTAGTTTATGGGTAGTGTTGAGTCTATGGGTAGTGTTAGTCTATGGGCAGTGTTAGTCTATGGGTAGTGTTAGTCTATGGGCATTGTTAGTTTATGGGTAGTGTTAGTCTATGGGTAGTATTAGTCTATGGGCAATGTTAGTCTATGGGTAGTGTTAGTCTATGGGCAGTGTTAGTATATGGGTAGTGTTAGTCTATGGGTAGTGTTAGTCTATGGATAGTGTTAGTCTATGGGCAGTTTTAGTTTATGGGTAGTGTTAGTCTATGGGCAGTGTTAGTCTATGGGTAGTGTTAGTTTATGGGTAGTGTTGAGTTTATGGGCAGTGTTAGTTTATGGGCAGTGTTAATCTATGGGTATTGTTAGTCAATGGGTAGTGTTAGTTATGGGTAGTGTTGAGTCTATGGGCAGTGTTAGTCTATGGGCAGTGTTAGTCTATGGGCAGTGTTAGTCTATGGGTAGTGTTAGTCTATGGGCAGTGTTAGTCTATGGGCAGTGTTAGTCTATGGGCAGTGTTAGTCTATGGGCAGTGTTAGTCTATGGGCAGTGTTAGTCTATGGGCAGTGTTAGTCTATGGGCAGTGTTAGTCTATGGGCAGTGTTAGTCTATGGGCAGTGTTAGTCTATGGGCAGTGTTAGTCTATGGGCAGTGTTAGTCTATGGGCAGTGTTAGTCTATGGGCAATGTTAGTCTATGGACAGTGTTAGTCTATAGGCAGTTTGTATGTTTGTTTGTTGAACGTCTTTCGCACGGCACGTAGCCAAACGCGCTAATCGGAGGCTATTGCTCCTTCACCCACGCAGCTGATTGGTGAAGTCCAATCAATCGATCGCTGTGTATCCATAAATAGCCAATAACCCATTGTTTCGTCTTGCTCGGCGCACTGCAGTCACCCAGCAATGATGCTATACTAAATCGCCACCGTCTGCGTCTGCATTATACACGTCTGTGGTTAATTTCGTCTCGTCTCGTCAGTCATTAACTTGATTTGGAGCTGTCGTGACTGCAGGGATTACTCTTTGGTTCTTTCGGTAAAGTCACGTAGAAAGAGAAAATAATAAATTAAATAATAGAATACGACGTTTCGATTGCAACACAAGCAATCATCATCGGGTACGAATGAAAGCGAAAACATACCTAGTAAACTTAGAAATATAATGCAATACAACACAGAGAGTCGGCTAACATAACAGTCAACACCCCACCTGGTTGATTACGTTCTTCCAAAGATTGCTAAATCTGAGAGACAAAACACAGAAACGGAGACACATAGACAGAAACATAAGCAGAGAGTGATAACACAGAGACACACGGAGAGAGACACACACATATGCACACAGTCATACTTTTTGTTTTTCCCTGTTGGGGGGGTTGAGGTCGCAGTCATTGTCGAGCGTGATGATTTTTATTTAATCCCCTTGAAGTAATAGTTCACACATTTATTTTTTCCCCCTCGCTAATTTCGTTCACCAAAATTGAGACGGATTTTTAGCAGGCACACAAAGTCAAAGATCCCTCCCCCGTATCGCCCTTGACAGACTGTTGGGACACAAGTGCTGTGAGCGAGTAGCACCTCTGAAGGCCGGCAAGGCACACGAGGGGGTGGGTAGCCAGCACCACGTCCTGCCGTCATTGTCTCTACAATGCTAACGTTCACACACAGCACCAGGTTCTCATTGAAGGCTTCGGGGTTAGTCAACCTCGTGGATGCCCAGGACTCGTTCAAATATTCCCCACCGTTAATGGTCGTGAGCGGGGAACGAACTCGGTCCCCCAGCTTCAGAGAGCAGCGCCCTAAACTAACCACACACAGACAAAGATCCCCCGTATAGCCTTAACAGACTATTAGGGCAAGTGTGGTTAGCGAGTAGCACCTCTGAAGGCCGGCACGACACGCGAGGGGGTGGGTGGCCAGCACCACGTCCAAGTGGCGATGTTTACACCACACCGCACCAGGTATTCATTTGAGGCCGAGTCGACCTAGGGGAGGCCCAGGACCGGTTCAGGTAATCGTCACTGGTGTTGGTGGCCGTGAGCGGGAATCGAACTCGGGTCGCCGGGTTCATTTTTCGCAGTGCACGCATACCTCACGCACGCGAGACGTCCATAACCCACTGAAAAATAATACTTGTTCCCTCCTGAATCTTACTTGAATCAACTATGCGCGCCGCCACTAAATGTTGTAATTTAACAGTGGGCAAGACGATTAATTATCTATGAGCTGGGCTCGTGTGAATGCGCCGTCTACGTGTGGGAGGTGGGAGGTCGGCTGATTCAAAAGAAAAGCCAACATCGCCGGGCTCGGGAAATTACAAAATAGCAATTGTCTCTTTGCATTGAGTGGGCGAGAGAGCTAACAAGTCATATACCCTCGCATCAATAATGCATTCGCGCAAAAAGCCAGCGAAATTATATTCGAATTAAAAATGCATGCGCCCGAGGAGACGGATATTTTGTGCTGTGATGAAAATATTTATAATTCAGAGCTTGACAACGGAGGGGGAGGCATCTCACGGCACCGTCCGTGGTCCGAGCGCCACGCTCGAAGATACGCGACTTGGGGAAGAGTCGACAGCAATTGACCACACATCCGATGAGCACGGTTTGGGCTGCGTACGAGGCGAAATAAGTTCAACGTACGTTTTCGAATTGCGCTCATAATTATTGTTAGTGTACCGATGGGGAATCTACGGCCGTTTGTCATCAATCCACAGCTGGCTTTGAACGGCTCATTCTATGCCGCTGATAGGAGTTGTTTGAGCAGACTTTAGCCCGCTGATCGATGCGGGCTGCTGGAGTGAGAGGAATGGTGGATAGACGCCCAGAGATTGGCCAGGAATCAAACCCAGTTGGCTGCGTACATAGCGCGGTGCGCTAACCGTTGCCCCACCGCTGGACGGCAAAATGAATGTATTAAAAGGCGCAATGCATTTTATTTTATTGGTCGGGAGAAAAATATTGCGTTAATATGTTTAAGAAAATATTTGTTTTTTATCCATGCTCATGATTTTAGGATTTTTTTCATTCAAATAAACCGCACTTATTTGAAGAAAACCGTCTAATATTTATTTCGTTGTGTCACTCGACACCCAGGACACCCTTGAGAGGTGAGTTCGTTCCATCGTTCCATCGTTCTCTCGTCCCATCGTTGCATTGTCCCATCGTTCCATGGTTCCATCGTCCCATCGTCCCATCTCAAGGAATTTTCCGGTGACAATAAATGTAATTAACAAACAAAAAAAGAGCACGCGAACGAAAAGCCTGCGGATGCTGTTAAATACATCACCATTAATATTCCTGCCGCTTCGCTCACGTGAAGTAATTCCCCGAACGAATCTTATATTGAGTAATATATACGTATTTTTTTTACCGTCCGCAGAGGCCTGTGGACGCGAAGTGCATTGCCAAGGTACGGCAGGCTGCCGTTGGGCATCGCCCCGTCACATGTTTGCGAAAATGATTTTTTTTTTTTATGAAAGGTAGAACGTGTTCAAATAACCAGTCGAGAAACTTGCTCACACCCCCTACGGTGCAGACTTATCCCAGCTTGGTTGAATCAGGGGGTTGGGGAGGGATTGGGGGCGGGGGGGCTTATTGCCGATTTGATGCAGCGGCCTCTTGACATGAATCATTCCGTCTCACGCTGCCTCTGGCCGTAACATCCTTCCCCCGTATCCTGCGCGCGGTGGAAGTGCATTTGAGGCGTCTTAGCAAATGAGTTCATCTGTCATTCACCGCTGTAGCATTCAGCCCTGCAAATAGCTGAAATGCAAATGAAGTACGTTAAGCGATGCGTCCGCCTCTTAATGGGCCGTGGCACAATGCTTGCTGTGTAAATACATGCTCAGTGAATGTGACAATGCAGGAGTGTGGGGAGGGAGTGGTGGTGCAATGCGTTAGCACACCGTGCTATGAACCGGGCGACCTGAGTTCGATTTCAATGAAAAATGTGGACTTCACCTGTTCCATCCGTATGTCTGTTGAACTTCTTTCGAAGCGCACGTAGCCAACCATGCTAATCGGAGATGCGGGTGAAGGACAAAAAACTAACACGCACACAAAGCGGTTCTGAATAAATGAGTTTTCAATCTAGATTGAAATGTGCGTAGCTCCCAGTAGGCTTCCTAATATCGGGAAGGAAGGATACGTTCCAGACGGCCGCAGAAGCGCATCTGAAAGCACGCGACGCAGTTTGCCGTTCGATGGCCAGCCGTAAAGGAGGATTACCGCAATTCGCGTGATGATGGTTTATGTTCCTTGACGAGATCAGCGAGGCAATTGTGGCTAATTTGTGTCAAGCACGTTGTGTGTGTAATGAATGCTTTCGGCGAACCAGAAGCCATTGGAGCTCCTCCTCGCACGCGCGGCTTTTCGTTCTCCGTGTGCTCCGGATTCCTCCCACACGTATCAACACTCATCCATTGGTCGACAGCACCTCGATGTGTCGGGGGGTCCAAGAGCTTGGGCTACCACCCTACCGTTCGTCTGTGGTTCCTCCTCGTGCCTCTGAGTCGTCCCCTCTCCCTCACTGTCTTTGCGAGAGCCAGCGACATCGTGCGTGCGCGTGACAAGTTGACGTCATTATTTTTTTAAGATTATTATTTGACCCACCCACGTTTGGTTGAAGTTCGTTTGAAACGTACTTAGCAGACGTTGTTCACTTGCATTGTGAGTACGCCCAGCATTAACCGCAAAGCAAACGAAGTGAGTTGTATTGCTTGATATTCCCTTTCTCAATGTTAGATCGGGGCGGAATGGTGGCGCAATGGTTAAACACACTGCGCTCCGAACCCCGCGACCTGAGTTTTGATTCCCAGCCACGGCCAACATCAGTTTGCGAGTGATTGGATTGACAAGGGGGCTGTTTGAAGTACGTTATATAAACTAAACTATTTATTTTTATGTTACCAGGTGAGGCCCGCTGAAATACGTATCTCTTTTTCAGAAGCTCAACAGAGTGGCTTATCGCGTGGCAATTGATCGCAGTCAAATGCTCTCAACGCGTGACGTTAATTCTAAATGCGGCGGAAAAAAAGTGGTGGACCCCGAGAAAAATCCACGTGACCACGGGGAGAGAGAGAGAGAGACACGTAAAATCCAAATATATTGTCAATGCAATAAACATTTGACAACGTTATCGTGCCCGAAATCAATAATTTGAAAGAGATGGAGTGTGCGGGGGATGGGCGGTAGGGAGTTCCATCGAGATGATAAGAGAGTGAGGCGACATTGGTAAAGGCCTTCAGCTGACAGCATTCTATTACAGGGAAAAGCAGCGGTAAACAGCACCCTGCTTCTCGGCTATGTTTCTGGTTAAACATTTTAAACTGGCTCTGGGCCCGCTGATGCGAAGGTTGATTTTAATGCAACCCTGAATGTTGCACAGCGTAAGTGTGAAAAATCACCGCCTAAAAGTGTCTGCTGCTGCGCTGAATTTTTTGTTTGTTACAAAAGTAGCTTATTCATCATACACACTCAACCCCTCCGTTGCTTTTACTTGGTATTTTTTTTTCTTTACGAAATAGGGATCGATGCGTATGGGATTTAATGGCAATTGCGGATGGGTTTTTGGTCTTATTCATTACTTTTTTTTCGAATCGCTTCAACGTTGCGCGCCAATCCAACGTGGGAGGCAAAACGTGAGGCCACACGAAGTCACGTGGCACCACCTTTGTCTTTTTTAACGGCAAAGTCACGGATGGACGGACGAGCGTCACGTCAATATGGTGGCACCAAAATTGAAGTCGTCCAGGATTTCGTATCTAGGTGCTCATTTTTGTCCGACGTTGCGGATGAAACCTGAAAACAAATCGGCGGATTAATACAGGACGCTGTAGGTCAATTGTCAGCCGACTCTAGTGTGCTGTATTCATTTTCAGAGACGGTAGGGGGAGGGGGCACTATCGCCGATAAGGCCTCACCAGTGTGAGGAGGGCTGCCACCCACTTAACACCATTGTGGGTTTGGCAGCAGCACGATGATGATGATGGGGGGGGGGGGTGTCACCCTTCGTGTGTTGTTGGGGGGCCGCACTAAAGGCCACCAGCGGCCTCCAGGGGCCTTGGGATGAAGAGCGCTGCTCTACAGCTGTCCGTGTAGTTGAGTACTATTCTTATTGTTATTGCCTTCAATAATATTTGACTGGGTGGTGCTACGGTAGAGTTGAGCGGCTCACTGTGGAAAGGTTGCGAGTTCAAATCCCAGCCAGAGCTTGACTCGGCCCATCATGCCGCTGGGGTCAATAAAAGTACGACTACTTTGTGCGAAATCCACAGCTGTTGCTTTAAAGAATTGCTCATCCCTCCCACGGGAATCTGAGTTCCATCACACTACTCAGGGCTGTGAATTTATATAAAAGGACTAGGCCACGCTCAATTAACCAAGAAACCACTTTTATAATTTGTATTTAATATATATGTATATTAATCACGGTACAGCATTTTACTACTCGTATTCAAATACTAATATATCAAATAAAAAATTATTCCATGCGCCACGCAGACACACACACGTGGTTTTAATGCGACCCGCCAACCCTGCGGGATTCCGGCGCATGCCTCAACGCCACAACCCTAGACTTTTACCTCGACTTTTTACCACGACTTTTTACCTCTCCGAAGCCGTCGGGATGTTGCGCCGCGCGTCGTTCGGCACGATGTCAGACGTTTCACTCCGCGTGCTGTGAGCTGTTTCAGTAAATCTGAATGCGACGGACGGCACAACCCCCAAAACCAAATGTGGGTGCTTCACAACATAGCCACAAAAACGACAGCCTACGCTGTTAAATTGAACTACAACCATGCAACCCGAACAAAGGATCAGGTCGTAACCCATCGAGACCCAACGAGATACATACGTAGAGACTCCTAGAGATACATTAAAGCCAAGCTACAGTAGCGTGAATGTGGTCATAGAGACAGAGAGAGATACATAGAGACCCATATAGACAGAGAGGTCCATAGAGACAGAGAGATACATAGAGACACATAGAGACAGAGAGAGATCCATAGAGACCCATAGAGACAGAGAGAGATCCATAGAGACCCATAGAGACAGAGAGAGATCCATAGAGACCCATAGAGACAGAGAGATACATAGAGACACATAGAGACGGAGAGAGATCCATAGAGACCCATAGAGACAGAGAGAGATACATAGAGATCCATAGAGACAGAGAGGTCCATAGAGACAGAGAGATACATAGAGACACATAGAGACAGAAAGAGATCCATAGAGATCCATAGAGACAGAGAGATCCATAGAGACCCATAGAGACAGAGAGGTCCATAGAGACAGAGAGATACATAGAGACACATAGAGACAGAGAGAGATCCATAGAGACCCATAGAGACAGAGAGAGATCCATAGAGACAGAGAGATACATAGAGACCCATAGAGACAGAGAGAGATCCATAGAGACCCATAGAGACAGAGAGATACATAGAGACACATAGAGATGGAGAGAGACAGAGAGAGATCCATAGAGATCCATAGAGACAGAGAGATCCATAGAGACCCATAGAGACAGAGAGAGGTCCATAGAGACAGAGAGATACATAGAGACACATAGAGACAGAGAGAGATCCATAGAGATCCATAGAGACAGAGAGATCCATAGAGACCCATAGAGACAGAGAGAGGTCCATAGAGACAGAGAGAGATCCATAGAGACCCAAAGAGACAGAGAGAGATCCATAGAGACCCATAGAGACAGAGAGGTCCATAGAGACAGAGAGATACATAGAGACCCATAGAGACAGAGAGAGATACATAGAGATCCATAGAGACAGAGAGGTCCATAGAGACAGAGAGATACATAGAGACACATAGAGACAGAGAGAGATCCATAGAGATCCATAGAGACAGAGAGATCCATAGAGACCCATAGAGACAGAGAGGTCCATAGAGACAGAGAGATACATAGAGACACATAGAGACAGAGAGAGATCCATAGAGACCCATAGAGACAGAGAGAGATCCATAGAGACAGAGAGATACATAGAGACCCATAGAGACAGAGAGAGATCCATAGAGACCCATAGAGACAGAGAGATACATAGAGACACATAGAGACGGAGAGAGATCCATAGAGACCCATAGAGACAGAGAGAGATACATAGAGACCCATAGAGACAGAGAGGTCCATAGAGACAGAGAGATACATAGAGACACATAGAGACAGAGAGAGATCCATAGAGATCCATAGAGACAGAGAGATCCATAGAGACCCATAGAGACAGAGAGAGGTCCATAGGGACAGAGAGAGATCCATAGAGACCCAAAGAGACAGAGAGAGATCCATAGAGACCCATAGAGACAGAGAGGTCCATAGAGACAGAGATATACATAGAGACCCATAGAGACAGAGAGAGATACATAGAGACCCATAGAGACAGAGATATACATAGAGACACATAGAGACAGAGAGAGATACATAGAGACCCATAGAGACAGAGAGGTCCATAGAGACAGAGATATACATAGAGACGCATAGAGACAGAGAGAGATACATAGAGACCCATAGAGACAGAGAGATACATAGAGACACATAGAGACAGAGAGAGAGATCCATAGAGACCCATAGAGACAGAGAGAGATACATAGAGACCCATAGAGACAGAGAGGTCCATAGCGACAGAGAGATACATAGAGACCCATAGAGACAGAGAGAGATACATAGAGACCCATAGAGACAGAGAGAGGTCCATAGAAACCCATAGAGACAGAGAGAGATACATAGAGACCCATAGAGAGAGAGATATATAGAGACCCATAGAGACAGAGAGAGATACATAGAGACCCATAGAGACAGAGAGAGATCCATAGAAACCCATAGAGACAGAGAGATACATAGAGACACAAAAAGACAGAGAGAGGTCCATAGAGACCCATAGAGACAGAGAGATACATAGAGACACAAAGAGACAGAGAGAGGTCCATAGAGACCCACAGAGACAGAGAGAGATACATAGAGACCCATAGAGACAGAGAGAGGTCCATAGAGACCCATAGAGACAGAGAGATACATAGAGACCCATAGAGACAGAGAGAGATACATAAAGACCCATAGAGACAGAGAGAGATACATAGAGACCCATAGAGACAGAGAGAGATCCATAGAGACCCATAGAGACAGAGAGATACATAGAGACACAAAGAGAGAGAGAGAGGTCCATAGAGACCCATAGAGACAGAGAGAGATACATAGAGACCCATAGAGACAGAGAGAGGTCCATAGAGACAGAGAGATACATAGAGACACATAGAGAAAGAGAGAGATACATAGAGACCCATAGAGACAGAGAGAGATCCATAGATACCCATAGAGACAGAGAGAGATACATAGAGACCCACAGAGACAGAGAGAGATCCACAAAGACCCATAGAGACAGAGAGAAGTTCATAGAGATCCATAGAGACAGAGAGAGATACATAGAGACCCATAGAGACAGAGAGAGGTCCATAGAGACCCATAGAGACAGAAAGAGATACATAGAGACCCATAGAGACAGAGAAAGATACATAGAGACCCATAGAGACAGAGATACATAGAGACACATAGAGACAGAGAGAGATACATAGAGACCCATAGAGACAGAGAGAGATCCATAGAAACCCATAGAGACAGAGAGATACATAGAGAAACATAGAGACAGAGAGAGATACATAGAGACCCATAGAGACAGAGAGATACATAGAGACCCATAGAGACAGAGAGATACATAGAGAGACATAGAGACAGAGAGAGATACATAGAGACCCATAGAGACAGAGAGAGATACATAGAGACCCATAGAGACAGAGAGAGGCCAAGCCAGAGTAGCGTGAATGTGTCCATGCAACCCAGGCTATGGACCATATCGTCAACCCATAGAGACACACAGCGATGCATGGAGAAACATAGGAGGCAACTCGAAACACAAAAATAGAGATATATAGACAAACACAGAGACCCATATATATTTGGAGACATATGGAGGGACATTAAAGGCAAGCCACAGTAGTGCTACTTTGGCCATGCAATCCAAGCAATGGAGCACAGAGTAAACCCACAGCATAACGACACAAACTCTCTCCTGAAGCCCTCTCGCCGTGGCCAGCAGCAGACCTCAACATTGGGAATTTAGCTTCTGATCTTCTTGCTGCTGCTGCCAGAACCATCATGGTCATGCGCGAAAATAAGCATACAATAAAAAAATGTATATCACAACGTCTTTTCTATCGCCTTTTGCGCGCCAAAGTCCAGCGATGGGACCTTACTGCTCAGAAAGCAGGCGGGACGATTGGCGGTTACTCTTAAAAACACACAACAGAAGTGGCCATTTGTCAACGTACATCGGTAATTGTTTTCTTTTTTTCCTTCCTTCCATTCCTACGAATTCCCCAGCGTCTGCCGCGAGCGACGGAGCGTGAGTGACCCAAGAGTCACACGCACATACACACGCACGCAACAACAACAGCAACCGCCATTCGCCACTAAGTGGCGTTGAGGTCACCACGACGCTTGTGCCAGGCTTCGTGCACCTTGAGGCCACGTGAAGTGTCGAACGCCCGCTGGCAGGAGGTTACGGGGCAGACCCAGGTGCCACGGGTCGACTGACTGAGATGACTGGCTGATGCACCACCTGTGCCCTCTACCGTGCCAACTTGCTGTGCTTTAGCCACCCGGCGCTCCGCTCATTGTTGTGAGCGTCGCTCCTCCGCTCTCTATTGTTGTTGGAGGGCGACTGCGTCCAACTGCCCAGGTGCGTCCTTCACGAGCCTCCTCCACAGAGGCCGATCTCGACACCACTGGTACCAGTCATCGGCAAGTCCACTCAGCTCCACATCCTCCTGTACCACATCACTCCATCTCTTCTCTAGCCCGGGCCGCACCCGTTTAGCCCCCTCGATCCGGCCGAACAAAAGCTGTTTAGGCATGTGGTGACTGGGCATGCAGGCTACATGGCCCAGCCAACGCAGCCTTGCCTGCCGGAGGAGCTCACCGATGGGACTTTGTCCAGATCTTTCAAGGATGTGTGAGCTCCTCACACAATGCAGCCTGGTTAAACCTAGAATGGATGGTAGGCAGGCCAGCCTAAATGTTTCTAACTGGCGAAGATGTTCCATTAGGGGGGTCCACGTTTCGCAAGCGTACAGAAGGGAGGGAATGACTGTGGGTGAGAAGACCTGAAGCTTCGTGTGGAGCGATAGACCAGGTAGCTTCCACACAGCGTTACGCAACCGATGAAAAGATATTGCCACTCTGCTGATTCGGAGTGAGACCTCTACGGTTAAACCAGAGCTGGTCATAAGCACACTGCCCAGATATGGGAAACTCTCCACTCTCTCCACAACTGCCCCATCACCAATTGGGAGTTGTGGGGGTGGAGTGTCCGATGGTACAAAATACCCTGGCAGGTGCTTAGTTTTGGTGGGGTTGATGGTAAGGCCCCACCTCTTAGTGGCAAGCTCCAGGTCTAGCAGCAGCGCCTCTAACTCCTCCCCTGAATGAGGAGTGATTACCAGATCATCGGCATACATAACATGGTTGAGAAATAGGGAGCCATCCCTTGACCGCACCTGTACCAGATGGAAATTCCTCCGGTACAGCTATTGAAGTCCTCACGAACGTCGTGGTCAAAATAGATGTTAAATAATGTGGGAGCTAGAGGACTTCCCTGTCGCACCACAAGGTGTACAGCGAATGGCTCCGACTCTCAGTCACTTAGTTTTACCCAGGCCCGCTCACCTTCATAAAGGTCCTTAATGACCTTCAGGGACTCCAAAAGCACGAAGAACAATCCAGAGCCCAGGCCTACTGATGGCATTGTAGGCCTTGACCAGGCCAATAAAGCAGAGATGTAGGTCTTGTTGGAATTCCCTACACCTTTGCTGTAGCAGACGGACAGAAAACATGGCATTCGTGCAGGACCGCCCTTTCCTGAAACCGCATTGGGGCTCCGCAAGCCTCTCCTCAGCATGCCTAGCAAGGCGATGTTGAATACTCTTCACCAGGACCTTTCCCGCCCCCCCCCCCAACTCATTTTATTGAACTTACGATGTAGTGAGATGACCAGAGAGATGTTGACAAGCGGTCCACCCTAAGCCGCATCCACTGCACAATCCATGGTAGATGCGGATACCTGATGCACAATTGAAAAATTTAACCTCTCCAGTTCGACTGCGAGCATCCCGAACAACCCATACAACATATCATGACGCAAAGCCCCGATTCACAAATACGAAGGCGACATCGCAGCTATTCAATATCCTGCTCCTGACACGGTTGTCTGGGCTTGACTACCTGAATGTGAAATTGTAGTTGGTGCTCTGCGTCTACATCGGCAGCCATACCATGCTGGGAAAACAGGGACAGGTGGCAATCATAACACAAAGACAAAGATCCCCCGTATAGCCTGTAACAGACTGTTGGGGCAAGCGGTGTTAGCGAGCACCTATGAAGGTCGGCACGACCTTCATAGGGTTGGTGGTCAACACCACGCCGCCTTTGTGACCCCAAGTGGTGAAATTTAATCACCGCACCGGGTACTCATTTGAGGCAGAGTCGACCTAGGGCAGGCCCAGGACCGGTTCAGCTAACCGTCATTTGTGTCGGTGGCCGTGAGCAGGATTTGGAATTCGGGTCACTCGGTTCGTAGCTCTAGTGCAGTGCTAACCACTGCGCCACCGCTCCCCATATGAAAAAATACGTACACAGATACACACAGGCATGCTACTTAAAGTGACTAATGCTCGTTACACAGAGCCACAATCCCAGCGCGCGCAATCTCACAATAAACGTCGCAATGTCTTCGGGAAGGACGCCGCAGGCGTTTGCTTCTAAGCGATTCTAATTCATTGTTCTATTTAATAATAAGCGCCTCCGGAGGGGCGCTGCATGCATCTGTGCGTTGCCCGTCGTCTCCTCCAATGCGAGAGGCGATTTCTCGGCTGGCTTTGGGAGCCCTCGTCTCTGGGACGAAGACTTTAACCGTCGTTGACGACAAAACGCCTCCTTAACGATGTACAGGGCCTGTCAAGTCTTTGAAGTCTCGTCGGCTTCTTTTGCAGACTCAAAAAAATATATATAAACATTTCCCAGGCTTCTCGATAGCAGATTGAAGGGAGGGATTTGTTGTGCATTCATAATGTCGTATTTTTAAGGACATGTGCAGATCGGTCTTGGTTTTTGCACCATTGGAATTGTGCGATAATTGGTGTCGTCTGTGCCATGTCTTAGACCTGCTTTTTGTGTTTAGTTTGATGTCCATCTTCCGCATCTCTGATTCGCGCTGTTGGCTGCAAATGGTGTGAAACAAGTTCAACATACATACATACTACACTATACACTACACACTATGCTATACTATACTAATCACTACAATACACAACACCATTCACTATGCTATACAATACTATACACGTCACTACACACACTGCACTATACACTACTATAACCACACCACTATACTAAATCGGTAACTCCTTTCTTTAGAACTGCTTTTATTGTGCTCAGTTTGTTGTCCTTCCACCGCACCTCCGATTAGCACGGTTGGCTACGTGCGGCGCGAAAGAAGTCCAACATACACCACGTACACTACTGCTTTCGTGGGGAAGGGGAAGTGATGTCATCATCTGTGACGTCACCCTTCTGGATGACGCACGAAACGAAGTGTCAGATGGCGTCACTCAAATTGTTTGTCACTTCGGGAGATTTCATTGGTTCTGCGCTGAGGGCACGCCTTGTACATGGCCCGCGAGGAGCATTCACCACCGCGTGTCGGTCATCTAAAAAAATGAGCATTTTTGGAGCTGGAATATCAGAGCGAATAAAATACGCGTGGGGCCCTCTGCCCTCCGGCTCCATCTCTCTCCAGTTGAGGAGAACCAACACCCACAGTGTCGTCCTCTTGCTCTTTATTTTTCAGCCGTCGGGCTGCAGCAATCTGTTGCTGGGTGAGAACTTGCTCATGCGCCTGCCAGTCATTTGGATATTGTTTTGTTAGACCATACTTCAACATGCTGGTCAGCGCGTCTTAGCGAAGGGCTTGCCAAGGACCAATTCAAAGATCAACGTGCCACTGATTTTTTTCATTTATTATTTTTAACCACTGGATTAAACTTCCCTTGTACTCAACGAAATGGATTATCACGTGGGAATTTATAGCAGCTAAATACTGACTTAAAACTTTCGTGACTGCAGGAATTCATATTCTATGGTTATTTTGGTAAAGTCACGTAGAAAGAAAAAATAATAACAATAAAATAAAAAAGTGAATCAAAATATCACGACGTTTCGATCGCAACACAAGCGGTCGTCATCAGGAACAGGGAGGTTAGCCTCTGAGGGCAAGCTGTTAATAAAGGTTTAGAGATGGGCGGGGCAGCTAATGTTAATGTAGGAGAGATCTCCGACACCGGCAGTAGGTCTACACCAATCAAAGAGCTGTTAATAAAGGTTTAGATATGGGCGGGGCAGCTAATGTTAATGTAGTAGAGGGCTCCGACACCGGCAGTAGGTCTATACCAATAAAAGAGCTGTTTATAAAGGTTTACAGATGGGCGGGGTAGCTAATGTTAATGTAGAAGAAGGCTCAGAAACCTACTGCCCACGACATATTTCACGATAACCGGCCGCTCTCCGTCGCTCATGGCCAAATTGAGTCTCCCTTGGAATATTCACCATGCTGCGTGGGATGTTCTACCACTGGGCATGCCTGAGGGTATCTAAACCGATGATGTTTACGCATCTGATGGAGACTTTCCATATATACTCGATACAAATGAGCCACGATGCCTTGGTGATCTCGTCAAGAAGCATGAACCATCATCACGCGCACTCCGGTCACCCTCGCAGTGGCTTTCGGCTAAGCCATCGAACAAAGATGGTCATTGCATCTATATTAGGCAGCCAATGGAGCTATGCACTTTTAAATATGGATTGAAAACTCATTTCTGTAGAACTGCTTTTTGTGTTTAGTTTGTTGTCCTTCCTCTCGAACCTTCGATGAGCACCATTGGCTACGTACGGTGTGAAAAAAGTTCACCGTGCATATCCGTACACTGATTTCATCACTGGCGTAATCTTGTACACGTTTCATTCCTTGGCCTGCCACTCAGCTTCCATGCTTGGCCATCTACCACCGTCCAATCTTCCCTTCAAAGCGGGAATGAAGTCTGTAGACCTGTGAGTGTTCTCTAACCCACGTGCATGAAGTCTGTAGATCTGTGAGTGTTCGCTTATCCACGTGCATGGAGTCTGTAGACCTGTGAGTGTTCGCTAATCCACGTGCATGGAGTCTCTAGACCTGTGAGTGTTCTCTAATCCACGTGCATGGAGTCTGTAGACCTGTGAGTGTTCTCTAATCCACGTGCATGAAGTCTCTAGACCTGTGAGTGTTCACTAATCCACGTGGATGGAGTCTGTAGGCCTGTGAGTGTTCTCTAATCCACGTGCATGAAGTCTCTAGACCTGTGAGTGTTCACTAATCCACGTGCATGGAGTCTGTAGGCCTGTGAGTGTTCTCTAATCCACGTGCATGGAGTCTGTAGTCATGTGAGTGTTCTCTAATCCACGTGCATGAAGTCTGTAGGCCTGTGAGTGTTCTCTAATCCACGTGCATGGAGTCTGTAGGCCTGTGAGTGTTCTCTAATCCACGTGCATGGAGTCTGTAGGCCTGTGAGTGTTCTCTAATCCACGTGCATGGAGTCTGTAGGCCTGTGAGTGTTCAGTAATCCACGTGCATGGAGTCTGTAGGCCTGTGAGTGTTCTCTAGTTCACGTGCATGGAGTCTGTAGGCCTGTGAGTGTTCTCTAATCCACGTGCATGGAGTCTGTAGACATGTGAGTGTTCTCTAATCCACGTGCATGAAGTCTGTAGGCCTGTGAGTGTTCTCTAATCCACGTGCATGGAGTCTGTAGGCCTGTGAGTGTTCTCTAATCCACGTGCATGGAGTCTGTAGGCCTGTGAGTGTTCAGTAATCCACGTGCATGGAGTCTGTAGGCCTGTGAGTGTTCTCTAGTTCACGTGCATGGAGTCTGTAGGCCTGTGAGTGTTCTCTAACCCACGTGCTTGGAGTCTGTAGGCCTGTGAGTGTTCTCTAATCCACGTGCATGGAGTCTGTAGGCCTGTGAGTGTTCTCTAATCCACGTGCATGGAGTCTGTCGGCCTGGGAGTCTTCTCTAATCCACGTGCATGGAGTCTGTAGGCCTGTGAGTGTTCTCTAATCCACGTGCATGGAGTCTGTAGGCCTGTGAGTGTTCAGTAATCCACGTGCATGGAGTCTGTAGGCCTGTGAGTGTTCTCTAGTTCACGTGCATGGAGTCTGTAGGCTTGTGAGTGTTCTCTAACCCACGTGCATGGAGTCTGTAGGCCTGTGAGTGTTCTCTAATCCACGTGCATGGAGTCTGTAGGCCTGGGAGTGTTCTCTAATCCACGTGCATGGAGTCTGTAGGCCTGGGAGTGTTCTCTAATCCACGTGCATGGAGTCTGTAGGCCTGTGAGTGTTCTCTAACCCACGTGCATGGAGTCTGTAGGCCTGTGAGTGTTCTCTAACCCACGTGCATGGAGTCTCTAGACCTGGGAGTGTTCTCTAATCCACGTGCATGGAGTCTGTAGACCTGTGAGTGTTCTCTAATCCACGTGCATGGAGTCTCTAGACCTGTGAGTGTTCTGTAATCCACGTGCATGGAGTCTGTAGGCCTGTGAGTGTTCTCTAACCCACGTGCATGGAGTCTGTAGGCCTGTGAGTGTTCTCTAATCCACGTGCATGGAGTCTGTAGGCCTGGGAGTGTTCTCTAATCCACGTGCATGGAGTCTGTAGACCTGTGAGTGTTCTCTAATCCACGTGCATGGAGTCTGTAGGCCTGGGAGTGTTCTCTAATCCACGTGCATGGAGTCTCTAGACCTGGGAGTGTTCTCTAATCCACGTTCATGGAGTCTGTAGACCTGTGAGTGTTCTCTAATCCACGTGCATGGAGTCTGTAGACCTGTGAGTGTTCTCTAATCCACGTGCATGGAGTCTGTAGGCCTGGGAGTGTTCTCTAGTCCACGTGCATGGAGTCTGTAGGCCTGTGAGTGTTCTCTAATCCACGTACATGGAGTCTGTAGACATGTGAGTGTTCTCTAACCCACGTGCATGGAGTCTCTAGACCTGGGAGTGTTCTCTAATCCACGTGCATGGAGTCTCTAGACCTGGGAGTGTTCTCTAATCCACGTGCATGGAGTCTCTAGACCTGTGAGTGTTCTGTAATCCACGTGCATGGAGTCTGTAGGCCTGGGAGTGTTCTCTAATCCACGTGATTCCTCTTTCACAACGTGCATCACTCTACGAGTTGTGTGGGGGTGGATGGAGGTGGCGGGGTTGATGTGGGGGGAAGTGGTGGGGGATGTGGTGGGGGGAGGGTGCGTGGAGGTGGATGTTGGGGTGGGTGGAAGTGGCGGGTGGATAGGGGTGTGTTGGAGGTAGTTGGAGGTGGGGGGTGGGATTGTTTGAAGGTGGGGGGGGAGAATATCGAAACCAATACCTTTAAAATTTGAACTGCCTGACCCCGTCCCCTCCCTAAATCCCCCCCCCCTGCCACCCCCCTGCCCCCCCTCACCCCCCCTCCCCCGCGGTTTTGATTCCCCCATGACCACAACATCGAGCTCTCTCCGATCGCCCAGGAAGCCCAGCGTCTGTGAAGGATGAAGGAGAGGCCTTCGCTAATTTCCCTTTGGTTGTTTTGTGTGTGTGTGCAGAAGCGTTTCACGCGTGGCTAATTGACTCTCTGCTCGCACTTGAAAGGCAGGGCCGGCAGGTGAGCCTCGCTAATTGTGAGGCTTCAATTATTTAACGACCGCTCCGCCGAGAGTCTGCGGTGGTCGTAGCATTTCGGCCCTTCGTGATCCATCATTTTTGGATCATTTCCCAGAAGAAAGAAAGAGGGAGAAAGTCAAGGATGATTCTTTTTTCTTTTCTTTTTTTGGTCTTTTAAAGCGCAGCTCGGTTTTTTTATATATATATATATAAAACGATTAAAAGCATTTGACATTCACCGGCTTTGCCCGTAAATTCCACGCGAACCAAAGGTTGCAGCACCTTCTGGTAATTCAGGTGTGGTAATGGACTGATGACGTCTGTGCTTGCCTAAAGCTGTTCGGGCACGCGTGCAACGTCATCATTTACGCGCCGGTTTGACGTTTTCGCTCCCGGGTGAAGACCTCCCCCTATGCCTTGCGGTCGCGAGGGACCTCATACTCAGCACAGGGTTAAGTTGAATTGACCTGCGGAGCGTTTACATTCGACGACCTCCGTTTCCAAATGCCAATAATCGAATTTTACGGCCGTTAATTTAGTGGCCAGGAAACGATCATGTGGATGGATGCAGCAAAGCCAGGCAAAAAAAAGAGAAACCTAGATAGAGATGCAGTAAAGCCACCACCCACGAAGTGTGTGCCATCATTCAGCCATGCTGGATGAAGGCCTCCACAATATGCCGCCAGCCTGCCTCTACACGCATCTTGTAAGCGGGTGAACGCTATGTGCCTGTGTACAGTATGTGCGCATATATTGTTATTCAGGTAGCGACGACTCCTACAACCTACAATCTCATCATCGAGGTGTAACTTTAAATAATGGGCTGCTGACTAATATTTTATATTAATATATTCATAATGTTCTCTGCATACCCAGGATTTCGGTATTGGGATAAAACCAAGAACCATACTCTATGGTTCTTGGTTTTACCTACGTGACTCTACGTGACTTTACCGAATAGAACCAAAGAGTATGGATCCTTGCAGTCACGAAAGCTTCAAATCTAGAAAATAAAACCAAGAAACAACAATTTTATTAATAACGCCAGGTCAGGCCCACCCGAGCTACGTAGCTCTTTTTCAGAAGCGACCTGGCCACAAATGACAGCTCATTGAAATGGCTAATCACGTGGACATTTAAAGCAGCTAAAATATTCTGAATGCACGTTGATTCTAAATGTGGAGGGAAAGACCGGAGAGCCCGGAGAAAAATGCATGCGACCACGAGGAGAGAGAGAGAGAGTCACGCAAACTCCACACATGCAGGCATTATCAAGGGTCGGGATCAAACCCACGATCTCCTGTATATCAGGCGAGGCAATTAACATCCCCTGGCCACCGCGGCATTTCCATTCATGCGACTTAGGCTTTGGACGTGGCAGTAAAGTGGAGAGCCCGGAGAAGCCCCGCCATCTCCTGGCCAACAAACTCGCAGCCTCACGAATGGAACATGTGGGCAAGGCCTCGTGACATCTCGCTCCACACCAGAGCCCGCTTTCAAGCACAGGTGACATTGGACCCCAACATCCCGGAGGCTGCGAGCTTTGGCGATCTCGATCGCTGAACCTCCAACTCGAGTACAAACCAGGCTTGAGTTTTGCTTAGCTTTTGAAATGCTTTGAGCACAGATGCATTCAGGGTGATTCTTAATCTGCGGGCACACGATGAAGACCAATTGATCACAGCTTACCTGTGTCGGCACTTAAACTTGGCATCAAACGGCTCTGTTGGGTGAAAAATGTGCAACCGGGACGTAAATAAAGCATTGTGTGTGGTGGGTTTTTTTTATCCATTAAAATAAATGTATTCTTAATCTACAGTGATAGTTTATCAAAAGGGAAAACATTCGAAATGCCACTGTGGTGTTTGGCTCAAAAGATTTATCGAGTGGCTGGCGCACAAGAAAGGTGTGTGTGTGTGTGCGGATTGAATGTCGGTAATAAATTCAAGGCATTTGACGCAACCCATGCAGATTAAAAGCACTCTCCCGCTGTTCATGAATCTTTGATGCTCTCTCATGCATAAGTGAAGCCTTTATCCGTCGAGGTATTATCTTTAAAATGGGAGCCGGTAAAATGTCTCGATTTGCGAGAAGTGGGCGTTGTACCCTCGTATCGCCTAAGTTTATCTGGGCGACAGAAACTTGGAGAGCACCTGCCGGGGTTATCGTGAGCGCGGTCATTGCAAGCCTCCTTCTTCGCCGTCAGCCGAGCGTAGCGTGGCGTTCCGTGTAAAGTAACAACACAACCAAGGCAAAGCCACGGCACGCGATTCGCAGCCAAGTTTTAACGCTTTCAAGCGTCCGCGTGCCAGGCTGCTTTCGTTTGAGCCATGCCGGTGACTGAGCTCCGGAGATCGTGGGCGTGGAGTCGTCACGTGCACGAAGGGAGCAGGCGTGAGCGAAATTTGACTCTCAAGCAAATGACGTCGAGGAAGAGGGGGGAAAAAAAAGCAACGAAGCGAGATGTAAATCGGAGCAAGGAGGAAATCGGACGGAAGTGCAGAGTACAGGGTCCGCAACGCAAGCGAAGCGCCACTCGCATGCCACGTGTTTCGGGGAGAGAGAGAGAGAGTCCCGTCGTCCGAACTGCAGCTATGGGAGGCGCGATATGAGTGGAGAGCTTTATCTGCTTTTTTTTAATACGCGCATTTTTCTTCTCTTGTCTGAGCGGAAAGGCGCACGTAAGCGGGGACGAATCTGTCACAACTTCCGAGTGAATATCTATTTTTCAAAGTAATATGTTTCGCTGAATAATCCCTTGAGATGGAACATTTTGCAACGGTGCCCGTGCCGTCAAGTGACACATTCGTAGCAAATCCACTTTCATAATTATCTCCTGCATGCAAGTTTCAAGTTTAATTAATTTTTTACTTCCAGATGAGAGCCCACGAGACCTGCAGTATCGAGTCTCTTTCGCAAGCCTGGGTGCAGTAACACCTTGATTTCACGTCTCCCCCTTTGACGTCGTTTGGCAAATACGTCGTCGCTTTATTAACACCACGACCTGGTTTGCGTCGCCACAACCCCGCACATCGCTGACGGCATCGTCCGCCCTGTTTCGTGACCCGTTGCCTCTCAGCATTCGCATCCACCACCACCACCACCAACCCACCAACTGCTACCCTGTAAATCGCTTCGCTTTACGTCGTTTCGATATTCGTCGTCGCACCTTTTCAGGAGCGCATGCCCGACGCAAACCGGGGCATCGCTGTGTGACCAAAATGACAAAGTCACGGGCGATGATTTTCCAGGTCGGGAGCGCGGACGTTAGAATCGTCGCACGGATAACGGGGAGCAGTAACTCGCGGATCGTTTCGTGGGCAAACGGGATACAGGAGCCGCAGAGAGTTGTGTTTGCCGTTTCGGCGTGTTGAGCCGTTAAGGCACGAGAACCACTTTGGCAGAAAGAGATTACGTGAAACCCAAGTGTCACGAATGTAATTTCAACAAACACTCCAACACCAGGGAAATGGTGGGGCGACGTTCACGCTCGGTGTTTTGGAGCGGTCTGTACACAGCCTAAGGGCGAACACGGATAATGAAGGGTGCCTGGGTGGAGACGAGGTGTTATACTCTTTGGTTCTATTGGGGTAAAGTCACGTAGGTGTAATTTTTTGTTATTTTATTTTCACCTACGTGATTTCACCCAATAGAACCAAAGAGTATGGATCCTAGCAGTCACGAAAGCTTTAAATCTAGAAACGAGGTGTTATGTTACTCGCCTACTACACAGGAACTCGCGAGTTCGATCCCGGACCCTGATGATGCCTGTTGTTGTATAGTTGGAGTCCACGTGTCCTCTCTCCGTGGAGGTCGCGTGGTTTGTTGTCCAGGCTCTTCTGATGAAGACATACTCCGCCGCGGTTGCCAAAGCTACGAGTTGGGGCCCCCCTTGATAACCACCACGACATGTGTTCTCTACAGTGTAAAACAACACTAATTTATAACGCGGTTTAAACGCAATGATGTGCTTTGGCAAGAGGAGCCGTGATCAAATCTTGGGGCCCCACCTACCAGATTGCCGCACCACCTGAGCCGATATTGTCGTTACTACGCCACTGCATACATCACTTCGATGACGAACTATCATCACGTGTCAACTATTTTCATTTTTCTCTTCTTTGGTTCTTTCGGTAAAGTCACGTAGAATGAGAATAAAATAATAAATTGATAAAATAAAATAACACAATAATATTCTCACGACGTTTCGGCCACAACACAAGCGGCCTTCATCAGGTGAAGGGAGCGAGACTGTCTGGTAGGAGAGCGCTGTCCTACCAGACAGTCTCGCTCCCTTCACCTGATGAAGGCCGCTTGTGTTGTGGCCGAAACGTCGTGAGAATATTATTGTGTTATTTTATTTTATCAATTTATTATTTTATTCTCATTCTACGTGACTTTACCGAAAGAACCAAAGAAGATGAATCATTGCAGTCACGAAAGCTTTAAATCGAAATTTATTTTCATTTTACCAGGTTGGGCCCACTGAGCCATCTATCTCTTTTCCAGAAGCGACCTGGCCACAAATGACCGCTCGTCGAAGTGGCTCGTCGTGCGGAGATGTACAGCAGCCCAATAATCTAAACGCGCGTTTTTAAATGTGGAGGGAAAACCTGGAGGACCCGGAGAAAAAACCCACGCGAACACGGGGAGAAGATGCAAACTCCCAAATATGCAGCAGGCGATCGAACCCACGACCTCCTGTATGCCAGGCGAGCTCGTTAACATCTCACTAAAGTGGTTACATGGTCCAGTGGTCAGAGCCACGCGGCTCGCAATTGGAAGGACGTGAGTCCAAATCCAGGCTGGGGATCAGAACAAGTCTTCATTCCACCGGCGATGATAAACATTTGTAAAACATACAATTTGGTGGACAGTCAACAGTGGTTGAATTATGGATAGACTCACCCCTGCCATAGGGATGTGGAATTCCCATTATTGGTTTTGAGCAGGGAATAGGAAATCAGCGCCACCCGCTGACTAAGATTAGTGGAAAACCACTTTAATACATTTTTTTGCCAAATTGCAAACTAAAAATTCATTATTCTTGGTTCTTTCGGTAAAAGACACGTAGAAGGGAAACTTTACCGAAAGAACCAAGAATATTAATCCCTGCGGTCACGAAAGCTTTAAATCAAAATTTTAAAAATAAATTGTCAATAAAAATATCATGAATCTCATTGGGCTGTAACTCGGTTAAAGAAAAAAATTAATCAGTAGCACAAAAGTGATGCTTACGAAGCTGAATTGCAGCACTGTGTTGTGTATCCACGCCGCCGCTGTAAATGCATTTCACCACAAGCGTCATCATCGGCCACCGTCAATCCACCGCTGGATTAACGTCTCTTCAAGCCCACGCCGCGATCTCACGATCCTGCGATGAACGAATCTACCTAGCACCTTCACACGAACTGATTTCATCGCTCCATCTCCCCCCGGTGGATGTAACCATCGGATGCGTGACGTTCCTTGGCTAAACACTCTCTCATTCGTCTTAACCATTGGCCATCACCCCCTGCGAGAGGCGCGTCCCACCCAAGCCCATCTGATAAAGACATTTGCTGATTCTGACTCTTCTTTAGGTCTGAATGATGTAATTTACCAGCGTGCGTTCTCTCATCCACGTGTTCCTCTTTCCGTCTCTCAGTGTAATTCAAAGCACGCGTATCTCCACACAAATTTGTGCACGTTTTAATTGGCTCTACTATTCGATTCGTTGTCCTATTCATGTGTTGTACTAATACTACTATCGGTGGTGGTGCAGCGGGTTAGCAAGCAACGCGACCAACCCGGCTGCCCGGGTTCGCTTCCCAGCCACGGCGAACATCAGTGATGAATGACTATCTGAACGGCCTTCCTGATCTCAACAACCGGCACTTAACCACTGCGGTGAAGTATGGCCAAACAACCGGCCATGGGCCCACACGGCGTGTAGGAGGCCTTCACTCAGCAGGCGATTGACAAAACGGCTGTAAAATGATCGTGGTCGTTGTTTTTATTACGGCTACAACTAATTGCGGCTACAACTATTATGGCTAAAACTATTATGGCTACAACTAATTACGGCTACAACTATTACGGCTACAACTATTACGGCTACAACTAATTGCGGCTACAACTATTATGGCTAAAACTATTACGGCTACAACTAATTACGGCTACAACTATTACGGCTACAACTATTACGGCTACAACTAATTACGGCTACAACTAATTACGGCGACAACTATTCTGGCTACAACTATTACGGCTACAACTATTACGGCTACAACTATTACGGCTACAACTATTACGGTTACAACTAATTACGGCTACAACTGATTACGGCTACAACTAATTACGGCTACAACTAATTGCGGCTACAACTATTATGGCTAAAACTATTACGGCTACAACTAATTACGGCTACAACTATTACGGCTACAACTAATTACGGCTACAACTAATTACGGCTACAACTATTACGGCTACAACTAATTACGGCTAAAACTATTACGGCTACAACTATTACAGCTACAACTAATTACGGCTACAACTAATTACGGCTACAACTATTACGGCTACAACTAATTACGGCTACAACTATTACGGCTACAACGATTACGGCTACAACTAATTACGGCTACAACTATTACGGCTACAACTAATTATGGCCACAACTATTACGGCTACAACTAATTACGGCTACAACTATTACGGCCACAACTAATTACGGCTACAACTATTACGGCTACAACTATTACGGCTACAACTAATTACGGCTAAAACTATTACGGCTACAACTATTACAGCTACAACTAATTACGGCTACAACTAATTACGGCTACAACTATTACGGCTACAACTAATTACGACTACAACTATTACGGCTACAACTATTACGGCTACAACTAATTACGGCTACAACTATTACGGCTACAACTAATTACGGCTACAACTAATTACGGCTACAACTATTACGGCTACAACTAATTACGGCTAAAACTATTACGGCTACAACTATTACAGCTACAACTAATTACGGCTACAACTAATTACGGCTACAACTATTACGGCTACAACTAATTACGGCTACAACTATTACGGCTACAACGATTACGGCTACAACTAATTACGGCTACAACTATTACGGCTACAACTAATTATGGCCACAACTATTACGGCTACAACTAATTACGGCTACAACTATTACGGCTACAACTAATTACGGCTACAACTATTACGGCTACAACTATTACGGCTACAACTAATTACGGATAAAACTATTACGGCTACAACTATTACAGCTACAACTAATTACGGCTACAACTAATTACGGCTACAACTATTACGGCTACAACTAATTACGACTACAACTATTACGGCTACAACTATTACGGCTACAACTAATTACGGCTACAACTATTACGGCTACAACTAATTACTGCTACATCTATTACGGCTACAACTAATTACGGCTACAACTATTACGGCTACAACTATTACGGCTACAACTAATTACGGATACAACTATTACAGCTACAACTTATTACGGCTACAACCAATTATGGCTACAACTAATTACGGCTACAACTAATTACGGCTACAACTAATTACGGCTACAACTAATTACGGCTACAACTATTACGGCTACAACTAATTACGGCTACAACTAATTACGGCTACAACTATTATGGCTACAACTAATTACGGCTACAACTAATTACGGCTACAACTATTATGGCTACAACTATTACGGCTTAACTAATTACGGCTACAACTATTACGGCTACAACTAATTACGGATACAACTATTACAGCTACAACTTATTACGGCTACAAATAATTACGGCTACAACTAATTACGGCTACAACTATTACGGCTACAACTATTACGGCTACAACTATTACGGCTACAACTATTACGGCTACAACTATTACGGCTACAACTAATTACGGCTACAGCTATTACGGATACAACTAAATACAGCTACAACTATTACGGCTACAACTATTACGGCTACAACTATTATGGCTACAACTAATTACGGCTACAAATATTACGGCTACAAATATTACGGCTACAACTAATTACGATTACAACTATTACGGCTACAACTAATTACGGCTACAACTAATTACGGCTACAACTATTACGGCTACAACTATTACGGCTTAACTAATTATGGCTACGACTATTACGGCTACAACTAATTACGGCTACAACTATTGTGGCTACAACTAATTACGGCTACAACTATTACGGCTACAACTATTATGGCTACAACTAATTACGGCTACAACTAATTACGGCTACAACAATTATGGCTACAACTAATTACGGCTACAACTATTACAGCTACAACTATTACGGCTACAACTATTATGGCTACAACTATTACAGCTACAACTAATTACGGCTACAACTATTACGGCTACAACTATTACGGCTACAACTAATTACGTCTACAACTATTACGGCTACAACTATTACGGCTACAACTATTACGGCTACAACTACTTTCGGCTACAACTAATTATGGCTACAACTATTACGGCTACAACTATTACGGCTACAACTATTACGGCTACAACTAAGTACGGCTACAACTATTACGGCTACAACTATTACGGCCACAACTATTACGGCTACAACAAATTACGGCTACAACTAATTACGGCTACAACTTTTATGGCTACAACTAATTATGGCTAAAACTATTATGGCTAAAACTATTATGGCTACAATTAATTACGACTACAACTATTACGGCTACAACTATTACGGCTACAACTATTACGGCTACAACTATTACGGCTACAACTAATTACGGCTACAACTATTACGGCTACAACTAATTACGGCTACAACTATTACGGCTACAACTTATTACGGCTACATCTAATTACGGCTTCAACTATTACGGCTACAACTAATTACGGCTACAACTATTATGGCTACAACTATTACGGCTTAACTAATTACGGCTACAACTATTACGGCTACAACTAATTACGGCTACAACTATTACGGCTACAACTATTACGGCTACAACTATTACGGCTACAACTATTACGGCTACAATTATTACGGCTACAACTAATTACGGCTACAGCTATTACGGCTACAACTAATTACGGCTACAACTATAACGGCTACAACTATTACGGCTACAACTATTACGGCTACAACTATTACGGCTACAACTATTACGGCTACAACTATTACGGCTACAACTATTACGGCTACAACTATTACGGCTACAACTATTATGGCTACAACTAATTACGGCTACAACTATTATGGCTACAACTATTATGGCTACAACTATTACGGCTTAACTAATTACGGCTACGACTATTACGGCTACAACTAATTTCGGCTACAACTATTACGGCTACAACTATTACGGCTACAACTATTATGGCTACAACTATTATGGCTACAACTAATTACGGCTTCAACTAATTACGGCTACAACTATTATGGCTACAACTAATTACGGCTACAACTATTACAGCTACAACTATTACGGTTACAACTATTATGGCTACAACTATTACGGCTACAACTAATTACGGCTACAACTATTACGGCTACAACTATTACGGCTACAACTACTTTCGGCTACAACTAATTACGGCTACAACTATTACGGCTACAACTATTACGGCTACAACTAAGTACGGCTACAACTATTACGGCTACAACTATTACGGCCACAACTATTACGGCTACAACAAATTACGGCTACAACTAATTATGGCTACAACTATTATGGCTACAACTAATTACGGCTACAACTATTACGGCTACAACTAATTACGGATACAACTATTACAGCTACAACTTATTACGGCTACAACTAATTACGGCTACAACTAATTACGGCTACAACTATTACGGCTACAACTATTACGGCTACAACTATTACGGCTACAACTATTACGGCTACAACTATTACGGCTACAACTAATTACGGCTACAGCTATTACGGTTACAACTAATTACAGCTACAACTATTACGGCTACAACTATTACGGCTACAACTATTATGGCTACAACTAATTACGGCTACAACTATTACGGCTACAACTATTACGGCTACAACAATTACGGCTACAACTAATTACAGCTACAACTATTACGGCTACAACTATTATGGCTACAACTATTATGGCTACAACTAATTACGGCTACAACTATTACGGCTACAACTATTACGGCTACAACTAATTAGGGCTACAGCTATTACGGTTACAACTAATTACAGCTACAACTATTACGGCTACAACTATTACGGCTACAACTATAACGGCTACAACTATTACGGCTTAACTAATTATGGCTACGACTATTACGGCTACAACTAATTACGGCTACAACTATTGTGGCTACAACTAATTACGGCTACAACTATTACGGCTACAACTATTATGGCTACAACTATTACAGCTACAACTATTACGGCTACAACTATTATGGCTACAACTATTACGGCTACAACTAATTACGGCTACAACTATTACGGCTACAACTATTACGGCTACAACTAATTACGGCTACAACTATTACGGCTACAACTATTACGGCTACAACTAATTACGGCTACAACTATTACGGCTACAACTATTACGGCTACAACTAATTACGGCTACAACTATTACGGCTACAACTATTACGGCTACAACTATTACGGCTACAACTACTTTCGGCTACAACTAATTACGGCTACAACTATTACGGCTACAACTATTACGGCTACAACTAAGTACGGCTACAACTATTACGGCTACAACTATTACGGCCACAACTATTACGGCTACAACAAATTACGGCTACAACTAATTACGGCTACAACTATTATGGCTACAACTAATTACGGCTAAAACTATTACGGCTACAACTATTACGGCCACAACTATTACGGCTACAACTATTATGGCTACAACTAATTACGGCTAAAACTATTACGGCTACAACTATTACGGCCACAACTATTACGGCTAAAACTTTTATGGCTACAACTAATTATGGCTAAAACTATTATGGCTAAAACTATTATGGCTACAATTAATTACGACTACAACTATTACGGCTATAACTATTACGGCTACAACTATTACGGCTACAACTATTACGGCTACAACTAATTACGGCTACAACTATTACGGCTACAACTAATTACGGCTACAACTATTACGGCTACAACTAATTACGGCTACAACTATTACGGCTACAACTATTACGGCTACAACTATTACGGCTACAACTAATTACGGCTACAACTATTACGGCTACAACTTATTACGGCTACAACTAATTATGGCTACAACTAATTACGGCTACAACTAATTACGGCTACAACTATTACGGCTACAACTAATTACGGCTACATCTAATTACGGCTACAACTAATTACGGCTACAACTAATTACGGCTACAACTATTACGGCTACAACTAATTACGGCTACAACTAATTACGGCTACAACTATTATGGCTACAACTATTACGGCTTAACTAATTACGGCTACAACTATTACGGCTACAACTAATTACGGCTACAACTATTACAGCTACAACTATTACGGCTACAACTATTACGGCTACAACTATTACGGCTACAACTATTACGGCTACAACTAATTACGGCTACAGCTATTACGGCTACAACTAATTACGGCTACAACTATTACGGCTACAACTATTACGGCTACAACTATTACGGCTACAACTATTACGGCTACAACTATTATGGCTACAACTATTACGGCTACAACTAATTACGGCTACAACTATTACGGCTACAACTATTACGGCTACAACTAATTACGGCTACAACTATTACGGCTACAACTATTACGGCTACAACTATTACGGCTACAACTACTTTCGGCTACAACTAATTATGGCTACAACTATTACGGCTACAACTATTACGGCTACAACTAAGTACGGCTACAACTATTACGGCTACAACTATTACGGCTACAACTATTACGGCTACAACTAATTACGGCTACAACTAATTACGGCTACAACTATTACGGCTACAACTATTACGGCTACAACTAATTACGGCTACATCTAATTACGGCTACAACTAATTACGGCTACAACTATTACGGCTTAACTAATTACGGCTACGACTATTACGGCTACAACTAATTTCGGCTACAACTATTACGGCTACAACTAATTGCGGCTACAACTATTATGGCTACAACTAATTACGGCTACAACTAATTACGGCTACAACTATTATGGCTACAACTAATTACGGCTACAACTATTACAGCTACAACTATTACGGCTACAACTATTATGGCTACAACTATTACGGCTACAACTAATTACGGCTACAACTATTATGGCTACAACTATTACGGCTACAACTACTTTCGGCTACAACTAATTACGGCTACAACTATTACGGCTACAACTATTACGGCTACAACTAAGTACGGCTACAACTATTACGGCTACAACTATTACGGCCACAACTATTACGGCTACAACAAATTACGGCTACAACTAATTATGGCTACAACTATTATGGCTACAACTAATTACGGCTAAAACTATTACGGCTACAACTATTACGGCCACAACTATTACGGCTACAACTTTTATGGCTACAACTAATTATGGCTAAAACTATTACGGCTACAACTAATTACGGATACAACTATTACAGCTACGACTTATTACGGCTACAACTAATTACGGCTACAACTAATTACGGCTACAACTATTCCGGCTACAACTATTACGGCTACAACTATTATGGCTACAACTAATTATGGCTACAACTATTACGGCTACAACTATTACGGCTACAACTATTACGGCTACAACTAATTACGGCTACAACTAATTACGGCTACAACTATTACGGCTACAACTAATTACGGCTACAACTAATTATGGCTACAACTATTACGGCTACAACTTATTACGGCTACAACTATTACGGCTACAACTATTACGGCTACAACTAATTACGGCTACAACTAATTACGGCTACAACTGTTACGGCTAACGGGTCGCCTGACGTATCCATGAGGCCGGCGTGTGTCTGACAAGACGAGAGGCCCCTCGATTTAACGAACATTTGGAAGGAGATCTTCTTCACGGACACTCGGGGTTCGGCACCCGGCCTCACTCGGCGGGACTAATAAGTGGGTCGTAATCGCAAAAGTGAGGAGGACACCCACCACCGCCACCCACCACCCACGATGAGAAGCGGAGTCCCCATGCCAACAGAAACACCGTCTCAGATTCGAGCTCCCGAATCCAATTAAGGCGGAGGAGCAAGGTTCAACGAATTGCCGTCTCTGCGTTATTTTCTTTTGTTGTTGCGCAGGACCGGGGATGATCTCCAGAATAAATGAACGCACTGGTCTCGAAACGAGAAAAATCGCCGATGTTTAGAAGCTGACCCACCCGTTCGAAGTAATGCGGCAACGCCGCAAAAGCTGAAAGTCAAATGGAGTTTAATGGCATTTCTAGATTTGAAGCTTTCGTGACTGCAAGGATCCATACGCTTTGGTTCTATTCGGTAAAGTCACGTAAAAGTATATTTTTTATTTGAGTTTTATTTTATTTTTTGTTGTTTTATACTTTTACGTAACTTTAATGGCATTGTTTCGTACCGTGTCAATAAGGGGCCAACTTTAAATTACCCCCCCCCCAAAGGATCGCAATGGGGGTGAGAGAGAACAGAAATAAACAAAAGTAACTCTGCACTCCGCTGGCAGTGATGTCTAAAACCACAAGCCACATCGAGCACGAATCGCTAACCGCGGTCAGCGTGGACATTTGGGCCCGACGTTTCGGGACGCAAGGGGGTAGCGAATCTCGCAAAAAAGCGCGAGCTCGTGGGCGCTCTTCACCCTCCGTCTTCGTGTCTCGCCGTCTTCGTCTCGCGGGGCCTTCTCGGCCGAGCCCGTTGTGTTCGCCTTCCGCCTTCACAGGCAGAACTGCCGCTCGGCGAAACGACGCAGCAGCGTGGATGGCCGCAACGCAAAGGAAAGTTGTTGCTGAGATATTTTTGTCAAGCAGTAATTGATGGGGATGGCGGCTGGGGAAGGGGGTGGGTGTGGGTGTGGAATCCATGCGTTAACGAGGAGGTTTTGAGGGTACGGATCCGTCCGCCGCTGCTGCTTGCGAGTGACGCCTCTGGACACGACCTGTAACACACACAAACAAAAAAACTAAGCAATGTGTTATTTTATTTTTAGCAGGTAAGGCCTCCAAATGAGCGATAGTAGAGCTCTTTGTCAGAATCAACGCGGCCGACACAAATGATAGCTCAACGAATTGCCTCATCATCATCACCTCATCATTGTCAGTAGCACAGTGACGACATTGTCAGTGGCACAGTAATGACATTGTCAGTAGCACAGTGACGACATTATCAGTGGCACAGTGACGACATTGTCAGTGGCACAGTGACGACATTATCAGTGACGTAGTGACGACATTGTCAGTAGCACAGTGACGACATTGTCAGTAGCAAAGTGACGACATTGTCAGTAGCACAGTGACGACATTGTCAGTAGCACAATGACGACATTGTCAGTAGCACAGTGACGACACTGTCAGTAGCACAATGACGACATTGTCAGTGGCACAGTGACGACACTGTCAGTGGCACAGTGACGACATTGTCAGTAGCACAGTGACGACATTGTCAGTGGCACAGTGTCGACATTGTCAGTAGCACAGTGACGACATTGTCAGTGGCACAGTGACGACATTGTCAGTGGCACAGTGACGACATTGTCAGTGGCACAATGACGACATTGTCAGTAGCACAGTGACGACATTGTCAGTGGCACAGTGACGACATTATCAGTGGCACAATTACGACATTGTCAGTAGCACAGTGACGACATTGTCAGTAGCACAGTGACGACATTGTCAGTAGCACAGTGACGACATTGTCAGTGGCGTTGTGACGACATTGTCAGTAGCAAAGTGACGACATTGTCAGTAGCACAATGACGACATTGTCAGTAGCACAGTGACGACACTGTCAGTAGCACAATGACGACATTGTCAGTGGCACAGTGACGACACTGTCAGTGGCACAGTGACGACATTGTCAGTAGCACAGTGACGAAATTGTCAGTGGCACAGTGTCGACATTGTCAGTAGCACAGTGACGACATTGTCAGTGGCACAGTGACGACATTGTCAGTGGCACAGTGACGACATTGTCAGTGGCACAGTGACGACATTATCAGTGACACAATGACGACATTGTCAGTGGCACAATGACGACATTGTCAGTAGCACAGTGACGACATTGTCAGTAGCACAGTGACGACAGTGTCAGTAGCACAGTGACGACATTGTCAGTAGCACAGTGACGACATTGTCAGTGGCGTTGTGACGACATTGTCAGTGGCACAGTGACGACATTGTCAGTGGCACAGTGACGACATTGTCAGTGGCACAGTGACGACATTGTCAGTGGCACATTGACGATATTGTCAGTAGCACAGTGACGATATTGTCAATGGCACAGTGACGACATTGTCAGTGGCACAGTGACGACATTGTCAGTAGCACAGTGACGGCATTGTCAGTGGCACAGTGACGACATTGTCAGTGGCACAGTGACGACATTGTCAGTGGCACAGTGACGACATTGTCAGTGGCACAGTGACGACATTTTCAATGGCACAGTGACGACATTGTCAGTGGCACAGTGACGACATTGTCAGCTCAGGGCTTGCGGCAATCGGCCAGGTGGACCCAATATTTGATTCATCTCGCACGGTCTCACCCAGGCTATTGTATATCGCGGCTCCTCGTGCCTGATCGCATCATCATCGCGTCGTTGTTTGTTCTTTGACACCGCTACTGAAAGCAGCTTCCTTGACGCAGCGTGGTGGCTGTGTCAAGGGAGCCCCAACTCGTAGCTGTGGCCACAAGGGGGGGCAAGGCACCCCCTGCCTGTCCCACACTCATGACGCTACTGGGCAACTCCCAAAGTTTATTGTTGGACAGTGTACCCTACCAGCCCTACCAGCCCTCTCTGTGTACCCCTACCAGCCCTACCAGCCCTAACAGCCCTGTCTGTGTACCCCTACCAGCCCTACCACCACTGTCTGTGTACCCCTACCAGCCCTACCACCACTGTCTGTGTACCCCTATCAGCCCTACCACCACTGTCTGTGTACCCCTACCAGCCCTACCACCACTGTCTGTGTACCCCTACCAGCCCTACCACCACTGTCTGTGTACCCTTACCAGCGCTAACAGCCCTGTCTGTGTACCCCTACCAGCCCTACCACCCCAGTCTGTGTACCCCTACCAGCCCTACCAGCCCTGTCTGTGTACCCCTACCAGCCCTACCAGCCCTGTCTGTGTACCCCTACCAGCCCTACCAGCCCTGTCTGTGTACCCCTACCAGCCCTACCACCCCTGTCTGTGTACCCCTACCAGCCCTACCACCACTGTCTGTGTACCCCTACCAGCCCTACCACCACTGTCTGTGTACCCCTACCAGCCCTACCAGCCCTGTCTGTGTACCCCTACCAGTCCTACCACCACTGTCTGTGTACCCCTACCAGCCCTACCACCCCTGTCTGTGTACCCCTACCAGCCCTACCACCACTGTCTGTGTACCCCTACCAGCCCTACCACCCCAGTCTGTGTACCCCTATCAGCCCTACCAGCCCTGTCTGTGTACCCCTACCAACCCTACCACCACTGTCTGTATACCCCTACCAGCCCTACCAGCCCTGTCTGTGTACCCCTACCAACCCTACCACCACTGTCTGTGTACCCCTACCAGCCCTACCACCACTGTCTGTGTACCCCTACCAACCCTACCACCACTGTCTGTGTACCCCTACCAGCCCTACCACCACTGTCTGTGTACCCCTACCAACCCTACCACCACTGTCTGTGTACCCCTACCAGCCCTACCACCCGTGTCTGTGCACCCTTACCGCGTTATAGAGAAAACGCGTTATAGTGTGAACACCACCACGCTTTCCGCGAGAACCTGCCCTATACTGCATGGTATTGCAGTCCATTGTACTACGCTGCGTGGTGTACAATGTATGTTTTACATGTAGGCTATATTATGCATGTATAATGTGTGTATGTTGCCTTCAAGCTAGGCAGTCGATGGGGCAGGTCGCGTTTGTTGGAGCAACTGCCACCTCTTCCGACATGCCTGTCCAGCATGGAAGAGTAGACCAATACACCCCCCCCCTCTCCTCTATAGAGGAGGAAGAGTGTATCTAGAGCTCACGCTAGTTGAGACCCTTCTGCCAGCAAGTGTCTCAAAGCAATTTCAGTCCTGCACCTTTGCCCACCTTTACAATGATGCTCATCATCATTCTACCGCATTAAGTCGTCCGTTAGAGTGGTGGTGATGATGATTGTCATCGTGTTGGATAGCGTGTATATGAAATGCAATGCAATCGTGTTATACATTCTTTTTCATATTTATTTGGCATCATCATCATCATCACCGTCATCATCATCATCATAAGGCATGATCAATCCACTGCTGGTTGAGAGCCTCCCGACGCTCGCTGCTGACACCTCGCAGGATGCTGTCGATTGCAACACTTCGCAAGGGCCCTGCACGTACGTTACGCACGTTGAACTTCTTGCGCGCAAGTACGGTAGAGCCGGCCGTGCTCATCGGAGGTTGCGAAGTCGCAGGTATCGGTATGCAGCAACAGACGACAAACCACGCGTGCGTGGACGCCACGATGATCAGAGCCCACGCCTGCGTGGCCCGGCGTCAGCTCACCTGTGACGCTCTCCTTGCGACCGTGAGCCAGGCGCAAAAAAAAGATGTCTCGCTCGACGCCAAAAAGCCACGATTCTTCTCCGCTGCCATCGCGCGCAATCCGCGTAGCCGCGCTCAGACAACCCACGTGGTAACGATGGAATCACCCCGCGGCGATGGTGGCCTCTCGCATAATCGCCACCGGCGGACGTCAATTGCTCGATTTAAAAATAACGCGGACTTAATTGGGTCGTTTCCGCCACTTACATCTGCGGCTTGTTTTTTTTTGTTGTTTTGTTATTCGGAACGTTGCGTTTGTCGGGGTGGGTTTATCTTTTTTTTTTTAGCAGGCACTCACTCAAACGCTTTCGAAAACTAGCTGAGCAAACGCGCACGGTGGGGGGGGGGGGATGGGTAAAGAAAGCGAAATTATAAATCAGCTGCTATAAATGTCCACGTGATGAGCCACTTAGATGAGCTATCATGCGTGGCGATGTCGCTTCTGAAAAAACTTCTGAAAAAGAAGCGACATAGCTCAGTGGGCTTCTCCTGGTAAGATGAACAAATATATAGTTTCGTTTAATTTGTATATATATTGTTTATTAATTTGTTTACCTTTCCTTTACACTCCGATCGTGTTTTGCATTATTGGTTGTTGTCATTTTTTGACCCCGTGCCCCTACTGGACATCTGTAAAAAAAAAAAGAGCTTCATAGCTCATCGGATTCCTCCTCCATGGAAAAATAAAGATGTTGATTCTGATTTTCACAAACGGACGATGCGATGATATATATCGTGGTAAATCCCAGTGCCACACCTGGCATTGGGATGTGAATGCATTGGCAGCCGGCAGCGTGCACTGGAGAGAGCCGATACAGAGTTGCTTGATACTGTTGAGTTGAAAAAAGTTGCCACTTCGCTTTGTGGACTGATAGTACAGACCATGGTCAGCTATAGATGTACTACTATGAGAGTGTGTGTGTGTGTGTTGAAACAACGTTGTTTTTTTTAGATTGGATGCCTGGGGACTTTGAGAGAAGTTTGGGTTAAGTCCGTCAGACCCACAATTCGCGAGGAACAGCTTGCTAGGGCGGTGTGAATTCACCCATTCAGCTGCGCTAAGGCGTCCCTGTTACAGCAACGTTGTCATCAACCGCCATCGATCTACTGCTGGATGAAATCCTTCGCCTAAGCAGTCAGTCATTGCGCCGTGGTAATCCACCCAGCGCCTCATTCCGTTGCTCCATCTCCCCGGAAGGAATGTGCTCTCTGTCCCTCTCGGGATGTTGTCCCGTGTCTCGACTGCCACTCCATCATTAGTCTCGAACAGCTGGCCCCATCGCCCCTTCTGTTCCGCGAGGACTCCTGCCCAAGCCTCACCCACAGGAACCCGATGGCGAATGTCCAATCTAAGCCAGCAAACAAACGAAGAATTTTATAAAGAATTTTAAAATATATATCGGCTTCATCCTCTCCGGCAAAGAATACAGGAGGTATATTCTTAGTTTTTTCGGTAAAGTCACGTTGAAGAGAAACAACAAAATAACAAAATATATATAAAACAATAAAAAAATTCTCACGACGTTTCGACCATAACTCAAACGGTCATCATCAGGTGTGTCGGTTTGCATAAATTTATTTTGAAAAGGCATATTTATTTATTTATATATATAAAAATAACGTTTGCGTCACGCGCAACGATTGGCTGTTTGCCAGGACTAGTCCATCTATTTTTTGAAAAGAGGAGGGGGGAGACGAAATTTGTTTTTATGTATGCTGTCTGAAAGCCACTGTAAGCGTGAACAATCAATCAAGAACTGAAATGATTTATCAAATCTTTCCAATGATTGCTAAGATAGAATCCATCTTCTCGGTTGAAATTGTCTCTGTGTTTGTATATGTGGATAGCCTCATGAACGAATCTCTCATGGAAGCCAGATGGCTTACAAAGAACCTCCGTCTTGGAAAAGTCAATGGCATGTGAGCCTACTGAATTAGAACAATGATCTGCTACGGCCGAGGTGTTGGTCCTACCGTGTTTAAGGTCTGCTTTATGTTCACGAATGCGGTCCGAGATATGGCGTTTGGTTTCTCCAATGTAACTACTACCACAGAGGCAACTTAGTTTGTAGACACCAGGGTATTGTATGTCCGGAATCACATCTTTTACAGACGGAACCAGATCACGGATTTTATGTAATGTGTTGAAACGGACCTGGATCTTGTGTTTATTCAAGATTTTGGAGATCTTTTTTGTGATCCCAGCAATGTAGGGTAAAGTGATGGTTTTGAAAGGCTCCTCAAGAGGGTTCTTCTTCATGGTTTGAGTGATAGCTTTGCGGATTGTATAGTCGGAGTAACCATTAGCCCTAAGAGCTTGGTGTACGTGCTTGAGTTCACTGCTTATGTGTTCCTGGTCGGATATGCATTGGGCTCTATGATACAGAGTCTTGATGAGAGAATTCTTCTGTGATGGATGGTGGTGGGAATCCGGTTTCAGATAAGCATCCGTATGGGTAGCTTTCCTGTAGACAGAGTGGCTCATTGAACCATCAGGTCTCTTTTTAATTAGGACATCCAAAAAAGGTATCTTGCCATCTATTTCGACTTCCATGGTAAATCTGATGGCTGGGTGTATGGAATTGATGTGGTCGAAGAATTGGTCTAGAGCAGGCCGGCCATGTGGCCAGATGACAAAAGTGTCATCCACGTACCTCTTCCATAAGGTTGGGCGCAGAGTGGCAGTCTGGATGGCGTCAGTCTCAAATTTCTCCATGAAAATGTTAGCTATAACTGGAGAAAGGGGGGAGCCCATTGGGGTGCCCTCAGTTTGTTTGTAGAAAGTTCCATTCCAAGTGAAGTATGTATTGGTTAAACAGTGTCTCACCAGGGGGGGTACCTCAGTGTTTAGTCCTTGATGAACCAAGTCTTCAATGATTGCAATGGTGTCAGGTACAGGAACCTTGGTGAATAAGGAAACTACATCAAAACTGACAAGCAGGTCGTCTGGGGACAGGGAAATACCCTTGATTGTTGATACCAGGTGAGTAGAATTTTGTACCGCAGAGGTGGTTTTTCCAGTGAAAGGACGCAGGATTTCAGACAAAAAACGAGCTAGTTTGTAGGTGGGGGAGCTGATAGTAGAGACTATGGGACGAAGAGGTGTATCAACTTTATGTATTTTTGGTAAGCCGTATAATCTTGGTGGCCTGGCAGCAGAAGGTTTCAACGAAAACTGTTTAGATTGATCAATTAATGCGGTTGAATCAGAAATTATTTTGTTGGTTTGTGTGACGAGGCTGTTGGTGGGATCTCTTTTTATTTTTGTATAACTACCATCGTCGAGTAATTCTTTAATTTTGTTGTTGTATTCTATTTTATCCATGATGACAGTAGCATTGCCTTTGTCAGCTGAGAGAACTACAATATCATTCCTCTTTTTTAATTTATATAATTCAAAACGCTCATCTTTGCTGAGGTTGCTAGCTGGCATCTTAGCGTTTTTGAGGGTTGCAGCGATTTCAGATCTTGCTACGTCTGCAGCGATGTGACCCAGGCCCCTGAGAGCAACGTCTACTTGGGCAATTATATCATTAACTGGTATGTGTTTAGGTGTGACTGCAAAGTTTAGACCTTTAGCTAAAACGGATTTCAGACCATCGGAAATAGAACTGTTACTGCGATTAATTACGACTTTATTAACATCTAACTTTTTGGTGTGTGGGTCCGGTCTTTTGTTGAAGAGGAGGTTAAATTTGGAAATCAGGTTTTCCTTACATTTGGTCGACATAGTAGCAGCTGAAGAGGCAGTCATATTGTCTACATGTTCCCAATCCGATGTGGACATTATTGCCGTCAATGATAAGTGTGATTTGTAGAGTGTCTTGTCTAACTGATCTAGTTCTGTGCGTATAAGTCTGATTTTTTCTGAGATAAGAGCTAAGCTAGTTTTGAAAAGAATTCGTTTCGCATTAGAAGAAGTTACAGTAGCAGAGGTGAGTGTAAATGCGATTGGTATTACCCCAGAGTCGCGACATCTCTTCAGGAAGGTGAGAGACTCGATCAGCTGAGCTTTCTAGTCCTGGGCAAACTGCCAATCGTTGCGCGTGACGCAAACGTTATTTTTATATATAAATAAATAAAAAAATATGCCTTTTCAAAATAAATTTATGCAAACCGACACACCTGATGATGACCGTTTGAGTTATGGTCGAAACGTCGTGAGAATTTTTTATTGTTTTATATATATTTTGTTATTTTGTTGTTTCTCTTCAACGTGACTTTACCGAAAAAACTAAGAATATGAATTACTGCAGTCACGAAAGCTATAAATCAAAATTTAATACAGGAGGTGTTAAGATATTCAAACAGCAAATAGACAGTTATTATCACAAGTCGTCATCAATTCGGCATTAACCACACATGCTCCTGGTGTAACGTGAAAAATAAAGTGCTCTGATAGTAATTTCTGCATTGTCTTTGAAACTGATTTGCCTACGCCATAGACAGCGTCCTTTATAGCCTCGTGTTACTACCGGTGTCTCGTTACCTGTGTCTCGCTACCGGTGTTAGACCAGAGTACAACACCAAAAGGCAAACAGCACAAAGGCAATGCGAGCATCAATGTAATGGAAGTATTTTTATTTCCAGAAAGGATAAAGCATATTCTTATTTTTTAAAATAATTTTTATACTGGCAAGAAGGTTCCATAGATACCGTCTTGTACAGATTGGGCTGGTGGCAGAGCCCATTCTACGTTATTATGGACACGTCCTTCGTATTTGTTTGTGACTCTCCAATTAGTATTCGGTGATGCCGTTGCATTGAGATGCCAAAAGTAAATCCCATCTGTTACTTGTGTAATCTCCATATATATAAGGTAAAGTTGTGAATGTGTGTCTGTTCAAAATGTTTAGCGTACTGTTTAGCGTACTGCAACAAACTTGAAATTTGCCATGTGGGTACTTTCCAGACTGTACACCATGCGAAAAATTATAAAAATACACTTTTTGGGGGGGGCGGGGGGGGAGCTCAATCGTGCATTTATTTTTTGCACGGAAATTGAGCTGTGACGTCAAATCTGTCACGTGACCCACGCATTTGAAAGCGTAACGCATTGTAGTGTAGTGGTTAGCGCACCGTGCTACGAACCCGGCGACCCGAGTTCGATTCTCGCTCACGGCCACCACCACTGGTGACGATTATTTTGACCGGTCCTGGGCCTCCCCTAGGTCGACTCAGCATCAAACGAGTAACTGCTCTGCTGTGTGAACATCGCCACTGGGGAGACAAAGGCGGCAGGCGTGGCGAATCCAAGTCCCGAGCGAAGCCGGGTAGTACAGCTGGTTAATAATAAATTGTACATGGCACGTGGTTTGTCGCCTTCGTGTGTTAATACGTTGCAGGTCGGATTAATTAAAGTTCGAGGCTATTTTTTTACCAGAGCTATCTGGAGGCGATATCAGACTTTATTTCTCTTCTGCTGCCCGCTCTATGAACCTCATAAATTCCAGGGGTTTTTTTTTCGTTGTTGATTTTATATTTAGGAGCCGTCCATGAATTACGTCACGCACCTAGTGGGGGGAGGAGGTCAGACATTTGTCATTTGTGACGATGTGTGACGAGGGGGGGGGGTTGAGATATGTGACGTCACGTAAAAATGCGCAACTTTAAATAAATGTAGACAACACGTACTATTTAATTAAATAGACTTTTTAATAAATGTTTTCTCCTACAACATCAGAGTGCAGCGCCACATTGAATACGCACTACAATCACAATAGTTTAAAGCGATTTGAAGCATGTTTTTCAAAATAGAAATATGTTTTTTTTTTGGGGGGGGGGCAGAGCTTTGTGACGTCATCTTTGAGGGGGGGGTTGACTTTTAGTGACGCCGTGTGACGAGGGGGGGGGTCAAAAATCGTCCAAAATCGCGTGACGTCATTTATGGACGGCGCCTTAGTCAATATTGGGTAAATCATGAAGGTGCAGCCCTGCAATTGATTTTCTTAGCTCACTGCTCAGTGATGCGATCTCCCCACCACGCACGTGGCAGTGCCCACACTCTACCCCACCACCCCGTGGGAGTGCCCACACTCTACCCCACCACCCCGTGGGAGTGCCCACACTCTACCCCACCACCCCGTGGGAGTGCCCACACTCTACCCCACCACCACCCCGTGGGAGTGCCCACACTCTACCCCACCACCCCGTGGGAGTGCCCACACTCTACCCCACCACGCCCGTTAGAGTGCCCACACTCTACCCACCACGCCCGTTAGAGTGCCCACACTCTACCCCACCACACACGTGGCAGTGCCCACACTCTACCCCACCACGCCCGTGGGAGTGCCCACACTCTACCCCAGCACGCCCGTGAGAGTGCCCACACTCTACCCCACCACGCCCGTTAGAGTGCCCACACTCTACCCCACCACACACGTGGCAGTGCCCACACTCTACCCACCACACCCGTGAGAGTGCCCACACTCTACCCCACCACCAAGCCCGTGGGAGTGCCCACACTCTACCCCAGCACGCGCGACCCAATCGCACTGCTGGGGTGGACAGAGAAGGCGGATTCAAGAAACCTCCCGCACAGTTTCAGTCGCCGCGCTTGAAGATTGCATCAACAACTACCTGGGCAGGCGATAAGCATTCGTCAATCTGTGCTGCCCTTCCGAAATGTTTGTCTTTGTCACCCAGCGCTAACCTGATTGTGCTATTGGTGTCGCAGAGTCTATTTGGGGGCCCCCAAAGAGCTGTGCAAACTACCCGTGTTAAAGAATGACCCGTGGAAGAAGGTATTGCAGAACTACTTCTAAGGATATTTCAAGTGACCTCTGATCCACATACTCGAGGGGGGGGGGCAGCCCTTTCCAACCTGCCCTGCCACCAATTGATGTTGCCTTCAGGACAGTCAAACCAACATTTCTTAATTCTTATGAATGGAATTTAATTATAATTTATGTGCCGACCCAGATTTAGTGATGGATTTGTTAAGCGTGCAGTAATTGGTGACTGGCCTGAAACTATAAACTCGCTCCGCATGAGAGTCCGGTTTTAATCCCAACTCAGTCTATGCAAGTCTATGTCTCTCTTTATTGACATATGGGTCTCTATGTCAATCTATGGATCTCTGTGTCAGTTTTTAGTGACCGGGCTGAAACCATCAACTTGTGCCACATGAGAACCCGGTTTAATCTCAGCTCAGATTATGCGAGTCCATGCGTCTCTATGCGAGCTTTTGTTGATTACAGGCGAGTCTTTGAGTATCGGTGTGAGTCTATGAGCCTCTGCGTGAGCCATCGGCGGCTGGCCTGAGACCATCGATTGTCTGCACTTTAAGAGCGCGGTTTAATAATCACAGGCAGTGGCTGAAACCTCGATTTGAACCCAGGATCTTAGCCAACCCCGGCCGTGACAATTAACTGCGCCTCGCGGATCTCCCGTCGCTAATCGCTGACGGCAGAGGAGGTTTTGGCGAGCGAGGTTCAACGTTCATCACGCCAAGCGAGCAAGCCGACACTCGGGCCTGGGCTTGGGCCTTCCTGCTGCACCTCGCTTCGACCGTCTGCAAGCGGTGACTTTAACGCATTAAGTCGGCGGTGCCGTTCGCGCGAGCGGAGGAATTTTTGCATCCTGCGCAAAGTGCCCTCGCATTTCGGTTGACACCAGGGGAGAGGGGCACTCGTACCCAATTAGGGTCTGATTTAATTTTTTTTAAAAAACGACAACGAAAAAAGGTCCCTCGCATCAAGTGCCAGGAGTATACGGAGATACAACAGCCGATGTGGAGTCTGCAGTGGTTCTTTGCGACGTGGTCTCACATAGAGACTCGTAGACTGCTTTTTTTAGACACTACACCAGCTACTTATTTGTATGCATGTTGAACTTCTTTCAACGCCGTACGTAGTCAACTGTGATAATCGGAGGTGCCTGGGAAGGACAATAAACTAAACAAAAAAAGCAGTGTTTAATCCTGAGTCGATCTAGGGGAGGCCCAGGAATGTATTTAGTAATTTGCTACCGATGTTGGCCATGAGCAGAAATCGACCGCGGATCGCCGGGCTTCCTAGAGCAGCGCGCTAACCGCTGCGCCACCGCTCCCCGCGCGCTCACGCAGACGACGGAGAAGAAAATTGCTCTCGGAGTAACAGCTGGCGAGCCAAGCTCCTTGCCTGCGTCATTGCCGGGCAATCGGCGAAAGGAGGCATGGAGGTGGACGCTGGGCTGATTGATGAGAGAGACTGCCAATATGCTCACAAGCTTAAAAAACAGGCTACAGTCTACATTATCGACTGTCAGTACACTCACCGAGGTTAAGAACCAGGCTGTAGTCTACATTATAGACTGCCAGTACACTCACTAATCTTAATAACCAGGCTACAGTCTACATTATAGACTGCCAGTATACTCACTAATCTTAATAACCAGGCTACAGTCTACATCATCGACTGTCAGTACACTCACCGAGGTTAAGAACCAGGCTGTAGTCTACATTATAAACTGCCAGGACACTCACTAATCTTAATAACCAGGTTACAGTCTGCATTATAGACTGACAGTAAACTCACCCAGCTTAATAACCAGCCTACAGTCTACATTATAGACTGCCAGTACACGCATTCAGGTTAATAACCAGGCTACAGTCTACATTATAGACTGCCAGTATACTCACTAATCTTAATAACCAGGCTACAGTCTACATTATAGACTATCAGTACACTCACCGAGGTAAAGAACCAGGCTATAGTCTACATTATAGACTGCCAGTACACTCACCCAGCTTAAGAACAATTGCTACAGTCTACATGATAGACTGCCAGTACACTCACCGAACTTAATAACCAGGATACAGTATACATTATAGATTGCCAATACACTCACTCCGATTAAGAACCAGGCTACAGTCTACATTAGTGTTTTTTGGTTTATTATTATTTTCTTTTTTATTATTTTTATTCACTTTTTTAATTATTATTTTTCTATCTACGTGACTTTACCGAAAGAACCGAAGACAATGAATTCCTGCAGTCACGAAAGTTTTAAGGCAATAAAATAAAATATTGGCCCCTCGCAAGACACAGAAATCAGCTCAAGGGTCGTAGTAAACAAAGTTTATGGGGCTTAAATAGTGGAAGGGACTTAATTGCCACAATGAAGAAGGGTCATTGCCCGAAACGTCGTCTATAGTCTGTTAGCGAGACTTTCCTACTCAATGCTTATCCTCAAAGATCTGCAACGCCGCATATGCATTGCGCGTGGTGCTCGTTCTGTCCTGCTCATACATTTCCTATAAATTGTGAAAGTGCTATCGAGTGAATAGTTTTAGATTCACTGCCGGTTGCACGATTGTAATTATCTTTACTCAACAATAACATTCTGCATTAATAGTCCACTTGGCTCTAAATTTCCCAGAAGTTTTGCATTGATTAGCGATTACAGTCAAATGTGGATTTACCGGCAAACGCTGCTAGAAGTGTGACCGCCACCTTCGGAGAGATAGCAAAACGCAAAGGGCAGCATTTAAAATAAAAGCGGGCAACATTTTGCAAAAAAAAAACATTCTCAGCAAATTAACGAGTCTGCGACGCGAGAGATCGTTGCGTGCATTTCAATTGAGGGCTTCGACTTTTTTATTCTGTCTGCGAGCCATTATTTAACTGCAGTATGTGAGCCAACTTTTATATACAAAACATGCATCCGTGTTCTGCCCCCCTTTCCACCACTTACCCCCCCCCTCTCTCCCACCACTTACCCCTCCCCACCAGTCCCCCACCCGCCAACCACCCACCTATCCCGCCCCCCCTCCCCACCACTTACGTCTCCACCTGCCCCCCACCCTCCACCCACCCACCTACCCCGCGCCCCCCCCCCACTACTTACCCCTCCACCGCCCCCTACCCTCCACCCACCCACCTACCCCGCGCCCCCCACCCCCACTTACCCCTCCACCTGCCCCCCACCCTCCACCCACCCACCTACCCCGCGCCCCCCTCCCTCACCACTTACCCCTCCACCAGCCCCCCACCCTCCACCCACCCACCTACCCCGCGCCCCCCCCCCCCACTACTTACCCCTCCACCAGCCCCCCACCCTCCACCCACCCACCTACCCCGCGCCCCCCTCCCCCACCACTTACCCCTCCACCTGCCCCCCACCCTCCACCCACCTATCCCGCACCCCGCCCCCAACCGAAAGATTTCAAGTCGGAGTTTGTGTCTCGCAGCGCTGTTATTCCGTGCCGTCATCTAACACTCAACGACAATACCAACATTAAGTAGACTCCGTGGTGAAGGAGAGGGAGTGGGGGGAGCAAGAGGACCCCCCCCCCTCTTTCGCTCTTCCTCTCCACTGACTGCCCTCCCCCCCCGCCCACCGGAGCGCCGTTCCGCGCCCGTCAAGTTGACAACTCGGGACAAAGGAACGAACATCCCACCGCCTCGCCCCCCCCCGCCGCCGCTCTAATGAAAGTTCACAGGAAGGACAGACAATGCTATAAATACAACAACAACAAACAACGAATGCTCAGACGAGGTCAAACTTATCGCAGCGAGCTATTGTTAGACTATTCGCTCCCACAACCACACTGACCACAAACCGAACGGCACAATTTTTAGCGGGGTTTCATTTTAATTTATATTCAAACGTAGCGCCGCAAACGAATTCTCCGGGGTTTTTTTGTTGTTGTTGTTGTTACTTCTGCGAGGAAGATTTTTCTCGGTCAAACACACCGTCCGAGCGTGCGCCCCGCCGCTGCGTTTCCACGCTTGCGCTTGAACTCCTCCGTACCGTAGGCGCGCGTGCGGGACGTTCAGCTCTTCTCTCGCGCCGTACGCAGTCCACGGCCGCCCAGCCGCCCAGCCGCCCAGCCGCCCAGCCGCCGTCGGCGTCTCTGCGGGGTGCTCGCTGGGTCACGGCGAGGGGCGATGTCGCGATCACTCGCCGAGAACGAGCGTTCCATTGTCCTCTAACGAGGTGGTGGTGGTAGTGGTGGTGGGAGTGTTTGTGCCTCTGGGTGACTAACGGTGGACTCTTCCCATCACCACCACCACCACCACCCACCACAATCGTGGTGGTTGTTGTTGCTGTTGTTGTTGTTGTCCACCCGGGGTCGTTCAGGTTATCGCCGTTCGCGTTTGCTGCAGCGCTCTCACTTACGAGTTTGACAGCACACTTTGGGATCAACCCTAAGAGTAAAATGTATAAATCAGCTGAACGTTTCGGGCGATGGACCTTCTTCATGGCACAGCAACCATCCTTTTTATCTCTGCTATGCAGAATAACTATAACTTGAAACTTATATTATATATCTCTTAATATTTATTATATATTGAGGAATGTGTTGAGTTTGTGCTACTTTCCTGCGTACCGTTATCATCACAAACAAATCTGAAATAATGGTCAGACCTTATAATTAATTTACAGGCCTCCCGACGCTGTCAGTCGTGATCGATGTTGGACCATACCTGACCACGCTGGGCAGTGCCTGTTGGTGCAATGGGGCACCTAGAAACGCATTAACATGTCACTAGCCGGCGCTGTTAGCCCTTGGCTGCGATTTGAACTCTGTGCCGCCAGGCTCCCAAGTGCAGCAGCACGATCCACGCGTCACTGCTCTCCACGGCATCCGCGCACAACAAATCTTACGGATCTCAAAGCGAAGCTGGCGAAGGGTGAATGAAGGAGGACACTCGCCCCTTTCTCCATCGCCAATTCTCTCCCTTCCCCTCGCCCCTCCACTCCTTCCCGTCCCTCCCCTAACCGTGACCCCCCCCCCCACCTCAAGTACCCCTCTGTCACGGTCATTCATTCCCCAGCCCTTGCACGCCTCTGCCACCCAAACAATTCGACCTTGTTGCATATTTCATAAACGATGTGAAGCTCAGGTTTTACCCTTGCTGGCAATAAAACAGTTGTGTTAAGACGCTAAAACACCAAACAGAAACGCTTTGCAAGGAATCATGTCTGCATCAAGCACACATAAATTTCGATTTAAAGCTTTCGTGACTGCAAGGATTCATCTTCTTTGGTTCTTTCGGTAAAGTCACGTAGAATGAGAATAAAATAATAAAATAACACGATAAAATTATCACGACGTTTCGGCCACAACGCAAGCGGCCGTCTTCAGGTGAAAGGTACAGACCTTGAAGCTCTGTCGTCCCGACAGGTCTGTACCTTTCACCTGAAGACGGCCGCTTGCGTTGTGGCCGAAACGTCGTGAGAATTTTATTGTGTTACTTTATTATTTTATTCTCGTTCTACGAGACTTTACCGAAAAAACCAAAGAAGAGAACCACACATACTTGTGGTGAACCTGCAAACAAAACAATATCTTCGGGTGGTATATGCATTGTCTTTGAAACTGATTGGCCCACACCAGAGGCAGCTTTCTTTAGAGCCGAGTCTCAAACGGTGTTAGACCAGAGGACGCCAAAAGGCGAGCAGCACAAAGACAATGCCACTATCAGGACATTGAGAGCGCCGAGTGAGCAAATGGTAAAGCCTATTAATATATGTCCCATGATGATGTTAAGCTCCTTAAGTAACCATGTCGCCACTGCTCCACACCACGCAACAGCACAGCGGTCCTACTGTGTAGACCCAGGTGGGGAGCATAGACGTGACATCATAGAAGTGCAGTACAACAATGTTGCACTGTCATCTGTTGGCCACGTAGTGCCCCAGCAGCAACAGCCTATAACACCTGTTGTGCATGCTGGTGGTCGCCCATCCATGGACTCTCCGGGCTCACACCTGCTTAGCTTCCCAGATTCTTGGCGTATCTCGATAGCGATGTTGTTTTCACTTATTAATTTGTATAATTCCCGGTGCTTCCCCAGGCGCCCATCGATCCCGCGACACTTATTGTTGTAAATTCAGTCACGGTATAAATGATTTTTTTTTAATATATAATGAACAACAATCAAAACACATTACCGTTAAACCTTAATTACACACCGCCAATCTGCATCTCGTGAAAGTGGCGCTCTTGGCGGTGTGTGTGCAGAACTCCGCAGCCGTTACACCTTTCCCCCGTCCGAGTCACGGCTTGCAATGCTCGGCTGTAGCGAAGAATTTGCCGCTTTGCATATGTAAATGTGAACTTGCCAATCCAATGTAGGCGCTCTTTGAACGGTAACGCAAGTTTTTTTTTTCAAGATGATTTTTTTTGCCAAAATTTTAATTGTGTTCGGTTCACAGTTGAGAGTGTGTTTCGTCGTTGGTGTTGTTAAAGCAGCCAAAGCGAAGGCATTTTAATATAACAATTACAAACGGTGATTGATACACAATTCTCGTTGAAATTCCGTGAATAAAACGTTCAGTGCCCGTGTAATTGCTGAACTGCTGCGTGCAATGATTAATCAGAGCGGTGATGGCACCGTGGTTATCACAACCGCAATCTGAACCCGCCCACCAGAGTTCGATTCCCAGCCATGGCTAACGTCTGATTTAGTCCTCGTTCCCCCCCCCCAATCACCACCACCTACAATCCTTTCACCAATACGCACCAGCCACCGGTGTGGTGAAGTATGGCGAAACTACCTCCATGACCTGACCGACACGGCGTGGGGAAGCCATCCATCCAGCAGTCGATTTACAGAAAAAAAAACAATTACGTACTCTTTAAAAAAAAAGTTGTTGTAATATTTTGCGATAAAACCTGCGAATGTGGTATTTTTCGAAATATTTACCACCTATAAACTCATGGATGTTCTCTCTTCCGAACAACCCGACACTCCAGTTTCACGCGTTTATCCAGGCCACCCCGATATTGCGCAACCTGCTTCTGTTTTTTTAATTCTCTCTCTCTCTCTGAACGTTGCTGCTGTTCAAACTAAGAAAGTTCAAGAGGTCACTGAGGCGGAAGCTTGCTTGGGCCGCTCACGCTCCGCCAATGTGGCGCGGCAGGGCCTCCTCGTTTGACGCGCAACACGTTGAAGTCGACAGTGGTTGCCCGTTGCTCCCTCCTAACTTCAGCCTGGTTGCTTGTAAGGGGCCGTCCAGAAATTACGTCACGCACCTAGGCGGGTGGGGGGAGGGGGGGGTCAGACATTTGTGACGATGTGTGACGAGGAGGGGGCGGGGGGGGGGAGTGATTTGAGAAATGTGACGTCACATCAAAATGCGCAACTTTAAATAAATATAGGCAACACGTTCTACTTAATTAAATAGACTTTTTAATAAATGTTTTCTCGTACGACATCAGAGTGCACATTAAATACGCACTACAATAACAATAGTTTCAAGCGATTTGAATCGTGTTTTATTTATTGGGGGGGGGGGGGGGGCAGACCTTTGTGACGTCATATTTGAGGTGTGGGGGGGGGGGTCAAAAATCGTCCAAAATCGCGTGACGTCATTTATGGACGGCCCCTAAATACCAAGTATATGGCAACCAGCAAAAAGTCAGGGGCACGGTACCCACCAACATCGTGACACCCCACGCCCCGTGGACACACGATCCCAGGTATTGGTATTTTAGTGATTCACTAATTGATCCACCGTGGTTGGGCATTAGAGCAGTGGTTGTCAAGATTGTTGGTATGGCGGGCCCCTAGTGAATTCCACTGGTCAATGGATGAACTGGGATGTTCATGCGCAATGCACAGGGTTGTCCAGATGTCTTGTGACCCCCATTTCATTCTCTAAAAATGTATATTATTTTTAAAAGCAAGGTTTGTTCAAAACTGAAATGAATACGCAAATGAAACAAACGACGTTAGAGGTGAAGAGATAGGGGGTCACAACACATCTGGACCATCACCCTGTACAATACAAATGTGGAATTTAAATACACGTGTATAAATAATATACATATACAGTATAACCAAAACACCAACGTCAAGCCGGTGTTAATACTGGTAGGAACCTCCTGGTTACACCACCAGCCCACAGGGGATTATTGTGTCCGTCCGTCCATTGTGCATCCAAAAATGGGAGGGGTGGGGAGGGTGGGGAGGGGCTGGGTGGGGAGGGTGGGGCTGGGTGGGGGGTGGGAGGGGTGGGGCTGGGTGGGGAGGGGCTGGTCACCCCGTGGTGCCCTTATAAAACTCAACGTTTAACCGACTCACGCCGGCTTGTGCCCGCCCTCACAGTCGGGCATATTTGCGGAATACACCACGTGGTGCCGCCGTGTGACCCTGGCCATTGACCGAGCAACCCAACGTTCCTACCAGCCCACTCCGCAAGAATTTGTTTTAATTCTGAAAGTCGCGTGGCATTATTATCCGTGCCTCGTTTATCCGTGGAATATAATTAGAAGATGATGCTTCCAATAAAATGTGCATCATGTGAAAGACAACAACGAACACAAACACTTCACTACAAATTAAATGTGTGGTGGAGTTTTGTGGCTTGTGATCCGTCCAGGCGCACTTGTCTAATTGCGCCTACACAGGACATTTAAATCAACGTCTTTTTCTCAGAGCGGTGTCGTGCTCTTGCAGCTCGCCTGATATTTGCCAAACTAAACATCTGAAATTGCAATTCTATACCACGCAACGTGGCACACGAGGGGTTGAGTGGCCAGCAACCACACCTGGCCGCCTCCCCCGTCGCGATGTTTACACACCGCACCAGGTACTCATTTGAGGCCGAGTCAACCTAGGGGAGGCCCAGGACCGGTTCAGATTATCGTCACCAATATTGGTGGCCGTTAGCGGGAATCGAACTCGGTGTCGACGAATTCGTAGCACAGCGTGCTAACCAGTACACTACCGCTACACTGCACCACCACCACCGCCATCATCCTGATCTGTGTGAAACCATCACTGGCCCGCAGCCACTGGTCAAGCAGAGGCTCCGCTCAAGAAACTCGTAAACTCTTTTACCCGTTACATATTGAATGGCAAACTAACAAAAACTCGGCAAAGCCCTCTCTCCATGTGCTGCGAAGAAGGTCCATTGCCCAAAACGTCGCCCATTATATACATCACATTTCTAAGGCTACTGTGTTATTGAGGAGTGTGTTACGTTTGTTAACATTAGATAGTGAGGAGTAAGTCTGAACGTTTGTCATCATGCACATTAATGAGCACAGTCTATCATGAATGCATCATTCATGATAAAGGTTGTTGGGTTAGATCGCGTTATTTATAAATGTGTCGTAACCCTCCACCACCCGACACGGCCAATATTTATTTGGTTTTCTTTTAGTCTTATGCTGATGTTACGTCCCGTCTGTCCAATATAACATCAGCATAAGACTAAAAGAACACCCAAGAAATATTAAATTATCTCAAACACAACTGTCGGCAGTGGCAGAACATGCTTGTCAACAAGGACACTCAATTGATTTTGATAACATTGAAGTGTTGTGTAAAACTAATTATTACTGGCAAAGACTAATTAGAGAATCCATTGAAATTGAGAGAAATAAAAATAACTTTAATCGCTCTGACAGCTACAGGCTTAGTGCGGCTGGAAGCATAGTATTAAATAATACATATTACAATTCCATATAGGGGAAACACATGCTAATTAACGGATTACTACCGTAGCATATGATCACAATAACACACATTACAACTAATTACTAATCATAACCATTGACTGATTACCAATCGATTATATAATTAAAATACTCCCCCTCCGCCTCAAATCACTGCTGCTCTATTTAAGACCAGGAGCAAGTGAGGGCTTTGCCATTCTGGCGAATTACCCGATGATGCTGGATGTAATTACCAGCATCATTCACTCTTCAACACACTGGTGGGCTAAAGTAGTGATCTATTTGTCTTTTGTCAACGTGACACTTTTTGCTGATTTGGCTGTGTCGGGTGGTGGAGGGTTACGACACATTTATAAATAACGCGATATAACCCAAAAACCTTAATTATGAATAATATTGGTCCCGAAAGCCTACGTTTTAAACTGATGAATGCACCATGCTGATCACACAGAGTAGTAGCGGTAGCAGAGCAGACGCTCTCATTGCCAACACATGTAGACAGACCAAGGTTCCAGTCCCGTTGATTCCACCTCCATCACACGCAGCTCCCTCCTTCATCCACAGCTCTCTCTCTCTGTCACACACAGCTTTCTCCTTTCTTCCATCATCCAACAATGCCATCTTATCCCCACGATCCCCTCTCCCATTTCCTCGCCTTATCCGTGTTTCCACATTTCCATCCACCAATCACACACAGAACGTCACATCGCTGGGTTTCTCCCGGTCAACCCGGCGGTCGGGGGGATTGGTGTCAGCGTGCAGGGGGTAAGGAATGATGATGACGATGATGTTCAATCAATCAATCAAAGTTCATTATTATAGCGGGTGCAGTTAAATGCTTGAGTTGTCAGCTCCACAACATTGCAACAGAATGTCGAACAAATAATCATCAACAATTTGAAAAAAATATCAAGAATAATCACCAAATATCCGAACGAATCCAAATTACAAACCTAACAACACTGGCAATAATTTAAATAACAATCTGTGTGTATGTGCATGGGGTGAATGAACACAAAGATATACTATTAATGATATGTACAACACGATTTATATTAGAGTGAGTTTTGTCGAGTATATGGTTCGTAAATACACAGTGTGTCTAAACAGTATATCAAACACATTCCTGCGGAGGGAGCTGGTAGGAACGTTGGGTTGCTCGGTCAATGGCCAGGGTCAACGGCGGCACCACCACGTGGTGTATTCCGCAAATATGCCCGACTGTGAGGGTGGGCACAAGCCGGCGCGAGTAGGTTAAACGTTGAGTTTTATAAGGGCACCACGGGGTGACCAGCCCCTCCCCACCCAGCCCCTCCCCTCCCCACCCAGCCCCTCCCCACCCTCCCCACCCCTCCCACCCCCCACCCAGCCCCACCCTCCCCACCCAGCCCCTCCCCACCCCCCACCCAGTCCCTCCCTCCCCTCCCCACCCAGCCCCTCCCTCCCCACCCTCCCCTCTCCACCCAGCCCCTCCCTCCCCACCCTCCCCTCTCCACCCAGCCCCACCCCTCCCATTTTTGGATGGACACAATAATCCCCTGTGGGCTGGTGTAACCAGGAGGTTCCTACCAGTATTAATTACTCTTTGGTTCTTTCGGTAAAGTCACGTAGAAAGAAAAAAACAAATTAAATAATAGCATACGACGTTTCGATTGCAACACAAGCAATCATCATCAGGTACAAATGAAAGCGAAAACAAACCTATTAAACTTAGAAATATAATGCAATACAACACAGATAGTCGGCCAACATAACAGTCAACACCCTACCTGGTTGATTACGTTCTTCCAAAGATTGCGAAATTTGAGAGAGAGAGACAAAACACAGACACGGAGACACACAGACAGACACGCAAGTGTCAAGTGTTCAACGTCTCTTTATACGTAATGACGATGACGATGTTGTGAGGACTACGATGGAGGAGCCTTACAGTCGTCAACAGTTATTTTTTTATTGAGGGACTGCGTTGTTGTTGTTGTTTGTTGTCTCAACGTGGTCTGGGCCTGTTCTGGTTTTGCTGCCTTGCCCCAAGCTTACATTTGGTGTTAACATATCGGCAGTAGAATCGGCCTTACCCTTTCTGGCAATAAAACTCCAGCGCTGTCCTACCAGACAGTCTCGCCCCCTTCACCTGATGAAGGCCGCTTGTGTTGTGGCCGAAACGTCGTGAGAATATTATTGTGTTATTTTATTTTATCAATTTATTATTTTATTATCATTCTACGTGACTTTACCGAAAGAACCAAAGAAGATGAATCATTGCAGTCACGAAAGCTTTAAATCGAAAAATAAAACAGGTGTTAAGATGTTCAAGCACCAAACAGAAACCTTTTGCAAATAAATCAAGTCTGCATTAACCACACACAGTACTTTTGGTGAACATGCAAATAAACATTCTCTGATAATATATGCATAGTCTTTGAAACGGATTGGCCTATACCAGAGACAGTCTTCTTTATGCCCTAGTCTCGCCAGTGTTAGATCAGAGAACGCCTAAAGGCAAACAGTACTAAGACAATGCAAGTATCAGAATACATAGTATATATTTTTTTCATACGTTAATACTGGCAAAAGGTCCAATGGTTGTATTGTTGTTGTTGTTGGAACTTGCTCATCTGATTCCTCCCACAGTCCAAATACAAGTTCTGATTCTGAGTAAACTCTGGAACAACCCCACTGTTTTGCTTAGTCCGTTGCAAAAACCTGGCCCAGACTCAAGGATGAATACCGCGCATCTACCATGGGTAACTGTACTCCTTCAACAACTGGCAATGCAGCAGTTTCGCAAAAAAGATAAATTGAACATTTTTTTAATCGGTGCTTTTTGTCACCGGCCGCTCGGTGTTCAAAGCCTTGGGACCTGATTTTAAAAAAAATATACACGTATTGAATCACCTCCCCCTCCACCCCACTCACTGAAAATAGCTGCTGCCTAGCTGCGCTTGGACTGACGCGGTTAACCTAATCAATAAGGGGGCCTCGATTTCAAAAAGCTTACTCCTATTTAGTGAACGTCGCGTTTGTATTGGACGGTGCGCAAAGCCTGATTGAGCGGAGAGAAACCCATTCGTCATGCTTTAATACCCACCGGACTTTAACCCTTCCAAAGGCAACCGCCCCCCCCCCCCCCCGAGGCAATTAGCAACTTAGAAACCTTGCCTATGTCAATCGCTCGCACTTGTTTCGAAAGCCCTGCGGTGAAAAAAAAAACATTTTTGGTTCGATTGACACCCGATGAAGGTGCACGTGAAATATTGTACCCACCGAGAGCGGGTGGTGACCTCGGAAGTAGTTCTGTCAGGTCATCTTCTGCGGAAACATTCTGAAATGAAGGTCACTGCCGTGTGAGTGTTCGAAATGAAAGGGTATGCATCGCATCACACGTTGCAAAGGTTCGCAAATCACAGTAATTTGCTGCCTCAAATTAGAATATTTGTGCTGTATGAATGTTGATCTTCTTTCGCACCTTGGATAGCCGACGGCGCTAATCGGGGGTGCGGGGAAAGGACAACAAACGAAAAACAAAAAAGCAGTTCTCAAGAAATGAGCTTTCAATCGAGATGTATAAGTGCACAGCTCCAGTGGCTTCCTCATATTGGAAGGAAGAACGTTCCAGACGGCCGCCAAAGCGCGTCTGAAAGTGCGCGATGCAGTGACCGCCCTTGTTCGATGGCCTAGAAATTCAACCTCGAATGAAAAGTGCTTAACTGCAGCGGCTTCCCAATATAATGTAGACACGTTCTGCAGTACTATCATTGTCGTCTTCATCGCACATGCTCAATCCGCCGCTGGATGAAGGCCTCCCCAAATCGACGCCATCGTCAGCTCTCACGATGCTGCGATGCAACGATCCATCATCCCTTGACTGCCGCTCCGTTATTATCCCTGACCGCCGTTCCGTCATCCCAGCCACCCCCGCACCTCCGATTGGCACGGTTTGCCTACGTACGGTGCGAAAGAAACCCAGCGTACACGCGTGCAATAGCCCATTCACGTTTCTTTCACAGTTTGAGTGACGTCTTCCACCTTGCGTTCATGACCACGGTGTCTGCGTACTATGAAACATGTTTTGAATCGTACGTCATAGCAGTAGGTAGTATGGTATACTTCACCACCATAGCATTCTAATTGTTTTAGTTTGAAACTCTTATAAAATAGCTAAGTTAACGCCACTGGTATATGTCTACATAATTGTTGCAGAAACAGCAGAGAGCATCTTGTTAATGTTGAGTAATCACGTAATCATTATTCAATAATAATTTGCGGTCTACATCAATGTGCCCATGGAGGAAGCTCTTCCTGTGCCTGTGTGATTCGACGGAGGTTGCACGGCCATACTTCACCGGGTTGGGTTCCGATATCACTCGCTGTTGACGTTGGCATGACGGGGAATTGAACTCAGGAATCCGGGTCCGTTGCGAAGCAAGCGAACCACCGTTCCAAACAGGCGTTAATTTGCTTTCATTAACGTTCATTAACGTTCAAGTAATGTGAACGAATGGTCCCCTCTGCTTCACAGCCACCCTCCGCTCTTTGTCTTCATTGTGCACTCGAAAACAAGTCCGTGATTTTGTCCCCAAATGGGCATTGCGGAAATGCTCATCGACTGTCTACTGCTCTGAGCCAGGAGTAAAGATTCCACATTCCCGTGGCGGGGCGGGGGGGGGGGGCAGAGTCCACAACACAACCACTGCTGACTTCCCCACAAAGTGGTGCTCGTTTTATTTACCCCCGAGTGTGGTTGACGATGAGCTCAGTCGACTTTCCAAACCGGGATTTCAACTCGCGAACCTTCCAGCTGCGAGAGCGCATCCGTGGCCCCCGCTGAGCCTCCCGGCTGGCACGCCTTTGCCACTGCCCAATCGTCGACGCGGACGCAACTGCGGCCAAGTTGACGAATCGTTCAATTTCTTCACGAGGCCTCCTTTGCCAGTACCAAAATATAATAATAGGGCTTTTCCCATTTTTTTTGGCTACAAAACTAATAGGGAAAAACCCTATTATTATTATTATATGTTGGTACTGACAAAGGAGGCCTCATTATGTAGATGCTTAACCCCAAGCCCTCGTTACATTGATAGTTCGTTGTCTTTGAACTGTGCGCCTTCTGGCGTCATCTGGTCAAACACCGCGTGAGACTAGGCTCTAAGGAAAGCTGTCTCTGGTGTTGACCAATCAGTTTCAAGGACAATGCATAAATGATCAGAGTGTTGTTTTTTGTTTGCATTCTGACTGCAAGTATTGTGGTTAATGCAAACATGATTCCTTGTAAAAAAAAAAGGTTTCAGTTTTGTCGCCAGAAAAAAAAGAGGGAAAAACCTTTTTTATTAAATCGTTCATTCTCAAAAAAAAGTTATTGCCTTGCGTCTGACCTTGCAACCTCACGACTGAACTGCAAAGAGGCACGCTGATGTCCATGTAACACGTTGGGGGTTGCATTTGGAGCGGCGCCTAAAACAAATATATTGATTGCTTTATGTCTGTTAGGGAGCCAGCGACAGTCTGGCCGGCCATCAAACAAAGACGGCGCTCACCGCGTCGCGCGCTTTCAGATGCGCTTCTGAGGCCATCTGGAACGCTCTTCCATCCAATATTCGGAAGCCACTGGAACTTTGCACTCCTAAATAATCCAGATTGAAAACTCATTTCGTTAGAACTACCCTTTGTGTTTAGTTTGTTTTCCTTCCGCCGCACCTCCGATTAGCACGGTTGGCTACGTACGGCGCGGAAGAAGTCCAACACACAAAGGGCTGATTTGCTCGATGAGCCATATCAGTTCCCGTATTCGTGTTTCAGCACAGCATCGGCTCTTGGCAAACTCGAGCCGCCGAACACGACGGAGGCTCCTTTAGTGCACTGGCTGGCCAGCTTGTAGCGCCTGCTTGCCGAGGAAAGACATCGGCAAAGGGGAAAGACGCGCCACGGTTTGAGCGCAGATTTGTTGCTGGAGTCAGTGGGGCCGCACATCAAAGGTTAAACATCAAAACAAGACCATAAGCAAAGGTTATCTTGGCCTTTGGGATGTTGTTGTTGTCGTTGTTTAGTAACGCAGCTCACGCCTTTGTTTCGTGCGCCCGTAGGTCACATAAGGTCGATTGCAAAATGTGCTAATGTATCGTTTATAATTTTTAAATCAGTCTTCAATTCTCTTTTTTTCGGCATTTCGAGAACGAGCCTTGATGTGTGTGCATCACGTGAACTCTTTGCATTATTAACTGCATTTTTAAAAAAAATATTTATCCAAAGAATACGTTCATTTGCTTCGCAAAAGAAATCTTCTCTGGACAAATAGACTGCAATGGTCCTTTTTTTTGTATAAATCTTATCGCGAGGCAACATTATCTCCAGACCTCCTCAACCCTCAAGCAATAATTCTCGTCCATCCCACGCCCGCAGAGACCCACACATCCAGGTGTGGATAAAAATAAACACCGCAGGCCTTTACCTCCCGTGCCCAACTCGCCGCCCCATATTTCCTCGGAGGAATTGGCGCTCCTGGAGACACCAATTAGGGGGTGACTGGACAGCTCTAGAGGGGGGGGGGTGGTAATATTGCATCAGAGATCGGAGCCGCTACTACTGAGGTCCCTGGTTCGAATCCAGGTTTGCACTACGTATGTTGAACTTCTTTCGCACCTTACGTAGCAAACCGTGCTAATCGGAGGTGCGGGTTTTTCACGCTTCACGCTGATGGGAGCGGGTTCGTAACGGAAGGAAGCACGGACCCAGCACGAGATGGGGATCGCAAAGCATGGGTGGTGCAAATCAAGCTGAAGCGTTAACCGCCGAGTAATCGTCACTGGTGTTGCCCTTTTGGGACTTACTTTAGAAAGGATAAATAATCATAACGGCCACGGCGAGCAAAATATTTCCCAGAGCCACCAACTTGAACCCCGTCCTCTCATTGTCACTCACCGTGGGCGCCACGGTCACGAGATGTTAACTAACCCTCGTCGCCTGGTACGGAGGAGGTCGTGGGTTCGATCCCGACCCTGACGCCTGCTGCTGCTGTATATTTGGAGTTTGCGGTGTCTCTCTCTCTCCCCGTGGTCGCGTGGATTTTTCTCCGGGTCATCCGGTTTTCCCCTCCACATTTAGAATCAACATCACGCGTTTAGAGCTATTTGGCTGCTACAAATGTCCACGTGATGATGAGAAGCCACTTCGTCGACCTATCATTTGTGGCCAGGTCGCTTCTGAAAAAGTTGAATAGCTCAATGGGGACACTGACCTGGTGTAAAAATAAAAAAAAATAGTTTAGATAAAATAGTTTACCGCTTCCTATACGCCACCGTTATTATCACTCAACAAATCTTTCATTATGCGTACGCAGCACGACAGCGTGAGATTATGCGCTTTTTACCCCCCCAAAAAAATACAAACAACGTTCTGACGACAAACACGCACAGGACAGCATTAACTGCAGAATCCACGCACGGGCCTGGTTCGTCTTCCTTGCGTGTCCTTGACGAAGAATCTGTGACACCATGGAGGGCTTTTTTGTTTACTTTGTGTGAGTAAACATTTTCACGAACTGCATTTTGAATTGTTTTTAAACGTTGTAATTTGTTTTTTTTAAAGTGATGTAAGATAATATGTCTCTTAACTTAATCTCAAATAGTCTCCTGGAAAGTTCCACAGTGTAAGCTTGAAACAAAAGCGTCAATATTCTTGGTTCCTTCGGTAAAGTCACGTAGAAGGGAAACAATAAAAGAATAAAAATATAAAACTATAAAATTCTCACGACGTTTCGACCGCAACAAGCAATCATCATCAGGTGCGGGATTATGTTTTAACAGCTGTTGCATTCATTCCATTGAAAGTGAAAGTTTTACAACAAGCAGTGAAATTTTGTTCTATTTGTTCTTCAAGTTTTATAGAAATATATCAGTCCCCATCTATTTCGTTGAAATCATAGTGTATGTATATATATATGGGTGTGTTTCTCAGCAGGACCCCATGGATATAAATGTCCAAGAACGTGTGATGATGGGAGTAACTCTTTCAATTCTAGATTTCAAGCTTTCGTGACTGCAAGGATCCATACTCTTTGGTTCTATTCGGTAAAGTCACGTAGGTAAAAAATAAAACAAAAAAAATCACGACGTTTCGGCCACAACACAAGCGGCCTTCATCAGGTGAAGGGATCAGGCTGTCACTCCAGCGCTGTCCTCGAGACAGCCTGATCCCTTCACCTGATGAAGGCCGCTTGTGTTGTGGCCGAAACGTCGTGATTTTTGTTGTTTTATTTCTTACCTACGTGACTTTACCGAATAGAACCAAGGAGTATAGTAACTCTTTCAATAAGACGAGGGGGGGGGGGAGGGGGAGTTCCTTGTCGTGACGCAAGCGTCGTGTTGGACAACATTCGCGGGCGTCTTTCAAACCGCTCGCGTGGACGCTGCCACGGCACCAGGCCCCAGACGGCTCCGTCTCCTGGCGTAACGTCTTTGGGATTTCTTCGCGTGGGGTGTTCATCAAGTCACAGGCGGATCGGAACAGAGCTACGGATCGGCGAGATGTGCGGGGTCGCGTACAGGGGTGGGGGCGGCAGTTACGAAAATAACTCCACAGATGCCGCGAACATTTGCGTCCGCAACGCAGCTAACGGATCTGAGCTGTGCAGAGATATTGACGCTGCCCGTGCAGAAAATCCAACGCTTGAGTGTTATTAATACATATACCTCCGATTATATTATTGCATAATGTATCCTATATATATACAGAATTGCTGTTGCGGGGCGTGTGGAAGGGAGCTGCGGTAGTACTGAGGTTAGCGCCATACAGCTGGTCACGGCTGACATCATATCTGAAAAAACTAAACTATTAAACTTTTTTTTTATTTCACCAAGTAAAGTCCACTGAATATTCGTACCTCTTTTTCAGAAGTGACCTTGCTTTCCCAAATAATAGCGCAACGAAGCGGCTTATCACGTGGACATGTATCGTGGACAAATACTCTAAGCGCTCGTTGCTTTGGGAACGCCATCCCAGATTCACGCCCGTTTCGATAAAAACATTTTCTTCGTTCAAACACCGTCTAAAGTGCGCGTCTATTCAGCCCGATGTTTAACCGACTCTCACTTCTGGAAGCACGTGGCGCGATCGATCCGACGCTGAACTCGGCTCTGCACCTCCGAATTACGTCTTCGGTCCGCAACATTGTGCGCGTTATAAATTGTATTATCGTTGTTGTTATTCTTAATGTGGAGGGGAAAAACCCGAGGACGCGGGAAAGAATCCAAGCGACGACGGAGAGAGAGAGAGAGACACGCAAACTCCAAATATACAGCGGGCGTCACGGTCGGGATCGAACCCACCATCCTCCTGTAGACCAGGCGAGGGAGTTAACATCTCCTAGCCACCCTGATGATGATGAGAGAGAGACACGCAAACTCCAAATATACAGCGGGCGTCAGGGTCGGGATCGATCCCACGAACCTCCTGTAGACCAGGCGAGGGAGTTAACATCTCCTAGCCACCCTGATGATGATGAGAGAGAGACACGCAAACTCCAAATATACAGCGGGCGTCAGGGTCGGGATCGAACCCACGAACCTCCTGTAGACCAGGCGAGGGAGTTAACATCTCCTAGCCACCCTGATGATGATGAGAGAGAGACACGCAAACTCCAAATATACAGCGGGCGTCAGGGTCGGGATCGAACCCACGAACCTCCTGTAGACCAGGCGAGGGAGTTAACATCTCCTAGCCACCCTGATGATGATGAGAGAGAGAGACACGCAAACTCCAAATATACAGCGGGCGTCAGGGTCGGGATCGAACCCACGAACCTCCTGTATACCAGGCGAGGGAGTTAACATCTCCTAGCCACCCTGATGATGATGAGAGAGAGACACGCAAACTCCAAATATACAGCGGGCGTCAGGGTCGGGATCGAACCCACGAACCTCCTGTAGACCAGGCGAGGGAGTTAACATCTCCTAGCCACCCTGATGATGATGAGAGAGAGACACGCAAACTCCAAATATACAGCGGGCGTCAGGGTCGGGATCGAACCCACCAACCTCCTGTAGACCAGGCGAGGGAGTTAACATCTCCTAGCCACCCTGATGATGATGAGAGAGAGACACGCAAACTCCAAATATACAGCGGGCGTCAGGGTCGGGATCGAACCCACGAACCTCCTGTAGACCAGGCGAGGGAGTTAACATCTCCTAGCCACCCTGATGATGATGAGAGAGAGACACGCAAACTCCAAATATACAGCGGGCGTCAGGGTCGGGATCGAACCCACGACCTCCTGCATACCAGGCGAGGGAGTTAACATCTCCTAGGCACCGTGGCGCCGGTCTCATCTCATCAAACTGCACAGACTCAGCGTGAAACAGCAACCGCTAGGCGGTTAATGTTTATTTTCTCTGTGGATATATATTCTGAGAGCGGATTAACGACGAGGACGGCTCGTGAATCTCAACGGATGGACGGTCTGTTAGAAATGGCTGTACCCCTGAACGTAACTCAAACAAACGGGCGAGTACTTTGCCTCTTTGACAGCCGCCGTACTTCTGTTTGAAGAAGAAGTCAGACACGGATACTACTCATTATCATTACCCCCCCCCCTTCCTCCCCAAACAAGCACGCGACAATTCATAGCGGTGGAGCTTTTCCCAAATGATCAGGCAGCCACGGTAGACTCCAGTGCGGAGTGCCGTGTTCGGTGTCACGTGTCCGGTGTCACGTGTTCGGTGCCACGTGTTCGGTGTCACGTGTTCGGTGCCACGTGTTTGGTGTCACGTGTTCGGTGTCACGTGTCCGGTGCCACGTGTTCGGTGTCACGTGTTCGGTGCCACGTGTTCGGTGTCACGTGTTCGGTGTCATGGCGTCGATCTCGACAGGGAGCGCCCCGCGGCTGACAGCTGCGGCGTGCGCGTCGCTCACGCCGGCAATGGCCCCTGAGGAGCTCCGTCTGGGTGAGGGCTCCAGGCTGGGTGAGGGCTCCAGGCTGGGCGAGGGCTTCAGTCTGGGTGAGGGCTCCAGTCTAGGCGAGGGCTCCAGTCTAGGTGAGGGCTCCAGGCTGGGTGAGGGCCCCAGGCTGGGTGAGGGCTCCAGGCTGGGTGAGGGCTCCAGGCTGGGTGAGGGCTCCAGGCTGGGTGAAGGCCCCAGGCTGGGTGAGGGCTCCAGGCTGGACGAGGGCTCCAGTCTAGGTGAGGGCTCCAGGCTGGGTGAGGGCTCCAGGCTGGGTGAGGGCTCCAGGCTGGGTGAGGGCTCCAGGCTGGGTGAGGGCCCCAGGCTGGGTGAGGGCTCCAGGCTGGGCGAGGGCTCCAGTCTAGGCGAGGGCTCCAGTCTAGGTGAGGGCTCCAGGCTGGGTGAGGGCTCCAGGCTGGGTGAGGGCTCCAGACTGGGTGAGGGCTCCAGGCTGGGTGAGGGCTCCAGGCTGGGTGAGGGCTCCAGTCTAGGCGAGGGCTCCAGTCTAGGTGAGGGCTCCAGGCTGGGTGAGGGCTCCAGGCTGGGTGAGGGCTCCAGACTGGGTGAGGGCTCCAGGCTGGGTGAGGGCTCCAGTCTGGGTGAGGGCTCCAGGCTGGGTGAGGGCTCCAGTCTGGGTGAGGGCTCCAGGCTGGGCGATGTCCACGGGCCACAGATGGGGAGCCGCTGCACGAGGCCAGGGGCAGGAGTCGGCCAACCTCGCGGCTCTTTGGCTTCCCCCCCCCCCTCGCGGGCAGTCGTTAACAAAATATATAAATACATATGAAGCTTTACCATCAAACGTAATTTAACGTAAATGCGGCAGGGAATGGGTTCACTGTGGAATGTCTTGGTGACCACAAAACGTACAACGGTCACAAACTCGATTGTTAAAGATTAACGGGGGGGGGGTGGAACTAAATAGACGCAGTTTATTCCCTTCACCTGCTTTGTTTATTAAACTCAGAATGTGTTGTTGTTGTTGTCGTCTGCTGTATACCTGCGTTGTCTGTGTTTGTGTAAAAGTGACTCAGAGTGCGGTGTGGCTCTCCAACTATTTTGGTCAAAGACAAAAAAAACGAACAAAGATTGTAAACGCTTCCTCCTCTGCTTGTACTTTTTAATCTCCTTCTTCCTTGAAAGGTTGCCGACCCCCTGCTCTCTGTCCAGGGTCGCTATTTGTTTATTTTCTGTTTACCCAGGTGAGCCGCGCCGAGTTGTAGGAACCTTTTTGTTTCAGGCGGGTCCTGCATTGGGTTTTAATTTGAACCCGTTTCCCCTTCCGTGACGTCTGCAAGTTGCAGGGTGGGTGAGTGTCCCGTTCACCGCTAAATCTCGGAACGTGCAAGTGGCTCAGCGTTCATTGTTTTTTTCAAGAGATGTGGCCGCCCTTGTTTTTTTTTTAAAGACATTGTACTCACCGCGGATAACTGTAGCGACACGACCCGCCACACTCTATGACAGCTGGGGCCAAACCGAGCCACTGCACGACCTCCCGCGTGGCCTTCTACTTCCGATTCGCGTACGTCCGTTGGAAGAGAATTGTGAGTAAAATTGTTGACGTACGTCATCCAAATGGGAAAGAGTTCAGATTCTTTGAGCCAATTAACGCGGAGGGAGGGAGGGAATGAAGGATAAAGGGGGTGGCACGCCTTGCGCGATGTGGGCAACGTTGCTCTATCCCCCGTACAGATGGAAACAGCCGACGATTAGTCAACTTGCTGTGCTGCCTTCTCCAGGGTACGGGGAACGCAACGCCTACGGAAAGGGAGATTCACAACCATCTGCGTGGTGATCCACCAACCCACGCTGCCTGCCGCCCAGCTTCCAACTCTAACCACGGTGATCAAGCCGTTTCGGAAGAGGTGCAGGCGTTACCCCCACACTCTGCCCCAACACGCGTGTGTCTCTCTCTCCGATCGACCTCGGCGCACCCGTTTGGCACCGCCCATTGGCGTTACCGGCATCCTGTCTCCCTATCTCCAAATAACAGCCACGAAAGCTCCGAATCAAGTTTAAAATAACAGCCCGTTACATAATCACGTCTGGCGTCTCACTCGCCCCGTCCGCCAGAGCTCATCACCGCCCCCTCCGTCTGCAGAGACAAAATACGCGGCATAATCTCAATTCGGTTCTCGACACGCCTTATCTGCTTTAATATTTTATTTTTACTTTTAATTTACTCGCGATAGAATCCCCCCCCCCCCCCCGCCAATCGCAAAACACAACGTGATGCGATTTGTCTCGGACGCCAGGGAGATTTGTCGGAGAGAGCTGTTGAATGCTTCACACGTTATCTTGCGCGGCTTGTCCACGGATCTCGTAGTAGCTGAAGAGGATTTCTCTACGCGCGCGGTCTCAGACTCCCGTCTGTGCTCATGCGTATTCGAACAACGCACGCGCCTACAAAGACAAAGATCCCCCGTGCGGCCTTAACAGGCTGTTGGGCCAAGCGCCGTTAGCGAGCGGCGCCTATAAGGGCCGGCACGGCACACGAGGAGGTGGGTGGCCAGCACCACGACCGGAACGCCTTTGTCTCCCCGGTGACAGTGTTTCCGCACTGCGCCAGGTACTCATTTGAGATCTGAGTCGACCTAGGGGAGACCCAGGACAGGTTGAGAAAATCGTCACCGATGTTGGCCGTGAGCTGGGGGAGTCAAACTCGGGTGGCCGGGGCTTCATAGGCGCGGCGCGCTAACCGTTGCACCACCGCTCTCCATACACGCACGTGCTCGCGCGCGCACGCCAAAGGGTGGATTCAGCAACATAAATTTGCAAAGATTTGTGGGGGGGGGGGGGGAAATCGCTTTTCCAGCCGAAGACCAACCGCTGAGTGACACGCTTAAGAGTTGAGCCCGGCGGTGGCGTGAGGCGGCACGTGCCGGAGCTGCACCTTCACCTTTGTCGTGACACTTTCACTGCCGCTTGTGAAAAGCGGCGAATTGCAGCAAGCAGCAGCAGCAGCAGCAGCGAGGCACACAGAGCCAAGAGTGGCCCATTGCGGAGATACTACAGTATGGCACTGAATCCCACACGAATGTTCATTATTGAGAGGCGTGATTCTCCGTTCGGCCCTATCAAACGTTCAGCAACTTCTCTATAAATTTGTGGTGGGTAATTGTTGGGCGTAATACGCCGCCACCACCACTTTGGTTGAGCTGGTACTTCCAGTCACGGCCCAACAGGGGGCAACAGCGAGTCCGGCCCCTGTGCCAAGCAGGACTCGTGGGTCAGGCATCCCGGGGGGGGGGACGGTTGGGAACCGGAGGGGGACACCCCAGGGCCCCGGGTGGGGGGCTGGGGGGAATTGCGCAACAATTCAGGTCCCTCGAGAAGGTTCCAGATGGTGGGCGTGGCCAGGGACAGGGTGACCCTGAGAACCCCATAAAAGCCGGACCCCAGGGCGACTGAGGCAGTTCGCCTCAAGCCGAAGAACCAGAAGCCGCCTGAAGATAGGACCCTGGACCCCAAGCCCCGTCGTCCTTCTAAGGGCCGGGGCTCAGCGAGGCCAGTGGTCAATAGGTTAGGACCCTGAGGATCCCTCGACCCGACGTCCTTCTCAGGGCCGGGTCTAGATGGGCCAGGGTCGTGACTCGCACCTTGGCTGGGTCGAGTCAGCCTCCCCTAGGTCCCGCTAGCCGGAGGGCTGCAGTTAGCCCCAGTGGCTAGGGCACGTTAGCCCAGAGGGCTACAGGAGCAGCAAGGCCCAGTGGCTAGGGCACGTTAGCCAGAGGGCTACAGGAGCAGCTAGCCCCAGTGGCTAGGGCACGTTAGCCCGGAGGGCTACAGGAACAGTTAGCCCCAGTGGCAAGGGCACGTTAGCCCGGAGGGTTACAGGAGCAGTTAGCCCCAGTGGCTAGGGCACGTTAGCCAGAGGGCTACATGAGCAGTTAGCCCCAGTGGCTAGGGCACGTTAGCCAGAGGGCTACATGAGCAGTTAGCCCCAGTGGCTAGGACACGTTAGCCAGAGGGCTACATGAGCAGTTAGCCCCAGTGGCTAGGGCACGTTAGCCAAGAGGGCTACAGGAGCAGTTAGCCCCAGTGGCTAGGGCACGTTAGCCAGAGGGCTACAGGAACAGCTAGCCCCAGTGGCTAGGGCACGTTAGCTCGGAGGGCTACAGGAGCAGTTAGCCCCAGTGGCTAGGGCACGTTAGCCAGAGGGCTACAGGAGCAGTTAGCCCCAGTGGCTAGGGCACGTTAGCCGGAGAGCTACAGGAGCAGTTAGCCCCAGTGGCTAGGGCACTTTAGCCAGAGGGCTACAGGAGCAGTTAGCCCCAGTGGCTAGGGCACGTTAGCCAGAAGGTTACAGGAGCAGTTAGCCCCAGTGGCTAGGGCACGTTAGCCAGAGGGCTACAGGAGCAGTTAGCCCCAGTGGCTAGGGCACGTTAGCCAGAAGGTTACAGGAGCAGTTAGCCCCAGTGGCTAGGGCACGTTAGCCCAGAGGGCTACAGGGGCAGTTAGCCCCAGTGGCTAGGGCACGTTAGCCCGGAGGCTGTAACCTCCTTAGGTTGTGGATGGAAGGGGCCATTACCCCTTCGTGTTAGGGACCTAGTATCTGTGTTACTGTTACGTTATATAATAAACGTGTTGCCTCCTACGAAGACTCCGTCTCCATACAAACCCACTACAACTGCAAGTGTGGGTATTCCCACCTCCACCAAAATGCCAGCCTAGTATTAGCATTGGCCCTCTCCCTAACCCTGACAAATAGCCCAGCTAGCCAACCAGCAACGAGCACTATCCCTAACCAAATAACTCCTATCCCTAACCAATGACGTCAGAATAAGAATATTTATACTGGAGGAATCCGATGAGCTATGAAGCTCTTTTTCACAGATGTCCAGTAGGAGCACGGGGTAAGAACGTCCCAACAACAAACAATATGAAAACACTAGGAGTGCCGAGTATCGGAAAGGTGACAAAAAAGTCACCTACAATAATATATAAATACAACTACATTTCGATTTAAAGCTTTCGTGACTGCAATGATTCATCTTCTTTGGTTCTTTCGGTAAAGTCACGTAGAATGAGAATAAAATAATAAATTGATAAAATAAAATAACACAATAATATTCTCACGACGTTTCGGCCACAACACAAGCGGCCTTCATCAGGTGAAGGGAGCGAGACTGTCTGGTAGGACAGCGCTGGAGTGAGAGAGCCACGTTCAGATCACGGCTTTTAAGCTGTGTGAGAGGAACAAAGAGCCTTAGAGTCGCGGCATCTCTTCAGAAAGGTGAGAGACTCTCAGATGAATCATTGCAGTCACGAAAGCTTTAAATCGAAATTTAACCGCCTCTACGGGGAGGGATTCCACACATCCTTAAGATCATTCAACAGACTTCGGGATAAGAAGGCTCAACTAATCGAGTCTCTCACCTTTCTGAAGAGATGCCGCGACTCTAAGGCTCTTTGTTCCTCTCACACAGCTTAAAAGCCGTGATCTGAACGTGGCTCTCTCACTCCAGCGCTGTCCTACCAGACAGTCTCGCTCCCTTCACCTGATGAAGGCCGCTTGTGTTGTGGCCGAAACGTCGTGAGAATATTATTGTGTTATTTTATTTTATCAATTTATTATTTTATTCTCATTCTACGTGACTTTACCGATACAACTACATTATTTATAACTTACCTGGTGAACCCCGACTGCGATATTAACGTATTTTTCAGACGCGACCTGGCCACCAATGATAGCTCAACGAAGTGGCTTCTTATCACGTGGACATTTATAGCAGCAACAAATAATCCCAATAATTTTGATTTAAAGCTTTCGTGACTGCAGTAATTCATATTCTTAGTTTTTTCGGTAAAGTCACGTTGAAGAGAAACAACAATTTATGCAAACCGACACACCTGAAGATGACCGTTTGAGTTATGGTCGAAACGTCGTGAGAATTTTTTATTGTTTTATATATATTTTGTTATTTTGTTGTTTCTCTTCAACGTGACTTTACCGAAAAAACTAAGAATATGAATCCCAATAATCTCAATGCTTGTTTCTTAATGTTGAGGGGAAAACGGAGGACCTGGAGAAAAAAAAAAACATACACGACCACGGAGAGAGAAACATGCAAACTCCAAATATACATCCAGATTTTTGTGGGATTAGATCGCGTAAATATAGAAATGTGTCGTTAAACCCACCACCACCCGACACACCCAATTAGCAAGTTTTGTCACGTGAACGAAACATGCTTAATTCGTTACTGCTACAGCACACCGGTGTATTGGAGAGTAAACCCACGACATTTACAATTCCAGCACGACGTTTCGCCAGTAATTACAACCAGCATCATCAGGCTACAGTCAGATTTGTGGAGAAATCCTCCTCCGTGTTTCGTTTTGAAATAGAGGGATATATGTGATGACGTCACTTTTGAGCCAATCAGATGCGACGGCCCGGAGGAGGGGGGTGGGGGGGGTGGTGATTAATGTGTCCATATACATTGCAATGGCTATCCATATAGGCGTCCGGATCGGGATCGAACCCACGATCTCCTGCATACGAGGCGAGCAAGATGACATCTCCTAGCCACCGTGGTGCCCCGTAGACAACTAGCCAACTACCCAGCGAGACATCCAGCCACCAGTACCGCCTCTCAATGACCCGTGTCCACATCTCCGGCACTTGGCTGCCAGAGCCCCTGTGCAGACACACGTCCTTCTCTTGTCAGTGCCGGTGTGGGCAGCGAGTGTCCCGCTCTCCCCCGAAGGCCCTCGCGCATCTCACGCACGCTGGGCCATTGCTTAGGCCAGTGGCGGCGGCATTAAGCAAACTGAAGCAAAACCTAAAAGGGCTCCCAAGCAGCACAAGGGGGGGGGGGGGGGGGCGGTGTGCAGGGGTTCACGAAAGATATTGTTGGGCTAAATTTCAGCTTGAATTCAAACTCTGAAAGATGCAAACAGAGCATTCGTGTCAATAAATAAACCACCAATTCATATTTTAAAAACCATTACCATATTCTCCCGATTATAAGACGCTCCAGAAAGTAAGAACACAACCACAAACGTCTGCTCGTTTTGAAAACAGGCGTGTTTATTAATCGATGGATTACGGCGGTATGATGGGGGTGGTCAATGCCACGCCGGGCCGCCTTTGTTTCCCCCCATGCTGACGTTTACACACACCACAAAAAGCTCCTCGGTTAAGGCTGAGTTGACCTAGGGAAGGCCCAGGACCGGCGACGAGGCAACATCGTCGCCGGGTGTTCAGAGCACGGTGCGCTAATCACCGCGCCACCGCTCGTAGACACGTGGCCGTTCACACACACGCACATTTACGCATTGACAATTTCACTTCTTACGTGTATTCCTGTAACGCAAGTGATAAGCGTTACGCTTTCGCACACCTACGTGCAAATTGCTTCATTGCAAAGCATGCGACGACTCTATTCAATCTCCGGAAGGGAAGATGTACAAACGATATCGCATGATCCTCTCGCACAATTTAAAGATAAATAGAAATGCATTTGTAACCGTTTGCTATGTATTGCACTCTATGCCAGTCAATTTGAATCTGTGACGGGGACAAATTGGATGCTTGGAATGCGTCAAGAAGACGCTGCTACTCAGCGGTGATTCCCAGACAGCGCGGCTCATACGACGCTCAGACTGCGCGCGGCTTTTATGCTGACGGGCGGTGAGACGCGGCCCAGCGCTCGCGCGATGTTAACCACCTCGCCGGGTACACAGGAGGTCGAGGGATCGATCCTGACCCTCACGCCTGCTGCATATTTTGAGTTTGCGAATCTCTCTCCAATTGGTGGCGTGGATTTTTTCTCCGGGTCCTCCGGTTCTATCCCTCCACGTTTAAAATGAACATCACGCGCTTAGAGTATTTGGCTGTTGCTGATGAGACTGCTTCCGTGAGCGATGATTTGCGATAGCCAGCTCGCTGCCGAAAAGGAGCTACATAACGTCACATAAAAAATAGTTGCGTTTAGGATAAAACGCCCCAGATCACTCCTGCAAATGAGTCTCATCCCGGGATATTGAGATCTCACGGGGTTACAAAGACAAAGATCCCCCGTATAGCCTTAACAGACTGTAGGGGCAAGTGCTGTTAGCGAGCACCTATGACACCCACCCCATCGGTACACGATGGGGTGGGTGGCCAGCACCACGCCCGACCGCCTTTGTCTCCTTAGTGACGATGTTTACACACCACACCAGGTACTCATTTGAGGCTGAGTCGACCTAGGGGAGGCCCGGGACCGGTTCAGATAATCGTCACTGGTGTTGGCCGTGAGCGGGAATCGAACCCGGGTTGCCAGGTTCATAGCGCAGCGCGCTAACCGCTACACTACCGCTCCCCACGGGGTTACAAACACACACACACACACGTGCCCACTGTCGCGCCTGCAGTGACAGCAAAATGCTGCTGCTGCATAGCTCGTCTCGGGTTATGCTGGACAGCACAACTGATGGAGCTCTCGGGTACGCGGAACGAAACGTCGGACATCGTGCCCGAACAGCACGGATGACCGGAGTTCGCGTGATGGTTTGTGCTTCTTGACGAGTTCAGCGAGGCATTGCAGTTCATTTATGGCAGGCTGTCAACAGGCCCCGCTCTTGATCTCACTATCATCTTGCGCACAACGTCATAATTGCCGTAAAGCACCTTGAAATCAGTCGCCACGTGAATCTATATTTAAAGCGCACGCACACACACACACACAATCGAAGGAAAGCAGCAATCGGGTCGCACAGCAAGAGAGTAACTCTGGCAGGTGATGCCCCGCACGTGCACGGTGGGAGTTGTGGTGCCGTAGCACTTTGCAGAAGCAGGGCGGCGACTATTGGAATGACCTCTGACCCGCGTCGCTGTCGGATCCTCCGCTGGAGAGCCAGGGGAGGCAGTGGGGGGGGGGGGGGGGGTAGATGGGGCAGCGTGGGGGTGCAGTCTTGACTCGAGAGGTTTGGGTTCGCGCGAGCTGCGCGCGGTGTGACTCTGCGTGCGGGGTGGGGGAAAATTACGCACGGGGAAGCCAATAGCGTGTGAAATGGCTTCTGTCTCCCGCAGCAACGAATGGTATGAAGAATACGCCGCCGTGGAAAATTGTCCCGCGATGTTTCATTGTTTGAATGTATCATCGTGTGAGTATTTACCTAGCTGGGGGGGGGGGGGGGAGGGGGGGTGAAAGGGCACCACTTTTGAGCAGCAGTTGTCGCGTAACAAAAATAAACCGGGGGGTCGAAAAGTCTCGCGGGCGTCATTGGCGGGGGGGGGGGCGGGGGGGGGGAGAGCGCCGATCTCAACCACGCCGATCTCAACCACGCCGATCTCAACCACGCCGATCTCAACCACGCCGATCTCAACCACGCCGATCTCAACCACGCCGATCTCAACCACGCCGATCTCAACCACGCCGATCTCAACCACGCCGATCTCAACCACGCCGATCTCAACCACGCCGATCTCAACCACGCCGATCTCAACCACGCCGATCTCAACCACGCCGATCTCAACCACGCCGATCTCAACCACGCCGATCTCAACCACGCCGATCTCAACCACGCCGATCTCAACCACGCCGATCTCAACCACGCCGATCTCAACCACGCCGATCTCAACCACGCCGATCTCAACCACGCCGATCTCAACCACGCCAATCTCAACCACGCCGATCTCAACCACGCCGATCTCAACCACGCCGATCTCAACCACGCCGATCTCAACCACGCCGATCTCAACCACGCCGGTAATTTTCACCGAGCCGTCCAAATTGCAGAGGGAGGCAGCGGGGTGCGGCGTGGGAGGGGGGAGGGGGTTGGCGAGTTGTCTTTCGGTTACGCGACGTGAAATGAAGCGACGGATGACGCCGTTCGCGTTCCTCCATGTGGGAGGGTGGCGGGGGGGGGGGCCTTGACCTTCGTCCGCGAGGCTGAAACGACGATCATCTCGATGGCCATCATACTCGGGCTCACGCGGTCACAAACAAAACAGCACACACAAAAGCGCCGGCAATCCGGCTGAGCCTGGGTGCAGCGGTGGCGGTGGTGGCGCGGGTTGGTCAACGCGCCGCCGGCTACTCTCGAGAACCCCTCCATGGCTTACAATCAGCGGTGGGTGATATCAGAACTGGTCCAACTCTCTCTCTCTCTGCCTCCATCCCCCCCCGCCCCCCACTTCACCTACCCGCTCTCCGACTGGTGTGGTGAAGTTTATGATGAAGAAAATGAACGTATTTGCTGTGGCCTGTTGGCATGAGGGACCACGGACGGATGAACACGTCCCAACCACATACGGAGTGCGAGTATATACAGGGTGCTTAAAACATGTTTTAGCACGTATATGGGACGATCGTTTTTAAAGGATAAAGAACGAATAGTACATTGTAACGCGATAACAAATGTATGTTAATAGCTTCGAAGAGTCTCCACTCGTTCGCCATCGTTGTCAACGCATGCCTGGAATCTTCTCCAGGTGATCTCCAGAGCCCGGAGGCGGCGGCACGTTTCTTGTGGTGTTGTTGCAAATTCTCGGAAGTGTGAACAGTTTTTTGAAGCACCCGGTTTTTGTATAAACCCTCCATGGCTGAGATGGTGGATTGAGGATGGCTGGAATCGATGACGCACAGTCGACGTTACTAACTAGGCCGTGTGTGCCGACATCCTCCATCATCAAAAGCTCGGGGCAATTTCTCGCACGCTACAATGTGCGAGAAATTGCAGCCAAAATAAAGGTGATAGGCTTTTTTCTTCTTTGGTTCTTTCGGTAAAGTCACGTAGAATGAGAATAAAATAATAAATTGATTAAATAAAATAACACAATAAAATTCTCACTTTCTTTAGTGAGAATTTTATTGTGTTATTTTATTTCATCAATTTATTATTTTATTCTCATTCTACGCGACTTTACCGAAAGAACCAAAGAAGATGAATCCTTACAGTCACGAAAGCTTTAAATCGTGATAAGCTTTTTTAACCGTAGTGGTTATGCTGCGCTTTTGTGATGCAAAAGTCACTTCACCACAAACATAGCAGAAGTCATCTGCTTTGTTCACACAAGTACCAGGAATCTCTCCGCTCACCTTGGCTAAGCAGAAATGTGTCCCTTTGCAAAGTAAAACACTGACAAATAAAAGAGCACGACACGGTATGATATCTAGAGCTGACATAGGGCAATTTATTCAGCAGATAAATGTAAGCCTAGTTATAATTGCATCATCTGTGACTTCTAGGAATAACATGATGCAATTCATATCATGTATGATGCAATACCAGGTTCAGATTGCATCATTCATTGTCTTGCTCAAAAAGCAAGTACTGTCCAAACCCAGTCATAGATGTATTCATAGATCCAGTCAAAGATGTATTTCAGTCACGTCTGGTTTAAATTGAGATCCATTCCCTTTATAACTCACTTATCCTCCGCCATTCCCAAGTCAAGGGTTGTATATACTGACCCATTAGCATTTCTTGAAAACGGGAGCCAATCAACAATTCTAAGCATCATTTTCATTCTCAGTGACCCAGAATTATTCAAGTTTTTAGCTGTAGACCAGTGTTACCGGATGTTGTCGTACACGTATAACTTGGTTTATTGTGCACATACAGACAGCCCGTTTGCATTTGTCGAGGCCAATATTATCAGGCAGCAGAGCCAGGCTCGTTTAGCGAATCCTGCTGGATAACCCGCGATGTCCTTGGCAAGAGCACTCCGTGCAAACTACGGGGACTCCATCCTACGCTAAAAAAAAACATAACCAATATAATCAATACCGTAGACAAGCAAGCGTATCCCCGTTCTGTTTCTCCAAATACTGTAGGCACGCGTGCTGGAGTCACGTTCTAAAAAAAATTGCCAACATTTTAAAATAACTTGCCAGTTACCTAGTTGGGGGTAAAGTGAGGTTGCAACATCGCTCCTATACTCCTCAAGCTTGGCAATTGATGTGTTTGTGCAATGTTTAAGTATATGCTTTGTGAATTTGTATATTTCTCACCGGTCGTAGCCAACCACGCTAATCGGAGATGCGGGGGTAAGGACTACAAACGAAATACAAAAAGCAGTTCTTCTTTGGTTCTTTCGGTAAAGTCACGTAGAATGAGAATAAAATAATAAATTTATAAAATAAAATAACATTAAAATTCTCACTTTACCCCCAACTAGGTAACTGGCAAGTTATTTTAAAATATTGGCAATTTTTTTATCAATTTATTATTTTATTCGCATTCTACGTGACTTTACCGAAAGAACCAAAGAAGATGAATCCTTGCAGTCACGAAAGCTTTAAATCGAAACAAAAAGCAGTTGTAATAAAAATCAGTTTTCGAGATTATTTAAAAGGACGTAACTCCCAGTTGCTCCACGGACTGAACGTGGGGCCAGAGCTCACTTGTGGGGAAGGGGGGGAGGGGAGCAAAATGGGACACGCATGTATCCAGGGAAGGAACACTCCACTCTAAAGGGCGCCCGCCAATTGAGAATACAAAAGTAATGTATGGTGAAAAACGCATCCGCGAGCCCGAACCTTCGAGGAGATGGAGCGAGGCTGAGTCAGTTCGTGTACAGGTGGATTATTTTTTTTACACATCGCAAAGAGATCGCGAAAGGTGATGGCCGCTTTGGGGAGGCCGCCTTCATCCAGCAGTGGATGTACCATGGGTGTTGATGATAGATTGGAGAGGCCTTGATCCAGCAGTGGATTGACTATGGCTTCACCGGTGGTGTTGTTGTTGTTGTTAGAGAGCAACTCACACCAAATGTAACAGTCGGGTGCGGACGTTTCGCTGGAAGTTACAACAACAACCAGCAGCACCATCAGGCAAGTTACCCGAATTGCGAAAATGCCCCCCCCCCCCCCCCCAGCCCTGTGCATTCAAAAATGATGAAAAGTCACAACACGTTCCTCGCGCCCGCGTAGGCTCAGCTCTGCGGCTAACTTTTGAATTACACTTCAGAGACGCAGACGAGGCTCTGATCGCAGCACACATCAGTCACCGCGACTTCATGCCTGGCAAACAAAAAAAGAAGACGACACCGCCCGCTAATGTTTGACGAGACACGGCCCGCGGATTTACATCGCCGGCTCCGTCTCGATGACGAGATGCATCGATGCGTCCACGACACGGCCCTGGTTTACTGCGAGACTAAACTTTGTGTGTACACACACGCGCGTGCGCGTGTGTGTACACACACGGGCGCGTGAGGTGTAGGGAATTCCAACAAGACCTAAATCTCTGCTTTATTAACCTGCTTCAGGCCGATGATTCCATCAGAACGCCTGGGCTCTGGGTTGTTCTTCGTGCTTTCGGAGTCCCTGACCATCTGCTCACGATCATTAAGGACCTTCATGATGGTGAGCGGGCCCGGGTAAAACTACGTGGCCGGGAGTCAGAGCCATTCCCTGTACACCTTAGGGTGCGACAGGGATGTCCTCTTGCTCCCACATTATTTAACATCTATTTTGACCACGTAGTTCGTGAAGCCTTCAATAGCTGTACCGGAGGAATTTCCATCTGGTACAGATACAATGGGAGGCTGATCGATGCCCGGGTACGATCAAGGGATGGTTCCCTATTGCTCAACCATGTTATGTATGCCGATGATCTGGTAATTGCTGCTCACTCAGAGAAGGAGTTGGAGACGCTGCTGCTGAGACTGGAGCGTGCCACTAAGAGATGGGGCCTTACCATCAGCCCCACCAAAACAAAGCACCTGCCTAGGTATTTTGTACCATCGGACACTGCACCCCCACAAACTCCCAATTGGTGACAGGGCAGTTGTGGAGAGAGTGGAGAGTTTCCCATACCTGGGCAGTGTGCTCATGACCGGCTCCGGTTTAACAGCAGAGGTCTCACTCCGAATCAGTCGAGCGGCATTATCTTTTCATCGGTTGCGTAGCGTTGTGGGGAAGCTACCTGATCTGTCGCTCCGCACGAAGATTCAGGTCTACTCGACCACAGTCATTCCCTTCCTTCTCTACGCTTGTGAAACGTGGACCCCCCCTAATGGAGCATCTTTGCCGGTTAGAAACATTTAGGCTGGCCTGCCTACGACCCATCCTGGGTTTAACCAGGATGGATTGTGTGAGGAGCTCACAAATCCTTGAAAGATCTGGACAAAGTCCAATTGGTGAGCTCCTCCGGCAGCCAAGGAAGCGTTGGCTGGGCCATGTAGCCCGCATTCCAAGTCACCGCATGCCTAAACAGCTTTGTTCGGCCGGGTCGAAGGGGCTAAACGGGCGCAGCACGGGCTAGAGAAGAGATGGAGTGATGTGGTACAGGATGATGTGGAGCTGAGTGGACTTACCAATGACTGGTACCAGGGGTGTCAAGATCGGCCTCTGTGGAGGAGTCTCGTGACGGACGCTACTGGGCAGTTGGAGGCAGTCGTCCTCCAACAACAACGGAGGGCGGAGGAGCGACGCTCACAACAACGAGCGGAGCGCCGGGTGGCTAAAGCACAGCAAGTTGGCACAGCAGGGGGCACAGGTGGTGTATCAGCCAGTCGTCTCAGTCAGTCGACCCGTGGCATCTGGGTCTGCCCCGTGACCTCCTGCCAGCGGGCTTTCGACACTTCACGTGACCTCAAGGTGCACATAGCCTGGCACAAGCGTCGTGGTGACGTCACCGCTACTTAGTGGCGAATTTGCGGTTGTTGTTGTATGGGGCGCAGTAGGGTAACGGTCAGTGCGCTGCGCTATGAACCCGGCAACCCGAGTTCGATTCCCGCTCACGACCAACACCAGTGACGATTATCTGAACCTGCCCTGTGCCTCCCGTAGGTCGACTCAGCCTCACATGGGTACCTGGTGCGGTGTGCACACATCGCCACCGGGGAGACAAAGTTCGGCACGCGTGCCGGCCTTACTAGGTGCCCACTAACAGCACTTGCCCCAACAGTCGGTTAACGCCATAGGGTGGATCTTTGCAGTTCGCGTGCGTCAAGAAGGGTAGAAGTTAGCGCGCTGCGCTCCGAACCTCGAGTTTGATTCCCATTCAACAGCCAACGACGGTGACTAATGATCAGAACAGGTCCTGATCCTAACAATAGGTCGACTCAGCCCCTAAATGAGTATCTGATCCGGTGCGTAAACCTCGCCACTGTGGAGACAGAAAATGGGCAGGCCGGGCGTGGTTTGGCTGCCTAGAGACCTCCGCTCTCCCCGTGCTCCGCTAAAAGCACTTGCCCCAATAGCCTGTGGAGGCTACACGGGTGGAAACGTGGGCAGCTCTTTGTGGTTGTGCCAACCAATGTATGTGCCGGTAATCCCGCATCGATTCGCTTTGTGTAAAACGCAAGACGGCTCGCCATCGTTTATTTATTTATCCGACAAAATGTGAAACGCCCCGTGTTCACCTGGTCCCGTGTTCACCTCGCCCCGTGTTCACCTCGCCCCGTGTTCACCTCTCTCCGTGTTCACCTGGCCCCGTGTTCACCTCGCCCCGTGTTCACCTCGCCCCGTGTTCACCTCGCCCCGTGTTCACCTCTCTCCGTGCTCACCTCGCCCCGTGTTCACCTCGCCCCGTGTTCACCTCGCCCCGTGTTCATCTCTCTCCGTGTTCACCTCGCCCCGTGTTCACCTGGCCCCGTGTTCACCTCTCTCCGTGTTCACCTCGCCCCGTGTTCACCTGGCCCCGTGTTCACCTCGCTCCGTGTTCACCTCGCCCCGTGTTCACCTCGCTCCGGGTTCATCTGGCCCCGTGTTCACCTGGCCCCGTGTTCAACTCGCCCCGTGTTCACCTCAATCAGTATTCACCTCGCGCGAGCTTCACTCTCTGCGATAGCGACCATGTTTCCGACTCTGCATCTCTCCTCCCCCCTCCTCTACTCCTCGGTAGAGGCTGTTAACAACAGCAGTAACAATAATAACAATACAATAATAAAAAATCTATGGGGCATTTTTTTGCCAGTAATAAGACAGGAGGTGTTAAGATTTGAAGCTTCCGTGACTGCAGGAATACATGGTCTCTGGTTCTTTCGTTAAAGTAGATTTCTCTAAATAGATATATCTACGTAGATATCTACGTGACTGTACCGAAAGAACCAGAGAGTATAGGTGTTAAGATGTTCAAAGACCGAATAGACACCGTTTTTGCAAGGCATCAAGTATGCGTTGACCACACGGACTTGTGGCAGAAACACAATCGAACGAACATACTCTGATAATTATTTTAACTGATTGGCCTTCTTTGTGGCCTTGTCTCACCACCGGTGTTAAAGCAGCGACCGCCAAAAGGCGAACATTACAAAGGCAAAGCAAGTGTCAGACTATTTATAGCTCGGGTCAAGCAGTTTTTATTTTATTTTTTTACGTAATTGGAAACGTCGTGCCGAGCCAGACACTGGTTTTGTTGTTTTTTTTGTATCTGGGGCATCCGTGGATTTTGTTTGAGTTGTAAGCGGAATCGTCACCTGTTCGATGGCGTAACGTTCTGACCCGCAACCTACTGGACATCTGTTTAAAAATGAAGAGCTTTATAGCTCCTCGGAATCCTCCAGTATCAGTACAATATTCTGATTCTGTAAATGTTTTCAGATGCACTCGTTTGAACTGTGAACGTTTTTATAGGCCACCCCCTTCCGAACAGAGAGAGCGATAATCTCTCGTGGACCGAATTTGTCCTCTCAACCTACTGCTGCTGCTGCTACCGCTGCCGCCGCTCGTCAAGGAAGCCCTTCACCGTAAGTGTTCCACGAGACTCCATGGCACATTTCATGCGTCCGCTTGACGACGCAATAAAAGTGCAAATCCTCCTCCTCCTCTATCCTGCGAGCCACCTGCGTCGCGACTCGAATATCGCGGTGGGAAGAGCGCCGCCGAAATCTGTGTCACGTCTCTGCTTTGTTTTAGCGGCCAGCAAGAGGGTTGATGAATGTGGGGCCAGAGAGTTTCGTGCTCTTCCAAATGAAACATTCACGGGCGCTGGGTGTCATTGAAATTTGCCGGGATTCCACTTGGTTTCTGAATTGTTGTTAATGTTAGTGTTGCTATGCGGTTAGACAGATCTTCAACGCGGATTGGTTTGGCCCGGCAGTCAATTCTCGCGTACGGTGCGAGCGGATGAGAGCTGCCGTTGCTATGTGGAGCTTCTTCGACGCCGGCGGAACGGTCCATTTGTATTCAATAGGGGGGGGGGGAATTAACAGCGCCCTGCGCGTCTCTGTCCTACTCGAGTTGCCCAGTGGCTAGGAGCACGTGGGCTGCCAAACAGAAGGATGCGAGTTCAAATCCAGGTTATGCGTATGCATGTCAGTAGCGTAACGATCGTGGGGGCAGAAGACAGGGGGTGCCTTGCCCCCCCCCCCCCCCCCAGTGGCCAAAGATACGAGTTCTATGCTAATTCATTTGTCAAGGCGCTCTGTTTCTTCTCACACAGCTTAAAGGTCGCGGTCTGAGCTTGGCTGTGTTCGCTCCAGCGCTGTCCTCCAGACAGTCTCGTCCCTTCACCTGATGAAGGCCGCTTGTGTTGTGGCCGAAACGTCGTGAGAATTTTATTGTGTTATTTTATTTTATCAATTTATTATTTTATTCTCATTCTACGTGACTTTACCGAAAGAACCAAAGAAGATGAATCCTAGCAGTCACGAAAGCTTCAAATCGAAAATCACCGTGAGACGTGTCTTTAACAACAGTGTCAAGAAAATGTTTAACTTATTTTGGGAACACGGAGGAGCCCTACAGCGTTGAATGGTCGAGACCGTGAGCGTAACGATAATATATTCATATGAGCCTGGATGTGGCCATGCAAAGAGACAAATCTAATATTGGGGGGCTCCACCCGAACGATTGCCGCACCCCCTAAGCTGACAATCTCGTCACTACGCCACTGATGTACGTTGAACTTCTTTCGCACCGTACGTAGCCAAGCGTGCTAATCGGAGGTGCGGAGGAAGGACAACAAACTAAACACAAAACGCAGCTCTCAGTGGCTTCTGAACACCAGAAGGGAGAACGTTCCAGGCGGCCGCAGAAGCGCATCTGAAAGTGCGCGATGCAGTAGAACCCGGGCCAGATCCCAGCACGTGGCTTATTTTGTTGCATTCATCTGATAAATTGCATTGAGCGTTGTTTTATCTTCATGAATGTAGGACCCCATGCTGTTGTCCTTCCCTCGCGCCTCCGATAAGCACGGTTGGCTATGCACGGTGCGAAAGAAGTTCTACATACACCATACGCACATTGAAGAAGCTTGCTCACGCTCCCTTGGCATGCTTATAGATCCACCGCTGGTTGCAAAAAATCGACTGAAGCTCATCATACCCGCCGGGGTCGATACAAAAATAGAAAACCAGCAATACAAACTTCGAGGTTTGGCCAGATCGCCGAGGAGCCGGCTACGGCTGGACGCTCGGGTTCGAATCCAGGCAGCGGCCAGCGATCAAAGCGAAGGGGCCGCACGTCTAGAGCTGACGACCTCAGCCCGGACCCTGGGACTCTGCACAAACAAATTACGAATACAAATGTTGATTCTACTGCGTCATCCAGTCGGGCTGCTCACATCTTGTCCCCTATCATCTGGCTCAGGGATGGGCAACCAAAATAACAAGAAGTTTCGAATTCGGTAAAAAAACAATATTCTAAGAGCCACAAAAATGCACCGTGGTGGTGGTGAAGGTACGCCAAATAATGCGTTACGGAGCAGTCATTAAAGAGCGGCACGCTGCTCTAGAGCAACAGGTTGCCGATTCCTACCCATGGTAAGCTGGACTCTCATGGTAAACTGGATTCCCATCGTAAACTGGACTTCCATCGTAAATTGGACTCCTATAGTAAACTGGACTTTCATGGTAAACTGGACTCCCATGGTAAACTGAACTTTCATGGTAAACTGGACTCCCATGGTAAACTGAACTCCCATCGTGAACTGGACTCCAATGGTAAACTGGACTCCCATGGTAAACTGAACTTTCATGGTAAACTGGACTCCCATCGTAGACTTGACTCCCATGGTAAACTAGACTCCCATTGTGAACTGGACTCCAATGGTAAACTGGACTCCCATAGTAAACTGGACTCCCATGGTAAAATTAACTTTCATGGTAAACTGGACTCCCATAGTAAACTGGACTCCCATGGTAAACTGAACTTTCATGGTAAACTGGACTCCCATGGTGAACTGGACTCCCATGGTAAATTGAACTCTCATGGTAAACTGGACTCTCATGGTAAACTGGACTCCCATGGTAAACTGGACTCTCATGATAAACTGAATTCTCATGGTAAACTGGACTGCTATGGTGAACTGTACTTCCATGGTAAACTGGACTTCCATGGTACTGGACTCTCATGGTAAACTGTACTTCCATGGTAAACTGGACTCCCATGGTAAACTGAATTATCATGGTAAACAGGTATCCCTTAGTAGACTGAATTATCATGGTAAACTGGACTCCCATGGTAAACTGAATTAGCATAGTAAACTCGACTCCCATGGTAAACTGAACTCTCATGGTAAACTGGACTTCCATGGTACTGGACTCTCATGGTAAACTGAACTCTCATGGTAAACTGGACTTCCATGGTACTGGACTTTCATGGTAAACTGGACTCCCATGGTGAACTGTACTTCCATGGTAAACTGGACTCCCATGGTAAACTGAATTATCATAGTAAACTGGACTTCCATGGTAAACTGGACTCCCATGGTAAACTGAACTCTCATGGTAAACTGAACTCTCATGGTAAACTGAACTCTCATGGTAAACTGGACTCTCATGGTAAACTGGACTCCCATGGTAAACTGAATTATCATGGTAAACTGAACTCCCATGGTAAACTGGACTCCCATGGTAAATTGAACTCTCATGGTAAACTGAATTATCATGGTAAACTGGACTCCCATGGTAAACTGAATTATCATAGTAAACTGTACTCCCATGGTAAAACTGAACTCTCATGGTAAACTGGACTCTCATGGAACACTGGACTCCCATGGTAAACTGAACTCTCATGGTAAACTGAACTCTCATGGTAAACTGGACTCTCATGGTAAACTGGACTCCCATGGTAAACTGAATTATCATGGTAAACTGGACTCCCATGGTAAACTGGACTCCCATGGTAAATTGAACTCTCATGGTAAACTGAATTATCATGGTAAACTGGACTCCCATGGTAAACTGAACTCTCATGGTAAACTGAACTCTCATGGTAAACTGAACTCTCATGGTAAACTGGACTCCCATGGTAAATTGAACTATCATGGTAAACTGGACTCCCATGGAACACTGGACTCCCATGGGAAACTGAACTCTCATGGTAAACTGAACTCCCATGGTAAACTGGACTCCCATGGTAAACTGAACTCTCATGGTAAACTGAACTCTCATGGTAAACTGAACTCCCATGGTAAACTGGACTCCCATGGTAAACTGAATTATCATAGTAAACTGGACTCCCATGGTCAGGGTTCGGCAACCAAAATAACAAGTAGAGACATTTTTGCTTCGCAATGCGGCCCTTAAAGAGCCCCCCGCGAGGCCACGGAGTCGCAAGGTGGCCGACCCCTGACCTGGCTGACATTCCTCCTCCAATCGCAACACGGCTCGCTCCCTGCTGGACAGATCCATGGCCAACGTTGCAAGCCGGTGCAGCGTCGTATTGTGGCCATACAGGCCCACAGCCATCAGGGGGTCCCCTAGGCTAAAAAAAAAGCGAATTAGACCCAAAGTTGAGTTGGGCATTCCATTGATGGAGATGAGCACTAATGATGCAAGGTGCTCTGGGGTAATGGCGCATTTCAACACCCAATGAATGCAAATCCTTACTCCTTACTTCTCTATACTGTATAGCACATGTGCTGCCTTTACTCTTATTACCCCCAACATAATCTCGTTTTATTATAATTTGCCTCCAGAGGAATTCCCGCTCGTATCTATCCCGTTAGTACCCTATTCATTTGTCTCTTTGTCCCATTTCCATATATATATGTGCGTGTGTGCATGCTATCCACGCCCGTGAAACAGCCGCTCAGACACATTTCAGCAAAGGGTTCTGAAGGCTGCCGTTAAGACGTGAGAACACCCACATGGGACCGTTCTGGGTTCGCGCGTTCAGTTCACACTCCGGTGGGCAAAAAAAAAAAAGCCAAACAAAACAATCGACTCGAAAGCGAAATGATCCCAAACAACTGGAAATTATCATTTGTTTGCTTTACAAATACCCTACCTGTTGTGTGCTTTGCCTCTGCAATCTGGCAATATTAAAGATATATTGACGTGCAAGGGATATTGGAGGGTGGGGGGGGCGGAGGGTTTTTGCGGTTTGTACAACATGCAACATGCAGTCACGCGCTAAACGATGTGGCGGCGTGGAGTGAGAGCTAATTTCGTTGACCGCGCCGCCTTTGTTAGGCGGCCTGTGGCTCCCGCAGCTGCACGCGGCTGTCTGCGCTCCAGCGCTGGCGTGGAGGCGGCGGGGAGGGTTGGTTGATCACCGCGCAGATGGGTTGTGAAAGTCCCTTCTAGCCGTGGGCGTCGAGGAGGAGCCGGAGCCCCCACTGGTTAGACAGGATGGTAGACGCAGAAAATTCGCAGTTTTATTTATTTTTGTATTATTTTATTGTTTCCCTTCAACGTGACTTTGCCGAAAGAGCTAAGAATATGAATTACTGCAGTCACGAAAGCTTTAAATTAAAAAAAATCATCATCATCATCATCACGATCCGTGGGCAGATCGCCCGGAGGTGCCCGCTGCACATGTCGCCACGCATGTTTCCACGTTTCCCCTGTCTGGTGCCATAATGCTCCAGTAGTGGCCACATCTTTCTGGCAGCAATCTCTTCCAGTGTCGTCGTCGTCATGAAGACGTTTCCTTGTGAGGCATTCCACTATTTCCGGATCCTTCCGTTTGTCCCAACAGCGACAACACACCTTTCATTCTGCCCGGTGTTGTCCATCCCACATGCGTGTCCAAATCGTGCCACTTTCCTTCTCATCACAGTTATTAAAGCCATCTATTTCCCGAAAGGTGGCCTTATCAGGGCCATTGCATGTCATTTGTTTTCCATTATTGAATCACTTGCTTAGGTGGGAGGTGGATGGTGCTGACGCTGAACGCGGCTGTCCGCAATCCAGCACTGCGGAGGCAGCAGCGAGGGTTGGTGGATCACCGCGTGAATGTTGTGAGACTCCCTTCTACCCGTGGGTGTCGAGGAGGAGCCGTAGCCCCTGGCTCGCAAGGAGATGACGAGAGAGAAAATCTAATCTTCATCCGTTGCACCTGTATGGAATGGAGGGTTGCCCCCTTGCGCACAGCGCGGTTATTCTCCCACTCGTATCAACACTCGTTTGTTGCGCGAAGACGTCAATTTATGGAGGCCAGCAGAGCCGGGGGAAATTGTTGGCGAAGAAGGCTCACAAAGTGGTCTGCTGCCCGTCTTACCACTCGTCTGTGGTTTCTCCTACGAGTCGTTCTCCCTCTCTCTGTCTCTCCGTCACTTCGAGAGCGATGAGCAAGCGTGGTGCTACCGCGTCCTGGCAGACCAAGGTGCGGCTCCTTCTCGACACCCAAGGGTAGACGGGAGTTTGGCGCAACATCTCTGCGGTGATCCACCAACCCTGGCCTCCACAGTGCCCGATTCCAGGCGGCCACGTGCAGCAAGATTATATTCGATGATGTGACTGTGCCGACAGAATAACTGTTTCAAGTTCAAGTTGTCGTCATGGCCAAGGCCGTTGATCCCACCACCACCACCACCGCTGCCGCCGCTGCCGCTACACCGCTCGCACAACGCTTCCCAACCTCCGCCAGATCCCACAGCTGCTACTGCTGCTGCTGTACACTCGACACGCAGTGGGTAGCACTTGTTGTGACATGTATGCAGTTTAACACGTAGCAGGCTTTCGCGAACAATATCATCCATAATAGAGCTTTTTGGGTTAGATCGCGTAAATATATAAATGTGTCGTTAAAACCCGCCACCACCCGACACAGCCAACTAGTAAGGGTTGTCACGTAAACAGAACGTGGCCAATTCGTCACTAGTACAGCACACAACGGTGTGTTGCAGAGCCAAGCCACAACATTTACAATCTGAGTACGACGTTTCGCCAGTAATTACAACTAGCTTCATCAGGCGACAACCAGATTTGTGGAGGAGTCTTACTGTTTCGTTCCTTATATAGAGGCGTAGATGTGGTGACCACCCTTCTGCGCTCTTGCACAATGTGGGAGGGGGATAACTGAGTCAACGTGCATTATGCATGTGCATTATACGAGCCCTTTGAACTTGTCCTTCCTGTCTATTGTGTTCATGAAAACTTCAGTGAAGCAAAAGCCTTAAGAGAATATCAGAGCAAATAAAGACATCTAAGTTCTTGCTGTCGATGAGGGCCGATCGACTGTGATGCCCCGTGAGGACTACGATAATAAAATCAAAGATTTACTCGATGAAGGTAACTACATTAAAATTAAACGAGACCCAACCAGCACCTTGGAACGTAAAACAACGGCAATCATTGCCAAGTCATCAATTCCAAAGGAAGAGCAATACCTGATCAAACCAAGGGCATCTAATCCACCAAGACTTTATGGGCTACCAAAAATTCGCAAAGCTGATGTCCCATTAAGAGACATAGTTGGTACAATGGACTCTGCCACGTACAAATTAGCACAATACGTAACGAAACAAAGAAAGCCCTACGTCGGTAGGACCTCGTCGTTCATCAAAACTCTGAACATCTCGTAAATATAATTAAATTTATTAAGCTTAACCCTAATGATATTCTCGTAAGTTTTTGTGTGACCTCTCTGTTCACCAGGGTCCCGGTCAACGAGTCAGTTAAATAACTCGACACTCTGTTAACGAACAAAGGTTAAGCCAAAGACATCCCAAGACTAGCTGAACACTGTCTAAAGAACACCTACTTCTTGTGGCAAGGTGACTTCTATAAACAAAAGGAAGGAGCAGCATATGGGGTCGACTTTGTCTCCTGTGATAGCGAATTTGTACGTGGAAGATTTTGAAACAAAAGCAATAGCTTCAAGCACACTAAAATATCTGCTTGGTTTAGATATGCGGATGACACATTGGTGGTCTGACCACACAGCAAAGATACACTGAACGCATTTCTAAATCATCTCATCTCACAAAAGCCATCCATCCAGTTCACCATGGAAGTGGAAGCTGTCAGAACTTTTCCATTTCTGGATATTCTGCTCGGACGGGGTAGAAATGGTAAAATAACACACAGCGTTCACCGAAATAAAACGCATCCGGACGCCTATCTGAATGCAGAGTCACACCATCACCCCGCACAGAAATCTGCTCATTCATCGAGCAAAGAAAGTGTCAGATGGTGGTGACAGTCTGAGAATTGAAATTCAACATATCCTTGGTTCTTTCGGTAAAGTCACGTTGAAGGGAAACACTAAAATAATAAAATATCTATAAAACAATAAAATTCTCACGACGTTTCGACTGTAACACAAACAGTCATAATCAGGTGTGAAAACCGGTTTTCACACAAAACCGGTTTTCACACCTGATGATGAATATGAATCACTGCAGTCACGAAAGCTTTAAATAAAAAAGAAATTCAATATGTTAAAGAAGCGCTGCAAATTAACGGTTACAATGATGCACAAATCAACATGGCATTGAATACCAAAACCAAATCAAATAACGAGAGCATTGAAACTGCCCAAGTAATTAAAACGATCAAAATACCGTACATTGCGGGAGTAACTGATAAACTAACCAGATGTTTGGAAAAACAAAACATCCGAGTCTGATTTGGCACGGTACATAAAATACAGAATTTAATATCTGGTACAAAAGATGTATTACCGAAGCTATCAACAGAAGGTGTGTGCAGGATTAACTGCACGTGTGGTACTGTAAATGTTATGTTGGGCAAACAAGACGAATGATCAGCACGAGACTAAAAGAACATCAGATAAATATTGAATTCCCCCAAATGCAACTGTCAACTGTAGCAGAACACGCGTGCCAACAAGGACACCCAATTGATTTTGATCATGTTGAAGTTTTGTGCAAAACTAGCTACTACTGGCCAAGACTAATTAGATCATCTATCGAAATTTTAAAAAATCAAAATAACTTTAAACGTTCGGATAGCTACCGTCTGAGTGCTGCATGGAAACGAATCATCAAATAATACATTATTTAAATGCATGCCTACAAAGGGCAGCGTACTTCAATAGGGATTACCGTTGATACAGCTATTTTAATGAACACAATAGACAGGGAGGACAAGTTCAAAGGGCTTGCATAATACTCATGCATAATGTACGTTGCCTCAGTAATCCCGCCCCCCCACCCACATTGTGCAAGAGCGCAGAAGGGTGGTCACCACATCTACGCCTCTATGTAAACAACTAAACAGGTGGACTTCTCCACAATTCTTGCTATCGCCTGATGACGCTAGTTGTAATTACTGGCGAAACGTCTTACTCAGATTGTAAATGTTGTGGCTTGGCTCTCCAACACACCGGTGTTGCTGTACTAGTGACGAATTGGCCGCGTTCTGTTTACATGACAACCATTGCTAGTTGGCTGTGTCGGGTGGTGGCGGGTTTTAACGACACATTTATATATTTACGCGATCTAACCCAAAAACCTCTATCATGGAGTATACATGTTAACTACCTCGCCTGGTATGAAGGAGGTCGTGGGTTCGATCCCGACCCTGACGCCTGCTGCTGTATATTTGGAGTCTGCGTGTCTCTCTCCTCGATTTTTCTCCGGGTCCTCCGCTTTTTCCCTCCGGTTTAGAATCAACACCACGCGTTCAGACTACGGTATTTGGCTGCTATAAGATTTCCACGTTGTGAGCCACTTCGTTGACCTATCATTTGTGGCCAGGTCGCATCTGAAACAGAGCGACGCAGCTCAGTCGCGCCTTGCCTGGTGACAAGGCGCCAATGAGCAGCAAAAGTTTAGCTCTCAGTCGACGATCCAACGCCAGAACCGGCGAATGGCGACCACTCCTCGTGGAGAGCGACGTACACACACACACACACAAAAAAAAATCCCGGAGCGAAAGTTGAGCGAAAATGAGGATCCGGAGTCGGGTTACGTCCACGGTACGCGGACAGATGGACCCCCGGTCTTGTCGCGTGCTCCCCGCACGGCCGACCGACCAATCGGCCGGCGAGGCGTGAGCCGCCTCGAGGAAGACGAACCATCTTGTGGCCACCGCACAGATGATCTCCGCGCCCCCCCACACACACACACACTCCTCCCCCCACCCCTCCTGCGATGGGGAAGAACAAAGTGAACGTCGATACCGGGCGATTGCACCACCACCACCACCACCACTAACTACTACTACTACTACCAGTGCACCGAGCCTGTGCCATCTGCCTCACGGACATGAGCAATAATCCAGGGGGGGCCCGCCCCGCCCACCTGCCCTCCTCCGAAACCTGGCAGACTGCGGGGCTGGGTTGAGTCGGCTCAGTTAGCCCCCCCCCCTCCCTTCTCTCCTCCCCCCCCCCCCCCACTAAATGTCTGTGGTCAACGACGGGCTTGGATAGACGGGAAGCAATGACGGCATTGTCATTGCCAGTGAATGAAAGTACCGTACGGTACTTAGAGGCAATGACGGGGGGGGGGGGGGGGGGGGTGGGTGGAAACGCGAACCGCTCTGTCAGTGCGTTCCTGAAGAAGCTCCCCGCACGTGGAAGCGAAAACGTCGGACGTCGTGCCGGAAACAACTCGCTGTGTGACCCCCCGCGCCCCGCCCCAACCACACGCCACCCCCGCCACGGGCAGCTCACCGGAGAGCTGCGCGACTTCAGGGTTGTTTCAAACGAAGACGCAAAGAGGCGACGCTTTGCGTGTGCGCGACCGGTGGGACCTCCTACACTGGCAGCGCCAACACCACTTTTGGGTTGCGCGAGAGATTCGCCGCTTTATCCGTTACAGGATATTTTTTTTTTGTTGTTGTTGTTATCGTTTTACCGCAAGACCCAACCACGCTGCCGATGAGACCCAGAATGTCAAAGCCAGCGCACAATTTTCCGTGATCTAATCAAATGTTTTTTTTATGTTGATCGTGAAGGCCAATAAATCAAATTTCGCTAACGGATATGGACCCTATGCAGTGTGTTCTAGGCTTCCCGATATGAGTTTGACATTTTGGTGCTGATACATACTTTAATGACAATGATGATGATGATTCACTTGATCTAGAAAAGATAATCTTAGGACTCTCTTTCAGCGGGGGGGCGGGGCTGGGGAGGAGGTTCTGCTACATTGGGAAGTTTGGGCAATGCCATCGAGCGGGTCTTGGGCTTCACGGCGTGACAGCAATCTGAAGACTCTCTCACCAACCCCCGCCCCGAAGAAAATGCACGAGATGGGATTAAATCGATCTTGCTGCAACCGCTATCTGCCGGCCACCTCGGGAGATGGTGCAAGACAGCACTATCGGGGGGGGGGGGGGGTTATGGACAAACGTGACAATCAACAATAATGCGCTCGTTTTGGTTTTAACTGAACGCGCGACCGTTCAACTGCCGTGGACTCACGGCCAGCCCGGCGCTGCAATGGCGATGTGCAGTCGTCGCCCGTTCCGCTCGATCTCCCGGTGCGGCAAGTTGAATCAACGGTTGCAAAGTAAAAAAAAAACAAATCTCCTCCTGCATATCTTCCTCTGTTCACCCCGACGATGTACAATGAGTCAGTCGACCGGCAGCTCGCGTGCGGTGCGGGGTTAAACGCGTGGGTACTCCCGCCTCGTCGGATGCGTCTAGCCCAGCGCGGACAGCTTAGACCGAACAGTGAAAAGCCCCTTCCGCCAGCGGTGGCGTGAGCGCGGCAGTTGCAGGTGCTGCGCCTTTTACCTCGGCACAGAGAAACCTCGGAGCGGCCGCTTCTTCGCTGTCACGGCAGCGGCGAGTTCTGAGCCGGCGATCGCACGCCTCGCGGCGCTGCAATTGCACCTCGCAACGGACAGCGGTAATCACGCAAAGCTGTTGCGTCGTCTCGCGCCTCTGTCGTATACAGACGGATCGATTTGATCAAATCATGACCACCGCGACAGCCGCCATTCGCCACTAAGTGTCGGTGACGTCACCACGGCGCTCGTGCCAGGCTAGGTTGCACCTGGAGGCCACGTGAAGCGAGTGTCGAAAGTCTTCAGCTGGCAGGAGGTCACGGGACAGAAGCAGATGCCATGGGTTGAATGGGATGACCGGCAGATGCACCACCTGTGCCCCCCTGCTGTGCCAACTTGCTGCGTTTTAGCCGCCCGGCGCTCCGCTCGTTGTTGTGAGCGTCGCTCCTCTGCCCGCCGTTGTTGTTGGAGGGCGACTGCCTTAAACTGCGCAGTAGAGTCCTTCACAGGTGGGCACACACACACACGCACGCACGCATCAGCGCTTTATAATATCTAACAAGGGAGACATTGCAACTACAGGCAAGAAGATTGTAGCCTGCATTATTAACGGTGAAATTCCCCGCTGTTGCCTCGGGCTAAAGTAGGCATGGATCTCATAGTGGGGAGGCATGGATAGGAAGATAATATGCAGCTGAATTTCCAATTCAGTGTCGGCTCCCGAGACCATTACGTCCCACACGCCATCTGAATATTAATTCCCCCCGGAATTAATGCCGCATTTTTTTCTCTCCTGAGGAAGCAATGTTTTTGGGGGGAATTTTTGCATCCGCCTTTTCGTTTCATTCGTAAGGAATTAACCCCTTGCGTGATGTAAATAACGCGTCTCTCGTTTCGTCTTGATGAGCTACAGAGGTGTCCGCGAAGTTGCCGCAGTGTGCCGGACGTACTCGGACCGACTCGCTATCTCACCCACGATGAGAAGCTGACGCGCACGCGTGTTCAGGTTCACGTGCGCGTGTGTCCAGGTTCACGTGCACACGTGTGCAGGTTCACGTGCGCGTGTGTCCAGGTTCACACGTGTGCAGGTTCACGCGCGCGTGTGCAGGTTCACGTGCGCGTGTCCAGGTTCACGCGCACGCCAGACCCTCGACGCGGTGTGTAAATGAAAACCGTGGCTCTGTTGGCGTGGCGTCGACAGGCGCACTGGCGACGTTTTTTGGCCGAATTGGCGGAGGGACGCTGCGAAATTATTCCAAATTCTCTATTCACGTGCACCCCCCACAGCCACCCCGCAACCAGACACGACAGGGACTCTTGACCCTGGCTAGACCCGGATTACGGCTATGAGGGGGCCTAAGGCTAATAGGAGGCGAGGGTCTCTAAGTATGCATTGCATATTATTGGAGAGAGAACAAAATGAAATCGTCAAACGTAATGTCTTTTTTGTAACATTAAAACATTTATTCGACTTCGGGTACATCCATAAAACATCACTCGCTCAACTCTTTTACTCAAACGCACATTTTCCCACCCTCCGAGCTTGAGCTGCTGTGGCACAGTCACGAATGAAGCCATCGCAATTGATGGACCAACAAAAAAATAACCCAGTTGGCCGCACGACGTCAATTATGTGACGGAGGGCCCAGAGGAGAGCCGACAAAACACGAGGCCCTCAGTCCTCATTCGCCTTATTAAGCCCACGGGTTACTGCGTTCCTGCAGCCTCTCCCCGCGCCACCACGAACCTCTCTCCTTGCGCCCGCACCTCCGCGGCGTTCCGCGGAGCGCCCGACCCCGAATCGGTTGGTTGGCAACCGGCAACCACGCCGGCTCTCCCGCTGTGTCACGCCGTGCCACGCCGTGCCGCGTTGAGCCACGCCGTGCCACGTTGAGCCACGCCGTGCCACGCCGTGCCACGTTGAGCCACGCCGTGCCACGCCGTGCCAGGTTGAGCCACGCCGTGCCACGTTGAGCCACGCCGTGCCACGCCGTCGGGACGCAACGAGGCGAGACACCAATCCTGGAATTAGGCCGCGTGGCGTGTAACGGGACACAGGCAGCGCCCGGCGGTTCAAGTCCGACTCGGGGTGTTGAGTCCCGGGTCACGTGCACAGGCGGTCCTCGCTTAACGCGGTGGATGCGTTCCTTAAAAGTGCTGCGTTAACCCTGTTCCAGCTGGCTTCACGCACCTAATGAACCAACTATGGAGATGAATCCATAGATTCACATGAAGACCCACACCACTCAAAGAGAGGCCCGTATAAACTTAATAGACGCTCTCTAACAGCACTCGCCTTAACGGTCTGTTAAACAGCCATATGGACGATCTTTGTCCTTGTTTGCATGCGCATGTTGAGGTTGGCGGGTGAGCCGGTGGATGGCTTCGGGTGAAAGCCTGGTGAGTATCTGAACCGCTGCCGGCGAACGAGCGATGAATATTTAGCCTCCAACTGCCATCCCAATCTGCTCTCGGGTCGTAAGGCGGCTGGCCGGTAGCCCACGCACATCCTTGCGTTGTTCTCTGAAGCGCCGCGGTCTCTCGTGCGTTCTGCGCCTCTCGCTCCGAAGAACCCCCGTTGCTTGCAGCCATGCAACGATCCACCTGGGAGCTGTCACAGCGGCGTAATGGGTCCGCCACGCTGGACGTACAATCCAGAGGTCACCCGGTTCGATTCCATCTGCCAGCGTGGCAGTGTATATACTGTGACCCTTTAACGAGTCGTAGGCCTTCGCGACCAATATTATCCATAGTAGTGTGGGTTGTTTTTGTTTTGGGGGGGGGGGAGAGGGGGTTAGATCGCATAAATATATAAATGTGTCGTTAAACCGGCCACCACCCGACACAGCCAATAAGTAAAGGGTGTGTCGCGTAAACCAAACGTGACAATTCGTTACTGGTACAGCACACCGGTGTATTGGAGAGTAAACCCACAACATTAATGATTCTAAAGGTTGTGGATTTAGCATGGAAATAATTGGCTGTGTCGGGTGGTTGCGGATTTAACGACGCACTTATATTTTCGCAATCGAACCCGAAGACACCTATATTATCCATACTCTTTAGTTCTCTCGGTAAAGTCACCAATTGTAACGCGTCGCTGTACAGTCAGTAAGTGGATTAATTTAACGCGCGGCTCTTCTCAACCCAGGACGCCAACGAGTGTGCAACGAAACATCGTGAGCGCTATTAAAACAGTCCTTGCCTTGCATTTTCTCCTGAAGTGGTTAAATATCCGGGAAGAGCCTCGAACATCGCGCATAGGCAAATGAGCAAAAAGTTAAAGTGCAACGCTGCGGTAGCGAGTTCGGAGCGCGATTACTGCGAGACTGATGGCAAAGTTGGGGCAGCCGACGTTGCGTTCCTGATCCGATCTTGGCAGAAACGTTTGGCATGTAGTAACATTCTGCACGTGCCTCCACGGTCCACGGCAGTCTGACACTACGCTGGAGCCCGACGGGTCGCGAATATGAGAATTGGTGCGCATTTAAGTAACCCTGGAAAATTGGGAAACTCTCGTCGCGATGGTTTAGCGCACTGCCATTCACACTTCGAGCACTGGGTTTGTGAGAGGATAAAATGGAATGCTCTCGCGCCACGGATTAAAATACCGGATCGAAGTCGCAAGCATCGTGAGTCGCAGCATTGGCAAGATGACTGAAGCAGGCCTCGTGTGTGCCACATGAAAGGCGCTAAGTTAAAAGCAGCACCGGCGGAAAGGGTGCTACAGTGAAGCGTCGTAACAGCAAACACAGGGTCGTGGCTCTCGAGGAATTTCAATTAAAACATAAATCACTATTATTACGATGAATATTTTATTTGTCTGTCTCGCTCACATTGTTTCGTTAGCTCCAACAGTCTGAATGAAGCATCGGCATTGAATTTGAGTTAATTTGCACAGGTATCAAAATGCTAGGTTGTGCGTGAGAATCGATTGTTGTTGTTGTTGCCCCACTTTTGGATCGCGATGGAGGCGCGTCACGTCGTGAGATTTGTGTGCGCTGTGTTGCAACGGGCAAAGATCCCTCGTGTAGCCTACACGGTGTAACCGGCACCACGTGTAGCCTCAGGCTACAACGAAGGGAAGGCTGTGATGATTCACGTAAAAACGGTTGTCGTAGTTTAACACGTAGCAGGCTGTCGTGACCAATGTTTTCCGCAATAAATAAAAGGTTTTTTTTTGGGGGGGGGGGGGGTTAGGTCGCGTAAATATAAATGTGTCGTCAAGTCGTCAAACCCGCCACCACCCGACACGGCCAATTAGTAAAGTTTCGTCACGTAAACAATTAGTTACTACGTCAGCTTTAAATGATGTCGGTTTACTCTCCAACACACCGATATTCTGGAGCAGCAACTAATTGTCACGTTTTGTTTACATGACAAACCCGTACTAATTAGCTGTGTCGGGTGGTGGTGAGTTTACGACACATTCATATTTACGCGATCTATCCTAAAAAAAAACCTTCTATAATGGATATTTTGCAATAGTGTCACAGGAGGGGCGATGTTTTGCTTTACGTAATGAAGGGCGGCACGGTGGCCAGATGTTAACTCCCTCACCGGGCATACGGGGAAGGTCGCAGGTTCGATTCGGACTTTGACGTCTGTATATTTGGAGTTTGCCTGGTGTCTCTCTTCCCGTTGGATCGCGTGGATTTTTCTTCCGGGTCCTCGGGTTTTTCTCTCCACATTTAGCATCAACATCAACGCGTTCAGAGTATACAGTATAATGGCTGCTTTAAATTTCCACGTCGCTGAGCTGTCATTTGTGGCCAGGTCGCTTCGAAGCAAAAAGAAAAGAGCTAAATAGCTGAGCGTTAAAATAAAGTTATAGTTTATTTGCGGTGTAATAATTTTTTTTCAAGTAAATATGTGAATGTAGATATTTTGGTAAGTGTGGACCATGGCCATCGCCTCCTCATTACCGATCGCGTCACGGGATGTTTAACTCTTTGGATTATTCGGTAAAGTCACGTGGCAAAAGCTTCCCCACCTGATGACGGACGCTTGTGTTGCGCCCGAAACGTGGTGATCTATTTAAGTTTATACCCACGTGACTTTACCGAATGAACCAAAGAGTGTGTATGGATTCCTGCAGTCACGAAAGCTTCCAATGGGAATGCGTAATGTCCACGTGTGAAGGGGGCGGCGCGCGTGCATGTGTGAGAGACAACATAGCAGGGCAGCAAATGATCGGGACAGCCTGCTGGCTTCAGCCTGCGGACCTCAGAAAGAAACACGCGGGGAACGAGCCACATCACTACCACCACCACCACAAATCATGGCTGAGTGGAGCTGCAGGGAGTGGAGGGATGCCCAGCAGTGGTTACAGATAATTATATTATAAATCTGATGGTGGTGGTGTTTGTTATGATTCTAATGGCGGTGATGGTTATGATTCGGGTGGTAGTGTGGTTGTTATTATTATTATTCGGATGGTGATAGTGCTGCTAACACTGTGTAAGAAAAAAAAAACACAATTCCTGGGTAGTAAGTGTTATTTCCTAATTGTTTATGCCTCAAGAATACAGAAAATTGCTGTTATCGTGACCAGGACAGTGATATTTTGAAATGTATCTATTTTCAATGAGAAGACGGGTGAATTTGTGTCTTTTCGTTCACATAAAGTCCTGGTCACAAAAGCAAAGTTTGTGGGGAGTAATAGCCATTTTTTTACATACTTTTTAGACATGAGCAATTAAAAAATAACACTTACTACCCAGGAACAAGGATCGTGTTGCATAGCGTTATCACTGACGTCACCCGATTGACATTGATAAACTCATACCTTGAGATCTGCTTCTCGTGTGTGTGTGTGTCGTGGTGTTGTCCTTACCCCGCACCTCCGATGAACGCGGTTGGCTACGTACGTAAGGTGCGAAAGAAGTTCAACAAACATAAGTCTATAGACTACACGTGCTTTGCGGTGTCCTGATTTCCCACATACGTACATACCAATCACTCCAGCAACACTGACCGTGATGAGTTCTTCGTCTTCTGTTTGCGGCTGATGTTGTTGATGCAGTGCAACAGCTGTCATTTTACATTCAGGTGGCTGAGCCGGATTATTGCGTCAGGCGTAGCGCAGCGGAGTGGTGCATCGTGCTGATGATGACTCCCTCATATACTGTGCGCAACAAATGGGTCTCCATATGAGTGTATGGGTCTCAGTGTTAATCTTCAGCGCTCTCTGTGAGTCTATGGGTCTGTGTGGGTATGTATGTATCAGCGTCAATCTAAAGCGCTCTCTGTGAGGTTATGGGTCTCCGCGTGAGTACATAGGTATCAGTGTGAATCTATAGCGATATCGGTGAGTCTATGGGGGTCTGTGTGGGTATATAGGTCTCAGTGTGAAACTATAGGTCAATGTTGTGAGTCTATGGGTTTCTATGTGAGTCCACATGGGTCTCAGGTGGGAAGCTATAAACCTCTGTCTTTTACAATCGGGATCGTTGAGCCAGCTAATTGCAGCAAGCAGGAGTTGCGGGGTGGTGAAACGCCGTGACGATGCCTTCCTCCTGCGTGCGTGTAAATCGTGCCTACGGTTACACGTCCCACGATTCGGCGCGGTGATATCGCCACACACTGACCGGAGACATTTCAATGTCCCATTTGAGAGGTAACTCGCCGGGGTGCTACATTTTAAAAGAAATAAATAAAAATATTCGGAAAAAATAAATATAATTTCCCCCTCTGCCTACCGTCTCCCCCATCCCCAGCGGGGCCGGGGAGGTAACGGCAGTGCCAGAACGAGGCCCATGCCACCAAAATCTAAATTATTGGTGGCCCACATGGCAGGCGATTGCCTCTGCTCCTCTTGAGTGCGGAGCTGAATATTCCATCGGAAGAGACAGCTCTTTTGTTTTTGTTCCCCCTATCGCATGGGCTTTCCTCGGGCGAGCCACGTGCCCGGCTAATTTATTTCGCTGCGGTGACTCTTCCTGGAGGCGCCCCCAGCTCCATCTGCCTGCTACTGCTGTGGCTTGTTGCTAATGCTGCAGTGCCGTGGCTGCTGCTGCTGCAGCTGTTTAATTTTCCCCACAGTGCGCCCCGCGAGCAACGGTGAAAGCGAGCACACGGAGAAAGCGATAGCGAGGGAGACAGAGAGAGAGAGAGATGGGCGATGGGAGAGAATAACCGGAGAAAGGAAATACATATATATTTTTTTCAATGTATTACTATAGTAACATCGTGCAAATTCAACGCGTGGTGTAACGAGCTCAACATCAATTGGGCCGAATCATCACCGTCTTGTGAATGGAGTGTCCGCCACTCCGCCCCCAGCCTTTTGCCGAGATGCCCAAAACGATCCTCTGGGAGATGCCTTGAGTTGGAAGCGCCAGCGATGTTCGCCCACAATGGTGGGGGGGGGGGGGAATGCGAGAAGGAGGGGGGGGGGGTTGGGTACCCCCCCGCCCCGCCCCCACCGCCGCCAGTCCCTGGAGATAACCACAAATTTGTATTTTATGAATATTCACCATAGAAAATATGTTGAATGTTTTATTATTATTCATATTTAGTCCTATTTTTTTACTTGACATTTCAAGACGTTACACCCCCTTGGGAGGTTTCCAGATTCGGCCGCCTTTCACTATCTTCATGAATCCTGGAGATTTTTTAATATATATTTAAGATTTTTGTGGTGGTGGTGGTGGGTTTATTTTTGGTTGTCGTTAGTTTCAGTTTGGAATGCGTGACGCTACAATCTGTGACATCCACGCGTGTGACCCGCTTGCCTGCACAAAACAAAAGTGACCTGACTATCACAAATGATAGCTCAACGAAGCGGCTTTACATCACGTGGACATTGTATAGCATCCAAATGCTCGAAACGCGTGATGTTGATTCTAAATGTGGAGTGGAAAAACCGGAGGACCCGGAGAAAATCCACGCGACCACGGGGAGAGAGTGACACGCAAACTGCAAATATTCAGCAGCAGGCGTCAGGGTCGGGAGCGACCCCACGGCCTCCTGTATACCAGGCGAGGAACTTAACATCTCATAGCCACCGTGATGATGTTGATGAGAGAGAGAGAGACACGCAAACTCCAAATATACACCAGGCGTCAGGGTCGGGAGCGACCCCACGGCCTCCTGTATACCAGGCGAGGTACTTAACATCTCATAGCCACCGTGATGATGTTGATGAGAGAGAGAGAGACACGCAAACTCCAAATATACAGCAGCAGGCGTCAGGGTCGGGAGCGACCCCCACGGCCTCCTGTATACCAGGCGAGGTAGTTAATATCTCCTAGCCACCACGGCGCGCCTGTCAAGTGTTCCGTGGTCGCGTGACGTGCGTGGAATTGACGGTGCTGGTTGGGGTTGTAAGTTCACTGCTCACACGAATAGCGGCACGATCGCGTCCGACAATGGCATACAAAGTTGAGCTGTCATTTGTGATCAGCTCCCTCCTGAATAGGAAGCCTAAAGCTCAGCGGGCTTTGCCTGGTAAGATAACAAGTTTAGTTTTATTTGTATATTTTTGTTAAGTGATTTGTTTAACCTTTTCTGTACTTTGCATTCCAATGGTATTTTTGTGTTGTTTGATGTTGCAATGTTCTGACCCCGTCCCTATTGGACATCTGTGAAACAGAGCTTTACGGCTCATCAGATTTCTCTAGTGTAAATTAATATTATCATTCTGATTCTGATCACTGCTGCCTCTTTATCACGTTTGCTCAATTGCATTATGATGGTGAGCTACGAAGAGATGTGACCACAATGCAGTTATTCAGGAACTGCTGATGGTTTTTGTTTTTTTTGCATATGTGTGTGCCACGTTGAACTGTTTTCGCACCGTTCGTGGCTAACCGTGCTAATCGGAGGTGCTGTGGGTGAAACAGCAATGAGTTACAATCTAGATGATTTAAGAGTCATGCACCAGTGGCCTGGGCGATTCACAGACGCGTCTGCGTGGTTGAATTGAAGTCCGTTTTCTTTGTTGCTGGCGACGTAGATTAAAGCAATGTGGGTTGCGTCAATGAAGTTGGAGTCCAGTCCGCGCCCCTGTTTTTCCCCACCCAAATGAAATCGTGCTGCTGCACGCGGTCGCTGCTGTCGGTCCCAGCAGCTGAGCAATCTCGCTCAAGGATTTCTGGTTTCGCGTCCAGCGGCAGGCGGTGGCGGAGAGAGTTAAGCGGAGTGGCAGAGTAATAATGGGAGATTTGGATTTTAGGAACGAAATATTTAATGCATAAAAAGCCAGCACGCATGGCACGAAGATTTAGCAGTGGAGGGAAAAACGAAAACATTTACGCGGATTTCACATCTCTGTCACAATGCCACCGCAGCGCCGGGCGAATGCGTAATCCCGACGGCGATTATGCACCTCCGATTTTGCACGGTTGTCGACGTACGGCGCGAAAGAAATTCAACATTTTTGGTTCAACCATCGAACACAGGATGGGGGTCACCGCATCATCACGCGATTTCAGGTGCGCTTCTGCGGCCGTCTGGAACGCTCTTCCTTACGATATTAGGAAGCCAACCGGAGCTACTGTATGCACTTTTAAATCATCATCTCGATTGACAAACGCATTTCTTTAGAACTACTTTTGCGCGTTTAGTTTTGCCGTCCTTCCACAGCGCCTCCGATTAACGCGGTTGGCTACGAATCGGTGCGAAAGAAGCTCAACATACGCACATACGTGGCCTTCAAATGAAAACGATATAATGGGCAACATTTCGTGCGGTGCTGTTGCGTTTTTTTGTCGTCAAATGCGCCTGCGTAACACTGCCAAAGCAACCAAATAATGAGTTTATCCATGCTAACGGGCGCTCGCGAACAGCACCTGCCACGTTCTTCTTCCGTACGGCTGCTGATGTGGATGCAGGCCATCGACTACAATTTCACATTCAGGTGGTCAGGCCCAGACAAACGCGTCAGGAGCAGCGGGGTTGTGTCACCGTCGCTGTGATGCCTCCTTCGCGTTTGTGGATCGGGGCACTGCGTCGTTACACGTCGCACGGTCTGTTCTGGATGACCACAGTCGCACACTGCTGGAGTGTTTTTTTTTTGTTTTGTTATTCTGCATTTGCGCATCAGGTGTCCTGCATCTACTGCCGTAATTTGTGCGGTGGATGCGATTCAGGGTGGACCATGAGCTTCGTGGAAGATCAAACCCAGAGGGATGTTTTGCGTTGGCAATTTCGCTTGCGTCCAACGGTCTGGCAAAGGCTACACAGTGGAGCTTTGCCTTTGGTTGTTGGGTCCGTGCGTGGCAAGGTCTCTCAGGGCAAAGGCCCGATGCGGGGTCAGCGAGGTGTACACCCCAGTGGGACAGCCGCAGCAGCCAGCGTAGAGAGAGTGTGGGTGATACGAAATCACCGCGCACTATATATTGTTTATATATACTGGCAGGTTTATACTTGATTCGCTGCATAGATTTTGACCCGGTGGAGAAATAATTGGGATCAGGCCAAGGTTTCCTAACAAAGGTTGACTTAACTAGCGAACTAATGAGATGAACAAACAGAAACACACGCGTACTGTTGTATTATAAACGTATGCTGGCGTTGGCGAAGCATCGGTTACAAACTGGGCAAGCCAATTCAAGAAGAGGGCCTTTGACGTAACCGGCTTATATGTTATATTGACAGCTATTGGGTAAAGTCACGTAGGTGAAAATAAAATAACAAAAAATCACGACGTTTCGGCCACAACACAAGCGGCCTTCATCAGGTGAAGGGACGAGACTGTCTGGAGGACAGCTCTGGAGTGAGAGAAGCCACGCTTAGATCACGACCTTTAAGCTAGACAGTCTCGTCCCTTCACCTGATGAAGGCCGCTTGTGTTGTGGCCGAAACGTCGTGATTTTTTGTTATTTTATTTTCACCTACGTGACTTTACCCAATAGAACCAAAGAGTATGGATCCTAGCAGTCACGAAAGCTTTAAATCTAGAATATTGACAGCTCTCACAGCGGGTGTAATCTCTCTAACAATTGGATTACTAAACGATATGAAAATAATGGATGATTTTACGCCCCCTGAAGAAGAGCCATTGCTCGGAACATCACCTAAACTAGTTTTGTTCTTTTCAAGGGCACACGCTGTTATTGACGTGTTGGGTTTATTTGAAGGAACATAAATACGAAGTGTTCATGCGGCTGTTAATTAATTGCAACAAGGCAGTAATAATAATATATATTATTGGGGACACATCCACCCCAATATTCAAATATGCTCAAAATGTCCCCCCAAATATATTGCTATAAAATATATTTACGTTTATATGATCGTGGTTATGGTTGTACTTTATTAATCCCTAATCTCTGCCATTACATACAATGAAACAAGAAAAGGTTCCTCGCTAAAGCCCCACTATTTACTGTTACTACTACGTGTTAAACCGCAAGAAATCCAATTTACAAAAATGCAGGTTTGTGTTTTGTCGGTGACCTGGTGTGGAGGGGATGATCGTCGGATGGAGGGAGCTAGGGGCCTGGTTTGGCTGTCACGGCTCGATACAGACATCTACGAAACGGGTGGCTATCCAATTAAAATTTGCTTTTTTTTTCTAGCAAATCTCCGCCGGAATAGAGCACGAATGCTCGAAATCAACAATACATGCTTGCTTACTCTTTGGTTCTTTCGGGAACGTCACGTAGGTAGAAAAATAAAATAAAATAAAAATAATATATCACGACGTTTCGATCGCAACACAAACGGTCGTCCTCAGGCGGAAAAAAATCATCCAGCAGTGGAACTTCCTGGTTCAGCAGTAGAACTGCGGCCGTCTGGAACGCTCTTCAGCAGTGAAACTTCCTGGTTCAGCAGTTCCACTGCTTGATTATATTTTTTCCGCCTGAGGACGACCGCTTGTTGTGTTGCGATCGAAACGTCGCGATATATATTTTTTTGAATTTTATTTTTCTACCCACGTGACTTTACCGAAAGAACAAAAGAATATGGATGCCTGCAGTCACGAAAGCTTCAAATCAACATTCTTGCTTCTCGTAATTACAGCACTGCACAGGACAACAAAGCCAGACTTGAGGAACTCAGAACGTGGGATTAACCAGCCCGAATGTTACCTGCACAATGAGTAAAGAACTCACTATCTTAGAGCGGGCAACCTCATCCGCGCGCTAAGTACCCAGTGCTATGAATAAGGGCCATTGTCCGAAACGTTGCCAGTTATACATTGTTTTATTTTAAAGCCACACACACAGTTGCAATTGACGAATGTGTTGAGATTTTTGGGGGGGGGAATGGGGGGTGTGTGAGCGCGGGGTTACTTTAGCTGCGTGGGATCTGAGATGGTTCGAATCTTGTCACGAGTGATTCTAAAGGAAAATAAACCATCATCACGTGAACTTCGGTCATCCTCGCAGCAGCGGCTTTTGGCTCAACCATCGGACAAAGACGGTAACCGCATCGCGCGGCGCTCTCAGATGCGCCTCTGCGGCCGTCTGGAACGCTCTTCCTTCCAATATTAGGAGGCCGCTCGGAGGCTCTAAACGTTTAAATCATCTGGATTGAGAAACCCCATTTCTTAAGAACTGCTTTTTGTGTTGAGTCTGTTGTCCTTCCCCTGCACCTCCGATTAGCACGGCCGGTTACGTACGGCGCAAAAGAAGTTCAACGTACGTATATACATACATAAGTAGTGTAAATAGCGTCGGCTGGTGGACAGCAGCGGCAACTGCGGTGGACAGACAGCGCACACGCCGTTGAGGGCGTGCACGGTGTGTGTGGGCAGAGAGGAAGAACTGGGGCAAGGGTCATGGAGGACCCCGCCTGGAGGCCCCTGGAACCTGCTGGAGGGTTCGAGAAGGGGGGCGTGGTCAGGGCTGAGCCAGGGCTACGCCGGGAGCATAAAAGGAGCCGAGAGCGGGGAGCTCGTGGCTGCCGGTTCTGGGAGGGGACTCGTCTCGTCGTCACTGTCGTCTCGTCGCCGTCGTCGCTGAACGTCTCCGCTAGACGTTGCCCTGCGAAGGAGAGGAGTTGGCGATCTCAGCCAGCGTCGTCAGTGTTAGACGGCCGGTGTTGTGTACAGGCGAGGCTAAGCTACTGTGGAGAGTGTGCGGACGAGACCGTGGAAGGTGTAAATGAGGAAGGTGCCTCCTGTAAACCCTGTCTCTGAAACGTTGATACTACACATACATGCAGCTATAAACTACACGTGCTTTGGGGGATGCTCATTACGCTCGTTTAAATGTTTGTTCCGGTAATTTACTCGTAAACAAAGAAGCGTCCTCCAAGACCGCCTTGCATTCTCTCATCAGCCGTCCACAACCCCGCCGTGACCGATGAGGCCATCTGCATCGCTTAAACTTCCCCGCGTCATTATCTGTCATTTAAACGTCCTCGGTGTTAAATGTGCGTAAGGGTAATGTAACATTTGAGCAATTATGCATCTATTGATATCACGAAACCTGATACCTGTGACCCACGTTGCGGGAAGGGGGGTAGAGGCAAGGATACAGTGTAAGGGTGGACGAGCAGGCAACGGGAGAGGGAAGGGATGAGGCCAAGGAGGGAAGTCCCCAAGACAGACAAAGAGGGGGAGGGCACGGCTCAAGATCGGGGGCGCCACGGTGGCTAGGAGATGTTAACTACCTCGCCTCGTACGCAGGAGGTCGTGGGTTCGATCTCGACCCGAATGAATGCTGTATATTTGGAGGTTTAACACGTAGGCTTTCGCGACCAAGATCATCCACGGTACAGGTGTTTTTGTAGCTTGGCTCTCCAACACACCGGTATGCTGTACTAGTAACGAATTGACACGTTCTGTTTAGTTGACAAATCTTACTAATTGGCTGTGTCGGGTGGTGGCGGGTGTAACGACACATTTATATATTTACGCAATATAAACCAAAAAAAATATTTATTATGGAGAATATTTGGAGTTTGCCTGTTCTCTCTGTCTCTCTGCCCGTGATCCGGGTCCTCTGGTAAATTTTCCTCCACATTTTAAATCAACAGGCGTTTAGAGTATTTGCCTGCTGTACATGTCTACATGATGATAAGCCACTTCGTTGCGCTTTCATTTGTGACAGCAAGGTCGCTTCTGATCATAAAAAAACTACATTGCTCAGTAGGTGCCTTACCTAATAATATAAAAAATATAGTTAAAATTACAATAGTTTCATTTTAATTAGCAGCAGGGAGGGCGAAGGAGCGGCGTCGGTGGTGAGAGGAGGGGGAAGAGGGGGAGGTGGAGAAGAAATGACCGAGCCAATATGTATAGCCACAAGAGAGGGTGGTGGTGATGATGATGAGAGAGGAGGAGGGAAGAGAGGGAGAAGAGAGTGGGAAGTAGCGACAAGAAGCGAGCTGCACAGAGGGGGAGGTAGCAGCGCGCGTGTTCACAAGGGGCGGCGGTAGGGAGACGATCGCCACTGATGGTGGCCGTGAGCGGGAATCGAACTCGCGTCACCGGGTTCGCAGCGAAGCGCGCTAACCGCTGCGCCACCACTCCCCACCACATTTATACAGAAGACGGCATTGTACAATACCGCGCTTTGCACACACAAAGACAAATATCTCCCGTGTAGCCTGTAACAGACTGTTGGAGCAAGTGCTGTTCGCGAGCATCTACGAAGGAAGGCAGAGCACACGAAGGGGTCGGTGGCCAGCATCGCGCCCGGCCGCCTTTGTCTCCCCAGTGGCGATGTTTACACACCGTACCAGGTACTCATTTGAGGAGGCTGAGTCGACCTGGTGGAGGCCCAGGACCGGTCACTGGTGTTGACCGTGAGCGGGAATCTAACCCCCACCTGTGCCTTGCTCCCATTTAAACGAGAGAGAGAGAGAGGTTCAGGGGGCTGTGATGCAACGGCAGGGGTGCGCTCCATCGTGAAGCAGCAGCAGTAGCAGCAGCAGTAGCAGTAGTAGCAGCAGTAGCAGTAGCAGCAGTAGCAGCAGCAGTAGTAGCAGTAGCAGCAGCAGTAGCAGCAGCAGTAGCAGCAGCAGTAGCAGCAGTAGCAGCAGTAGCAGTAGTAGCAGCAGTAGCAGTAGCAGCAGTAGCAGCAGCAGTAGTAGCAGTAGCAGCAGCAGCAACAGTAGCAGCAGTAGTAGCAGCAGCAGTAGCAGCATCAACAGCAGTAGCAGCGTGCTCCCCGCCTAATGAGATGAACCCAGAGATTCCCAGGGCTCGCTCGCTCAACTCACTCAGCTCGCTCAGCTCGACCGCACGCTCCGCTGTACCTTAAAACGGCAACGTGCGGTCGACCGCCACCGCATGTCGCGCCACTGCACACGCGCTCGACGCGAGCAGCTGATATAGAGCGAGCGGTTGCTGTGGACGACAGCGTATTGAGTTGAGGGCATCTCTTCGCATGTGTGGCGTGTGTGTACGCCGATACACGTCTGGACTTGAGTGTGGGTAATGCATGGGTGCGTGTGTTTGATCGTTTAGCGTTTAGCGCGCTGCGCTACGAACCTGGCCACCCGAGGTTCGATTCCCGCTCACGGCCAACACCCAGTGACGATTATCTGAACCGGCCATGGGCCTCCCCTATGTCGACTCAGCCTCAAATGGAAACCTGGAGTGGTGCGTAAAAACATCGCCACTAGGGAGACAAAGGCGGCCGGGCGCGGTGTTGGCCACCCACCCGCTCGTGTGCCGTGCCGGCCTTCATAGGTGCTCGCTCACAGCACTTGCCCAACGGTCTGTTAAGGCTATACGGGGCATCTTTGTCTTTGTTCAGTGGAGCGGTAGTGTAACGGTTAGCGCCTTGCGCTACGAACCCGGCATGTACGTTGAACCTCTTTCTCACCGTACGTAGCCAATCGTGGAGAGAGAGAGAGAGACACGCACACTCCAAATATACGGCAGGCGTCAAGGTCGTGATCGAACCCACGACCTCCTGCATAGCAGGCGAGGTAGTTAACATCTCCTAGCCACCGTGACACCCTAAATGCAATCTCGGTCGCCATCTCTGGCGAGCGCTGTGCATTAACGTATACATTTAAACCCGGTACAGACGCGTTTCGGTACATCTTATTTGTTATCTTACAAATTTTTACCCACAATATGTATTCCCCCCCGGGGGACGTGTGGGTTCACAATTTATATGAATAAGTCGACTGTAAAGCAGGTTTCGATTTACGTTGTTTCGCATAAAGTTGCCTTTTCCAGAGACGCATCCCTGACGTATGTCGAGGACTTGCTGCAAAACCTAAACCGTTCGCTGGCAGGGCACCTTGAATTTTAACTTGTAGTTCCTTCCCGTGAGTTATCGCAAGAGACTCGCTAATTAACTCCACCTTCTTTATTTTTCCGCGAGTCTAACGTTGTCCAAGAGGGACTGTTTGTGTGCACAAAGTCCAACGTTCTTGAGGCCTACGAGTGAATCGTAATCATCCTACGGCATCATACGTAGGCTTTCACGACTTATTTCTTCAGAGCTGCTCTTTGTGTTCAGTTTGTTGTCGTTCCCCAGCGCATCTCCGACGAGCGCGGTTGGCTACGTGCGGTGCGAAAGAAGTTTTCAACACGCGTGCGGTGCACACACGCGTCGCTGCCAGCATCGTCGTCCGTTCCTTCTCTCGTTATCCGTCGCCTCTCAGCCTTCGCCTTCGCCTTCGCCGCCACCGAATCCCGTCAGTCGCTTCGATTTACGTCGTTTCGATATACGTCGCCGCAATACCCCCTACACAGGGGGGCGAGAGGGGTGGGGGGGGGGTGGTGGTGGCGACGGGCAAAACGTCAGCGCCAGTTCAAAGTGACAACACCAAAGGCAAAGATCGGCCGTATAGCCTTAACGACTTTTCGGGCAAGTGCTGTTTTGCGAGCAGCGCCTATGAAGGCCGGCACGGCACGCTAGAGAATGGGTGGCCAGCAACCACGCCCGGCCGCCTTTGTCTCCCGAGTGCTGACGTGTACACACCACGCCAGGCACTCGCTTGAGGCTGTCGACCAAGGGGAAGGGGTGGGGGAGGCCCAAGTCCGGTTTAGATAATCGTCGTGGCCATGAGTGGGAATCGAACTCGGTTTGCTGGGTTCGTAGCACGGTGCGCTAACCGTTGAGCCACCACTCCCAATGGAAAAATAAAATCACCGCAGCCTCCTTCAGAGCCGCGCGTGTGCTCACTCGCTCGCTCACTCGCTCTCTCGTTCTCTCTCTCTTTCTCTCGCCGCGGTGATTATTTTGCTGGCCCTGCGATAAGGCCGTTCAAGTGGAAAATTAGATAAAAACCCATTTTTAATTTTATTTCATTGCACGGGTCACATCAGGGTGTATAAACGACGCGTACGCATTGTGCATTGCGGATCTTTATGGGCTGTTTGTGTGCGCGCGCGTGTGTGTGTGTGTTTATTTACGATTTTTTTTTTTAGCGGAGCGGTAGTGCAGCAGTTCGCGCGCCGCGCTACGAACCCGGCCACCAGAGTTCGATTTCCCGCTCACGGCCAACACCGGTGACGATTATCTGTAGCGGTACCCGGGCCTCCACCTAGGTAGACTCAGCCTCAAATGAGTAACTGGTGCGGCGTGTAAACGTTGCCACTAGGGAGACAAAGGCGGTCGGGCGTGGTGCTGCTGGCCGCCCCCTCGTGTGCTGTGCCGGCCTTCATAGGTGCCTCGCTAACAGCACTTGCCCCAAGAGTTTGTCGAGTCTATACGGGGGATCTTTGTCTTTGTTATTTACCAGCCGCTCCCAACTGTGATATATTTAAACCTGGAAATTTGGGGGGGTTATGCATTTTGTCGGTTTAAATATTTTTTTGTTCATTACGGCCGCTGTAATTGTAACCAATACCGTAGCACAAGGGACGATGCGAAACTTAGATCGTCGGTTTAACGTGGCCAGTGATGATGATCGATATCTGTCCTGGTGGTTAGGCCACGGTAGTTTTATGCACACAAAATAATAGACCAACGTACAGGAAATGTTCATGGAAAAATATGAAGAGGTGTGACTGGGGTGCGATTGTAGCCCAAACTGTGGACCACAGAGTAAACTCATAGAGATCCATAGAGATACATAGAGACCCGCAGAGATACATAGAGACGCATAGAGACACATGTAGATTCATAGAGGTCCAGAGACCCAGAGAGACTCACAGAGGCACATTAATGACGAGCCACAACAGCGCGATTTTGGGCATGCAACCCAAACTATGGACAACATAATACGCCCTTCGAGACAAATCGAGATACATAGAGACCCGTAGAGATCCATAGAGACTCATAGAGACACGTGGAGATTCATAGAGATCCAGAGACCCAGAGAGACTCATAGAGGTACATTAAAGACAAGCCACAACAGTGAGATTGTGGCCATAGAAACCAAACTATGGACCACACAGTAAACACATAGAGACACAAAGAGATACAGAGATAACTCATAGAGACCCATATTGACACATCTAGATAAAGTAGACTCATAGAGACCCAAGTAGATTAATAGGGGATACATTAAATACACGAGCCAAAGCGATGTGATTGTGGCCATGCAACCCACAACTATTGACCACACAGTGAACCCACTGTGTTATCTGCGCGCTTCTTGAACGGAGGAGGATGAGGAACAGCGACACGAACTCTCTCTCTATCTACTGAAGCCCTCTCGTCGTGGCCATCAGCAGCAAAAGTCGACGTTGACATCGAGCTCCTGCACCGCATTGCCATGGGCAAGAATAGAAGAGAATGGTCAATGTAGAGCAAATACCGGACAGATTTTGAGATGATTACAACATGATGCTGAGATGGTGAATTACATATTTTGTGGGAACGTTTTTTTTTTTTGAGGAGTGAAGTGTTGGAACTGGGTCATCGCGCAGCGCTACGAACGCAGCAGTCCCAGTTGGATTCCTGGCTCCGGGCTAACAGCTTTGGCAAGTGATCAAAAGCAGTCCCTGTCCGTCTCCCCCCTTCACCAAACGTGCACTGACCAGCATGGTGAAGTATGGTGAAAACAAAACAAAAAACCTCAACGACCGAGAATGTGCGGGGGAGGCCTTCAATCAGCAGTGGATTGAGAATGGCCAGAATAGATGGGGTTTTTTTCCATCTAAATATATAGATTTGAAACAATAACAAATAATAGGAAATAAAAAGCAGGATTAGGTGAGATGGACCCAAGCGGACTAAGCGATTTGAGTCCCGAGTCGCGAAGCAACGCGGTGCGACATGTCGCACGGCTTTCACCGCGTGCGTCCTTCAAACATTTCGCGAGGAATTTATTTTTTCCGCGCAACGTTGACACAAAAGAGGAAAACGCGCGTGCGAAACATCGCGCTAGTGACGAGGACACCTTCCGCCAGTAAATCGGCAGCGTGCGTGCGAAGCGACACACGACGTGGCGACTTGGAACTGCGGATTCCCGTACACAGAGACGCGGTGAGAATGGGGAGAGAGGGGGGAGGGAGTGGTGGGGGAGGGACAGGAGGAGGGGGAGGGAGAAGGGGGAGCAGCAGGAGGAGGGGGGTGGTGGTGGAGGGGGGAGCGGGGAGGAAGAAGGGGAGGGAGTGATGGACGGGAGGCACACAATGGGGTGACATCTCAGAACGGTTTTCATCAGACCCGGCGCATCCTGAACACAATGGGGAGTGTATCCCACTCATTGGTTAGAACGCCTGAGTTCGATCCTCGGTTGCACCCGGGCCTGATTGAAATGGATTTTCAGGTGTCGCGAGTTGATGGCTTCAGCCCACGTAAACAATTGAGTGATACAAACGAGCAACTTGTCTTGTGTTTCAGATTCATTCTGATAGAGTCCAGGTCTGTGGATTAAACGTTTCTGGGTTGTATTTTGTTTAATCAATCAACACTCTTTGGATACATGTCAATGTAAGTATATGGGTCTCTGTCTATACGTATATGGGTCTACAGGTGTCCGTATGTAAGTCTATGAGTCTCCATATGTAGGGCTATGGATCTCTGTATGTAAGTCGATGGCTTCTCCTATGTGATTATATGGGTCGCTGTGTAAGTCTATGGGTTTCTATGTAAGTATATGGGTCTCTATGTAAGTCTATGGGTCTCTATGCAAGTTTATGAGTCTCTGCGTAAGTCTATAGGTCTCTATGTAAGTCTATGAGTCTATGTGTAAGTCTATGGGTCTCTATGTAAGTCTATGGGTTTCTATGTAAGTATATGGGTCTCTATGTAAGTCTGTGGGTCTCTATGTAAGTCTATTAGTCTATGTGTACGTCTATGTGTCTCTGTGTAAGTCTATTGGTCTTTATGTAAGTCTGTGGGTCTCTATGTAAGCCTATGGGTTTATATGCAAGTCTATGGGTCTCTATGTAAGTCTCTGGGTCTCTATGTAAGTCTATGAGTCCCTGTGTAAGTCTATGCGACTCTGTGTCAATCTATTGGTCTCTATGTAAGTCTATTTGTCTCTATGTAAGTCTATGCGTCTCTGTTTAAGTCTATGGGTCTCTACGTAAGTCTATGGGTCTCCGTGCAGGTGACGGGGCTGAGCCATATTACCCCACTGCCCTTTGTGAACCCGGGATTTTTAATCACGGGCGGCGACCTCGGGGGTGGTGGTGGAGGTGAATCGTCGATGTGAACTCTCGAGATCTCGGACTCGGCGACCCCGACCTCCGCTGCGCCACCACCGGGCTGGGCCCCCTCCAAGTCTTGTCGCGTGGAGGCCCTCTTCCTCCAAGGCGCCGGTCAGCGCTTCGTCGTTGTCGAGCGCGGCTTGGACCTTTTGGGTTCTGCGTCTTTCGTCAGGCTGCGGGGGCCATCGTTATTATCCAAAGGTGCCCACTCCCTCCCACCAATTAGGGTAACCCCTCGCGCGCTCGCTGGGAACGAGAGGGCCTCGGGGGCGCCGTGATGTCGCCGTACCTTTGCTTTTGTTTTGGTTTTGTTTTTTGGCCGTCAGGAATGTGCGCGGCTCCGCCTGGACACGCCGGCTGCTGCGTCGAGCGCACCGGGCCCCGTGATGGTCAAGCCGATATACATTTACTTGAGTTTGTTCATTCTCAGAGCTCTCGAATGTAGCCACATTTGAGCAACAGAAGCAACGTTAAATGTGAAGCGGTTTTTTTTTTTGGTGACTAGGTTGAGATCATATTCTTGGTTCTTTCGGTAAAGTCACGTAGAAGGGAAATAATAAAATAATACAAATAAAACAATAAAATCATCACGACGTTTCGATTGCAACACAAGCAATCATCATCAGGTGTGAAAACCACAGCAAGACATTTTGAAAAAAGTGGCGTTTTTTTCTTAACGTTAGCACCACGGACAGCAACTGGCGGTTGTTCAGACGGACGAGTCCATCTATGCTCGGAACGGAGGAGGGGGGAGATAGAAAGAGAATGGAATGCGGTCTGAAAGTCACCGTATGCGTGAACTCAATCAATTAAGACCCGGAATGGTTTATCAAATCCTTCCAATGATTGCTGAGCCAGAATCCATCTTCTCGGTTGAAATTGTCTCTGTGTTTGTATATGTGGATAGCCTCATGAACGAATCTCTCATGGTAGCAAAGATGGCTTGCAGAGAACCTGTCAAAATTTAGGTTGAGATCATCAACTAACTGCACTTGAAAACCTGGTTGCTCACATCTCAGTCTATGTGTTTCTATGGGTATTTATGTGAGTCTATGGGTCTCCATGTGTTTCTATGGGTTTTTATGTGAGACTATGGGGCTCAATGTGAGTATATGAGTTACTATGTGAGTCTATGAGTTACTATGTGAGTCTGAGCCTTTATGCGAGTCTATGAGTCTTCATGCGAGTCTATGGGTCTTTATGTGAGTCTATGGGTCTTTATATGAGTCTATGGATCTCTATGTGAATCTATGAGTCTATACGTGATTCTATGGGTCTTTACGTGAGTCTATGGGTCTCTGTGTGAGTCTATGGGTCTCTATGTGAATCTATGAGTCTATATGTGAGTCTATGAGTCTATACGTGAGTCTATGGGTCTCTGTGTGAGTCTATGGGTCACTATGTGAGTCTGTGAGTCTCTATGCGAGTAATTGGTGACCGGGATAAGACCATCAACTCACTGCGTTTAATAATCACCGTGGACAGCAGCGGCCGATACCTGTCACTCGAACCCAGGATCTCAGCGTTGCCAGCTCGGCGCTCTGACCTCTGACATCGGAGTCACCTCTCAATTGTTGTTTTTTTTCGTTCCCAGACGATTGGTCTTAGGTTCCGCAAAGGGCTGTGCACTGCTGTAGAGTTCAACATGAAGACGGTGCAAAGGGGATGCAGAAAAAGGCGCAATGCAGTGTCGACACTCTTTAAATAAAAAGGTGTTCAATTACATTCCGACTTTCTGCTCCAGTGTCATTTCTGTAGCGTTCTTTTCCCATAAGCCACATTCACGATCCCAAGCAGAGGCAATAAATAAACGAACACACGCACACACACGCACTCACACATGCACTCACACACGCACTCACACACGGACTCACAGATCCCCCGTATAGCCTCAGCAGACTGTTAGGGCAAGTGCCGTTAGCGAACACCTATGAAGGCCGGCACGACACACGAGGGGGTGGGTGGCCAACACCACGCCCGGCCGCCTTTGTCTCCCGAGTGGCGATATTTACACATCGCACCAGGTACCGATTTCAGGCTGAGTCGACCTAGGGGAGGTCCTGGACCGGTTCAGATAATGGTCACTGGTGTTGGACGTGAGCGGTAATCGAATTCGGATCGCTGGGTTTATAGCACAGGGCGCTGACCGCTACACCACCACTCCACACACACCCACACACACCCACACACACATGCTCACACACGCACACACCTTTACCCACACACTCAATTCCTCTCGGTGGGGGGGGGGGGGATGCAATAACAATTCTTAAATTCCCACGACAACACACCAAGATTCCTTCAGCATTGCCTTCGGATTTATTTCAATTTGTTACCAGATCCTTCGAGATGTCTCTTTTATAACAAGATACCCCCCGTGTTTTGCCAAGGGTACCAATTCCAAACTAGGCCTTTTTCTAAACGAACGATTAAGTTGTATTATTATCATTCTTCGATCACAATGAATCCAAGAGCTAAAGCAGGTTTTCTAGAATAGCAAAATATGTCTACACTATTCAAAAGCACTTTCTTGGATAATATATTGTTGATAATGTATTGTTGATCGTGCATTGTTAATCATTAATTGTTGGTCATGCATTGTCGATAATGCATTGTTCATCATGCATTGTTGATCATGCATTGATGATAACGCATTGTTGATAATGTATTGATGATAATGCATTGTTGATAAAGCATTGATGATAATGCATTGATGATAATGCATTGATGGTAATGCATTGTTGATAATGCATTGTTGATATGTATCGTTTACATGTATTGTTTAGATGTATTGTTGATAATGCATTGTTAATAATGTATTGTTGATAATGCGTCATCGCCATCCTACCACGTACTATGAAAGTATTAGTTAGAGGCGCAGCCCTGCTGCTGCTTGCTCCCTCCACTGCTGGCGGGAGGGCCTCCACTCCACAAGAAGCTCTGGAGAGGCCCTGCAGAGAGTGATGTTCGGCCTCCTCTCCCACGCTATCTTGTAAGAGGAAGACAACAGCGCTCACACTTTACCCCACCACGCGCGACTTGACAATGGACTTGAACTGCGCTTTGCGTTGCCATTTAGACCGCCGTATTGACAGGGGAGCTGGGCGAGGAAGGGGATCGGGGAGAGGTAGGGGAGGAGCATTTAAAAACAAACTAAACATCTGGATATCACAAATGATAACTCGACGAAGTTGCGTATCATCAAGTAGACATTTATATCGCAGCCCAAAACTCTGAACGCGTGTTGATTATAAATGTGCAGGGAAAACCCGGAGGGACCCGGCAGGCGTCAGGGTCTGGTTCGAACTCACGAGCTCACGAACCTCACGAACTCGCGAACCTCCCGTATACCAGGCGAGGTGGTTAACATCTCACCACCGCGGCGCCCCGAGTCGAAAGGGGCGACCTGGACTCACGGTGGACGCGCCCTTCTCTCACAACACTGCAGCGTCCCAATAAATAATAATAATAATGAATGAATGAACACATCTAATTATTGTCACTCGTCATTACCATGACGCATTCTAGCAATCGGTCCTATTGAAGGGCCCTTGGTCCCGACTAACATTCGGCAAGAATGTTTGTACGTTTGCAATTTGTACTTATATACCTTATTAAATGTTTTTTTCCTGACTTGCTTACCTGTTCTCTTTTAGGCACTCCTATCTTGTCGTTGCTGTTGTCGTTGTAACTTGCTGGACATCTGTGAAAAAGAGCTTCATAGTTCATCGGATTCCTCGGGTCTCAACAAATATCCCTATTCTCAATATGGCACATACGTGTAACAACAAATGATAGATTTTGATTTAAAGCTTTCGTGACTCCAGGGATTCATATTCTTGGTTCTTTCGGTAAAGTCACGTAGAAGGGAAACAATAAAATAATAAAAATATAAAACAATAAAATTCTCACGACGTTTCGACTGCAACACAAGCAATCATCATCAGGTGGGAAAACCACAGCAAGAAAATTTGAAAAAAGTGGCCGTTTTTTTAATGTTAGCACCACGGAGAGCGATTTGGCAGTTATTCAGATGGACGAGTCCACCTTGCTGTGGTTTTCACACCTGATGATGATTGCTTGTGTTGCAGTCGAAACGTCGTGAGAATTTTATTGTTTAATATTTTTATTATTTTATTGTTTCCCTTCTACGTGACTTTACCGAAAGAACCAAGAATAACAAATGATCGGTGGAGAAAACGTGAAGGTGATTTATTGCCACGTGAAGCTCATGGCTCTGGCAGCTGCGGCATGATTTTAGTGAGTTTCCATGGAGGCGTTGAGTTGTCAATACCTCCACGAGCCACGCCTGTGCTGTTTTAGGGGAATTGCGTCGTTCTCCGTTGCACGGCCTGTTCTGGATGCCCACGGTCGCACGCTGGAGATATGTTTTTTGTCTTGTTGATTTCCATTTGTGCATCAGTTATCCGCAATCTGCCGCAAACGCGAGGAGGGAGACATCGCAGCGACGGTGACACACTCCACTGCTCATCACGCGGTTGTCTGCGGCTTGCCCGCCTGAACGTGAAATCGCTGTTGTGTGTAAGCTCCGCGTCCACATCAAAAGCCGTGCGAGAGACATGAAAAGACTCACGAGATGATGGCTGATAAGGTGGCGCTTCATTGTCGCGGCCTGCACTGCCACCTATCGACTGCTCGCCGGTCTTGGGGAGAACGAGTGACAGGGTCGTCGTCATCATCATCACGATCCATGGGCAAGCGACAAGCCCGGCGGTTGTCCGATGCACATTTCGTCTTTGCTTTTCTTCTCTGCTCGGCATGTGCATTAGCGTCATCGTCACAACAACTGATTTACTGAATAACAACAACAATAGTGGTTTAAAACAGAGAGATTCAGGGGCGCGAGGAGGAGGAGGAGGATGAAGAGGAGCCACTGACGAGGAGCGGGAAGGAAGCAGCCACGCGTTGCGGAGCACGGAGCTACCAACAAATTGCCCAAGCTCTGCATGTCCTCTATATTTATTTAGGGTGTCACCGGCCAATTGGTGAGCGTTTACATGCGGGAGGAAAGCCGAGCAGCCGCAGGAAAACCCAAGAGTGCGAGGGGGAAACACTCGATGCCACACAGACGGAGCAGCTGTAGTCTCGCATCGCTTGCTGTCCTCCCCACATGTTTTCATTGTCGTGGGTTCACTCTCCGACACACCCAGTGTGCCGATGTAGTAACTAATTGGCACGTTTTGTTTACGTGACAAGCATTACTAATTGGCCGTTTCGTGCGGTGGTGGGTTTTTACGACGCATTTATATTTAGGCGATCTAACACACACACACAAAACACTTAATTGTGCGGTGTTGTATAATTCCCGTCAATAAGACCGCGTGGTTATGAGAATAAAGAGGATATAGTCGTTGTTGCTTCGGGCAATTGAGCTTCTTCATAGCCAGCAAGCCGCAGGCCAGAGAGGACGAACGGCGGATAAAAGTTGTTGACCGGCCATTAGGTACCGCATGTACTGTACGTATGTTGAACTTCTTTCGCACCGTACGTCGCCAACGGTGGTTAACACCACGGTGACGGGTGATCTTGTAGTCGACGCTGAACCGGATTGGGGGGGGGGGAGTCCGTGGAGGAGGGTGGTGAGGGGGGGGGTCTAAGGGACAGACTTCGCGGTCGCTCCGTAGTGGCACGCGGCTATGAGTTGTGGGCCGTCCATAAATGACGTCACGCACCTAAGGGGTGGGGGGTGGGAAATGTGACGTCACATCAAAATGCGCAATTTTAAATAAATATAGACAACACGTTCTCCTTAATTAAATAGACTTTTTGATAAATGTTTTCTCCTACAACATCAGAGTGCAGCGGCACATTAAATACGCGCTACAATGACAATTGTTTAAAGCAATTTGAAGCATGTCGTATTATTATTTTTTTGGGGGGGGGCGGGGGCAGAGCTTTGACGTCATTTATGGATGGTCCCTTGACAGAATCTGCGGCGAGTGTTTTAATGCGTCAGTGCATCCCCTTGCCTTCTATACACCGCGTGGTACGCTTGGCTTGCGTACTGTGCGAAATAAGTTCAAGATACGTACAATCAGACAGAGCAAAGAACTTCGCAGACTGTTGGTGCAAGTGCTGCTAGCGAGCGCCTGTCACGTCTGACACGGTGCACAAGAGGGTGGGTGGCCAGCACCACGCCCCTCCGCCTTTGTCTCCCCAGTGGTGAAATTTGCACACTGGACCAGGTACTCATTTGAAGCTGTTTAGATCTCGGGGAGGCGCAGGGCCGGTCCAGGTAATCGTCACCGGTGTTGGCCCTGAGCAGGAATCAAACTCGGGTGGCCGGCTTTGTAGCGCAGCGCGCTAACCACTGTGCCACCGTTCCCCACTGTGAACACACACACGCACACACACACAATCGCACACACACTCACACGCACCCTCGCACACACACACACTTGCACAGACACACACACGCATACACACGCACACACACAATCGCACACACACTTACATACACCCTCGCACACACACACACACGCATACACAAACACCCGCACGCACGCACTGGCGAGAGAGTGCAGCTCATCTCGATTTGATGCTGGGGGGCGAAATGGAAATGCATTGAAATTGTAGCCAATCGCTATCAGCTGCGTGTGTGGCGGACATGTAATCCAACCTCTCTCTCTCTCTCGCCCCGCCATCCCCAACCCACTTCCCTCGTCCCAATTTTGTTCGCCCGTTACACGCTGTAGCTCTCCGTTTCCGGGCAGCGCTGTGACTTCCAGCTGCCCGCAGAGTGTAGACTCGAGACTAGCGAAGGGGCGGCAGCAGTAGCATCGACTGCGTCGTCAGGACACTCTGACCCTGACCCGTCCCCTCTCCCGTGCCCGGGGTACCGAATACCCCAGGAGTCGGTAAGCTGCGGTCCCGGTGGGGCAAGCGGCGGCACTCTGGCTGCCCCTTTGCGGGAAGCCGTTTAACAACAACAATAACAACAACAACGCGACTTTTTTTTCGATTTAAAGCTTTCGTGACAGCAGGGATTCATATTATTGGTTCTTTCGTTAAAGTCACGTAGAAGGGAAATAATAAAATAATACAAATGAAATTCTCACGAAGTTTCGATCGCAACACAAGCAATCGTCATCAGGTGTGGGTTTTCACACCAAGAATAACAACAAGAACAACAACTACAACAATAAAAACGTACATCTGAAAGTACAATGTAACGTAAAGATCATTGATTTAAAAACGAAAACTGGCAGGGAATGATGGGTCACTATGGAATGTCTTGGTGACAGCAACATGTACAACAGTCCAACTAGATTGTGAAATAATTACTAAGGTCTGTGTGGGAGGTGGGGGGGGGTAGACGCAGTTTATTCCATCACCTATTGTGTCTGAGTCAGGTTGTTGTTGTTGTTGTCGCTCTGTTGTGTACCCGCTGTGTCTGTGCTCAAGTGCCTCTGCGGCGTGTGACGCGACTCTCCGACTCTGTCGATCAAAGTCAAAAACAAACAAAATAATGTCTCCTCCTTCTTCTTCCTCCTCCTCCTCCTCTTCTTCCTCGTCTTCTTCCTCGTCTTCTTCCTCCTCTTCCTCTTCTTTCCCTTCTTCCTCCTCTTCTTATTCTCCTTCTCCATCGAAAGGTTGCCGAGCTCTGCTACACCCCGAGACGAGAGGCGTTCCGTGGACACAGACGACCAGCCGCTGGTATAAAATAAAATAAATAAAATAAATGCAGCAGTGGAACTGCTGTGAAATCACGCGGCCGTGATTTCAGTGGAACTGCTGGATTTATATATTTTTTTCCACCTGGGGATGACCGCTTGTTTTGCAATCGTTATTTATTTTATTTTTCTACCCACGCGACTTTACCGAAAGAACCAAAGAGTATGGATTCCTTCAGTCACGAAAGCTTCATATCAAGATTGACCAGCCCCTTGCCCTTCCCATTGTCCATCACACGCGGCCGATATTGCGTGGCATCGCCCCATCGAACCGCTTTTGTTGTAGTAGTTGTTGTTGTTATTGTTGTTGTCTTCATTGTTTGCGTGGTTGTTGTTGCCTTTGTTGTTGTAATTATTGTCTTTGTTGTTGTTGTGGTTGTTGTTGGAGTTGTCGACTTTGTTGTTGTTCTAGTTGTGTTTTTTGTCAACAACCGCCATTCGTCACCACGGCGCTTGTGCCAGGCTATGTGCATGTTAAGGCGACGTGAACTGTCCAACGCCCGCTGGCAGAAGTTCACGGGAGAGATTCAGCAGGTGCCGTGGGTCGACTGACTGAGATGATTGGCCGATGTATAAACAACAAACAAAAGATCCCCCGTATAGCCTGAACAGACTGTTGGGGCAAGTGCTGTTCGCGAGCACATATGAAGGCCGGCACGGCACACGAGGGGGTGGGTGGGCAGCACCACACCCGGCAACATCGTCTCCCTTGTGATTTTTTTCACACCCCAACCAGGGACTCATTTAAGGTTGAGTCGACCTAGGGGATGTCCAGAACCGGTTCTGATAATCGCCACTGGTGTTGGCCGTGAGCGGGAATCGAACTCGGCAGGCCGGGGGTCGTAACTGCTACATTACCGCTGCCCACAAACACAAATATCAAAGATCCCCCATATAGCCTTAACAGACTGTAGGGGCAAGTGCTGTTAGCGAGCACCTATGAAGGCCGGAACGGTACACGAGGGGGTGGGTGGCCAGCACCACGCCCGACCGCCTTTGTCTCCCTAGTGGCAATGTTTACACACCGCACCAGGTACTCATTTGAGGCTGAGTCAACCTAGGGGAGGCCCGGGACCGGTTCAGGTAATCGTCACTGGTGTTGGCCGTGAGCGGGAATCGAACCCGGGTGGCCAGGTTCATAGCGCAGCGTAGCGCTAACCGCTACACTATCGCTCCCCTTAAAAAAAAAACACACGCACGCACGCACTTTAATTCCAGATTAAAAGCTTCGTCCAGATCGCAATTAATCCAGTGACACGTGTACACGTGGGTTGCCTTTTTTTTGGTGGTTGGGGGGGTTTGCTTTTCCATCAAAACATAGATTGAGCCGCTGTGTAATCCCACAGATGGTGCGGGTCATGCCCACCACGGATTTAGGGGCAGCAAGGAAAATGGGCTTGGGATCACCGTCTCCCAATTTGGGGGTTCTCACCGCTTCGCGCCTAACACAGAGCTGGGTGCCACGGTCGAGTAGTTATGTGGACGAGTGGCTGCGTACTCGAGTGGTTAAATGGTCGAGTGGTTTAGTGGTCGAGTGGTTTAGTGGCCGAGTGGTTTACTAGTCGAGTGGTTAAATGGTCGAGTGGTTAGATGGTCGAGTGGTTTAGTGGTCGAGTGGTTCAGTGGCCGAGTGGTTTGCTAGTCGAGTGGTTAAATGGTCGAGTGGTTAGATGGTCGAGTGGTTTAGTGGTCGAGTGGTTCAGTGGCCGAGTGGTTTACTAGTCGAGTGGTTTAGTGGTCGAGTGGTTAGATGGCCGAGTGGTTTACTAGTCGAGTGGTTAAATGTTCGAGTGGTTAGATGGTCGAGTGGTTTAGTGGTCGAGTGGTTAAGCGGCCGAGTGGTTTACTAGTCGAGTGGTTAAGTGGTCGAGTGGCTGAGTAGTCGAGGGGTTAAGTTGCCGAGTGGTCTTAGTAATCTTGTGGTTAAGTGGCCGGGTGGTTAAGTAATCGAGTGGTTACGTGGCCGAGTGGTAGAGCGGTTGACCGCTTGTGTGCAGACGTTTGCGGATACTATGTGCCGCGCTACAAATCGCCATTAACAGGCGGCCCTCTTACTTGGCTGCCGTTTGTTGGGTGCCCATGAAAGTTTAAGTGGAGGAAAAGTACCTCGAGTGGGAAAAAAACACAGATACAATTTAAATATATATACTACCTGCAATGCCATGATTTATGCAACATGTTCAACAACAACAAAAAATAACAACAAAATACGGAACATTTTTTCTTTCAAAGTGTGCAAAGAAGCGTGGAGAAATGCGTGCTTGTGGAATTAGACTGAGAGACAGAAAGAGGAGCGCGTGGATCAGAGAAGATGTGCCGGTTAATGTCAGAATGTCATCATTCAATCTGATGAGAAAGTTTAACACGGTAGGCTTTCGCGACCAATATTATTCATAATAAAGGTTTTTGGGTTAGATCGCGTTATTTATAAATGTGTCGTAATCCTCCACCACCCGACACGGCCAATCAGCAAAATAAAGTGTCACGTTGACAAAAGACAATTAGTTCACTACTTTAGCCCACCGGTGTGTTGAAGAGTGAATCCACAACATTTACAGTTTGAATACGACGTTTCGCTGGTAATTTCATCCGCCAGAATTCTGGCGAATTGCCCGATGATGCTGGATGTATTTACCAGCGAAACGTCGAATTCAAACTGTAAATGTTGTGGATTCACTCTTCAACACACCGGTGGGCTATTGTAGTGAACTAAATGTCTTTTGTCAACGTGACATTTTATTTTGCTGATTGGCCGTGTCGGGTGGTGGAGGGTTACGACTGATGAGAAAGGCCAGTGGTGCTAGGGCAGGACGCGTCTCGACCAGAAGGGGCAATGGTGAGCGGTCATCAATAATAACGGAGCGGCAGCTGAGGGATGGAAACGCTTCCTAAACGACGTGCACCATCAGTGGATGGACCACGGCTGATGATTACTGGAAACAGGATCTGACGAGAGTGCTCGTGGTCTGAATGCGCAATGTTGTGGTGTGTGTTTGTTTGTCTTCGTGCGTGTTTGTGTCGGTTTGTGCGTGGTGCTGGCCCCCCTCGTGTACCGTTCCGGCCTTTCATAGGTGATATTCGCTAACAGCACTTGCCCCAACGGTCGGTTAGGGCTATACGGGGATCTTTATCTTTGTTCTATACCCTGCTTTATCATTCATTGGGCAAAGTCGGCCGCGTGCAGTTCTATCAATAGAAGCGCGCTGTGGTTGTGATCTGGAAAATTAGTTTAACAACAACAACAAAAAAAACCATTCAACTCAGAGAAACAAAATCCTAGAATCCTATTCGCAACATAAAGAATTCCTCAATCGACCCCAAGACAATCAATTGTATATATTTATTCTGGAGGCTTCAAATATAGATTTCACGAGAGATTCCGATAATTAGGCACACGATGTATTTCTTAAGACCGCAAGAGTTGGCGACGGCTAGGGGAAAGGCCATGATCCAGCAGTGGATCGAGAATGGCTGTTGCTGCTGCTGCTGCTCATGACGATGATGAAAGAAGGCTTACAATAATTAGAAAGCATATTATCAGAGTCCGCCTTGTTCCATGTCTCGATAAGAAAGTTAAAACGAGTCCAAGCGATTCCATGCAGTTCACATGAGCTGTATCGAAGCATTGGTGCTCATTCATTTCTTGTTCACAGCCCTGAAAGAGCCCGTGGTGGAAATTCCACATTCATATGGCAGGGGCGAGTGCTTCCATACGACAAGCGCCGTTAATTTCCCCACGAATTGGTACCAATTTTTAATCCACCCCCTCCAAACAGGATTTGCCCTTCACAACATTCCAACTGCGAGCCATTCAATTTCACGCTGGCCGGCAAAACAACCTGGAGAATTCTCCTAAATATAACCACAACAATAAACAACGTACATGTATAAACATTTACAGCAATACCCCGATTAACATCTCCGCATTTTACGTCGTTTCGCAAACACGTCCTCGCATCATCTTGAACACCGCTACGGCTCGAATTGCGTCGCCTCAACCCCGCACTCACGTTGCTGACGGCGCCGTCCCATCCTGTCTCGTTACCCGTCGCCTCTCAGCCTTCGCCTCCACCACCGCCGGACCCTGCACACGAATCTCTTTGCGTCGTGCATCAATATATTACTCACGTTCAGTATTATTGCGCGTGTGTAGCGTACGTTGAACTTCTGTCGCACCGTGCGTCGCCGACCACGCTAATCGGAGGACGATAAAACGAACAGAAACAAAGGCGGTTCTACAGACAACGAGTTTTACATTTAGATTTAAAAGTGGGTAGCTCGTGGGGCCTTTTGGTTGGTGAAACATCGCTTCGACGGGCGTCGCTTCGACGTCTGTCGTCGAAGCCCGCACCTTTCAGGAAGGCAACCCCGACGGATGGACGCGGCCTATTGCTTTCTACTCACACCGGGGCAGTGAACGCGCACTGCAAGCGGTGCCGGCGAGCACACCGCGTCGGTAGCGCGGGGGTGCTTCCGACTCGGTGTCATCTTCATTCGCGTCGCTCTCGGGGTCGCGGAGGTCGCGGAGGTCACGGGGTCACGGCTCTGCGCGCGTTCAACCTCCGGGCGAGACGCGGTGGGGTCGGAACACAACGCGGGGCGATGGATTTTATTTTGCTTTCATGGGACGGGACGCTCCGATACGATCTTTTCATTACCATTCAACGCGTTCCACCGAGGCCGCCAAGCTATCACGGCGACATAATTGTTGTCGGATGGTAAGTTTAAACACAAAAAAAAATATTTACGGCCCATGAACATAAATCATCGCGGTTATTCCAACTCCCCCCCACCCCCAGGCCCAACCAGCCCCCGCCTTCCCGGTGCAACACAAAGCCACAGGCACCGTCCGTGGGCGTTATCGGGGGCGTCCGCGCGGCGCGAGACTATTCCGGTCATTATCTGTGCCGTAGATCAACCGGGGCGCATTCGACGGGAGCACACGTCTCGCCGTGCGGCAGACGAGGAGGAGGAAGAGGAGGAGGAGGAGGGTGGCGAGGAAGAAAAAAAAAACCCCGAACAAATAGCTCCATACATCAGCGGCCGGTGACTGGCTGAAAATGAGCTTTCTGGCCCGGAGCCAGAGAATAGGCCCTGGCCGTTTGTACGCGCCGATACACACTTTGGTAGGACATCGCCCCCACCAACACACACACACAAATTTATTGGTTGAATGTGGCTCGCGGTGGCAGTGGTGGCGGCGGCGGCGTCCGCGGCGGCGGTGGTGGTGGGGAGAAGAGACGGGGGTGGAATTCTGACAGCTGGTGATGTACTCGAGACGGCGTAATAGATAGCGGCTTTCATGCGCGCTCAGGGATTGCGGAGGCGGTGGGGACGGAGTTGGGGGGGAACCCCGAATAGTGTCGGAGATATGCAAACCCGAACCGCTCACCGAACAGAATCGTTAATGCTACCTTAGCTCCTTCGCGGAATTGTTATTTTATATATATATTGTTCTTGATAATAGGTTTTTCCCATTTTTTTCTGGCAACAAAACAGGTGTTAAGATGTTAAAACACCAAACTGAAACCTTTAACAAGGAACCGTGTCTGCATCAGTTTGGCGTTTTAACATCTTAACACAACTGTTTTGTTGCCAGAAAAAAGTGGAAAAACCGATTTTCATATTTTGGTACTGGCAAAGGTCGTCCCATGATGTATTGATATTCTTCATGATCGTCTTGTTCCTCTTCTTCTTGTTCCTCTTCTTATTCCTCTTCTTGTTCCTCTTCTTGTTCCTCTTCTTCTTGTTCCTCTTCTTGTTCCTCTTCTTGTTCCTCTTCTTCTTCCTCTTCTTCTTCCTCTTCTTGTTCCTCTTCTTATTCCTCTTCTTCTTGTTCCTCTTCTTGTTCCTCTTCTTGTTCCTCTTCTTATTCCTCTTCTTGTTCCTCGTCTTGTTCCTCTTCTCATTCCTATTCTTGTTCCTCTTCTTATTCCTCTTCTTGTTCCTCTTCTTATTCCTCTTCTTGTTCCTCTTCTTGTTCCTCTTCTTGTTCCTCCTCTTGTTCCTCTTCTTGTTCCTCTTCTTGTTCCTCCTCTTGTTCCTCTTCTTGTTCCTCTTCTTATTCATCTTCTTGTTCCTCGTCTTGTTCCTCTTCTCATTCCTATTCTTGTTCCTCTTCTTATTCCTCTTCTTCTTCCTCTTCTTGTTCCTCTTCTTATTCCTCTTCTTGTTCCTCGTCTTGTTCCTCTTCTCATTCCTATTCTTGTTCCTCTTCTTATTCCTCTTCTTCTTCCTCTTCTTGTTCCTCTTCTTATTCCTCTTCTTGTTCCTCGTCTTGTTCCTCTTCTCATTCCTATTCTTGTTCCTCTTCTTATTCCTCTTCTTCCTCTTCTTGTTCCTCTTCTTCTTCCTCTTCTTCTTCCTCTTCTTATTCCTCTTCTTGTTCCTCTTCTTATTCCTCTTCTTGTTCCTCGTCTTGTTCCTCTTCTCATTCCTATTCTTGTTCCTCTTCTTATTCCTCTTCTTCCTCTTCTTGTTCCTCTTCTTCTTCCTCTTCTTCTTCCTCTTCTTCTTCCTCTTCTTGTTCCTCTTCTTGTTCCTCTTCTTGTTCCTCTTATTCTTCCTCTTCTTCTTCCTCTTCTTGTTCCTCTTCTTGTTCCTCTTCTTGTTCCTCTTCTTGTTCCTCTTCTCATTCCTCTTCTTGTTCCTCTACTTATTCCTCTTCTTCCTCTTCTTGTTCCTCTTCTTCTTCCTCTTCTTCTTCCTCTTCTTGTTCCTCTTCTTGTTCCTCTTCTTGTTCCTCTTCTTCTTCCTCTTCTTCTTCCTCTTCTTCTTCCTCTTCTTGTTCCTCTTCTTATTCCTCCTCTTCTTCTTGTTCCTCTTCTTGTTCCTCTTCTTATTCCTCTTCTTGTTCCTCTTCTTATTCCTCTTCTTGTTCCTCTTCTTGTTCCTCTTCTTGTTCCTCTTCTTGTTCCTCTTCTTATTCCTCCTCTTCTTCTTGTTCCTCTTCTTGTTCCTCTTCTTATTCCTCTTCTTCTTCCTCTTCTTCTTCCTCTTCTTGTTCCTCGTCTTGTTCCTCTTCTCATTCCTATTCTTGTTCCTCTTCTTATTCCTCTTCTTCCTCTTCTTGTTCCTCTTCTTCTTCCTCTTCTTCTTCCTCTTCTTCTTCCTCTTCTTGTTCCTCTTCTTGTTCCTCTTCTTGTTCCTCTTATTCTTCCTCTTCTTCTTCCTCTTCTTGTTCCTCTTCTTGTTCCTCTTCTTGTTCCTCTTCTTGTTCCTCTTCTCATTCCTCTTCTTGTTCCTCTACTTATTCCTCTTCTTCCTCTTCTTGTTCCTCTTCTTCTTCCTCTTCTTCTTCCTCTTCTTGTTCCTCTTCTTGTTCCTCTTCTTGTTCCTCTTCTTCTTCCTCTTCTTCTTCCTCTTCTTCTTCCTCTTCTTGTTCCTCTTCTTGTTCCTCTTCTTCCTCTTCTTGTTCCTCTTCTTATTCCTCTTCCTCTTCTTCCTATTCTTGTTCCTCTTCTTCCTCTTCTTCGTCTTCTTGCCCTCCTTGTTCCTCTTCTTCTTCCTCTTCTTGTTTCTCTTCTTGTTCCTCTTCTTGTTCCTCTTCTTGTTCCTCTTCTTGTTCCTCTTCTTATTCATCTTCTTCTTCCTCTTCTTCCTCTTCTTCGTCTTCTTCGTCTTCTTCTTCCCCTTCTTGTTCCTCTTCTTCTTCCTCTTCTTCTTGTTTCTCTTCTTGTTCCTCTTCTTGTTCCTCTTCTTGTTCCTCTTCTTATTCCTCTCCTTCCTCTTCTTCCTCTTCTTCGTCTTCTTCTTCCTATTCTTGTTCCTCTTCTTCGTCTTCTTCGTCTTCTTCTTCCCCTTCTTGTTTCTCTTCTTCTTCCTCTTCTTATTAATAATCATAAAGATATCGCACTCCTGCTGACCAAGTCTCAAAGGTTCGGCGACGCTTCGAGGCTCAAATTGCGCGGACTGCGTGCACGGGGACATCGCTCCTCCACGGCCGCGTGCACGTGGACATCGCTCCACCACGGCCGCGTGCACGTGGACACCGCTCCACCACAGCCACGTACACGTGGACATCGCTCTGCCACGAAAAGGATGTTTGATGTTATCCTCCATGCTGGGAGTTTCTTCGACGATGCATGCATGTTGGACTTCTTTTGCACAGCATTGGTTCGAGCACGGAATCGACCTCGTTATCATGTCCAACTATTCCTGTTCCATAAGCTCCTCATATGGGCAAGCACACGCTCAGGACAACGTGATTAGCCCGCACCGCCGATTAGCACGCTTAGCTGTGTACAGTGCGAAATAAGTTCAACATACATACACAGTTGGGCATGACACACCACCTTTACATTATCGTAGTGTAGGCCTCAGGGACCATTTCTCCCCCTCCCCCCACTTGCCCCCCCCCCCGCGCCACCACAAGCTCTGTGGTCCAATATGCATGAAGGTGTCATCGCCATCTCCTGACGAGTCAGGGTACGGCACCCACGCCCACAGTTCGGAAGGTAACAGAAAGCGCCCAAGTTGTCGAAAACTCCATTCGCTGAGCAGCGATGCGTTCCCAATTCCACGTGCGACATCGGTAGAGGGCAAAAGAGCGGCCCTGGGCAGTGACAGGGACTGGGACTCGAAATCGGCCCAGGCATTTGTAAACACAGCGGCCCCAAATTCGGGCTATGGGCAATCAATTATTTATCTGCATTCATTTCAACTGTTGTCGAGCGACGGCAAAATGGGCAGCTACTCGTCGTAAGCAGCGAGATGTTGCGATGTTGACGACGTTCTCAAGTGAACTTCGCCGCGCGATCCTCATTGGTACCATTCGGTGCTGGGTCCAACAACAACAAAAAAACACAAATGGAGAGCCGGTGAGGGAAAATCTTTGGGGCTGCCCCAGTATGGGGACTTAAAATGCCAACTGCGAGCGTCAATTGACAATGAAGTGTACACAAACGTGGTAATTAAATATGTTATATTTTAAAATAATTATGTTTGTATGTGTATTTTTGATATTATATTAGTATGTGAATATTTATATCTGAATATTATTATTCAGATATAAATGCAATTTGCAATTCCCCCACCCAGACCGGGCCCGCTGGCAAATGCCCCATCACCCACCGACCCTGCGCCCCATCACCCACCGGGCCACGTGCCCCATCACCCACCGGGCCACGTGCCCCATCACACACCGGGCCACGTGCCCCATCACCCACCGGGCCACGTGCCCCATCACCCACCGGGCCACGTGCCCCATCACCCACCGGGCCACGTGTCCCATCACCCACCGGACCACGTGCCCCATCACCCACCGGGCCACGTGCCCCATCACCCACCGGGCCACGTGCCCCATCACCCACCGGGCCACGTGCCCCATCACCCACCGGGTCACGTGCCCCATCACCCACCGGGCCATGTGCCCCATCACCCACCGATGTTCCATGGCCCAGCCATGACCGATTCGGCACTTGAATTGGGAGAAATACAAAAAAAACTTCACTTTTGGTGAACGGGGTGTCCAATTCGACAACTTGGAGTTGTTCCCCTTTTGACCCGTGAACTTCGAGGCTCGCCAGGCGATGTCGATGACAGCTTCACACATGGAGGACTGCAGAGCTTGTAGTGATCCATGCTCGAAGCCCATGCTGTAACCCATGCTCGATCCCACGATCAAACACAACACAACACCTCCGACTCATGCTCGAGCCCATGCTGTAACTGAAACTCAGGCGCATGCATGTTTCACCACAATTAGGTGTGCTTAAATCAGCAACTTGATTCCTTGCAAAAAGGCATCTATTTGGTATTTTCACATCTTAACCCATCCTGGATTATTGCCAGAAAGATTAAACCCTATTCTTATTTTTTCATAATCCCTGCATATTTCACGGGCGTCATCCTACAGCGCCACACCACTGGCTCAGCGTGTGGCGTCATCCTCCTCTTCCTCTTAGTGCCATCGTCTAACAGCTGCTGATGTAGATGCAGAGCATCGACTACATCGTCACGTCCAGGTGGTCAAGTCCAGACAACCGCGTCAGGAGCAGCGGAATGTGTCACCGTCGCATACTGGAAAGTGTTTCAGCTTCCGTTTGTGAATCAGGGTATCCGCATCGACTGCCATGGCCTGTGCAGTGGATGCGGTTGAGGGTGGACCATGAGCTTCGTGGAAGATCAAACCCAGAGGGATCTTCTGCGTTGGCTCTTTCACAGCAAGGCGGTGTTTGTTCGTGAGTTCTTTTGAACTCCATTCAGCTCTCCAATCTCCATCGGCGGGTTGAACTTGCACCGTTCGAAGGTTAAAGCGCGCGGGGTCCAAACGCGACTTGCGGCGTCACTTGAAGCGATGCCGAGGGGCGTTACTGAGGTCCTGGTGGATGGGAAGGCGAACGGATTCCTCGATTCGTACCACTTCCCGAAGGGTTGCAGCGTGGCTCCTGCTGCTGCTGTTCCTGCTCCTGCTGCTGATCCTGCTGCTGCTGCTCCTGCTCCTGCTGCTGCTCCTGCTGCTCCTGCTGCTGCTGCTCCTGCTGCTCCTGCTGCTGCTGCTCCTGCTGCTCCTGCTGCTGCTCCTGCTGCTGCTACTGCTGCTCCTGCTGCTCCTGCTGCTCCTGCTGCTGCACCTGCTGCTCCTGCTCCTGCTACTCCTGCTGCTGCACCTGCTGCTCCTGCTGCTGCTCCTGCTGCTGCTGCTCCTGCTGCTGCTGCTGCTCCTGCTGCTATTGCTGCTGCTGCTCCTGCTGCTGATGCTCCTGCTGCTGCTGCTCCTGCTGCTGCTGCTCCCCCTACGTGGTTCCTTCTCCTGACGACGCTGAGTCAGCCCCCCACCCACCACTCGTATATTCGAGAGCGAGCGGTTACCGTGGGGCGGTGATGGCGTCGACGCAGCCTTACAAGTTGAAATAGCGAAGCTGATTCATGAGTATAATATACCTGTGAGCGGAGGTGGAAGGAGCGCGCATTCGTTGACTGCACTCACCCCAAAAATAGAGTCTCCCTTATCGCGTTCGGGGTTGGTGACAGAGACACGCGCGGATGGCTACGGGCGTCATGAGTCACGGTCTAAATACACGCGCGGGCCATGTGCCCGGGTGCACGCGTGCGCACGTGTGCACGTGTCCACGCGCGTGTGTGTATGTATAGAACAGTGCGCTCATCTGCGCTGTTGTGTTGTGCACGGTGTAGTGCCTACGAAACCCGGCGACCCGAGTTCGATTCCCGCTCACGGCCGACAACAAGTGACGATTGTGTGAACCGGTCCCTTGGCCTCCCCCTAGGTCGACTCAGCCATGAATTAGTAAACCGGTGCGATGCATAAACATCGCCACTGGACACTCGCCCCCTCGTGTGCCGTGCCGGCCTTCATAGGTGCTCGCTAACAGCACTTGCCCCAAAAAGTATGTTAAGGCTATGCGCGGGCTCTTTGCTTTTATTGTCGATGGAAAACGCACCTGGTGGTGGCAAAAGCGATATGGACAAGATACGGAGTTGCAGCGAAATGGGAGAAGTGTGGGTTAAATACAGAGGCGTAATGAGATGACAGCGAAGAGAGATGGAGTGAATTGACAGAGATACACAGAGAAGAGATACAGAGATGGAATTACTTGAGAAAGGAGATATAGAGGAGGGGGATGGAGTAAAATGAGAGAGACGTAAGCAAGAGACGGGGACGGAGTGAGTTGAGAAGAAATATGCTGTTATACCTTACATGAAAGAGAGACGCAACGCATTGCCACAGATGCGAACAAGCCCCGAAACGCAGCGAGTCGAGGTGCGTATGCGAGAGATTGATTAAAACTCATAATGCTAATGGTCCAGTTGTCTTCACGAGGGTCTGAATTCCAGCTGATGTTTGAGGCAGCCTTGGTATTTAATATTTCCATCATTCAGTGGCACCGTGAGCTGCTGAGGGGACTCTCAGCATCTGAGGTGTGTCCTCACACCCAATGGGAAAGCCACCACGTGTTTTATAAGAGCTATTAAAAGCCGCATACCCAGTGACGGACTGGGACTACGACAACAACTAAATGCGCCCAGGCATTTTATTAAACGCACAGCTGGGCCCAAATTTCCGTACCGATCTCATTGGGCTCATTCGGTGCTGGGTCCAAAAAAGGAAATCTAATGGGGCTGGTAATAGGTTTTTACCCTTTTATCTGGCACCAAAACTGACACCTTTATACCAGGGATCGTGTTTGCAATAACCACAACATAAGCAGTCAAAATGCAAACAAAAAAAGACAACTCTGATAATGATATGCACTGTCCTTGAAATTGATTGGTCCACACCCGAGACGGCTTTTTTTTCTTTGAGCCTAGTCTCCACTGGTGTTGGACGAGATGACGCCAAAAGGCATACAACTCAAAAAACAGCGCACTATGAGAGTATTGAGAGCTCGGGGTAAGCATTGACATTATGAGACCTCCTTTGCCAGTAGCAAGATATAGTAATATGTTTTTACCATTTTATCTGGCACCAAAACTGACACCTTTATACAAGGGATTATGTTTGCAATAACCACAACACAAGCTATTATTATATCTTGCTACTGGCAAAGGAGGTCTCATAATCTAATGGGGCCGGTGATGAAGAATCGTTGGGGCTGCCCGAATATGTGGCCTTAAACTAAACTAAAAACTATATTTATTTTAGCAGTTAAACTAAACTAAAAACTATATTTATTTAAGCAGGTAAACTAAACTAAAAACTATATTTATTTTAGCAGGTAAACTAAACTAAAAACCATATTTATTTTAGCAGGTATTGCCCCATTGATCTGTAGAGCTCTTTGTCAGAAGCGACCTGGCCATCACAAATTATAGCTCAAGAAAGTGGATTATTATCACGTGGAAATTAATAGCAGCCAAATACTCTAAACGCGTGATGTTGATTCTAAATTTGGAGGGATAAACCGGAGGACCTGGAGAAAAATCCACGCGACAACGGAGAGAGAGACACTGCTAACTCCAAATATACAGCAGCAGGCGTCAGTGTCGGGATCGAATTCACGACCTCCTGTATACCAGGCGAGGTAGTTAACATCTCCTAGCCACCGTGGCTACCCAACTGGGAGCATAAACAAGCAATGAAGCATACACATTACAGGTGATTAAATATTTTATATTTTAAAAAATCATAATATTAATATACTGATACGTTATATATTTTGACTTAAAGCTTTCGTGGCTGCAGGAATTCATATTCTTTCCACCTGATGACGATCGCTTGTGTTGCGATGTTTTTTACCTATCTACGTGATTTCACCCGAAAGACCCCAAAAAATACGTTATACATTATATATCAATTCACGTTTCACTCTAATCATATTTGCAATTTCCCCAGACAGACTGGCCCACCGGACACTCAGCATGGACCGGCTCCACCGGGCATTTGTCCGGGCCTGAGCATAGCCGCACCTTCTCCACGGCAGGCGGACAGGAGCGGGAGCCGTGGCGCTAGCGAGCCAGCGAGCTCTGTTCGATATCCGAAACGGTTCTGGGCATGCGCCTCGTCCCCCTCTTAATGTAGTAACCCGCACTGACCAGCGTGGTGAAGCATGATCAAATAGCTGCCCCGAGATGGCCTTAAGAGACTGTTGGGGCTGTTAGCGAGCACCTATGAAGACCGGCACTGTGGCACACGACAGGGTAGGTGGCCAACACCACGCCCGGCCGCCCTTGTCTCCCCAGTGGCGATGCTTACAGACCGCACCAGGTACTCAATTGAGGCTTAGTCGACCTTGGGGAGGCCCATGACCGGTTCGTATAATCGTCACCGATGTTGGCCGTGAACGGGAATCGAAATTGGGATCGTAGGGTTCGTAGCGCAGCGCGCAAACCGCAACACTACCGCCCGAAACGGTATTTAAAACACACACACACGCGCACATACACACACACACGCACACACGCACAACAACAGCAACAACCGCCATTCGCCACTAAGTGGCGGTGACGTTACCACGACGCTTGTGCCAGGCCATGTGCACCTTGAGGCCACGTGAAGTGCCGAACGCCCGCGGGCAGGAGGTCACGGGGCAGACCCAAGTGCCACGGGTCGACTGACTAAGATGACTGAGATGACTGGCTGATGCACCACCTGTGCCCACTACTGTGCCAACCTGCTGTGCTTTAGCCACCCGGCGATCCGCTCGTTGTTGTGAGCGTCGCTCCTCCGCCCTCCGTTGTTGTTGGAGGGCGACTGCCTCCAACTGCCCAGTAGCATCCTTCACGAGCCTCCTCCACAGAGGCCGATCTTGACACCGCAGGTACTAGTCATCGGCAAGTCCACTCAGCTCCACGTCCTCCCGTTTAGCCCCCTCGATCCGGCCGAACAAAAGCTGTTTCGGCATGCGGTGGCTGGGCATGCGGGCTACATGACCCAGCCAACGCAGCCTTACCTGCCGGAGGAGCTCACCGATGGGACCTTGCCCAGATCTTTCAAGGATTTGTGAGCTCCTCACACAATCCAGCCTGGTTAAACCCAGGATGGATCGTAGGCAGGCTGGCCTAAATGGTTCTAACCGGTGAAGATGTTCCATTAAGGGGGTCCACGTTTCGCAAGTGTAGAGAAGGGAGGGAATGACCGTGGCCGAGAAGACCTGAAGCTTAGTGCGGAGCGACAAACCAGGTAGCTTCCACACAGCGTTACGCAACCGATGAAAATATATTGCCGCTCGACTGATTCGGAGTGAGACCTCTGCTGTTAAACTGGAGCCGGTCATAAGCACACTGCCCAGGTATGGGAAACTCTCCACTCTCTCCACAACTGCCCCATCACCGATTGGGAGTTGTGGGGGTGGAGTATCCGGTGGTACAAAATACCCAGGCAGGTGCTTAGTTTTGGTGGGGCTGATGGTAAGGCCCCATTTCTTAGTGGCACGCTCCAGTCTCAGCAGCAGCATCTCCAACTCCTCCTCTGAATGAGCAGCTATTACCAAATTATCGGCATACAAAACGTGGTTGAGCAATAGGGAGCCATCCCTTGACCGCACCCGGGCATCGATCAACCTCCCATTATATCTGTACCAAATGGAGATTCACACGGTACAGCTATTGAAGGCTTCACGAACTATGTGGTCAAAATAGATGTTAAATAATGTGGAAGCCAGAGGACATCCCTGTCGCACCCCAAGGTGTACAGGGAATGGCTCTGACTCCCAGCCACGTAGTTTTAGCTGGGCCCGCTCACCATCAGAGCCCAGGCCTACTGATGGTATCATAGGCCTTGATCAGGTCAATAAAGCAGAGATGTAGGTCTTGCTGGAATTCCCTACACCTCTGCTGTAGAAGACGGACAGAAAATATGGCATCTGTGCAGGACCGCCCTGTCCTGAAACCGCATTTGGGCTCTGCAAGTCTCTCCTCAGCGTGCCAGGCAAGGCGATGTTTAATAATCCTTGCCAGGACCTTTCCCGGCACAATGAGGAGTGAGATGCCCCTGTAGTTGTTACAGTCTGTGCGGTCTCCCGTCTTAAAGAGGGGGACCACCAGGGCATCCTTCCAATCCTGCAGAACCCGTCCAGTGATCCAGACTATTGTTATGATGTCATATAGGGCAGTCTGTGCACAAACGCCACCCTCCCTCAGCATTTTGCTTGGGAGATCATCTCTGCCCGATGCCTTTCCTGGTCTCAGACTCCGGATCGCCTTCAGTACTTCCTCAGCAGATTGCACCTCAGCCAGCCAGTCACAGGGGGTGACTTCCTCCAATATTTGAGGCACCGCAGCCTCAGCAGGGTCATCCTCACTTTGTGCCACGATGTTTTCCTGGCTGAGGGATTTCCCCTCCCCCAGGACCTCACAGAAATGCTCAGCAAATCTGTAAACCTGTTCCTGGGGGTCGGAGATTGGATCACCGTTTTTTCCCCGAATGATGGTAATAGGTGTGGTGCTGCAGATTACTTTTTTGATGGAGTTAAATAGAGATTTGTGATCGCGGGCCACTGAGGCAGACTCCATCTCCTCAGCAACCCGCGACCACCACCCATCCTTGCAGCGCCTCACGGCTCTCCGAACCTCGAGCGAAGGCTGCGGTAAGCCTCCTCATTCTCTGACGTGGGATTCTGTAGCCGATGACAGTGGGCCTGTCGCTTTTTCTCAACTATCCTGAACACCTCCTCTGTCAGCCAGGGTCTCTGGGGAGGTCTGGACCGCGTACCTAAAGCAGCCATTGCAGCTGCATGAGTCACAGTCCTAAACCTCGCCCTTTTACCCTCGACATCAGGAGGAGTGAGGGACGATGCCAACCCCAGCCGCAAGCGATGATGAAATTCTCGCTTGCAACTTTCATCAGATAACTGAGACCAGGCCACTTTAGGTTGGAATGGGGTCCTGGGTGTACACCCACTACCGGAGTGGAAGAATGGCACGCGCATATTACAGATGACTAGTCGATGGTCAGAGGGCAGATCAGCTCCACGGTAGGTCCTGGTGTCAAGGACATGGGCTCGCATCTGCTGGTCCATCACTATGTAGTCTAGCAGATGTTCTTGCTTGGACCCGGGATGTATCCATGATGTTGTTTGGATGCGCCGATGCCGGAACAGCGTGTTGGTAATTACAAGCCCATGGGCTGCACAAAAATCTAGCAGCCTCCTACCGTTGTTATTGAGTTGATCTGGCCCATGCCCTCCAATCACTCCAGACCAGGTGCCAGCATCATGACCAACTCGGGCATTGAAGTCACCCAACAAGATGACTCTATCCCGAGGGGCCACTTTAGCCAGCACCTGTGACAGGAGGTCATAGAAGGCATCTGACTCATCGGCTTTGCCTCCATGGATGTTCGTCTTCGGTGGGGGCATAAGTAACCACGACCACCACTCCTCACCTCCGGTTGATGGGAAGGAGAGCCCAAAGTAGCCTGGGGCTTACAGCTTCCCACACCTCACCGCCATGCTCCCACACCCCCTTCATTCTTTTGCTCAGAAGAAGAGCCATACCCTGTTGTATATCAGTCTCCTGCCACCCCTCATGGTGGCAAAGAGCCAGAACCGGTCCACAGGACCTCCTGAATGCCACAGAGATCCAGGCGGTACTGGTCCAGCTCCCGACAGAGGAGTGGCAGCCTATCTTCTGCAGTGAGCGTCCGAACATTCCACGTGGCCAAACGAAGTGGCTTTTCGTTGTTTCTGGAGGAGCCCCGAGGGTAGAGATTCAATCTCCTGGCTCCGCCGATTGGGGTTTGGACAGGAGACATCATAGACGCCTGTCCCCCCGGGGCCTCCGGCACAAGCTTATTAGTTAATTTTTTTATTCGTGGTTTCGTGGTAAAAAATATTGAAGGTGGAGGGATTACCAGCCCCTCGCACCCGTCTAGAGCCCCCGTTTAGCCACTGTGGTGGTCACAGACGCCATGAGAGGAGGGGCCAATCGGAATTGGCCCTCCCCCCACAGCACTGTCCACGACAGAGTTTCCCGTCCGGCACCGCGAGCAGGTAGGGGGTTGTTTTGCCGGACACACGCACACACACATGCGCACACACACGCCACAATGCGGTGCTTAATGGAGCTATAGGTCCGGGTGGATGTTTATCGATTCGCATTGCAGTGTTCAAATGACTCCTGCGCCGCGTTCAGCCATCGAGTGGCAGCGAATAATGGATAAATAGGCCCACTTAATTAGCAAGGGGGAGGTGGAGCCATTGAATGGTTCAGCGTAATCAATGTTCATTGCATTCATCTAGAAGATTGGATTTTTTTTCCTCTCTAACGCGTTTGTGTGGCCGTTAAATAAATGTGTTCATGTAAACTGTTGGCCGGAGGCTGCGAGCGACTGAGAGATTAATAATTAACGACGACGCAGGGGGAGGCGAGGCAGACGTCGATGGAAAGTGATGATCATCGGGCCGTGATGGAGATGATCTGTGGCAAGCCTTACGTGCTGTTGATAATCGAGATGATGATGATGGATGGATGTTAGTGTTGACGAATGAAGGCTATTCATTGATGATAGTGTTGATATTGAAAAAAATACAGATGGTGATAGACTCGTTCGCTGCTTGTTGCAGAGAGCGTGCGGTTCGAATCCGGCAGGCAACCCTGGTTTTTAAAAATATGTTTTACCATTATTATTATAGTCAAGTATTAAGTGCCATCTGCTTCGCAGTGGATGTCAAAGGTCCCGTGATGTCGTTCGTAGAAGATCAGGCCGTTGCGTCGCAGCGTCATAGGTCCGAATATGAAACGTCGGTGATGACATCGATGTGGGCGCTCCGTTTCACGGGCAGGGGCAGTTCGCGGCCACGGGGGTCGATGGCGCTCCGCGTTTCCCGTTTGAGTCGCTTAGCGAGTCACGTGTCGAGTTTAAGACCAAACCGTCGGAGCGCATGGGGCCTCCTCTCTCCCGAATCACCGTCGCGGATCGAATCAGAATCAGAATCAGAAAGGGTTTTATTCGCCATGTAAGTTCACACCGACACGGAATTTACTTTGGCAGGATGGTGCATACATTCAACATATAGGAATCTAAAATCTTAAATAAGTTTTAAACAAGTCTTACTATAATAAGGGTTAAAAGTCTAACACCAAGGGGCTGAAGTATATAAAATTAAATACATATCGAATATAAAATAGCTTTAAGATATAATTTAAAAATAAAAAATACAAATAGGGTAACATAGTTAATATCGGCAAGGTGTCGTTATGTAGATCAAATGTTAAAAACAGTGTTAGCCCTTGGCCTTGTTTAACAGGCCAGCAGCAGATGGGAAGAAACTGTTTTTATGGCGTGAGGTTTTGGTCCTGATGGACCGAAGCCTTCTGCCGGAGGGGAGTAGCTGAAACAGAGAGTGTCCAGGGTGGGAGAAATCGGCCATAATATTCCTCGCTCGCCTCATGGACCTTGTCGTGTGCAGGTCCTCGAGGGTTGGTAGATTGCAGGCAATCACCTTCTCAGCAGTGTGGATGACACGCTGCAGTCTGCTCTTGTCCTTGGCAGTGGCAGCAGCATACCAGACGGTTATGGAGGAGGTGAGGATGGATTCAATGATCGCTGTATAGAATTGCACCATCATTGTCTTTGGCAGGTTGAATTTCTTCAGCTGCCGTAGAAAGTACATCCTCTGTTGAGCTTTCTTGGTGAGGGAGCTGATGTTCAATTCCCACTTGAGGTCCCGGGAGAGAATAGTGCCCAGGAAGCGGAAGGACTCTACAATTTTTACTGGGGAGTCTAACAGGGTGATGGGGGTGAGTGGTGCTGTATTCTTCCTGAAGTCCACAACCATCTCAACTGTCTTTAGAGCATTTAGCTCTAAGTTGTTCTGGCTACACCAGGTCACCAGATTGTCAGCTTCCCACCTATAGTCAGACTCATCCCCACCAGAGATCAGCCCAATGAGGGTGGTGTCATCCGCAAACTTCAATAGTTTGACGGACAGATGATTGGAGGTGCAGCTGTTGGTATACAGGGAGAAGAGCAGAGGGGAAAGGACGCAGCCCTGAGGAGTTCCGGTGCTGATGGACCTGGAGCCAGAGACTTGTGTTCCCAGCTTAACGCACTGCTTCCTGTCAGACAGGAAGTCTGTGATCCATTTACAGGTGGTGTATGGCACGTTCAGCTGGAAGAGCTTGTCCTGAAGCAGGGCAGGGATGATGGTGTTGAAGGCAGAGCTGAAGTCCACAAACAGGATCCTGGCGTAGGATGCTGGGGCGTCCAGATGCTGTAGGGTGAAGTGGAGGGCCATGTTAACTGCATCGTCCACAGACCTGTTGGCTCTGTAGGCAAACTGAAGGGGGTCCAGGAGAGGGTCTGTGATGGCTTTGAGGTGTGCCAGGACCAGGCGCTCAAAAGACTTCATTACCACAGATGTAAGGGCGACCGGTCTGTAATCATTTAGTCCTGTTGGCCTTAGCTTTTTGGGCACAGGGATGATGGTGGAGGACTTGAGACAGGCTGGTACATGGCATGTCTCCAGGGAGGTGTTAAAGATGTTGGTGAACACCGGAGACAGCTGGTCAGCACAGTGCCTGAGGGTGGCTGGAGAGACAGAGTCCGGCCCGGCTGCTTTGCGTGGATTCTGCCTCTTGAAAAGTCTATTAACTTCTCCCTCCTGAAAGGAGATAGTCGTCTCTGTAGTATTGGTGGGGGATGGGGCCTCTTGGGTTGGAAGGGGTGGTTCAGGACAGTCCAATTGTCTTTCAAATCTACAGTAGAACTCGTTCAGGTCGTTGGCTAGGCGGGAGTCGTTAGTGGTGTGGTGGGCTCTGGGTTTGTAGTTGGTGATCTGCCTGAGCCCTCTCCAGACAGAAGCAGCGTCGTTTGTAGAGAACTGGTGTTTTAGTCTCTCTGAGTACAGTCGTTTAGCCTCTCTCACCGCTTTGCTAAACCTGTTCTTCGACTCCTTGAATCTGTCTCTATCTCCACTCCTAAACGCTTCCTCCTTCTCCAACCTCAACCTTCTGAGCTTTGCTGAGAACCAGGGCTTATTGTTGTTAAAGTTCACCCTGGTACGTGTTGGGATACAGCAGTCCTCACAGAAGCTGATGTAGGACGTCACAGCCTCTGTGAGTTCATCCAGACTATTGGTAGCAGTCGTGAACATATCCCAGTCAGTACAGTCTAAGCACGCCCGCAAATCTTCCACAGCCTCACTGGTCCACTGTTTAGATGTCCTAGAATCTTCGCTAACCCCTCTGCTGATCTCGACGAGGTGCATCGAACCGTCAGCCTCGCAGCAGCCGCGGCGGCTTTTTACTCAACGCTCGAGAAAACGCGGTCATCACATTGCGCGCTTTCAAATGCGCTTCTGCGGCCGTCTGGAACGCTCTTCCCTACGATATTAGGAAGCCGCTGGAGCTGCGCACTTTTAAATCGTCATCTAGATTGACAAAGTCGTTTATTTAGAATTACTTACTCCGTTAGGTTTGTTGTCCTTCCCCCGAACCTCCGATTATCACGGTTGGCTACGTACGGTGCGAAAGAAGTTCAACATGTGTACATCATGCGAGCATCATACGTCCACCGTGACGCAGACGGCACGTGGTATTTCACGATTAATCCAACGCCGCGGTATTACCCAGGTCGGCCTCGTGGGCCCAAACCGCGACGAAGCCTCGTCGCGTCACCCGCCGACGTCAATCGGCGCTGTTTGTTACCGGCCGCTTCGCGTTCAGTTGAACACGTGGGCTTCGTGCTCTATGGGGCATATGGGCCCGTGCTCAGTCACCATGATTACATTTTGCTTTATTTTAAAATACCACCGATGGCAAGGCGACCCGGCGACCCTGACACGTGACTCTGTCACAAACAACCACGAGGATGTTTTGGCCGAGGCCGCGAGCGGAGTCCTCCGGAGGGAGATTATTCTTTCGGGAGCTTGGCCCGAATATGAGATTGCAGGTGGGGGGGAGAAGGGGTCAGCAGCGGAGAGAAAGTGACAGAAATCTCCTTGTCAGGGTGGAAGTGCACAGAGGCGCAGGGTCGGCTGCGCGAGCGCCGCAGCCTAGGAGATGTTAACTCCCTCGCCTGGTATGCAGGAGGTCGTGGGTGCGATCCCGACCCCTGACGCCTGTATCATGGCCGTGACGCCAATTACTTGCAATAGAATTGAGTCGAAGAATCGACAGGAAAAACACAATACCCGGCGGGCAACATTTCCCCTTTCAACCCCCTCCCCCACCCCTTCCACCCCCCTTCCATCCCCCCCCCTTTCATCCCCCCCTTTCATCCCCCTTCCACCCCCCCAACCCCTTCCACCCCCCCTTCCATCCCCCCTTCTACCCCCCCTTTCATCCCCCACCCCCCTTCACCCACCCCCCTTTTCCCTGTCCCTCTCTAGGGGCACCACGGCGGCGAGATGTTAACAACCTTGCCTGGTATACAGGAGGTCATGAGTTCGCCTGTTGTATATTTAGAGTTTGTGTGTCTCTCCGTGATCGCGTGGATTTTTCTCCGAGCAGCATTTGGCTGCTGCTGTACATCACCACGTGATGTTGATAAGCCCACGACGTTGAGCTGTCATTTGTGATGGCCGAGCTCCTGAAAAAGAGCAACGTACTTAGCTCAGTGGGGCCTTCCCGGTAAAAAATAAAATAGTTGAATCATGTGAATAGTTTTACCCCTTAATGTATCGTTATCTTTCCCATCGCCCTTCCGTTCCCCGAATCAGCTTCCTCGTTCTCGCTCGCGGTCCCCACTTGGGTGGAGGGGGGGGAGGGCAGAGAGCCCCCAACGTCCCCCCGGCCCCCTCGTTAAGCCCCTGGCACTCCGACCTCGGGGTTTTGGCTGGCGGAGTTTTGGTGGTCCCCAACCACCCCACCACCCGGTACTGTGACCGGTGCTGTGTCCTGCTGGGCTCGCGTAGAATTCTCAATTTAAACAAAACAATAACAAACAAACCAACAACAAAAAAACAACCATTTGCATGGAAATAATGGGCTGGGACGCAGGGAGCCGTCGAGCGCGGCGTTCCGTGTTCAGCGGTCGCGGTGGGAAAGTGAGCGCTGCTAACGAGCGATCATTGTTGTGCACCAGCAAGTGATCTCGATGATCGTGAGGGGTGGCCTGACCCACGGGGGAACAAGACCCTCGCAAATTAAATTGACAACACGACCGCCGTGCCCAAGGGTGGCCGGCGTATGTAACGGGGCGACACGGTGGCGAGGAGATGTTAACTACATCGCCTGGTATACAGGAGGTCGTGGGTTCGGTCCCGACCCTGACACATTTGGAGTTTGCGTGTCTCTCTCTCCCCCTCCCCCCCGCCCGTGGTTTTTACCTTCAAGTTTAATATGTGGCTGCCATACATTTCGACGTCATGAGTTACTTCGCGAAGATATCGCCATGTGTGGCCTGGTCGCCTCTGGAACAGTGCTATAGAGCCCAGTGGGCTGCACCTGCTCAATAAAATAGCTTAGTTTAATTGTGAAAGAATAACGTGAATGCATTTCACTTTATCCGCCAGTTACTGTTCCACAATATACCCATTTCAAATAAACAAAACAACTTTTCTCACCACTCCCGCCCATACAACATACCTTTTCCCATTGTTTTTTTTTTTAATTTGAGAAAATTCTCTCTCTTTCTCTGTGTCCATAACGGAGTAGTTTTAATGGAAACCATTCGGCCCGCGCTCGGAGACGCAACGTCGCACCTCGCCTCGGGGTTTCTAATCGCGTCGCCTTTCTCCGTCCACGATTGTCGGAGCGGCCGCTTCGGCCCACTTCTCAACAAATCCGGCTGGTCGCTGTATTTTTTCTTTGTATTTTTCACGGCTGCGGCACACGAGCATCCTCTGGTCACGGCGGGGACAGGCGCAGCCCCGCAAGAGCTTTGCTCGCGCCAACCGCCGGCGGACGCACCTCCACTCAGAGGAGGCTTTTAGAGAGAGACATTGTTACTCTTTGGTTCTATTCGGTAAAGTCACGTCGTGATTTTTTTCGGCCACAGCACAAGCGGCCTTCATCACCTGATGAAGGCCGCTTGTGTTGTGGCCGAAACGTCGTGATTTTTGTTGTTTTATTTTTTACCTACGTGACTTTACCGAATAGAACCAAAGAGTATGGATCCTTGCAGTCACGAAAGCTTCAAATCTAGAAGAGACATTGTTGTTGTTGTTGTTTGTTTGTTGGCCTTCTCTGCTGTTGCGGGATTAGACGGCGCCTGGGAAGATGGTGACCGAAAAAAAATGTTTATTTGACCAGGTAAGGCCTCACTGAGCTGTACCGCTATTTTTTCATGAAGCGATATTGGTAGGTTATCACAATGTACGACTCAACGAAGCGGCTCGTCATCACGTGGAGATTTATGGCAGCCAAATAACTCTCAAAAAAATGCGTGATGTTGATTGTAAATGCGGAGGGGAAAACCGGATTGACTCGGAGGAAAATCCACGCGACCACGGGGAAAGGCCATGCAAATATAGTATACAGCAGGCGTCAGAGTTGGGATCGAACCCACAACCTCCTGCATACCAGGCGAGGGAGATAACATCTCATAGCCACCGTGGCGCGTCTTTGAAGGTAGCAGCTTGGGAAGGATTTCATCAAAAAGTGGATCGACCATGGCTGACGATGGCGACGTTGACGATGATGCTTTTTGGGCTGCACAACAAAACGCTTGAGAGACCTGACTTTTAAACGTCAAAAAGTTAAGTTTTTTCATGTTTGACATATATACGGCTGTACCACTGTCCTTAAGCACAAAGTTGCGCGATATCAAGCAGCCACCACAGCCACCTGCTCAGCAAGTCAGGTACACACTGACAGTCCACCTGAAATTAATTACGTACGCGAAGGAAGTCATATTTACGACGCTGTTAATTAAAAAAAAATTGTTATCTTTATTTAATATATATACACATCAAGCGCGTAATGAACATGTCGCCCAGAGAATGAAATCATAAATAACGCAGAAAAGGCGGGCGCATTTATTCGAGCGAAAATCTAGTTTTTTTTTTGAATCACACAAAGTTAGCTTGAACCAAACGTTGTAAAACACCAACACAAAAATTCCCCATACATACAGCTGCACACGTGACCCTAAGCAACGCCAATTCTGTTTTCCCGCTACGTACAACAACAACAATGCAACGCTTTTGAAAACTTCTCAAGTCGCCGCTCGGCTGTGTATCGTGAAAGGGGCTTTCCGCGCACAGCCGAAGGGGTCGCCAGAGCCAGCGACATCGCAGCCGCGGCCACAGCTGCCCTCGGTCACGTTCTCTAGCTCGTTCGCTCGGCGTCCCGCGACTACAGCAGCGCCCGTCACCTCGTCACGTGCACCCGGGGGGGGGGCTGGGGGGGGGCTCAGCCCCTCCTGAAATTTTGGGAAAGTCGGTAATCGGGATAACCGGATATCTGGCTGCTGCAAAATGCTGCAGGCTGCCACCTTGTGCTGCCCTGCAGGCTGCCACCTTGTGCTGCCCTGCAGGCTGCCACCTCGTGCTGCCTTGCAGGCTGCCACCTTGTGCTGCCCTGCAGGCTACTACCTTGTGCTGCCCTCCAGGCTGCCACCTCGTGCTGCCCTGCAGGCTGCTACCTTGTGCTGCCACCTCGTGCTGCCCTGCAGGCTGCCACCTTGTGTGCTGCCCTGCAGGCTGCCACCTTGTGCTGCCTGCAGGCTGCTTGAGCGGCAGCCTTTCGAACTTATCGAACTTATTAGCCACATCAGCGGCTCCGACCTATTAATAAACTCCGCGTTCAAATCCAATAAAGTTTCGTTTTATACATTTGTGGCGCCCATTGGAAAACATTACACTGGATGTCTCACAATATTGAAGTCAGCCCCCCCCAAAGTCAAAATCCTGGCTCCGCCACTGCGTGCACCACAAAGGTTGTGTTGGGTTACATCGCGTAAATAATTACTAAGCTTAAACAATTGTTTGTTTTTTGTGTATATGTATTTTTTTTAAGCAGGTAAGGCTATGTAGCTTCCCCCCCCCCACCCCCCCCCCCGAAGCGACCCTGGCGATCACAAATGATAGCTTACGATCGTCACGTGGACATTCATCGCAGCCAAATTACTCGAAACGCGTTTGACGTTGATTCTAAATGTGAAGGTGGAAAATCCACGCGACCACGGGGAGTACATGCACACTCCAAATATACAGGTGTCGGGGTCGAACCCACGCGTCCCTGTACACCGGGCGAGGTAGCTAACATCTGGCCACCGTGCCGCCGCAAACTGTGTCGTTAATATCATCATATACATTACAATAGACCACGTTCATCTGTGAATGTGCAGTGACCTAGCATCTACTGCGTTAGTCACAGCTAATCATCACGCAGTGGAATGATGTTTGTGGCCAGTGTAGTTTGATGTCCTTGCGCACACCTCCGATTAGCGCGGTTGGCTACGTACGGTGCGAAAGAAATTCAACATACATCCATGCCCTCTGTGTGTACCTGAATCGTTTGTTCAATTACATACATTACGTTGGTCCGTGGGTTAACGACACATTTATATTTGCGCGATGTAACCCCGCCCTCCCCCCACCGCAAAAAAAAACCTTTATTACGGATAATATCGGTGGCGAAAGTCTCCATGGTAGACTGACGAATCTCGCCATGGTGAGTCGGAGGTGGATTTTTCTCCGCAGAAGATCATGCGGAGGAGCGGGTGGGTGTGGGAGTGTGAGGTGGGCTGGAGGTGGTGGGGGGGCATGGGGGGGGGGGCTCCCTCCCCCCCCCCAGCCCCCGATCCCCCCCCCCTCCCGTGCTTCTGCCACGCGACTGACGGCAGGGGAAGGTGGGAGCGCGCGGCGGCCCTCATTGAGTGACGGGGAGGACAATCGGTGTAATGGGATGTCAGGATGGGCTGGCATGCGAACAGGCGAGCAGTTCTGTTTTTCACGGGAGAAGCCCTCCGTGTCTGGCAGCTGATGATGATGATGCTGCTGCTGCTGCTGCCTCCTTACCCGTGGCGGTGGTAATGGTAAGCACGCCGCCGCATTTGCGATCGTGAGGTTTGACAACTTCGATCTCCCCGTGTGGCAGTTTCGTGTGCAAGTTTTTTTTAACTGCCCCCCCCCCTCTCCTCCACCTCCCCCCCCCCCCCATGTCTACCCAACGTTATAGGTGGGAGCGCGCCACAATTTGTCGTTTGGCAAGCCACGTTCGATTTCATCTCCCGTCGCGGGAATTGTCATTATCGGCTGGAAACCGAAGGTTGTTTGTTTTTTTCAAGAAAAGCAAAATAAGTTTGTTGGCAAAAAAAAAAAAACTAATCCTGCCGTGGTGTAAATCGTGACCGCGCTCGATCCTGCAATCCGGATGGTCGCCGGTTTGGAATCCAGGAGATTCAAATTTGGCGTTGTCGGAGTCAGCTGGCAAAGAAAGGGCAGGGCTTGCATTTCAAGAGAAACACTCTGTCGGGCCGATGCCGCAACTGTGTCATGATTCACGCACTGAACTTGCAATCCAGAGGTCGCTGATGAAATCTCTGTGCCTCTCCTGAGCCAGCAGTATAAATGGGTGCGCCAATGCGTATCGTGTGCGTGGCGGGGTACAATTGTGGGTGCTGCTCTCCCCTCTTCCAAGGTGTACGGCTGGCGGAAGGGAGTTCTAGACCAAGGGTCGGCAAGCAAAATAACGAGAAGATATTTCTTTAATTCGGTAAAAAAAACCCTCAATATTTCAAGAGCCGCAATGCACTGTGGTGGTGACTATGAGACGGTGGTGGTCCTTAATACGTAACGGTCACGAAGCAAGTGCTTAAAGAGCCGCGTGCGGCTGCGGAATATCACTGTTCTAGACGATGGGAGGAGGAGCAGCCGAGGAGAAGGTGCGACCTCCCACTGAGAGACGGTTGCCTGGAGGGAGCTTCGACTTGAAGTCATTTGGTTGGTGCAGCGAGAGTGGAGAATCGTGAACGGAGCATCTGTGTACATTCATGGCGCCTCCTTTGCCAGTACCAAAATATAAGAATAGGCATTTCCACTTTTTTCTGGCAACAAAACTGAAACCTTTTTAGAAGGAATCATGTCTGCATTAACCACAATGCTTGTGGTCAAAATGCAAACGAAAAACATACTCTGATAATATATGCATTGTCCTTGAAACTGATTGGTCCACACCGGATACAGCTTTGTCTTTGAGCTGTACGCCTTTTGGCGTCCTCTGGTCGAACACCGTTTGAGACGAGGCTCAAAAGAAAGCTGTCTCTAAAGTGGACCAATCAGTTTCAAGGACAATGCATATATTATCAGAGTATGTTTTTTGTTTGCATTATTGACCACAAGTAGTGTGGTTAATGCAGACATGATTCCTCGCAAAAAAAGGTTTCAGTTTTGTTGCCAGAAAAAAGGGGAAAAATATATTCGTACATCTATTTACTCTTAAACTGGACTTTTTTTTCTCTTTATCATAAATGCTGTCCGTCACAGGCCGAGGTAAATTAATAGGCATTCCACCGGGACTCGTGCAGCCGTGAAAGGACACTGCAGATCGTAGAAGGGGCGGAAGCAATATTTGGAGTGCCGCTGTGGCGATATGTTAACTACCTCGCCTGGTCTGCAGGAGGGCATGGGTTCGATCCCGACCCTGGCGCCTGCTGCTGTATATTTGGAGTTTGTCTCTCTCTCTCGCTTTCTCCGTGGTCGCGTGGATATTTGTCCGGGTCCTCCGGTTTTTCCCTCCACGTTTAGAATCAACATCACGCGTTTAGAGTATTTGGCTCGAATAAATGTCCACGTGATGAAAAAGCCACTCCGTTGAGCTGTCATTCGTGGACAGGTCGCTTCTGAGAAAGAGCTACATAGCTCAGTGGGCCTCACCTGATAAAATAAAGAAAAAATCGTGAAGAGTGAACAGTAACAACAACAAAAACAAGAACCCCGAGCTACCCATCGATACAGCGTCAGGGCGTTGTTTGGAAGCAAAGCAGCGATGCATGCAATCACCCTTCAGATGAAACCTTTCTGCCCACACCACCTTCCACTGCTCACTCCCCCACAGCCTTCCGCCTGTCCGTGCTTCCGTGAATGGGCGTATAAAGTAAAAAAAAGTAATATTTTAAAAAACTTTTTTTAAACACGCTTTTATTAATTGTACTTGACTAGTAATGGCAGAACTCCACCACGACTCCAGGAAGTGGCCCCGAAGCTTGCCACAACGTAAGGGGCCGTGGGCAATTACAGCCAACGTCAGTTTACCGTGGACAATTAGACCCAAGCCGAAACATAACATACACAAAAGAATGTTTAAAAATATAGATGTTTTATGATAGAATATAGTATTGTCATCGGTATGACATAGGTATACCAAGTTTGCAGCCGATACCACATTGGGAAGTGGGTTAAAATTGAGTTACAAGATTTGATAATACAACAACGACAACAACGATAACAACAACAGACAGAGTGAGTTAAATGAAAGCTTGTAATAAAAAAAGAGACGAAGATCGCCTCTCTAGCCTTTAACAGGCTGTTGTGGCAAGTGCTATTTGATCCCCTGCTGATTTTGTATGTTTGCCCACTGACAAAGAAATGACCAGTCTATAATTTTAATGGTTGGTTTATTTGAACAGTGAGAAAAAGAATAACAAAAAAATCCAGAAAAACGCATGTCAAAAATGTTATAAATTAATTTGCATTTTAATGAGGGAAATAAGTATTTGACCCCTCTGCAAAACATGACTTAGTACTTGGTGGCAAAACCCTTGTTGGCAATCACAGAGGTCAGACGTTTCTTGTAGTTGGCCACCAGGTTTGCACACATCTCAGGAGGGATTTTGTCCCACTCCTCTTTGCAGATCTTCTCCAGTCATTAAGGTTTCGAGGCTGACGTTTGGCAACTCGAACCTTCAGCTCCCTTCACAGATTTTCGATGGGATTAAGGTCTGGAGACTGGCTAGGCCACTCCAGGACCTTAATGTGTTTCTTCTTGAGCCACTCCTTTGTTGCCTTGGCCGTGTGTTTTGGGTCATTGTCATGCTGGAATACCCATCCACGACCCATTTTCAATGCCCTGGCTGAGGGAAGGAGATTCTCACCCAAGATTTGACGGTACATGGCCCCGTCCATCGTTCCTTTGATGCGGTGAAGTTGTCCTGTCCCCTTAGCAGAAAAACACCCCAAAAGCATAATGTTTCCACCTCCATTTTGACGGTGGGGATGGTGTTCTTGGGGTCATAGGCAGCATTCCTCCTCCTCCAAACATGGCGAGTTGAGTTGATGCCAAAGAGCTCCATTTTGGTCTCATCTGACTACAACACTTTCACCCAGTTGTCCTCTGAATCATTCAGATGTTCATTGGCAAACTTCAGACGGGCATGTATATGTGCTTTCTTGAGCAGGGGGACCTTGCGGGTGCTGCAGGATTTCAGTCCACAGAGTAGTGTGTTGCCAATTGTTTTCTTGGTGACTATGATCCCAGCTGCCTTGAGATCATTGACACGATCCTCCCGTGTAGTTCTGGGCTAATTCCTCACCGTTATAATGATCATTGCAACTCCACGAGGTGAGATCTTGCATGGAGCCCCAGGCCGAGGGAGATTGACAGTTCTTTTGTGTTTCTTCCATTTGCGAATAATCGCACCAACTGTTGTCACCTTCTCACCAAGCTGCTTGGCAATGGTCTTGTAGCCCATTCCAGCCTTGTGTAGGTCTACAGTCTTGTCCCTGACATACTTGGAGAGCTCTTTGGTCTTGGCCATGGTAAAGAGTTTGGAATCTGATTGATTGATTGATTGCTTCTGTGGACAGGTGTCTTTGATATAGGTAACAAGCTGAGATTAGGAGCACTCCCTTTAAGAGTGTGCTCCTAATCTCAGCTCGTTACCTGTATAAAAGACACCTGGGAGCCAAAAATCTTTCTGATTGAGAGGGGGTCAAATACTTATTTCTCTCATTGAAATGCAAATCAATTTATAACATTTTTGACAATCGTTTTTCTGGATTTTTTTTTGTTATTCTTTCTCACTGTTCAAATAAACATACCACTAAAATTATAGACTGATCATTTCATTGTCAGTGGGCAAACGTACAAAATCAGCAGGGGATCAAATACTGTTTTCCCTCACTGTATGAAGGCCGGCACGGCACACGAGGGGGAGGAGAGTGGCCAGCGCCACGCCCGGCCGCCTTTGTCTCACTGGTGTCAATATTTACACATCGCTCCAGGTACTCATTTGACACTTAGTCAACCTAGGGGAGGCCCAGAACCGGTTCATATAATCGTCGCCGGTGTTAGCCGTGATTGGGAGTCGACCTCAGCACGCCGAGTTCGTAGCGCAGCGCGGCGCGCTAACCGCGACACCACCGCTCCCCACGCATAGACACACACGCACACAGACACACACGCACACAGACACACACGCACACAGACACACGCACACAGACACACACGCACACAGACACACACAACAACAACAACAACCGCCATTCGCCACTAAGTGGCGGTGACGTCACCACGACGCTTGTGCCAGTCTATGTGCACCCTGAGGCCACGTGAAGTGTCGAACGCCCGCTGGCAGGAGGTCACGGGGCAGACCCAGGTGCCACAGGTCGACTGACTGAGATGACTGGCTGATGCACCACTTGTGCCCCCTACTGTGCCAACCTGCTGTGCTTTAGCCACCCGGCGCTCCGCTCGTTGTTCTGAGCGTCGCTCCTCCGCCCTCCGTTGTTGTTGGAGGGCGACTGCCTCCAACTGCCCAGTAGCATCCTTCACGAGCCTCCTCCACAGAGGCCGATCTTGACACCGCTGGTACCAGTCATCGGCAAGTCCACTCAGCTCCACGTCCTCCTGTACCACATCACTCCATCTCTTCTCTAGCCCGTGCCGCGCCCGCTTAGCCCCCTCAATCCGGCCAAACAAAAGCTGTTTCGGCATGCGGTGGCTGGGCATGCGGGCTACATGACCCAGCCATCGCAGCCTTGCCTGCAGGAGGAGCTCACCGATGGGACCCTGCTCAGATCTTTCAAGGATTTGTGAGCTCCTCACACAATCCAGTCTGGTTAAACCCAGGATGGATCGTAGGCAGGCCAGCCTAAATGTTTCTAACCGGCGAAGATGTTCCATTAGGGGGGTCCACGTTTCGCAAGCTTAGAGAAGGGAGGGAATGACCGTGGCCGAGAAGACCTGAAGCTTAGTGCGGAGCGACATACCAGGTAGCTTCCACACAGCGTTACGCAACCGATGAAACGATATTGCCGCTCGACTGATTCGGAGTGAGACCTCTGCTGTTAAACTGGAGCCAGTCATAAGCACACTGCCCAGGTATGGGAAACTCTCCACTCTCTCCACAACTGCCCCATCACCGATTGGGAGTTGTGGGGGTGGAGTGTCCGATGGTACAAAATACCCAGGCAGGTGCTTAGTTTTGGTGGGGCTGATGGTAAGGCCCCACCTCTTAGTGGCACGCTCTAGTCTCAGCAGCAGCGTCTCCAACTCCTCCTCTGACTGAGCAGCTACTACCAAATCATCAGCATACATAACGTGGTTGAGCAATAGGGAGCCATCCCTTGACCGCACCCGGGCATCGATTAGCCTCCCATTATATCTGTACCATATGGAGATTCCCCCGGTACAGCTATTGAAGGCTTCACGAACTACGTGGTCAAAATAGATGTTAAATAATGTGGGAGCCAGAGGACATCCCTGTCGCACCCCAAGGTGTACAGGGAATGGCTCTGACTCCCGGCCACGTAGTTTTACCTGGGCCCGCTCACCATCATGAAGGTCCTTAATGATCGTGAGCAGAGGGTCAGGTACTCCAAAAGCACGAAGAACGACCCAGAGCCCAGGCCTTCTGATGGTATCATAGGCCTTGACCAGGTCAATAAAGCAGAGATATAGGTCTTGTTGGAATTCCCTACACCTCTGCTGTAGCAGACGGACAGAAAATATGGCATCTGTGCAGGACCGCCCTTTCCTGAAACAGCATTGGGGCTCCGCAAGCCTCTCCTCAGCGTGCCTGGCAAGGCGATGCTGAATAATCTTTGCTAGGACCTTTCCCGGCACACTGAGGAGTGAGATGCCCCTGTAGTTGTTACAGTCTGTGCGGTCCCCCTTCTTAAAAAGGGGGACCACCAGGGCATCCTTCCAATCCTGCGGAACCCGTCCAGTGGTCCAGACTGTTGTTGTGATGTCATATAGGGCAGTCTGTGCACAAACGCCACCCTCCCTCAGCATATCGCTTGGGAGATCATCTCTGCCCGCTGCCTTTCCTGGTCTCAGACTCCGGATCGCCTTCAATACTTCCTCAGCAGATGGCACCTCAGCCAGCCACTCACAGGGGGTGATTTTTTCCAATATTTGAGGCACCGCAGCCTCAGCAGGGTCATCCTCACTTTGTGCCACGATGTTTTCCTGGCTGAGGGATTTTTCCTCCCCCAGGACCTCACAGAAATGCTCAGCAAATCTGCGAATCTGTTCCTGGGGGTCGGAGATTGGATCACCGTTTTTTCCCCTAATGATGGAAATAGGTGTGGCGCTGCAGGTTACTTTTTTGATGGAGTTAAATAGAGATTTGTGATCACGGGCCACTGAGGCTGACTCCATCTCCTCAGCAACCCGCGACCACCACCCATCCTTGCAGCGCCTCACGGCTCTCCGAACCTCCGAGCGAAGGCTGCGGTAAGCCTCCTCATTCTCTGACGTGGGATTCTGTAGCCGATGACAGTGGGCCTGTCGCTTTTTCTCAACCATCCTGAACACCTCCTCTTTCAGCCAGGGTCTCTGTGGAGGTCTGGACCGCGTACCCAAAGCAGCCATTGCAGCTGCATGAGTCACAGTCCTAAACCTCGCCCATTTACCCTCGACATCAGGAGGAGTCGGGGACGATGCCAATCCCAGCCGCAAGCGATGATGAAATTCTCGCTTGCAACTTTCATCAGATAACTGAGACCAAGCCACTTTATGTTGGAATGGGGTCCTGGGTGTACACCCACCACCGGAGTGGAAGAATGGCAGGCGCATCTTACAGATGACTAGTCGATGGTCAGAGGGCAGATCAGCTCCACGGTAGGTCCTGGTGTCAAGGACATGGCCTCGCATTCGCTGGTCCGTCACTATGTAGTCCAGCAGATGTTCTTGCTTGGACCCGGCATGCATCCATGATGTTGTGTGGATGCGCCGATGCATCCACACACACGCACACAGACACACACGCACACAGACACACACGCACACAGACACACATGCACACAGACACACACGTACACACAGACACACACGCACACAGACACACACGCACACAGACACACACACGCGCAGAGACGCTCTCACGCCGCGAGCACACCCCCCCCGCCCTTCCTCCCCTCGGGGTGGCGCCAGTGATTGAAGAGAAGGCGGCGAGAGAGTGGCGTGCCCAGCCCGCTATGAAATTGAGCGGCGCACGAGGGCACGAGAGCACCGCGTCCCCCTTGCAGGCACGGCCAGGTGGCAGCCGGGGGTAGGGGGGGGGGGCTTGGAGCGGCCAGGTTAGCGCCACATGGAGGGAGGGAGAACCAGTAGGGACTGATGTACCATTTGTACTTGTATACTTTATTTTTATTATTTTTTGGGACTTGCTTACCTTTTCTCTATGTCGCATTCCAAGTCTTTGTTTTTTGTATTATTTGTTATTGTAACTTGCTGACCACCCGCCCCTACTGGACATCTGGAAGAAAGAGCTACATAGCTCATCAGAATCCTCCTCCAGGATGTTAAAAACAAAGGGAGGGAGGGACCTCCGTTGGACGTCAATTCACGGGGCCCAGACGCAGCAGCATCATCATCATCAGCAGCAGCAGCAACACGTACCTTTCTTCTGATGATTTATTTCCGCACGCGTGTTCTCAAAGGTGCAAAGCACCATTGGGGCCTCACTACCCTGGCATCGTCATCGGCCACGGTCGCGCCACTGCTCTATGGACTTCGAACCTATATGCTCTATCTATTTTACGTTTTTATTTTTAAGCAAATTATTTTAACGTTCCCGAAAACTTCGCACTCCTATCGAGGGGTTTATTTTTTTCACGTCGTTTTTTTTGTTTCGAACGTTCTGACCCGGTGCCCGCTACTGGACGTCTGTGCAAAAAGAGCTCCATAGCTCTTGGGATTCCTCCTGCGGTTTAAATAAACGTTCTGATTCTGATCCAGATTGTTATTTAACGTTGTTACAAAAGCGACGTGTCCGTGATTATTGTCCCACGTGTCCTGGCATCTCATTTAGGCGCGAGGCAATCCTTTCCTTTCCTTCCAATTGTTGCCTTGTGACACAAGACTGAGTAAGAATGGAATTTCTCATCTTTGCCAAGCGCGTTATGGGAGTACACAACCGCGTTCGCGCGTTATTTAGGTATTTAATACGCAGTTCAAATCCCGGTTAAAAGTCAACTCGGGACACGGTTGCCTTCCCAAGGGGTCAGAGTTTATTATTCTGGCATCGTAACGCGCGTTTGCGATGGACGAGAACAACGTGAGCAGCAAAACTCGGCGTCGTCTCCACACACAGCCACGCAGAGCCACGCAGAGCCACGCGGTGGTGGTGGTGGTGGTGGTCGCGATGGTGGAGGTAGTGGTGGTGGTGGAGGAAGTGGTGGTGGTGAAGTGGTTGGTGGTGGTGGTGGTCGCGATGGTGGAGGTAGTGGTGGCGGAGGTAGTGTTGAAGGTACTGGTGGTGGTGGTGGTAGTGGTGGTGGTGGAGGTAGTAGTGGTGGTCGTGGTGGTAGTCGTAGTGGTGGTGGTAGTGGAGGTAGTGGTGGAGGTTGTGGTAGTGGTGGTGGTGGAGGAAGTGGTGGTGGTGGTGGTGAAGTGGTTGGAGGTAGTGGTGGTGGTGGTGGTGGAGGTAGTGGTGGTAGTGGTGTTAGAGGTGGAGATGGTGGTGGTGGTGGTGGTGGAGGAAGTGGTGGTGGTGAATTGGTTGGAGGTAGTGGTGGTGGTGGTGGAGGTAGTGGTGGTAGTGGTGGTGAAGGTGGAGATAGTGGTGGTAGTGGTGGTGGTGGTGGTGGAGGAAGTGGTGGTGGTGAATTGGTTGGAGGTAGTGGTGGTGGTGGAGGTAGTGGTGGTAGTGGTGTTGAAGGTGGAGATAGTGGTGGTAGTGGTGGTGGTAGTGGTGGTTGTCGTGGCTACGCTGCTGTTGCACGCGGCTGTCTGTAATCCAGCACTGTTGAGGCAGCAGCGAGGGTTGGTGGATCACCGCATGAATGTTGTGAAACTCCCTTCTACCCGTGGGTGTCGAGGAGGACCCGTACCCCCGACTCGCCAGGAGATGACGGTAATAGCAAGAGTGTAGACTCCATCTGTTCCATCTGCACGGGATAGAGCATTGCCCCCTCTCACGCGTGCGTTTTCCCATTGCTGTTCCGGTTTCCTCCAACTTGTGACCACTCATTAAAACCACTCATTAATTGGCTGAAACATCTTAATGTGCAGAGGACCGCAGAGTTTGGGCAGTTGATGCCCTCCCCCCACATCCAAATCAAGATTCGAAGTCGGCAATACCTTCCGAGCGCTGAAGTCAGCCTGCCTGACAAGACTCAGCATAGCCAGTGACGAATTTAGACTCACCTGCCCAATGCATTGTCTGCGGCCACTGTGTGTAATCAACTGATGCGCTGTATTTTAATTATAATTTAAGAAGAAATACTAAGTTGACGAATTGGATTTTTAAGTACTTTTTATTAAAATATATAAACTCTTAAATTGGAAAAAAATATATTAATTCGAAGGTTTAAAAGCGACGAGGTTCTGATCCCCCAATAACACTGTTATCGCTTTGTGATTGCCGTTGCACGCTCGAATTCCGACTTAAACATTCAAAAGGACAATTATGTGCAAAATACAATTATAAAACCGAGTAAAAAGACGCCAATTTGTTTGCTCCAGCCGCTCAGGTTAGAATGCAATCGCAAGCCTCCGTGCATACAGAGGGGAAACTAACTGTGGACCCAATGGTCACGGACTCCACGCAGTCAATGCATTTATTTGTTTTGTTATGGACAAGAGAGCCGCAGATTACGGAGCGAGCACAAGCCGCAAAGCAGCGGTGTTCAAGCCGTACGGGCTGCGGCATGGATACCGTGCAAGATGCAACAAAAAAAATGTAAACAAAGGTCAGCCCCACGCTGCATCGACAACGCTTATAGGCAACGTGAAACGAATTCCTTGTGAACACAAAAACACCGATGCACAATGCTAAGCGCTTGCCGTACTAACACGTTGCCTTGCTCGACTTTCCTGTCTGGCTGCTGTCAAGGTTCATTTTCCAGCCCAACGGTGACTCGACAGCCAGCGGCTGCGGGCCGTTGCCGCGAAACTAGCCGGGTAACTGGCTAAACGGAATGTAAACCATTTAACCAATAAACACCGAGTTCAAACGGCGAAAGAATAACTCCAGACTATGATTTGTTTTGATTTTGCCAGGTAAGGCCCCACTGAGCTACGTAGCTCTTTTTCAGAAGCGACCCGGCCACGAATGATAGCTCAGCGAAGTGGCTCATCACGTGGAAATGTATAGCAGCCAAATATTCTAAACGCGTGGTGTTGATTCTAAATGTGGAGGGAAAACCCGGAGGACCCGGACAAAAATCGACGCGACCACGGGGAGCGAGAGACACGCAAACTCCAAATATACAGCAGCAGCAGGCGTCAGGGTCGGGATTGAACCCACGACCTCCTGCATACCAGGCGAGGTAGTTAACATCTCCTAGCCACCGTGGCGAGATGGTTCCTTAACTCGTTGAGTGCGAAACCCTCGTTCGCTGCAACGGTCGTCTTCCACGCGGGCAAGGAGTGTTGCTGCCATCTGCTGCCAGCTTCTCAAAGTGACGTTCACAAAGCCTCGGCACATGCGGGTGGAGAGTCGAATGCTGCCACCCAACACATGCCTTCATTGGACCCTCAATATGTGTCGTGTTAGTAAGCCACGTGCTTCACGCTGTGTCAATGTGTGTCGTGTTAGCAAGCCACGTCCTTCACGCTGTGTCAATGTGTGTCGTGTTAGCAAGCCACGTGCTTCACGCTGTGTGTCAATGTGTGTCGTGTTAGTAAGCCACGTGCTTCACGCTGTGTCAATGTGTGTCGTGTTAGCAAGCCACGTGCTTCATGCTGTGTCAATGTGTGTCGTGTTAGTAAGCCACGTGCTTCATGCTGTGTGTCAATGTGTGTCCCGTTAGTAAGCCACGTCATTCACGCTGTGTCAATGTGTGTCGTGTTAGTAAGCCACGTGCTTCACGCTGTGTCAATGTGTGTCGTGTTAGTAAGCCACGTGCTTCATGCTGTGTGTCAATGTGTGTCGTGTTAGCAAGCCACGTGCTTCATGCTGTGTCAATGTGTGTCGTGTTAGCAAGCCACGTGCTTCACGCTGTCAATGTGTGTCGTGTTAGTAAGCCACGTGCTTCAAGCTGTGTCAATGTGTGTCGTGTTAGCAAGCCACGTCCTTCACGCTGTGTCAATGTGTGTCGTGTTAGCAAGCCACGTGCTTCACGCTGTGTCAATGTGTGTCGTGTTAGCAAGCCACGTGCTTCACGCTGTGTCAATGTGTGTCGTGTTAGCAAGCCACGTGCTTCACGCTGTGTCAATGTGTGTCGTGTTAGTAAGCCACGTCCTTCACGCTGTGTTAATGTGTGTCGTGTTAGCAAGCCACGTGCTTCACGCTGTGTCAATGTGTGTCGTGTTAGCAAGCCACGTGCTTCATGCTGTGTGTCAATGTGTGTCGTGTTAGCAAGCCACGTCCTTCACGCTGTGTGTTAATGTGTGTCGTGTTAGTAAGCCACGTCCTTCACGCTGTGTCAATGTGTGTCGTGTTAGTAAGCCACGTCCTTCACGCTGTGTCAATGTGTGTCGTGTTAGCAAGCCACGTGCTTCACGCTGTGTGTCAATGTGTGTCGTGTTAGCAAGCCATCATCGTTCGCGTTCTTTATCGACTCATTTATCGGCCTTGAAAAACAAAAGTCACGACGATTCGGGCGAGCGCTGAACACCGCGAACATTCTATCACCAGATGTCGCGAGCGCCGTCGTCCCTGGCTGGTTGGGTTATCTTCCGTGTGTGCCCTCTCCGTGTTCTTCCATCCCCACATGTCGTATTTTGTATATCGAATTTCGTACGGGGGCGCGGGGAAAAAAAAACATGCTTCGATTTAAGTCCATTCGATTTGCGTTCTTGTTTCCAGGTAACGCATCGTGGCCGTAAACCGGGGTTTGCCTGTGTTTTTGCGTCATGCTCGCCGATCGCCTTGGAGGAGGTGGGAGTACCCACACTTTACCCCCACCCCCTGCCGATCCTCGACTAACTGTGCTGCTGAGAGCACGATAGCCGACGTGGATGTGACCGCCCAGCCGGGAGAGAGAATCGAACCGATGATGACCTCTGGTTCGCAAAAAAACACAAGCTTGTCAATAACTATCTTCGCAACGTGAACAAGTGACGCACCACGGGTTAAACATTGTATTTGATTTCGGTTGGCGAGGGCCAATTTGCTCATCACGTTTATATTTGTAATCCCTTTGAAAATAACGACCCCCTGGAAATTTTCGCCCATACGTCTTATTAACTTTGCTCGAAAGCTTTGCACTTTCTTTTTAAGGATTCAGACTCCGGGGATCTAATGGGGAGCGGTGGTGTAGCGGTTAGCGCGCTGCGCTACGAACCTGGCGAACCGGGTTCGATTTCCGCTCACGGCCAACGCCAGTGACGATTATCTGAACCAGTCCTGGGCCTCCCCTTGGTCGGCTCAGCCTCAAATGAGTACCTGGTTGCGGTGTGTAAACATCGCCACTGGGGAGACAAAGGCGGCCAGGCGTGGTGTTGGCCACCCACCCCCTCGTGTGCCGTGCCGGCCTTTATAGGTGCTTGCTAAGAGCACTTGCACCTACAGTCTCTTTGTCTTTGTGAGTTTGTGCGTGAGTGTGAATGTGTGAGTGTGTGAGTGTGAATGTGTGAGTGTGTGAGTGTAAATGTGTGAGTGTGTGAGTGTGCTATTGTGGTAGGGGGAGCGGTAGTGTAGCGGTGAACGCCCTGCGCTACGAACCCGGCGATCCGCGTTTCGATTCCCGCTCACAGCCATCACAACCGGTCCTGGGCCTCCTTTAGGTCGACTCAGTCTCAAAATGGAACCTGGTGTGGTGTCGAAACATCGCCACGAGGGAGACAAAGGCGGCCGGGCGTGGCCCCGGCTACCCACAGCCTCGTATGACGTGCCGGCCTTCATAGGTGTTCGCTAACAGCACTTGCCCCAACAGTCTCTTACATTCTATACGTGATGCTTGCAAGGCAGCCCTGCAACCATCTCATGTCTTTGAAGCAAAGTTGGTGAAACAAAGATTTAAAAGTCGTGCCACTTGAGCTCGCACGGCTTTAATGGTCCCAATTATCATCGGGGTTTTTTTAAAAAAAATAATAATCACGATGACAACTATGTAACGCAGCGTCGCCACCGCTCCACAGTATCCGCTAATGGCTCTCGTAGAGAGCGAGAGAGAGGCGCAGGAGGAGGAACCACAGACGAGGAGCGGGAAGACAGAGAGCAGCAGCAGCCACGCGCTGCCAACAATCGCCCAAGCTCTGCGATCCTGCGCGTGTCACGGCGCTTATCGGCCAACAGTCGGTGGGCGTTTGGATGTGGGAGTGAAACCAACGGCTGAGAAAATCCACGCGTGCGACGGGGCAACACTATATCCCCCGTTGCAGACCCGACAGGTGGAGTTCGCAGTGCCGCTGATCGCCGCCGGCTCCTGGTGAGCCAAGGGTTTGGACACCCTCTGGGTAACGAGAGTTCTCGCAATGTTTCTGTGATCCATAAACCCTCATTCGGGGTGCCACGGTGGCTATGAGTAGTTAACTCCCTCGCCAGGTATGCAGGAGGTCGTGGGCTCGAACCCGACCCTGACGCCTGCTGTATATTTGGAGTTTGCGGTGTCTCTCTCCCTGTGCCCTCCGGGTCCTCCGGTTTCTCCCTCCACGTTGAGAATCAACCTCACGCGTTCAGAGCATTTGGCTGCTGTAAATTTGCACGTGATGATGATAACGATGAAAAGCCACTCCGTTGAGCTATCAATTGTCATGGCCAGTGTCGCGTCTGAAAACGAGCTGCACTCCAGCTCAGTGTGGGCTTTGTTAAATCAAGGCCGATGACGTCTCTGTTTACGACGAATTGCCACCCCCTCCCCCCCCGTGTCTTAATTTGCTCTCCTGCCATGACGTCGTCTCGATGCACCCTCACTGCTCAGACCCCTCCCCGCCCAAACCCCTCCCCTAGCCCACCCACCCCCGCCCCTCACCTCCCACCCCTGCGTCTTCAAACTGCTCTTGATGCAATTGATGCAGTTTGAAGCGCGTTTTTTTCCCCCGTACTTGCATGGCCGTACAATTTAGACGCTTCGCATAATCCACGCATTGTCTGTGGTGTCGCATTGTCTGTGGTGTCTCATTGTCTGTGGTGTCACATTGTCTGCGGTGTCTCATTGTCTGTGGTGTCACATTGTCTGTGGTGTCACATTGTCTGTGGTGTCACATTGTCTGTGGTGTCGCATTGTCGGTGGTGTCACATTGTCTGTGGTGTCACATTGTCTGTGGTGTCTCATTGTCTGTGGTGTCTCTCATTGTCTGTGGTGTCTCATTGTCTGTAGTGTCGCATTGTCTGTGGTGTCTCATTGTCTGTGGTGTCACATTGTCTGTGGTGTCTCATTGTTTGTGGTGTCGCATTGTCTGTGGTGTCTCATTGTCTGTGGTGTCACATTGTCTGTGGTGTCGCATTGTCTGTGGTGTCACATTGTCTGTGGTGTCGCATTGTCTAGTGGTGTCACATTGTCTGTGGTGTCGCATTGTCTGTGGTGTCTCATTGTCTGTGGTGTCTCATTCTCTGTGGTGAATCATTGTCTGTGGTGTCACATTGTCTAGTGGTGTCACATTGTCTGTGGTGTCACATTGTCTGTGGTGTCGCATTGTCTGTGGTGTCTCATTGTCTGTGGTGTCTCATTCTCTGTGGTGTCTCATTGTCTGTGGTGTCACATTGTCTGCGGTGTCGCATTGTCTGCGGTGTCGCATTGTCTGTGGTGTCTCATTGTCTAGTGGTGTCGCATTGTCTGTGGTGTCGCATTGTCTGTGGTGTCACATTGTCTGTGGTGTCTCATTGTCTAGTGGTGTCGCATTGTCTGTGGTGTCTCATTGTCTGTGGTGTCGCATTGTCTGTGGTGTCACATTGTCTGTGGTGTCTCATTGTCTGGTGGTGTCTCATTGTCTGTGGTGTCTCATTGTCTGTGGTGTCTCATTGTCTGTGGTGTCTCATTGTCTAGCGGTGTCACATTGTCTGTGGTGTCTCATTGTCTGTGGTGTCGCATTGTCTGTGGTGTCTCACTGTCTGTGGTGTCGCATTGTATAGCGGTGTCACATTGTCTGTGGTGTCACATTGTCTGTGGTGTCACATTGTCTAGCGGTGTCACATTGTCTGCGGTGTCTCATTGTCTGTGGTGTCACATTGTCTGTGGTGTCGCATTGTCTGTGGTGTCACATTGTCTGTGGTGTCACATTGTCTGTGGTGTCGCATTGTCTAGTGGTGTCGCATTGTCTGTGGTGTCTCATTGTCTGTGGTGTCACATTGTCTGTGGTGTCGCATTGTCTGTGGTGTCGCATTGTCTAGCGGTGTCGCATTGTCTGTGGTGTCTCATTGTCTGTGGTGTCACATTGTCTAGCGGTGTCACATTGTCTGTGGTGTCACATTGTCTGTGTCGTAATGTCAGTGGTGTCACATTGTCTAGCGGTGTCACATTGTCTGTGGTGTCACATTGTCTGTGTCGTAATGTCAGTGGTGTCGCATTGTCTAGCGGTGTCGCATTGTCTGTGGTGTCACATTGTCTGTGGCGTCACATTGTCTGTGGTGTCGCATTGTCTGTGGTGTCTCATTGTCTGTGGTGTCTCATTGTCTGTGGTGTCACATTGTCTGTGGTGTCACATTGTCTGTGGTGTCGCATTGTCTGTGGTGTCACATTGTCTGTGGTGTCTCATTGTCTGTGGTGTCACATTGTCTGTGGTGTCACATTGTCTGTGGTGTCACATTGTCTGTGGTGTCGCATTGTCTGTAGTGTCTCATTGTCTGTGGTGTCACATTGTCTGTGGTGTCGCATTGTCTGTGGTGTCACATTGTCTAGCGGTGTCACATTGTCTGTGGTGTCGCATTGTCTGTGGTGTCACATTGTCTAGCGGTGTCTCATTGTCTGTGGTGTCGCATTGTCTGTGGTGTCACATTGTCTATGGTGTCACATTGTCTGTGGTGTCACATTGTCTGAGGTGTCTCATTGTCTGTGGTGTCACATTGTCTGTGGTGTCACATTGTCTGTGGTGTCGCATTGTCTGTGGTGTCACATTGTCTAGTGGTGTCGCATTGTCTGTAGTGTCTCATTGTCTGTGGTGTCACATTGTCTGTGGTGTCGCATTGTCTGTGGTGTCACATTGTCTAGCGGTGTCACATTGTCTGTGGTGTCCCATTGTCTGTGGTGTCACATTGTCTAGCGGTGTCTCATTGTCTGTGGTGTCGCATTGTCTGTGGTGTCACATTGTCTATGGTGTCACATTGTCTGTGGTGTCACATTGTCTGAGGTGTCTCATTGTCTGTGGTGTCACATTGTCTGTGGTGTCACATTGTCTGTGGTGTCTCATTGTCTGGTGGTGTCTCATTGTCTGTGGTGTCTCATTGTCTGTGGTGTCTCATTGTCTGTGGTGTCTCATTGTCTAGCGGTGTTACATTGTCTGTGGTGTCTCATTGTCTGTGGTGTCACATTGTCTGTGGTGTCTCATTGTCTGTGGTGTCGCATTGTATAGCGGTGTCACATTGTCTGTGGTGTCACATTGTCTGTGGTGTCACATTGTCTAGCGGTGTCACATTGTCTGCGGTGTCTCATTGTCTGTGGTGTCACATTGTCTGTGGTGTCGCATTGTCTGTGGTGTCACATTGTCTGTGGTGTCACATTGTCTGTGGTGTCGCATTGTCTAGTGGTGTCGCATTGTCTGTGGTGTCTCATTGTCTGTGGTGTCACATTGTCTGTGGTGTCGCATTGTCTGTGGTGTCGCATTGTCTAGCGGTGTCGCATTGTCTGTGGTGTCTCATTGTCTGTGGTGTCACATTGTCTAGCGGTGTCACATTGTCTGTGGTGTCACATTGTCTGTGTCGTAATGTCAGTGGTGTCACATTGTCTAGCGGTGTCACATTGTCTGTGGTGTCACATTGTCTGTGTCGTAATGTCAGTGGTGTCGCATTGTCTAGCGGTGTCGCATTGTCTGTGGTGTCACATTGTCTGTGGCGTCACATTGTCTGTGGTGTCGCATTGTCTAGCGGTGTCTCATTGTCTGTGGTGTCTCATTGTCTGTGGTGTCTCATTGTCTGTGGTGTCACATTGTCTGTGGTGTCACATTGTCTGTGGTGTCGCATTGTCTGTGGTGTCACATTGTCTGTGGTGTCTCATTGTCTGTGGTGTCACATTGTCTGTGGTGTCACATTGTCTGTGGTGTCACATTGTCTGTGGTGTCGCATTGTCTGTAGTGTCTCATTGTCTGTGGTGTCACATTGTCTGTGGTGTCGCATTGTCTGTGGTGTCACATTGTCTAGCGGTGTCACATTGTCTGTGGTGTCGCATTGTCTGTGGTGTCACATTGTCTAGCGGTGTCTCATTGTCTGTGGTGTCGCATTGTCTGTGGTGTCACATTGTCTATGGTGTCACATTGTCTGTGGTGTCACATTGTCTGAGGTGTCTCATTGTCTGTGGTGTCACATTGTCTGTGGTGTCACATTGTCTGTGGTGTCGCATTGTCTGTGGTGTCACATTGTCTAGTGGTGTCACATTGTCTGTGGTGTCACATTGTCTAGTGGTGTCGCATTGTCTGCGGTGTCGCATTGTCTGTGGTGTCACATTGGCTAGCGGTGTCACATTGTCTGTGGTGTCACATTGTCTATGGTGTCACATTGTCTGTGGTGTCACATTGTCTGAGGTGTCTCATTGTCTGTGGTGTCACATTGTCTGTGGTGTCACATTGTCTAGTGGTGTCACATTGTCTGTGGTGTCTCATTGTCTGTGGTGTCGCATTGTATAGCGGTGTCGCATTGTCTAGTGGTGTCACATTGTCTGCGGTGTCTCATTGTCTGTGGTGTCACATTGTCTGTGGTGTCACATTGTCTGTGGTGTCGCATTGTCTGTGGTGTCACATTGTCTGTGGTGTCTTATTGTCTGTGGTGTCACATTGTCTGTGGTGTCGCATTGTCTGTGGTGTCACATTGTCTGTGGTGTCACATTGTCTGTGTTGTCACATTGTCTGTGGTGTCGCATTGTCTGTGGTGTCACATTGTCTGTGGTGTCGCATTGTCTGTGGTGTCGCATTGTCTGTGGTGTCACATTGTCTAGTGGTGTCGCATTGTCTGTGGTGTCACATTGTCTGTGGTGTCACATTGTCTAGCGGTGTCACATTGTCTGTGGTGTCTCATTGTCTGTGGTGTCACATTGTCTGTGGTGTCGCATTGTCTGTGGTGTCACATTGTCTGTGGTGTCGCATTGTCTGTGGTGTCTCATTGTCTGTGGTGTCACATTGTCTAGCGGTGTCACATTGTCTGTGGTGTCACATTGTCTAGCGGTGTCACATTGTCTGTGGTGTCTCATTGTCTGTGGTGTCTCATTGTCTGTGGTGTCTCATTGTCTAGTGGTGTCACATTGTCTGTGGTGTCACATTGTATAGCGGTGTCGCATTGTCTGTGGTGTCACATTGTCTAGCGGTGTCACATTGTCTGTGGTGTCTCATTGTCTAGTGGTGTCGCATTGTCTGTGGTGTCTCATTGTCTGTGGTGTCACATTGTCTGTGGTGTCACATTGTCTGTGGTGTCACATTGTCTGTGGTGTCGCATTGTCTAGCGGTGTCACATTGTCTGTGGTGTCACATTGTCTGTGGTGTCACATTGTCTGTGGTGTCACATTGTCTGTGTCGTAATGTCAGTGGTGTCGCATTGTCTAGCGGTGTCGCATTGTCTGTGGTGTCTCATTGTCTGTGATGTCACATTGTCTGTGGTGTCGCATTGTCTGTGGTGTCACATTGTCTGTGGTGTCTCATTGTCTGTGGTGTCTCATTGTCTGTGGTGTCTCATTGTTTGTGGCGTCGCATTGTCTGTGGTGTCACATTGTCTGTGGTGTCACATTGTCTGTGGTGTCGCATTGTCTGTGGTGTCACATTGTCTGTGGTGTCTCATTGTCTGTTGTGTCTCATTGTCTGTGGTGTCGCATTGTCTGTGGTGTCACATTGTCAGTGGTGTCTCATTGTCTGTGGTGTCTCATTGTCTGTGGTGTCGCATTGTCTGTGGTGTCACATTGTCTGCGGTGTCGCATTGTCTGTGGTGTCGCATTGTCTGCGGTGTCGCATTGTCTGTGGTGTCGCATTGTCTGTGGTGTCGCATTGTCTGTGGTGTCACATTGTCTGTGGTGTCGCATTGTCTGTGGTGTCACATTGTCTAGCGGTGTCACATTGTCTGTGGTGTCACATTGTCTGTGTCGCATTGTCTGCGGTGTCACATTGTCTGCGGTGTCTCATTGTCTGTGGTGTCACATTGTCTGTGGTGTCACATTGTCTAGCGGTGTCACATTGTCTGTGGTGTCACCTTGTCTAGCGGTGTCACATTGTCTGTGGTGTCGCATTGTCTGTGGTGTCGCATTGTCTGTGGTGTCACATTGTCTGTGGTGTCTCATTGTCTGTGGTGTCGCATTGTCTGTGGTGTCACATTGTCTGTGGTGTCTCATTGTCTGTGGTGTCACATTGTCAGTGGTGTCTCATTGTCTGTAGTGTCTCATTGTCTGTGGTGTCGCATTGTCTGTGGTGTCACATTGTCTGCGGTGTCGCATTGTCTGTGGTGTCGCATTGTCTGTGGTGTCGCATTGTCTGTGGTGTCGCATTGTCTGTGGTGTCACATTGTCTAGTGGTGTCTCATTGTCTGTGGTGTCACATTGTCTGTGGTGTCGCATTGTCTGTGGTGTCGCATTGTCTGCGGTGTCGCATTGTCTGTGGTGTCGCATTGTCTGCTTCTTGTGGAGCCGCTGAGACGCTCCTGGCACCCCCTCCCCGTCTCCTCCCGTCAACACCATTGGACCGACCCCCACAAAGGCAAAGATCCTCCGTGTAGCCTGAGCAGATTCTTGAGCCACGGTGCTGTTAGTGAGCACCTATGAAGGCCAGAACGGCACACGAGGGGATGGGTGACCAGCACCACGCCCGGCCGCCTTTGGCTCCCCATTGGAAATGTTTACACACCGTACCAGGTACTCATTTGAGGCTGAGCCGACCTAGTGAAAGCCGGATAATCGTCACTGATGTTGGCCGTGAGCGGGAATCGAACTCGGCACGCCAGGTTCGCAACGCAGCGCGCTGACCGCTACACCACCGCTCCCTCCCCCCGATGTAACTAAGGGACACAATACACAGGGAGGTCACGTGCTTCGTGTGTGTCGCTGGTGTTTTGTGGCTCGTGGTAAAGGTTTTTTTTATATATATTTCACGTTGCGCGCGCCGGTCTGGTCATTTTGTCGCCGCAACGTGGCGCCGACGGCATTCGAGATTTCTCCTGCACGGTCGCCGTGCCGCAGCCGCGACAGCTCGACACACCTCCGCCGCGTGGACGGCTATAACCTTACGAGTGTTGCCGCTGCAGGATCCCCTGCGAATCCACGCGCCGATCCGTGGACTCCTCCATCGTCGCTACACAAGACAAAGAAGCCCCCCCCCCACCCCCGTATAGACCTGTCAACGGACTGTTGGGGCAAGTGCTGTTAGCGAGTAGCATCACCTATCCAGGCCGGCCACGGCACACGAGGAGGGGCGGCTGGGTGGCCAGCACACTGCACCAGGTACTCAGTTGAGCCCGAGTCGACCTAGGGGCGTCAACTGGACAATCGGACGACAGCTGATGCCGCCTCTCACTTTACACTGACCGTACCCTCGTCCCAAAAATAGCCCTGCCGCTCTTGGCCTATTTATGGAATGGGCGCTACACGCGAAGCCGACAATCCCACACGAGCCGCTCCAGACTGACTGCAGCCCTCGGCCGTGGCGAAAGGGGGGCCCCCTCGCGTGAGTCCACGGACTTCAGCGTTGGTAGCGAGAGTCCACACAGAGTTCGTTCGTCGCGGGAGTCCACGGAGTCCACCGTCGTCGTTGAAGAACCGCGCCGCCGTGGTTGTTGAGCCGTGACACGCGGTAGGCGGTCGTTCGTTTAAGCATTCGTTCACCCCACCCCCCCCTAAATCCTTCATCCACCCCCCCCCCCCTAAATCCTTAATTATATTTATTTGTTTAAAGTCCGCGACTTTTGCTGCCGCGTGTGGTGGGGTGGTGGTGAGGGGGTCCGGCGAAGACGACACACCATTCACAGTCGTAGACCTCCGTGCTCGCACGACGCGGGGAGCTGCAACTGGGCGCAGGGAAGCGCCCCCCCCCCCCTTCTTAGCGGCCCCCACTCGCACACTCGCGCTCGGGATGTCGAGGGACCAGGAACGAGACGGATCGGACCACCACAACGGCGACGAGGACGATGATTTCGACGAAGATGCCATCCTCGCCAACCTGTCGTCCGAGCAGCTGCAGCAGCTTGCCGGGGAACTGGCCGCGGACGACGACGAGGTGGAGCAGGAGGAGGAGGAGGAAGAGGAGGAGGAGGAGGAAGAGGAAGAGGCCACAGGCAGTACCGACGACGATGACGACGGTGATGGCGACAACGGGAAAGAGTTGGACGAAGACGAAATCCTCTCGGCGCTGTCCAAGGATCAGCTGCGGGAGCTGGAGAGGGACCTGGACGACATCCAGCCGGACGTCTCCCTGCCCGTTGGCATGCGGCAGAAGGACCAGACGGAGAAGATAGCGACAGGCTCCTACAGCCACCACTCGCTCATCGACTACATGCAGAAGCAGAAGAAGCTGGTGGATCTCGAGAGGATTCCAGAGCCTCTGGTCGACGGACAGGTGAGAGGAGAGAGTAAGAGGGCCCTAACGCTGTCAAACTTAACACTGACTCCCACCAATCAGCCGGACGTTTTAATTATCACCATCTGGGGTGATGGAGAGGGTTTACATTTTTTTTCAACGGATCAATTGGGAATAGAAAGGACACACCCCGAGTGGAAACAGAGCCCCCAGGAGATGTAGACCCAAACAAGGGCCCTCAGTACAGTCCAACTGAACACTCGCCGAGCGTCAGGAGACTCGGAACCGTCAGGAAAATAAAAAAAAATAATTACGCGACGAATAATGAAGCGTTGAACGCGGCAGGATGATTTTTTTTTAGTGTGTGAAAAAAACCGACGATACACGCACAAAGAAAGATGTACGTATGAATCTTGACTTAAAGCTTTCGTGACTGCAGGAATTCGTGTTCTTTGGATCTTTCGGTAAAGTCACGTAGATAGGTTCAAATAAAATCACGAAAAATAACGAAAAACTACGTTTCGATCGCAACACAAGCGTGACGAACGCTTGTGTTGCGATCGAAACGTCGTAGTTTTTGGTTATCTTTTGTTATTTTCTTTTGAACCTATCTACGTGACTTCACCGAAAGACCCAAAGAATAAGATGTACGTATGTTGACCTACTTTCGCAGAAGGAAGTTCAACATCGGAGTTGCGGGGGAAGGACAACAAACTAACCACAAAAAATCAGTTCTAAAGCGATGAGTTTCCAATCGAAATTATTTCAACGTGCGTAGCTCCAGTGGTGTCCTAACATCGGAAAGGAGAGCGTTCCCGACGGCCGCAGAAGTTAATCCGAAAGCGCGCGGTGATGCGGTGACCCCTGTCTTCGTTCGACGTTGTCGAGGAGCCGTGCCTGTGAGGCCACTTTCTGTCGCATCTGGGAGAGGGTGTGAGAGAATTGTTGCTCCATGGTAAACTTTCCCCAGTGGCAAACGTTACCGCTGGTAACTTCCTCCATTGGTAACGTTCCCAGTGCAAATCCTCTCGCGTGCACGGTGGGTTTTCTCTGGGCACTCCAGTTCCACCCCTCCGCAAAGGCAGAGATCCCCCGCATAGCCTTTAACGGACTATTGGGGCGAGGGCTGTTAGCGAGTAGCACCCTATGAAAGTCACGACACCAGGGACGGTCCCGTTGTCAGCACCACACACAAACCAACACAAACAAGCACAAAGACAAACAGACGCACACAAATGCATACAAACACACACACAAACACAAACACACACAGATACATACATACATACACACACAAGCCAACACAAGCCAACACAAGCCAACACAAGCCAACACAAGCCAACACAAGCCAACACAAGCCAACACAAGCCAACACAAGCCAACACAAGCCAACACAAGCCAACACAAGCCAACACAAGCCAACACAAGCCAACACAAGCCAACACAAGCCAACACAAGCCAACACAAGCCAACACAAGCCAACACAAGCCAACACAAGCCAACACAAGCCAACACAAGCCAACACAAGCCAACACAAGCCAACACAAGCCAACACAAGCCAACACAAGCCAACACAAGCCAACACAAGCCAACACAAGCCAACACAAGCCAACACAAGCCAACACAAGCCAACACAAGCCAACACAAGCCAACACAAGCCAACACAAGCCAACACAAGCCAACACAAGCCAACACAAGCCAACACAAGCCAACACAAGCCAACACAAGCCAACACAAGCCAACACAAGCCAACACAAGCCAACACAAACACGCACAAGGACCTAACAGGCACACACAAATACACACAAACACATACAAACATACATACATACACAAACACCCACACAAACAACAAAGACAAAGATCCCCCATATAGCCTTAACAGACTGTAGGGGCAAGTGCTGTTAGCGAGCACCTATGAAGGCCGGAACGGTACACGAGGGGGTGGGTGGCCAGCACCACGCCCGACCGCCTTTGTCTCCCCAGTGGCGATATTTACACACCGCACCAGGTACTCATTTTGAGGCTGAGTCGACCTAGGGGAGGCCCGGGACCGGTTCAGAAAATCGTCACTGGTGTTGGCCGTGAGCGGGAATCGAACCCGGGTCGCCAGGTTCATAGCGCAGCGCGCTAACCGCTACACTATCGCTCCCCCACACAAACACACACACAAAAACACACACACAAACGCACACACACACATGCATACAAACACACGTGGTGGGGATTCTCCGCTCGTACTCGCCGACTGACCCATGGAGACCCTCCCGCATCTATCGGCCGGCCGACGGCCAACGATGGGGAGTTCAAAACGTTAAAATTCTGCCTCTGCTGCCGCCAGAGCGTTCCCGGCTCTCATTCAATCGCGGGGAGGCTTTCGTGTTTACTTTTGGTAAAGGTAGTCAACAACACGGCCTGGTTACTTAGCAGCGTATCTGCGAGATGTTTGTGCCCAGTTCCTCTCCAGGGGAGCTTGAGGGAGGGTGTGTGGGGGAAGGACATCTGAGTGGAATGGAAAGTGACAGGGGGTGGGGGGCAGCCCCCCACCCCATCACCACCCCCCCCCACCCCCGGACCCACCATCCCCCCACCCCCGTATTTTCCAGTGGCTACCCACCTCAAAACTATTCAAACTATTTTTTTTAATTTTACCACGCAAGGCCCCCTCCTGAGCTGTGTGGCTGTTTTCTAGAAGCGACCTGGCTGTCGCGAATGAGAGGGCTGCTCAACGGAGTGGCTTATCACGTGGTAATTCATGGCAGCCAAGTACTCTAAAGGCGTGTTTCTACAGACCCATAGAAACCCATAGAGACCCACAGAGATCCAGATAATAATTTAGAACCATAGAGACACGTAGAGACTCACATACTCGAGTGTTCCTATGCCAATCCGAAAGCAACGCGTTCCAAATTTTATTTTAGGAACAAAAAATATCGATTTCTCAAAGGGAAGTCAACAGCAAGTGAGAGTAATTTCCCGGCTCAAATGAAGCCGAATTGCTCATCTCGCCGCTTACAGCCCCTGCAAAGAGCCAGCGGTGGATATTCTCCATTCCCATGACAGGGTCAGGGCCTGTGAACTCCCTCGAGAAACAAACACCACAAGTCTTTAATTCTTACACTTTGCGCTCACTTTGCTCCACTGGCCGAAACGCGTCCCGCTGTCGCCAATCGGTTGACAACCAAAGAGCGGTGCCGTTTGTTGCCGGCCGCTTGGCGTATTCGACGCCCTCCGAGTGATCCGGGAACGAATTGAGAGCGAAGCGAAATTCGCGTCGCAGGTTCACTGCCGGTGGGGGGGGGGGGCGGGGGGGGCGAGGTCTGTCAGCGACAGACGTCGACAAGGACGATACGGAGTCAGATAATTGTATTACCTTGGAGGAATCGCATGAGCTATAAAAGCTCTTCATCACAGACGCCCACTTCAAAACGTTGGCGCGAATTAAAGGCGAAAGAATTCGCGAATCGGATATCAAATATCCACGTGTATGTATGCACGCATATATCTATATTAACCGTGTGGAAAGCGGTGTAGCAGTGGTTAGCGCTATGCTGCGCTACGAACCCGGTGACCTGAGTTCAATTCCCGCTCACGGCCACCAACACCAGTGACGATTATCTGAACCGGTTCTGGGCCTCCCCCCGAGGTCGACTCAGCCTCTCATGAGCAACCTGGTCTCAAGGCTGTAATTATAATATATATTGGGGGGGAGAGGCCTTAACCCGCCCCCCCCCCCCCAATATTCAAATATACTTAAAATGTCCCCCCCAATATATTTCTATAAAATAGATTTCTGTTTATGTGATTGTGGTTATGGTTGTACTTTATTAATCCCGAATCTCTGCCATTACATACAATGAAACAAGAAAAGTTAAAAGAAAAAACAGAGCAATGTAATACAATACATTGTTAGACATTATTGTAAAAAATAAATACAAGTCCATCCCATGTGTTAGTGAATTTTTTAATATTTTAGGCAGGAAATGGCAGGAAATGAGTTATAAAATTTAGATTTTCTTTCTGATGGGGGGGGCCCCAGACCCCCTGGGAGATTTGGTCCCCCCCAATGTTGACTCCATGGCTATGGCCTTGCCTGTGTAAACATCGCCACTGGGAAGACAAAGGTGGACGGACGTTGTGTTAGCCATCCACCCCCTCGTGTGCCGTGCCGACCTTCGTACCTGTAGGTGCTCGCTAACAGCACTTGCCCCAACAGTCTGTTAAGGTTATGCGGGGGGATCTTTATATTAACCATTATACATTCGCAGTCAAGTCGCTTGCCGATATAAACTGGGGTAGATCTTTGCACGTCAATGTTTAAAATCGTATTATTAGCATTTCATTATTTAAAAAATATTTATTTTTCACGAGAGTTGTTGTCAAAGCCGAATTCTCCCCACCCCTCCTCCCCCGTTTCGTTCCCTCCGCAGTACAAAAACGGGGATGGCAAAATCGATTCCCGGCGACCGCTGGCGGAAGACGAGGAAGCGGTCGACGTGGAGAGCAGCGGTCGAGCGGCCGAGAACGGCACGGCCGAGCGGGCGGCTCGCGCAGAGCGGCCTCCCGGCCACGTCGCCGGGAGGTCCCACGAAAGCTCGTCCGAGAGTTCCGACTCCGGCGGCGAGGACCGCGAGAGGAGCGCGCCGGGAGAGGCCTTCGCCCGCGGCGAGAGCCGTTCGGCGGCGAGAGGAGAATCGGCGTCGCCGGTGAACGGCGTCGGCGTTCCGAACGGCCGCGGCTCTATCACGCCTCCTCAGGAGGGCTCGGGTGAACCTGCCTGCGCGGCCGCCGCCGCCGCTGACAACGCAGATAACCCTACCGGCGGTGGTGAGCAGAAGCAAGGCGATGGTGGCGGCGGTGGCGACGACGCCGAGTCGTTCAAACCGAAAGCACCTCTCAAGCTGCCCGGAGCGCTGGCCAACAGCCTGAAGGATCAGCTCGCGGCCAAGTTTGGGGCTCTTCAGAAGGGGCCCATGGGCAAGGGGCCGCCGGGCAAAGGGCCTGTGGCGAAGGGACCCGGCCGTCTGTCGGGAAACCCGACGATCGTGGACGACGCCCTCAGGGGGGTCCAAAGCAACGACCCCGCGCTGACGGAGGTCAACCTCAACAACATCGAGAACATCCCCATGGAGACGCTGGTGCAGTTCGCCGAGGCGCTCAAGAAGAACAAGCATGTGAAGGTGTTCAGCATCGCCAACACGCACTCGGACGACAACGTGGCGTACGCCATCGCCAACATGCTGCGTGCCAACCGCAGCATCGACAAGCTCAACCTGGAGTCCAACTTCATCTCGGGCCGGGGCATCGTGGCCATCATGCGCTGCCTGCAGTTCAACGAGGCCCTGCTGGAGCTGCGCTTCCACAACCAGCGGCACATCCTGGGCACGCAGGCCGAGATGGAGATCTCGCGCCTGCTCAAGGCCAACAACACCCTGCTCAAGATGGGCTACCACTTCGAGCTGCCGGGCCCGCGCATGATCGTCACCAACCTGCTGACGCGCAACCTCGACCGCCAGCGGCAGCAGCGGCTCATGGAGCAGCGCATCCAGGAGGAGCAGCAGCAGATCAGGAGGATGCTGGTGGCGGGCCTGGCCGAGATAGGCGAGGAGGGCAAGGGGGGCGAGTATGACGAGGAGGAGGGCGAGGAGGAGGGGTGGCCGGACGGGCTCGCCGCGTCTCCGCGCCACAAGGTCCTCCGGGGCTCCCAGTCGCTTCCGGCGTCGCCGCCGGCGCCGAGGTCTCCGCGGCCACCCGGCTCGCCGGTCCCGGCCGACGGCGAGACGGCGGCGGCCGGCAGGAAACCGAGGAGCATCGACCGGACGCTGGCCGAGTCGCACAGATCGTCGTCGGCCAGCGGCGAGGACGCGATGGGTGGCGGCCGCCGCGGCGGCGACGGCGGCGGGTGGAACATGCAGGGGGTGCTGTCGCAGAAGGAGACCGCCGCCACGGGGGGTCCCAGGCTGAAGAAGAGACCGCCCGACGGCGAGAAGGATTCGTCGTCGAAGGGCCAGTCACGCTTTCTGCTCAAGCGCGAGCAGCACGACTTCCGGCACGTGCTGCAGCCCACGAGGAAGCGGAAGGTGAAGCAGAACCCCAAGCCCAAGGAGAACTGCCTCCACGAGGACCTCATGTCGGAGATTCGGACGACGAACGTGGCCATGCTGAAGATGGTAAGGGTCGCTGACCGCCTGTCCCCCTCTCGCTCTCGCCGTGCATGCGTCTGCCCCGCGGAGTGGGCCACGTTCCCTCGTACGTTCGCCGCGTTATATCCAGTTCGCGTCACGAGGCCACTCGTTACAGAGACAGGTTGTGCGGTTGAACTTCTTTCGCACCGTACGTAGCCAACCGTGCCAACCGGAGTTGACCGCCTTTGCTCGATGGCGAGCCAAAAGCCCGCTGCGAGCACGACCAGAGTTTGCGCGGACACCGCGACACAATGCGGAGGCAACGGTGTTCACGCTCATGATGATGATGATGCAGTTGATGCTCTCTCATGCAAACCTCTTTAGCCCTCCGCACGCCAGCCGAACCGCCCGGATGTAGAGTGGGGGGGGGGGGTGGCAAAAAGTGACCCAGGACCTCACACAACAGAGGGCCTCACAACGGCCCTCTTAATCGTCGCTAATGAGTAAGGGGGCCGGATCCACGTGGCCGCCTGCCAGGGGCCTTCAGGGAGCTCTTTTGGGTAGCCGTGAATGCCAAAATCAAAACCAAGCAAACACTGGCTTGAGTTCATGATATGTCCCCACACCTCCGATTCGCACAGTTTGGCTACGTACGGTGCGAAAGAGGTTCACAATACACACAGTTTGCTTTCCTTCCCCCGCACCTCCGATTAGCACGGTTTGGCTACGTATGAAGTTCAATGTACGTACATATGTATGGTCAGTGCGCTGACCCGGCATGGAAGTTGAACGCTCACCGCTGTCCACCGGCGTTAATGGAGGCACTGTAGTTAGTAGGACGCCACGGTGGTGAGATGTTAACTACCTCGCCTGGCATGCAGGAGGCCGTGAGTTTGACCCCGACCCTGACGCCTGCTATATATATTTGAGTTTGCGTGTCTCTCCCCCCGTGCCTGGTGTGGATTTTTTTTATCAGGGTCCCTCCGGGATTTCCCTCCACATTTAGAATCAAACATCACGCGTTTAGAGTAATTTGGCTGCTAGACACTTCCACACGATGATGATGATGACGGTCATGAGCCACTTCGCTGAGCTATCGTAGTCACCGGCGGCGAGGCCACCTACTCGTGTCTGTCGCGCGTCCCTCCCCGGCTCTCGCGCCCTGTGTGTGTTCGACGAGAGGCTGTGTCCAGCATTGCCTGCCTCGACCGAGGTGGTGGTGGTGGGAAGGGGGGGGGGGGTGTCGGCAAAGCAAAATAACAAGATGGGATTAAACAAACAAAAATTCCGTGAAACAATAAAAAGCAGCTCAATATTTCGAGAGCCGCGGACCGGTAGCGGTCCGTGGCCTGTTGGGAACCGGGCCGCACAGCAGCAGGAGGTGAGAGCGGTGAGTCAGCACGTGGCCCGCCTCCATTATTTTATTATTCACCACTTCCGCCCGCGCCTCTTTCCCGCACTGCGCACTTGTCTCAGTCACAGTGTTGGTAAGCCCACAAGCTCTAACCCCCTAGTAGCCACAATGAGTAAGCCCACAAGCTCTAACCCCCTAGTAGCCACAATGAGTAAGCCCACAAGCTCTAACCCCTAGTAGCCACAATGAGTAAGCCCACAAGCTCTAACCCCCTAGTAGCCACAATGAGTAACAAACAAACGTCGCTGGAGAGCTTCTTTGAAAAGGGGGAAAGACCAAATGATGAACGCCCCCCCCCGCCCCGGTCCGTGAAAGAATTGTCTTCCACGAAACCGGTCCCTGGTGTCAAAAAGGTTGGGGACCGCTGCCTTAGAGAGCCGCACGCGGCTCTGGAGCCGCGGGCTGCCGACCCCTGGCCTCAACTGAAGCCAGGTCCGCACCTGGGCGAGTAGTTGCACACGGTTGCGCAACTGTTCGCAACCGGTTGCAGACGTCCACGTGGTTAGAGATTGGGGAAATAAAAGAACTCAATGCATCCGTCGATGCCGCTACGCGCTGTGAAGAAGGGCCATTGCACCGAAACGTCACCCACTATATACATTTTATTTATTATTATTTTTTAAGTCCACACGCGTTCGTTGAAATTGAGGAATGTGTCGAGTGTCGTTGACGTTAACTGCGCTTGTACACCGCTGCCAATGCAGCAGCAGTAGCGAATCGTTTGTTGCGCGTGCAACCAAGGCGCGCAAATGATTGCCCAGGTGTGGACCCAGGTATAGAATTAGAATGGGGCAGAGCCTCCCACCCCCCTCTCCCCCCGCCCCCCCAATGTTAGAGGGCTGGCGTGCGTGTGCGTGTGTGTGCGTGCGTGTGTATTTGTAGGTCTGTGCGTCTGTGCGTGTGTGTGTGTGTGTGCACGCACGTGGTTCTTCTCCAACCTGCCTGTTAGCAGCTTTCCAAATGAACGCTCCTCATTCCATGGGTGCTCGCTTACCACACGCCCATTTAACCCCGTAAGCCGTTGCCTGACGAACGCGATGCCCCTCCACGGGCCCGTGCGTGCCACTGAACGTTCGTTTCTCACCGCGCGCGCGCCACCACGAACGAGGGCGCGGCTCGGGTCCTCGCTGTGACGCCACGCGCGCCGCCGCGTTTGGGTTCTCGTGGGAGAAAACTAAACAAACAAAAAACGCGGCGTGTGTGTGTGACCACCGCGTGCAATGTGTACGCTTGCGCGTTTGTTTGTGTGTGTGTGTGGTTTTTTTTTTTGGTACAAACGATTAACGACCTGCTTTCTCTTTTCCAGACCCCGAAATCGATAGAACAATTGAAGGAGGAGTATCTGAAGTAGTGAAGACGTGGAATGAAAGTCCACACTCTTTAACTTTCGCGGACGTTTCGGACACGCCGCCCCGCGATACCCTGCGGAGGCAACGGTGTTCACTCTGATGCCCTCTCACGCGACCTCCTTAAGCCCTCCGCACGCCAGCGGAGCCGCCCGGATGTATAGAGCGGGGGGGGGGGGGTGGTGTGTGGGGTGGTGGTGGTGGTGGCAAAAGACAAATAGGTAGTGTAGCGGTTCTGGGTAGCGGTAGTGTAGCGGTTAGCGCGCTGCGTTATGAACCTGGCGATTCCCGCTCACGGCCAACACCAGTGCCGATTATCTGAACCGGTCCTGGGCCTCCCCTAGGTCGACTCAGCCTTAAATGAGTCCCTGGTGCAGTATGCAAACATCGTCGCTGGCGAGACAAAGGCGGCCGGGTGTGGTGTTGGCCACCCACCCCTCGTGTGCCGTGCCGGCCTTTATAGGTGCTCGCTCACAGCACTTGCCCCAATAGTCTGTTAAGGCTATACGGAGGATCTTTGTTTTGGTGGCAAAAGTGATCCGGGGCCTCACACAATGGCCCTCTTAATATTTTTGGCACTAATGAGTCAAATGGCCGGATCCACGTGGCCGTCAAAACTAAACTTTTATTTACCAGGTAAGGCCCCACTGAGCTAGATGACTCTTTTAGCAACCTGGCTATCGCAAATGATAACCCAATGAAGTGGCTTATCACGTGCTAATTCATAGCAGCCAAATATTCTGAATGTGGAGGAAAAACCGGAGAACCTGGAGAAAAATCCACGCGCGGGGAGAGAGACACGCAAACTCCAAATATACAGCAGGCGTCACGGTCGGGGTCGAACCCACAAACAGGCGAGGCAGTTAACATTTCGCCCCCTGCCAGGGAGCTCTCTTTGGTGGCCCTGAACACCAACATCTAAAAACACTGGCTGCCGCCAAATGTGTTGGCGGCGTGTTCAGTATAGGATCACTGCCATCGTGGGAAGAAAATGTAAATCTGAATTTCTCAGAAATTCGACAAGAAGGGATAATTGCGTGTGCATTCCTCGTCTTGAGCGGTGCATCATCATTCTTACACGGCTCACAAACACCGGCGCTCTTCACGTCCCGGGGAAGACTTCACATATTTCCAGGATAGCAGCTGCCTCAACAAGAGCATGATCCTCGGGAGACACCACGAAGCTAAGGCAACCCGAGTTAGAATGTTCGTGGACATCATGGCTCGACATCAAGCTAGCTTGGACCTGTTCACACATCCACTGTTAGCAGGAAGACTCCTTTGGTTTTAAATTTTTACTTTTTTGTTTACAATTGGACCCAGACATCCGCAGAGTTGCTAACGTCTCCTGACATTCACAATGTTGCCATCGCCGCCACCAAACACCAACCTGCCCCTGACCCACTGCCACCACCTTCGCTACCCCCTCTGGGCTAAACGTAAGCCAGCTAAAAGTTGCCGTTGTGGTTTTTTTGTCTCATTATATTCATACTCTTTGGATCTTTCGGTAAAGTCACGGAGATAGAAAAATAGCAATTAAAAATCACGAAGTTTCGATCGCTACACAAGCAATCGTCTTCAGGTGAAAAAATACAGCAGTAGAACTGCTGAGGCAGGAGAAAATCTGATTATAATAATCACAGTTTATAATTATCACAGTTTTGGGGTTCACCACCAATAGCCTCGGTGGAATTGAGTTAAGTGAGCCCAGCCAACGCCGCTGTGTACGTATGTGTGTTGAACTTCATTCGCACCGTACGTCGGCAACCGTGCTAATCGGAGGTGCGCTCTTCAATGTCCCAGTGCTCCAACGGTCGACGAGTTCCCGTGCCGTTGCACCACCTGCGTAGCCACGCCGCCGCTGATCACCAAGCCCCCGTATTTCTGCATCACTTCCCTCGCAATGTCTTTGAAAGGCCCCTACAACGTGTTTACACTTTGACCCCCAGTGTACGATGGCGAGATGTTAACTACCTCGCCTGGTATACAGGAGGTTGTGGGTTAGATCTCGACCCTGATGCCTGTATATTTAGAGCTTGTGTGTTCTCTGTACCTGTGATTGCGTGGATTTTTTTCTCCCGGTCCACCGGTTTTTCCTTCCATATTTAGAATCATTGTGCGTTTGGAGTTATTTGGCTGCTATAAGTTTCCACATGATGATGATGATGAAGCCACTTCCTTGAGCTGTCATTTGTGATCGCCAGGTCGCTTCTGAAAAAAGAGCTAAACCGCTCAGTGGCGCCTTCCCTCGTAAAGTAAAACAAACAGTTGAGTTTAGTTTAGAAAACCGGGCCACTCTGCTTCACGTGCAATGTAATCGATGGTTGGCACGGGCCCTGTAATCAGTGAGCGTGGGGTTCACCACCACTGGCGTAGCCTGATTGGCATGGGCCCCGGTGAAAGGGATTACCTGGGATCTGCATTCTGTCGAATTTATTACCCACCCAGCCCTCCGATCTTCGTCGACCGGCTCCTGGGCCGCTCCGGCCCGGGGAAAGCTGGTGCAGTTGCACCGCCTTCACACTCGAAAGCTACTCTCGCTGATGTAGTAGTAGTATGATAATATTGTGTGTGTTGTGTGTGTGGTTTTTTTGTACTAAATGTGACTGGTAGATGTGTGTTGGTCAGCCAATGCGCTTCGGATATCATACAATGACTCTGCGGATGTATGTGTTTGTTTGTTTTCGCTCTTCTCCCTGTAACACGTGGACATGCGTTGTCGTAATTTAACAAAACGAGGCCTGGCAGAAACACCGACAATAAATTTGCGGTATTCGGACGGAAAAACAAAAACTGATCGAATGACAGCTTTGCTTCCTTGCGACTGCGTTTGCCCAAGTCTGCGCCGATGGATTTATCATTGACGTGCGTCGAAAATTATTTAAAGCCCTTTGTCAATCCGCTGCTGGATGAAGGCCTGTCCAAACGCTCCAGTCATGGCGGTTGACTGACCATACTTCACCACGTCGGTCACTATGGGTTGATGAATGGATGACCTGGGGTGGGGGGGGGTGGGTGAACCAGTCGGGATTTTCACTCGCCACTCATTCTGGCTGTGGCTGCGAATCGAATTCGGGCCACTGGGTCGATAATTAATTCAACGCGCTAACCACTGCGTCGCCACTGCTCCCCTATCATCGATGTAACACCGGTTAATGGATAAAGGGCTGAATTAAACATTTATACTTGTAAAGAGAAAATTTGGCAGAGTATGGAACGCATCTAAATTTAGACTTTGTGAATTAGTTTATTCAAGGCAACGGACAAAAATATATTTCAACTCACGCAAGCTGCGTCTGATCATACTTTGAGCTGCCGCACGACGTCCGCATGCTGCGATGTTAATGCGACGCAATTTGGGCTCGAGCAGCAGCAGCAGCAGCTGAATAAACAGTCGGGGCTACCAACCCGCGCCTCATTGGCGTGCAGGAGCTACCTACCTCAGACGCAACATCCCGCTAACGCTGCTGTTGCTGCTTGCGTAGGCAGTGGTGCACAAACAACAACGACAACAAACCTCAATACATTGCGTCAATGACGCTCTTTTAAACAGCTCTGCCCAGACTCCACGTCGTTGCACCAAGATGCCAATTTGGCCTGCGCCGCGGGTAGGCCCTCCGTGTGCGGTCGGTCTCCGTTTTGCACCAAACGGTGGCTGCATTCAAAGGTGGCGACCCTACGGGTGGGTCGGCGCTTAGGCAGTTGCTCGTGCATAAAAAAAATCCGGTCAAGCCAAAACGTTCTGTGGTGCGTGAGTCCTCGTGCAAAGGGAACACAGACCCCAAAAAAAAACGTGAACCGTACAACATTTTCTCACCATTCACGATGTGGTTCGCAGGTCTCTTGATTCCCCGCAACCTCCTGTCCACCAAGCGGTCGTGTGCGGTGGGGTAAGAGGTTTTTTTTTCGCTCACCAGGTAACGCCCACTGAGCTATGCAGTTATTTTTTCAGAAGCGACCTGGCCACGAATGACAGCTCAAAAAAGTGGCATATCGTAATGTGGACATTTACAGACGCCAACCACTCGAAACGCGTGTTGCTTCTAAATGTGGAGGGAAAACCCGGAGGCTCCAGAGACATATCCACGCGACCACGGGGAGAACATGCAGACTCCAAATATACAGCAGGCGTCGCGGTGGGCATCGAACTCACAACCTCCTGTATCAGAATCAGAAAAAAAGGGTTTTATTCGCCATGAAAGTTCACACCGACACGGAATTTACTTTGGCAGGATGGTGCATACATTCAACATATAGGAATCTAAAATCTTAAATAAGTTTTAAACAAGTCTTACTATAATAATAAGGGTTAAAAGTCTAACTAACACCAAGGGGCTGAAGTATATAAAATTGAATACATATCGAATATAAAATAGCTTTAAGATATAATTTAAAAATAAAAAATACAAATAGGTTAACATAGTTAATATCGGCAAGGTGTCATTATGTAGATAAAATGTTAAAATCAGTGTAAGCCCTTGGCCTTGTTTAACAGGCCAGCAGCAGATGGGAAGAAACTGTTTTTATGGCGTGAGGTTTTGGTCCTGATGGACCGAAGCCTTCTGCCGGAGGGGAGTAGCTGAAACAGAGAGTGTCCAGGGTGGGAGGAATCGGCCACAATCTTCCTCGCTCGCCTCATGGTCCTTGTCGTGTGCAGGTCCTCGAGGGTTGGTAGATTGCAGGCAATTACCTTCTCAGCAGTGTGGATGATACGCTGCAGTCTGCTCTTGTCCTTGGCAGTGGCAGCAGCGTACCAGACGGTTATGGAGGAGGTGAGGATGGATTCAATGATCGCTGTATAGAATTGCACCATCATTGTCTTTGGCAGGTTGAATTTCTTCAGCTGCCGGAGAAAGTACATCCTCTGTTGAGCTCTCTTGGTGAGGGAGCTGATGTTCAGTTCCCACTTGAGGTCCCGGGAGAGAGAATAGTGCCCAGGAAGCGGAAGGACTCTACAATTTTGACTGGGGAGTCTAACAGGGTGATGGGGGTGAGGGGGGCTGTATTCTTCCTGAAGTCCACAACCATCAACCATACCGGGCGAGATAGCTAACATCTCCTAGCCACCGTGGCGCCCCAGTGTCGATACTTCTCACTTCTTCCAAGTAGTCTGGCGAGCATGGAAGAGCAGACCAACACAATCTGGAGGGAGCTCTGGAAAGAGTTCCCGGTAGTTGCCGGAAGCCCTTCCAGAAGCGGTGACACGACCAAGGGCTGCACCTCCGCCTTGCTCTTAGGGGCCGTCCATAAATGACGTCACGCACCTAGGGGAGGGGCGGTCAGACGTTTGTGACGATGTGTGATTTGGGGGGGGGGCAAATGTGACGTCACATCAAAATGCGCAATTTTAAATAAATATAAACGACTCATATTCTTGGTTCTTTCCGTAAAGTCACTTTTTTCAAATTTTCTTGCTGTGGTTTTCACACCTGATGATGATTGCTTGTGTTGCAGTCGAAACGTCGTGAGAATTTTATTGTTTTATATTTTTATTATTTTATTGTTTCCCTTCTACGTGACTTTACCGAAAGAACCAAGAATATGAATCCCTGCAGTCACGAAAGCTTTAAATCAAAATAAATGTAGACAACACGTTCTACTTAATTAAATATTGTTTTTAATAAATGTTTTCTCCTACAACACCAGAGTGCAGCGGCACATTAAATACGCACTGCAATGACAATAGTTTAAAGCGATTTGAAGCATGTTTTTTTTGGGGGGGGAGGGGGGCAGAGCTTTGTGACGTCATATTTGAGGGGGGGGTCTGACTTTTTGTGACGCCGTGTGACGATGGGGGGGGTCATAAATCGTCCAAAATCGCGTGACGTCATGTATAGACGGCCCCTTACTCCAGTAGGTTGATTCGAAAGAGCGCATTGGGTCAGAGTTTATCCGTAGTGAGATCGCCAAGCGAGTTTGCGGATACTTTTTGGTTCTATTCGGTCAAGTCACGTCGGTAAAAAAAAAAAATCACGACGTTTCGGCCACAACACAAGCGGCCTTCATCAGGTTTTTTTTTCACTCCAGCGCAGTCTTCGAGACAGTCTGGTCCCTTCACCTGATGAAGGCCGCTTGTGTTGTGGCCGAAACGTCGTGATTTTTGTTGTTTTATCTTTTTTTCACCTACGTGACTTTACCGAATAGAACCAAAGAGTATGGATCCTTGCAGTCACGAAAGCTTCAAATCTAGAGTTTGCGGATGGTTGCAGAGCTCCCTGAGAGGGCGCTTTGCGACGTCACAAAAACAAATCGCGCTCGAAAAAGCCCTCCCGCCCGCAGGGAGTGGCACGTTGAACGGGATGCATTTTTGATGCGCGCGAGAGCGAGCGCCATGGTTCGAGCGGCCGTGTTAATGTTTAAAAGGCGCTATTTGCGATTTGCGCGCCCAGAGTGCGGAGAGAGAAAGACAAAGAGAAAGAGACTCAATCGTGCTGCAGGCTCGTCGGAACGAGGTCTTTACGTAATAGCGCCCCAGGCCTCTTCGCGCGCCGTTCAGAAAGCGTGGGAACGCGGGGGGTCAGCGTCGACGACAATGCGGATGCAACTTTGGCGGTGTGCTGGTGAACTCTGCGATGGAACGGAGAAGCCGTGAGAGCACCGTTCGACCTTTTCATTTGTGACCCCCTCTGCCAGCCCCCTGATTCCCCGGCAGTGGCCTCGCTCCCCCGTGAATCCTTGGACTCAGAGCCACCCTCAATGTGTCCAAGCAGGCCGACAACAAAAAACGTCGCTCCCCTCAGCAGGATTATTCTAATATAGCTATCCGACCGCGGTGGACATTTGCTCGATCGGTCACCGCATCGTGCGCTTTCCGATGCGCTTCTGCGGCCGTCTGGAACACTCCTCTTTCCGATAATAGGAAACCACCGGAGCGCTGCACTTTCAAATCGTATAGGTTTAAAGCTCATTTATTTAAAACCGGCTTTTTTGTAACATGGGACTGTTTTCATACTGTTTTTTTTGTGTTGAGGTTGTTCTTCCACCTCGCCTATGGTTAGCACGGTTGGCTACGTACGGTGCGAAAGAAGCTCAACATGTACGTACGGTTCGAAAGAAGTTCAACATACATATACGTACATATTTTTATTTAAAGCTTTCGTGACTGCAGGGATTCATATTCTTGTTTATTTCGGTAAAGTCACGTAGAAGGGAAACAATAAAATAATAAAAATATAAAACAATATATATTGTTTTATATTTTTAATCTATGTACAACCTCAACACAAAAAGCAGTATGAAAACGGTCCCATGTTACAAAAAGCCGTTTTTAAATAAATGAGTTTTAAATATAAAACAACATGTTGTTTTATATTTTTATTATTTTATTGTTTCCCTTCTACGTGACTTTACCGAAAGAAACAAGAATATACATACGTACATAGTTTGTTGTCTTTCCCCAGCACCTCCAATTAGCACGGTTGGCTACATACGGTGCGAAAGAAGCTCAACATACATGCATGTTGAACCTCTTTCGCACCGTACGTATCCAAACCGTGCCAATCAAAGGTGCGGTGGAAGGACAACAATCTATGTACGTATATGTATGTTGAACTTCTTTCGCACCGTGCATAGCCACCCGTGGTTGCCACTCCATCGTCAGTCTCGACCGCCGGACGTCATCACTCCTGGCAACGTTTCGTATCACCCTATTTTAAAAAAACACCCCTCGATGCTCCACGATCCTAGCTTACAAGGAAACACCAAACCGCTGCTTGGAATGTGGCTGTTCATTTTGGAAGGGTGCATTTCTGCGCCAGTTTTTGCCTGGAGGCAAGTTGTTGGCCGAGAGCCAAAAAGCATGGCAGTTTACAACTTCACATTGTGCCAGCTGTTGCAGCCATTATTCCATAGTCTAGAAATGATGTCACACGATGCAATAGCAAAGGTCCCCCATATAGCCTTAACAGACTGTAGGAGCAAGTGCTGTTAGCAAGCACCTATGAAGGCCGGCACGGCACACGAGGGAGTACGTGTATATACTTGGACGTATGTACGTCCAACTTCTTTCGCACCGTACGTAGCCAACCGTGCTAATTGTAGCCGCGGTGAACAGCACCGCGCCCGGCCTGTCTCCCTAGCGGCGATGTTTACACCACACCGCACCAGGTATTCATTTGAGGAGGCTGAGTCGACCTAGGGGAGGCCCAGGACCGGTTTAGATAATCGTCACCGGCGTTGGCCGTGAGTGGAGATCAAGCTCGGGTGGCCGGGTTCGTCGCGCAGTGCGCTAACCGCTACCGCTCCCCACATGTAGTGACAGCCCTTTAGCCAACAAGAGGCTACCGCGCCTGGAAATTGTTATTTCTGCCACACGGTATCCCTGCCGCCGTCTACGCGACCCATGTGTTGAGAAACCCACTATCGAAAACACGACCCATGTAGCTGCAGTGTCGTCGCACCGAGAATTCCGCACACGCACACACACAAGACTGATGCCCTGCCCGTGATGTTCCATTCCGTGATGATGATGATGATGGTGGGGCATGTGAGAGGGTATAGCAGGAGGGGACACGTCTCCTGTTTCTCCACTGGGGGAGATGCCACGGGCAAGACGGTGGGTGGGCTATGCGAGGTTGCTGGAGATGTTATTGTCATCGGCCTCACAGTTGGTGTAAATGTTGCTTTCGGGCGCTCGGGAAGGTTCAAAAATAGAAGCGCACTGCTGGCGGCTGTCGGAGTCTCGGCTGTGGCGCGGCGGAAAAAAAAATGTGTAGACGCCTCCCAACCGCCCCCGGTATCCTTCTCACCGCTCGGCCACGGCGGCCAGAAATAGCGACTCTCTCATCAGGCGCATGCACACTGCTAGAACATTCTCTGTTCTGCTGCTGCTGCTGCCTCGACTAAGACTCCTGCTGCTGCTGCTTGCACGGGGTTTATCGCTGTTGTGTTGCAATGACGACCTCGCCACCTCCCAATCCAGCCTCCAGCCCCGATGTTTTTCTGGTCGTGCCGCGCGCGTGTCTGCTCGGGACGAAGTCCGACGTCTCGGGCCACGTGCTCGGTGCGGAGCTTTGCTTCTTCGGGAATTGTCGAATACATCTGGCACACGTGGTACAGCCAAGAACCATGGGTGAGATATCAGCTGCGTTTGTCTAGAGCTGGGGTCGGCAGCCTTTCTATGAATGAGAAGAACCATTCTTTGTTTTTGCTCTTTGGTTTATTCGGTAAAGTCACGAAGGTAAAATTAAAAATAAAATAAATGAAAACAACTAAATTAAATCACGACGTTTCGGAGGCAACGCAAGCTTCCGTCTTCAGGTGGAACAGACACAGCAAAATCAGCTGTGTCAAGATTTTTACTGTGACTTGTGTTGCCTCCGAAACGTCGTGAATTAATTTAGTTGTTTTCATTTATTTTATTTTTATTTTACCTACGTGACGTTGCCGAAAAAAACAAAGAGCATGAATCCTTGCAGTCACGAAAGCTTCAAATCCATTCTTTGTTCGCTTTTGTCTTTGACCGAAACAGTTAGCCGCGTCAGACGCTGCAGAGCCATTTGTACACGAACACAGCGGGTATACAACAGATGGCAACAACTACACACATTCTGACTTAAACACAACATGTGATGGATTGAACGGCGTATATCTAGCGTTTGCTCCCCATTAGTTGTTCTTTAACAACACAGTTTGTGAGTGTTGTACATTTTCTTCTCACCAAAAAACATTCCACAGTTGACCCCATCCCCTTCCATATTTAATCAACTATCTCGACCTTAAATTATGTTTAAATTATACGGATTTGTTTTAAACTGCTGCCCATCAGGGGGCAGCCAAAGAGCCCCAGGTTTGGCCGACCCCTGGTCGAGAGAGGGGCACTCTGTCTGGGTCGATACTTCAAAACGTTAATCCACGCACGCGCAAGGATATTAATAGCAGCGCCCTGGTTTACTGAGGATATACGCCTTGGTGAGACTTAGGACTAATTTTCGAGGGGGGTTCTGCATTGGCATCTTTGACTGATTTTATTAATGAGTGGTTTGGCTTCAGAGCTCCGCGCAACTTGTGCGAGGAAATAACACTCAAAGGTCCGCACAGATGGATTCAAATCCCCTCGCTGTACTGCTGCTTTGCAACCCAATGGGTTGAGGGTTCATCCACCAACCTTCACTTTAAAATAGCTGTGTTTACATGACTACACCAGCAAACGTGTGCATCTGTGTGTGTGTATATATATAGCGAATGGGTACCTGGTGCGGTGTGTAAACTTTGCCACTGTGGAAACAAAGTTGTCCTGGCGTGGTGTTGCCCCCCCCCCAGCCCCGTGTGCCGTACCAGCCTTCATAGCTGCTCGATAGCAGCAATTGCCCCAAACGTCTACTAGGGCTACACGGGGGATATTTGGATTTGTACACGATCATGGGGTGGTGGGGGGGGGTATAACGGTTAGCACACTGTGCTCCTCTTTGGCGAGCGTGAGTGGCGAGTGATATCTGAGTCAGTTCCACGATACCATGCTCAAAAATAAGTGTTGTCGGGTGGGGAGTCAAACAGTGGACAGCACAGTGATGATTCTACCTAAACCAAGCGGAAGCTTCGAGTCACCAAACGGCTCATGGGGTCACGGATTCATAATCACCAAAAAAAAAAACAGGGGTGCATCAAATATCAGCTCGAATTCAAATCGGGACTAACATAACAAGATAATCAACAAATAAATGTATCTCATCTCTACCTTTTCTGTCATCTCATTGCACCTCTATTATGATCCATATTCATCTCGTCTCACCACATCTCTGTCGCTTGTCTTAGCTCTTCTCTTATCACACTAGAAGTTCATATCTTGAAAAGAGGTGGGGGGGGGGGGCAGACCAAAAATAAATTATGCTTAGGGTGGTCCCCAATGGGCTAGCACCACCACTGACCGTGGAAGTATCGAGACAAACAAATCCCTGCCAACACCAGTGCAGAATTCCCTCCGCTTTTAGCTCAGCACCAACGAGAAGCAGATCTTTAAAAAAAACACTTGTCCAGAGATTGTCTGCTTAGGGGTTATCCATTTAGTCGGTACGCCAAAAATCTGTCAAAACTTGACCCCTCCCCCCGTCCCTGTACGCACGCGTACCTTTTACACCCCCCACCCCCCCCCCCCCCGAATCCTATAGAACGGCCGATATTTAATCCACGCAGAAACGATCAAGGATTAATAATAATATTAACGTGTTAAAGCAAACAGATAGTCCACCGCTGGACTATCTAACTCATTAGAAGGCCAATGTAGACAAATTATCATCGAGGCTTCACCACCCCCCCCCCCCCCGTTTCCTATGCGTACGTAACATTGTCAGTAGACCCCCCATACGCAAGCGTACGCATTTGGGTTAACCTCCCTCCTCCATGCGTACGTACTCAATGGATGGCTCCTTAAACACGCGCTGATGGAAAATATTGATATGCTGGTGTAACCAAAGTGTAACCTCGCCTGGTATGCAGGAGGTCGTGGGTTCGATCCCGACCCTGACGCCTGCTGCTGTATATTTTGAGTTTACGTGTCTCTCTCTCATCATCATCATGACGGTGGCTAGGAGATGTTAACTACCTCGCCTGGTATGCAGGAGGTCGTGGGTTCGATCCCGACCCTGACGCCTGCTGCTGTATATTTAGAGTTTGCGTGTCTCTCTCTCTCTCATCATCATCATGACGGTGGCTATGAGATGTTAACTACCTCGCCTGGTATGCAGGAGGTCGTGGGTTCGATCCCGACCCTGACGCCTGCTGCTGTATATTTGGAGTTTGCGTGTCTCTCTCTCTCTCATCAACATCATCACGGTGGCTAGGAGATGTTAACTACCTCGCCTGGTATGCAGGAGGTCGTGGGTTCGATCCCGACCCTGACGCCTCCTGCTGCTGTATATTTGGAGTTTGCGCGTCTCTCTCTCTCCCCGTGGTCGCGTGGATTTTTGTCCGGGTCCTCCGATTTTTTTTTCTCTCCACATTTAGAATCAACAGCACGCGTTTAGAGTGTTTGGCTGCTATAAATGTCCACGTGATACGCCACTTCATTTAGCTATCATTTGTGGCCAGGTCGCTTCTGAGCACAGTGGGCCTTACCTGGTAGAATAAAAATATAGTTTAGTAGTTTATTTCACATTTTGTTTACTCAATGACCCTCTTTCGGAGCTCTTTTGGTGGTGGTCGTGAATGCCATTCTGCCAGTCGTGGTGCGAGCAACTAATATATGCAGGGCTGAAGCTCTGCCTTTTAATTTACCGTCACACAGTGAAGTGTGCCACTCATATGTGTCTGTTTGTTAGACATCCATTAGCATTATACGAGGGTACCGACAGTCCCCTACTTACGAACTCCCGACTTGCGAACATTTACACTTGCGAAAACGAACTTCCGTATGATATTTATTTCGTCACGTGAACTCGCTTTTGCGAACCGAACCACGGGGAAACTTTCGTTTACAGTGTTGCATTTCTTCTTAATTATGAAGTTTAACAATGCTTCCCTTTGTAGAACCGTAACACGTTTCATAACACTTACCGTATGGGCATTTAAATACGTATACATTATTGTGTACCGACTTACGAACCGTTCGACTTAGGAGCGGGCATTAGGGACGGAACTCGTTCGTAAGTTGGGGTCTGTCTGTATTTTAAAGGCACAGATTGAAAAAAATATATTCCTTTGATTTAAGCTGTGATTTTTCTCAAGGGGGAACCCCCCCCCCCTGAAATATTTCCAGATAGACAAATCATACGGGATTATCCACACCTGCCATAGAGTAAAATCCTGAGTGCAGACCGGATTTAATATTACTGTATCGCAACGTCCGTCTACACTACACAAACTTGAGAGGTCTGAGACCTGATCAAAGCTTCATTTCCAAAAGGCTGCTAGGCTGGCTTGAATTAGGGATTATCAGCGTAAAGTACTATCACTTAAACTACAAGTTACACCCATACATAATAACCCTGTATTATTCTACCGATTATTCCTAAAATCCTCTGATAGCACGGTACCATGAGGACAAAATTTGGCGAGATGGATGTGAGCCTGATTACATCCCTCCGCGCGTGCAAACATTTGAAGGCACTAATAATACACCACGATTGGCTCCATAAACATTGGAATCGGTTAGAGATGTCAAACACTACATACGGAGTCCATGCGTATATCCTATTGTTTATTTTAATAAATGTCTATAAGTTATAGTAATACAGTAACGTAAATTGTTAAATATAGTGTGATAGGCATCACATGTGTTTTAAGCCATTTGTAAATTAATTGGCGGATTAAGTTTCTCCACACACCGTGCCAGTCAGGAATCTCACATTGCCATAGAAACACAGTAATCTCACGTTGCCATAGAAACACAATAATCTCACATTGCCATAGAAACACAATAATCTCACGTTGCCATAGAAACACAATAATCTCACGTTGCCATAGAAACACAAGAATCTCACGTTGCCATAGAAACACAATAATCTCACGTTGCCATAGAAACACAATAATCTCACGTTGCCATAGAAACACAAAAATCTCACGTTGCCATACAAACACAAGAATCTCACGTTGCCATAGAAACACAATAATCTAACGTTGCCATAGAAACAAAATAATCTCACGTTGCCATAGAAACACAAGAATCTCACGTTGCCATAGAAACACAATAACCTCACGTTGCCATAGAAACACAATAATCTCATGTTGTCATAGAAACCTAATATTCTTATCCACGTTGTCACAGAAGCCCAAGATTCACTCACGTTGTTAGGAAAACCCAATAATCTCACCCACGTCATGGAAACCCAATTATATAATGCCTTATAAACTCAATAATCTGACCCACATTACCATCGAAACCCAATACATATAAACCCAAGAAGCTCACCCAAGTTGCCACGGACACCCAATAATTGTTGTCACAGAAACCCAAAAACTTCACGTCATACAAACCCCAGAAATGTTATCCTGACACAGCAACTCAACAATCTGAACCACGTTGTCATAGAAACACAATATTTTAATGTTACCATAGAAACCCAAGTTTCTCACCAACGTTGTCAAAGAAACCCAAGAACCCCCCCCCCACACGTCACCAGAGTTTGGTCGATATGATTGGTCGACACGCACGCGAGCCGGCCTCTGATTGGCTGATGGGGTGGAGGGGGGGTGTGTCCCCGTCATTTCATTGAGCTGCAGAAGAATTAAGAAGACGTCGGAACGCCTCCGCGAGCCGGGCTGCAGTTCCTTTAAAAGTATTCTCCCTCTTTCAAAGTGTCCGTATCTTTAAACATCCACGCGTTTTAGTTCGGTGGCAATAAGCGAACGTGAAGGAAGATCGTTCAGGCAACGAACGATCTTCCTTCCCGTTCATCCGGTGCGGCTATCCTCGAGGCCTGTACCGCTACGCACAGAGGCGAAGGCCGCGCGTGTCGCCTTCAGCCGAGACCGTCGTCGGCCAGGCGCTTGTGAAGGCCGGGGCTGTGGAACGCGAGGGGAAATGGGTGATCGCGAGTGGCGCCATCTTTACCCACCGCACCCGAGGGACCGTCCGTAAATGACGTCACGCACCTAGGGTATTGGGGGGGGGGGCGTGGTCAGACATTTGTGACGAGTGGGGGGCGTGGTCAGACATTTGTGACGAGGGGGGGGCGTGGTCAGACATTTGTGACGAGAGGGGGGGGAGTGAGAAATGTGACGTCACGTTATAATGCTGCGGCTTTAAATAAATATAGACAACACGTTCTCTTTGGTTCTATTCGGTAAAGTCACGTAGGTAAAAAAAATAAAACAACAAAAATCACGACGTTTCGGCCACAACACCGAAGAGTATGGATCCTTGCAGTCACGAAAGCTTTAAATCTAGAATAGACAAAACATTCTTGGTTCTTTCGGTAAAGTCACGTTGAAGGGAAACAATAAAATTATATATATAAAACAATAAAATTCTCACGACGTTTCGACTCTAACGCAAACAGCCATCATCAGGTGTGGAAAACCAACGGCCGTTCTACTTAATAAATGTTTTCTCCTACAAGATCAGAGTGCAGCGCCACATTAAATACGCACTAAAATGACGATAGTTTAAAAGCGATTTGAAGCATGTTTTTATTTTTTTTTGGAGGGGGGGGGGGCAGAGCTTTGTGACGTCATATTTGAGTAGGGGGTCTTGACTTTTTGTGACGCCGTGCGACGATGGTGGTGGGGGGGGGGAGGTCAAAAATCGTCGAAAAATCGCGTGACGTCATTTATGGACGGCCCCCAAGTACTCATTCGAGGCTGAGTCGACCTAGGGGAAACGCAGGACCCCCGGCGCGCGCGTGACCTCACTCGTGTGTTGGTTCGCGAGCGGAAATTGAACGCGGATCGCCCGTGGGGCTAACCACTGCACCCACCGCTCCCCCACGGTACAGACTGGCAACAGCCGTGCTCAGTCCACTGCTGGATGAAGGCCTACCCAAGCCGCATGACGCTGCGATGTGATCCCGCACACAAAAAAAACGATTTCACCGCTCCATCTCTTCTCGTTGGGGGAATCTCTCTTGGGGGGGGGGGGGGGGGGGTCCGTTCATTGAGCCGTCCGGGGGTTTTTCCCCCTCCACGTTTAGAATCAACGTCACGTGTTGAGGAGTATATTTGACTGCTGCTATAAATGTCCACGTGATGATGATGATAAGCCACTTCGTTGAGCTATAATTTGTGGCCAGGTGGCTTCTGAAAAAAAGCTTTATAGCTCACTGGACCTTGTAAAATAAAAGTTTTTATACTCTTTGGTTCATTCGGTAAGGTCACGTAGGTAGAAAAAAAAAATAGATCACAACGTTTCGATAGCAGCGCCAGCAATCGTCATCGGGCGCCTGACCGTCACGCCTGATGACGATTGATTGCGTTGCGATCGAAACGCCGTGAACTATGATTGTTTCTACCCGCGTGACTTTACCGAAAGAACCAAAGAGAATGGATTCCTGCAGTCACGAAAGCTTTCGAATCAAGATTCAATCGTTTTTAGTTTTAGTAACGTGTGAAAAGCACGCTGCCTTTGTGCGTTATCCCAAAAAAACCTATCGGGCGCCTTTCTGAAGATGTCCAACTTAGGTCATCTTCTAAATAAATATCAGCTATGCTACACTGCCGGCAATCATCCCTTCTAACAACGTGTCCTGCCCAAGCCCCCTTAGTTTTCTTAACAGTAAATAACACAGTCATGTAAGCATATCACCGGAAGTTGTTAGCATAGCTTCTACATACGTATATACTTTTTTTGTTCCAATTTAGAAAAATGCAAAACAATCAATTATGTGCATTTCAAGAATGCGCGTTTCTTAGGCATTGTTTTTCCCTTAAAATTTAGAAACCACGTGGTTGGCAATGCACACAGCGTAATCATGGCCAGTGCATTACAGAACGAACAGTGCATGCTCAGATCACTGGTTATCTCTAAAACACTCAAAAGTTTAGCTTGCCAAAGGTTATTCATCGTCAATTATTAATATCCATATAGCTCATCCTCGCAGCGGATCATGGATAGCCATCGAACAAAGACGGTCACCGCATCGCACGCTTTCAGATGCGTTTCTGTGGCCGTCTGGAACGCTCTTCTGATATTAGGAAGCCACTGGAGCTATGCTCTTTAATTTGTGTTGAAAGCTAATTTTTTTAGAACTGCTTTCTGTGTTTCGTTTGTTGTCCTTCCCCCGCACCTCCGATTAGCACGGTTGGCTACTTACGGTGCGAAAGAAGTTCAACATATGTAACACTTTTGTGACAAATACGAGATATGCCCGTGTAATTTAAAGAAATATTGACCATCTGTGACTCGAGGATTTCACGTCACTACACAGGGTCGTGGACTATATATTAATCAAGTGTATTTTTTTTCACGTCCGACTTGCACAATTGAACGAAGCTTTTTAATCTGTAATTGCCATCACCGTTACAGGTCGTTTATGGCAATTACAATTCGGCGGTGGGTTAACAAAAGCGCGATAACATGGTACATCCCAAGCTTGTTCATTTCCAGCGACAAGCAGGCAGGGCTTGACTCCAATTCTGCAGCGTGACCTTGCGTTTAAGTGGGGCAAACACAACCTTAGCGAAGGGAGGAACGACCCGGTCGTTGTTGAACAAACTTTAAACATAATGTTGCACGCTGAACAGCACGAGCAACCGATACAATCTGCCTGTGTCTGCCGTACATTCTGCTCTTGTTCTCACCCCACTGAGGAAAGGCCGCAATAACCCAATCTATGAATTGTACTTCAGCACACCGCGGTGCTTCATAGGTGAGCCTATATGTTGTAGCGCCTTCAGTGGCCGCGGTCCATCCCACAAGTGTTTGCCGCTTCGCTGAGCTGAAGCATCATTCGTCCAGTCACGGGATTCTTTTCATCCCGTTACAGAGTGATTCACCGCGGCACACAGACGCGCGTGTGTTTTTTTTTATGGCCGTGGGCCTGTGGGTGATCGCCAAGCCGGCAAACTTTGAAAAGAAACCGCCACTGCTGTTAAACATTATCCCTGGAATTGTATTTCATTCGACTCGAATGAGAAACAAGAAGGGGAGAGTGGAGGGTTAAGGCTTCATCATGGGGGGCATAACCCCGCTCCAGTCAGGAGACGCCACGAGGCCGTTTGTTTGTTTCCCCGTGTCTCATTGACCTCCGAACCCCCTGTGACAGTATCCCCTTTCGCTGTCGAGCAGGGAGCGGGGACGGGAAGTGGAGTCCCCGGCCCGTGACCACCGGTGCCTGAGTGAGGCGCACGGCAGACGGCACGGAGAGCGAGTGAGCGAACGAGCGCGTGGGAGAGCGAGCGAGTGAGCGAGCGGAATGCTGGTCAAAGAGAAGATCGTCATCGGCATTAGTGGGTGAGTGTCTTGAGTGTGCACACGTACGGCACCTGAGCACGGTTTGGGATAATAATTGTCACCGCTTTGATGCAGATTATCACCGAATGGTAATAATAATGATTCCCGTAATCCGGCCATTTATTTATCCAGGAACGACTCGCCGGGCCTCAAGATGTTCTGTTCGTTTGAGTCGTGCACTGGGATGTTTGAGCAATTGGTTCACTTGGGCTTTGTCAATGATTGTTTATTAACACAGTTGCTGAGTACAGGGGCCCCAAGGTCAAGGGGTCAGCGACAGTTGCACACACCGTGCACGCAAGTAGACGTTAACACTCAAACAGGTCCACAATTGCACTCAAAAGTTTACAAACCCACTTGCTTTACTGTTATCTGCCCATCCTTATACAACAGTTGTGCTGTAGGTACTGTATGTTGAACTTCTTTTGCACCGTACGTAGCCAGTCATGCTAATCGGGGGTGCTGTGTTTTTCTCCAAATGTGTTTTGGAGTTGTACCGCGCATTATTCGGAACGTTGTGGTGGCGAGATGTTAACTACCTCGCCTGGTATGCAAGAGGTCCTGGGTTCGATCCCGACCCTGACACCTGTATATTTGGAGTTTGCACAGTCTCCCTACGGTCGTGTGGATCTTTCTCTGGGTCCTCCGGTTTTTCCCTCCACTTTTAGAAACATGCGTTTAAAGTATTTGGCTGCTATACACTTCCACACGATGGGCCACTTCGTTGAACTCTCATTTATGGCCAGGTCGCTACTGATAAAGAGCTATATATCCCAGTAGGCTCGTAAAATAACAATAGTTGAATTATTTAGTTTTAGTCTACATACTTTTGCCGTGCCGCCATCTCCTGGCGAGCCAGGCTATGCCACTTTGACTCGCACGCGCGGGGAGTTTCGCAACATCTATGCGGTGAAATTTTGATTTAAAGCTTTCGTGACTGCAGTAATTCATATTCTTAGCTCTTTCGGTAAAGTCACGTTGAAGGGAAACAATAAAATAATAAAATATATATAAAAAAAACAATAAAAATTCTCACGACGTTTCGACCATAACACAAACGGTCGACCGTTTGTGTTATGGTCAAAACGTCGTGAGAATTTTTATTGTTTTTCCTATATATTTTATTATTTTGTTGTTTCCCTTCAACGTGACTTTACCGAAAGAGCTAAGAATATATATCTATGCGGTGATCCAACAACCCTAGCTGCTGCCTCCACAGTGCTGAATTCCAGACGTGCGTCACCACCACCACCACCACCCGGCCTAAAGTAACGCTGCAATCCATCGCGGTCACTCACAAATTGATGTGGCCAGGAGGCACGGGCCTCTCAAACGGAGCCAACTTTGACACAGCGCGATCTCTCCCAGTGTGACCAATGCAGGTAAAACCTCCTTAAGCCTCCGACTTCAAAAGGCACTGCCCAACTGCAAAGTCATCCACCAAGATGACTTCTTCAAGGCAAGTGCAAAGCAAGTACAAAGCAACGTTCTCTTTGTGTACAAAATTAAACGGTTGAATTCGTGGTGCCTGTTCCAACAGGAAAGGTGGGGCTATCGGGACCAAGGGGTGGGTCTCTGGGGTACATATCAGAGAGGAGCTGGGCAATAGATTTACGAAAGAAGATTGGACTATACGGTGGAAGTTGTGGGGAGATGTGAATTTTAAAGCCGTGCAAAGGCCCTCACGTATACATTGAAATACACGGGTGGTAGCACTGAGCCAGCATGGCCATGATCCTGGTTGAAAATCTGGGTTCTCGCGTAATTAACTGTTTCCCGTTCCAAGGATAACCGCAAGTGGCAGGGTGGGTGTCCCGTTCACCGCTGAATCTCGGAGCACGCACGCGGTTCAGACATTCTACTCACCGCAGAGAACCGTAGCGACACGACCGCGCTCTATGATAGCTGGCGCCAAACTGTGCCACCGCACGCCCTCCCGCGTGGCCTTGCGGGAGCATCGGTACCGACAATGTTATTTTATTTTAGTTTTGCTTCCAGACATGCACGTACATCATCGGATCGGGAAAGGGTTGAACCGGGTTCTCAGTTGAAGTGAGTTGATGGTTGGTGGTCTTGGCCCGGTAACTACCAATTGCACGTACAAAAACATCGTGTTGCATTTTATTTTCCAACAATTTATCAACAAATTCCAGATTCAAATTATTTTTTTTTTTGCTTTCACTGTCATGTGGAGAACATATCTGCAGCAGGGCGCGTGTGGGAATAGTGAAACACGGCCACAGTGTAATGAAGAGCACACTGGACTTGCGATCCAGAGATCCGCGGTTCAATTCAACATCCTGGTGCGGCGGTTGAAACATTGGGACAAGTTTGTAAAATCCCCCCCCCCCACTCTGCTGATATCCACGTTGCGATGTGAAGTGGTTTCCCCACAGTTATAGTCCATCGACAAGTTTAGTTTAGTAGGGTAAAGTGTTGCCACTCCTGCCCCTTTGAAGACAACTGACCATTGTAGAGGCCAAAAATTACCATCTTCAGCCCCCTCGAGTGGAGGCCCTTCTGCCAGAAGTGGTTGTGAGCAAACAATAGCAGGGCCGCACCTTTTCCCCAACCTTTTAAACTAATTGCACGACTTAATTTTGGCATTGTGTTCTAAATGGTCAAATGCCAGCGGAAGGTTAATTGTGAATTTTTACTATTTTTCAGCCTCCAGAAGAAGTTGTGGTGGATTCAAATGGCTTTTACCAGTATGACGGTACGAACGGATTTGTTATCCACCTTCAAGGTTTATTATTCACCACAATGTATGTATATGTATGTATGTATGTTGAACTTCTTTTGCCCCATATTCAGAGGTGTAGGGGAAGGACGATAAAAAAAAACATATTTTTGCCGTCTTATGTTGTAGTCGCTGCGTACGTCTATGTGTGGGACACCACGGTGGCAAGATGTTAACTACCTCGCCTGGTAGGCAGGAGGTCGTGAGTTCTACCCCGACCGTGACCCCTGCTGTATATTTGAAGTTGGCGTGTCTCTCTCTCTCTTTCCCCGTGGTCGCCTGGATTTTGCTCAGGGTCTTCCGGTTTTTCCCTCCTGCTATAAATGTCTACACGATAAGCCACTTCGTTGAGCTATCATTTGTGGCCAGGTCACTTCTTAATAAGAGCTACGTAGCGAAGTGGGCCTTACCTGGTAAAATAAAAAAATGTTTTTAGTTTTGCCGTTGGCGAGTGTGCTCGCGCACGTATTTTTATTTCACACCAGTCATCACCGCCTTGAACATGGACGCGATGATGAACGTTGTGAACGCGTGGATCAAAGACCCCTCTGGATTCAAGGAATTGCCTTCTGAGTCCCACATCACCAGTCAGCCCCTGCAATACGATCCCGACGCTCCCCACATCCTGCTCATCGAGGGCTTTCTCATGTACACCTACAGGTGAGTGAACACATCCCCTTGCTTAACGTGTACAGGTGTGTCATCATGTACACCTACAGGTGAGTGAACGCCTCCCCTTGCTTAACGTGTACAGGTGTGTCATCATGTTCACCTACAGGTGAGTGAACGCCTCCCCTTGCTTAACGTGTACAGGTGTGTCATCATGTTCACCTACAGGTGAGTGAACGCCTCCCCTTGCTTAACGTGTACAGGTGTGTCTTGGCCCCCCCCGGAAGAGACTCGGATCTGTCATGCGTGTCCTGCAGAGGCTCATCACCACCGACGACGCGCCGTGACCGTGAGCCAACGACGTGGATTCTGGAAGCATGGGGAGGGGGAGGATGAGGAGTCGACCGCGTACTCGAAATCTGTGGTTCTTCGAGTTGCGGTATTCCACAGCTGTGTGGTGTCACCACACCCCCTCCTTTCCCACCTCGCGAGTGATGCCACCGGTTTTGTCTTCTCAGGCCGCTTTTGAACGTGTTCGACCTCCGATATTTGCTGACCGTTCCGTTCGACGAAGCCAAGAGGAGACGAAGGTGAGATTTCATTCGGTACCGACGACAGCACCAATTACTCTTTAACGGGCCCATCAGCCTTACAAAGGTCTATAAACTGACCGCCACTTAGCGTGTGCTACGGAGCGACTGGCTCCTTCCATGGGAATGTAGAATCTCCACCGTTGGCTCAGGTGTCGCGATGGGGTGTGAGCACCACCCCATTGCTCATGTGAACAGAGAGACTTTTCGACATAATCCTGGAGATGGTAAAAGCCTTGCTTGCTTAGTGAACAACAGATGCGCAACGCGGACTGTACAAAGGAGTTGAATGTATGTTGAACTTATTTCGCACCGTACGTAGCCAACCGTGCTAATCGGAGGTGAATGCCATACGTGTAAGGTAAAGGTGCTGCCCTGTAATTGTTTGCTCATGCCACTGCTGGCGACAGGGCCTCCAGTAGAGGTAGCTCTAGAGAGAGGGTACTTTGGCCTACTCTTCCACGTTGCCCAACCGTCTCGAGAGAGATCGGAGTGCCCACGCTTTAATGCCATCGCAGGCGTCCTGCCGATCAAATAACCATGGTGTAGTCACTTATACCGCTCGGTTGGATAGAGGCCGGCTGAATTTAAGAAAAATCATGTCCGTGGTTTCAAACGGCTGCGTGCAGGGAGATCTAACTGGCGACCTTTGGATTCCAAGTCCAGTGTATATGGAACGTCTTTCGCACCGTACGTAGCAAATCGTGCTAATTGGAGGCGCGGGGAAAGGACATTGCACCGAGGCATCATCCTCGCTCGCATCGGCTCGCCAGGTGATTGTGTGTGTCCGCGGTGTTCCCTTCGATTTTCCTCGGTCCGCAGCACCAGGGTATACTGCCCCGAGGATCCTCCCGGTTACTTCGAGGGCCACGTTTGGCCGATGTACCTCGAGCACAAGGAAGAGATTCGCAGCCTCGGCGTGGACATCGGTAAGGCCCCTTGCAGTGTAAAAGTTTAATTTACCGAGAGGTGGCCGAGTGGCCCGCCGGTCGGAGGGTTGAGCCAGCGCTGCTGAGATCCTGGGTTCGAATCAAGGCAGCCGCTGCCTTTTGATACATGCGCTCGGCCTGTCCTCCTGTAACCCGGTAGTTGCTGCGTTCCTGAAGAAGAACGGCGTTATGGAAAAAATCGCGTTGCAATGCTTAACGTATAATGTGGGGGTAAAGCACAGTCCGCGATAACACGTGGGGTGCGTACGCAGGCTGTGCAAAGACTTGAGGCGCGTGGGTAGCATCTGGAAGCATCCAGCAGCATCCCAATCCCTCGTGTGCGATGATGCTACGCCGAGGCAGCCGCGCGACCGCTTATTCCTACTCGCGCGACGTAGTTCTGTCCACTCAATCGCGTGATATCCACTTCGCGTTATGAAAACACGCCTTGTAGGAGAACAGAGCGTACATCGATACATCCACTCATAATCATTGCTTATTAACCCAGGAAAGCTGAGTCCGATGGCTCTCTTTCAGGAGGGTCCTGCGTTGGGGTGTTTGGCCAACACCAAGTGCATTGTGTACTTTTAGCTTTGGGAGGAAAATGGAGAACCCGGAGGAAACCCGTGCAGAACAGGGGGAGAAGATGCCAAACCCCACGTAGATAGATGCCCGAGTCAGTCATTGAACTCAGGTCCTTTGGGCTGTGAGGCACAGGTGTTTCCACGTTGCCACATGGTTAAACCGGGTTTTTAAGCGCAGTGAGTTGATGGGCTCAGCCCAATTCATCAATGATCACACAATAACACATCACATTATATTTTGTTCTGTACTGAATGTCGCTCGATTCCAGTTTCGGGGATTTAAAATATGGGTTTGGCTGTCATGCAGCGAACCTTATTTTCATATGCAGAGAGATTAGGAAGGTGCTACGCTTTACCGCATAGCATAGAGGTAACATGTCACCGAGAGCACTAGAGGGATATAATTGGGGAATACCGACAAAAGGAAAATTTTAAAAAGACAAGACGTGTGGGTGTTACGATTTTGTTGTTTCAGCAATTAATATCGCCCCACCAATTTTGGATTTTGATGTCTCTGTAAATCTGGTTGAATAGCCATAAGCCTGACTCGCTCTTGTTCAAAAGCAAGCTTCACATTTTACGTTGACAGTACTGCCAAGAAGGAGGGCCATTGCTCAAAACTTGGTAGGCTTCCCATTGCAAAGCGGTGTTCATGACGGACGACTCCATCGCGACGTGTTTTGTGCGACGCCTTAACACCCGGACGTCGACCTCACCCGAATCGCGCGCTCTGACTCGGCGGGAGAGCGAGCGGATCGCAATCGGAATATTGCCAGTTCAAAATCCGGTCGTGATTTGGCCGAGCCCATCATTCACTTCCAACGCTCATATGAACAGGACACACAGCTTTGACTTTGAATCTCAGACGGGTGGCATTGCTGTACCAATTGGGGTCCCTGTGCCCCACAGAACCTTACTTGGACGGGACGAATCCCCCGGACGAACTTTTCCGGCTGGCGTACGACGACATCAGTGCCAAGGTCCGGCGATTGTCGTCCGGCGTGTAACGGCTTCCATTGGACTAAACTAAACACTACACTGTTTATGTTATCAGGTAGGGTCCAGTGAGCTGTCTAGCTCTTTTTGAGAGCTGCGTTCGCCTCTAAAGCCATCCGCTGGATTTCTAACAATCCACTCAAACACCTGAAAACGAGCCAATCTTATCGCTCCTTCTCCACGGTGGGCACACTCTCCCATCAGCATTATTGTATTGTTACAACTTTTAAAACTAAACGATACACTTTTTATTTTACCAGCTAAGGCCCACTGAGCTGTGTGGCTCTTTATTTTAAAGATTGGCGTTCGCCTCTAAAGCCATCCGCTGGATTTCTAACTAAGACGTCAACTGATGATTACTACCCAATTCAGCGATGCCGCCACGGTTATGTACAGCTCGTTTGCTTCTCCTGGCGCAGCAGTTGAAACAATACGGAGTTTTTTTTTGTTATTCCACCCCCCGCTTCTGCCCGCACCTCCGCTTAGCACGGTTGGCCACGCACAGTGCGAAAGAAGCTCAACATACGTCCATCGTTTGTTGCCCTTCCCCCACACTTCCGATTAGCACGATTTGGCCACACGTGGTGCAGAAGTTCAACATACATATATTGCATAGTTTGTTGTCCTTCCCTCGCACCTCCGATTACGACGTATGGTGCGATAGAAGTTCAATATACATACATTCATACGTACACACAGCAATATAAATGTGTGCACCACAGGTAGTCGACTGGCGAGACGTGCGGGGGTAAATCATAAGTACCCCAAACTCTTCCAAGATGACTCGCGAGCGTGGAAGAGCAGGCAAAGAATGATCCTCTAGACCAGCGGTCCCCAACCCTTTTGGCACCAGGGACCGGTTTCGTGGAAGATAATTTTTTCACGGACCAGGGGGGGGGGAGGGAGGGTTCATCATTGGGTCTTTCCCTCTTTTCAAAGAAGCTCTCCAGTGACGTTTGTTTTTTACTCATTGTGGCTACTAGGGGTTAGAGCTTGTGGGTTTACCAAAACTGTGACTGAGACTGAGTGCGTAGTGCGGGAAAGAGCCGTGGACGGAAGTGGTAAATAATAAAATAATGGGGGCGGGCCACGTGCTGACTCACCGCTCTCACCTCCTGCTACTGTGCGACCCGGTTCCTAACAGCCTACGGACCGGTACCGGTCCGCGGCCCGGGAGGTTGGAGACCGCTGCTCTAGAGGGACTCGCTCGAGGGCCTCTCCAGAGCTCCCTCCAGCGCAGGCCCTTCTGCCAGCAGTGTCTGTGAGCAGACAAATGCAGGGCTGCACCTTTTGCTCAACTGAGAGCGATACGGAAGAGAGGGTGAGGATGCCAGTGGTAATCGTGTTTGGTTTGTTTGAACTCGTAGGGACTTTTATTGTGACACGTCGCTTTGACGCATTGTTGTCATCTGCTCGTTATTCGTAAAACTTGAAAAACCTTGAAGGATTTTGTAAAATGACGTCGCCGCCTTTCATTAAAATGCTTTTGAGTAAATGGCTGTTACTTTTCAATGGAAACTTATTTTTGCACGCGACAATAATAACTTTGGTAGATGTTTATAAGTCAAATTAAAATGTTAAAAAGGAAACATAGCTTCATATGGAGCAAGGATACAAAGATATAATTTATTATTTTGTTTAATCATCACGATGGGGCAAGTGGAGGCACAACGATTGGCACAATGCACTGTTCGCAGACCATCACATGACCTGAGTTTGATTCCCAGGCACAGCAAACATCGATGGCGAGTGATACATGAACCAATCCTGTGCACCCCCCCAATTACGTATCAACCTGCGCTGACCAACGCGGTGAAGTATGGTCAAACAACCCCCATAGCTGACATACAGTGGGGGAGACTGATTTTGATAAAAACGTGTAGCAAAATTAAAAGTCGAATGTTCGTAAATTGTCCCCAATTCCAACTGCGCCGCTGCCATCTTACGAGATGACAGCATTCATGATACAATCTCACAGAGATCAGCGCATCACCCCGTGTGTCACAACAATCTCACAGAGAGCAGCGCATCACCCCGTGTGTCACAACAATCTCACAGAGAGCAGCGCATCACCCCGTGTGTCACAACAATCTCACAGGGAGCAGCGCATCACCCCGTGTGCCACAACAATCTCACAGAGATCAGCGCATCACCCCGTGTGCCACAACAATCTCACAGATCAGCGCATCACCCCGTGTGTCACAACAATCTCACAGAGAGCAGCGCATCACCCCGTGTGTCACAACAATCTCACAGAGAGCAGCGCATCACCCCGTGTGTCACAACAATCTCACAGAGAGCAGCGCATTACCCCGTGTGTCACAACAATCTCACAGAGAGCAGCGCATCACCCCGTGTGTCACAACAATCTCACAGAGAGCAGCGCATCACCCCATGTGTCACAACAATCTCACAGATCAGCGCATCACCCCGTGTGCCACAACAATCTCACAGAGAGCAGCACATCACCCCGTGTGTCACAACAATCTCATAGAGATCAGCGCATCACCCCGTGTGTCACAATCTCACAGGGAGCAGCGCATCACCCCGTGTGTCACAACAATCTCACAGAGATCAGCGCATCACCCTGTGTCACAACAATCTCACAGAGAGCAGCGCATCACCCCGTGTGTCACAACAATCTCACAGGGAGCAGCACATCACCCCGTGTGCCACAACAATCTCACAGAGAGCAGCGCATCACCCCGTGTTTCACAACAATCTCACAGAGTTCAGCGCATCACCCCGTGTGTCACAACAATCTCACAGAGATCAGCGCATCACCCCGTGTTTCACAATCTCACAGGGAGCAGCGCATCACCCCGTGTGCCACAACAGGCTGCAGAAGGGGGCAGGGGCGGTGGGTCGGGTCAAAGGAGATTTTAAAAACTCCTTCAAGTCCCCTCGTTCTCCTCTGCCCCAAACTCCGCTACGCGATTGTTTATCGCTCCGCAGTCAAGCTGTGATGTTTTAACTCTCGCAGCTGGCACACAGACAAATGGAGCACGAAACTAAATTGACTGCGATGGGTGTTTTTGTTGTTGTTGTGTAGTCATTCGGTGACCGTGCTGAGACCAATAACTGTGACCGCGTGCGTCCAGTGCTCGCCGAACTGCATCGTGTTCTGGTTTGCCGAACGAATCCTTCGTTATCAGGTGTCGCACTCGTTACACGCGCAAAGTGCTTGCCACAAATGAACCACAGTACCTCGCTGATCTCGTCAAGGGGCATACATCATCACGCAAACTCCCCCGGTCATCGTTGCAGCAGCGGATTTTGGCTCGTCATCAAACAAAGACGGTCACCGCATCGCTCACTCTCGGATGCGCATCCGGAACCGTCTGGAACACTCTTGCTTCCGATATTAGGAATCCGCTGGAACTGTGTACTTTGAAATCATCTCGATTGAAATCTCAAATTTTTTAGAAGTACTTTTTGTGTTTAGTTTGTTGTCCTTCCCCGGCACCTCCGTTCAGCACGGTTGACTACGTACGGTGCAAAAGGAGTTAAACATACACGCATACAACTCACCACGTGCGTCAATGACACTGCAGCCCCAAAATGAAAAGTGTACAATAACAGGCGACGTTTCAGGTAATGGCCCTTCTTCACAGCACATAGAGAGGAAGAGTGGATATCTCCAGCTCGTATCCACTCTACCTCTCTGGCCAATTTCTACGCGGTGTGAATGAGCCCATAGCCCTAAACGTCGCCTATTATATACTTGTCCTTTGAATGCTACAGTGTTATTAATGAATAATGTAATCCATTTAAATGCATATGTTACATTACATTAACCTCCCTCTGGTCTTCGCACCTCACAGTGATGACAACACATTTACGCCTCTATTACTGGTAGGAACCTCCTGGTTACACCACCAGCCCACAGGGGATTATTGTGTCCGTCCGTCGTGCATCCAAAAATGGGAGGGGTGAGGCTGGATGGAGAGGGGAGGGTGGGGAGGGGCTGGGTGGGGAAGGAGGGGCTGGGTGGGAAGGGGAGGACTGGGTGGGGGGTGGGAGGGAAGGGGCTGGGTGGGGAGGGGCTGGTCACCCCGTGGTGCCCTTATAAAACTCAACGTTTAACCTACTCACGCCGGCTTGTGCCCGCCCTCACAGTCGGGCATATTTGCGGAATACACCACGTGGTGCCGCCGTTGACCCTGGCCATTGACCGAGCAACCCAACGTTCCTAGCAGCTCCCTCCGCAGGAATGTGTTAAGACTGGAAATAGGAGGAAGGCGTCTTCACTCTTCTGGTTATCGCCTGACGAAGCTGGTTGTTGTTGTAATCACCAGTGACACGTCACAGTACTCAAATTGTAAATGTTGTGGGTTTACTCTCCAACGTACCGGTGTGCTGAAGTAGTAACTCATTGGCACGTTTTCTTTACGTGGCAAACCTTACTAATTGGTATCAAGTGGTGGTGGGTTAACGACACATTTACATTTATGCGATATAACACAAAAAAACTTTATTATAAATAATATTGGTCGCGAAAGCCTACGTCTTAAACTTAATGCGTTGAGCGTGTTTGTTGTTATTGATTGTGCATAGCTTCCAAATGCAGAATCGCCAAATGATGTGTTTAATTTTGAGACCATCAATCCGTTACGCTTGAACCCAGTTTAACCACAGGCAACAGCTTCAATCCGGATTCAAACCCAGGCCCTCAGCGTTGCCGGTTGGACGCTCTGCCCTCTGAGCTTTGCGGTCTCCCCGTAGAGCCAATAAATTTGTAAAGAAATTGTATCCTTTATTTTTAGTGTTTGAATACGACTCAGACTTGAAAACATGGACTAGTACAAAATGTTTAATGTCCCACTGCATCAAAATCCTGCACGGAAGAGTTGCTCCGGTAATGAACAATATTCTGCCATCAGCTTCGTCAGCCTCTGCAATTCTCATGTCGTTCTACATCAGCCAACACGCGGCGTTTGCAATAAACTTTTTTCGTTACAAATCCCACGAAGCAGTGCTTAAAATACAAAATACGTGAATTCTCAAGCCGATAATTGTCCCTTCCGCTGAGCTGTGTCAAGGAGCATGAACCAGCATCACGGCGAACTCCCGGCCATCCTCGCAGCAGCAACAGCAGCAGCGGCTTTTGCGTAGCTATCGAACAATGTGACCGGTGCTATGTACTAGGCCTCAAAAAAGTCTCCAGCCATGGTCCACCAACCCCCACCTCCGGACAATCACCACCACAGCCCCTCTCTCAGACAAAATGCTGCATCTTCATTTCCAGTGACATTTTGTGAAGATGGATATGTACAAAAAAAGTCCTTTATCGCAGAGAGTCTCCCTGAGCCTGCTGAGCATGCTTTCGGGATACAATTGCCTTTGAATATTCCCGCACGTACGATGCAACCAACACAACTTGAAAGTGCACGCCTGCAATGGAACGACATCGGGAATAAATAAATAAATCCATACAAAACAGATCACCGGCCAACGCAGCCTTCACTGTTCTGCCATGGCGACTGCGGCTTCAAAGTCTCCAACCAGCGGTCCTCCCCCCCACCTCCGTATCCAAAAGCAACAGCCGCCATTCGCCACTAAGTGACGGTGACGTTGCCACGGCGCCTGTGCCGGGCCAGGTGCCCGTGGTGAGGCCACGTGAAGTGTCGAAGACTCGCTGCTGACAGGAGGTCACGGAACAGACGCAGGTGGTGCCATGCGTCAACTGACTGAGATGACTGGCAGCTGTAGCCCTTACTGTGCCAACTTGCTCCGTTTTAGCCGCCCGGCGCTCCGCTCATTGTGAATGTCGCTCCTCTGCTCCCCGTTGTTGTTGGAGGACGACTGCCTGCACAGATTTTTGCGCAGTCTGTTCTCCTATGCCGCGGTAGTTGTTGCGTTCCTAAAGAACAACGCGTTGCGGAAAAATCGCGTTGTTGTAATTAATATATTATAGGGTAAAGCACAGTCCGCGATAACCCGCGAGATGCGTACGCAGGCCGAACAAAGACTTGAGGCGCGTGGGCAGCATCTGGAAACATCCAGCAGCACCCCGCTGCCTCGTGCGATGATGCTGCGCCGAGGCAGCCTATTCCTACTCGCGTGACATAGCTCCGTTCGCTCGATCGCGTTCTCGTTACGAAAAAACAACAAAAACGTGTTCCCTAATACGTCCGTCGCAACGCATCCAATTCCCGTCGCGCAAAAACAAAAAAAACACAAACGCCCGTCGCGATGGGGAGACCTGACGGCGCTCGCCCTCCGCTCTCAGAAATCCGCCGGCCTCGTCTTCATCTCCACGAACTTGAAGGTGTACTTGCGCCCCGAGCGGTAGTCGCTCAGCAGGTACCACGTGCCCCAGAAGATGCCGTCGGTGACGGCTCCCCGGTAGCGGCCGCCTCGGTAGTAGCGGCCGTTGAGGTTGGCGGCGAAGCAGGCGTCGAACCACCACCCGGCGGCGTAGTAGGCGGCGCAGCTGCCCGCCGCGTACGCGTCGTGGTCGCGGTCCGGCGTCGAGAAGGGCCGCCCGTCGTGGCTGTAGCCGCGCCGGTAGGTGAGGGCATTGCCGGCGTCGCCCCGGTAGGCGCGCGCCGTCAGGCGGTAGCGCTCGCGCTCGGGCGCCACGCGGAAGCGCGCGTAGAGCGCGTGGCGACGGACGCCGTGCCAGTCCTCGAGCTCGACGCGCAGGCTCGCTCCGCCGGCGGTGCCGCCGCCGGCGTCGGCGCCACCGCCGCCGGCGTCGGCGCCGTCGAGGCGTCTCGCCCGGCGCTGGCGGGACGGCGCGGGAGCACAAAGAACGACGATGGTCAATCAGTCACGATCAGTCATTATCTGACGTGCCGACACCGCCCTCGATAGAGTCGGTATCGGTGCACTTTGCAGGGCCATGGAGCAACACAATGATAATAGTGACCATGATGATGATGCGCCCGTCAGTAAGCGCTGCTTACAAGGGACGAGTGGGAGTCTGCACTGTGCATGATGGGACCCTAATAAATAAAAATGTATGGGGGGCCCCACCGTGTATTGTGCAGTCCCCAACTATTAGTCACTCAATCTCCCAGGCCTCGATAGCTATTCGCCTTTGCACCAGCATATATCACCGAATGCTCTGCTATGGTGGCTCTCTGCTGTGCATTCGGGCGTTTCAAGCTCCAAGTTTAGTTTCATCGGACATCGGAGCCCGATGAAACTGAAAGATTCACCGGGCGTCTGCTAAAGAATGCAATGAAGCAGTTGGACGCGGTTACGCGTTGTATCCGTGTGGATGGGCGGGCGGGCGGGTGGGTAGATGGACGGACAGACGAACAAGCGTGTGGGCTGCCGGTTGGTATATACACGCGGTCCCCGAGATACGAACGTCTGACTTAAGAATTATCCGCACTTACGAAAGAACCGCCATAAGTTTTGATTTAAAGCTTTCGTGACTGCAGTAATTCATATTCTTAGCTCTTTCGGTAAAGTCACGTTGAAGGGAAACAATAAAATAATAAAATATATATTAAACAATATTGTTTTATATATATATTAATATATTATATATATTAAATATATATAAAAAACAATATATATTATATATATTATTTTATTGTTTCCCTTCAACGTGACTTTACCGAAAGAGCTAAGGATATAACCGCCATAAGGTTTGGTCGTGCTTACGAACCGACCCGCGGAATTATTTTGTTTGGCGGAGTGATCCTCCGCGAGCATCTGGCTGGGACTCATTACACCCCTTCCAAAAAGCGATCAAGATAAGTAAAAACAAAGCTGATTTCTTTTCATTGTTACTATTATTTATTATATTTACTATACAGCATTTATTGCAGTGTTACAAACAAATCTGCAATATTTCTTATTTACGAGTTTAACGCTTCACTTTTTTTATTGAACCATAACGCATTTTAAAAACACTTACCATACGTGTGTACTCCACGGATACGATTAAATATCGAGTTCCGACTTACGAACCGTTCACTGACAACCGGCGTCTCGGGAACATAGCCCGTTCGTAAGTCGGGGACTGTCCGTATATATTTATATATCTTTTTAAAAGCGCGACTGCTCTTAGGGGCCGTCCATAAATGACGTCACGCACCTGGGGAGGGGGGTGGTTCAGACACTTTGACACTTGTGACGATGTGTGACGACGGGGGAGGGGTTTGAGAAATGTGACGTCACATCAAAATGCGCAACTTCAAACAAATATAGACAACACGTTCTACTTAATTAAATAGACTTTTTTTTAATAAATGTTTTCTCAGCGCCACATTAAATACGCCCTACAAGGACAATAGTTTAAAGCGATTTGAAGCATGTTAACAAAAACAATTGAGGGGGGGGGGGTGGGGCAGAGCTTTGTGACGTCATATTTAAGGAGGAGGAGGGGGGGGGGGTCTGACGTTTTGTGACGCCGTGTGACGAAAGAAGGAAGGAGATGGGGGGGGGGGTAAAAAAAATCGCGTCACGTCATTTATGGACGGCCCCCTTTACCTCCGCGCCGTGCCTCGCCAGGCGAGCGCCGGCGGGGCCCCAGGTGAGCTCGTGCAAGCGGTCGTTGCCCAGCCAGTGCTCCCCGCTTGGCACGCCGAAGCCGCGCTTGTACTCGCCCCACGTGCGGTTGAAGTCGACGGCGCCGCTCTGCCGCCGCTGGAACACCGTCCAGCCACCGCCGTCCGTCCCCATGTCGCAGAAGGCCTGCATGTGCGCACGCGTGCGTGTGTATGTTCGTGTGTGTGTGTGTACATGTTTTCTCTTGCGCGTGTGCGCATGTGTGTGTGCGTGAGTGTGTGCATGCGTGTGTGCGCGTGAGTGCATGTGTGTATGGGGGAGCGGTGGTGTAGCGGTTAGCGCTACGCTGCGCTACGAAACCCGAGTTCGATTCCCGCTCACGGCCAACACCCGTGACAAATATCTGAAATGGTCCGAGGCCTCCCTTAGGTCGATTCAGCATCAGATGAGTACCTGGTGCGGTGTGTAAGCATCGCCACTGTGGAGACAAAGGCGGTCGGGCGTGGTGCTGGCCACCCACCCACTCGTGAAGGCTGGCACCGTGCCAGCCTTCACAGGTGCTGCTCGCTAACAGCACTTGCCCCAAATAGCCTGTGTGGGCTACACGGGGGATCTTTGTACTTGCCTGTGTGTGTGTGTGACCCGGGAGGGTCTCCACGGCAATGGAGATGCTGCGATGTTTTGCAAGATATTGTTACGTCGTGAGAAGCATAAGGATTTGCAATTGCAGTCGGGGCAATTAAACGCGTTTAATTCTGCCAAATTTAACGAAAAGTCAAGGTTTAAGACAATAGGATGGGGATTTTGTTATTTTGTTTTGGACCCAGCTGGGACCAACAGCAGCTGGCTTGCACTTGAGCTGGAACCTGGATTCGAACCCAGGATGTCTCACCTGTGTGAACGGCCCTGCCTCCCATCTCTCTCCCTCTACGTACGGATGTTGCAATTATTTCGCACTGTAAGTAACCGGCCGTGCCAATCCGAGGTGCGGTGGAAGGGAAACAAACTAACACGCCAAAGGCAGCTCTAAAGAAATTATATTTTAAATCTAGATTATTTGAAAGTACGTTGCTCCAGATCCTGGCTCTAGAGACTCTACAGGTTGGCCCGAAAGTCACGAAACATAGGGTTATTTAATTTATTTTAAGACTGGCATTAAACCATTTTTAAATGTCTAATTAGTTAGTATGTGATCTGTTATCATTATTATTATCTACTTTTCTCATTATTACTTTTCAGATGACATTTAAAAGTGGAAATGAAATTTGCGAACGAGTTGAATTAGCATTTATGCACGTAAAAGAAGGCAGCTGTAATCTTAAAACAAAATCATCTTCAAAAAGAGAATTAATGCATCGTACATGAGTATTGACGGAAGTCAGTTTGAACACTTGTTAAAATGAATATTAACCGACGTGTCCTGACTTTCGTGCCACCCTGTATATGCCACACGTGTGCTTCTCTATGAATTTGAACCCAGGTCCTCAGCTGTGCCTGTCCAGTACTCTGACTGACCCCTAAGCTGCCCTCAGCCTGCCCTAAGCTATACCAATACGATCCAATTTGTAAAACCATGCCCTCCAAGCCACCCTGTCATACTTAGTGACTTCTCTAGTTTTCCACTACCGACGTTTTTTTTCATCGTTTGTTGTTATCACCCGCCGACCCACGCCCCCTCGTTGGACACCTGTGAAAAAAAGAGCTTCATAGCTCATCGGATTCCTCCTCCAGTCCAAATAAAGACTCCCCATTCCGATTCACCCGTGGGCTTCCATCGGACGGACACCGTGATGCAATCTGAAAGCCAGCAGACGGCACGGACGGTTGGAATTTCACGTCTAGCCTTTCGAGCAAACATCTGACGGGAGTCGCCGGGGCCAGATCAGAGGGTCCGGCCCATGCGGCGTTTCAAGGTTCAAGTTTAAAAGTTTATCTTTGGGCCTCTCTGTGTTATTTTTGGAAACTTGGCATCGCGCCTCACCACGGCAATGGCGCGGTCGGTCGCAAAGCTGGTGAAACTCGCGAATGTGCGTGGCATTTCGGACGTCCTACGAAGTATTTCATCACAGGGTGAATTTAAAAACTAAACTATAAAAAGCATTTTTTTTTTTTTATATTTTACCAGGCAAGGCCCCACTGAGCTGCATACCTATTTTTCAGAAGCGACCTATCGCAAATGATCGTCACGTGGAAATGTACAGCAGCCAAATACTCTGAACGCGTTGATGTTGATTCTAAATGTGGAGGGGAAAAACCCGGGGACCCGGAGAAAAATCCACCCGACCACGGGGAGAGAAACACCGCAAACTCCAAATATACAGCAGCAGCAGGCGTCAGGATCGGGATCGAACCCACGACCTCCTGCATACCAGGCAAGGGAGTTAACATCTCCTAAGCCACCGTAGCGCCCTAATATTGACACAAGATTTGTTCATACGTCAAAGGTGATCTCCTGCTGAGACATTGGTGCTCATCTCCTAGCCCTGCACAGCCAATGGTGGAAATTCCACATTCCTATGACGGGGTCGAATATCTCAACAGGAGACAAACCTCATCATTAGACCTCCTTTGCCAGTACCAAAATGTAATAATAGGGTTTTCCCCTTTTTTCTGGCAACAAAACTGAAACCTTTTTACAGGGATTCATGTCTGCATTAACCACAATACCTGCAGTCAAAATGCAAACAAAAAACATACTATGATAATATATGCATTGTCCTTGAAACTGATTGGTCCACACCAAGGGACGGCTTTCTTTTGAGCCTCGACCCAATTGGTGCTTGACCAGGTGACGCCAAAAGGCGTACGCACCAATTGGGTCGAGGCTCAAAAGAAAGCCGTCCCTTGGTGTGGACCAATCAGTTTAAAGGACAATGCATATATTATCATAGTATGTTTTTGTTTGCATTTTAACTGCAGGTATTGTGGTTAATGCAGACATGAATCCTTGTAAAAAGATTTCAGTTTTGTTGCCAGAAAAAAGGGGAAAAACCCCTATTATTAGGAGACAAACCATTTGACTCCCCTCACAATGGCACTGCTGTACTCATTCGATTGACCCCAGAGGGATGTTTGTATGTATTCTGAACATCTTTCCCATCGTACGTAGCCAACCTTGCTAATCGGAGGTGCGGGGGAAGGAGTGATGGGCCAAGTCAACCCCCCCCCCCCCTCCGCCAACCAGGATACGAACCGACAACATTTTCGATCGCGAGCCGTTCTCGGCCTTGTCTAAGACGTGCACGCAATGCATGATGGGAGTCGTGCCCTCACCGCCGTTTGTGAGCAGCACCTCTACGCGCTGTTGAACCAAGTCGCTCTTCCAGCCTGCCTGGTGCATTCTCCTGCTGATGACATTTTCTCATCGATGGCTTTGAATCCTACTGCTTTGTGTTTCTGTTCTTAGCAACACCGTCTGTCTCTCTCTCTGTCCGACTGTTTGCCTGTCTGTCATGGGAGGGAAACGTAACCTCGAAGGGCTCCCGAGACCCCGCGGGCTGGATGGTGTAGATGCCATCGTCGGTGATTCCCTGCTTGAAAATCTCGGCGCAGTCCTGGGGGAAGCCTCCCTCGAAGTAATCCGCGTCTTCGCCTGTAACGAGCAGCAGGGCCGGGTAGGGTAGGGGGGGGGGACAGCCACAGGGGTCAGAGGTCCGTGGATCGGACAGCGCACGTGGTTTCACCAGCTGACGGTGCCCAAGATGTATGTATAGTTTTAAACAAGTTTGTCAATTTAGGTGATGATTTAAAAGTATAATATCGAAAGGAAGAGCGATCCAGACGGCAGCAGAAGCGCATCCAAAAGCGAGCGGCGATGCGGTGACTGCCGCCTTTGTTTGATGGCCAGCCAGAAGCCACTGCGAGGAGTGCGCGTGATGGTTTGATGTTACAGCCAAAGCTGTGGATGCCACCGTCACCGCCTGCGCCTCGCTAGCAACGCTTTACACCCTGCACCAGATCCCGCAGCTGCAGCTGTTTGCACAGTGGGCACGCAGAGACCCACACGCTCGCACAGAGACCCACACGCTCGCACAGAGACCCACACGCTCGCACAGAGACCCACACGCTCGCACAGAGACCCACACACTCGCACAGAGACCCACACACTCACACAGAGACCCACACGCTCGCACAGAGACCCACACGCTCGCACAGAGACCCACACACTCACACAGAGACCCACACGCTGGCACAGAGACCCACACGCTCGCACAGAGACCAACACGCTCGCACAGAGACCCACACGCTGACACAGAGACCCACACACTCACACAGAGACCCACACACTGACACAGAGACCCACACGCTGGCACAGAGACCCACACGCTCGCACAGAGACCCACACACTGACACAGAGACCCACACGCTCGCACAGAGACCCACACACTGACACAGAGACCCACACGCTCGCACAGAGACCCACACGCTGGCACAGAGACCCACACACTCGCACAGAGACCCACACACTCACACAGACACCCACACACTGACACAGAGACCCACACACTCGCACAGAGACCCACACGCTCGCACAGAGACCCACACACTGACACAGAGACCCACACGCTCGCACAGAGACCCACACACTCACACAGAGACCCACACACTGACACAGAGACCCACACGCTCGCACAGAGACCCACACGCTCGCACAGACCCACACACTGACACAGAGACCCACACGCTCGCACAGAGACCCACACGCTCGCACAGAGACCCACACACTGACACAGAGACCCACACGCTCGCACAGAGACCCACACACTCGCACAGACCCACACACTGACACAGAGACCCACACGCTCGCACAGAGACCCACACGCTCGCACAGAGACCCACACACTGACACAGAGACCCACACACTCACATGGAGACCCATAGACTCACAGGGAGACCCACACACTCACACAGAAACTCACGCGGAGATCCATAGACTGACACAGAGACCCATAGACTCACAGAGACACCCATAGGGTCACACAGAGACCCATAGATCTGGCCTGACAGTCTCCCCAACCCGTTGCTGGTTAGCCTTCTCTTCGCTCCATCGCCGTTCTGGGTGCTATTGCCTCTCCCCACATCCTGCACCACGCGTGCCACCCATCCAGCGCAGCTGCTTTTGCCGAATCGCATCTACAACGCTCAGCCTGCCCCGTGCTCTCCCCCAGACTGTGTGTGTGTGTTTTGTTCTCCTGGCCTGGCCACGGAGTTCCAGCATCCGTCTCGTACGCAGCAAAGATCAAAGACAAAGATCCCCCGTGTAGCCTTAACAGAATGTTGGGGCAAGCGCTGTTAACGAGCACCTATGAAGGCCGGTAACGGTACACGAGGGGGTGGGTGACCAGCACAACGCCCGACCGCCTTTGTCTCCCCAGTGGCGATGTTTACACACTGAACTAAGTACTCATTTCAGGCTGAGTCGACCTAGGGGAGGCCCAGGACCGGTTAAGATAATCGTCACTGGTGTTGGCCGTGAGCGCGATTCGAACCCGGATCGCCGGGTTCATAGCGCAGCTCGCTGGCCGCTACGCTTTCGCTCCGCACGCGGCACACACAGACACCCGTGCTCAAATGCCAACAGCTCCTCAGTAGTATGCAGTCAACTCTCTCGATCCATGCAGAAATACAGACGGCACTTCCGTGATCTCGTAGGGAGCCGGTCTAGCCCGGCGTTCTTCATTGCAAGGCCACGTGGGCCCCTGGCGGCCCCTGGCGGCCTTCAGTGCGGCCCCCAGACAACGCACACAGAGTGACGACGACACCCCACATCATCATCATCATCGCCGTCGTCGTCGTGATCATCGTGCTGCTGTCACGCCCCCCGTGGTTTCAAATGTTCGGCGGTGCCCTGCTCGCACTGATGATGTCCTATCGGCGCAAGTGGCTGCCCTCTGACAATGAGTGAGCACTGCTCTCGAGGATGTTTGGCCTACTCTTCCATGCTGGATACGCGTCTTGGAAGGGTCGGCAGAAGCCACACTTAACCCCACCGCTCATAACCCGCCGATCAACTGTCTGCGGTGTGCCAATTAATACGGTAACAGCATCATCATCATTATCATCAGACATGGTTAATCCACTGCTGGGTGAAGGCCACCTCTCACCTGCACACGCAAACTAATTTCCTCACTTCGGATGTCCGGTAGGTTTCTATTCCATCCCTCGGCTTTCACTCTATTGTTAGTCTTGACCATCTGTGATCATCGTCCCTTCTAGCAAACGCGTCCTGCCCAAGCCCGACATACGGGCGCCACGGTGGCTAGGAGATGTTAACTACCTCGCCTGGTATACAGGAGGTCGTAGGTTCGATCTCGTCCCTGACGCCTGCTGTGTATTTGGAGTTTGCATGATTCTCTCTCCGTGGTCGCGTGGGTATTTCTCCGGTTCCTCCGGTTTTAGCCTGCACATTTACAATCAACATTCGTTTAAGAGTATTCGGCTGCTATAAATGTCCACGTGATGATGATGATGAGCCGTTTTGTTGAGCAGCTATCATTTGGTGATGTACCAGGGTCATCTCTGAAAAAGAAGAGCTAGAAAGCTCAGTGGGACCTTACACCTGGTGAAATAAAAAGTAGTTTTCGTTAAAATAGTTTTTAGATTTTAAAAAAAGATTAAAAAAACAAGATTGAGAAGTAATAATAAAAATAATAAAAACTTAAAGAAATCAATTAGAAAAATATATAAATTTATCATAAATATTATTTACTCTTTGGTTCTTTCGGTAAAGTCACGTGGAAATAAAGTAAATTAAATAACAGAGTGCGACGTTTAATCTTCCTGCAGTCACGAAAGCTTCAAATCAAATATTATTTAACAGAAAAAAAAAATTAGACAATTTGTAAGAAAATATTCCAACATTTATAATTTACCAAAACAATATATTATCCAACGAAAAAAACCTCTCTCTCTCTCTCTCTGCTTTGTAACGCGGTGGCAGGGCACCTCGCCTGGAGCGCTCTTCCCGTGCACGCGCGCGCTGCTCCCCCACGCTCCGAGCGGGCACGGTCGAGCTGGGCCCAGCGGCGCGTCTCTTGGCGCAGCGCCACACAAACTCGGGGTGATTTATCGCTGTTGTCCAGACAGCGCGCCGCCACCGCGACCGCGACTCTCGCTCTCTCTGTGTGGTCGCCGCCAGCTCCCTGACACCACAGCCACCACCACAGCCACCACCATCACAGCCACCACCACCACAGCCACCACAGCCACAGCCACCACCACCACCACAGCCACAGCCACCACCACCACCACAGCCACCACCACAGCCACCACCATCACAGCCACCACCACCACAGCCACCACCACCACCACAGCCACCACCACCACCACAGCCACCACCACCACAGCCACCACAGCCACCACCATCACAGCCACCACCACCACAGCCACAGCCACCACAACCACCACCACAGCCACAACCACCACAGCCACCACAGCCACAGCCACCACCACAGCCACCACCACAGCCACCACCACAGCCACCACCACAGCCACCACCACCACAGCCACCACCACTACAGCCACCACCACAGCCACCACCACAACCACCACAACCACCACCACAGCCACCACCACCACAGCCACCACCACCACAGCCACCACCACAGCCACCACCACAGCCACCACCACAGCCACAGCCACCACCACAGCCACCACCACAGCCACCACCACAGCCACCACCACAGCCACCACCACAGCCACCACCACCACAGCCACCACCACCACAGCCACCACCACAGCCACCACCACAGCCACCACCACCACAGCCACCACCACCACAGCCACCGCCACCACAGCCACCACCACAGCCACCACCACCACAGCCACCACAGCCACCACCACAGCCACCACCACAGCCGCTGGCACCGTGCGCCGTGACCCCCCGCCGCGCCTCTGCCCACGGCACAGACACGGCGACGTTTCTCCCGGTGCCAGGGGACCCTGACGGTTTTACGTCTACGCCAAACCCTTTCATTTCACTCCGATTTTATACTTCACTTATTGTTTTTATTTTGCCAGGTCGAGGCCCCGCTGGCCATCACAAATTGTGAGCTTCAACGAAGTGGCTTATCATCACGCGGGAATGTATAGCGGCCAAATGACTCTAAATTGCGTGGTGATACTAAATGTGGAGGGGAAAAAACCGGAGGACTCGGAGAAAAATCCACGCGACCACGGGGAGGGAGAGAGACACGCGAACTCCAAAATATACAGCAGCAGCAGCAGGCGTCAGGGTCAGGATCGAACCCACGACCTCCTGTATACCAGGCGAAGGATTTAACATCTAACCACCGTGATGATGATGATTATGATGATAAAATAGAGAGACGCAAACTCCAAATATACAGCAGCAGGCGTCAGGGTCGGGATCGAACCCACGACTTCCTGTATACCAGGCGAAGGATTTAACATCTCCTAATCACCGTGATGATGATGATTATGATAAAATAGAGAGACTCAAGCTCCAAATATACAGCAGCAGGCGTCAGGGTCGGGATCGAACCCACGACCTCCTGCATACCAGGCGAAGGAGTTAACATCTCCTAGCCACTGTGCCATTCCCTTATTTTGTCCGACTGCGAATGTGGGGACGCGTGGCTTTGTTTATTTAAAATCCGTTCGAGTGAGCATCAGTGGCTATGCTCTCCTGATGACTCCTAATATGGACAAAACCGCCCTCAGCGCTGCGACTGGTGAGTCGGTCACATCTGCTGAAATGTATTTTGATGGTGGCTTACGACAAGAGGGTCGTCATGCAGGGCTTCCGGAACTGGTGGGTGTTTTTTGCACAATACACAAATGGCCAAATGGCCTTTGTGCACGCTTCTGTGTTGTGAAGGGTTTTTTGTGATTGGGGTAATGTCATCAATTACAGATTTGATTAAAAAAACATTTCTGAATTGGCCCTTCTAAAATTCTCGTCAGATCGTATTGATCGCTGAGCGATCGGATAGATGACGCACACAAATACACGTACTGCCCTTTTTACCAATCCACTGGTGGATGGGATGCCCCCCCCCCCCCCCCCCCATGCCGTGAGGATGAAGGAGGGATGATTATTGAACACATGTTTGGAAGTGAGGCTTTATGGAGGCGGGGCGCATAGATGTTTGGATTAGAGCACAGCACAACAATGTACTTTGATGCCCCACTCACTGCTGTATGTATGTTTAACTTCTTTCGCACCGTACGTAGCCAACCGTGCTAATTGGATGTGCGGGGGAAGGACATCAAACGTCACAAAGAAATGAGTTTACAATTGGGATTTAAAAGGGCATAGCCCCAGCGGCGTCCTAACGTCGGAAGGAAGAGCATTCCAGACGTCTAAGCACTACCCAGACTCAAAGTTCCTGCTTAGCGCCTGAGATCTAAGCAAGAGGGGGTGGGGGTGGGGGATGCAAGACATTTGAAAAGGTGGATATGTCAAAGAATGAGGCGATCGCATAGGAGGATGGATACTACCAGAATCCAGATGAAAATCTTCACTCGCATCGGACGCATCTGCAATGAAATGCAGGTGAACAATTAGCGTTGTTCATCGGGGGGACAGGCCGATGAGACGGGAACTGTCGTCAGTCCGCGTCGGGATCCGTTGTCACGTGATGTCTGGTTGTGATTCCCTGCTCGGTAGAGCGTCGAGGCGGTGCTTCGCTCCAGCTGACGGCACCTGAGCCAGTGGTGGAAATTCCACGTTGGTGTGGCGGGATTTGAGGGTTAGTTTCTGCACAGGACGACCTCGCTGTTGACCTCCGCCTCCCCACAGATTGGTACGTATATTGTCAACCCCCGGAGAGATGATGGGCTGAGTCACCCCTGCCCCCCGCCCCCCCCCCCCCTTTCTCCCCAGCCAGGGATTGAACTCGTGACCTTCTGATTGGAAGCCGCTCGCTCTATGGCTGAGAAGGATCGAAGGTAAACCTGTGGTTATTTGAATGAAAGGGCCCTCTGTTTGCACTCTTCACGTTTACCCGATATGAGTCAAAACACTTCCCGTTGTCCGAAACAAAATTGGCTCCCCTTAGCAGCCCCTACACTGGCTTCATGAACAACAACAACAGACTCAACGTGATCGTCAATAACACTGTGGTAGTAAAAGTAAATATTTATATATAAAAAACAAGCGACATTAACTCCCGATGACTCCGGTCAACTCCAGGTGGCATGGTCAACTCCCGATGTCACGGTCAACTTCTGATGGCCACGGTCAACTCCAGGTGGCCACAGTCAACTCCCGATGTCACGGTCAACTCCAGGTGGCCACGGTCAACTCCCAATGTCCACGGTCAACTCCCAAGGGCCACGGTCAACTCCAGGTGGCCACGGTCAACTCCAGGTAGCACGGTCAACTCCAGGTGGCCACGGTCAACTCCAGGTGGCCACGGTCAACTCCAGATGTCACAGTCAACTCCAGATGTCACAGTCAACTCCAGGTGGCTACGGTCAACTCCCAATGTCCACGGCCAACTCCAGGTGGCCACAGTCAACTCCCGATGGCCACGGTAAACTCCAGGTGGCCACGGTCAACTCCAGGTAGCACGGTCAACTCCAGGTGGCCACGGTCAACTCCAGGTAGCACGGTCAACTCCAGGTGGCCACGGTCAACTCCCGATGTCACAGTCAACTCCCAATGGCCACGGTCAACTCCCGATGGCTACGGTCAACTCCAGGTGACCACGGTAAACTCCAGGTGGCCACGGTCAACTCCAGGTGGCCACGGTTAACTCCCGATGGCCACGGTCAACTCCAGGTGTCCACGGTCAACTCCCAATGTCCACGGTCAACTCCAGGTGGCTACGGTCAACTCCAGGTGGCCACGGTCAACTCCAGGTGGCCACAGTCAACTCCCAATGTCCACGGTCAACTCCAGGTGGCCACGGTCAACTCCAAGTGGCCACGGTCAACTCCAGATGTCAGAGTCAACTCCAGGTGGCTACGGTCAAATCCAGGTGGCCACGGTCAACTCCCGAGGGCCTGTGTTGTTTGGCGAGGTGCTCATCCAGCAGTGGATCGACGTACCGAGCATGCCGTCGTACTCCTCAGAGTCTGGGATGAAGCTCTCCGTTTCCTCGAGGGACTTTGGCTGGAGGCTTCCTGAGGATGAGCCGAGAGACACGAGAGAGGGGGGAGGGAGAGGGAGGGAGACAGAGGGACAGAGAGAGAGAGAGACTTTTTTGACGTTTAAACAACTTTTATTGCCGCCAGCAGTAAACATCACTCGGGGCGATTCCGATACGAAATACACAAAGTCACCAGCAAACAAATAACCAACATTCTAGATTTGAAGCTTTCGTGACTGCAAGGATTCATACTCTTTGGTTCTATTCGGTGAAGTCACGTAGGTAAAACAACTTAAAATAAATTGAAATGAAATGAAATAAACAATTAAAACACGACGTTTCGGAGGCAAAGCAAGCTTCCGTCTTCAGGTGGTGCAGCGATTTTGCTGTGACTGGTCCCACCTGAAGACGGAAGCTTGCTTTGCCTCCGAAACGTCGTGTTTTAATTGTTTATTTTATTTCAATTTATTTTAATTTGTTTTACCTACGTGACTTTACCGAATAGAACCAAAGAGTATAAATAACCAACACTTTAAAGCCACTCACTGTGGCCCTAAATGCGCCGCGCACAACACAAAAGGGAGAGAGCGAGAGAGCGAGGAAGAGAGAGAGCGAGAGCGAGGGAGAGGGTAAACGCAGTATCCCAACACCCGATACCGTCCACAGCTGCTCCCCGAAATTGCGTGGCTTTAACTTTTTTTTAATTCGCCAGGTAAGGCCCCACTGAGCTGTGTAGCAGCTCTTTTTTCAGAAGCGACCTGGCCATCACAAATGATGGCCCAACCAAGTGGCTTAGCCTCATCATCGTCACGTGGAGGTTTATAGCAGCCAAATAACTCTGAACGCGTGACGTTGATTCTAAATGTGGAGAGAAAAACCGGAATACCCAGAGAAAAATCCACAAGACCACGGGGATAGAGACACGCAGACTCCAAATATACAGCAGTTGTCAGGGTCAGGATCGAACCCATGACCTCCTGTAGACCAGGTGAAGTAGTTAACATCTCCTAGCCAACGTGATGATGATGAAAGAGAGAGAGACACGCAGACTCCAAATATACAGCAGGTGTCAGGGTCAGGATCGAACCCACGACCCCCTGTATACCAGGTGAAGTAGTTAACATCTCCTAGCCAACGTGATGATGATGAAAGAGAGAGACACGCAGACTCCAAATATACAGCAGTTGTCAGGGTCAGGATCGATCCCACGACCTCCTGTATACCAGGTGAAGTAGTTAACATCTAGCCAACGTGATGATGATGAAAGAGAGAGACACGCAGATTCCAACTATACAGCAGTTGTCAAGGTCAGGATCAATCCCACGACCTCCTGTATACCAGGTGAAGTAGTTAACATCTCCTAGCCAACGTGATGATGATGAAAGAGAGAGAGACACGAAAACTCCAAATATACAGCAGTTGTCAGGGTCAGGATCGATCCCACGACCTCCTGTATACCAGGTGAAGTAGTTAACATTTCCTAGCCAACGTGATGATGATGATGAAAGAGAGAGAGACACGAAAACTCCAAATATACAGCAGGTGTCAGGGTCAGGATCGAACCCACGACCTCCTGTATACCAGGTGAAGTAGTTAACATCTAGCCAACGTGATGATGATGATGATGAAAGAGAGAGAGAGACACGAAAACTCCAAATATACAGCAGTTGTCAGAGTGAGGATCGAACCCACGACCTCCTGTATACCAGGTGAAGTAGTTAACATCTCCTAGCCACCGCGGCCCTGTCTGGCCGTGGTGAAGGCGCTCACTTGCAACCGAATCACCTGCAAGTGGACGTCTCTGCAACCAGTTTCGCAGCCAGTTTCCAGTTCCGCAACTGCCACTGTTGCTGCTGCTGATCATAACTTTTCGAATCTTTAGAATGTTTTTTTGTATGTAGCCTGGAGGAATCCGATGCGCCACGTAGCTTGTTTTCACCCTCGTCCAGTCCATCGCAGATGTCCAGATGATGGGTATGGACACGATACAATGTGGATTTATATTCAGCATCGAAATGGAAGGACATCTCAACACACTGAGAGAGAGAGAGAGGCGGGGGAGGAGAGATGAAGGTCTTGAACCTAAACAGGGGCAAGGAGTGAGATGAGAGGGGAGAGGTAGGAGAGTGCGTGGAGGGGAGTGGAGTGAGATGAGAGGGGAGAGGTAGGAGAGTGCGTGGAGGGGAGTGGAGTGAGATGAGAGGGGAGAGGCAGGAGAGTGGGTGGAGGGGAGTGGAGTGAGATGAGAGGGGAGAGGTAGGAGAGTGCGTGGAGGGGAGTGGAGTGAGATGAGAGGGGAGAGGTAGGAGAGTGTGTGGAGGACCTTGGTGACGCAGCGATCTTGGGAGTGATCGGGGTTTGGATTAGGAGCGAGAGAAGGGATCGAGGCGAGGGACATTCCTCCGAACTCGCTTACCGCTCAGCAGGGGCTGGGGCCCACCGCTCACCACTCGTGCCAACGAATTGAGAAGGAGGATCAGTGTGAGCTTCATCGTGACTTTCTCCAGCGCTTCTACGAGACAAAGACAAAGATCCCCCGGTAAGCCTTGACCAGACTGTTGAGGAAAGTGCTGTTAGCGAGTAGCACCTATGAATGCCGGCACGACACACGATCGTGTGTGTGACCGACAACACGCCCGGCCGCCTTTGTCTCCCCAGTGGCGATGTTTTTTTTACGCATTGCACCAGATACTAATTTGAGACTGAGCCGACCTAGAGGAGGCCTAGGACCGGGTAGCCGGCTTCGTAGTGCAGCGTAGCGCTAACAGCGACTCCAGCACTCCCCACCAAAACTCTCACGCACACACGCAGTGGCAAGGTGCGGCGATCCACACTCCATTTGCCCTGATTTCAGACTCCACTTCGCATTTTCCAAATTTCCCGAACACGTGCACTCGGTGAAAGTCGTCTTTCCTTTTGGCAGCTCCTGGCATTTGGTGATTTTTCTTTTTTTTAAAACGCCAAAACGCGTGACGGAGTAGCCAGAATACCAGAACCGGATTGGACGTAACGCCCGCTCCATCAGCCACACGAATTTGAAATCCCCACGAAAAGCCTTTTGCACGGAAGGGCCGGAGAGATACACGTCTGGAATTACAATTACAAAGCGAAAGTAAAATTAATCAGTAAACATAACCGCTCACTTATATTGCATGTGTTTTATATACACACATATGTACACCTGACTATAGCTATATATATCCAGGTGTACATGTGTGTATTTATAGACAGGTGAGAGAGTTAATTAAGTCAAAAGTCACGCAAGTCGCACCTACAATGAGTGCGGTCGCACCTCCAATTATCGCGGTTTCTCGCCTCCAATTATCGCGGTTTCTCGCCTCCAATTAGCGCGGTTGGCTACATACGTTGTGAAAGAAATCCGAGACACACACACACAGACACACATATACGTGTATATGTATATCCACCCAGCAGCTGAAATGCACCGGTGGTGGAACCGTCACCCGCTTCAGAACATCAGAATCACAAAAATGGAATTAGATTGGAAGAATCCGATGAGCTATGAAGCTCTTTGTTCACAGACTCCCAGTAAGGGCACGGGGTCAGAACGTTACAACAACACGATAGGAGTGCACAGCAAAAGGCCGATGCTCGTATCATGAATGGAATATAAAAGACACGAGCCACAGGCGTGAGATGGTGGCCATGTAACCCAAGCTATGGACCATAAAGTGCACTCATAGATACATAGAGACCCATAGAGATACATAGAGACCCACAGAGATACATAGAGACCCACAGAGATACGTAGAGATACATAGAGACCCACAGAGATACATAGAGACCCATAGAGATACACGGAGACACAGAGATACATAGAGACCCATAGAGATACACAGGGACAGAGATACGTAGAGATACATATAGACCCGTAGAGATGCATAGAGATACACAGAGACACATAGAGATACGTAGAGATACATAGAGACCCGTAGAGATGCATAGAGACTCATAGAGACACGTGGAGATTCATAGAGATCCAGAGACCCAGAGAGATGCATAGAGGTACATTAAAGACAAGCCACAACAGTGAGATTGTGGCCATAAAAACCAAACTATGGACCACACAGTAAACACATATAGAGACACAAAGAGATACAGAGATAACTCATAGAGACCCATATTGACACATCTAGATAAAGTAGACTCATAGAGACCCAAATAGATTAATAGGGGATACATTAAATACACGAGCCACAGCGATGCGATTGTGACCATGCAACCCACAACTATTGACCACACAGTGAACCCACCGCGGTCTGCGCTCCTTTAACGGAGGAGGAGGAGGAACAGCGACACGACACGAATTCTCTCTCTCTGCTGAAGATCCTGCACGGTATAGCTTCTACCACCATGATCATCAGCATCATCATCATCCTGCGCGAGTGTGGACTCGTCGATGATCCCACGTGGTGTGCGGTCGGGTCGAACTGTGTCTCCTACCTCTCCCAAGGCGACTTGGCACAGAGGTGGAAACTAAACACCCAGGCACCATCCGTCAGCCGTGGCTTGAGCGAGCAATTTCAGGGCCGCGCCTTTACCTGGGGGGGTAGTTATAAAAAACACACCTTGCCATCACCGGGAAGGAGAACGCCGATGGTCCTATGCGGGTCGTCTCTTGCGACTCGTTCCAACACGGTGTCAAAAGCCGACCCCGGTTAACGTGAAACGAACTTCCCTCCCATACACCGATAGCACCCCGATATCAACACCAGCAGCAGTGGCAGCACCAGCAGCAGCAGTTAACAGCAGTCGTAGCAGTATGAGCAGCAGCAAGAGCAGCAGTAGCAGTAGCGACTGCAACAGCAGGTAATAGGAGCAGCAGTAGAGTATAGCAGCAGTTGTAGCGACAGCGAAAACAGCAGCAGTGGTAGCTCGTGCAGCAGTAGCAACAGTTGTAGCGACAGTAAAAACAGCATCAGTGGTAGCTCGCGCAGCAGTAGCGGCAGCAGTTGCTGCAACAACAGCATCAGCGGCAGCAGTGATAGCAGTGACAGCAGCAACAGTCACAGCAGCGGTAGGGGCAGTTTCTACAACAGCAGCGAAAGCTGCAGCAGTGAGCGACAGCTGCATGTGCAGCAGCAGCAGCAGCAGTAGGATTGCACCTCGCTGTCGGAGGACCGTAGCGGGAGTGGAGGCAGCAGGCCCCGGTGTTTTTGGCAGCAGTCCGTCGCTTTTGCTTTCGCGAAATGACTTTGGAGGCGTCACGTGGAGTCCGTGGACTCGGGAGGTCCCCCACACAGCGAGTGGCGGCTGGGGCGAGGGGCTGGCGTGCGGGGAGCGGTGGCGCAGCGGTTAGCGCACCCCGCGCTTCGACATCCCCCCCCACCCCAACCCAACCCACCCCACCCCCTCGCCCCATTGGGGGCGATCCGAGTTCGATTACCGCTCACGGACATTTCAAACAGCAGCAGCGGCAGTAGCGGCAGTAGCGGCCGCGGCGGATATACGAAACGGTCCCTCGAGTACCTTGTGCTGAGTACCTGGTGCTGAGTACCTGGTGCTGTGTGAGTACCTGGTGCTGAGTACCTGGTGCTGAGTACCTGGTGCCGTGTGAGTACCTGGTGCTGAGTACCTGGTGCTGAGTACCTGGTGCTGTGTGAGTACCTGGTGCTGAGTACCTGGTGCTGTGTGAGTACCTGGTGCTGAGTACCTGGTGCCGAGTACCTGGTGCTGAGTACCTGGTGCTGTGTGAGTACCTGGTACTGAGTACCTGGTGCTGAGTACCTGGTGCTGAGTACCTGGTGCCGTGTGAGTACCTGGTGCTGAGTACCTGGTGCTGTGTGAGTACCTGGTGCTGAGTACCTGGTGCTGAGTACCTGGTGCTGAGTACCTGGTGCCGTGTGAATACCTGGTGCTGAGTACCTGGTGCTGAGTACCTGGTGCCGTGTGAGTACCTGGTGCTGAGTACCTGGTGCCGTGTGAGTACCTGTCACGTGGCGCTGTGTGTAAACTTCAGCGGTGCTGGGGAAACAAAGGCAGCCGGGCGTGGGTGATATCCCCCCCCCCTCCCTCCACCCCACCGTGCTCCCTGCAGGCCTTCTTCATAGGCGCTCGCTTACAGCACCTGCCCCCCAATCGAGCGTGCGAGCTATACGGGGCGAGGGGAAGGAGGGGGGGGAGTCTTTATCTCTCCCCGCGACTCACGCCACGCCACCGTTCGCATCGCGTGAGCGCCGGCCCGCCCAGACAGCCACACAGCAGCAGACCCAGACTATATTTAGAGCGAGGTTTCAAATGCTGGCCGCCGGTGTTATGATGGGGCTAGCGGCGCTCGACGCAACGATACCCACCGCCCCCCTCCCCCCCCCCCCCCCGAAACAGCACCGGCTCGTCCAAAAAAAAAAAGGTTCGCCGATTAAATTCGAGCCGTTCTCCAGGCGCGGCACTTGGAACAAACGCCCGCGCATTCCGCTCTGCGGCATCGGCCCGGCAGTGACAATTGGAACGCCGGAGAGAGAGGTGTTCGTACCTCCGTCGAGGATGCACTGATTCTCGCTCGTTCACAGAGGGAGGAGGGGGTGGTGGTGGTGGTGGTGACACTTTCTCCGCTCAGATGTCATCATCATCATCATCGGTATGTGTGTGTGTGTGGGGTCGCCGCACTAATTTTAAAACAAACCCCCCACCGCTCCGCCTGATGAAGACCGCTTGTGTTGCGATCGAAACGTCGTGGGTTTTTTTTTGCTTTAATTATTTTCAATTTATTTTAATTTTTAATTTGATTTTATTTAACTTTTTTATTTTTTATTATGTTTTTTTTTGCTTTTATTATTTTCTATTTGTTATTTTTATTATTTAAATTTTACATTTTTATTTCATACATTTTACTTGTTATTATTTTTTTTTGTTTTCTGTCGACGTTACTTTACCGAATGAAGCAAGAATATGTAGTAGGGATGATATTGGTCGCGAAAGTCTGCGTGTTAAACTATGTTGGGGGTGTTGTTGTTGTTGTCACTCTGTGTGCGTTGTCGGGGGGGGGCCGCACTAAAGGCCACCAGGGGCCGCCAAGTGGCCCGCGTGGCCTTGCGACGATGACCACTGGGAGGTGCGATCGCCCAACGTGTGATGTTACCCACGATTGTGATGATGATGGTGGTGGTGGTAATGATAGTGATGATGATGATGGTGATGATGGTGATGATGGTGGTGATGATGGTGATGATGATGGTAATGATGGTGGTGGTGGTGATGATGATGGTGGTGGTGGTGATGATGATGGTGATGGTGGTGATGATGGTGATGATGATGATGATGGCGATGATGATGGTGATGATGATGATGATAATGATAGTGATGATGGTGGTGATGATGATGGTGTTGGTGGTGATCATGGTGATGATGGTGATGATGGTGATGATGATGGTGATGATGGTGGTAATGATAGTGATGATGATGGTGGTGGTGATGATGATGGTGATGATGGTGATGATGATGGTGATGATGGTGATGATGGTGATGATGATGATGATAGGTTGAGCGGTGCTGGCTCCGCTGCTACGGCATACGGCCCTCTGTAATCCAGGACTGTGGAGGCAGCAGCGAGGGTTGGTGGAACACCGCACGGATGGGTTGTGGAACTCCCCTCTACCCGTGAGCGTCGAGGCGGTGCCATATCCACCCCTGACTGTGCTACGGGATGGGCGATACAACGAGACGGACGGCCGCGGTGGCGAGATGTTAACGAGCTCGTCTGGTCTACAGGAGGTCGTGCAATGAAGAACACTGGGTTACAGGTATTCTATTGGCAGGTCGGGTATGGTGGTGGTGGTGATGATGATGGCAGCTGCTAATGCGGTGCAGCTGCTCGACTGCTGCTGATGCTCCTGATCACGAGGAGAGGGCTTCGGCATAGAGAGAGAGAGTGTTCGTGTCGTGTCGCTATTCCTCCTCCGTTCAATGTCCCTCCTCCGTTGATTCGAGTGATTTTACGACATTGTTGTATGGGTTGCATTGCCAAAAGGCGCACGAACGTGGCTTGTCTCGTTAATGCATCTCTGCGGGTGTCTCTGTAACCGTACATAACTCGATGGGTTTGCTGTATGGTTGTATCGGTTGCAAAGCCACTGAGCTATATGTAGCAATTTTTCAGTAGCGACCTGGCTACAAATGATAGCACAACGAAGTGGCTTATCACGTGTAAATGTATAGCAGCCAAATACTCTAAACGCGTGGTTCTAAATGTGGAGGTGAAAACCGGAGGACCCGGAGAAAAATCCCCGCGACCACGGGTTAGAGCGAAACGCAGACCCCAACTATTCAGCAGCAGGCGTTAAGGGTCGGGAATCAAACCCACGACCTCCTGCACAAACCAGCTGAAGTAGTCAACATTTCGCCACGAAGCAGTGGCACCGGAGTGTGAGTTGTGCACGTGAAACTACACCAAGAACGCCAGGACGTAAGCGCTTAAGGATGAATACAAAGTGTTCACTGCGGAATGCTTTCCTCCGCCTACCGAGCACAATGCAGGCGGCTGCAGGCTGCTGCAGGAGGAAACTGTGGTCACTTAAAGCGGCGGTGCAGCGACACCCATTGTTGCATTGCACTATGCTCCCACGTCTCTGCTCCCCGCCTTCATGAACTTGCCCTGACCGGCGTGGTGGAGTATGATCGGATAGCCCCCGCGACCAGCAGTGGCACGCGGCGGCCCACATCCAGCGGTGGATTTACAACAGGGCCCTCGCGTGTTCATTGCTTATTGTATTGTTGAACTTCGTTCGCACCGTACGTATCCAGCCGTGCTAATTGGAGGATAATGAACTAAACGCGAGAAGCAAGTTCTGAAGAAATCATTTCGTCACTCTCGATTATTTAAAAGTGCATAGCTCCCGTGGCTTCCTAATGTTGGGAAGGAAGAGCGTTCCAGACGGCAGTTATGCTGTGAGGTTGGGAGCGGTGGCGCAGTGGTTGGCGCACCCACGACACCGATCCGGCAAACGGAGTTCACCTCTCGGTCGTGGCTAAAATTAGTTGCGAGCGATATCTAAACCAGTCCCGGGCAGCCAGCGTACACGAACGCGCATTGACCGGCACGGTGAAGTATGGTTAAACAGCCCACGAGACCACTGCATCAAAATATTTATTTATACTGGAGGAGGAATCCGATGAGCTATGAAGCTCTTTTTCACAAATGTCCAGCAAGGGGCACGGGGTCAGAACGTTACAATAACAAATTATCCAAATATACTATATAATTGCAAAGTATTGGCAAGGAGAACAAATCACTTAAAAGAATCTATACAAATAAAACTAAACAATGTTTTCTATCTTACTACGTAAGGCCCTCTGAGCCATTCGCTTTTCAGAAGTGACCTGGCCACAAATGATAGCTCAACGAGGTGGCTTGTCGCGAGGCAATCTACAGCAGCCAAATAATCTAAATAATCTACACCTACCCTGCACAGAGAGACGTTCACAGAGCTCCACTGATGTTGTTTTAATTTACATCATCACGTCGTGAGACATTTTACTCGGCGCACAGAGGCGAGCCCGGTACAATAATTGGGCCACCATCGTGAGCCGTGATCGATCCACTGCTGGATTGGAGGACTGTCAGTCACACACTCACCACACTGCGGTTCACGATAACACACTCACTCAACTACTGACTCACTCACCCACTCAGCCACGACACTGCAGGTCACAGCAACAAAGACAAATACAACGATCCCCTGCATAGCCTTGAACAGACTATTGGGGTAAGTGCTTTTAGCGAGCACCGATGAAGACCGGAACGGTACACGAGGGGGTGGGTGACCCACATCACAACAACACACTCACCCACACACCCACTCACTCAACTACCCACTCACCCACTCACTCAACTTACCACTCACTCACCTACTCAACTACCCACCCACTCACTCAACTACCCACTCACTCACCCACTCACTCAACTACCCACTCACTCACCCACTAACTCGCTCCACTACCCACTGACTCACCCACTCACTCGACTACCCACTGTCTCACCCACTCACTCAACTACCCACTCACTCACCCACAAACTCACTCCACTACCCACTCACTCACCCACAAACTCAACCACCCACTCACCCACTCACTCAACTACCCCTTATACGTGACTTTACCGAAAGAACCAAGAATATGAATCCCTGCAGTCACGAAAGAATTAAATCAAAATTATTTAACCGCCTCTACGGGGAGGGTTTCCACATAACTTTGAGATCCTTCAACAAACTCCGGGATAAGAAGGCTCAGCTGATCGAGTCTCTCACCTTTCTGAAGAGATGCCGCGTCTTTGGGGTAATACTAATCGCATTTACACTGACCTCTGCTGCTGTAATTTCTTCTAATGCGAAACGAATTCTTTCCAGAACTAGCTTAGCTCTTATCTCAGAGAAAATCAGACTTATACGCACCGAACTAGATCAGTTAGACAAGACACTCTACAAATCACACTTATCATTGACGGCAACAATGTCCACATCGGATTGGGAACATGTAGACAATATGACTGCCTCTTCAGCTGCCACTATGTCGACCAAATGTAAGGACAACCTAATTTCTAAATTTAACCTCCTCTCCAACAAAAGACCGGACCCACACACCAAAAAGTTAAAAGTTAACAAAGTCGTAATTAATCGCAGTAACAGTTCTATTTCCGATGGTCTGAAATCCGTTTTAGCTAAAGGGCTAAACTTTGCAGTCACACCTAAACACATACCAGTTAATGATATAATTGCCCAAGTAGACGTGGCTCTCAAGGGCCTGGGTCACATCGGTGCAGACGTAGCAAGATCTGAAATCGCTGCAACCCTCAAAAACGCTAAGATGCCAGCTAGCAACCTCGGCCAAGATGAGCGTTTTGAATTATATAAATTAAAAAAGAGGGATGACATTGTCATCCTCTCAGCCGACAAGGGCAATGCCACTGTTATCATGGATAAAATAGAATTTAACAACAAAATTCAAGAATTACTCAACGATGGCAGCTATATAAAAATAAAAAGAGATCCCACCAACAGCCTCGTCATACAAACCAACAAAATCATTTCTGATTTAACCGCATTAATTGATCAAACCAAACAGTTCTCGTTGAAACATTCTGCTGCCAGGCCACCAAGATTATACGGCTTACCAAAAATACATAAAATAGATACACCCCTTCGTCCCATCGTCTCTACTATCAACTCCCCCCACCTACAAACTGGCTCGTTTTCTGTCTGAAATCCTCCGGCCTTTCACTGGAAAAATCACATCTGTGGTACAAAATTATACTCACCTAGTATCGACAATCACGGGTATTTCCCTGTCCCCAGACGACTTGCTTGTCAGTTTTGATGTATAATCTTAGCTCTTTCGGTAAAGTCACGTTGAAGGGAAACAATAAAATATATTATATATTTTATTATTGTATTGTTTCTCTTCAACGTGACTTTACCGAAAGAGCTAAGAATATGAATTACTGCAGTCACGAAAGCTTTAAATCAAAAGTTTTGATGTAGTTTCCTTATTCACCAAAGTTCCTGTACCTGACACCATCGCTATCATTGAAGACTTGGTTCATCAAGGACTGCATACTGATGTACCCCCCCTGGTGAGACACTGCTCAACCAATACATACTTCACTTGTAATGGAACTTTCTACAAACAAACTGAGGGCACCCCAATGGGATCCCCCCTATCTCCGGTTGTAGCCAACATTTGCATGGAGAAATTTGAGACTGACGCCATCCAGACTGCCACTCTGCGCCCAACCTTATGGAAGAGGTACGGGGATGACACTTTTGTCATCTGGCCACATGGCCGGCCTGCTCTAGACCAATTCCTCGACCACATCAATTCCATACACCCAGCCATCAGATTTACCATGGAAGTCGAAAAATATGGCAAGCTACCTTTTTTGGATGTCCTAATAAAAAAGAGACCTGATAGTTCAATGAGCCACTCTGTCTTTAGGAAAGTTACCCATACGGATGCTTACCTGAAACCGGATTCCCACCACCATCCATCCCAGAAGAATTCCCTCATCAGGAACAGGAACACATAGCCAGTGAACTCAAGCACATACACCAAGCTCTTAAGGCTAATGGTTACTCCGACTACACAATCCGCAAAGCTATCATTCCAACCATGAAGAAGGACCCTCTTGAGGAGCCATTCAAAACCATCACTTTACCCTACATTGCGGGGATCACAAAAAAGATCTCCAAAATCTTGAATAAACACAAGATCCAGGTCCGATTCCACACATTACATAAAATCCGTGATCTGGTTCCGTCTGCAAAAGATGTGATTCCGGACATACAGTACCCTGGCATCTACAAACTAAGTTGCCTCTGTGGTAGTAGTTACATTGGAGAAACCAAACGACATGTCTAGGACCGAATTCGTGAATACAAAGCAGACCTAAAACACGGTAGGACCAACACCTCGGCCTTGGCAGATCACTGTTATAATTCAGTAGGCTCACATGACATTGACTTCTCCAATATAGAGGTTCTTTGCAAGCCATCTGGCTACCTTGAGAGATTCGTTCATGAGGCTATCCACATATACAAACACAGAGACAATTTCAACCGAGAAGATGGATTCTGGCTTAGCAATCATTGGAAGGATTTGATACACCATTTCGGGTCTTAATTGATTGTTCACGGTTATGGTGGTTTTCAGACCGCATCCATTATTTTCGTCTCCCCCCTCCTCTTTTTCGAACATAGATGGACTCGTCCATCTGAATAACTGCCAAATCGCTCTCCGTGGTGCTAACGTTAAAAAAAAACCGCCACTTTTTTCAAATTTTCTTGCTGTGGTTTTCGCACCTGATGATGATTGCTTGTGTTGCAGTCGAAACGTCGTGAGAATTTTATTGTTTTATATTTTTATTACTTTATTGGATTGCCCTTCTACGTGACTTTACCGAAAGAACCAAGAATATGAATCCCTGCAGTCACGAAAGCTTTAAATCAAAATTTACCCACTTACTCGCCCACTCAATCAACTACCAACTCACTCACACACTCATTCAACTACCCACTCACTAACCCACCCACTCAACTACCCACTCACTCACCCACTCACTCACTCACCCACTCACTCAACCATCTACTCACTCACCCACTCACCCAACCACTCACCCACCCACTCACCCACCCACCCACCAACTCACCACACTGCAGCTCACTCCACCTTTCTGTCCGCTCCTTCCCTCGCGCTGCGCCACTTTGGCATTCCCTTCTCTCCCACCACCACCATCGCCTCCCCCACACCCCTCCCCAAGTCCGCGTAACCTTGCTGCGATCGGGAAATGCGTTCTATAATGAACACTTCGAGGAGTGCCGTTTGTTGCTGGCCACTCGGCAAGATTGGGGCTTCTGGACCGTTGGGACCTGCGCTGCACTGATCTTGAAAAGAAGAGGAAGCAGAGGAAACCCCAACCCGGCCACAGCAAAACGTAGCCACCGTTGAAGCAATACGGCCAAAACTTTTGTCCGCCCTCTTATTTAAACTCAACTTTTTTTGTTTACCCCCACTGAGCTATACAGATATTATTTCCAAAGCGAGCTGGCTATCACAAATGATGGCCCAACGGAGTGGGCTCATCATTATCATCATCATCACCACGTATAGCAGCCAAAAACTCTAAACGCGTGACGTTGATTCTAAATGTGGAGGGAAAACCCCGAGGACCCGGAGAAAAACGCACGCAACCCCTGGGATCGAGAGACAGAGAGAGAGAGAGAGACAGAGAGAGAGAGACACGCAGACTGCGTCAGGGTCAGGATCGAACCCACGACCTCTTTCCCTGTACACCAGGCGAGGTGGTAACCATCCCCTAGCCCCCGTGGAGCCCCCATTTCGCTGACACGACCATTCCCCGTGCAATTAACATCACCTCTGCTGCGGGTTTTTTTTATTTTGTTGTTTCTTCTAAGGACGGCGTTTGTTCGTTCGTTCGTACAGACTCAGCAAAAAAAAAAACCGTTTTATTATTTTTTCTTTTCTTTTTGACTCCGAGGGCTGCCGACGTTCGCGGCGCCACCAATGCCACCCTCGCGATCCGCTCGCTTATTTAAGGGAGGCGAAGAATTCACGGGTGGCGAGAGGCGGCGGAGCCGAGTGGGGTCGGCTACGTACGGCGCGAAAGAAGTTCAACCGCACGCAACGGAACAGCCACGCGTGGGTTTGGGGCCCCGCGTGTCGACGTTCTTTCGCGGAACATTCGCGCGATGAGCGCCGGCGGGCTGATCCCCTTCGCGCCGCTGTTCGTGTCCTTGGCGGTCGCGGGAGCGGTGGGCAACGCGGGTCTCCTGCTGAGCGTGAAGCGCTTCGCCACGGTGCCCCGGTGCCAGAACTCCCCGCGGCTGCCGCAGCGCCCGTCGCAGCAGCTGCTGCTCCCAGATGCCATCGTCCTTCACCTGGGCACCTCCTGCCTCCTGCAGTCGCTGTGGTCCAACGCGGCCATCCTGATGCAGGGTCGCGTGTGCTGCGCGGACCTGAGCGACTCAGCGTGTTCCGTCATGAGCTTCATGACCAGGTCGTTGCAATTATCCGCACATCGGTTATTCATCTTGTTGTTGTTGTTGTTGTTCCTCTTGTTGTTGTTGTTGTTGCTGTTGTTGTCGTCACGCTCGTTTTACACCGGGAGAGCCTCGAGACTCTTCAACAGGAGGGTCGTGCCAGGTGGGGTTGTTTTTTTTTTAGTTAGGGTGGTCGATGTTTCCGCTGTATGATCCCAATTGAGTAATTTGTAGATAAAAACATTTTTTGCAGCATTGGAATGTTGTTTTTATGACCAATATCAGTGACACCGTTTGTTTGGTTTGCTATGAGAGAAAACAGGAAAATCTAAAAGCTGGAGGAAACCCGTGCATAACAGACAGGGGAAGGGACATACAGACCGCATTGTAGTCCTTACATTTATACTGCACCCGTAATGTGAAGAAATGTCTCGGTATGCAACTTTCATTTTTCTTAATCCTATGGGAGCCCCTTATGGCAGCTGTCCCTGTGCGGCACGGGGCTTCGTGGGAATTAGGCCGTGCGTGTTGACTTCGGTTTGAGTGTAAACAGTTTTGACTGGTTTCGTTTCTCTGCGCTTCTCAATTACATTAAATAAGTGCTGTCCACGTCGTGAGAGGAATTCATTTACGCAGCCAGCAGTGTTATCACCCTCCTGTTAATGAATGAGCCCAGAAGAGGACGTTACAGAACTACGTCTGAGGTCACTTCAGTCGGCCTCGTTATCCGCGATCGGTGTATACCTTGAATATCCCCTGGCCTCTTTATTTGTGTGCTAAGAAGAAGGACCGTTGCCCGAAACGTCATCTATTATGTTTACGGATAATTCTGAGACCGCAGATGTGTTGAGTTGGTTGGGATGCTGCGGTGGCTATGATATGTTAACTACCTCGCCTGGTATACAAGAGGTCGTGGGTTCGATCTGTATAGTTGGAGTGTGCGTGTCTCTCTCCGCGTGGACTTTTCTCCGCGTTTTGGGGTTTTTCCCCTCCACATCTAGAAACGTGCGTTTAGAGGATTTGACTGCGATACATTTCCCCATGATGAGCCACTCCGTTGAGCTATCATTTATACCAAGGAGGGGTAAATAAAGCACGTTCTCATTTTTTCATCGTAATTTTAATACTGGCAAAAAAAGGGTCCCAAATGGGTGGGAAGAAAAAAGTCTCATTTGTCATTAGCGGCGATTCCCTTCCCCCCACCTCCTCCTCCTGCCCCCCACCTCCTCGCCCACCCCACACCTCCTCCCCACCTCCTCCCCGTCACCTCCCGCACCTCCTCCCCCCTACCCCACACCTCCCCCCCCTCGCCCGTCATCTCCTCCCCCACCTCCTCCCACCCCCCGCACCTCCTCCCCCCTCCTCCTCCTCCCAGGTACCTCTCCACCATGGGCGGGTGGTTCACGCTGCTGCTCAGCCTCTACCGCTACGCGAAGCTGCGCACGCTGGACCGACCCTCGCTGGCCGTGACGCGCCTCGAGGGCGCCGCGTGGCCTCGCCGCTGCTGCACGCTGCTCTGGGCCGCGCTCGCCCTCGTCCACTCGCCCACCCTCTGGTTCGCCTTCGTCATGCGGAACGACTACGGCGGTGGCGTTGGCGGCTCCCCTCTGGCTTCGTCGGGCAATGCCAGCGTGGCGTGTGGCACGAGTCCGTGCCTCTGCCAGTCGGACAGGAGCCCCGGGCTGCTGCGATACTGGCAGGTGGACGGCGCCACCACCTTGACACCAATTTGATTTACCCCCGCGCGAGAGAGCGAGAGCGAGGCCGGGATACGGGGGGGGGGGGGGGGGCGGGTTCCCATTTGTTTGCGGGAGCATTGTCAGCGGAGGGGTGGCGGGGTTGGTGATGATCGCTGTCGCTGCTGCTGCTGCTGTGTGCGGTGGCTAGGAGATGTTAACTACCTCGCCTGGTATGCAGGAGGTCGTGGGTTCGATCACGACCCTGACGCCTGCTGCTGTATATTTGGAGTTTGCGTGTCTCTCTCTCTCATCAACATCATCATCACGGTGGCTAGGAGATGTTAACTGCCTCGCCTGGTATGCAGGAGGTCGTGGGTTCGTCCCCGACCCTGACGCCTGCTGCTGTTGTATATTTGGAGTTTGCGTGTCTCTCTCTCTTATCAACATCATCATCACGGTGGCTAGGAGATGTTAACTGCCTCGCCTGGTATGCAGGACGTCGTGGGTTCGATCCCGACCCTGACGCCTGCTGCTGTATATTTGGTGTTTGCGTGTCTCTCATCAACATCATCACGGTGGCTAGGAGATGTTAACTACCTCGCCTGGTATGCAGGAGGTCGTGGGTTCGTCCCCGACCCTGACGCCTGCTGCTGCTGTATATTTGGAGTTTGCGTGTCTCTCTCTCTTATCAACATCATCATCACGGTGGCTATGAGATGTTAATTGCCTCGCCTGGTATACAGGAGGTCGTGGGTTCGATCCCGACCCTGACGCCTGCTGCTGTAAATTTGGAGTTTTCGTGTCTCTCATCAACATCATCACGGTGGCTAGGAGATGTTAACTACCTCGCCTGCTTTGCAGGAGGTCGTGGGTTCGTCCCCGACCCTGACGCCTGCTGCTGTATATTTGGGGTTTGCGTCTCTCTCTCTCTCATCATCATCACCACGGTGGCTATGAGATGTTAACTACCTCGCCTGGTATGCAGGAGGTCGTGGGTTTGATCCCGACCCTGACGCCTGCTGCTGCTGTATATTTGGAGTTTGCGTGTTTCTCTCCCCGTGGTCGCGTGGATTTTTCTCCGGGTCCTCCGGGGTATCCCTCCGTAATTGAGAATCAACATCACGCGTTTAGAGTGTTTGTCTGCTGTACATTTCCACGTGATAAGCCACTTCATTGGGCTCTCATTTGTGATATCCAGGTCGCTTCTGTATCGCTCAGTGTGGGTCTTACCTGGCAAAATAAAAATAAAAACATTTTAATAGTTTAGTTCAGTGTGCGTGTACAATCCCAGCTGAGCAATGGTGCGGGGAAACTTTATTGAATTTGCCACAATTTGGGACCATGAATTGGGCACGTGACGGCCCGCTCTCGCCAGCGACGTCAGGGCGTCTTTAACGCCATTAAGGCGAACAGAGACTGAGGTCACCCGTAGAGCCTCAACACAGCCTGTGGTTAATGCTTTGTCTCCCCAGTGGCGATGTCTATACACGCCGCAACAGGTACTCACATTTGAGGCTGCGTCGACCTAGGGGAGGCCCAGGAACGGTTCAGATAATCGTCACTAGTGTCGGCCTTGAGCGAGAATCGAACTCGGGTCGTCGGGATCTGAGCTCAGCGCGCTAAGCGCTACACTAAACACTGCCCACATTACGGTTAACACACACAAACAAAGACAAAGATTCCCCGTATAGCCTGCACAGACTGTTGGGGCAAGTGCTGTTAGCGAGCACCTATGAAGGCCGGCACGACACACGAAGGGGGTGGGTTGCCAACACCCCGCCCGGCCGCCTTTGTCTCCCCCAGTGACGATGTTTACTACACACCGCACCAGGTACTCATTTGAGGCTGAGTCGACCTAGGGGAGGCCCAGGAACGGTTCAGATAATCGTCACCGGCGTTGGCCGTGAGCGGGAATCGAACCCGGGTGGCCAGAGTCGTAGCGCAGCGCGCTGACCACTACACTACCGCCCCCCACAAAGATCCCCCGTGTAGCCTTAACAGACTGAAGGGGCAAGTGCTGTTAGCGAGCACCTATAAAGGCCGAAAACGGTACACGAGGGAGTGGGTGGCCAGCAACACGCCCGGTTACTACACACCGCACCGGGTACTCCACACACACACACAGAGACACCCACACACAGCAACACTCACAGCAACACTCACAGCAACACTCACAGCAACACTCACAGCAACACTCACAGCAACACACACAGACACACACAGCAACACTCACAGCACACAGAGCCCCCCACACACAGCAACACACACAGAGACACCTACACACAGACACACACACAGACACACACACAGCAACACACACAGACACACAGACACACACACAGCAACACACAGAGACACACAGACACAACAACAACAACAACCGCCATTCGCCACTAAGTGGCGGTGACGTCACCACGACGCTTGTGCCAGGCTATGTGCACCCTGAGGCCACGTGAAGTGTCGAACGCCCGCTGGCAGGTGGTCACGGGGCAGACCCAGGTGCCACGGGTCGACTGACTGAGATGACTGGCTGATGCACCACCTGTGCCCCCTACTGTGCCAACCTGCTGTGCTTTAGCCACCCGGCGCTCCGCTCGCTGTTGTGAGCGTCGCTCCTCCGCCCTCCGTTGTTGTTGGAGGGCGACTGCCTCCAACTGCCCAGTAGCATCCTTCACGAGCCTCCTCCACAGAGGCCGATCTTGACACCGCTGGTACCAGTCATCGGCAAGTCCACTCAGCTCCACGTCCTCCTGTACCACATCACTCCATCTCTTCTCTAGCCCGTGCCGCGCCCGCTTAGCCCCCTCAATCCGGCCAAACAAAAGCTGTTTCGGCATGCGGTGGCTGGGCATGCGGGCTACATGACCCAGCCATCGCAGCCTTGCCTCCCGGAGGAGCTCACCGATGGGACCCTGCCCAGATCTTTCAAGGATTTGTGAGCTCCTCACACAATCCAGTCTGGTTAAACCCAGGATGGATCGTAGGCAGGCCAGCCTAAATGTTTCTAACCGGCGAAGATGTTCCATTAGGGGGGTCCACGTTTCGCAAGCGTAGAGAAGGGAGGGAATGACCGTGGCCGAGAAGACCTGAAGCTTAGTGCGGAGCGACAGACCAGGTAGCTTCCACACAGCGTTACGCAACCGATGAAAAGATATTGCCGCTCGACTGATTCGGAGTGAGACCTCTGCTGTTAAACTGGAGCCAGTCATAAGCACACTGCCCAGGTATGGGAAACTCTCCACTCTCTCCACAACTGCCCCATCACCGATTGGGAGTTGTGGGGGTGGAGTATCCGATGGTACAAAATACCCAGGCAGGTGCTTAGTTTTGGTGGGGCTGATGGTAAGGCCCCACCTCTTAGTGGCACGCTCCAGTCTCAGCAGCAGCGTCTCCAACTCCTCCTCTGACTGAGCAGCTATTACCAAGTCATCAGCATACATAACGTGGTTGAGCAATAGGGAGCCATCCCTTGACCGCACCCGGGCATCGATTAGCCTCCCATTATATCTGTACCATATGGAGATTCCCCCGGTACAGCTATTGAAGGCTTCACGAACTACGTGGTCAAAATAGATGTTAAATAATGTGGGAGCCAGAGGACATCCCTGTCGCACCCCAAGGTGTACAGGGAATGGCTCTGACTCCCGGCCACGTAGTTTTACCCGGGCCCGCTCACCATCATGAAGGTCCTTAATGATCGTGAGCAGAGGGTCAGGTACTCCAAAAGCACGAAGAACGACCCAGAGCCCAGGCCTACTGATGGTATCATAGGCCTTGACCAGGTCAATAAAGCAGAGATGTAGGTCTTGTTGGAATTCCCTACACCTCTGCTGTAGCAGACGGACAGAAAATATGGCATCTGTGCAGGACCGCCCTTTCCTGAAACCGCATTGGGGCTCCGCAAGCCTCTCCTCAGCGTGCCTGGCAAGGCGATGCTGAATAATCCTTGCCAGGACCTTTCCCGGCACACTGAGGAGTGAGATGCCCCTGTAGTTGTTACAGTCTGTGCGGTCCCCCTTCTTAAAAAGGGGGACCACCAGGGCATCCTTCCAATCCTGCGGAACCCGTCCAGTGGTCCAGACTGTTGTTATGATGTCATATAGGGCAGTCTGTGCACAAACGCCACCCTCCCTCAGCATTTAGCTTGGGAGATCATCTCTGCCCGCTGCCTTTCCTGGTCTCAGACTCCGGATCGCCTTCAATACTTCCTCAGCAGATGGCACCTCAGCCAGCCACTCACAGGGGGTGACTCCGGATCGCCTTCAATACTTCCTCAGCAGATGGCACCTCAGCCAGCCACTCACAGGGGGTGACTTCATCCAATATTTGAGGCACCGCAGCCTCAGCAGGGTCATCCTCACTTTGTGCCACGGTGTTTTCCTGGCTGAGGGATTTTCCCTCCCCCAGGACCTCACAGAAATGCTCAGCAAATCTGCGAACCTGTTCCTGGGGGTCGGAAATTGGATCACCGTTTTTTCCCCTAATGATGGTAATAGGTGTGGCGCTGCAGGTTACTTTTTTGATGGAGTTAAATAGAGATTTGTGATCACGGGCCACTGAGGCAGACTCCATCTCCTCAGCAACCCGCGACCACCACCCATCCTTGCAGCGCCTCACGGCTCTCCGAACCTCCGAGCGAAGGCTGCGGTAAGCCTCCTCATTCTCTGACGTGGGATTCTGTAGCCGATGACAGTGGGCCTGTCGCTTTTTCTCAACCATCCTGAACAACTCCTCTGTCATCCAGGGTGTCTGGGGAGGTCTGGACCGCGTACCCAAAGCAGCCATTGCAGCTGCATGAGTCACAGTCCTAAACCTCGCCCATTTACCCTCGACATCCGGAGGAGTCGGGGACGATGCCAATCCCAGCCGCAAGCGATGATGAAATTCTCGCTTGCAACTTTCATCAGATAACTGAGACCAGGCCACTTTAGGTTGGAATGGGGTCCTGGGTGTACACCCACCATCGGAGTGGAAGAATGGCAGGCGCATCTTACAGATGACTAGTCGATGGTCAGAGGGCAGATCAGCTCCACGGTAGGTCCTGGTGTCAAGGACATGGGCTCGCATTCGCTGGTCCGTCACTATGTAGTCCAGCAGATGTTCTTGCTTGGACCCGGCATGCATCCATGATGTTGTGTGGATGCGCCGATGCCGGAACAGCGTGTTGGTAATTACAAGCCCATGGGCTGCACAACAATCTAGCAGCCTCCTACCGTTGTTATTGAGCTGATCTGGCCCATGCCCTCCAATCACTCCAGACCAGGTGCCAGTATCATGACCAACTCGGGCATTGAAGTCACCCAACATGATGACTCTATCCCGAGGGGCCACTTTAGCCAGCACCTGTGACAGGAGGTCATAGAAGGCATCTGACTCATCGGCTTTGCCTGCATCCCTCCACGGATGTTCATCTTCGGTGGGGGCATAAGTAACCACGACCACCATTCCTCGCCTCCGGTTGATGGGAAGGCGAGCCCAAAGTAGCCTGGGGCTTACAGCTTCCCACACCTCACCGCCACGCTCCCACGCCCCCTTCATTCTTTTGTTCAAAAGAAGACCCACACCCTGTTGTTTGGCAGTCTGCTGCCCCGAGTAAAGGACTGTCCACCCCTCATGGTGGCAGGAGCCAGAGCCGGTCCACCGGACCTCCTGAATGCCGCATAGATCCAGGCGGTACCGGTCCAGCTCCGGACAGAGGAGTGGCAGCCTCTCCTCTGCAGTGAGCGTTCGAACATTCCACGTGGCCACCCGTAGTGGCTTTTCGTTGTTTCTGGAGTAGCCCCGAGGGTAGGTATTCAATCTCCTGGCTCCGCCAATTGGGGTTTGGCCAGGAGACGTCATAGACGCCTGGCCCCCCGGGGCCTCCGGCACAAGCTTAGTTGTTACACAGACACACACACAGACACACAAACACACAGCAACACACACAGACACACACACACAGACACACACACACACAGACACAGCAACACACACAGACACACAGACACACAGACATACACACACAGACACACACACAGCAACACACACAGACACACACCGTCACGGCCGCGTGTTCGGTCAGGCCGGGCGCTTCGCGGGTGCCCCTTGCAAGCGAATGTCCCCTTGGGGCCAACCTCGAGCTCACCCTCCTCCTTGGCGGTGCGTAATCTAGACAACTAAAACTCTGCTTTTTATTTCACCAGGTAAGCCCCCCCCCCCCCCCCCCACTGGGCTATAGAGCTCGGGTTTTTTTTTTTGCAGAAGCCCCACGCGCCCCCCCAGTTTTCAAAATCCTTTTTTGTGTTTAGTTTGTTGTCTTTCACCCGCATCTCCGAATAGTGCGGTTTAGCTACGTACGGTGCGAAAGAAGCTCAACGTACTTACGCACAGACATCACCTCGGGAGGCACTTGCCCCAACAGTCTGTTAGGGCTATACGGGGGGTCTTTGTCTTCGTGTTCCACCGGCAGTGTAGCGATTAGCGCGCCGTGCTATGAACCCGGCGACCCGAATTCGATTACCGCTCACGGCCAACATTTGTGGCGATTATGTGAAGAAGTCCTGGTCCTCCCCTAGGTTGACTCAGCCTTAAATGAGTGCCACGAGGGAGACGAAGGCGGCCGGGCGTGGTGTTGCCCCTCGTGTGCCGTGTCGGCCTTCATAGGTGACAGCACTTGCCCCAACAGTCCATTAAGGTTATACGGCGGATATTTGTCATTGTGTCTGTGAGAGTCACCCTGTGTGTGTGTGTAATAGTCACCCTGTGTGTGTGTGAGAGTCACACTGTGTGAGTCACCCTGTGTGTGTGTGTGGAATAGTCACCCTGTGTGTCTGTGAGATTCAACCTGTGTGTGTGTGAGAGTCACCCTGTGTGTGTGTGTAATAGTCACCCTTTGTGTGTGTAAGAGTCACCCTGTGTGTATGTAATAGTCACCCTGTGTGTATGTGAGAGACACCTTGTGTGTGTGTGAGAGAGTCACCCTGTGTGTGTGTGTCACCCTGTGTGTGTGTCACCCTGTGTGTGTGAGTCACCCTGTGTGTGTGAGAGAGTCATCCTGTGTGTGTGAGTGTCACCCTGTGTGTGTGAGTCACCCTCTGTGTGTGTCTGTGAGTCACCCTGTGTGGGTGTGAGTCACCCTGTGTGTGTGTGAGTCACCCTGTGTGTGTGAGTTACCCTGTGTGTGTGAGTCACCCTGTGTGTGTGATAGTCACCCTGTGTGTGTGTGAGAGTCACCCTGTGTGTGTATGTAATAGTCACCCTGTGTGTGTGTGAGAGTCACCCTGTGTGTGTGTGAGTCACCCTGTGTGTGTGAGTCACCCTGTGTGTGTGAGTCACCCTGTGTGTGTGAGAGTCACCCTGTGTGTGTGTGTGAGAGGGAGTCACCCTGTGTGTGTGAGAGTCACCCTGTGTGTGTGTGAGAGTCATCCTGTGTGTATGTGAGTCACCCTGTGTGTGTGTGAGTCACCCTGTGTGTGTGAGAGAGTCACCCTGTGTGTGTGAGAGAGAGAGTCACCCTGTGTGTGTGTGAGAGTCACCCTGTGTGAGAGTCACCCTGTGTGTGTGTGAGAGTCACCCTGTGTGTGTGTGAGAGAGAGTCACCCTGTGTGTGTGAGAGTCACCCTGTATGTGTGTGAGAGTCACCCTGTGTGTGTGTGAGTCACCCTGTGTGTGTGAGTCACCCTGTGTGTGAGTCACCCTGTGTGTGTGAGAGAGTCACCCTGTGTGTGTGTATGAGAGAGAGTCACCCTGTGTGTGTGAGAGTCACCCTGTGTGTGTGAGAGAATCACCCTGTGTGTGTGTGTGAGAGTCACCCTGTGTGAGAGTCACCCTGTGTGTGTGTGAGAGTGTCACCCTGTGTGTGTGAGAGAGAGAGTCACCCTGTGTGTGTGTGAGAGTCACCCTGTGTGAGAGTCACCCTGTGTGTGTGTGAGAGTCACCCTGTGTGTGTGATAGTCACCCTGTGTGTGTGTGAGTCACCCTGTGCGTGTGTGTGAGTCACCCTGTGTGTGTGAGAGAGTCACCCTGTGTGTGTGTGAGTCACCCTGTGTGTGTGAGAGAGTCACTCTGTGTGTGAGAGAGAGTCACCCTGTGTGTGTGATAGTCACCCTGTGTGTGTGAGTCACCCTGTGTGTGTGTGTGAGTCACCCTGTGTGTGTGAGAGAGTCACCCTGTGTGTGTGAGAGAGAGAGTCACCCTGTGTGTGTGATAGTCACCCTGTGTGTGTGATAGTCACCCTGTGTGTGTGAGAGAGTCACCCTGTGTGTGTGATAGTCACCCTGTGTGTGTGATAGTCACCCTGTGTGTGTGAGTCACCCTGTGTGTGTGAGTCACCCTGTGTGTGAGAGAGTCACCCTGTGTGTGTGTGAGAGAGAGTCACCCTGTGTGTGTGATAGTCACCGTGTGTGAGTCACCCTGTGTGTGTGTGAGAGTCACCCTGTGTGTGTGAGAGAGTCACCCTGTGTGTGTGTGAGTCACCCTGTGTGTGTGTGAGTCACCCTGTGTGTGTGAGAGTCACCCTGTGTGTGTGTGAGAGTCACCCTGTGTGTGTGAGAGAGTCACCCTGTGTGTGTGTGATAGTCACCCTGTGTGTGTGTGTGAGTCACCCTGTGTGTGTGTGTGAGAGAGTCACCCTGTGTGTGTGTGTGAGAGAGTCACCCTGTGTGTGTGAGAGAGTCACCCTGTGTGTGTGAGAGAGTCACCCTGTGTGTGTGAGAGTCACCCTGTGTGTGTGAGAGAGTCACCCTGTGTGTGTGAGTCACCCTGTGTGTGTGTGTGAGAGTCACCCTGTGTGTGTCTGTGAGTCACCCAGTGTGTGTGTGAGAGTCACCCTGTGTGTGTGTGTGTGTGAGAGTCACCCTGTGTGTGTGTGAGAGAGTCACCCTGTTTGTGTGAGTCACCCTGTGTGTGTGTGAGTCACCCTGTGTGTGAGTCACCCTGTGTGTGTGTGAGTCACCCTGTGTGTGTGAGAGAATCACCCTGTGTGTGTGTGAGAGTCACCCTGTGTGAGAGTCACCCTGTGTGTGTCTGTGAGTCACCCTGTGTGTGTGTGAGAGTGTCACCCTGTGTGTGTGAGAGAGAGAGTCACCCTGTGTGTGTGTGAGAGTCACCCTGTGTGAGAGTCACCCTGTGTGTGTGAGAGTCACCCTGTGTGTGTGAGAGTCACCCTGTGTGTGTGATAGTCACCCTGTGTGTGTGTGAGTCACCCTGTGTGTGTGAGTCACCCTGTGTGTGTGAGAGAGTCACCCTGTGTGTGTGTGAGTCACCCTGTGTGTGAGAGAGTCACCCTGTGTGTGTGTGTGAGAGAGTCACCCTGTGTGTGTGATAGTCACCCTGTGTGTGTGAGTCACCCTGTGTGTGTGTGAGAGTCACCCTGTGTGTGTGAGAGAGTCACCCTGTGTGTGTCACCCTGTGTGTGTGTGAGTCACCCTGTGTGTGAGAGAGTCACCCTGTGTGTGTGTGAGAGAGAGTCACCCTGTGTGTGTGATAGTCACCCTGTGTGTGTGAGTCACCCTGTGTGTGTGTGAGAGTCACCCTGTGTGTGTGAGAGTCACCCTGTGTGTGTGTGAGAGTCACCCTGTGTGTGTGAGAGAGTCACCCTGTGTGTGAGTCACCCTGTGTGTGTGTGAGAGTCACCCTGTGTGTGTGTGAGAGTCACCCTGTGTGTGTGAGAGAGTCACCCTGTGTGTGTGAGAGAGTCACCCTGTGTGTGTGAGAGTCACCCTGTGTGTGAGAGAGAGTCACCCTGTGTGTGTGAGAGAGTCACCCTGTGTGTGTGAGAGAGTCACCCTGTGTGTGTGAGTCACCCTGTGTGTGTGTGAGTCACCCTGTGTGTGTGAGAGAGAGAGAGTCACCCTGTGTGTGTGTGAGTCACCCTGTGTGTGTGTGAGTCACCCTGTGTGTGTGTGAGAGAGTCACCCTGTGTGTGTGATAGTCACCCTGTGTGTGTGTGAGAGAGAGAGAGAGAGAGAGAGTCACCCTGTGTGTCTGTGAGTCACCCTGTGTGTGTCTGTTTGAGTCACCCTGTGTGTGTGTGTAAGAGTCACCCTGTGTGTGTGATAGTCACCCTGTGTGTGTGATAGTCACCCTGTGTGTGTGAGAGTCACCCTGTGTGTGTGTGATAGTCACCCTGTGTGTGAGAGAGTCACCCTGTGTGTGTGTGAGAGAGAGTCACCCTGTGTGTGTGAGTCACCCTGTGTGTGAGAGTCACCCTGTGTGTGTGTGAGAGAGAGTCACCCTGTGTGTGTGAGAGTCACCCTGTGTGTGAGTCACCCTGTGTGTGTGTGTGAGTCACCCTGTGTGTGTGAGAGAGTCACCCTGTGTGTGTGATAGTCACCCTGTGTGTGTGTGATAGTCACCCTGTGTGTGTGAGTCACCCTGTGTGTATGAGAGAGTCACCCTGTGTGTGTGAGTCACCCTGTGTGTGTGATAGTCACCCTGTGTGTGTGAGAGAGTCACCCTGTGTGTGTGTGAGAGTCACCCTGTGTGTGTGTGATAGTCACCCTGTGTGTGTGTGATAGTCACCCTGTGTGTGTGATAGTCACCCTGTGTGTGTGATAGTCACCCTGTGTGTGTGAGTCACCCTGTGTGTGTGAGAGAGTCACCCTGTGTGTGTGTCACCATGTGTGTGTGTGATAGTCACCCTGTGTGTGTGAGAGAGTCACCCTGTGTGTGTGTGAGTCACCCTATGTGTGTGTGTGAGTCACCCTGTGTGTCTGTGAGTCACCCTGTGTGTGTGTGTGATAGTCACCCTGTGTGTGTGAGAGAGTCACCCTGTGTGTGTGATAGTCACCCTGTGTGTGTGTGAGAGTCACCCTGTGTGTGTGTGTGATAGTCACCCTGTGTGTGTGAGTCACCCTATGTGTGTGTGTGTGAGTCACCCTGTGTGTCTGTGAGTCACCCTGTGTGTGTGTGTGATAGTCACCCTGTGTGTGTGAGAGAGTCACCCTGTGTGTGTGATAGTCACCCTGTGTGTGTGTGAGAGTCACCCTGTGTGTGTGTGTGATAGTCACCCTGTGTGTGTGAGTCACCCTATGTGTGTGTGTGTGAGTCACCCTGTGTGTCTGTGAGTCACCCTGTGTGTGTGTGAGTCACCCTGTGTGTGTGTGAGTCACCCTGTGTGTGTGATAGTCACCCTGTGTGTGTGATAGTCACCCTGTGTGTGTGATAGTCACCCTGTGTGTGTGAGTCACCCTATGTGTGTGTGTGTGAGTCACCCTGTGTGTCTGTGAGTCACCCTGTGTGTGTGTGAGTCACCCTGTGTGTGTGCCCGGCAACCGTGACACAGACAGACAGCGAGAGACAAAAAAAAACCCCGACAGTCAAAATCAGGCCACGGACTCGAACGGAAATCGCTGTTTTTTTTGTTTCCCACATTTCGCCCGAACGAGATCCGCTTCTCTTTCGCCATCACGTTCGCTTCTGTTGTTTAGTCTCCGCGGTATTTGGACAACGAGCCCAGTTTCATTGTTTCATTGTATTATTTTTTTCTCTCTCTCTCTCCCCCCCCGCTCCCGCAGGTGGTGAACTACTGCGGCACGTGGCTCCCCGTGGCCCTCATGCTGCTGAGCAACGCGCAGATGGTGCGGCAGCTGTGGAGGCACCGGCGTGCTGTGGACGCGGAGTCGAACCTGGGAGCGGCGGTGGGGAGCGGCCGGGCGCGCGCCTGCGTGCAAGCGGCGAAGGTCGGGACCTGGGTCGGGGGGGTGGTGATGACAGTGATGACAGTGTTGATTGTGATCGTGGTCATGACAGTGATGATGTTTTAGTAATGATAGCGATGGTGATGATGGTGATGATGGTAATACTCTTTGGTTCTTTCGGTAAAGTCACGTAGGTAAAAATTAAATTAAATCAAACAAAAAATGAAAACAACTACATTTCGATTTAAAGCTTTCGTGACTGCAAGGATTCATCTTCTTTGGTTCTGTCGGTAAAGTCACGTAGAATGAGAATAAAATAATTAAACTTGTGTTGTGGCCGAAACGTCGTGAGAATTGTAGTGTTTTATTTTATTATTTTATTCTCATTCTACGTGGTGACTTTACCGAAAGATCCAAAGAGTGTGTATCCTTGCAGTCACGAAAACTTCAAATCAAGATGATGGTAGTGATGATGATGATGATAGTGATGATGATGATGGTGGTAATGATTGTGCAAATGATAGTGATGATGATAGTGATTATGGTGGTAATAATAGTGATGATGATACGAGTGATGATGATGCTGGTGATAATAATGACAGTGATGGTGGTGCTAATTATAGTGATGATAGTCATGATGATGATGATGGTAATGATTATGATGAGAGTGATGGTGGTGATGGTAATAATGAGAGTGATGATGATGATGATGATGGTGATAATGATGACAGTGATGGTGGTGCTAATTATAGTGATGATGATAGCCAAGATGATGATGATGATGGTAATGATAATGATGAGAGTGATGATGGTGGTAATGGTAATAATGAGAGTGATGATGATGATAATGATGACGGTGATTATGTCCCATTCACAAAAACGAAGGAGGAGCACCACTCCGCCACTACCGACTGGAGTCATCTGCCTCGCTAAACTTCCACTTCAGTGTCAAATTCACAGCCGCCGATCTACGCATATACGTTGAACTTCCTTGGCACCGTACGTAGCCAACCGTGCTAATAGGGAGATGCGAGGGGAAATACAACAATGTTAAAACGCAGTTCTAAAGCAATGAGTTTGTCAATCTAGATGATGGTGCAAAAGTGCGTAGCTCCAGTGGCTTCCGAAATATCGTGAGGAAGAGAGCTTTCCAGACGGCCGCAGAAACGCATCTGAAAGCGCCGCGCGACGATGCGGTGGCCGCCGTAATTGTTCGACGGTTCAGCCACGAGCCGCTGCCTCTGGAGCTCACGTGATGGTGGGTTTATAACTCCTTGACGAGATCAGCGACGTTAGGTGTGCTTCGTTTGAGTCAAGCGCTTTGTGCGTGCAAATCGGCAAAAAATATTCCCGTAGACTATTGGGGGTGGGGGGGGGGGTGGGGGGAGTTGCTGTAGAGCACTAACCCACGCGTGCATCTGAACGCGCGCGATGCAATCTGCGAGTCTATGGATCACTGTGTATGTATGCTGAACTTCTTTCGCACCGTACGTAGTCAACCTTGATTATCAAGAGGTTCGGGAAGGACAACAAACTGAAATCACAAAAAAAGTTATCATCATCATCATCGCTGTGATGAGCATCAGCCCGAAGGAGAACATCGATGAGAATGTATCACATGCAGTCGACTCTCTCGCCACCGATATTATCCATAGCAAAGGGAGGTTTTGTTGGGGGAGGGGTTCGATCGCGTAAATGACCATTCGGTAAGATTTGTCACGTAAACATAACGTGCCCGTTAGTTTCTACTTCAACACACCGGTCCGTTGCACAGTGAACCCACGACGTTTACAATTCGAGTACCGTCACGTTTCGCTGGTGGTCACAACAACAACAACAGCAACAACAGCAGCAACAACAGCAGCCAGCTGCATCAGGCGATTCGCCAGCATTGTGAACGGCTTCTCCCTCCTGTTCCCCCTCCAGCACGCTCGCTGGGTGCCTGCCGAAGTCATGCTCGCCACGTGGCACGTGCTGTCCACGTGACACGTGGCACGTGCTGTGCACGCGGCACGTGCTGTCCACGTGACACGCGGCACGTGCTGTCCACGTGACACGTGGCACGTGCTGTCCACGTGACACTCGGCACGTGCCGTGCACGCGGCACGTGCTGTCCACGTGACACGCGGCACGTGCCGTGCACGCGACAACCCTTATTCATTGGCCGCGTCGGCTGGTGCTGGTTTGCGGGTTAACGAAGCATTTACATATTTACGCGACCGAACCAACCGCACACACCCCTACAAACAAAACACGCGCATTATGAATCGACGAGAGAGTCAGAGAGAGACAGCCGTGAGCGAGATGGTGACCACCACCCGTCGTCTCCCGCGACACCCGCCACCTCGCCCCACCACGTCTCGCCGCGTACAGGTGGTGCTCGCCACCGTCACCTTCTACGTGGTGTGCAAGGGCGCCCTGGGAGCGGCGCTCACCGTCTCCATCGCCAGGGGAGGCGTCGGCGTGCCGCTCGCGGCCACGCTCACCATGTCCGTGGCGGGGCCGCTCTTCTCCGCCCTGTGCCCCTTCGCCATCCTCACGGGGGACGCCAGGAAGAGGCGCGCGCTGCTCGCAGTGCTGAAGCGCGCGCCGCAGCGCAACGGGGGTGGCTGAGTGAACGACGCCTCTCCGTGTGTGTGTGTGTGACTGTGTGTGTGTGTGTGTGACTGTGTGTGTGTGTGACTGTGTGTGTGTGACTGTGTGTGTGTGACGGTGTGTGTGTGCGTGACTGTGTGTGTGTGACTGTGTGTGTGTGTGACTGTGTGTGTGTGACTGTGTGTGTGTGTGACTGTGTGTGTGTGACTGTGTGTGTGTGACTGTGTGTGTGACTGTGTGTGTGTGTGACTGTGTGTGTGTGTGACTGTGTGTGACGGTGTGTGTGTGTGACGGTGTGTGTGTGTGACGGTGTGTGTGTGTGTGACGGTGTGTGTGTGTGTGACTGTGTGTTTGTGTGTGACTGTGTGTGTGACTGTGTGTGACGGTGTGTGTGTGTGTGACTGTGTGTGACGGTGTGTGTGTGTGACTGTGTGTGTGACGGTGTGTGTGTGACTGTGTGTGTGACGGTGTGTGTGTGTGTGTGTGTGACTGTGTGTGACGGTGTGTGTGTGTGTGTGACTGTGCGTGACGGTGTGTGTGACGGTGTGTGTGTGTGACTGTACGTGATGGTGTGTGTGTGTGACTGTGTGTGTGACGGTGTGTGTGTGTGTGACTGTGCGTGACGGTGTGTGTGTGTGACTGTGTGTGACGGTGTGTGTGTGTGACTGTGTGTGTGACGGTGTGTGTGTGTGTGTGACTGTGTGTGACGGTGTGTGTGTGTGACTGTGTGTGACGGTGTGTGCGTGACTGTGTGTGTGACGGTGTGTGTGTGTGTGTGACTGTGCGTGACGGTGTGTGTGTGTGACTGTGTGTGTGACGGTGTGTGTGTGTGACTGTGCGTGACGGTGTGTGTGACGGTGTGTGTGTGTGACTGTGCGTGACGGTGTGTGTGTGACTGTATGTGACGGTGTGTGTGTGTGACTGTGTGTGTGACGGTGTGTGTGTGTGACTGTGTGTGACGGTGTGTGTGTGTGACTGTGCGTGACGGTGCGTGTGACGGTGTGTGAGTGTGACTGTGTGACTGTGTGTGAGAGCCTGTGTGTACGTGTGGGGGAGCGGTAGTGTAGTGATCAGCGCAGTGCGTTACGAACCCGGCTACCCGGGTTCGATTGCCGCTCACGACCAACACCAGTGACGATTATCTGAACCGGTCCTGGGCCTCCCCTAGGTTGACTCAGCCTCAAATGAGTACCTGGTGCGGTGTGTAAACATCGCCACTGGGGAGACAAAGGCGGTCGGGCGTGGTGCTGGCCACCCACCCCCTCGTGTACCGTTCCGGCCTCTAAAGGTGCTCGCTAATGGCACTTGCCTCCTTCAGTCTGTGAAAAGCTACACTGGGAATATTCGTCGTTGTGTGCGTTCGTCTATTTGCGTTTTGTGCGGTATTGTGTTTTAAGCTAATTCAGGTGGATAAGCTGCATCCTATTCCTTAATACCCTTCGATATTGAACGGACTTTAAGCTGAAAAGGCGAATGCTAAATAAAGTAGCGGAGAGAAATATCCGCACGTCATCGATCACAGACGTCGTCATCCGCTTTCAAACTTCTCACCCCCTCCTGACTGAAAGTCGACCCGATGTTTCCTTTAGCGCCTTTAGCCTTAAATACATAAATTCGCGTTGGCCCCACGGAACGACGGTGTCGCGATGTGGTATCAGAGCGAGCTCGTAGGAAGACTTACGACAACAACAAACGACAACAACAAAACATCGGACAATTAGGCCTAGAAATGGCAATGTATGCCAGCGTTCTTCACTCATTTTCAGAGGGGAGGGGGGGAGGAGGAGGAGGATACTTTCGCCGATAAGACATCGTCACGATAAGACATCACCATCGGCGGGTTGACAGCAGCACGATGATGATGGTGATTGTGCTAATTATGATGATGATGGTGGTAATTATGATGATGGTGATGATGGTGATGGTGATGATGATGGGGAGTTGATGGTGGTGACAATGGTGATTATGACAATGGTGATGATGGTGATTGTGGTAATTATGATGATGATGGTAATTATGATGATGATGATGGGGAGTTGATGGTAGGGACAATGGTGATTATGACAATGGTGATGAATACTGATGATGATGGTGACGGTGCTGATGATGATGACAATAAGGAGTTGATGGTGGTGACAATGGTGATTATGACAATGGTGATGATGGTGATGATGGTGAGTGTGGTAATTATGATGATGGTAATTATGATGATGATGATGGTGATGATGGTGATGATGGGAGGTGGTTTTTGTCACTCTGTGTGCGTTGTCGGGGGTGGGGGGGCGCACTAAAGGTCGCCAGGGGCCCGCGTGGCCTTGCAACGATGACCACTGGGTGGTGCGATCGCCCAACGTGTGATGTTACCCTTGATGGCGATGATGATGGTGATGATGGTGATGATGATGATGATCGTGATGATGGTGATGATGATGATTATTATTATGATGGTGATGATGGTGGTGGTAATGATCGTGATGATGGTGATGATGATGATGATGGTGGTGGTAATGATAGTGATGATGGTGATGATGATGATGGTGATTATGATGGTGATTGTGGTAATTATGATGGTGATTATGATGATGATGGTGACGGTGATTATGATGGTGGTAATGGTGGTGATTATGATTGTGATGATGATGGTGGTGGTGATTATGATGATGGTGATGATGATGGGTTTTAGAGTCGACGGGGTGAGGATGGGGGTGCAGGTGGAAGGGGGGAGGTGACAACCCCTCGCTATCAGGGTGCCACGGTGGTGAGATGTTAACCACCTCGCCTGGTGTACAGGAGGTGGTGCGTTCGATCAAGACCCTGACACCTGCTCTATATTTGGTGTTTGCGTGTTTCTGTCTCTTCCCCGTGGCCGCGTGGATTTTTCTCAGGGTCCTTCGGTCATTTCGCTCCGCAGTTAGCAACACGCGTTGAGAGCATTTGGCTGCTATACATCTCCACGCGATAAGCCACTTTGTTGAACTCTCATTTGTGATAGCCAGGTCGCTTCTGGAAGAAAAAAAAACACCTCTGGTAGCTCAGTGGGGCCTTACCTGGTAAAATAAATGCTTCAAAAAAGTATCTATCGGGCGTTTTCCCGAGGAGCCTGATGGTGCTATGAGGTCGCCCGTGCCATCACCCCGCGGGCTATGATAACCGCGCGTGTTCACCCGCAACACCTGCTCCCCCCCCCCACCTCGCCTCCAGAGCGAGGCGTTCGCGTGGATTCGTGGGAAGAGCTCCAACTGGGCCCCTGAGCCAAGCCAAATCCCCCCCCGCCCCTGCCAGCCACCCCCACCAACATGGCCCACTGCCAGGTTCACGTCATACACACGCAGCACAACAACTCACCGGTCATCATTTTTTCTATCCCATAGATCGGCAGAACGCGACTCTTCGAGGAATGGTGCTTCGTGACGTCAATTATCAAGGACCCGCCGTCTCTCCTATTCACCACCACAGTCAATTGTTACGGCTCTTTAAATATTGAGCGGTCTTTTTTTTTTTTAAACCGAATTCGAAAGATGTTTTGCTCTTCTTGTTATTTCTGTTTGCCGGCCCCTGGTTAAGCCCATGATAGCAGCAGCTTTAGACTAGCATTGCCCATAGACTGGCATTGCCCATAGACTAACATTGCCCATATACTAACATTGCCCATAGACTAGCATTGCCCATAGACTAGCATTGCCCATATACTAACATTGCCCATAGACTAGCATTGCCCATATACTAACATTGCCCATAGACTAGCATTGCCCATAGACTAGCATTGCCCATAGATTAACATTGCCCATAGACTAGCATTGCCCATAGACTAACATTGTCCATAGACTAGCATTGCCCATAGATTAACATTGCCCATAGACTAACATTGCTCATGGACTAGCATTGCCCATGGACTAACATTGCCCATGGACTAACATTGCCCATGGACTAACGTCTCCCATAGATTGCATCGCGTGCACTCAGATGCGCTTCTGCAGCCGTCTGGAACGCTCTTCCCTACGATATTAGGAAGCCACTGGAGCTGTGCACTCTATCATCGAATCATTGAACACTCATTTCTTCAGAGCTGCTTTTTGTGTTTCGTTTGTCTTCATTCCCGTACGGTGCAAACGAAGTTCAACATACATAGAGACTAACATTGCTCATATACTGCCGTTTCCCATATACTAACATTGGCTCATAGAATAGCATTGCCCATTGCTCATAGACGTACATTCCCCGTAGACTTACATTACCCATGGAATAATATTTTCCACAAGTAACATTGCCCATATGCTAACATTGCCTACAAGTAACATTGCCCATATGCTAACATTGCCCACAAGTAACATTGCCCATAGACTGGCATTGCCCACAAGTAACATTGCCCATATGCTAACATTGCCCACAAGTAACATTGCCCATATACTAACATTGCCCACAAGTAACATTGCCCATATGCTAACATTGCCCACAAGTAACATTGCCCATATACTAACATTGCCCATAGACTAACATTGCCCACAAGTAACATTGCCCATATAAAATAATACATTGATAAAATAAAATAACACAATAATATTCTCACGACGTTTCGGCCACAACACAAGCGGCCTTCATCAGGTGAAGGGAGCACTGTCCTACCAGACAGTCTCGCTCCCTTCACCTGATGAAGGCCGCTTGTGTTGTGGCCGAAACGTCGTGAGAATATTATTGTGTTATTTTATTTTATCAATTTATTATTTTATTCTCATTCTACGTGACTTTACCGAAAGAACCAAAGAAGATGAATCATTGCAGTCACGAAAGCTTTAAATCGAAATTGCCCATATACTAACATTGCCCACAAGTAACATTGCCCATATGCTAACATTGCCCATATACTAACATTGCCCATATACTAACATTGCCCATAGACTAACATTGCCCACAAGTAACATTGCCCACAAGTAACATTGCCCATATACTAACATTGCCCACAAGTAACATTGCCCATATGCTAACATTGCCCAAAAGTAACATTGCCCATATACTAACATTGCCCATACAGTAACATTGCCCATATACTAACATTGCCCACAAGAAACATTGTCCATATGCTGGCATTATTATCTCGCTACCGTGGCGAGATGTCATCTGTGAGGGCGGCCTCTGGATTTCGAATGTCGGCCAGCTCGCCACGTCACCGCTTCATGGGTATGGTGGTGGTGGCTGGTGGTGGTGGTGGTGGCTGGTGGTGGTGGCTGGTGGTGGTGGTGGCTGGTGGTGGTGGCTGGTGGTGGTGGCTGGTGGTGGTGGCTGGTGGTGGTTGTGGCTGGTGGTGGTGGTGGCTGGTGGTGGTGGCTGGTGGTGGTGGTGGCTGGTGGTGGTGGTGGCTGGTGGTGGTGGCTGGTGGTGGTGGTGGCTGGTGGTGGTGGCTGGTGGTGGTGGCTGGTGGTGGTGGTGGCTGGTGGTGGTGGTGGCTGGTGGTGGTGGTGGCTGGTGGTGGTGGTTGGTGGTGGCTGGTGGTGGTGGTGGCTGGTGGTGGTGGTTGGTGGTGGTGGTGGTGGCTGGTGGTGGTGGTGGCTGGTGGTGGCTGGTGGTGGTGGTGGCTGGTGGTGGTGGCTGGTGGTGGTGGTGGTGGCTGGTGGCTGGTGGTGGTGGCTGGTGGTGGTGGTGGCTGGTGGTGGTGACTGGTGGTGGTGGCTGGTGGTGGTGGTGGCTGCTGGTGGTGACTGGTGGTGGTGGCTGGTGGTGGTGGCGGTGGTGGTGCCAAGCTTCACGTTTATTTTGTTTGACCCAGGTGAAAACTCGCGAGCTCAGAATAAGAGTCTCATTTGCGAGGGCGGACCCGGGGTCATTCGCCAAAAATCACAACAACGCCAACACAATATATCGTACGGACGATAGTACGACAATTGAAACACAGAAATGTGCGCACAAAAACAACAACTACAACGAGGCATCCAGAAACAGCGCACAAAACACGAACGTTGTTAAAAAAAACACATTTTTCCTGACAGCAAAGATCGGCTTAAATAAATAAACTACCTTGAAAAGAAGTCGTGGCAGCGTTGGTGGTGGTGGGTGGTGGTGGCGGGTGGTGGTGGTGGTGATGGTGGTGGTGGGTGGCGGTGGCGGGTGGTGGCGGTGGGTGGCGGAGGGTGGCGGTGGTGGGTGGTGATGAAAAAAACGCCTCGCCGTCCGCGAGTCATCACTTAGACGACCGCCCGCCCTCCCACTCGCTCGCTCGACTCGCTCGCTCACCCGCCCGCTCACTCACCCGCCCGCTCACTCACCCGCTCGCTCACTCACCCGCTCACCCACCCCGCTCGCTCACCCACCCCGCTCGCTCGCTCACCCACCCCACTCGCTCACTCACCCACCCCACTCGCTCACTCACCCACCCCACTCGCCCCGCGTCGTCCACCTCCACGCATCTCGATGGCGTCTGGCTCCCTGACCCCCTTCATCTCCGTCTTCGTGGTCCTCATGGTCGTTGGAGGCGTGGGCAACGTGGGCCTCTTGGTGAGCGTCAGAGGGGACCACGCCAGGGCCCAGCTGCAGCTGCTGCTGCCCGACCTCGTGGTGGTCCACCTCGGCGCGGCGTGCCTCCTGCACGCGCTCAGCGGAGGTGTCTCCCTCGTCGTCACCGCCACCGTCTGCTGCCAGGAGCTGACCGACGGCTTCTGCGGAACCATCAACTTCTTGACCAGGTCAGGTGATGACAATGATGATCATGATAGTGATGATGATAGTGATGGCGCAAATGATAGTGATGATAGTGATGGCGCAAATGATAGTGATGATGATGATGATGGTGGTGCGAATGATTGTGATGATGATAGTGATGATGCGAATGATAGTGATGATGATGGTGTAAATGATTGTGATGATGATAATAATGATGCGAATGATAGTGATGATGATGGTGGTGCGATTGATAGTGATGATGTTGATGGCGATTATAGTGATGATGGTGATGATTATGATGATAGTGATAATGCAAATGACATCGATTATGTTGCAAATAATTATAATAGTGGCGATGATGACCGCGATGATAGTGGCAATGCTGATGACGATTATGATGGTCCAAATGATAGTGATAACGATGGTGCAAATCATAGTGATGATGATGATGATAGTGATGACGGTGATAATGATGGCATTAAACTTCTTGTAGTACGGCTGCTGATGTAGATGCAGATCATCGACTACATCGTCACATCCAGGTGGTCAAGCCCAGACAAACGCGTCAGGAGCAGCGGGGTTGTGTCACCGTCGCTGTGATGTCCCCTTCGTGTTTGTGGATCGGGGCATTGAGTCGATTCACGTCGCACGGTCTGTTCTGGATGACCACAGTGGCACACTGCTGGGAGAGTTGTACATTTTCCATTTGTGCATCAGGTGTCCGCATCCAACATGGTTTGTGCGGTTGTGATACGGGGTATAACGTGAGAATGACCAAAATGTGTGTATGCATGTTGAGCTTCTTTCGCACCGTACATAAACCACCGCGCTAACCGGAGGTGCAGGCGAAAGACAACACACTAAACACAAAAATAAGTTCCAAAGAAATGAGTTTTCAATATAAGATGTCATAGTGCAAAGTTCCAGTGGCTTCCTAATATCGGGAAGGAAGAGCGTTCCAGACGGCCGCAGAAACTCATCTGAAAGCGCCGTGGGATGATACGGTGACCACCGCCTTTGTTCGACGGTTCGCTGCCGCAGCCGCTGCTGCGATGATGAGCGGAGTTCGCGTGATGCTTCATGCTCCTTGACGAGATCAGCAGGATACTGTGGTTCATTTGTGGCAAGAGCGCTTTGTGTGTAATGAGTGCGACCTTATAATCTAAATACCACGCGAATGGAACTCGGGTCGCCGGGTTCGTAGGGCAGTGCGCTAAACACTGCGGGCTACTGCTCCAGTGACGCTACTGCTCCTGCTACTGGGTTGGCAGTGGTGCACAGTCAATTAGAATCAGAATATGTATTCATACTGGCGGAATCCGATGAGCTATGAAGTGATTTTTCACAGATGTCCAGTAGGGGGCATGGGGTCAGAACGTTACAACAACAAACAGTACACAAACACGAAAGGAGTGCAAAGTACAGGACGTGTAAATAAAATCGCTAAAAATGTATGTAAATAAAACTTAATTGGTTCTATTGGGCAAAGTCACGTAGGTGAAAATAAAATAACAAAAAATCACGACGTTTCGGCCACAACACAAGCGGCCTTCATCAGGTGAAGGGACGAGACTGTCTGGAGGACAGCGCTGGAGTGGAAGAAGCCACGCTTAGATCACGACCTTTAAGCTATGTGAGAAGAAAAAGACCAAGCGCCTTGACAAAGGCGCGTGTTGTGGCCGAAACGTCGTGATTTTTGTTATTTTATTTTTACCTACGTGACTTTACCCAATAGAACCAAAGAGTATGGATCCTAGCAGTCACGAAAGCTTTAAATCTAGAAATACAACTTAATTGTTTGTATCGTAATAAAGAATCAAAGCTTTCGTGACGGGATAAAATTACTCATTGGCTTTTTCGGTAAAGTCACGTATGTAGAAATACAATAAAATTACATTAAAACAAAACAATCACGACGTTTCGATCACAACACAAGCGATCTTCATCAGGTGTCAAGAACAAATCATGGAGGTAAATACAAGAATGTTTCTTGCGTTTGTTGAATTCTCGTCTCTCATGATTTGTTCTTGACACCGGATGAAGATCGCTTGTGTTGTGATCGAAACGTCGTGATTGTTTTGTTAAATTGTTTTGATTGTTTCGTTAAAAAACAATCAGCGCTGTCCTCCAGACAGTCTCGTCCCTTCACCTGATGAAGGCCGCTTGTGTTGTGGCCAAAACGTCGTGAGAATTTTTATTGTGTTATTTTATTTTATCAATTTATTATTTCATTCCCATTCTACGTGACTTTACCGAAAGAACCAAAGAAGATGTTTCGTTTTGTTTCAATATAATTTTATGGTATTTCTACATACGTGACTTTACCTAAAAAGCCAATGAGTAATTTTATGCAGTCACGAAAGCTTTAATTCTTTATTAACACACTTCTATGGGGAAGTTACCTTTGCAATTCTGTCTTAAATGTGCACCCCAAGCTTGCTCCTACCCCCCCCCCCCCCCCCGCTTCTGTTGACGTGCAGCTTCAGGAGCTTATCGTCCGCACCTTCTCTCTCCGGCCCTACCCCTCCCCCCAACTTTATTTCTTATTTAAGTCTTCGGTTCGTCCCTCCGGCCCCCCTCTCTCCCCTTGCTTCTCTGTCTGTCTTTTCCTCCCTCCTTGCCTCCTAGTGGGCCTGTATATGTAGTCCTGCTGACTTTGTACCTCGTATTTGTTCACTCTATGCTGGTAAGTGCAATCCAGAAGTTGAACACGAAATTTAACACTCTTCTGAAATCCGTGGTCCGCCAGGAATTGTCTAACTGTGTTGTTGTTGGCTTGACTGGTTGTGCTTCACATAATGTTTGTATCGTACCAGGTAAAACCCACTGAGCTATTAGCTTCTTTTGGAGAAGCGACCTGGCCACAAATGATAGCTCAGCGAGGTGGCTTCTCTTCATAGGCAAATTTATAGCAGAAAAAAATAATCAAAATAATCTAAACGCGTGATGTTGACTCTAAATGTGGAGGCTAAACCCGGAGGAGCCTGAGGAAAACATCCACGCGAACTCGGAGAGAGAGCGAGACACACACGCAACACACACGCAGCAAACTCCAAATATTCAACAGGCGTCAGGGTCGGGATCGCACCCCCAAGCTCCTGCATACCAGGCGAGGGAGATGACATCTCGCACACCGTGGCACCCATTAAATAACCAAATTCAAGTGTATACCTTCAAGTGGAACAGACAATGAGGATAGCAGAAGGCAGAAGTCAGCGGCGAAGGGTTGCCCAAGGGGTCCGGGCAGCACTCGGAAACGAGGATGGCTGAAGGCAAGACGAGACCTCCAAATTGCATTACTCTCGTACGTATTCTATGGTTACGTCGGTAAAGTAGATAGAACAAAATAATAACAATAAAAGAATAAAATGAAAATAAAGTGAATAAAAAATAATTGAAATGTCACGACGTTTCGATCGCAACACAAGCAATCGTTATCAGGAGAAAAAAAGAGGGGGAAAGCTGCTGAGGCAAGCTGTTTATAAAGGTTTAGAGATGGGCGGGGCAGCTAATGTTAATGTAGTAGAGGGCTCAGACACTGGCGGTAGGTCTACACCAATCAGAGAGCTGTTTATAAAGGTTTAGAGATGGGCGGGGCAGCTAATGTTAATGTAGGAGAGGGCTCAGACACTGGCAGTAGGTCTACACCAATCAGAGAGCTGTTTATAAAGGTTTAGAGATGGGCGGGGCAGCTAATGTTAATGTCGGAGAGAGCTCAGACACTGGCAGTAGGTCTACACCAATCAGAGGGCTGTTATAAAGGTTTAGAGATGGGCGGGGCAGCTAATGTTAATGTCGGAGAGAGCTCAGACACCGGCAGTAGGTCTACACCAATCAGAGAGCTGTTTATAAAGGTTTAGAGATGTGTGAGGCAGCTAATGTTAATGTAGGAGAGATCTCCGACACCGGCAGTAGGTCTACACCAATCAGAGAGCTGTTTATAAAGGGTTATACATGGGCGGGGCAGCTAATGTTAATGTAGGAGAAGGCTCCGACACCGGCAAGAGGTCTACACCAATCAGAGAGCTGTTTACAAAGGTTAAGAGATGGGCGGGGCAACTAATGTTAATGTAGGAGAGGGCTCGACACCGGCAGTAGGTCTAAAACAATCAGAGAGCTGTTTATAAAGGTTTAGAGATGGGCGGGGCAGCTAAGAGGTCTACACCAATCAAAGCATTGCACCTCGCTCCACACACCCACACTGCTGACGGTGGAGGTGGATAAGATAACACAAATCACGTCATGACCCAAAGTGGTTTATGGCATCTTTCCAATGATTGCTGAGTTTAAAACCGTCATCTCGGTTGAAATTTTGTCTGTATATATGGATGGCTGCGTGAACGAATCTTTGTAAATAGCCAGTCGGTTTGCAAAGTACCATTGTTGGAGAGAAATCAATTTCATGTGAGCCAGCCACATTAATGTAATGATCAGCCACGGCAGAAGAATGTGTCCTGCCGTGTTTCAGATCTACCTTATGTTCACGAACACGGTCCGAGACATGTCGCTAAACCTTTATAAAGAGCTTGCCTCCTGATGACGATTGCTCGTGTTGCGATCGAAACGTCGTGATATTTTGTTATTTTTATTAACTTTTTTTTCTTTTACTGTTATAATTTTTTCTACTTACGTGACTTTACTGAAAAAACCATGGAATACACGCGGGTGTCCTCCCAGGTACGGCTCAACATTGGGCGGGTGGTTCACGCTGCTGCTCAGCCTCTACCGCTATACGAAGCTGCGCACGCTGGACCGACCCTCGCTGGCCGTGACGCGCCTCGAGGGCGCCGCGTGGCCTCGCCGCTGCTGCTCGCTGCTCTGGGCCGTGCTCGCCCTCGTCCACTCGCCCACGGTTTGGTCGGCGATCGCCGCTCGGAGTTCCTCCTACACCGCCACCACCGCCATCTCCTCTGCCTCCACCAACGGCAGCGTCGGCGCCACCAACAGCACCGGCAGCAGCAGCGTGTGCAAGCTGAACGCGTGTCCGTGCGTGTCAGCGGACAGCGCCGTGCTGCAGCAATACTGGACGGTTTGTTGCGGGCGGGTGCCGGAATCGGGGGTTTAGCCGCCTGAGATTAGCGTTTAGTGTTCAGTGGGCTCGTTGTTGGCTCGGTTGCTAGTGGTAGGGCTGGTGTTTGCTTGGCTAGTTGGTGAGTGGTAGGGCTGCTGTTTGGTTGGCTAGTTTGTGAGTGGTAGGGCTGGTGTTTGGTTGGCTAGTTGGTGAGTGTTAGGGCTGGTGTTTGGTTGGCTAGTTGGTGAGTGTTAGGGCTGGTGTTTGGTTGGCTAGTTGGTGAGTGGTAGGGCTGGTGTTTGGGTGGCTAGTTGGTTAGTGGTAGGGCTGGTGTTTGGGTGGCTAGTTGGTTAGTGGTAGGGCTGGTGTTTGGGTGGCTAGTTGGTTAGTATTAGGGCTGGTGTTTGGTTGGCTAGTTGGTGAGTGTTAGGGCTACTGTTTGGTTGTCTAGTTGGTGAGTGGTAGGGCTGGTGTTTGCTTGGCTAGTTGGTGAGTGGTAGGGCTGGTGTTTGGGTGGCTAGTTGGTGAGTGGTAGGGCTGGTGTTTGGTTGGCTAGTTGGTGAGTGGTAGGGCTGGTGTTTGGTTGGCTAGTTGGTGAGTGGTAAGGCTGGTGTTTGGTTGGCTAGTTGGTGAGTGGTAGGGCTGGTGTTTGGTTGGCTAGTTGGTGAGTGGTAGGGCTGGTGTTTGGTTGGTTAGTTGGTGAGTGGTAGGGCTGGTGTTTGGTTGGCTAGTTGGTGAGTGGTAAGGCTGGTGTTTGGTTGGCTAGTTGGTGAGTGGTAGGGCTGGTGTTTGGTTGGCTAGTTGGTGAATGGTAGGGCTGGTGTTTGGTTGGCTAGTTGGTGAGTGGTAGGGCTGGTGTTTGGTTGGCTAGTTGGTGAATGGTAGGGCTGGTGTTTGGTTGGCTTGTTGGTGAGTGGTAGGGCTGGTGTTTGGTTGGCTAGTTGGTGAGTGGTAAGGCTGGTGTTTGGTTGGCTAGTTGGTGAATGGTAGGGCTGGTGTTTGGGTGGCTAGTTGGTGAGTGGTAGGGCTGGTGTTTGGGTGGCTAGTTGGTGAGTGGTAGGGCTGGTGTTTGGGTGTCTAGTTGGTGAGCGGTAGGGCTGGTGTTTGGGTGTCTAGTTGGTTAGTAGTATGGCTGTTGTTTGGGTGGCTAGTTGGTTAGTAGTATGGCTGTTGTTTGGGTGACTAGTTGGTTAGTAGTATGGCTGGTGTTTGTGTGGCTAGTTGGTTAGTAGTATGGCTGGTGTTTGGGTGGCTAGTTGGTTAGTAGAATGGCTGTTGTTTGGGTGCCTAGTTGGTTAGTAGTATGGCTGGTGTTTGGGTGTCTAGTTGGTTAGTAGTATGGCTGTTGTTTGGGTGGCTAGTTGGTTAGTAGTAGGGCTGGTGTTTGGGTGCCTAGTTGGTTAGTAGTATGGCTGGTGTTTGGGTGTCTAGTTGGTTAGTAGTATGGCTGTTGTTTGGGTGGCTAGTTGGTTAGTAGTAGGGCTGGTGTTTGGTTGGCTAGTTTGTGAGTGGTAGGGCTGGTGTTTGGTTGGCTAGTTGGTGAGTGTTAGGGCTGGTGTTTGGTTGGCTAGTTGGTGAGTGTTAGGGCTGGTGTTTGGTTGGCTAGTTGGTGAGTGGTAGGGCTGGTGTTTGGGTGGCTAGTTGGTTAGTGGTAGGGCTGGTGTTTGGGTGGCTAGTTGGTTAGTGGTAGGGCTGGTGTTTGGGTGGCTAGTTGGATAGTATTAGGGCTGGTGTTTGGTTGGCTAGTTGGTGAGTGTTAGGGCTATTGTTTGGTTGTCTAGTTGGTGAGTGGTAGGGCTGGTGTTTGCTTGGCTAGTTGGTGAGTGGTAGGGCTGGTGTTTGGGTGGCTAGTTGGTGAGTGGTAGGGCTGGTGTTTGGTTGGCTAGTTGGTGAGTGGTAAGGCTGGTGTTTGGTTGGCTAGTTGGTGAGTGGTAGGGCTGGTGTTTGGTTGGCTAGTTGGTGAGTGGTAGGGCTGGTGTTTGGTTGGTTAGTTGGTGAGTGGTAGGGCTGGTGTTTGGTTGGCTAGTTGGTGAGTGGTAAGGCTGGTGTTTGGTTGGCTAGTTGGTGAGTGGTAGGGCTGGTGTTTGGTTGGCTAGTTGGTGAATGGTAGGGCTGGTGTTTGGTTGGCTAGTTGGTGAGTGGTAGGGCTGGTGTTTGGTTGGCTAGTTGGTGAATGGTAGGGCTGGTGTTTGGTTGGCTTGTTGGTGAGTGGTAGGGCTGGTGTTTGGTTGGCTAGTTGGTGAGTGGTAAGGCTGGTGTTTGGTTGGCTAGTTGGTGAATGGTAGGGCTGGTGTTTGGGTGGCTAGTTGGTGAGTGGTAGGGCTGGTGTTTGGGTGGCTAGTTGGTGAGTGGTAGGGCTGGTGTTTGGGTGTCTAGTTGGTGAGCGGTAGGGCTGGTGTTTGGGTGTCTAGTTGGTGAGTGGTAGGGCTGGTGTTTGGGTGGCTAGTTGGTTAGTGGTAGGGCTGGTGTTTGGTTGGCTAGTTGGTGAGTGGTAGGGCTGGTGTTTGGGTGGCTAGTTGGTTAGTTGTAGGGCTGTTGTTTGGTTGGCTAGTTGGTGAGTAGTAGGGCTGGTGTTTGGGAGGCTAGTTGGTGTGTGGTAGGGCTGGTGTTTGGTTGGCTAGTTGGTGAGTGGTAGGGCTGGTGTTTGGTTGGCTAGTTGGTGAATGTTAAGGCTGGTGTTTGGGTGTCTAGTTGGTGAGTGGTAGGGCTGGTGTTTGGTTGGCTAGTTGGTGAGTGGTAGGGCTGATGTTTGGGTGGCTAGTTGGTTAGTGGTAGGGCTGATGTTTGGGTGGCTAGTTGGTTAGTGGTAGGGCTGGTATTTGGGTGGCCAGTTGGTGAGTGGTAGGGCTGGTATTTGGGTGTCTAGTTGGTTAGTGGTAGGGTTGGTGTTTGGGTGGCCAGTTGGTGAGTGGTAGGGATGGTGTTTGGGTGTCTAGTTGGTTAGTGGTAGGGCTGGTGTTTGGGTGGCCAGTTGGTGAGTGGTAGGGATGGTGTTTGGGTGTCTAGTTGGTGAGTGGTAGGGCTGGTGTTTGGTTGGCTAGTTGGTGAGTGGTAGGGCTGGTGTTTGGTTGGCTAGTTGGTGAGTGGTAGGGCTGGTGTTTGGTTGGCTAGTTGGTGAATGTTAAGGCTGGTGTTTGGGTGTCTAGTTGGTGAGTGGTAGGGCTGGTGTTTGGGTGTCTAGTTGGTGAGTAGTAGGGCTGGTGTTTGGGTGGCTAGTTGGTGAGTGGTAGGGCTGGTGTTTGGGTGTCTAGTTGGTGAGTGGTAGGGATGGTGTTTGGGTGTCTAGTTTGTGAGTGGTAGGGCTGGTGTTTGGTTGGCTAGTTGGTGAGTGTTAGGGCTGCTGTTTGGTTGTCTAGTTGGTGAGTGGTAGGGCTGTTGTTTGGGTAGTTAGTTGGTTAGTAGTATGGCTGTTGTTTGATTGGCTAGTTGGTTAGTAGTATGGCTGTTGTTTGGGTGACTAGTTGGTTAGTAGTATGGCTGGTGTTTGTGTGGCTAGTTGGTTAGTAGTATGGCTGGTGTTTGGGTGGCTAGTTGGTTAGTAGAATGGCTGTTGTTTGGGTGCCTAGTTGGTTAGTAGTATGGCTGGTGTTTGGGTGTTTAGTTGGTTAGTAGTATGGCTGTTGTTTGGGTGGCTAGTTGGTTAGTAGTAGGGCTGGTGTTTGGGTGCCTAGTTGGTTAGTAGTATGGCTGGTGTTTGGGTGTCTAGTTGGTTAGTAGTATGGCTGTTGTTTCGGTGGCTAGTTGGTTAGTAGTAGGGCTGGTGTTTGGGTGTCTAGTTGGTGAGTGGTAGGGCTGTTGTTTGGGTGGCTAGTTGGTTAGTAGTAGGGCTGTTGTTTGGGTGGCTAGTTGGTTAGTAGTATGGCTGGTGTTTGGGTGGCTAGTTGGTTAGTAGTATGGCTGTTGTTTGGGTGGCTAGTTGGTTAGTAGTAGGGCTGGTGTTTGGGTGGCTAGTTGGTTAGTAGTAGGGCTCGTGTTCACCCCTAACCCCCAATTGAATTCCCCCATTGCAGCGTTGGGCCCCTGCTCAGTGTCCCATCGTTCAGCAGCCGCACTTTTCCGGTCCGCCCACTGTGCCCCCCACTGTGCCCCCCATCCACACCACCACCACCACCACCACCCCCCGCTCATCTTCCCAGGCCAACCCCCCTCCCCCCCGTGCTGTTCCCGCTGGCCTCAGGTGGTGAACTACTTCTTCGTGTGGCTCCCCGTGGCCCTCATGCTGCTGAGCAACGCGCAGATGGTGCGGCAGCTGTGGAGGCACCGGCGTGCTGTGGACGCGGAGTCGAACCTGGGCGCGGCGGTGGGGAGCGGCCGGGCGCGCGCCTGCGTGCAAGCGGCGAAGGTCGGGACCTGGGTGTGGGGGGGTGGGCAGGTTGAGGGTGGTGTTGATGATGACAGTGATGGTTGTGATCGTGGTCATGAGCGTGATGATTATGATGGTTTTAGTAATGAGAGTGATGATGATGATGGTGATGATAATGGTGATGATGGTTTTAGTAATGATAGTGATGATTATCGTGATGATAGTGATGATGATGATGATACGAGTGATGGTGGTAGTAATGATAGTGATGATGGTAGTGATAATGACAGTGATAATGGTTTTCATGATGATGATGGTGACGGTGGTAATGATTGTGCGACTGATAGTGATAATGATGATAGTAGTAATAATGGTGGTGGTGGTGATGATGATAGTAATGATTGATGGTGGTGAGAATGCTGGTGATGATGACAGTGATGATGATCGTAAATGTAAACAATAATGTTTTAAACGTAGGCTTTCGCGACCAATATTTTTCAAAATAACGTGTTTTGGGTTAGATCGCGTGGACATAAATGTTTCGTTTAACCCTTAACCCGCCACCACAGCCAATTAGTAAAGTTTATTACGTTAACAAACTGTGCCAATTCCTACTTCAGCACACCGGTGTGTTAGAGAGCAAACCCACAGCAACGTTGACAATTTTGCGTTAACGAAGTTTCGCTGCTGATTACAACTACAACAACGACGGGCTTCATCCGGCGATTTGACAGAATTGTGAACAAGTCTTCACCTTGCCTCTATTTAAGACCGACACAAGAATCCTGAACCTTAGGACAGTTTTACATACCTGAGCCCAGAATGGCAATGACCTCCCCCAACGAAAATCCCCGCCACCCCTCCCTATCCGCAGCCTAAGCTGATGAGTCCGCTGTGCCTACCTGACACCGTCGATGCTGCTGGTAACGCCGGCCAGAATGCCACGATGCTGCGATGTTACGATGTGAGCGAGGCTGTGGAGTCAAAAGATATTTGATGGGGGGGGGGGTGGAAAAAAGACTAAAAAAGATGGCTTGCAGCTCCGTTTACAAAAATACACAACAGCCCCCCCCCTCCACCCCCCCCCCCCCCCCCCCCCCAGGTGGTGCTGCTCACCGTTGCCGTGTACGTGGGGTGCAAGGGGGCCATCGGCGCGGGTCTGGCCACCTCGTTCGTCCGGGGCAGCGCCGCCCCGCCACTGCCGGGCGTGTCGCTCGTCATGTCCATCTCGGGCCCCCTCTTCCCGGCCCTGTGCCCCTACCTCATCCTCGCCGGAGACTCCAAGAAGAGGGAGGCCCTGCTCGAGGCGCTGCGCCGGGCGCTGCGCGTCGCGCCGAGGAGGAGCGAGGAGGAGCGGCGGGGTGCCGGCGAGGACTGATGTCCACCTCTGTGTGCGTGTCTGTGTGTCTGTGTGTGTGTCTGTGTGTGTGTCTGTGTGTGTCTGTGTGTGTGTGTGTCTGTGTGTGTGTCTGTGTGTGTCTGTGTGTGTGTCTGTGTGTGTGTCTGTGTGTGTGTCTGTGTGTGTGTGTGCCTGTGTGTGGGTGTCTGTGTGTCTGTGTGTGTGTCTGTGTGTGTGTGTCTGTGTGTGTGTCTGTGTGTGTCTGTGTGTGTGTGTCTGTGTGTGTGTCTGTGTGTGTGTGTGTGTCTGTGTGTGTGTGTATCTGTGTGTGTGTCTGTGTGTGTCTGTGTGTGTGTGTGGGTGTCTGTGTGTGTCTGTGTGTGTGTGTCTGTGTGTGTCTGTGTGTGTGTGTGTCTGTGTGTGTGTGTCTGTGTGTCAGGGACGTGCGGTCAGGGGAGGCAGAGCCTCACCCGTCATACTCCAGTGAAAATAGCTGTTACGAAAAATAAAACAAATATAAGAATCACATAAAATAAACATTAAGATTTTTCCACCGTGTTATAAATGTTATTTCTGTACGATTCCAATCATTTTTAAAGTCAAAATCGCCAAAATTTGCGGAGCTCCGCTGCAAATAGAGGAAGAGACGAGAGGTGAGGCAGCGACGAGCTCAGCCTCCCCTCTGATTGCGCAACCCCTCAGTAACTGGATGGAGCGCGGAGACAAAGGCGGCCGGGCGTGGTGCTGGCCACCCACCCCCTCGTGCACCGTTCCGGCCTTCATAGGTGCTTGCAAAACAGCACTTGCCCCAAGTCTGTTGGAGGCTTTGTGGGGAATCTTTGTCACTGTTTCATGTTCACCAGCTAATTCTCGACTTTGTTAAGCTACTGAACCCCCTTTGCGTGGCCCAACATGGTTCTGAGCAATACATGTATGAATAATGAACATCAATATTTTAGTTGGACACGTAGCAGGCTCCATACTCTTTGGTTCTATTGGGTAAAGTCACGTAGGTGAAAATAAAATAACAAAAAATCACGACGTTTCGGCCACAGCGCTGTCCTCCAGACAGTCTCGTCCCTTCGCCTGATGAAGGCCGCTTGTGTTGTGGCCGAAACGTCGTGATTTTTTGTTATTTTATTTTCACCTACGTGACTTTACCCAACAGAACCAAAGAGTATGGATCCTAGCAGTCACGAAAGCTTTAAATCTAGAACGTAGCAGGCTTTCGCGGCCAATATTATCCATAATAGAGGTGTTTTGGGTTAGATCGTGTAAATATATAAATGTTGTGTCGTTAAAACCGACACAGCCAACTAGTGTTGGGTTGTCACGTAAACAGAACGTGCCAATTCGTCACTAGTACAGCACTAACCGGTGTGTTGGAGAGACGTTTCGCCAGTAATTACAACTGGATAGTAATTACAACTGGATAGTTGTAATTACATCATACTCAGATTGTAAATGTTGTGTTTTTTTCTCTCCAACACACATTGGCTGTGTCGGGTGGTGGCGGGTTTAACGACACATATTTACGCGATCTAACCCAAAGACACCTCTATTGTGGATCAATATTTTTTTTACCAATTTCCCACTTCGAGAGGTAAATCCTAACCAGCTGCTAAGTAACCGCAAGCGAATTAAAACAAAATTCAGCGGTCGCTCTGCACGCGAGACGTCATCAGTCCACTGGCTCCTCTCGTAAACCCGCATTGTGCACCATCAGGGAGTTTACAAAGTGCTTTCATATCGTTACAGGCTATACCACGCGGATTTACATTGCATCGTAAGTTCTTTTACATTGGCGGATTCGCACGCAGATTACTCCACCGACGACTCTCACGCACGCGATAACTTCACACGTTTATAAATCACCTCGCTTAACCCCTCTGGGACATCGCCACGTAGCCCCCCAGGGAGTCCGCGTGCCCCCGCGTTGAGAGCCCCTTGATGTACAGGACGTGGAGGTGCAGTATGTGTAAAGGTTTTTTTTGTTAATCAAATATATTGGGAATATAACTGAGATGGGGCGCTATCTACAATTTTTTTCTGCACCACGCGGCGAAGCTCCTCGCTTGCACGCGCCCAGCGATAACCGATTTGGATCACCTGCAGTCAAATGTCATTAGGCGTTAAAATCACGTACGTCAAACCATCATCATCATCATCACCATCGCAAATAACACATTGTACTCACGGGCTGGGACCGACAGCCCGCCAGAGACCCCCACCCACTCTAACCCCCACCCCCCACAGTTCATTCCCCCACACCCCACCTCCTCCCTCCCCTCCTCCCCTCCTCCTCAGCAGCCACTCATTTCCCTCCACACGTCATCCCCCCTCCCCCGTCGCCCCCTCCCACCCTCATTCACCCCCTTCCCCTCCTTCCCCCCTCCCCCTTCATCCACCCTCCTCCCCTCTCATCCCCTCTACCCCCACCCCCTCTATCCCCCTCTACCCCCCTCCTCCTCTATCCCCCTCCCCCTCTACCCTCTCCCCCTCTATCCCCCTCCTCCTCTATCCCCCTCTACCTCCTCCCCCTCTACCCCCCCTCTACCCCTCACCCTCTATCCCCCACTACCGCCCTCCCCCTATATCCCCCTCCCCCTCTACCCCTCCCCCTCTATCCCCCTCTACCGCCCTCCCCCTCTACCCCCCTCTACCTCCTCCCCCTTTACCCCCCTCCCCCTCTACCCCTCTATCCCCCGCTCCCCCTCTTCCCTCCACTCCACCACCAAACCCCCAGTTTTGCATCAATTTGGCCACAGGTAAAGACCATTGGCCATTGTCGACGGGGACCTGGTTACACGCTGGTGACTACAGCAGCAGCAGCAACAACAACCCAGGACAAAAACAATCCGAACCGCAGCGGTGTTTCCCGGACAAGTTCCAAATGGCAAAGCAGTCCAGGAAAATCACGGTACAACCAGTACACACAGCATAGCCAAGGCAGTGGAACACATTTCATACTATTACACCATTAAACTATTTTTTTTTTACCAGGTAGCTCTTTTTGAGAAGCGACCTGACTATCACAAATGGTAGCACAACGAAAGTGGCTTTAAGCGTGGAAATGTATGGCGGACAAATACTCTAAACGCGTGTTTCTAAATGTGGAGCGAAAAACCGAAGGACCCTGGCAAAAAAATTCCACGCGACCACGGGGGAGAGAGAAAGAGAGAGACACGCAAACTCCAAATATACAGCAGCAGGTGTCAAGGGTCGGGATCGAACCCACGCCCTCCTGTACACCAGGCGAGGTAGTTAACATCTCCTAGCCACCGTGATTATGAGAGAGAGAGAGAGACACCGCAAACTCCAATATACAGCAGGTGTCAAGGGTCGGGATCGAACCCGTAGCAGTGACGTGGGTGATGACTTGCATGGCTGCGCCTTTACTGAATCGGAATCTCAGTCTTTATTCGAACTGGAGGAGGAATCCGATGAGCTCTAAAGCTCTTTTTCACAGACATCCAGTCGGAGCACGGGGTCAGAACGTGACAACAACAACAAACACAAAACAACAACACGAAAACACGAAAGGTAAACACATCACTTTGAAAAAATAAACTATTTTTTTTTCATATCTATCACCAGGTATAGCCCGCTGAGGTATTAGCATCTTTAACGAAAGCGACCTGGCCACAAATTCCAGCTCCACAAAATGGATGATCAAAATGTGGACATTTGTATGAGCACAAATAATATCAACGCATGATGGCCTCATCATGGCGTGTCCGTCACGAGGATTGATTAGCCGGTGAGTTGTTCAATTTTATTTGACAAATCCCACACAGATGTGAAGAACAAAAAAACATTGAACAAAAACGTGAAATTTCATGAAACGTGGCGCACAACAGTGTGGCCCACATCATTATTTCGTAGTAAAATATTAACCCAGTAAAAACACGTAGGCTTTCGCGACCAAGAGTGATGACGTCACCCTGCTGCTCTATATAAAACCGGGAGCAAGCGAGGGCTTTACCATTCTGGCGAATTGCCCGATGATGCTGGATGTATTTACCAGCGAAACGTCGTACTCAAACTGTAAATGTGGATTCACTCTTCAACACACCGGTGGGCTAAAGTAGTGAATTATTTGTCTTTTGTAAACGTGACACTTTTTTACTGATTGGACGTGTCGGGTGGTGGAGGGTTACGACACATTTATAAATAAACGCGATCTAACCCAAAAAACGTTATTCTGATTAACCCAGTAAACATGCCAAAGTTGGGCCTACGACGGGCCAGCGTTGGCATGTGGTTGGAACCGTTGAGCTAACATCATGGGACCTCCTTCGCCAGTACCAAAATATGATCATGGGTTTTCCCCCTTTTCGCTAGCAACAAAACAGCTGTGTTAAGATGTTAAAACACCAAACTGAAACCTTTCACGAGGAATCATGTCTGCATTAAACCACAATACTTGTGGTCAGAGTGCAAACAAAAAAAAACACACTGATAATATCTGCATTGTCCTCGAAACTGATTGGTCGACACCAGAGACAGCTTTCTTTTGAGCCTCGTCTCAAACGGTGTTAGACCAGAGGACGCCATAAGGTCACCTATCAGTTTCAAGGACAATGCCAATATATTGTCAGGGTATGATTTTTGTATGCATTCTGACCACAAGCACTGTGGTTAATGCAGACATGATTCCTTGTAAAAGGATTCAGTTTGGTGTTTTAACATCTTAAGATGTGATTCCGGCGTCTACAAACTAAGTTGCCTCTGTGGTAGTAGTTACATTGCAGAAACCAAACGACATGTCTCGGACCGCATTCGTGAACACAAAGCATACCTAAAACACGGTAGGACCAACACCTCGGCCGTGGAAGATCACTGTTATAATTCAGTAGGCTCACATGACATTGACTTCTCCAAGACAGAGGTTCTTTGCAAGCCATCTGGCTACCATGAGAGATTCGTTCATGAGGCTATATACATATAGAAACACAGAAACAATTTCAACCGAGAAGATGGATTCTGGCTTAGCAATCATTGGAATGATTTGATAAACCATTTCGGGTCTTAATTGATTGATCACGCTTACGGTGGCTTTCAGACCGCATCCATGATTTTCGTCTCCCCCCTCCTCTTTTCCGAACATAGATGGACTCGTCCATCTAAACAAACTGTCAAATCGCTCTCCGTGGTGCCACCGTTTAAAAAAAAACCCGCCACTTTTTTCATATTTTCTTGCTGTGTTTTTCACACCTGATGATGATTGCTTGTGTTGCAGTCGAAACGTCGTGAGAATTGTATTGTTTTATATCTTTATTATTTTATTGTTTCCCTTCTACGTGGTGACTTTACCGAAAGAACCAAGAAGATCTTAACACATGTTTTGTTGAGCGAACCTTGCCCCAACGTTAGTGTGTGGTTGGAAACGTTGAGCCAACGTTGCCCCAACGTTCCACGTTTACTGCGAAGGGACTGCATTGGCAGTGGTCTCGGAAGCACAAGATGTTTGTCGACCAGGGTTTCGATATCGCGGCCATGGCTCACATCAGTTGCGAGTTGATGCATGCAACGTACATATGAACCAGTTATTGGGCTGCCCTTGATTAACCCGCACTGAGCAGCATTCGGTGAAGTATGGTCAAACCACCCACGCGACCAACGCGTCGTTGAATGGAGCCTTCATCCAGCAGTGGAGCGACAAGCGCGATGAAAATCTCACTTAGCTCAACGTGTCATCCCGTAAAACAGCCAAGTCAATCGCAGTGTCATTCCTGGGTCAGTGCCCGAAACGTCGGCCCCATATATATACTTACCTATAATGTACTTCGCTATACTTTGCACTTTTTTAGTGTTTTCGGTATTATTTGTACATCTGTGGCGATAGAGCTTCATAGCTCATCGATTTCCTCCGGTATAAATAAATATTCTCAATCCGAACTCTCCCAGGTCAATATCAACCCTTCAGTTCCAGAGGTGAAACCTCCAGACGGAGGTAAACCCTCAGATCTGGCAAGGTGAGAGTGAGAAAAGTTTTAGGGCTCTGTGTTCGATGATTAGCGGACTCTGTCTCCGCATCATGGACACGCGCGGTACTACGCGCATACCGAGTCAACATAAACTTACGCATTCGTCAATAACACTGTGGCCCTTAAATCAAATATACACTTATGGTAATACCCCGATTTACGTCGGGGACGCGTTCCTGAAATGTGCGACGACGAATATCGAAACGATGTAAATCGAAGCGTTGTATAAACACTCATTGATTGGCCGATAACACCTTAATATATAGAGACGCGCAGAGCTTGGGCAATTGATGTTAACTACCTCGCCTGGTATGCGGGAGGTCGTGGATTTGATCCCGACCCTGACGCCTGCTGCTGTATATTTGGAGTTTGAGTGTCTCTCTTCCCGTGGTCGCGTGGATCTTTTCCCTGGGCCCTCTGTTTTCTCCATCCATATTTAGCAACACACGTTTCGAGTATTTGGCTGCTATAATTGTCCACGTGATAAGACACTTCGTTGGGCTATCATTAGTGGCAAGGTCACTTCTGAAAACGAGCTATATGGCTCAGTGGGGCCTTACCTGGTAATATAAAAAAAATCAGAGTAAAAATATTGTAGCAAAACAATAATGCGTACGAGAGCGTGTGCCCACCGTGGAGATGGAGCGATGAGATTGGCTGATTTACAGTTTTTTTTATAACCAAGTATAAATCTGCAGCCATGGCTAAGTTCAACAACAGGGCCTCGTCCTCAGCTTATACTGGGGACAAGGAGTGTCGATGCGAGCGACGCTTTTGGTTTTGGCCTTTGTGGCCGCGATTGTGGCGAGCGATAGGGCTTCAGGTCCTGGCCCAGACGACGGTGGTGGTGGTGGTGAAGGTGGTGGTGGTGGTGGTTATGATGACGATGCTGATGATAAGACCGTTGCCTTCACGCCTCACCTGCCGCACTTGCTGATGCCGCTAATTCCACGAGTCCAGGAGGAAAAACGAAATATATTTTATTTAGTTTTGCTGTTTATCTCACATTTTCACGGCACACAAGAAGCTCACCGGTTGGAAAAATTGGTCAAGCGAATGGTACTATTTCGTTTTACCGTATTCTCTAGATTACGAAGTCAACTGAAACGACGTGCTCCCCCGGGTGTTCACTGCAGCTATGACAAAGATCCCCCGTTTCACCATTGACAGACTGTTGGATGTTCTGCGAGCTTTTACGGAAGTAGCCAGGGCACACGAAGGGGTGGGGTGGGGGGGGGTGCCAGCACCACTCCCCTGCCGCCTTTGTCTCCCCAGGTGCTCACGTTTAATACACACCACGCCACGTGCTGATTCGAGGCGCGTCGAGGTGCGGGCACAGCGATTCGCTGGCGCTGCCCGAGACCACGACGCCTCGCGAGAAGCCCACAACACCGATGGCGAGCGGGAAGAGGGGAATGTCCGTCAACTTTCGCCGTCACTTTAACTGCGGCGCCGAAACATTCGCATCGAACCGGCGACCGACCCGTGCTGTGCACGGTGAGACTGATCGCGCCTCGTGACGTCACAATGGTGGACTCCGCAAACACCATTGTGACGTCGCCACGGCGGCAGACACGCCGATAATCGGAGACAATGGCACAACCGCAGCTCTGATGAGCACGGTTGGCCACGTGCGATGCGAAACAAGTTCAACAAACGAAACGTGGTACAACCACAAGAGACAACATGAAGCCCTTACGAGAGGTTAACTCAGTGTACGCGCGTGGCGTGTTGTGTGTGTGTGTGTAGCGTGGTTTTATCGTCTTCTCTGCAAAAGGTGAGGTCGGAAGTTTTCCACCAAAACAAGAAAGTAAAAAGAAATGCCCCCACGTGGTAGTTGTGTGTGTGTGTATACGTGCGTGTCTTTGTGAAAAGGCGGTCAGGCGTGGTGCTGGCCACCCACCCCCTCGTGTACCGTTCCGGCCTTCATAGGTGCTCGCTAACAGCACTTGCCCCTACAGTCTGTTAATGCTATATGGGGGATCTTTGTCTTGTCTTTGTCTTTGTGTGTGGGGAGCGGTAGTGTAGCGGTTAGCGCTACGCTGCGCTATGAACCTCGCGACCCGGGTTCGATTCCCGCTCACAGCCAACACCAATGACGATCATCTGAACCGGTTCTGGGCCTCCCCCCTAGGTCGACTCAGCCTCAAATGAGTACCTGGTGCGGTGTGTAAACATCGCCACTGGGGAGACAAAGGCGGTCGGGCGAGGTGCTGGCCAACCCGCCTTCTCGTGAACGGCCTTCAAAGGTGCTCGCTAACAACTCTTGCCCCAACAGTATGTTATGGCTATACGGGGGGTCTTTGTCTTTATTTCCCACGAGCCTCTTGCCCTAAGTGTAGATCTAGCACGCTGACCATCTCCAAACCTACGTGTGTGTGTGCGCGTGTGGCCTCAATGTGCACATAGCCTGGCACAAGCGTCGTGGTGACATCACCGGATGGCCGGGTTCGTAGGGCAGCGCGCTAACCGCTACACCACCGCTCCCCACCAAATGCTCGGCTTCGGTTAAGCACGGTTGGCTACGTACGGTGCGAAAGAAATTCAACGTACACAACAATACGGGCTGGATATCTTTTTTTTTCTTTCTCATTTTTGTTCGCCTTGTTCTCGATTTCGTTCGGCACGGGGATGTGACTGCCATTTTCAAAACAGCATTGGACGTTCGCACGCCGGACCGTTTTCGGCGCCGCATCGGCCGTCGGGATACTCGCGCGGCTGTCGCCGGTTTTTGTTCGCTCCCCCCAGCGAATTGCCGCTCGCCGCTCGCACCCCCCCGCGTCTCCGTTATCGCCGCTTCCCTTCTTGCGTTTAAAACGCGAGATCCAATCTCCACGCTCGCTCCACCGCCACCACTCTCACTCACTCACCCACCCACCGCTGCTGCTGCTGCGTCACGTGAGCACGAACCGTCGTGATGCGGGCGTATTCGTCACCGTATTCTGCACATTTTAAGACGCGCTTTAGATGCTTTTTTGTTTGTTTGTTTCCACCACCCTCCCCTACTCCGGTAGCTGTCAAGCAAAAGTTGGGGGGCGGGGGGGTGGGGAAGGGGTGGCGGTCGAGTGTCGTCTTAGCATCCGGTAACGCGCGCGTGCGTGTGGGCGCGTGCACAGTAGGGGGCGCGCGGCTGGTGCTGGTGCATCGGACCGCTCGTCTCCATGAGGCCCATGCCACGATACCTGCGGGGTCTGGGCCGTCACCTCCCTGTCGTTGAGCCTTCGACACCAGCACCACGTGGCCTCGAAGTGCACGTGGCTCGGCACAGGCGCCGTGGTGCCGTCGATTCGTGACGAACGAGCGAGAATTCTATTCTAAATTGATCAAATAAAATAACACGATAAAATTCTCACGACGTTTCGGCCACAGCACAAGCGGCCTTCATCAGGTGAAGGGACGAGACTGTCTGGAGGAGAGCGCTCCAGCGCCCCAGCGCTGTCCTCCAGACAGTCTCGTCCCTTCACCTGATGAAGGCCGCTTGTGTTGTGGCCGAAACGTCGTGAGAATTTTATTGTGTTATTTTATTTGATCAATTTTGTTATTTTATTCTCATTCTACGTGACTTTACCGAAAGAACCAAAGAAGATGAATCCTTGCAGTCACGAAAGCTTTAAATCGAAATTTTGATTCTATTCTACTTAGGATGTATGTCACGCCCTTTCCAATGCACTTTACAATTGGCATTGGTATGCCGTGTCGGCCTTCATAGGCGCTTACTAATCTTGTAACGACACTTGCCCCAAAAGTTGTGTTCAGGCTATACGGGGGGAGGTTTGTCTTTATAATCAAATTTGACAGCGGGTATATGTTTTTTTTTTTTAGTGGAGTAGATAAGTCAGTAACATTTGTCATATTTTTTTTTACAGGAATCCTTTAAATTGTGAATTCCATCACGAAACTTGCTGCACTTAACAGAATGTTAGCCCCCGAGATATCAAAGATGGCCGTCATTTTTACCAAGATGGCCGCCGGATTTTAGTGGCGGCCATTTTTTGTATACTTAGTCGACTTACGCATAAGGGTTTTGTTGTTGTTGCTTATTAAGTAACGATTTTGTGGTGCTTGCATCACCATTTGAACGAATGTCAACAAGTTATTTCCTCCACTATTGTGGGGGCGTGGGAGGTCATACTTTTATCTGGCGCGTCTTACAATCTATACAATACTTCCTCTTAAAGAAAGACGCATTTTAATCACCTTCTGACGCTGCCTTAACAATTACAGGCAACGTTTCGGGCAATGATACCTCCTTCAGAGCGCATACAGTCATAGTACATTTCACGTGCAATTCGTTTATTAACTGTTCCACTGCTGGATGAAGGCCTCCCCAACCCCTCGCCATCACGGTCTTGAGATCCATGGAGTACCTTGCACGCGAACTGATTCCATTGCTCCATCTCTCCGCAGGGAACGTGCTCTGGTGTGTGTGAGACGTGTTCACTCCCTCCTTTGGCTGACTCTCCGTCTTTAGTCTCGACCACCATGAAAACAAATACGTTAAGACACAGCTCCCCCGCATAGTCATGTCAACTGTTGGGGGAAAGTTCTGTTGCCCAAGTGCTGTTAGCGAGCACCTATGTAAGTTGGCACGGTGGGCAAATGGGTGGTGTGACCAGAAACGCGTGACTGCCTTTGTCTTCCCGCTGCGGATTTTTTGCCCGGTCAGTGCGAATGTTTTATTAATATACAGTACCCGTTACTAATTTAACGCTGAGTCCACCTAGATCAGATTCTGATACCGCTCGGACTAATGTTTGTGGACGGAATTTAACCCAGGAGGCTGGGTTTATAGCGGAGCGCGTTAACCACAGTGCCACCGCTCCCCACACCAACCGAAACACAAACACACACGTAAGGAGTGGGCGAGTGGGTGAGTGAGTGGGTGGGCGAGTGGGTGAGTGAGTGAGTGGGTGGGCGAATGGGTGAGTGAGTGAATGGGTGAGTGATTCGGTGTGTGAGTGGGTGAGAGAATGGGTGAGTGGGTGAGTGAGTGATTGGGTGTGCGAGTGAGTGGGCCAGTGAATGGGTGAGCGATTCGGTGTGTGACTGGGTGAGTGATTGGGTGAGTGAGTGATTCTGTGTATGCGTGAGTGGGTGAGAGAATGGGTGAGTGGGTGAGTGAGTGATTGGGTGTGCGAGTGAGTGAGTGGGTGGGTGAGTGATTCCGTGTGTGAGTGGGTGAGTGAGTGATTGGGTGTGCGAGTGAGTGGGTGGGTGAGTGAATGGGTGAGTGATTCCGTGTGTGAGTGGATGAATGAGTGATTGGGTGTGCGAGTGAGTGGGTGAGTGAATGGGTGAGTGAACGGGTGTGTTGTTGTGACCTGCAGTGTGTGGTGGTTGAACTCGGCGTGGACCAGACGACACAGTCAGTCTGCTCAGGCCGAATTCTCAGCATGGCTGGAGGAATCAATGAGTGAAGCTTACGGGAATGGTATCCACGGTAGCAGCAGTAGCGATATGAGAGTGATAAGGGGGCGACTGACCGCCGATGACCCAGTGACTGCGAGTGAACGAGTGTAGGTTTGTCGGCGTGAGTTTGTGGACTGTACGTTTGGGCGGTGAGAATGTTCAAACTCGAGTTCATTACCACTGCCTATGACCAGGTCGCGCGGGGCTAAGCAGGAGTGACCCTGGGTAGCGGTGAAGTACGGTCATAGAAAATGCGTGTGTGTCTTTACGTATGCATGTCTTTGCGAGTGTACGCGGGGAGCGGTGGCGCAGTGGTTAGTCGGCTGAGCTATGGACGAGGCGGCCAGAGTTCGAATCCTGCTCGCGGCCAACACCAGTGACGAATATCTAAACGGGTCCTGGGCCTCTATCAGCCTCAAATCAGTACCTGGTGCGGTGTGCAAACATCAGCAATTGGGGGTCGGGGGGGGGTGTCAGAGTGGAGATGCGGCAGGGCGCAGTGCCGGGAAACTACCCTCGTGGGTCTTGCTGACCAATAGTCGCTCGCTAACAGCACCTGCTGCAGCAGTCTGTTGAAGGTTACCGAAGCCATCGCTGTCTCAGTACGAATGCGGTGTACTGGCGGTGTGTGCGCGGTGTGTACCCGCGGGGAGCGGTGGCGCAGCGGTTAGCGCACTGAGTTGGGATCCCATTATTCACAGGAAACCCGAACACCCGGAGATAAACCCACGCGTTGCGCGAGGGGGCAACACTCGATCTCCGTACGGATGGTAACTGATGGCGATGAGTCCAATTGCCGTGCCGCCGACTCCTGGCGATCCCGGGCACGGTACCTCCTTGACACCCACTGGTAGAGGGTGGGGGGGGGGGCACAACCATCTGTGCGGTGATCCACCAACCCCACGCTGCTACTGCTGCTGCCGCCTCCAACAATGCTGGAGGATAACGTCATCCAGTGCTGGTGAACACAATCGTCTCTTGCTGATGAACACCACTCTCTCTCGTGCTGGTGAACACGACTGTCTCTTACTGGTGAACACCACTGTCTCTTGCTGGTGAACACCACTGTCTCGTGCTGGTGAACACCACTGTCTCTTACTGGTGAACACCACAGTCTCTTGCTGGTGAACACCACTGTCTCGTGCTGGTGAACACCACTGTCTCTCTTGCTGATGAACACCACCGTCTCGTGCTGATGAACACCACTGTCTCGTGCTGGTGAACACCACTGTCTCTCTTGCTGATGAACACCGCTGTCTCTTGCTGATGAACACCGCTGTCTCTTGCTGGTGAACACCACTGTCTCGTGCTGGTGAACACCGCTGTCTCTTGCTGATGAACACCACTGTCTCTCTTGCTGGTGAACACCACTGTCTCTTGCTGATGAACACCACTGTCTCGTGCTGGTGAACACCACTGTCCCTTGCTGATGAACACCACTGTCTCTCTTGCTGGTGAACACCACTGTCCCTTGCTGATGAACACCACTGTCTCGTGTTGGTGAACACCACTGTCTCTTGCTGATGAACACCACTGTCTCTCTTGCTGGTGAACACCACTGTCTCTCTTGCTGATGAACACCACTGTCTCTCTTGCTGGTGAACACCACTGTCTCTCTTGCTGATGAACACCACTGTCTCGTGCTGGTGAACACCACTGTCTCTCTTGCTGGTGAACACCACTGTCTCTCTTGCTGATGAACACCACTGTCTCCTGCTGGTGAACACCACCGTCTCTCTTGCTGGTGAACACCACTGTCTCTTGCTGGTGAACACCACTGTCTCTTACTGGTGAACACCACTGTCTCTCTTACTGGTGAACACCACTGTCTCTCTTGCTGGTGAACACCACTCTCTCTTGCTGATGAACACCACTCTCTCTCTTGCTGATGAACACCACTCGCTCTCCTGCTGGTGAACACCACTGTCTCTCCTGCTGGTGAACACCACTGTCTCTCTTGCTGGTGAACACCACTCTCTCTTACTGGTGAACACCACTGTCTCTCTTGCTGGTGAACACCACTGTCTCTTGCTGATGAACACCACTGTCTCTCTTGCTGGTGAACACCACTGTCTCCTGCTGGTGAACACCACTGTCTCTCTTGCTGATGAACACCACTGTCTCTCTTGCTGATGAACACCACTGTCTCTCGTGCTGGTGAACACCACTGTCTCTCTTGCTGGTCAACACCACTGTCTCTCTTGCTGGTGAACACCACTGTCTCTCTTGCTGGTCAACACCACTGTCTCTCTTGCCTATCGACTCGCTGTGGTGCTCCCCACCTCGTAGCTTGCCACCGCTGTGTGGACACGCGTCAGGGGGTCCGGTGGAGTCGCGGGGTTCCATTGGAGCCATGGAACGCGATGGTCGTGTCCACTGCCGCACCGGGAGATCGTCGGCCGCCAGTCTCCGCGCGCTCGACGATCGCGGAGCAAAATAATCACGCGGCGAGCCGCTCGACAATTTGGGGCATAAAAACCACGCGCGGCGTTTTGCCCGTTACAAAAATCATCTCCGGTATTATCATTTCCCCGTGTATTCAAACACAAAATGTGACCTTGAGTTGTCATGACATTAGTGCTAATAACAGTGGTGGTGGTGATGATGGTGATGTATCGAAAGGGCCATTCGGCGAGGTCGACTCCGGCTAACTCACTTTGCCTAATCTTACATTATTAATACCGGGGTCCCGATGATGCGCGTGTGTGCGAGTGTGTGTGTGTGTGTGTGGGGGGGGGGGAGACAAAGGCGGCCGGGTGTGGTGTTGGCCACCCACCCCCTCGTGTGCCGTTCCGGCCTTCGCAAGTGCTCGTTAACAGCACTTGCCCCAACAGTCCGTTCCAGGCTACACGGGGGAGCTTTGTCTCTGGAGCGGTGGTGCAATGCTTAGCGCGCTGCCCTACGAACCCGGCCCACCCCAATTCCGCGATTCCCGCTCACGAACGACAACAACAAACGGAGATTATTTCATCCGATTATAGGGGCCTCACCTTTAGGTGCACTCAGCCTCACACGAGTACCCGGTGCGGCGTGCGAATCATCAGCACTAGGGGAGACAAAGGCGGCCGGGCGTGGTCCTGTCCACCCACCCCCTCGTGTGCCGTTCCGGCCTTCGCAGGTGCTCGCTCACAGCACTTGCCCCAGCAGTCCGTTAAGTCCACGTGGTGGTGCAGGATTTTTGCCTTGCTGTATTGTACGGATGAGATGTGAATGCTATTGTCGTTCCATTTTTCATTCCACGTTCTCCTTCCCACCACCGTAGGTGACACACAGAGAGAGAGAGATGCGGGGGCGAGAGAACGATTAAAGCTGTACCTCTGGGAGAGTGGTCTTAGCGAGCACCTATTAAGGCCGGCACGGCGGGGTCAGTCAGGACCACGTCCTGAACGTAGTCGACCTAGGGGACAGCCACGCCCGATGGTACATATCAATTCCCCACTGGATCTTCGTTGGCTGGTGGTCTGGAGTCGAACTCGGGTCCGCTGGGTTCGTTAGCTCGGTGCGCTGACCGCCGCGATCGGAGACACAAAGACAAAGATTCCCCGTGTAGCCCGGCCAGACTTTTGGGGCGAGTGCTGTTAGCCAGCACGTGGTGAGGCCGATACGGCGCACGATAACGTGGTGATGCGGCCGGAACCACGCCCGGCCGCTTTTGTCTCCCCAGTTCTGTTGTTTATTAAGACACAACCGCACCAGATGCTTATTTAAGGCTGAGTCGACTTAGAGGGGGGAGGGGTAGGGGAAGACGCTCCAAGACCGGTTTTAAATATCATTTGGCCACTTCGTGTTTGGGCAGTGAATGGGAATCGAACTTGGCGGGTTGGACTGCGCTGGCCACAACACACTCGGGGGTGTAGGGGTGGGGTGAGACACAGATCACAGGCGGAGAGAGAGAGACAGAGAGAGAGAGACAGAGAGAGAGACAGACGGAGAGAGACAGACGGAGAGAGACAGACAGAGAGAGACAGACGGAGAGAGAGACAGACAGAGAGAGACAGACAGAGAGAGACAGACAGAGAAAGACAGACGGAGAGAGAGACAGACAGAGAGAGACAGACAGAGAGAGAGACAGAGAGAGACAGACAGACGGAGAGAGAGACAGACGGAGAGAGACAGACAGAGAGAGAGAGACAGAGAGAGACAGACAAACGGAGAGAGAGACAGACAGAGAGAGACAGACAGAGAGAGAGACAGACAGAGAGAGACAGACAGAGAGAGACAGACGGAGAGAGAGACAGACGGAGAGAGACAGACGGAGAGAGACAGACAGAGAGAAACAGACAGAGAGAGACAGACGGAGAGAGACAGACGGAGAGAGAGACAGACGGAGAGAGACAGACGGAGAGAGACAGACAGAGAGAAACAGAGAGAGACAGACGGAGAGAGACAGACGGAGAGAGAGACAGACGTAGAGAGAGACAAAGAGAGACAGACAGAGAGAGACAGACAGAGAGAGACAGAGACAGACAGAGAGAGACAGACGGAGAGAGAGAAACAGACAGAGAGAGACAGACAGAGAGAGACAGACAGAGAGAGACACACGGAGAGAGACATACAGAGAGAGACAGACAGAGAGAGAGACAGACGGAGAGAGAGACAGACAGAGAGAGACAGACAGAGAGAGGCACACGGAGAGAGACAGACAGAGAGAGACAGACAGAGAGACAGACAGACGGAGAGAGACAGACAGAGAGAGACAGACGGAGAGAGACAGACGGAGAGAGAGACAGACAGAGAGAGACAGACAGAGAGAGAGACAGACGGAGAGAGAGACAGACAGAGAGAGACAGACAGAGAGAGGCACACGGAGAGAGACAGACAGAGAGAGACAGACAGAGAGACAGACAGACGGAGAGAGACAGACAGAGAGAGACAGACGGAGAGAGACAGACGGAGAGAGAGACAGACAGAGAGAGACAGACAGAGAGAGAGACAGACAGAGAGAGACAGACAGAGAGAGAGACAGACGGAGAGAGACAGACGGAGAGAGACAGACAGAGAGAGAGACAGACAGAGAGAGACAGAGAGAGAGAGAGACAGACAGAGAGAGAGACAGACGGAGAGAGACAGACGGAGAGAGAGACAGACAGAGAGACAGACAGAGAGAGACAGACGGAGGGAGGAGAGAGAAAAAAAATTCAAATGTTTTTTTGTTCGCGTGTATAAAATGTATCGGCTGTAAAAAAAAAATAGCTGTTCCATTATTCTCCGGCTGACACCATATATTGCTTTTCCTTGGGAGCTCCAGATAGCATCGCGAGCGGACAGTAGTTGGATAGAGGGGGGAGGGAGACAGGGGAGAGAGATGGCGAGAGAAAGAGAGAGCTAAAGGAGAGAGAGGGGGGTGGAATCTAGATGGAGAGAGAGAGAGAGTGGGTGGGATAGGTGGTAAGGAGCGTGAAACGCGCACGTACACACGTACAGGGAGAGCAGGAGAGATGGGGGGGGAGGGGGGAAATTATTATTGAGAGATTGGGGAGAGAGAGCGGAAGAGAGAGAGAGAGAGACGTGGGAGAGAGATGATGGAGAGGGAGAGAGAGAGAGGTGGGGGAGAGGTATGTGAGAGAGAAAGAGAGAGCGGGAGATATAGGAGAGATGGAGGAGAGAGAGAATGAGTGGGATAGATGCGAGAAAGGAAGAGAGCGCGAGAGATGAGTGGGAGAGAGAAAGAGAGAGCGAGCGGGAGAGATGTGGGGAGGAAGGGAGGGAGGGAGCGAGCGAGCGAGCGGGGAGTGTGAGAGGCGGGCTGGTGCGTGTAATGAATTGGAGCCCTTATCTTAGCGGCGCACGGGCCTAGCACTCGCTCAGAGGCGATTAACAAAGAAGAGCGAGGCCCCTGAAAAATTGGCTGGCGAGAAGCGGGACCCTTATCTCTTCCCCGCAGATTATCGCTGCTGCTGCTGCTGCCTCAACCACCCCCACTACAACCACCCCATCGCCACCACCACCACCACCCCCATCGCCACCACCACCACTCCCATCACCTACCCCGCCCCATCGCCACCACCCAGCACAACCACCATTCATTAAATCGTCATCTTCATCACCATCAACACCGTCATCAACACCATTCAATCAGTATCACCATCATCATCATCACCATCACTATTCAATTATCATCACCGCCACCAACAACACTACCGTTTAACCATCATTACCGTCATCACCATCGCTATTTAATTACCATCATCATCACCATAAACAATACCATTGAATCATAGCCATTACCATTGAATCATTATCACCGTCATCGCCATCAACACCATCATTCAATCATCATCGCAATCACCATTCAATTATCACCATCCTATAATTATCGCCATCTACACCACCATTCAATCATCACCATCAACATGGATTCATCATCTGCACCTCCATTCAATCATCACCATCGTTAACACTGTCGTTTAGTTATCTTTATCACCAGGTACCTAGTCACCACCACACTATCACAGTCATCATCACCAGGACACCATCACTACCCTAGCCATCACCACCACACTATCACAGTCATCAATATCACCAGGGCACCATCACTACCCTAGCTATCACCACCACACTATCTCAGTCATCATCATCACCAGGACACCATCACTACCCTAGCCATCACCACCACACTATCACAGTCATCATCATCATCACCAGAGCACCATCACTACCCTAGCCATCACCACCACACTATCACAGTCATCATCACCAGGGCAACATCACTACCCCAGCCATCACCACCACACTATCACAGTCATCATCATCACAAGGGCACCATCACTACCCCAGCCATCACCACCACACTATCACAGTCATCATTATCATCATCACCAGGGCACCATCACTACCCCAGACATCACCACCACACTATCACAGTCATCATCACCAGAGCACCATCACTACCCTAGCCATCACCACCACACTATCACAGTCATCATCATCACCAGGACACCATCACTACCCCAGCCATCACCACCACACTATCACAGTCATCATCATCATCATCACCAGGGCACCATCACTACCCCAGACATCACCACCACACTATCACAGTCATCATCATCACCAGGACACCATCACTACCCCAGCCATCACCACCACACTATCACAGTCATCATCACCAGAGCACCATCACTACCCTAGCTATCACCACCACACTATCACAGTCATCATCATCACCAGGGTACCATCACTACCCTAGCTATCACCACCACACTATCACAGTCATCATCATCACCAGAGCACCATCACTACCCTAGCCATCACCACCACACTATCACAGTCATCATCACCAGGGCAACATCACTACCCCAGCCATCACCACCACACTATCACAGTCATCATCATCACAAGGGCACCATCACTACCCCAGCCATCACCACCACACTATCACAGTCATCATTATCATCATCACCAGGGCACCATCACTACCCCAGACATCACCACCACACTATCACAGTCATCATCACCAGAGCACCATCACTACCCTAGCCATCACCACCACACTATCACAGTCATCATCATCACCAGGACACCATCACTACCCCAGCCATCACCACCACACTATCACAGTCATCATCATCATCACCAGGGCACCATCACTACCCCAGACATCACCACCACACTATCACAGTCATCATCATCACCAGGACACCATCACTACCCCAGCCATCACCACCACACTATCACAGTCATCATCACCAGAGCACCATCACTACCCTAGCTATCACCACCACACTATCACAGTCATCATCATCACCAGGGTACCATCACTACCCTAGCTATCACCACCACACTATCACAGTCATCATCATCACCAGAGCACCATCACTACCCTAGCCATCACCACCACACTATCACAGTCATCATCATCACCAGGTCACCATCACTACCCTAGCTATCACCACCACACTATCACAGTCATCATCATCACCAGAGCACCATCACTACCCTAGCCATCACCACCACACTATCACAGTCATCATCATCACCAGGACACCATCACTACCCCAGCTATCACCACCACACTATCACAGTCATCATCACCAGGGCAGATTCGCACCCTCGCTCCCCGCCGTGACAAACGGCGAGAAGGAATCCTCTGAGCGATATGCAAATTAAAGCTCAGGGATTGTTGCATTGCAGCGTTGGTACAAAGACAAAGGTCCCCCGTATAGGCATGAAGGTCGGGGATGGGCCAAGTGCTGTTGACGAGCACCTGTGAAGGCCCGGCACAGCGCTTACCACCGCGCCGTCTTTGTCTCTCTAGTGCCGCGCGTCACGTGTTCGTTTTAAGGCTGAGTGGACTTAGGGTATGGACCGGTTCAGTTGATAGCCGCCGATGGGGAAACGCACGCGTGTCGTCGTGTTCGTAGCGCAGTGCGCTAACCACTGCGCCACCGTCCTCCACGTGGTACAAAATACAAAGACCCCCCGTGTAGCCGTCACAGGCTGTTGGTGCAAGTGCTGTTAGCGAGCAGCACCTATGAAGAGCGACACTGCACGCGAGCTGGTGGGTAGACCGGCACCACCCCCGGCCGCCTTTGTCTTCCTCGTAGGCGACATGTACACATGGCACCCAGGTACCCGTTTGAGGCTGAGTCAACCTAGGGGAGGCCCGGGTACCAGTTCAGATAATCGTCACTGGCGTTGGCCGTGAGCGGGAATCGAACTCGGTTCGCCAGGTTCGTAGCGCGGCGCGCTGGCTTATATGTATACATACAGACGCAGAAACATGTACACTCGCAAACACAAATACAGATATACATACACACAATAAGCACCTCACATATACCCATATAGAAACAGTATACGCGTATATATACACACACATTTACTTACATATACATAAATGTATACGCATTATACTCAATACATAGTGCACACATATACAAATATGTATAGAGTCGCAATCACGTACATACAATAAGCGTTTCCGTACTCAATACATATACGCAAATACGCGTGCACACAAACACCCCCACTCTTACACGCGCGCGCGCGTGTGTGTGCCCCTGATTATTATTATTATTGAGGCTATTTAATTCGATTCTGTGCGCTGCACTTCACCGGTTAGGTGCTCACCAATCAATTATAAAGTGTCAGAAATTACACGAGCGGGTAACGTTGTGGTACGCTGCTACACAGTGTAACGTTCTGTTGAACTGTTGAAGAGAGAGGGCCCCTTGCCCGTAACATCTGGCAGCTGGTCTAGCGTTGATTCAAAGCGAGCCCGACTCTGCCGATGAGCAGTCTAAAATGTTCGAAACCAGGCCCGGCTCAAGAGTTTTGTTCGGGCTGAAGCGATGCTGCTGAAATGTCACTCTGCATGTTCACTTTTGTTGTTTATATACGTGGAGAGACAATTTTTGAAACGCATGCGTAATGTCTGCTTTTTTGTTTGTTTGTTTGTTTTATTAACTCTTAAGAAGAAGGAAAGACAATATGGCCTGGATTTAGCTTTTTAAATTGATTCTTAAGAAGAATAAGGGAAGAAAATACGTCCCTGGATTCTGCTTATTTTGTTCAATTACATTTTAACAAGAAAACGTGAAGAAAATATGGCCTGGATTTTATTATTTTGGATTTCATCTGCAGGCGGGCCTGTTTCCGGGAGAGTCCTGCTAAATGATGTGGTTGTTTGGGCAATTCCATTGTATACTAAGCTATTTATCTAAACATTTTTTTTTTACATTTTATCACGTAAGGCCCACTGAGCGATTTAGGTCTTTTTCACAAGCGAACTGGCCACAAATCATAGCTCCACGTAGTGGTTTATCATCATGTAGACATTTTATATCAGCAGCCCAATACTGTAAACGCGTGATGTTGAATCTAAATGTGCAGGGAAAAACTCGGAGAACCCGGAGAAAAATCCACGCGACCACGGGGAGAGGGAGAGAACACGCGGACTCCAAATATACAGCAGCAGGCGTCAGGGTCCGGATCGAACCCACGACCTCCTGCATACCAGGCGAGGTGTTAACATCTCGCCACCGTGATGATGATGATGGGAGAGAGAGACTCAAACTCCAAATATACAGCAACAGGCGTCAGGGTCGGGATCGAACCCACGACCTCATGTACACCAGGCGAGGGAGTTAACATCTCCTCGCCACCGTGATGATGATAATGGGAGAGAGAGACTCAAACTCCAAATATACAGCAGGCGTCAGGGTCGGGATCGAACCCACAACCTCCTGTATACCGGGCGATGGAGTTAACATCTCCTAGCCACCGTGACACCCATCATTGGGGGGCATCAGTAGTGGCCCTGGCTCAGTGGAGGCCTCGAGCAAATTTTATTATTTTTCTGGGAGAGGGGTGGTGGGTGGGGGGAGGGGCACATTCCAATTCATAAATTACCCAGTGAGATGACAGAAGAAGATATAGACATGAGAGAGAGAGGGAGATGCAGGGAGATTGTTAGGAATGCGAGGGGGGAAAGATTGAGATGAGAGGAGAGGGGTACCAGATGAAAGGGAGATGTGGTGAAATTAGAGGGATGTCGACAAGCGAGCAGAGATGTAGTGAGATGTAGTAAGAAATGTCGTGGGAAATAACAGAGATGGAACGATATAAATAACATAGATGTAGTAAGAAATGAGAGAGATGTAGGCACGAGAGATGTAGTGAGATGGAATAAGAAGCGAGCTGCAGACAAGATCGAGATCAAACTTGACTGAAAGCTTTCGTGACTGCAGGAATTCATATTCTTGGGTCTTTCGGTAATGTCACGTAGATAGGTTCAAAGAAAATAACAAAAAGCTACGACGTTTCGATCGCCACCCAAGAATCTAAGACCGAGATAGATGAGAAAGAAACGAATTCTCTTTTCGCGTTCATTTGACGGTTTACGCTGATCACGATTTGAATTTCAGCTGATAGTTGGTGGGATTTTTTTTATTTTGTTTGATAAATCTGGGGTAGGTGGGGGAGTGTGCGTGTGAGCTACTTGGGGGGGCTGGGGGGGGGGGGGCTGTGGTAGCTCCTGATACCTGTGGTGAGTGCGTAGGCGACGCAGACAACTGGGTGCATCGGGCAGTCGCCGTCTCAGTCGACTCACGGCACCCGGGCCCTGTCCCCGTGACCTCCTGCCGACACTTCACGTGTGGCCTTCAAGTGCACACAGCCTGGCACAGGCGCCGTGGTCACGTTACCGCCACTGAGCGGCCGGTTGTTGTTGTTGGTGGTGGTGGTGTGAGTGTTGTGTCAATGGTTGTGCAATGCGAGTGTAGATAAGAGGGAGTGTGGCACGCCAAGACAGCCGCAAGTGCTGCTTTTAACCCTTGGAACCCGCATAACGATGTGGGTGTCGAACCGGGGTGGCGAGACTGTGGGGTCAGTCACTCAATCAGCCATTTCCCCCACCCCCCTCCACTCACTCACTCTCTCACCAGCAAAGCAACTCATTCACCAGAATATCACACTGGCTCACTCGCTCGCTCACCAGCAAAGTAACGCACTCACCAGAATATCACTCACCAGTTGATAAGCTCACCCATTCACCAATAAATTAACACATTCATTGTCTCGCTAGGAGAACGACTCACTCACCCACAAAGCCACTCGACAATTAATGAATTCACCGACCCGCCAGAAGAGTCAACTCACTCAGCAACATGTCCACTCGCTCACAGGAAGATCAACTCACTAGCCAATACATTTAGTAGCTAACTCGCTCACGCACATACGAGCAGATCACTCACTGAATAAACGGAATATGACCTTACATATTCGACAGAACACCAACTGACACACTCATCCACAAATCAACCCAGTCACTCATCTGTCTGCCAATCAACAAATAACACGGTCACCCAACACCCAGATTAGCTCACACTCACTCACTCACTCGATCACCAAGCTACAAGCCGAGATGATCGGCCACTCGCCCAGCAGAAATACAACTTCGCGAATCCACGGGAAAATACGCTCACTCACTCACCCATTACCAGAAAGCCCACTCACTCACACAATGGCAAATGAACATTCACCCACCACAAACGCAGCCACTCGTTCGCTGGCCCCGTGAATGCACTCACTCGCCCACACATCAACTCCCTTGCTCATTCATCACTGACTTACTCACGAGTAAAAGTAGCACTCACGCTCAAAATAAAGACAATATAACCCCCGTACAGCCTTTAACAGACTGTTGGGGCAAGTGTTGTTGGTGAGCACCTATGAAGGCCAGAACCGTACACGAGGCAGTGGATCGCCAAAACCGAACCGCACCCGATCGCCTTTGCCTTCCCAGTAGCGATGCTACACGCCCCATCAGGTACTCATTTGTGGCTGAGTCGACCTAGGGGATGCCCAGACGCTGCACAACGAACCCGGCGACGCCATGTTCGATTTCCGCTCATGGCCAACACCGGTAGGACGATTATCTGAACCGGTCCTGGGCCTCACCCTAGGTCGACTTAGCCTCAAATAAGTACCTGGTGCGGTGTGTAAACATCGCCACTAGAGAATCAAAGGCGGCCGGGCGTGGTGCTGGCACCCACCCCCTCGTGTGCCGTTCCGGCCTTCAAAGGTGCTCGCTAACAGCACTTGCCCCAACAGTCCGTGAATGCTATACGGGGGAGGGGGGGGGGGTTGTTTGTTTATATATATTGAACTTCTTTCGCACCTTACCTACGTAGCCAACCATTCTCATCCGGGGGATGCCGTGAGTGTTAAGAGTTGGTGTGACTATTATTATAAAAAATATATATATAACAAATCCAAGATCACAGGTATTCGCGTAAATGTGCTCATTTATTAGCTGGTGTGTGTGTATGTTGAACTTATTTCGCACCGTGCGTAGCTTACTGTGCTAATCGGAGATGCGCGGCGGGACGTGGAGTTGGCCAGCAAACTAAACACAAAACGCAGTTTAACAGACATGAAAAACAATGTGGTGTGTGACGAAAATGTAACTCTGTCGGGTCGGAAGCGATTTCTTGCATGGCTCCACATCCCCCACCAGGCCACCCACCCCCAGTGCCCCCCCCCCCCACCCCGACCCGCTACTGGCCACCACCAAAAGACAAAGATCCCCCGTGTAGCCTCGACAAACCTTTTGAGCGCCTATTGAGGCTGGCACGGCACACGGAGGGGCCGGTGGCCAGCACCACGCCGGGCCGCCTTTGTCTCCCCAGTGGCGATGTTTTTACACACCGCACCAGGTACTCACTTGAGGCTGAGTCGACCTATGGGGAGGCCCCAGACAGGTTCCGATAATCGTCACCGGTGGTGGCCGTGAGAAGGAATCGAACTCGGGTCCGCTGGTTCGTAACGCAGCGCGCTAACCGCTGCGCCACCGCTCCCTACCCCCCTACCCCCCCCCCACCCCGGATCCGCCACCAGCCACCACCATCGCCACCACCATCACCACCACCACCACGAGCAAGCACAACCTTGCCCAAGGGAAAGGCCACTGCTGCGCCCGTTAGATAACCGCCCCGCGGGTCACTATCGACCCTGCGGAGTCTGAGGGTTGCGTGTCCGAGTCACGCTTGCTCTCGCCCCGCCACGCACCCACGCGCCACTGACCACTAAGACACCACCACCAACCACCAACCACCACCAACCACCAACCACCACCACCACCAACCACCACCACTACCACCACGCAGCAGGTCACGCCGGCACCCGCTCACAAAGACAAAGGATCTCCCCCCCCCACCCAATTCGCCTCGCTCCCGTCGAGCGGACCTTTCGGAGCAAGTGCTCTTAACATTGACGACTTCGTTTGCTTTACAGCTGCTTGCTGTGTGTCGCCTGCTTGTCCTTCTCCCGACGCGCCTCCGATGAGCACGGAGCCAACCGCGCGGTAGCTCCATGCGGAGCGAGTTAGAGCCCGAATGAAGGCTGGCACGGCGCGGCACACGGGAACGGCGTGGGTGGCCAACACCACACCCCGGACCCGCCTTTGTCTCCCAACTGGCGATGTTGTTTACGCGCAGGGAACTTCATTTTTGGGGAGGTTCAACACAGGGTTCAGATGATAATCCTCACCGGCGTCGGTTGGGTCGTGAGCGGGAATCGAACTCGGGTGTCCGGGTTCGTAACGCAGCGCGTTAACCTCTACACTGCCGCTCCTCACATGACACACCACACACACAGCACCACACACACACACACCACCACACACAGACACACACCACCACACACACACCACACACCACACACACCACACACACCACACACACACACCACCACACACACACCACCACAAACACACACCACCACAAACACACACCACACACACCACACACACACCACCACACACACCACCACCACACACAGCACCACACACACAGCACCACACACACCACCACACACACCACCACACACACCGCACACACACACACACACCACCCCACACACAATACACACACACACCGCCACAAACACACACCATACACACACACCACCACAAACACACACCACACACACACCACTACACACAACTATACACACACAACCAATAACAACCACGCGCAGTGCGTGGTTGTTGTCGTTTGCGGATAAATATTACGAGTCAAAGTCACGATTATAATCTTTATTTAGACTGGAGAAATCCGATGAGCTATGAAGCTTTTTTTCGCGGATGTCCAAGTCGGGGGACACTGGGGGCTCAGCGAGTTACAAGAAACCACGTGGGTGCAAGATAGAGACACGGTAAGCAAGTCGCGAACATATATATAGACACAATGTTAGATGAAATATAGCAGTGCAAATAGCACAAGTTGCGTACATTCACTGCCTACAGGACCGGGTGCCCTACGCAACCTCTCGAATCTCGCGACGCTCCCGCTGCCCGAAGAACTCTCCACAGCTCTGCCCAGCAGTTACTCTCCACACCGAGATAGTCACCGGTCGTTTCTCTGTTTTGTCGGCCCCTCCACCACCTGGAACGCCACCCCACCCCCCCCCCCGCCCCGCCCCCTACATTATCAGCGCTGACTCTTTATCTCAAAACACAACACGGTCTTTTTTTTCATATTTCGCCTTTTATTTGAGAGGATCTCTCTGAGCTGGGCTCCACGCCTCAGGGTCGCTGCATTCGGGCGAGTGAAGATTGTGTGTTGTTACAAATGATCAACATCATTGTTATTTATTGACGTAAAGCTTTCGCGACTGCAGGAATTCATATTCTTTGGGTATTTCGGTAAAGCTACGTCGATAGAAAATAATAATAAAAATAATAATAATTTTAAAAAATAACAATATCACGACATTTCGATCGCAACACAAGCAATCGTCATCAGGTGAAAAAAAATTGTTATTATTGTTTCTATCTACGTGGCTTTACCGAAAGACCCAAAGAATATCATTGTTATTGTTGTTCCAAATGCAAGCTTGGGGCAAGGCAGCCAAAATAACTACAACAGCTGTCCCAGACCACAGCGAGACAATAACAACAACAACCTATAGTCCCTCGTTTAAATTGGAGTGGTATACAGTGTACAGCGCGACACTAAACTATGTTTAAACATTCTACGTTTATGCGTTCGATTTTTCACCGTCAAAATCCCGGTGCTCGTGACGGCGATAGGGCCGCGGCTGCTGATTGGTCCACGGCGGGTGGCGCCACGTGCTTGCCAGTGGAGAAAAAACAGACGCCAGCCTCTATCTCGCACACAATCATTAACATAGCGTCCATTTGATACATATATACGTACACACAATCTATCGACGTACAAAGACAAACACGCATTACAGAACGTTGGGCTATCGCTTAACACGTAGGCTTTCGCGACCAATATCATCCATAATAGAGTTGTTTTTTTGGGTTAGATCGCACGTTCTGTTTACGTGACAACCCTTCCTAGTTGGCTGTGTCGGGTGGTGGCGGGTTGAACGACGCAATATTTATATATTTACGCGATCTAACTAAAAAAAAATACTCTTACAGGATATCGCTGTTAGCGAGCATCTATCATTAAGGCTAACAGGGTGGTAGTGTGGCCAGACCCACGCCCGGCCGCCTTTGTCTCCCCCACTACCTGACGATCATACTACACGTGGCGCAGGGTACTGTGAGCTGATTTGCCCACTTAGGGGCCGTCCATAAATGACGTCACGCGATTTTGTACGATTCTTGACCACCCCCCTCCTCGTCACACGGCGTCACAAAAAGTCAGACCCCCCCCCCTCAAATATGACGTCACAAAGCTCTGCCCCCCCCCTCTCCCCCCCCCCACCAAAAAAAATATAAAACATGCTTCAAATCGCTTTAAACTATTGTCACATTGTAGTGCGAATTTAATGTGGCGCTGCATTCTGATGTTGTAGGAGAAAACATTTCTCAAAAAGTCTATTTAATTAAGTAGAACGTTTTGGTTTAAAGCTTTCGTGACTGCATGGATTCATATTCTTGGTTCTTTAGGTAAAGTCACGTAGAAGGGAAACAATAAAATGATAAAAATATAAAACAACAAAATTCTCACGACGTTTCAACTGCAACACAAGCAATCATCATCAGGTGTGAAAACCACAACAAGAACATTTGAAAAAAATGAATTTTATTGTTTTATATTTTTATTATTTTATTGTTTCCCTTCTACGTGACTTTACCGAAAGAACCAAGACTATAAGTAGAACGTGTTGTCTATATGTATTTAAAGTTGCGCATTTTGAAGTGACGTCACATTTCTCAACCGCCCCCCCCCTCGTCACACATCGTCACAAATGTCTGACACCCCCCTTAGGTGCGTGACGTCATTTATGGACGGCCCCTTACCTGCCGATGGGGAGGTGCAGAACCCATTGGGATGTCTCCGCCGGTGGTGTTGGCCGTGAGCTGGAATCGCACTGGGGCCGGCCGGGTTCTAACCGCAGTGCTACGTAACCACCGCTCTCCACACAAAGCACGGGTCACGTGAGGGGCTAAACCCAGTGACGTCACAATCAGATAAAATGGAGGCTCACTGCACGTGGTGCGCGTAGCGGCGTAGTGGCGACATTATCAGCTCAATATTTGATGTTTCTCGTTCCGCTCACGGTCTCGAACATTTAACGTTGTCGCGGCGCTCCGTTTTAGCGCGTGTCTAATGAAATGTGTCCCATAAACAAAGATCTACATCCAATGTTCCTCTTTACTCGCGTTATTCTCACACTCGAAATCAAATGCTTTTCAAAGAAAACGTTTTCGCGAAGAAAAAAAAATGTAAACCGTTTTTTTTTTTAAAATAAGTGCCGTGTTTATTTTACACTGACGTCGAAAACAAACCTCACGGTGGTTGCCAAGAGGGGGCCTCGACTCGTAGCTTTGGCCACCATGGGTGAGGGCCCAGGCACCTCCTGCCCTCCCCCCCCCCCCCCCATCGCCCCACGCTAGTTCACGCTAGTTATGCTAGTTCACGCTAGTTATGCTAGTTGCGCTAGTTACCGCTACTGCGTCGAGAGCTGTCGGCGGGCGGGGCGAATGTTCCGCCGCTTGCTTTCGGCATTGCTGTCGCGCTCCGGGGGGGGGGAGGGCAGGCGAATTCGCTCGGTTCGCTGACGAATCGAGACTTTGTGAGATGACATTTTACAGTTCGAATTGTGATTTTCAATCGCCTCTCCTTTCGCGAGTCAAACGATCAACCGCCTCTTCGTCATTTGTGCGCGGGTCCAAAAATTGTGAACGTTTCGATTCTTCGGAAGGTAATTGTTGAGTTCGTAAGGAAATCGACTAATGAATGCAAAGACAAAGATCCCCCCGTATAGCCTTAACAGACTGTTGGGAAAAGTGCTGTCAGCGAGTAGCACCTATGAAGGCCGGCACGGCACACGGAGAGGGTGGGTGGCCAGAACCACGCCCGGACGCCTTTGTCTCCCTAGTGGCGATGTTTACACACCGCACCAGGTACTCATTTGAGGTTGGGTCGACCTAGGCGAGGCCCAGGACCGTTTCAGATAATCGTCACTGGTGTTGGCTGCAAGCGGGAATCAAACTCCGGTCGCCAGGTCCGTAGCACAGCGCGCTAACCACTACACTACCGCTCCCCACTAATATATGTACACACACGTGTACTGTTCGTGTGTGTGTGTGAATAGCCAACCGTACTAATAGGAGGTGCGGGGGAAGGACAACAAGCTAAACACAAAAAGCAGTGTCTAAATAAAAGTTTCCAATCTAGATGACTTCAAAGTGCGTAGCTCCATTGGCTTCCTAATATCGGAAAAAAGAGCGTTCCAGACGGGCCGCACAAAGTGCATCCGAACGCACGCGATGCAGACATACCCTGTCACTCTCGTGGTAGTGCCTTACGCCACTGAATTCTTATTCGTCCCAAGCCAGCCTATAGCAGCGTTCCAGAAACTATTAAGTGAGAAAATGTATCATTTGTAAACGAGCCAGAGGTTCTGTGTGATTACAGAGAGTGTCAGTCGTTGCCGATAACATCTGGCAGTTCGCCACCATTGATTTAGTTCACCAGCGGTGGCGAGATGTTAACTACCTCGCCTGGTCTACAGGAAGTCGTGGGTTCAATCCCGACCCTGACGCCTGCTGCTGTATATTTGGAGTTTGCGTGTCTCTCTCTCTCTCATCAACATCATCACGGTGGCTATGAGATGTTAACTACCTCGCGTGGTATACAGGAGGTCGTGGGTTCAATCCCGACCCTGACGCCTGCTGCTGTATATTTGGAGTTTGCGTGTTTCTCTCTCTCATCAACATCATCACGGTGGCTATGAGATGTTAACTACCTCGCCTGGTATACAGGAGGTCGTGGGTTCAATCCCGACCCTGACGCCTGCTGCTGCTGTATATTTGGAGTTTGCGTGTTTTCTCTCCGCGTGGTCACGTGGATTTTCTCCAGCTCCTCCGGTTGAGAATCACGCGTTTAGAGTATTTGGCGCCTATAAATGTCCACATGATGATAAGCCACTTCGTTGAGCTATTATTTGTTAAGGGAAGGTCGCTTCCGAAAACCGAGCTACGTAGCTCAGCGGGGCCTCACCTGGTAAAATAAAATAATGAAATCGTTGTAATAGTTGACATTGGTGACAACCTCGTTACCAATAATGCACGCGAGCCAGCGGATGGGGGCGCTCACCACTCGCCTTGCAACGTCCGTTGAACGTAGCCAGGCAGACGTCTCCCTTCCCTCCCTCTGCTCGATCATGTTGCGCGTTGGCTGTACACGGTGGTCTACATCATTCAGCATTCTCATGAAGAGAGAGAGAGATATAAACAAAAATTACAAGCAAATTATTACGTATTTATCATCTGTCGCATGGCGTTTGGAGGGGGGAAAAACAAAAGCAACAGCAGCTTACAATTTGTATTTTTTGTATTTAATGTTTAGACATTCCACGGCAGTATTGTTGAGTGGAGTAAGCCGCTGGTTCGATCTCCCTGCGCGGCACTTGAAAGATATACTGTTCACGTGTACTGTACAAATCAGGACGCAGTCCCATCGGTGAGCTCCTCCGGCAGGCAAGGCTGCGATGGCTGGGTCATGTAGCCCGCATGCCCAGCCATCGCATGCCTCAACAGCTTTTGTTCGGCCGGATTGAGGTGGCTAAACTGGCACGGGACGGGCTAGAGAAGAGATGGAGTGACGTGGTACAGGAGGACGTGGAGCTGAGTGGACTTGCCGATGACCGGTACCAGCGGTGTCAAGATCGGCCTCTGTGGAGGATGCTCGTGATGGACGCGACTGGGCAGTTGGAGGCAATCGCCCTCCAACAACAACGGAGGGCAGAGGAGCGACGCTCACAACAACGAGCGGAGCGCCGGGCTATTAAAATATAGCAAGTTGGCACAGTAGGGGGCACAGGTGGTAACATCTGCCAGTCATCTCAGTTAACCCATAGCACCGGGGTCTGTTCCGTGACCTTTTGTCAGCAAGCCTTCGACACTTCACGTGGCCTCAAAGTGCACCTAGCCTGGCACAAGCGTCGTAGTGACATCATCGCCACTTAGTGGCGAATGGTGGCTGTTGTTGTTATACTGTACGTAACAAAGTCAAAGATCCCCCGTATAGCCTTACTGACTTTTGGGGCAAGTGCTCTCAGCGAGAAAACCTATGAAGGCTGGCACGGCACACACGCACACACAAGATGGCTAAGCACCTCACCCGGCCGCCTTTGTCTTCCCAGTCCTGGTGGTTACACATCAGGTACTTATTTAAGGCTGAGTCGACCGAGGGGAGCCCCAGGACCGGTTCAAATATTCGCCACTGTTGCTGACCGAGAGCGGCAATTAAACTCGGGACCCTGGGTTCGTTACGAAGTGCGCTAACAACTGCGCCACCGCTCCCCTCTGTATGCGTACATTATGCATGTATGCGTATAAACGTAAGGAGATTTACATAAACACGTGCACATTTAGTACCGACATACATAGACATATACAAATACAAATATAACACAAACATATGAATGCTCTTGCATCATAGCGATCATATATATGTACGTATATACATGCAGGCATTCCGAGACAGATTGACTACGCAGCCTATACACATCACACAATCATCCACAATCTTTGGACATATGCACGTTGTTTACACAATTCATGGTGAGCGGCCATTCGAGGTGAATGACATTCACCGAACAAACGGAGCCGATTTACTGCCGAGTCAAATCGACGCGAATGCTTTGAATCCGACTCCCGCTTATGCTGATGATACACTAAATGTCGAAAACGGTCCGCGTCGCGTGGCTGATGGCATGTGTAAAATGTACGTTTGATTTTTTTGTTTACGTGAAGGGACAGCGATTGGGTGTGGTGAAGATATAAACACTGTCTGCTTATCAACTCGGCTCCAGTCTCGATCATCGACAAGCCAATGCGTTGACTGGGTGTGCAAGCGTCTCGTGCTCAGACGATCTACGCACGCATTGCACGACATACCTGAACGACATAGTGCGTGTGTTGTCTGTGTGTGTGTTATATGTGTGTGTGTGTGTTAATGTGTGTGTGTGTTATATGTGTGTGTGTTGTCTGTGTGTGTGTTATGTGTGTGTGTGTTAATGTGTGTGTGTTATATGTGTGTGTGTTGTCTGTGTGTGTGTTATGTGTGTGTTATATATGTGTGTGTGTTATGTGTGTGTGTTATATGTGTGTGTGTTGTCTGTGTGTGTGTGTTATGTGTGTGTGTTATATGTGTTTGTGTTGTCTGTGTGTGTTATGTGTGTGTTATCTGTGTGTGTGTGTGTTATATGTGTGTGTGTTAATGTGTGTGTGTTATATGTGTGTGTGTTGTCTGTGTGTGTTGTCTGTGTGTGTTATCTGTGTGTGTTATGTGTATGCGTGTGTTATGTGTGTGTTATGTGTGTGCGTGTGTGTATGTGTGTTTGGTGGAGCGGTGGCGGATCGGTTGGGGCACTGCGCTACCAAGTCCGCGTTCGATTGCCGCTCGTGACCCAACATCAGCGGCCAATATCCGAATTGATCCTGGGCGTCCACTAGGTCGACTCAGCCTCAAATGAGTACCTGGTGTGGTGTGTAAATATCGCCACTCGGGAGACAAAGGCGGCCGGGCGTGGTGTTGGCCACACACCCCCCTCGTGTACCGTGTCGGCATTCATTGGTACTTACCCCGACAGTCTGTTATACAGGCAGAGTTTTATATTTGTCTAGATGTGTATCTCTATACTTGGTACAGGGTATGTGTGTGTAAATGTGTCGCTGTGTGTATACATGTGTGTGTGTGTCCGAACTGCCCGTGTGTTGTGTGCGTAAATATGGGTGTGAATTGTGTGTGCATGGGTGTATGCATACGTGTGCGTGTGTGTGTGTTCTGTACACCGTGCACACGTGTGTTTGTGTACAGTTTATATATTATGTAGGTCGACTCAACCTCAAATGCGTAGCTGGTGCGATGTGTAAACATCGCCACGAGGGAAACAAAGGCGGCCGGGCGTGATGCTGGCCTTCTTCATCGGTGCTCGCTAACAGCACTTGCTCCGACAGTCCGTAGCAGGCTATACGGGGGATCTTTGTATGTGCCGCTTGTGTTGTATATGTATATGTGTTCATGTCATCGTGTATATCGATGCTCTAATGCATATGCATCGTACACGATGATAATACTTATTTAGCCGCAAAGACAAAGATAACCGGTATAGCCTTTAGCGGACTGTTGGGGCAAGTGCTGTTAGCGAGTAGGCCCTATGCAGGCCGGCACGATGGGGTTATGTGGGTGGCCAGCACCACGCCCGGCCGCCTTTGTCACCCAATTGCTGGTGTTTACGACCAACCGCACCGGGTACTAAAAACCGATCTATTTTTATATTTTAGCAGACAACCCCCACACGGAGCTATTTCGCTCTTTTTTCAGAAGCGATCTGGCAATCACAACTGATAGCTCAACGGAGTGGACTTTTCATCATCATCATCATCGTGTGGAAATGTCTAGCAGCCAAAATTACTCTAAACGCGTGATGATGTTGACTCTAAATGTGCCTCCCCCCCCCCACCCCCCACACAGCACGGTTTACTACGTACGGTGCGAAAGAAGTTCAACAGACACTCGCATATCTCATACACTTGCCGTCCACATAACGCAGGGCAGTGTGCATTACAACTATCGTAATGTCTGGATTATAAGACGCACTTTATGTTTTTGTTACCCACAAATGTACGATAACACACTGTGTGTGAATAGATCGATATGCGTGCTCATTTACTACAAGCGCGCTGCGGATGACCATGCGTTTGGAGGGCACGCAGTGTCACTCGCGAATTAATGCATCGAATTCATTGACTGCGCTTTGTCGATCCACTGCTGGATTAATGCCCCACCCCAAGCTGACGACGGGACTCGCAGAGCTGGTGTAAGTGTCCCGACCCCACTGCGTCACCACTCCCGACTCTCCGTACGCATCGCACCGTGCCCCCCACGTGCTGCTGTGCTTTCACAAACGCCGACGCATACTCCGTACTGCTCGTGTGTTGCCGTATTCACCGGATCACAAGACGCTCTTATATGCCGTGGATCTAAATGCGGGGGTGCGTCTCTCATGATGTGCGTGTCGAGATGCCTACCTGTGGAGAGCGGTGGTGCAGCGGGTTAGCGCGCTGCGCCACAAACCCCAGACAGCGCGGGTTCGATTCGCGCTCACGGCCAACACCAGCGAGGGTTATCTAAATTGGTTCTGGGCCTCCCCTAGGTCGACTCGGCCTAAAATAAGTACCTGGTGCGGTGTGTATACATCGCCGCTGGGCCGGGCGTCGTGCTGGTCACCCAACCCCCTCGTGTGTGTATCCACACGGGCTCGCTAACTGCACTTGCCCCAACAGTCTGTTCAGACTATACGGGGGGAGTTTTACCTTTGTCTAGATGTGTACCGCTATAAAAGTGGTGGCACCGGGGACACGTTTTGCTTCTCGTACAGCCCTTTTGACTCCCGATCCACTGCTGGATGATGCACGTACCGTAAATGCAATAACGTCCATCCCTCTAGGCAATCTACTGCTGGATGGATTGTTGACCACAGCGTTGGACACGGCAAAGTAAAACGGACAAAACAAATCGACAAAAAAATGATCCGAGATGATGATGATGATAATCATAATAACCGACACGTTCTCTCACAAGGCCCTGTTTTTTTATGTTTTATCCGCCACTTGTAATAGCGGCTTATGCCCCTCTAAAGGGCCACTTGTAGAATACAATGGAGCCAATAGACGCGCCACAATTACCTTGCTGACAGATGCATGGTAGACTTTGAGCTACCACCCACACGCCTCGCCACCCAGACGCCTCTCCACCCACACGCCTCGCCACCCACACGCCTCGCCACCCACACGCCTCGCCACCCACACGCCTCGCCACCCACACGCCTCTCCACCCACACTCCTATCCACCCACACGCCTCACCACCCACACTCCTCTCCACCCACACTCCTCGCCACCCACACGCCTCTCCACGCACACTCCTCTCCACCCACACTCCTATCTACCCACACGCCTCTCCACCCACACTCCTCTCCACGCACACTCCTCGCCACCCACACGCCTCGCCACCCACACGCCTCTCCACCCACACGCCTCACCACCCACACTCCTCTCCACCCACACTCCTCGCCACCCACACGCCTCTCCACCCACACTCCTCTCCACCCACACTCCTCTCCACCCACACGCCTCTCCACCCACACTCCTCTCCACGCACACTCCTCGCCACCCACACGCCTCGCCACCCACACTCCTCTCCACCCACACTCCTCTCCACCCACACTCCTATCTACCCACACTCCTCGCCACCCACACGCCTCGCCACCCACACTCCTCTCCACCCACACTCCTCTCCACCCACACTCCTATCTACCCACACTCCTCGCCACCCACACGCCTCTCCACCCACACTCCTCTCCACCCACACTCCTCGCCACCCACACGCCTCTCCACCCACACTCCTCTCCACCCACACTCCTCTCCACCCACACTCCTCTCCACCCACACTCCTCGCCACCCACACGCCTCTCCACCCACACTCCTCTCCACCCACACTCCTCGCCACCCACACGCCTCTCCACCCACACTCCTCTCCACCCACACTCCTCTCCACCCACACGCCTCTCCACCCACACTCCTCTCCACCCACACTCCTATCTACCCACACTCCTCGCCACCCACACGCCTCTCCACCCACACTCCTCTCCACCCACACTCCTCTCCACCCACACTCCTATCCACCCACACGCCTCTCCACCCACACTCCTCTCCACCCACACTCCTCTCCACCCACACTCCTCGCCACCCACACGCCTCTCCACCCACACTCCTCTCCACCCACACTCCTCTCCACCCACACGCCTCTCCACCCACACTCCTCTCCACCCACACGCCTTGCCACCCACACGCCTCTCCACCCACACTCCACTCCACCCACACTCCTCTCCACCCACACTCCTCTCCACCCACACTCCTCGCCACCCACACGCCTCTCCACCCACACTCCTCTCCACCCACACTCCTCTCCACCCACACGCCTCTCCACCCACACTCCTCTCCACCCACACGCCTCTCCACCCACACTCCTCTCCACCCACACTCCTCGCCACCCACACGCCTCTCCACCCACACGCCTCTCCACCCACACTCCTCTCCACCCACACTCCTCTCCACCCACACGCCTCTCCACCCACACTCCTCTCCACCCACACGCCTCTCCACCCACACGCCTCACCACCCACACTCCTCTCCACCCACACTCCTCGCCACCCACACGCCTCTCCACCCACACGCCTCTCCACCCACACTCCTCTCCACCCACACTCCTCTCCACCCACACGCCTCTCCACCCACACTCCTCTCCACCCACACGCCTCTCCACCCACACGCCTCACCACCCACACTCCTCTCCACGCACACTCCTCGCCACCCACACGCCTCGCCACCCACACTCCTCTCCACCCACACTCCTCTCCACCCACACTCCTATCTACCCGCACTCCTCGCCACCCACACGCCTCTCCACCCACACTCCTCTCCACCCACACTCCTCGCCACCCACACGCCTCTCCACCCACACTCCTCTCCACCCACACTCCTCGCCACCCACACGCCTCTCCACCCACACTCCTCTCCACCCACACTCCTCGCCACCCACACGCCTCTCCACCCACACTCCTCTCCACCCACACTCCTCTCCACCCACACGCCTCTCCACCCACACTCCTCTCCACCCACACTCCTATCTACCCACACTCCTCGCCACCCACACGCCTCTCCACCCACACTCCTCTCCACCCACACTCCTCTCCACCCACACTCCTCTCCACCCACACGCCTCTCCACCCACACTCCTCTCCACCCACACGCCTCTCCACCCACACGCCTCACCACCCACACTCCTCTCCACGCACACTCCTCGCCACCCACACGCCTCGCCACCCACACGCCTCTCCACCCACACGCCTCTCCACCCACACTCCTCTCCACCCACACTCCTCTCCACCCACACGCCTCTCCACCCACACGCCTCTCCACCCACACGCCTCTCCACCCACACGCCTCTCCACCCACCTCCTCTCCACCCACACTCCTATCCACCCACACGCCTCTCCACCCACACGCCTCTCCACCCACACTCCTATCCACCCACACGCCTCTCCACCCACACTCCTCTCCACCCACACTCCTCTCCACCCACACTCCTCTCCACCCACACGCCTTGCCACCCACGTGATTCATGGGCCATCCACGGCTGGGTCAGTGCATCCCCCCACCCCCAAAGGCCGCCGGGCCGCCGCTACCATTTCACGATCCCGAGATTATATTACTAATCATCATCATCGATCATCGATCATCATCAATCATAGTCATCATCCACCGAGCGAGCATCTTGCACGTGGGTTGATTCAGCACTCCACCTCCTCCATCTCCTCCTCCACCTTCTCATCCACCACCTCCTCCACCACCTCCTCCACCACCACCTCCACCACCTCCACCTCCTCCACCACCTCCTTTACCTCCTCCACCTCCTCCTCCACCACCTCCTTTACCTCCTCCACCTCCTCCACCTCCTCCTCCACCACCTTCTCCACCACCTCCTCCACCACCACCACCTCCACCACCTCCTCCACCTTCTCCTCCACCACCACCTCCTCCTCAACGTCAGTGGACGCCCAATGACTTCGCCTTCCATATCCTTGGCTACCACCCCAGCGGCATTCTGGATCATCGGCAGGGAATCGAAGTCATTCATTCCCGCGCGCGTGTTCTCTTAATCCACGCGATCCGACACCCGTTTAACACGTGGGCTTTCGCGACCAACACGTATCATTCGTATCATTATTAATTTCGCGACCATATTCTCAGGTTAACGCGATCCATTGTAACTTGATCCATTGTGACGACATTAACCCTCCCTCTGGCCTTCGCAGCTGATAGGTTCACAGTGATGACGTCACCTGTACTCCTCTATTCAAGACCGGAAACGGGAGGAAGACTTCATCACTCTTCTGGCTATCGCCTGACGAAGCTGGTTGTTGTTGTTGTTGTAATCACCAGCGACACGTCACGGCATTCAAATTGTAAACATCGTGGGTTCACTCGCCAGCGCATAACCGGTGTGCTGAAGTAGTAACTCATTGGCACGTTCTGTAATTGGCTGTGTCGGGTGGTGGCGGGTTTAACGACACGGTTGCATTTAGGCGATCTAACCCAAAACAGCAAACGGCGTTATTATGGATCCCACGCACGCATCTCCCCCCAACGCTTCTGCGCGCACCTTTAAGGCGTTTTCTGCGCATCCCACGACCTCAATGTCAATGAATCTGTCTCTCGACAAAGACAAAAACGAGCATCCCCACAATTCGCGTTGTGGGGATGTTGCGGTGCTGTGGATGAACGTGTCCCGCCGAGGGAATGTGGAATTACTGCTACTGCTGTTCTCTTTTTTTTTGCTGCTACTGTTATATACAGTATATTTTAAATGGATTTAACAGTAGAGTCGCGACCCTGGATTACGACAAATATTATAAGTTATTAATATTATAAGTTATTAATATTAGAAGTTATTAATATTAGAAATTATTAATATTAGAAGTTATTAATATTAGAGGTTATTACTTTGAGACGTTTTTTTTATATTCTAGTAAAGGAGCGGTGGCGCAGTGGTTAGCTCGCCTCCGCGGCCACGGCTAACGGCAGTGGCGAGTGATAGTCGAACCAATTGCCGGAGTTACACCCCCTTCACCCGACAAAGCACGCACCCGTGTGGCGAAGTATGGTCAAACAACGCTCACGATCAACACGGCATGGGAGGCCTTCATCCATCAGTGGATAGACCACGCGACACGAGCGCTATCGTGCACAGCATTCGGCACAGCGTACGTACGTTGCGTTCGTGAATGTATGTATATGTGTGGGGAGCGGTGGCGCAATGGTTAGCGCGCTGCGCTACGGACCCGACAGCCCAGAGTTCCACTTCAGCTCACGGCCATCGACACCAGTGGTAGCGATCCACTCAGCCTCAAACGAGTACCGTGTGCGATGTGTGTGAACATCGCCACCGGGGAGACAAAGGCGGCCGAGCGTGCTGCTGGCCACCCACCCCCTCGTGCGCCGTGCCGGCCTTCATAGGTGCTGCTCGTTAACAGCACTTGCCCCAAACGTCCATCAAGGCTACACGGGGGGTCTTTGCCTTTGCTGTATATTTCTGGGAGAGTGTCTATGTGCGTGCGATCTGTGTGCATGTGTGTGTATATATATACCTATGTGGATTTGTCTCTGTGTGTGTGTACACACACACACAGAGACAAATACAAGTTACCCCCGTTTAGCCTCAAAACTGTCGGGTTATGTGCTGTTAGCACGGCACACAAGGGGCGGGTGGCCTCCAACCACGCCCGGCCGCCTTTGTCTCCCCTGGGTGGCGACGTTTACTGCAACACCCCGCCAGGTACTCCTTTGATGCCGAGTCTACCTCGTGGGAGGCGCAGGACCGGTTTGGATAATCGTCGTCGGTGTTGGCCGTGAGCTGGGAATGGAACTCGCGAAACGCCGGAATCGTAGCTGCAGCGTAGCGCTCACCGCCTCCCGCTCAGTATACACACACAGAGACACACACAGAGACACACACAGACACACACACACAGAGACACACACAGAGACACACACAGAGACACACAGAGACACACACAGAGACACACACAGAGACACACACAGAGACACACACAGAGCGCGCCAAACACACACCCAAATCTACCGGAATGGAAAAGAACCCCCCCCACTCTCACACACACACAGAGAGACGTGAAGCCAAAGAGGGAGGGAGAGAGGAGGAGGAGGAATAACAAGAAAGGCCATGTGTAGTGTTTGACAGCGTTCGAGGGATCAGCCAATCGGCGTGCAGTCCCAAAGCGAGGCGATGCCCGCGTGTGCAGGCAACGCGCAGAGCGAGGGGTAGTGTGGGTGTGGGTGTCTCCGTACGGGCCATACGGGAGATACACACGGGGGAGATATACACACGGGGGAGATATACACACGGGGGAGATATACACGGGGGAGATATACACGGGGGAGATATACACGGGGGAGATACACACACGGGGGAGATACACACGGGGGAGATACACACGGGGGAGAGATACACACGGGGGAGATACACACGGGGGAGATACACACGGGGGAGATACACACGGGGGAGGTACCCAGAGGTACCCACACAGAGAGACGCCGCCGCAGAGGAGCGGTTCACTCGGAGACGCTGTGCAGGGTGGAGACTCCGAGAGGGAGCAGGGGCATCACGCACGAGGTAGTGCTACACGGGGGGGGGGGGGGGTAGAACGAATAGGAGCGTGGACAGGGAGACAGGGAGACTTCTGGCGGGGATCGAGAGGAGACACGTGGAGACACGTGGGGACACGTGGGGACACGCACGGGGACACATTGTATCCCCGAGTGCGGACTGTTGTATCGTCCCGTGGAGGCTGCGTGTGGATGCGAGATTGCAACTGCCAAGGTAAACGAGTTATATTTTATCTCTTTGCAAAGGCAAAAGTGGTGTTGTTGTTGTTGTTGTGCCCGGTAGAAGCGGTTGATTCTGTTGCGTCTGTTGTTGTTGTTGTAAGGTCTCTGTTTGCACGCTCGCGGCACTTGCCCCGACAGTGTGTTGGGGGGCTACTTCGGGGGGGGGGCCTTTGTCTTTGTGGGCGCATGGAGCGGTGGGCGTAGTGGTTAGCGCGTGCTGCGTTACGAACCTACCGACAGTCCGTTTCGATATTTGAACCGGTGCTGGGTCTCCCGCTGGGTCGACTCAGCCTTAATTGAGTACCCGGTGCGTTGCGTTAAGCATCGGGTCCGGGGTGGTGGGTGGGGGGGTAGACAAAGTCGGTCGGTTGCGGTGCTTGCCAAACTTCGTGTGCAGTGCCGACCTTCACAGGTGCTGCGACTCGCTAACAGCACTTGCCCCAACAGAGTGCTCAAGGCTACACGGGGGGGTGGATGAGTCCTCGGATCTCTCTCCGTGCGATACACCTCCCCCCCCTCCACAGTCTACGGGAATATTTTTTGCCGATTTGCACGCACAAAGCGCTTGGCTCAAACGAAGCACAACTAACGTCGCTGATCTCGTCAAGGAGTTATAAACCCACCGTCACGTGAGATCCAGAGGCAGCGGCTCGTGGCTGAACCGTCGAACAAAGACGGCGGTGGGCCACCGTATCGTCATCGTCGCAGCGGCGCTTTCAGATGCGCTTCTGCGGCCGTCTGGAACGTTCTCTTCCTTCCGATATTTGGGAAGCCACTAGAGCTACGCACTTTTAAATCTATGTTAAACATTAATTTCTTTCGAACGGCTTTTGTTGATGGTAGTTTCCTGTCCTTCCCCCGCACCTCCAATTAGCGCGGTTGCCTACGTACGGTGCGAAAGAAGCTCAACATACACACACATGTTTATAAGTGTGTCTGTGTGTTTGCAGTGTGTTGTATGCATTTGTGTCTCTGTCTGTGCGCAATGTGTACATGCACGCATGTATATGTAGGTGTGTGTGTGTCTTTGTACGTGTGTGTGTCTTTGTACGTGTGTGTCTTTGTACATGTGTGTATGTGTCTTTGTACGTGTGTGTGTATTTGTACGTGTGTGTCTTTGTACGTGTATATGTGTCTTTGTACGTGTGTGTATGTGTCTTTGTACGTGTGTGTATGTGCCTTTGTACGTGTGTGTGTATGTGTCTTTGTACATGTGTGTGTATGTGTATTTGTACGTGTGTGTGTATAAGTGTCTTTGTACGTGTGTGTGTATATGTGGCTATGTACGTGTGTATATATGTGTCTATGTACGTGTGTGTATATATGTGTCTTTATACGTGTGTGTATGTCTTTGTACGTGTGGGTGTATATGTGTCTATGTACGTGTGTGTGTATATGTGTCTATGTCCGTGTGTGTGTATATGTGTCTTTGTACGTGTGTGTGTCTTTGTAGGTGTTTGTATATGTGTCTATGTACGTGTGTGTGTATATATGTATCTATGAACGTGTATGTATCTATGTACGTGTGTGTGTGTACAGTATGTCTTTGTACGTGTGTGTGTCTTTGTACGTGTGTGTGTCTTTGTACGTGTGTGTATGTGTCTTTGTACGTGTGTGTCTTTGTACATGTGTGTATGTTTCTTTGGACGTGTGTGTATGTGTTTGTACGTGTGTGTGTGTGTGTGTCTTTGTACGTGTGTGTATATGTGTCTTTGTACGCGTGTGTGTCTTTGTACATGTGTGTGTGTCTTTGTACATGTGTGTGTCTTTGTACGTGTGTGTATGTGTCTTTGTACGTGTGTGTGTATGTGTCTTTGTACGTGTGTATATGTCTTTGTACGTGTGTATATGTGTCTTTGGACGTGTGTATTTATCGCTCGGCACTGATGTGGGCGTGTAGACCTTAATAGGTGCTCGCAAACAGCACTTGCCCCAACATCTTATATATATAAACGGTTACACGCGGTATGTGTCCTTATTTTGTTTACATATATACGTATGTGTGTACATATGAATGTTTGTCACTGTATGTAGGTCGACTCTGCCTCAAATGAGTAGCTGGTGCGGTGTGTCAACATCGCCACTGGGGAGACAAAGGCGGCCGGGCGTGGTGCTGGCCACCCACCCCCTCGTGTGCCGTGCCGGCCTTCTTAGATGCTGCTCGCGAACAGCACTTAGCCCCAACAGTCTGTGCGGCCGATCGGGGGGATTTGTATATTTGTCTAGGCATGCTGGTTGTGCAATCTCTTGAGATATTTGACCGTACGACAACAACCGCCTTTCGCCACTAAGTGGCGGTGACGTTACCACGACGCTTGTGCCAGGCTAGGTGCACCTTGAGGTGTATTTCAGCATAGCTATGTACACACACTGCACACGCATGACACACACCACACACGCGCGTGCACACACACACACTGCACACGCATGACACACAACACACACGCGCGTACGTACACACACACGCGTGTACACACACACACACGCGTGTGTACACACACACACACGCGTACGTACACACACACGCGTGTACACATACACACACGCGTGTACATGCGAGTCCTGTTACTATTGAATTAAGCGCTCGATGATGACCGCTCCGCTCGCTTCAGAACCTCGTAATTTGGGGGAGCGGTGGGCGCAGTGGTTAGCGCACTGCTCGCTTATGGAACCCGCGACTCTCCTTTTGGTTTGATTCCCGGCTAACGTCAGTGTCGCGCGATGTCCGTGCCGGTGTCGTGCCTTCTCTACATCGACTCGGCCCCGAATACGAGTGCCTGGCACGGTGCGTAAACACCACCTACACCGGGGAGACAAAGGCGGCTGGGCGTGGCGTTGACCACCGCAGACGCGGGCGCCGTGTTGGGAGTCTCCCACTAAGCGCTGCTCGCTCACGGCACTTGCCCCAACAGTCTGCCGAGGCTGATGTGGGTGACCTCTGTCTTTGTTTACATACGAGTACGCATGGCTAAGCGTGAGTCGGTCTCTCCCTGTTCGCCTACTCAAGCAGCCAGCGATTTGTGTGAATAACCGAGATTGCGTTTAGGAAATTTAAATTACGAAACTATATAAACGTTTAAGCTATTTAGTTTATTTTTTTTTGTTTAAACCAGGTAAGGCCCCACTGAGCTGCTCTTTTTCAGAAGAGACCTGGCCGTCACAAATGATCGCTCAACGAAGTGGGCTTATCATCATCATCATCATCACCACCACGTGGGAATGTCGAGCAGACAAATACTCTAAACGCGTGGTGTTGACTCTAAACGTGGAAGGGGGGAAAAGCCGAAAGACCCGGAGACAAATCCACGCGACCACGGGGAGAGAGAGAGAGAGACAGAGAGATCGGTGGAACCTCAAACTATACAGCAGGCGTCAGGGTCGGGATAGAAGCCACGCAAATCACCCAGTCAACAATCGTCGAAAACTCTGTAAAATGATGCGTTTATGGTTTGTGTTGTTTGTGTATTTGTGTACGTGTGTGTATGTCGATTCAAATGAGTGCTGTACCGAGTGCGGTGGCGTTAACATCACCACGAGGGAGACAAAGGCGGCCCAGCGTGGTGCCGGCCACTCGCCCTCTCGTGTGCCGTGCCAGCCTTCATAGAAGCTGCTTGCTAACAGCACTTGCCCCAACAGTCCGTTAAGGCTATACGGAAGATCTTTGTCTTTTTATGGATGTACGTATGTGCGTGCGCAAGTGCATTTTATGTACAGCATACTCGATGTATTACGTGTCTTATGTTTACGTTTATTATAATGATTGACGTTTTTTTTCTATGGCGCATTTCATCCGTAGATCCCAATACGCCAGTACGGATAATGAATGTAGGGTACGTTAGGTGTGTTTACACGTATCACGTGTTGTGTGCGTGTGTTTGTGTATCTGTGCGTGTGATGTTTTGTTGTGTGGGGAGCGGTAGTGTAGCGGGTAACGCGCTGCGTTACGAACCCGCCCATCCGGGTTCGATTCCCGCTCACGACCGACACCCGTGACGATTTTCTGAACCGGTTCTGGGCATCCCCTACGGCGACTCAGCCTCAAACGAATGCCTGATGCGGTGCGTAACAACATCACCAGTAGGGAGACAAAGGCGGCCGGGCGTGGTGCTGGCCACCCACCCCCTCGTGTGCCGTTCTGGCCTTCATAGGTGCTCGCTAAAAGCACTTGCCCCAACAGTCTGTTACAGGCTATACCGGGGTGTCTTTATCTTTCTATGTATTTGTACGTCTGTGTTCGTATTTACGTGGGGAGCTGTGGCGCAGTGGTTAACGACCATTCATTTTACACTTGGGGTTTATATTTGTCGAATTTGTCTATGAAATAAATGCACGTGATCCTTTTATTAATCCCTCCACGCGCCATTCCAAATCCTCACGACAGTCTCTGTATATTGTACGCATCGGTGCCGTGCTGCGTAATAATTACTGCCTCCTGGCCTCTGGACGGGTTTGAAAATCGACGACATCATCGGCATGGCCATCCTCGTCGTCATCGTCACCGGCTCGCGATCCTGCGATGTCACGATCTGTCCGGCAGCAGCTGCGCGCGAGAGGATTTCATCGCTCCACCTCCACGCGGGAGGAATTTTCCTCCTCCATACGGCGGTGGTGAGATGTTAACTGCCTCGCTTGGTATACAGGAGGTCGTGGGTTCGATCCCCACCCTTGACGCCTGCTGCTGTATACTTGGAGTTTGCGTGTCTCTCTGTCCCCGTGGTCGCGTGGATTTTTCTCCAGGTCCTCCGGTTTTTCCACCTCCACATTTAGAATCAACATCAACGCGTTTAGAGTATTTGACCGCTCTACATTGCCACGCGGCGATTAGCCACTTCGTTCAGATGTCATTTGTGGTCAGGTCGCTTCTGAAAAGAAGCACGTAGCTCAGTGGGCCTCGCCTGGTAAAATAAAATAAAAACAGGGATACTTGACTTTCGTCTTTGACTGCCACATCATTATTATTATTCTCGCCCAGCGTCCATCGTCGTCAATTATTGCTGAGCGCGCCACGTGCACCGCGTTTAACAATCATCGGGCGCGTGCAGCGTGAAACGAGTTAATTTGTGGTTGACCGTGACGAGGCCTGCCCCAAGCCCCACTTACTTGACACGTTGACAGATGTCGTCAACCCACGCGCCTCTTCGCTCAATCCACGTGGTACCCGTTTCAGTCTCTCGTGTGGTAATTCCATGGGTGCATCTCCCTCTCTCTGTGTTTATCTCCATGCTTCTTAGCGCACTGCAGTTTATTGATTTGTTTTGTATTCTTCTGGATGTATCTGGACGCCCGCGTGCCATCGCAGGTCGTATGCCAGGGCCTCCCAAACGCCAGTCCTCGCCACCCACCACCACGCTCCGTCTTTTCCGCGTTTACCAGTAGACCCCCCCCCCCATTAAAATACAAATGAATTCGTTCCACGCTGCACGCGCCTGATGATTGTTAAACACGCCCCACCCGACGCGCTTAAACAGTTGGCGCTGTCCGCGTCTATCGAGCCGATTCAACTTTAAGATTGACATCTCAGTGTTCCACGTGTGTGTGTGTACACGTGTTTCACGTGTGTGTGTACACGTGTTTCACGTGTGTGTGTGTACACGTGTTCCACGTGTGTGTGTGTACACGTGTTCCACGTGTGTGTGTACACGTTTTCGTGTGTGTGTGTGTGTACACGTGTTCCACGTGTGTGTGTACACGTGTTTCACGTGTGTGTGTGTACACGTGTTCCACGTGTGTGTGTGTACACGTGTTCCACGTGTGTGTGTACACGTGTTCGTGTGTGTGTGTGTACACGTGTTCCACGTGTGTGTGTACACGTGTTCGTGTGTGTGTGTGTACACGTGTTTCACGTGTGTGTGTGTACACGTGTTCCACGTGTGCGTGTGTACACGTGTTCCACGTGTGTGTGTACACGTGTTCCACGTGTGTGTGTACACGTGTTCCACGTGTATGTACACGTGGAACACGTGTTGTTGTGTACACGTGTTCCACGTGTGTGTGTGTATACGTGTTCCACGTGTGTACACGTGTTCCACGTGTGTACACGTGTTCCACGTGTGTGTGTACACGTGTTCCACGTGTGTGTGTACACGTGTTCCACGTGTGTGTGTACACGTGTTCCACGTGTGTGTGTACACGTGTTCCACGTGTGTGTGTACACGTGTTCCACGTGTGTGTGTACACGTGTTCCACGTGTGTGTGCGTGTGTACACGTGTTCCACGTGTGTGTGCGTGTGTACACGTGTTCCACGTGTGTGTGCGTGTGTACACGTGTTCCACGTGTGTGTGCGTGTGTACACGTGTTCCACGTGTGTGTGCGTGTGTATATCAATCCACTGCAATCCAGCAGTGGATTGACACCGGTGATGCTTGCGTACGCGTGCTTGGCATCTCATCAATATGAAGGGGGGAGGTAATTAACGTCGGGCCTGCGTCATAGCGCGCGCACACAAATAATTAAAACAGTCGCGTAACGAGCATGGGGCGGGGGGGGTGCCCCCCCTACCCCACACCCCCGGTGCCCCCCCCCGGTGCCCCCCCGGTGCCCCCCCCCGATGCCCCCCCCGATGCCCCCCCCCATGGCCAATGCCACGAGTTGGGGCCCAACCTTGAGAAGCACCACGAGGTTTGTTTTCAACAACGGTGTCATATAGAACGACAAGCAACTTTGTTCTGAACGCGGTCTAAATGTATCGATGTGATTAGGCAATCGGAGTCGCGATATGCAAGAACCTCCTGGGTGCGATCGCCGTGCAGAGATGCAAATCAAACATTCGAGCCGCACCCACCGACCTGATAGTGTCGCGACTAACCCCACTGATTAAAAGGAGCAGCATTTGGAAAGCGATTCTGTACGCGCAAGCCACGTGATACCAGATCTCAATAATCAAACGAATCAAGCCACCTCTTAATCGACTCTACGCCGAAATGAAATGGTATTCTTGAGTGTGATGGCAACGGTGGCGGCAGGACGCTTTCAGGAGCTCGATGCCAACGTCGAGATTAGCTGCTGCTACTGGCCACGACGAGAGGGCTTTAGCAGAGAGAGAGAGTTCGTGTCGCTGTTCCTCCTCCTCCGTTGAAGGAGCGCGCAGATCTCACAGTGGGTTCACTGTGTGGTCAATAGTGTTGTGGGTTGCATGTCCGCATTCGCACCGCTGTGACTACTCGTCTTTAATGCACCGCTAGAAGTCTCTCTGTGTCTCTGGATCTCTATGGGTCCATATATACACATGTCTATGGGTTGACTATATGGTCCATAGTTTGGTTTGCATGGCCACAGTCGCATTAATGTGGCTTGTCTTTAATGTATCTCTAAGGGTGTATATGAGTCGCTATGTACCTCTGTGTTTTTATGTATCTCTATATATCTATATGGGTCTCTATGTATCTCTATGCATCTCTATGTTTCTTTATTTATCTCTGTTCATCTGTGTATCTCTGTGCATCTCCATGTGTTTCCATGTATTTTAATGTATTTCCATGGGTCTCTATGTACCTCTGTGTTTATATGTGTCTCTATGTATCTATATGTATCTTTATGTATCTCTATGGGTCTCTATGTATCTCTATGCATCTCTGTGGGTTTCCTCTGTGGTCCATAGTTTGGGTTGCATGGCCACAATCTCACTCCTGTGGCCGTGTCTTTAATTCTCCATTCGTGAAGGAGATGCGCCCAGCAACCCGCTGATGTCGTGATGCGGTCGATGGTCAGGAGGAGGAGGAGGACGAATGTCAGAGCCAGGAGGTCCTGTGATGATGATGATGATGTTTGGGTCTCGAACGAGGAGGTGTTTATTCCGGACGTCCGAGTCTGTTCCACTCTGTTCGCACAGCAGCAGCAGTAGCAGCGACGTTCTTCCGGATCTGTGCGAGAGCGTTGGTTAAGTAAAGGACGCGTGTGAGTCTCATGTGCACGGCGCATGGATAATTTACAATGGGTGTGACACCGTCTCCCATCATCATCATCCTCGGCAGCGGCAGCAGCCATAATCCATCCACTTGCTGGATGAAGACCTCCTTCCCCAAGCGCATCGCCATGTTCTCTCGCGGTCCTGAACTCGAGCCGATCCCGTTGCTCCTTCTCCGCGCTCCACGTCATCTCGGACGTCCGTGCGACGTAAAACAAAAATAAAATCCGCAGAGCACAAGGCACGCGAGCTCAACATTTTCGTAGAGCCGTGACCACCGAGGCATCGTCTCTTCTATTCTAGCGACGTGCACTCGTACGGGCAAGTCCTCGTTTAACGCCTGGCGTTCACGCAACACGTTTTCGATTAGCACCGTTGGCTATGTAGGGTGCGAAATAAGTTCTACATGAATTCGTTTTCGCTACAACGCGGTTCTTCCCATCCGGGAAAATTTTCGAACAACGCGCCCGTCGTTGCGAGGAACGCGTACGTCGTTGCGAGGAACGCGTACGGTTCCAACGCTGTTTTTGATCGGGTAGAAACACGAGAACTGCTTTCTTGAGTTGCGTGGCCGAGCGGAGTGACACAGGCACGTGGAATGATGCCGTGACGTGGAGGCACAATCGCAGGTATTTGTCCCGCCTTCTCTCTGCGTTGTGCGCGGTAGATGTAGTCCATCGTATATCGCCAAATGTTATCGTTGCATTATTTCAATTAACGCGGTTTTGTTTTTTTTTTGCTTTTTATCGCGGCACTTTTCAGGAACGCATCTGCCGCGCTTAAACAAGGACTACCTGTAAAATCGGCTGGGTTATTCGGGTAGGAGTAGATATGTAAACATTTCTGAGATCGATAATACAAACATGGATTTGTGCTAGTCTGGACGAACCCGGCCAGCGCCTATTACGCAATGCAATTGTGTCCCTCGATCGCCCATTCACACGCCACAGTACAAAATAAACAGACGAGATTTATTGCAAGGTGTGTTGTGTAATTGTGAGCATTTTTATACGGGTCATTTATCCATACAAAAAAAAACAACACAACTCCCATCGCATTGGCGTCTGAAACAATGCTAAATAAAGTTCAATGTTATTTTTAGAACGTTAACATATCCCCTTTGTAGACTGTATAACGACAAGCCATGTTAGCCAGCACCTTTGAAGGAAGGCTGGCAGCGCACACGAGGGGATTTACCTCCTGGCTGTGAACCAACACCGCACGCCCGTCCGCCTTTGTCTCTCCCCCCCCCCCCTGCTGATGATGTTCCAAACCCCACAACGGCTCATACAGTCGTCACTTAAGGCTGAGCCGACCTACGGGAGGCTCGCAGGAAGGATTGTGCTGTGTGCCCTGGTCATTCTTCTACCGCGACTGCCCTGTGACAGTGCCTAGTGGTGATGATGGTGGTGATGGTGGTGGTGATGATGGTGGTGGTGATGGTGACGGTGGTGGTGACGGTGACGGTGGTGGTGACGGTGGTGGTGACGGTGGTGGTGACGGTGGTGGTGATGGTGGTGGTGGTTGTGGAGTGGAATTTTCCTATAAGGACCCCCCCCCCCGCCCCATGCGAATGTCGCTCGCGTGCCGGGCATCGGATTGAGGTTGGGCGGGTTTCGTATCGCACTGCGCTAACTGCTGCGCCACCGCTCCGGTTACCCCTTCCGCCGATTGTCATTCACCGACCCACCGCACTGACCAGCGTGGTGAAGTATGGTCACCTAGGTCGATTCGACCTCAAATGAGTACCTGGTGTGATGTGTAAAACGCCGGCCGTGTGCCGTGCCGGCCTTCATAGGTGCTACCCGCTAACGGCACTTGCCCCAACAGTCTGTTCAGGCTATACGGGGGAGCTTTGTACACGTGCACAGTCTGCAGACGATTATATTCGCAAGCGCACTGTCATCGTCTGAGTCTATGCGAGGCAAGCTTCGGGTGAGTCTCAAGACTCATTGTGAAGAGGGTTATGATTTGGCCGATTGCTCTTCGTCATTTAATTATAGACGAATCTTTCGTGAGTTGGTTACATTATTTAACGCAATCTGGTCGATGGGTTTATGTATCGTTATTATGATTGGCATTGGTGCTGCTGTTTGTTATAAATACATCGCTTCGTTATATCGAACGTTGGCTTTTGCCATTCAACCAAATGTCGCAGGACCCTACTTGATACAGTCTTGAGAGTCGGTAAATGCCTTCCTATAATATATAATTGTCATTATTATTATTAGCATAACAGTATAATTTGATACGTATGTACACAGCATAAATATAGTGTTTTAAAATCTGCCAATCTGTTTATCTTGCAAATGTATACACATTACGGATTTCCGTTGTTAGTTTTTATAATATAGCGAAGGCCCTCTGAAAGCCGGCACGGCACGCCAGGGGGTGGGTGGCCAGCACCACGCCCGGCCGCCTTTGTCTCCCCAGTGGCGATGAATGTACACACCGCACCAGGCACTCATTTAAGGCTGAGTCGACCCAGGGGAGGTCCAGGACTGATTCAGATAATCGTCACAGAAGGTGGCCGTGAACGGGAATCGAACTCGGTTCGCCAGGTTCGTAGTGTGGTGCGTTAACCACGAACTCTACCGCCACGGACAATGACAAAGATCCCCCATATAGCCTTTAACAGACTGTTAGGGCAACACACACACACAGGTAGATACGATGCAGTGTGTATATATACTGTATTTAAGGGGGATATAGACTGCATTAGTTACCTCGTAAATAGTGGATTGATCACAGCTACTACTCACGATGATAATGATCGTCAGGATGATGAACATCGATCGTATGTAAACTGGTCGATATATTGATGTTGATCAATGAAATACATGCTAATTGTGTATTGCTGCGATGCGCATTCATGTTAGCAACAAGGAAGCAGCCCCTGTATGTCGGTGCATGAATTATATTCACTTTAGTGTGTATCATCAAAGTGTGTGTGTGTGTGTGCGTTTTGCGAAAGAATGATGGGTGCTTTGTATACCGTTAGACCTGGTGCGGTGTGTCAAAATCAACCACTGGGGCGGAGGGGGAGGGATACAAAGACGGCCGGGAGTGGGGTTCTCGCCACGTCACTGCCTCGTGCGCCCTAGGCGCTGCTTCGCTAAAGAGCCGCACTTGCCCCAAGGGGCTGTGTGGGCTACACCGGCAACCTTTGTCTTTTGTTGAGCGAAAATAATTACAGAGGTAATTATTTTATTTTGGCGATGTGAAACTGAAATTCGTGCCTTAAAGCCAAATACTTTCGTCCTAAATATGTACGATCTAGTTTTTTTTTATATTTCTCTACTCGGAGCGGTGGCGCAGTGGTTAGCGCATCGCGCTTAGGAACGTGGGCCATCAGAGTTCGACTCCCGCTCGCGGCCAACATCGGTGACGATTATGTGCATCGGTCGTGGGCCAGCCTCGAGCTGTTCTGAGCCTTCAACGAGCACGGTGTATATACACATGTCGGCAACGGGGAGACAAAGGCGGCCGGGCGGGCGCGGTCTTTGCCATCCATCGCATCACGCGTGTGCCGTGTTGGCCTTCATTGGCTGCTCGCTGACAACAGAAGTCTGTTAAGCTCTTTACGGGGGGGGGGGGGGGGGGGTCTTTGTTGTATAAACGTGTGTGTCTAGAGTCCACGGTATGGTTAATTCGCGTACAGGAGATGTATTTGGTGGCGATATGCGCACGCTTTTTATTGGCTTTACCGTCATACTCTCAACATCGCGTGATCGGAAATCTGATGGAGTGGTGATGTCATCGCACGGTCAGGAGAGGTGGTGGCGGATTTGGGAATGCCTTCATCCTGCAGTGGATTGACCATGGCTGATGATGATGATTGATCATCAGCACCCGCCCAAACCTCCTGATAATGATAAAAAAACAAAAGCTTTTGCATGGTTAGATTAACAACAATAAAAACCACACACACACACATCAAAGATCACATGAGGTGTAAATTCGGAGTTTTATAGCCGCCGTAAGTAGCGAAGCATCGACTCCGTGGTGGAGCGGTGGTGCAGTGGTTAGCGCACTGCGCTACGAACCCCGGCGACCCGAGTTCGATTCCCGCTCGAGGCCAACACCAGCGACGAATATATAAACCAGTACCGGGTCTCATCTAGGTCTGCTCAGCCTCAAAATGAGTAGCTGGTGCGGTGCGTTAAAGATCAGCGCTGGGGAGACTAAGACAGCCGTGGCCGTGGTGCTGGCCACCTTTGCGGCCTTAATAGGTGCTCGCAAACAGCACTTGCCTCCTAATCTGTCAAAGGCTATACGGGGAGGGGGGGGATGTTTGTCTTACTGTGGAGTACTATCGATGTATATACACCAGCGTATGTCTTTTCGTGCACAACGGGGGCCGAGTGTGTGTGTGTGTTAAGTATATTGTCTTCCCATCGTATACATGTGATGTGGCTGTGCGTCATCTATACACGGCACGCCCGATTCGCAATGGGCACTTCGCTTCAGTGTGTCCGCGTGCGGTGGGGTAAAGTGCAGGTGCTCCCACCTCTTCCGAAACGTGTTTGCCAGCGTGGAAGAGTAGGCCAATGGCCCTCTTAGCGGCTGGAGGCACTCTCTCCTGGAGTTATATTCCGCCAGCAGTGGAGTCAGGGAAGCAATTGCAGGGCTGCGCCTTTGTACGCCGTTCGCTGAATGGTCAAATTTGATGCCGCGGCTTCTCATGTGCAGGCCGGTGCTGCCGCACAGAGGCAGCTGCCGCTGTAGGGGTGGGGGGTCCCCTGTGCCTGACTGTGGCGGGGCTGTGCAGTGGTTGAGATGTCAGCTCTGAGTTTCTGAAGCCCTGTAAGCATGGGCGACGATGTACGCATGTCAAACAAGTATCGTGCTAGTCGCAGGTGCAAAATGCAAGTCCTTATATTTAGCAAAAACATTGTGACCAAGAGGCTCGTAGATGAATACGTGCAAAATGTTTTGCCAATATTTTTTTTGGGCGGGATGGGGGGGGGGGGTGATTGAATTTTTTTTTTTTAAGGAAATGTATGTTTCCAAATAGCTCAAATGTGATGTGAAATGCTGGCTCGTCGACAGGAACACACGAAATAACTCAATTTATCGCTTACCTCCAAATCAAATTGTCTATATTTTTTTGGGCGGCACCTTCATCATCAGCATCGTCGTTCGCCGTGGACTCTCTCCACTGCTGGATGAATGTCCCCAATCCCCGCCTCCTCCTCCCCCTCCCTTTAATTCTTCATAATCCTCACTCACTCAAAATCCTGCCAACGCATGAATGATAATTATTGTACACGTTGTGATCCTCGTAGCACGCGTGCCTGCAACCCTGGGACAAATTTAATCGCCCCATCTCCCTTGAGTGGACGTGCTGTAGCGTAGATCGTGTTGGAACAAAAATTAGTAGCACGGTTGGCTACGTACGGTAGGAAAGAGGTTCACCATACATACATTTTTTTAAATTAATATTCTAAATTATCAATAATATAACGTAACGTTTCTAAATCATCACAACAAACATTCTGACCGCTCACCACGCATTTATTTAATGTATACAACTCTATTAATATATATAGCACCTATGAATCAGCTTTATATTTTTTGTATTAACTGGAGAACTAAAATGTACCGAGGAATGTTTAACTCGTGTGAATTTTTGCGGAAATGTTACATAATATATTGATAATGTAGAAACGATACGTAATATATTGATAATGTAGAAACGATACATAATATATTGATGATTCAGAAACGTTATGTTATTATTTGATATTATAGAAACGATACGTGATATATTGATATTTTAGAACCGATACGTAATAAAATTAATATTATAGAAAGGATACGTTATGTATTGATATTATAGAAACGATGCGTAGTATATTGATAATATGAAAACGAAAGGTAAAATATTAATATTGTAGAAACGATACGTAAAATATTGATATTATACAAACGAAACGTAATATATTGATAATTTAGAAACGATACGTGATACATTGATGTTATAGAAACGATAGGTAAATATTGATATCATAGAAACGAAACGTAATACATTGATATTATAGAAACGATAGGTAATATATCGATGACATAGAAACGATAGGTAATATATCGAGGACTTAGAAACGATAGGTAATTTATCGATGACTTAGAAACGATAGGTAATATATCGATGACTTAGAAACGATAGGTAATATATCGATGACATAGAAACGATAGGTAATTTATCGATGACTTAGAAACGATAGGTAATATATCGATGACTTAGAAACGATAGGTAATATATCGATGACTTAGAAACGATAAGTAATATATCGATGACATAGAAACGATAAGTAATATATCGATGACTTAGAAACGATTCGCAATCTGCTGTCGACCACCATAGGCACCGACACACTCGGCCGTGGTGTCGCGATGAGCAGCACAACAACAACAACAACACTCTCACTGGCAACAGCGTGCCCGGTTCGATCTCCCGCCGCGTCAAGCTGACACCAACAGGCACACTCGCCGACTCGGCCACACTCACTCACTGACTCGGCCCCACTCACTCACTGACTGGGCCCCACTCACTGACTCGGCCACACTCACTCACTGACTCGGCCACACCCACTGACTCGGCCCCACCCACTCACTGACTGGGCCCCACTCACTCGCCGACTCGGCCACACTCACTCACTGACTCGGCCCCACTCACTCACTGACTGGGCCCCACTCACTCACCGACTCGGCCCCACTCACTGACTCGGCCACACTCACTCACTGACTCGGCCACACCCACTGACTCGGCCCCACTCACTCACCAACTCGGCCACACTCACTCACTGACTCGGCCCCACTCACTCACTGACTCGGCCACACTCACTGACTCGGCCCCACTCACCAACTCGGCCCCACTGTTCCACGATGATGGCGATGCTGATATGCGCCGATGAGTTCCCACGAGAACGAAACCGCTGTACTGTTTGCATTGGTGTCGCGGTGGCTATGAGATGTTAACTACCTCGCCTGTTGTGCAGGAGGTCGTGGGTTCGATCCCGATTCTGACGTCTGTTGTATATTTGGAGTCTGCGTCTCTCTTCGTGGTCGTGTGGATTTTTCTCCGGGTCTTCCGGTCTTTCCCTCCACATTTAGAAGCATGCGTTGAGAGAATTTTGGCTGCTACACATTTCCACGCGATAAGCCACTTCGTTGAGCTATCAATTTGTGGCCAGGTCAAGTCTGAAAAAGTGCTACATCGTTCAGTGGGCCTAACCTGGTAAAATACAAAAATAGCGTCGGTGGGCTGTTTGTTTACACGCCGCGTCTGCCTGGTGATAGCTAAAGTTCACGAGAGACGAGTACCAAAGCCCCGATTACAGGAAATCACTGGTTGCGAAACAACCCTCTAAGCCACTTGATTGTGTCCGCTTGTTTGTGGGGGGGGGGGGAATAAAAAAAATTATTTTAGTTTTATGTTTTGAAACTCCAACGCATCAATGGCTCGGTCAGCGGTGAGTCCCCAGTGGTATTTTCGTTGTCTTCCAGGATATTTTTTTTTTTACAAAAAATGGAATTGTTTTTTGTTTTCAAAATTACTCCTTTAAAGAAATATCATCGAAAAATAAAACCGTGAAACAATTCACCATGACGAATCTTACCGCGTCCTTGCTTCGCTACTCCGGGGACGGGTTTCATACTTGTCGGAGTTTTTTTTGTGTTTTTTTACAAATTTGGCCCAGAAAGCTAAACTATGCCGATGGACTATAACATTCCGCATTTGTTTCATTTATAATGTGGAGGCAGAGAAATGGACTTCTGCTGCTCATGTTGTGTTCTTCGCGGGAGATCTGGGCTTGGAGACAATGCGACCGTGTGTTATCGGCGAAAAAGCGGAAGGCAGGCGTTTAAAAGAAATTCCACTCGAGGACGATGTTAGTTTGGCAAAGTTTCAAATGAAGATCATCAGCCCATCGGTTTTTTTTTTGCAAACGTGTAGGTGGACGCTACCATGTGTCCTATAAAGAAAAACGGGGGGTGGGGTGGGTGAAACGGTTTTTCCGTGATTCCTACAACCCGTAAATAATAGATGGTGAATATTACGCATCATATGATTGTGTTGCTGTTGTTACAATTTTGGGACATATTCGTTTTACCATGATACAAACACAATGTACTATGGGGTTTTTACACTCAATCCGTGGCTTGCATCAATTGCCATTGCTTTTTTTTTTCATGGTAAATATTCAATACCGTGGGGTTTCGTTTTTATAATCATAAAACCATAGACAAATATTGCATTCGATATCAATAGCAACTATGCGTATCGATGGACGATACCATGTGCGCTGCAAACTGGGTGGGGTGTAGGTAGATGTATAGGCGTGATTCTTTACCCTGTAAAAGACTTGGTACGGCCCGTGATAGCCTACAAATCAACACTCCTGCCCTCTGTGTGACTCTTTCCTTTGGGGCTGCCCGTGCATCAAATGTGGCACAGGGCCGGCATACAGATGTGGAATGTACCACCGTGATGTGTAAGGGGGGGAGGGGTGGGGGGTCCGAATATTCACAAAACAAATCTGTGTATGAGATATTTCAATATACATCAACATGAGAGATTAATGTACTGTGCAGTTATAACTATTGATATATTATTAATGCAACCTCACAGTGTCGCAGACAACTTGTTAATCCACTGCTGGATGAGAAGGGGCTTCGCAATCTCGTGCAAGTCATGGGGGAGGGGGGCGAGCTATTTGACCATACTTCACCATACTTGTTAGTGGCAATGGACGTGTTGACAGTACAGCAGAGACTTTTCACTGCGTGGCGTGCTGCTGCACCCCACCACGTACCCCCCCCCCCTCCCTCAAGCCTGCTTAGTTTATTATTACGTGTGTGGGAGGGTACAACGCTCTATCCCGTTCAGACAAGATCGATGGGGATGAGTCTGGCAGGTTGCACGTGTAATTTGTGTAAACGGCTGAGAGATAAACTGATCAGGCGTAGCCTCGTTTACACGAGTGATTGAATGAGTGACTGAGTGACTGAGTAAATGAGTGACTGAGTGACTGAGTGAATGAGTGAATGAGTGACTGAGTGAATGAGTGAATTAGTGAATGAGTGAATGAAGAAGCACGCTCGCGTCCAGCGACTGCGCGTTGCGTGTGAACACCGCACGTGGAGCGAGAGACTGCACCCTATGAGACAGCACTCTGTCGCACAACTCTATGGTTCTCTATGGCTCTCTGTGCAACTCTATGGATCTCTATGTAACTCCACGAATCTCTATGTAGCTCCATGGATCTCTATGTAACGCTATGGATCCCTATGTTTCTCTACGCGTCTCTATGTAACTCTGTGTATCTCTATGTAACTCTATGGATCGCTATGTAACTCTATGGATCTCTATGTATCTCTACGGGTCTCTATGTAACTCTATGGATCTTTATGTATCTCTACGGGTCTCTGTGTGTCTACGGATCTCTATGAATCGCTACGGATCTCTGAATCTCTACGAATCTCAATGTATCTCTACGGATCTCTCCGGACAATCTTGGGATGGGCTCATCCTTGTTCTAAAAGTTTGCTCAATGGGGCCTGAACAGCTGAGCTCGAGGCTGGGTGTGAGTCCGAGTCTCAGATATCCCTCACCACTGGTGTTCGTTCTCCGTGGCTGGGAATCGGTCTCGGATCACCGGGTCCATAGCCGAGGGGCATGTCCTTTGCACCACCACTCCCACTGCCCGCATGCATCCATCACAATTATTGATGAGTCATTAAGTTCCACTTGTAGTCGGTGTCCATATGTATTGATATATCTCTGGTGAATTTCCATTCGCAACATCGCCACCTTGCAACTCATACTCCGGCGTCATTCATGCGAACTTATGAATGACCCTGGGGATATAATATATATCAACTTATTATCCTCCCTTCTGGGATGGCGCTGCTGCTGCTGTTATGCGAACAGAGCAGAACAACGCTGCCGTCCAGAATAAAAGTCCTCTTCATTCGAGACCCAAACATCATCATCACATCATCATCATCGCGCCTCGTCTTGGCTTTGACTTTCCTCCTTCTTCACGTCAACACCAGGCCTATGCGTTGCATCTTCTTCATGAATGTAAAATTAAAGGGCACGAGCCACAGGAGTGGTATTGCGGTGACGCAAACCAAACTGTGGACCGATACATCGACCCTGCTGACGCCGGCTGTATGTTTGGAGTGTGCATATTCTCCCCGTGGTCCCGTGGATTTTTCTTCGGATTCTTCCAATTTCTCCCTCCGCGTTTAGAATCGACATAACGCTTGCAGATGATATGGCTGATATAAATGTCTACGTGATGACGAGCGACTACGTAGAGCTATCACGAGTGATATCCAGGTCGCTTCTGAAAAATAACTACATATCTCAGTAGGGTCTTACCTGGCAAAATAAAAAAAGATAGTTTAGCTCATATGTTAAAAATAGAATAAATTATGGAGGAAATTATTGAACTGCCTTCCTCTCTAATGGCCGGTATCCAACGCATGAATTTGGATTTCTTCTGCTGCTACACCTGCGGTGGGACATTGAGTCGCTACCTCGACAGCCACACAAAGGACAAGTCGGATTGACTGATGGTCCACCCCTCAGAGATTCACTCCCAACCACTCGCCCATCTCTACTCACAGATTCACTCCCAACCACTCGCTCACTCGCCCATCTCTACTCACAGATTCACTCTCACCCACTCGCTCACTCACCCATCTCTACTCACAGATTCACTCCCAACCACTCGCTCACTCGCCCATCTCTACTCACAGATTCACTCCCAACCACTCGCTCACTCACCCATCTCTACTCACAGATTCACTCTCACCCACTCGCTCACTCACCCATCTCTACTCACAGATTCACTCCCACCCACTCGCTCACTCACCCATCTCTACTCACAGATTCACTCTCAGCCACTCGCTCACTCACCCATCTCTACTCACAGATTCACTCCCAACCACTCGCTCACTCACCCATCTCTACTCACAGATTCACTCTCACCCACTCGCTCACTCACCCATCTCTACTCACAGATTCACTCCCAACCACTCGCTCACTCGCCCATCTCTACTCACAGATTCACTCTCACCCACTCGCTCACTCACCCATCTCTACTCACAGATTCACTCCCACCCACTCGCTCACTCACCCATCTCTACTCACAGATTCACTCTCAGCCACTCGCTCACTCACCCATCTCTACTCACAGATTCACTCCCAACCACTCGCTCACTCACCCATCTCTACTCACAGATTCACTCTCAGCTACTCGCTCACTCACCCACCTCTACTCACAGATTCACTCCCAGCCACTCGCCCATCTCTACTTACAGATTCACTCGCAGCTACTCGCTCACTCGCCCATCTCTACTCACAGATTCACTCGCAGCCACTCGCTCGCTCGCCCATCTCTACTCATAGATTCACTCTTAACCACTCGCTCACTCACCCATCTCTACTCACAGATTCACTCTCAGCCACTCGTTCACTCACCCATCTCCACTCACAGATTCACTCCCAACCACTCGCTCACTCACCCATATCTACTCACAGATTCACTCTCAGCCACTCGCTCACTCACCCACCTCTACTCACAGATTCACTCCCAGCAACTCGCTCACTCACCCACCTCTACTCACAGATTCACTCTCAGCCACTCGCTCACTCACCCACCTCTACTCACAGATTCACTCCCAACCACTCACCCATCTCTACTCACAGATTCACTCCCAACCACTCGCTCACTCACCCATCTCTACTCACAGATTCACTCTCAGCCACTCGTTCACTCACCCATCTCCACTCACAGATTCACTCCCAACCACTCGCTCACTCACCCATATCTACTCACAGATTCACTCTCAGCCACTCGCTCACTCACCCACCTCTACTCACAGATTCACTCCCAGCAACTCGCTCACTCACCCACCTCTACTCACAGATTCACTCTCAGCCACTCGCTCACTCACCCACCTCTACTCACAGATTCACTCCCAACCACTCACCCATCTCTACTCACAGATTCACTCCCAACCACTCGCTCACTCACCCATCTCTACTCACAGATTCACTCTCAATCACTCGTTCACTCGCCCATCTAAACTCACAGATTCACTCCCAACCACTCGCTCACTCACCCATCTCTACTCAGATTCACTCTCAGCCACTCGTTCACTCACCAATCTCTAGTCACAGATTCACTCTCAATCACTCGTTCACTCGCCCATCTAAACTCACAGATTCACTCTCAGCCACTCGCTCACTCGCCCATTTCTTCTCACAGATTCACTCTCAGCCACTCGCTCGCTCGCCCATCTCTACTCATAGATTCACTCTTAACCACTCGCTCACTCACCCATCTCTACTCACAGATTCACTCTCAACCACTCGTTCACTCACCCATCTCCACTCACAGATTCACTCCCAACCACTCGCTCACTCGCCCATCTCTACTCGCAGATTCACTCTCAGCAACTCGCTCACTCACCCATCTCTGCTCACATATTCACTCTCAGCCACTCGCTCACTCACCCATCTCTACTCACAGATTCACTCTCAGCCACTCGCTCACTCACCCATCTCTGCTCACATATTCACTCCAAGTAGGGGTGGTGCAGCGTTGAGAACTTGTTCTCAGCGATAGTTATTTAACTATTAACTGAAACGTTTATTTGTTATTTTATCAGGTAAGGCCCCACTGAGTTATGTAGCTCTTTTCAGAAGCGACCTGACTATCACAAATAATAGATCACGAGGAGAAAAAGAGACACCGCAAACTCCAAATATCAGAACAGGCGTCAGGGTCGGGATTGAACCCACGACCTCTTATAAACCAGGCGAGGTAGTTAACATCTCCTAGCCACCGTGATGATGATGAGACAGAAGCAAACTCATAATATACAGCAGGTATCTTTGAGGGTCGTGATCGAACCCACGACCTCCTGTATACCAGGCGAGGTGGTTAACATCTCCTAGCCTCCGTGATGATGATGATGATGAGACAGAAGCAGACTCATAATATACAGCAGGCATCTTTGAGGGTCGTGATCGAACCCACGACCTCCTGTATACCAGGCGACCTCCTGTATACCAGGCGACCTCCTGTATACCAGGCGAGGTGGTTAACATCTCCTAGCCACCGTGGTGATGATGATGATGATGAGACAGAAGCAGACTCATAATATACAGCAGGCATCTTTGAGGGTCGTGATCGAACCCACGACCTCCTGCAAACCAGGCGAGGTGGTTATCATCTCCTAGCCTCCGTGATGATGATGATGATGAGACAGAAGCAGACTCATAATATACAGCAGGCATCTTTGAGGGTCGTGATCGAACCCACGACCTCCTGTATACCAGGCGACCTCCTGTATACCAGGCAACCTCCTGTATACCAGGCGAGGTGGTTAACATCTCCTAGCCACCGTGGTGATGATGATGATGAGACAGAAGCAGACTCATAATATACAGCAGGCATCTTTGAGGGTCGTGATCGAACCCACGACCTCCTGCAAACCAGGCGAAGTGGTTATCATCTCCTAGCCTCCGTGATGATGATGATGATGATGAGACAGAAGCAGACTCATAATATACAGCAGGCATCTTTGAGGGTCGTGATCGAACCCACGACCTCCTGTATACCAGGCGAGGTAGTTAACATCTCCTAGCCACCGTGATGATGATGATGATGAGACAGAAGCAAACTCATAATATACAGCAGGCATCTTTGAGGGTCGTGATCGAACCCACGACCTCCTGCAAACCAGGCGAGGTGGTTAACATCTCCTAGCCACCGCGGGACACATCACCCGCCCTCCCCACACCCCGCAATAGCCACGACCGCGAGCCCTGTGGCTTATCGCTCGTGCCATCAAAGGAGAGCATTATTATTGTTCTTGTTTTTCCCCCAACTTACCCCATCTCGCCCCCTCCTCCGTCTGTAATTAAACCGCGAATCCTCGATCCCCTCGGGCTTTTCGATGTTCCGAACGAGATAGCCGCTGCCTCTGTAATGGGTGTCGCGATGCTCGGTTATTCTTGCGCGGCGGTGCTAACGGAATGACATGGGAGGGACAACCTTCGACTTGACTTCGCCATCTTACAAAACCAATTTTTAAAAAAACCCATGCCTTTTTAGAGTTATTTGGCTGCTGTACATCTCCACGCGATGTTGATGTTGATGAGCCACTCCGTTGAGCTTTCATTTGTGATTTACCAGGTCGCCTCGGCAAAGAGCTACACAGCTCAGTCGGGGCATTAGCTGGTAAAATAAAAACAAATCGTACAAATCGGTCGTGGTGGTGGTGGTTGTGCTGGAGGGGAGCGGTAGTGTAGCGGTTAGCGCGCTACGAAACCGGCGACCCCGAGTTTGATTCCCGCTCGCGGCGAACACTGATGACCATTATCTGAACCGGTCCTGGGGCTTCCCGAGTACCTGGGTGCGGTAAAAACATCACCGGTGGGGAGACAAAGGCGGTCGAGCGTGGTGCTCGCCACCCCAACCCCCTCGTGTGCCGTGTCCTGCCTGCATGCTAGGTGCTACTCGCTAGCAGCAACTTGCCCCAACAGCCCGTTAAGGCTATACGGGGATCTTTGTCTTTTGTTTGGTAGTGCTGCTGCTGGTGGTGGTGGCTTTGATGGTCCGAATACATTCCGGTCCGCGTATTATCGGCGCGCAGTCATCAAAAAGTCACGCAAACATTCTGTGCCAACTCTGTCTGACTTTAAGTCGCTTTAGCGTTAAAATAGTGCGGCGCCAGTTTGCAAATGGCTCGTCTGCAATTCATGGGGGGAAGGTAAAAAAATATATATAATCTAATTATGTGACTCAGTACGAAGATATATTACCGGTGCAAACACTGTGTTAACTCCTTCGCCTGCTATACAGGAGGTTCGTGGGTTATATTTCGACCCCGAAGCCTCCTGCTGTATATTTGGAGTTTGCGTGTCTCTCTCTCTCAACGTGGTCGCGTGGATTTTTCTCCGGGTTCCCCCGGTTTTGCCCTCCTCGTTTAGAAACACGTGCTTCGAGTATTTGGCTGCTATACATTTCCACGTGATAAGCCCCTTGAATGGGCAATCATTTGTGGCCAGGTCGTCGCTCCTCTTGTACCCAGGTAAGGCCCACTTAGCCCACAGCTAAGTGGGCCTTACCTGGGTACAATAACAAAAAAGTTTCGATTAGTTAGCGAGGAGCGCCGATAAAGGAACAGCGACACGACACGAACTCTCGCTCTGCATCGTGGCCAGCAGCAGCAGACATTGGCATCCGGGCTCCTGAACGCGTTCCTCATCATACGCAAGAAGAAGAATCGGCATCAGAACGTTTGTTTAGACTGCGGTTGGAATCCGATGAGCTATGAAGCTCTTTTATTTCACAGATGTCTAGCCAGGGCGGGTCAAAAATGCGACGACTAAGCTACAACAACAACAAACAAACTCCACTGCTGACGATAAATAGTGAACAGAACGAGTGGGCGAACCGATCTGAGGGTCGAGCGGCACACGCCTAACCCACGACATCCTCTTAACCGTGGCCACGAGAGAGCTTCAGTAAAACTTAACGGCTCTAATCGTGGCACCCTCCCCCTCTCCCCCTCTCTCCCTGTGTCTCCCCCTCTCCCCCTCTCTCCCTGTGTCTCCCCCTCTCTCCCTGTGTCTCTCCCTCTCTCCCTGTGTCTCCCCCTCTCTCCCTGTGTCTCTCCCTGTGTCTCTCCCTCTCTCCTCGTGTCTCTCCCTCTCTCCTCGTGTCTCTCGCTCTCTCCCTGTGCCTCTCCTCTCTCCGTGTCTCCCCGTGTCTCCCCTCTCTCCCCGTATCTCCCCCTCTCTCCCTCTCTCCCTGTGTCTCCCCCTCCCCCCCTCTCTTCCCCCGCGTCTCTCCTCTGCTCCTGCTTAAGCTCAACCTCCTCAATATGTCATCGGTGCATGAAGGGTTAAAGAGGTAAAACATTGTGCGGGCCACGGGGTCAAGAGGCGGTGAGACGCACCCCACTGAGAATCCTGGGCTCACATTTGGGTTTAAGCCACCCGCCCCCCCCCCGCAATCACGGTGATCAAACCGGGTTCTCGAGTCTCGCGAGTTGACCGTCTAAACCTGGTCACCAGTGACTCGCATAGAGACTCATAGACTCGCATAGAGACTCATAGACTCGCATAGGGACGCATAGTCTCACATAGACTTATAGACTCGCATAGAGACTCATGTATATACACATAGAGACCCGTAAACTCACATAGAGATCCACCGACTCACATAAACTCATAGATGCACATAGAGACCCATAGACTCACATAGGTACTCATGGACTCAGATAGAGATCCACCGACTCACATAGACTCATAGAAACACATAGAGACCCATAGACTCACATAGGGACTCATAGACTCGCATAGAGATCCACCGACTCACATAGACTCATAGATACACATAGAGACCCATAGACTCACATAGGGGCTCAGACTCACATAGAGATCCACCGACTCACATAAAGATCCACCGACTCACATAAACTCATAGAGACCCATAGACTCACATAGGTACTCATAGACTCAGACAGAAATCCACCGACTCACATAGACTCATAGATACACACAGAGACCCATAGACTCACATAGGTACTCATAGATTTACATAGAGATTCACCGACTCACATAGACTCATATAAACACACAGAGACCCATAGACTCACATAGGTACTCACAGACTTACATAGAGATCCACCGACTCACATAGACTCATAGATACACATAGAGACCCATAGACTCACATAGAGACCCATAGACTCACATAGAGACCCATAGACTCACATAGAGACCCATAGACTCACATAAGGACTCATTGACTCGCATAGAGACCCCATAGACTCACACAGAGACCCGTATAATCACACATAGAGACCCGTATATACTAACACATAGAGACCCGTATAATCACACATAGAGACCCGTATAATCACACATAGAGACCCGTATAATCACACACAGAGACCCGTATAATCAGACACAGAGACCCGTATAATCACACACAGAGACCCGTATAATCACACATAGAGACCCGTATAATCACACATAGAGACCCATATAATCACACATAGAGACCCGTATACTCACATAGAGACCCATATAATCACACACAGAGACCCGTATAATCACACATAGAGACCCGTATATAATCACACATAGAGACCCGTATAATCACACATAGAGACCCGTATAATCACACACAGAGACCCGTATATAATCACACATAGAGACCCGTATACTAACACACAGAGTCCCGTATAATCACACATAGAGACCCGTATAATCACACACAGAGACCCCATAGACTCACACAGAGACCCGTATAATCACACACAGAGACCCGTATAATCACACATAGAGACCCATAGACTCACATAGAGACCCGTATATACTAACACATAGAGACCCGTATAATCACACACAGAGACCCGTATAATCACACATAGAGACCCGTATACTAACATAGAGACCCATAGACTCACATAGAGACCCGTATATACTAACACATAGAGACCCGTATAATCACACACAGAGACCCGTATATACTGACATAGAGACCCATAGACTCACATAGAGACCCGTATATACTAACACATAGAGACCTGTATAATCACACACAGAGACCCGTATATACTGACATAGAGACCCGTATTCTAACACATAGGGTCACCTAGTTCGTAGAGCAGCGTGCTAACCGTATCACCACCGCTCCACACATTTACACAAAAACAAAGATCCCCCATATAGCCTTAATAGACGTTTGGGGCAGGTGATGTTAGCAAGTACCAATGCAGTGCCGGTCGGCGCACGAAAGGGTGGGTGGCCAGCACCACGCCCGGCCGCCTTTGTCTCCCCAGTGGCGATTTTGACTACACACCGCACCAGGTACTCATTTGAGGCTGAGTCGACCTAGGGAACGCCCACGATCGGTTTAGATAATCGTCACTGATGTTGGCCGTGAGCGAGAATCGAACACACACACACACACGCACGAACACATACACATAGCAAACATTTATCCTGCACGCCAAAACATCACTGTATATAAAAACAGAGGGGGGGGGGCGGGGGCACGTGGAGCGGTGGCGCAGTGGTTAGCGCGCTGTGCCGTTAACCCAACGTCACCAGAGTTCTATTCCCGGCCACGGCCAGCATCGGCGGCGAGTGATACCGGAACCGGTTTTGATCTCCCACCTCACCGTGCTGCAGGAGAACCAAGGCAACTGAGACGGCTTCTGCGTTCTCCTTTTTTAAAGCTATGTTGTTTTTTTTTATTTTACTTTACCAGGTGAGGCCTCCACTGAGCGATGCAGCTCTTTTTTTTAAGAAGCTACCTGGCCATCACAAATGACAGCTCAGTGCAGTGGCTTACGATCACGTGGGACGTTTGCAGCAGCCAAATACTCTGAACGCGTGACGATGATTCATTCTAAATGCGGAGGGGAAACCCGGAGAAAAATCCACGCGACCCAGGGGAGAGAAACACCGCAAACTCCAAATATACAGCAGCAGCAGGCGTCAGGGTGAGGATTCAACCCACGACCTCCTGCATACCAGGAGAGGTAGTTAACATCTCATAGCCAACGCGTCGCCCCCCAAATCGCGTGTTCCTCTCTCGTCCCCTGCCTGCTGCATGACCACAGCTGATCCCCAGCGCAGGGTGTATTTAAGAGTTCAAAATAAATACTTGATGGGTCTCTGTGAGTCTATATGTTCGTCTATGGATATCTCAGTCTATGGGTCTCTATGTGAGTCTATGGGTCTCTATGTGAGTCTGTGGGTCTCTATGCGAGTCTATGGGTCTCTATGCGAGTCTATGGGTCTCTATGCGAGTCTATGGGTCTCTATGTGAGTCTATGGGTCTCTATGCGAGTCTATGGGTCTCTATGCGAGTCTATGCGTCTCTATGCGAGTCTATGGGTCTCTATGTGAGTCTATGGGTCTCTATGTGAGTCTATGGGTTTCTATGTGAGCCTATGGGTCTCTATGCGAGTCTATGGGTCTCTATGCGAGTCTATGGGTCTCTATGTGAGTCTAAGGGTCTCTATGTGGGTCTACGGGTCTCTATGTGAGTCTAAGGGTCTCTATGTGAGTCTAAGGGTCTCTATGTGAGTCTAGGGTCTCTATGCGAGTCTAAGGGTCTCTATGTGAGTCTACGGGTCTCTATGTGAGTCTAAGGGTCTCTATGTGAGTCTACGGGTCTCTATGTGAGTCTAAGGGTCTCTATGTGAGTCTATGGGTCTCTATGCGAGTCTATGGGTCTCTATGCGAGTCTATGGGTCTCTATGCGAGTCTATGGGTCTCTATGTGAGTCTATGGGTCTCTATGTGAGTCTATGGGTCTTAGTGCTGTAGCACTGTTGCCATGGGTCCGCTGGTCCAATCCCCCGACCCTCTCTGTAGCCCAACTCCGCCCCCCCCTCCCCTCCAGGTCTGCCCCCCCCCCCCCAATTCTCCTTCTTGGTCGACTGAAAACGTCTGGAAAAACACCCCCAATGGCACGGCCCTCCTGAAAAGGAGTCCTTGGACTCAAAATGTGACATGGGCGCCAAGGTGGCTATGAGATGTTAACAACCTCGCCTGGTATGCAGGAGGTCGTGGGTTAGATCCAGACCCTGACGCCTGCTGCTGTATATTTGGAGTTTGCGTGTCTCTCATCATCATCATCATCACGGTGGCTAGGAGATGTTAACTACCTCGCCTGGCATGCAGGACGTCGTGGGTTTGATCCCGACCCTGACGCCTGCTGCTGTATATTTGGAGTTTGCGTGTCTCTCTCATCAACATCATCACGGTGGCTATGAGATGTTAACTACCTCGCCTGACATGCAGGACGTCGTGGGTTCGATCCCGACCCTGACGCCTGCTGCTGCTGTATATTTGGAGTTTGCGTGTCTCTCTCTCATCATCATCACGGTGGCTAGGAGATGTTAACTACTTCGCCTGGCATGCAGGACGTCGTGGGTTCGATCCCGACCCTGACGCCTGCTGCTGCTGTATATTTGGAGTTTGCGTCTCTCTTTCTCTCTCTCGCTCTCCGTTGTCGCTTTCATTTTTCTCCGGGTCCTCCGGTTTTGCCCCCCACATTAAGAATCAACATCACGCGTTTAGAGTATTCGGCTGCGATACGTCTCCACGTGGTGGTGATGATGATGATGATGCTGATGAGCCACACTTCGTTGAGCTATCATTTGTGGCCAGGTTGCTTCTGACAAAGAGCTCCATAGCTCAGTGGGCCCTGCCTGGTGAAATAAAAAATAGTTCCTAATTTATATTCTTAGTTCTTTCGGTAAAGTCACGTTGAATGGAAACAACAAAATAATAAAATATATAAAAACAATAAAAATTCTCACGACGTTTCGACCATAACACAAACGGTCGTCTTCAGGTGTTGTTTCCCTTCAACGTGACTTTACCGAAAGAACTAAGAATATGAATTACTGCAGTCACGGAAGCTTTAAATCAAAATTTAGTTCCTAATTTAGTTTAGCTTTTTCCTGGATAAATAAGTAATCATCATCGTTCATGGCGTTTGGTAGTGGCTTGAGAAAGAATGTGCAGGTCTTGTACCTTTACCTGTTTACTAATACTCCACAGCCCCGTATTTACACTTCCAATTCTAGAGTTGTAAGCGCGATGAGACATTTGATAAATCAATCGCATTATGTCCCTGATGATGATTAAGATATTGATTACAATGATGATAATGATGATGATATTTTTTTTTATTTAAAGCTTTCGTGACTGCAGTGATTCATATTCTTGGTTCTTTCGGTAAAGTCACGTTGAAGGGAAACAATAAAAATAAAAATAAAAAATAAAAAAATAATTCTATTGTTTGCCTTCAACGTGACTTTACCGAAAGAACCAAGATTATGATTAAGATATTGATTACAATGATGATGATGATTAAGAAATTGATGACAATGATGATGACGTGTGACCGGCCTACGATGACACTGCTGTACACGTGCGTTAAGTGTAGCGCAGTGTGTGTGGAAGATGCTGACAGGAAGGGCCTAGGTTCGATTCCCGACTCGGGCGCATATCCGTGTGGAGTTTGCGTCTCTCCCTGTTCTCCGTCGGGGTTTTCACTCTTCTCCGATTTCCTCGCAGAGTAAACGCAACAAAACACGCACGCGCACACAATGTCACCGATATTAGCCACAACATTCCAATGCCACATTAATTACTCCGAATCTTACTCAAATAGAGTCTCGCGCGCGCACACACACACACAAACAGCAGCAGCGGCGGCGGCGGCGGCAAGCAAGCAAGCAGGCAGAGCAGAATACGTGGCAGGACCCTGCTGAAAGAAATCCGAGTCTTTGAGACTTTCCAACAAAGCAAGCGACAAAGTCGCCTGTGGCCTGCGCCTATGATGAGGCACAGTGACCCGGCAGAGACATCAGAGGACGAGAGCGAGCCCTCATCCGCTATCTCAAAACACGCGCCCGCACATGCCTCCTGCACTCTGGGACATACCACAGGGCGGTTCTGCAGTAGGCAACGGGTGACTTGCGCCGGCTCGTTTGACCGGTACAGATAGCGAGAGCCGCAGCATTTTTGTAAGAACATTGCAGTACATTATATATGTGTGTGTGTGTGCGCGTGCGTGTGTGCGTGCGCATGTGTGTGTTTGGTACCACCGTGACGCGCTTCGCAGTAAGCGAGGTAGGGGGTCGCGCGCGCGAGACGTTCGCTCGTCGTCCAAGTGTGTCGACTTGGGAGCCGCGTCTCGGCTCTTCGAGAGGACTGCTGTGTGATGACGAACTCCATTAAGGGCCCACCGCACTGTTGCCGTCCATTGAAATATTGAGGAGGGAGGGTTATTTTTTTTTTACCGAATTCGATTTAAACATAATAAAATAATTTGGTTCTTTTTGTTTGTTGTTGTTGTTGTTATTTTGCCAGCCCTCCTGGTCTATCTATCTCGAGACTTTTTTTTTTAAGCTTTAAAGTGTCACGACCGGCGGGATTGAAGTCGAGTGCACGGGTAAGTTTACATATGCATACATACACATTGCGTGATGAGAGAGTCCAACCCGTGTTGCGGCTGTGATCGCAGTGGTTCAACGGAGGAGAGAGAGCAAATACTTAAAAACACTTTACTTTGAGCCCTTTGTCAATCCACCGCTGGGAGAGAGTCTCCAACTATGCTGCTGGGGGGTGCGGTCGGGGTGTTTGACCATACTTCACCACGCTGGTCAAGGTGGGTGTGCAGGAGGCCGTCCGAGTTATTTACTTCGCCAGCCGTGGCCGGGAGTTGAACTGCCATGCCGCCGGGTTCGTATCGCGAAGCGCTCACCACAGGCGCCTCGGCTCCACCCCCCAGTGAGTGGCAATTCCGAGTTAGAAGGCAAACAATCACGAAGACGACGACGATGATGATGGTTAAATGATTAATCTTATTTACTTCATTTCATTTACAACGACTGCTGCCGCAAGTGGCCCAATAGATCGCGCACCCGACTCGCGGCCCACAGCTCGCCGGCTCGAACTCCCGATGCGGGGAGTGCAACAATGCGCAACGCTTCTCCACCCACCACCCACCCACTACCCACCCACCATCCACCACCCACCCACTACCCACCCACCATCCACCACCCACTCACCACCCACCCACCGCCATCCATCAGCCACTCACCACCCACCCACCACCCACCCATCATCCACCCACCACCCACCCACCATCCAACCACCCAACATCCACCCACCCACCATCCACCCACCCACCACCCACCATCCACCACCTACCCACGACCCACCCACCACCCACCCACCCAGCACCTCGAACCGCGTCTCTGTGTATCGCTATGTATTTCTATGTCTCTCTGTATCGCAATGTATCTCTGTGCGTCTCTATGTATCGCTATGTATTTCTATGTCTCTATGTATCGCTATGTATTTCTATGCCTCTCTGTATCGCAATGTATCTCTGTGCGTCTCTATGTATCGCTATGCATTTCTATGTCTCTATGTATCGCTATGTATTTCTATGTCTCTATGTATCGCTATGTATCTCTATGTATCGCTATGCCTCTCTATGCATCGCTATGTATCGCTATGTATCTCTATGCATCTCTATGCATCTCTATGTATCTCTATGTATCTCTATGGGCGTTACTAGACGGTCCATAATTTGGATTGCTCGTCCGCAGTCGCGCACTGCTGTGACCCGCGTCTTTAATTTGTCTCCGTGCGTCTCTACGTATCGCTCTGCACGTTGAACTTCCTTCGCACCGTACGTTAGCCAACCGCGCTAATCTGGAGGAGGTGGGAAGACGCCGCCCTCGTCGAGGGACGGGCCCTGCCTGCGACGTGGCAAACACGGAACTCTCTCGCGTTACATTCACTGACCCTGGAACTTGATCGATGTCTGTTTAGAACCCCTGCACATTTTAGCACGCATGGTTCGCGATGAGGAGGGAGAGAGGGGCGGGCGGGCGGGGTGGGGGTGGGTGGGAAAAATAACAAGGATATGCCCTTTGCCGGAGGCATGTTTATGCCGCCTATGTTTTTATGCATTCCCAACGTGGATCAAGCGCGAAGGCCCAACAGGGGAACAGCCGCCGCTGCTGCTGCTGCTGAATCGCACCGAATCTTGAGTCTGCGTGTGCGTGCGCGTGCGTTTGGGGAGCGGTGGTGCAGTGGGTTAACGCGCTGTGCGCTACGAACCCGGCTGACCCGAGTTGGAGTGCCCGCTCACGGCCACCCACGCCAGTGACGACAACTTGAAGCGGTTCTGGGCCTCCCCCCCACCCCCCTAGGTAGACTCAGCCTCAAATGAGTACCTGGTGCGGTGTGTAAACATCGCGACGGGGGAGACAAAGGCGGTCGGGCGTGGGTGTTGTCCGCCCACCAATTTGTGTGCCGTGCCGGCCTTCATCGATGCTCGCTAACAGCACTTGCCCTAACATTCTGTTAAAGGATATACGGGGGAACTTTGGATGCGTGTTCTCGCCAACAGCACTTGCCACGAAGCCTCTCGGGGGATCTTTATATTTGTATGTGGTGGGAGGGGGGGGGGGTCACTGGCGTTGGCCGCGAGCGGGAATCGAACTCGGGTTGCCGGGTTCGTAGCACACAGCGCGCTAACCGCTCCACTTACCGCGAGACAGACACAAAGATACAAACACACTCAGACACACCGCCAATCGTCACTAAGTGGCGGAGACGTAACCACGACGCTTGTGCCGGGCTAGGTGCACTTTGAGGCCACGTGAAGTGTCGAACGCTCGCTGGCAGGAGGTCACGGGACAGACCCAGCAGGTGCCACGGGTCGTCGACTGACTGAGATGAGATGAGTGGCCGATGCACCACCTGTGCCCCCTCTACCGTGCCAACTTTTGCTGCGTTTTAGCTGCCCGGAGCTTCACTCGTTGCTGTGAGCGTCGCTCCTCCGCCCTCCGTTGTTGCTGCCTGGTGAGCAGCGTCATTCACGAGCCTCCTCCACAGAGGCCGATCTTGACACCGCTGGTACCAGCCATCGGCAAGTCCACTCAGCTCCACGTCCTCCTGTACCACATCACTCCATCTCCTCTCCAGCCGGTCCCACGCCCGTTTAGCCCCCTCGATCCGGCCGAACAAAAGCTGTTTAATCTTGATTTGAAGCTTTCGTGACTGCAGGAATCCATACTCTTTGGTTATTTCGCTAAAGTCACGTGGGTAGAAACATAATAATAGATCACGGCGTTTCGATCGCAACACGAGCAATCGTCATCAGGTGGGACATCAGGTGGGAAAACCAAAAGCTGTTTCGGCATGCGGTGGCTGGGTATGCAGGCTACATGACCCAGCCAATGCAGCCTTGCCTGCCGGAGGATCTCACGGATGGGACTTTGTCCAGATCTTTCAAGGATTTGTGAGCTCATCACACAATCCAGCCTGGTTAAACCCAGGATGGATCGTAGGCAGGCCAGCCTGAATGGTGTGTAAACATCGCCAGGAATCACGCAGATTAGAAACACCCAGACACACACACAGAAACAGATTGCCTCTTTATTTAAGCTGGAAAGTCCCATCGAGCTAAGCAGCTCTGCTAGGACAGCAGTTACAGCAACTACACTGAGTTACATAGACATCCATAGAGTTACATGGAGACTCGTAGGATGACGCAGAGATCCATAGAGTTACATAGAGACCCATAGAGTTACATAGAGATCCATAGAGTTACATAGAGATCCATAAAGTTACATAGAGATCCATAGAGTTACATAGCGACCCATAGAGTTACATGGAGACTCGTAGGATGACGCAGAGATCCATCGAGTAACATAGAGACCCATAGAGGTACATATACTCATAGATTGATGCAGATATTCATCGTAGATACCCAAATGGCTGCATATAGTCTCGTCAAGTGACATAGATCCACAGCGTTACAACGAGACCCAGAGAATGACATAAAGATCTATAGAGTTGCATGGAGACCCATGGGGTTGGAAAGAGATCCATAGAGTTAGAAAGAGACTCAGAGACCCCACAGCCCAAGATCGGCGGCGGCGGTGGTGGCAGTCCCAGGCCATTGCGGGGCGAGAATGCGCAAATGAATAAGTGGCAAAAGCGACAGATTATTGACACAAAAGCCATGCCAGCGCTTACTACAAACAGAACAAACACAAAATAAACACTGCTTACATACGAATCAACAAGTATCAAAAATCCAGCCTCAGACGCGTGTCTAAATAAACCGAGAAACACAGAAATGCACACAGAGACACACGCATACACACACATACATACACACACATACACACATAAAGACATACACACAGAGACACACACACATACACACATAGACACACGCATAAAGACATACACACAGAGACAAACAAAGACAAAGATCCCCCATATCGCCTTAACAGACTGTAGGGGCAAGTGCTGTTAGCGAGCACCTATAAAGGCCGGCACGGCACACGAGGGGGCGAGTGGCCAACACCAGGCCCGACCGCCTTTGTCTCCCAAGTGACGATGTTTACACACCGCACCAGGTACTCATTTGAGGCTGAGCCGACCTAGGGGAGGCCCAGGACCGGTTCAGATAATCGTCACCGGTGATGGCCGTGAGCGGTAATCGAATCCGGGTCGCCAGGTTCGTAGCGCAGCGCGCTAACCACTACACTACTGCTCCCCACTAATATCTGTGTCGTGGTGTAACACCACGCGGTGTAACACCACGTGGTGTTATTTCACGCGAACAACTTTATTTTTCTCCTGTGTCACTTTTATTCGAACAGAACTCCTCGCGTTCAACGTCACGTGACTCCATCGCAACTCTCTCTCACTCTCCTAGCCTCTCCACTGCTAGCCTGTGCTCTCACTCCCCTAGCCTCTCCACTGCTAGCCTACTCTCTCACTCTCCTAGCCTCTCCACTGCTAGCCTGTTCTCTCACTCCCCTAGCCTCTCCACTGCTAGCCTGATCTCTCACTCTCCTAGCCTCTCCACTGCTAGCCTGTTCTCACTCTCCTAGCCTCTCCACTGCTAGCCTGTTCTCTCCCTCACACTCCTAACCTCTCCACTGCTAGCCTACTCTCTCACTCTCCTAGCCTCTCCACTGCTAGCCTGTCTCTCACTCACTCTCCTAGCCTCTCCACTGCTAGCCTGTTCTCTCTCTCACTCTCCTAGCCTCTCTACTGCTAGCGTGTTCTCTCTCTCTCTCACTCTCCTAGCCTCTCCACTGCTAGCCTGTTCTCACTCTCACTCTCCTAGCCTCTCTACTGCTAGCCTGTTCTCTCTCTCACTCTCCTAGCCTCTCCACTGCTAGCCTGTTCTCTCTCACTCTCCTAGTCTCTCTACTGCTAGCCTGTCTCGCTCTCACTCCTAGCCTCTCTACTGCTAGCCTGTTCTCTCTCTCTCACTCTCCTAGCCTCTCCACTGCTAGCCTGTTCTCTCCCTCACTCTCCTAGCCTCTCCACTGCTAGCCCGCTCTCCCTCACACTCCTAGCCTTTCCACTGCTAGCCTGTTCTCTCACTCTCCTAGCCTCTCCACTGCTAGCCTGCTCTCTCACCCTCCTAGCCTCTCCGCTGCTAGCCTGTTCTCTCTCTCACTCTCCTAGCCTCTCCACTGCTAGCCTGCTCTCTCTCTCACTCACTCTCCTAGTCTCTCCACTGCTAGCCTGCTCCCTCTCTCTCACTCACTCTCTTAGCCTGTCCACTGCTAGCCTGTTCTCTCACTCACTCTCCTAGCCTCTCCACTGCTAGCCTGTTCTCTCTTTCACTCTCTTAGCCTGTCCACTGCTAGCCTGCTCTCTCTCTTAGCCTGTCCACTGCTAGCCTGCTCTCTCTCTTAGCCTCTCCACTGCTAGCCTACTCTCTCTTAGCACTGCTAGCCGACTCTCTCTCACTCTGCTAGCCTGTCTGCCACACTCGGCTCACTCCGCTCTCTCTCTCTTTCTCACTCTGCTAGCCTCTTACTATATACACTCTGCTAGCCTCTCCACTGCTAGCCTATTACTATACTCTGCTAGCCTCTCACTATATGCTCTGCTAGCTCCTCCACTGCTAGCCTTGCGCGCACTCACACTTAGGATTCCGCTAGCTTTTCTACCGCTAGCTTCTCTACTGCTAGGCTGTCTACCCTCGCCTCTCCAACCTCGCCCTTGCCTCAAGTGGGGGATCAGCCATCACCGCTGGAGAGGACGCGGGGTGGCGAGCGGGGCCTTGGACTCCTCTTGTGTTCACTCTTCTCTTCACTCCAACCAACTAAACTCCCTGCCTCGCACGTTGCCGTATTCATCCTGCTCCTCATTAAAAGCCCTAATTAAGCTGACGCCCTCCCGTCGCCTCTCGCACGTGACTTCTCCCGCTATCGCCTCGACTTGCAGACTCCGAGGCGCCTACACCGTGTCTGCATTTGCAGCCAGCCAATCACCGCTATGCATTCTAATTGTTCGTCTCTCTCTCTCTGGATTGCTCTCTCACTGCACCTATTTGCCCCTGACGTGACGTCACTGCCCGCGGCTCACACGTGCATGCACACTGTTTGCAAAACCCCACGCCCGTTACTCCACTACATATACACACACACACACACGTGTACTGTTCGTGTGTGTGTGTGTAGCCAACCGTACTAATAGGAGGTGCGGGGGAAGGACAACAAGCTAAACACAAAAAAGCAGTGTCTAAATAAAAGTTTCCAATCTAGATGATTTAGAAGTGCGTAGCTCCATTGGCTTCCTAATATCGAAAAGAAGAGCGTTCCAGACGGGCCGCCGAAGCGCATCCGAACGCACGCGATGCAGTGCGCGAGTCTATGGCTAGACATACCCGGTAACACACAGAGACACACAATAAAAACAACAACCACCATTCGCCACTAAGTGGCGGTAACATCACCACGGCGCTTGTGCCAGGTTATGTGCACCTTGAAGCCACGTGAAGAGTCGAACGCCCGCTGGCAGGAGGTCACAGGGCAGACCCAGATGCCACAGGGAGACTGACTGAGATGACTGGCTGATGCACCACCTGTGCACCCCTAATGTGCCAACTTGCTGTGCTTTAGCCACCTGGCGCTCCACTCATTGTTGTAAGCGTCGCTCATTGTTGTAAGCGTCACTCCTCCGCCCTCCGTTGTTGTTGGAGTGTGACTACCTCCAACTGCCCAGTAGCGTCCTTCATGAGCCTCCTCCACAGAGGCCGATCTTGACACCGCTGGTACCAGTCATTGGCAAGTCCACTCAGCTCCACATCCTCCTGTACCACATCACTCCATCTCTTCTCTAGCCTGTGCCATGCCCATTGAGCCCCCTCGATCCAGCCGAATAAAAGCTGTTGAGGCATGCGGTGGCTCGGCATGCGGGCTACATGGTCCAGCCAACGCAGCCTTTCCTGCCGGAGGAGCTCATTGATGGGACTTTGTCCAGATCTTTCAAGGATTTGTGAGCTCCTCACACAATCCAGCCTGGTTAAACTCAGGATGGATAGTAGGCAGGTCAGCCTAAATGTTTCTAACCGAGGAAGATCTTCCAATAGTGGGGTCCACGTTTCGCAAGCGTAGAGAAGGGAGAGAAGACCTGAAGCTTCATGCGGAGCGACAGACCAGGTAGCTTCCACACAGCATTACGCAACTGATGAAAAGATAATGCCGCTCAACTGATTCGGAGTAAGACCTCTGCTGTTAAACCGGAGCCGGTCATGAGCACACTGCCCAGGTACGGGAAACTCTCCACTCTCCACAACTGCCCTATCACCAATTGGGAGTTGTGGGGGTGGAGTGTCCGATGGTACAAAATACTCAGGCAGGTGCTTAGTTTTGGTGGGGCTGATGATAAGGCCCCACCTCTTAGTGGCAAACTCCAGGTTCAGCAGCAGCACCTCCAACTCCTCCTCTGAGTGACCAGCAATTACCAGATCATCGGCATACATAACATAGTTGAGCAATAGGGAGCTATCCCTTGACCACACCCAGGCATCGATCAGCCTCCCATTGTATCTGTACCAGTTATAAATTCCTCCGGTACAGCTATTGAAGGTTTCACAAACAACGTGGTCGGAATAGATGTTAAATAATGTGGGAGCCAGAGGACATCCCTGTCGCACCCCAAGGTGTACAGGGAATGGCTCTGACTCCCGGCCACGTAGTTTTACCGGGGCCCGCTCACCATCATGAAGGTCCTTAATGATTGTGACCAGAGGGTCAGGAACTCGGAAAGCACAAAGAACTACCCAGAGCCCAGGCCTACTGATGGTATCATAGGCCTTGATCAGGTCAATAAAGCAGAGATGTAGGTCTTGTTGGAATTCCCTACACCTTTGCTGTAGCAGACGGACAGAAAATATGGCATCTGTGCAGGACTGCCCTTTCCTGAAACCACATTGGGGCTCTGCAAGCCTTTCCTCAGCGTGCCTAGCAAGGCGATGTTGAATAATCCTTGCCAGGACCTTTCTCGGCACACTGAGGAGTGAGATGCCCCGCAGTTGTTACAGTCTGTGCCGTCCCCCTTCTTAAATAGGGAGGCCACCAGGGCATCCGTCCAGTCCTGCAGAACCCATCTAGTGGTCCAGACTCTTGTTATGATGTCATGTAGGGCAGTCTGTGCACAAACGCCACCCTCCCTCAGCATTTCGCTTGGGAGATCATCTCTGCCCGGTGCCTTTCGTTTTCTCAGACTCTGGATCGCCTTCAGTACTTCCTCAACAGATGGCACCTTAGCCAGGCACTCACAGGGGGTGACTTCTTCCAATATTTGAGGCACCGCAGCCTCGGCAGGGTCATCCTCACTTTGTCCCATGTTGTTATTCAGGCTGAGGGATGTCCCCTCCCCCAGGACCTCACAGAAATGCTCAGCAAATCTGCGAACCCAAAGTAGCCTGGGGCTTACAGCTTCCAACACCTCACTGCCATGCTCCCACTCCCCCTTCATTCTTTTGTTCAGAAGAAGAACCACTCCCTGTTGTTTGGGAGTCTCCTGCTCCGAGAAGAGGACTGTCCACCCCTCATGGTGGCAGGAGCCAGAGCCAGTCGGCCGGACCTCCTGAATGCCACAGAGATCCAGGCGGTACCGGTCCAGCTCCCGACAGAGGAGTGGCAGCCTCTCCTCCACAGTGAGCATTCGAACATTCCACGTGGCCATCCGTAGAGGCTTTTTGTTGTTTCTGGAGTAGCCCCGAGGGTAAGGATTCAGTCTCCTGGCTCTGCCAAATGGGGTTTGGTCAGGAGACGTCATAGACGTCTGTCCCCCGGGGCCTCCGGCACAAGCTTATTAATTAAAATTTTCCGTCATGGTTTAGCGGTAATTAATTGAAGGTGGAGGGGTGACCAGTCCCTCACACCCATCCTTAGCCCCCTTTTGGCCGCTGGGGTGGTCACAAATGCCATGAGGGGAAAGGCCAATCGGAATTGGTCCTCCCCCCACAGCAATGCCCACAACAGCGTTGCCCGTCCGGCACCACGAGGAAGTAGGGGGTTGTTTTGCCCGACTAGAGACACACACACACGTAGAGAAAGACATACACACAGAGACACACACAAAACGACATATACACATACATACATATAGAAAGAGATATATACACGTACATACACACAGACACACACATAGAAAGGGACGTATACACATATAAATATACATATACACGTACAGTAGGACGGATCCAGGTTATTGTATATTTTACAGCGTGTACATGATTCACGACGTTTAAATGTCACTGGTTCTATTCATGCCGTCAAAACTCGATTTACGTCGCAGCTTCCGACACGACTCTGAAGGTTTCCGATGTGGCTTCGGCGCTTTTGCTCTTCTCAAGGGGGTTTTTTTCGCGTTGTTTTTCTCTTGCCGAACCCCCCCCCCCACCCCTGTTAAACACGACCTATGGAAAGAGAAAAAAAAACGCAACAACATCGTCAAGTGGCGTTTCTCCTGTTTGTACTATGGGAAAACGGGCTCGTTATACGACGGGAGTTCCATGGATTTATTGTGTCGTAAAACGGGGATCTCCGGTATATACTTTATTATCGTATAAGACAAAGAACCACCGTATAGCCTTGGACTGGCTTTTAGGGCAAGTGCTGTTAGCGAGCACCTATGAAGGACGGAACGGCACACGAGCGGGTGGGTGGCCAGCACCACACCCGGCCGCTTTTGTCAACCCCGCAACTCAATTGAGGCTGAGTCGACCAAGGGAAGGCCCAGGACTAGTTCAGATAATCGTCACCGGTGTTGGCCGTGGCCAGGGATTGAGCTCGTATTGGCGGGTTCGTAGCGCTAACCGCTACTGCATACACACACGTACACTCGAGCATGTGTGTGTGTACGCGTGTGTATGTGTGTGTACTCGTGTGTGTGTACGCCTGTGTGTGTACGCACGTGTGTGTGTGTACGTGTTTGCGTTGAGCGGTAGTGTAGTGGTTAGCGTGGAGCGGTAGTGTAGTGGTTAGCGCGCTGCGCTACGAGCCCGGCCTCCCAAGTTCGATTCCCGCTCACGGGCAACACCCAGTGACGATTATCTGAAACGGTCGTGGGCCTCCCCTAGGTCGACTCAGCCTGAAATGAGTACCTGATGCGGGAGACAAAGGCGGCCGGGCGTGGTGCTGGCCACCCACCCCCTCGTGTGCCGTTCCGGCCTACACAGGTGTTCGCTAACAGCACTTTCCCCAACAATCTGTTCAGGCTATACGGGGGATCTTTGTCTTTTGTACGCGCGTGTGTGTGACACTGACTGCGCGACGGGCAGAACGTTTGACAGCAATTATGGTCGATGAAACGTTTATTTTTAATAAAGGGAACTGGAAGGAATCATGGTTATTAATCTGCCAGAGACAGGGACAAAACAAAGATCCCCCGTATAGCCTCTAACAGACTGCTGGGGCAAGTGCTGTTCTCGAGTAGCACCTATGAAGGCCGGCACGGCACACGTGGGTGTGGTGTGTTAAACACCACACCCGGCCGTCTTTATCTCCCCACTGCTGTTGCTTACACACCGCACCCTGGTAACTCGTTAAATGCGTGCGAGACGTCGGACCGGTTCAGATATTCCGCACCAGTGTGGTGCCGCGTCGTGAGCTGGGGTCAAACCTGGGTCGTCTGGTTCGTAGCGCAGTGCCCTAACCACATCGCCACCGCTCCTCCTCCCCGCCCACACTCACAAAATCCCCGCAGTCTCTGGAGAACTTCTGGCAAGGGTACAAAAATGCGACGCGTTCCAAATGAAAGAAGCCCACCCGGTGGCGCGGCCCCGCCACGGAGTGCGCAGGCGGTGCAACTGCGCCGGTTGCCCACCACAAGATGCAGGGGGCCCAGGGTCGAGAGGACACCCCGGGCAAAGGGTGGCTCAATGCCAACCGTGCTGACACCACGGAGACCCATAGACTCACGCATAGAGGCCCATCGACTCGCACAAAGAGACCCATAGACTTGCATAGAGACTCGTATACTCAAACATAGAGACCCATAGACTCACGCAAAAAGGCCCATCGACTCGCACAAAGACACCCATAGACTTTCATAGAGACTCGTATACTCAAACATAGAGACCCATAGACTCGCGCAAAGAGGCCCATCGACTCGCACAAAGAGACCCATAGACTTTCATAGAGACTCGTATACTCAAACATAGAGACCCATAGACTCACGCATAGAGGCCCATCGACTCGCACAAAGAGACCCATAGACTTTCATAGAGACTCGTATACTCAAACATAGAGACCCATAGACTCACGCAAAGAGGCCCATCGACTCGCACAAAGACACCCATAGACTTTCATAGAGACTCGTATACTCAAACATAGAGACGCATAGACTCACGCAAAGAGACTCATACACACACATAGAGACCCATATACTTACATAGATACCCATATAGTTACAAAGATGCCCATATACTCACACATAGAGACCCATCGACTTACATAGAGACTCATATACTCACACATAGAGACCCATAGACTCCCACATAGAGACCCATATACTCACATAGCGACCCGTAAACTCACGCGGATAGAAACCCTATACTCCCAGGGAGTATGCTGTCAACCTGCCCAGCTTCAGTTCGATTTTCGGCCACGGCTAACATCAGTGGCGAGTGATATCGGGCAACCCCTGAGCACCCCTCTATTCAGCTTCTTCACGGACCCGCACTTAACCGGCAGGGTGAAGTATGGTCAAACAGCCCACATGACTGATGCGTCGTGGGGAGACCTTCACCCAGCAGTGGATTGACAAAGTGATCGTGGAATAATTAAAGTGTTATATTCTTATTTCTGTGTTGTTCTCTCTCTCACTTCCCATTCCCTCATTCCCTATCTTCCCCGATGCCACCACGACTACCACCACCACCACCACCACACTACCATCAATACGACCACCGCTATCAACACCACCACCACCGCTATCAACACCACCACCACCATGGACACGTGCTGACACCACAACCACCATCGCCAAAATCACCATCGTCCCCGTCACCTCCACCACCTCCACCCTCCTCCTTGCAGAAGCGCTGGCATAGCCCTCCTCCACCGCCGTAGCGATGGAAGGGAGCGTCGAGCAGGGCGGCCGGTGGCTCGGACACCCCCACGGGCCCTCTGCGTCGCTCGCCCCGGGGCAGCACCACCACCACCACCACCACGGCCACCACGGCGTGGAGTCCAACCTAGGCCACGGCGGCTACGGGGCCGAGTCCGGGGCGGCCGGGCAGCTCATGCCGGCCGACGAGCTGGACGCCTTCCTCAACCACCTGGACGGTCCGGGGGCCCCCGTGCACGGGCCCTACTACGCCGCAGCGCCCGGCGCTCGCCTCCACGGCTACCGGCAGGCCCACGGTACGCTTGTGGGCGAGCCACTGTGGCTATGAGATGTTAACTACCTCGCCTGGTATGCAGGAGGTCGTGGGTTCGATCCCGACCCTGACGCCTGCTCTATATTTGGAGGTGGCGGTGTCTCTCTCTCTCTCTCTCATCATCATCACGGTGGCTAGGAGATGTTAACTACCTCGCCTGGTATACAGGAGGTCGTGGGTTCGATCCCAACCCTGACGCCTGCTCTATATTTGGAGGTGGCGGTGTCTCTCTCTCTCTCATCATCATCACGGTGGCTAGGAGATGTTAACTACCTCGCCTGGTATACAGGAGGCCGTCGGTTCGAATCCGACCCTGACGCCTGCTTTATATTTGGAGGTGGCGGTGTCTCTCTCTCTCATCATCATCACGGTGGCTAGGAGATGTTAACTACCTCGCCTGGTATGCAGGAGGCCGTGGGTTCGAATCCGACCCTGACGCCTGCTTTATATTTGGAAGTGGCGGTGTCTCTCTCTCTCTCTCCCCGTGGTCGCGTGGATTTTTCTCCGTGGTCCTCCGGTTTTTTCTATCCACAGTTAGAATCGGCAACAACCGCTCAGGGCATTTGGCTGCTATAAATGTATACTTGATGACAAACCGCCACTTCGTTGAGCAATAATTAGTGATAGCCAGGTCGCTTCTCAAAAAGAGCTAAATTGCTCAGTGGGGCCTTAACCTGGTAAAATAGAAATGAATAGTCGTGATACCTTCTCTGTATGTTCTTCCCACGTGACACCGTCACCTCCTGGATCATGATCCCATCCCCGTCTCTCTCTCTCTCTCTCTCGCCGCCTCTCGTATCGGAGGGAGCGTGCGTGCGCGCTGTTCAATAATGCGCGCACGGACGGAGCTTGGGGTGGCATTCACGCCGGCTGACAGTCACGCAGCCCCGGGCGTTTCAGGGAGGGATGAGGCTCCGGGAGAGATCGTCGGCGTGAAATGTGCTCAGACGCCGAGAGCGTGCTCGGCGTCTGCGTCTGCGTCTGCGGACGTCCCGCGCGGCTGCGCGTCGGATCATCCCGCGCGAGCTCTTGTGTCGCGTGGGACAAAAATAATCGACGCGTTCCGCAAGTTCGACTGCACCCCCCCCACCACCACCACCACCCCCAACAACAATAACTACCCCACCCTCATCTTCTTTGGGTCTTTCGGTACAGTCACGTAGATAGGTTCATAGACGTTTTTTGTTTTTCTTGGAACCTATCTACGTGACTTTACCGAGAGACCCAAAGAATATGAATTCCTGCAGTAACGAAAGCCTTAAGTCAAGATTATTACCCAACCCACTTTAGAGGACGAAACGCGTGTGTGTACATTTGGGTGACGTTTCGGGCAATGGCACTACTTTATGGCAGGGCCATTGCTGTGACTAAAGTTAACGGTGAAAAGAAAATGCACGCGCCGTCGTTGACGGATGCGCGAGTTCGTCTGTCGATGACTGAGCTGCAACGGAAGCAGCACCGTGCAGTCGTGGTTCTAAACGTGTGAATCCGCCGATGTAAAATAATGTACGATATAATTGAAATCCATATGGTAGCCTGGAACGATATGAAAGCACTTTGCAAACTCCCTGATGGTGCACAATGCGGGTTTACGAGAGGAGCCGGGGGGCTGATGACGTCTCGCGTGCAGAGCGTCCGCTGAATTTTGTTTTAATTCGCTTGCGGTTACTTAGCAGCTGGTTAGGATAACTCACGAAGCGGGCGATTGGTTAGGATATTGACGTTCATTGTTCACACGGTGATTACTCAGAACCACGTTGGGTCAGGCAAGGGAGCTACTCGGTTTGAGACAAAATTCAACAAAGTGGGGGGGGGGGGGGGGCACTACAGTAGCCGACAAAGTCTGAGAACCGGAGCTGAATGGCGCAGAGCCACGGGCACACGCGGAGTCCGAACTCCCGGCGAAGACGAACAGCGAGCGCCCCAAGCTGTGAATGGAACAGGGGCAAGCGAAGAGTGAGAAGGTGGAGGTAGGCAAGGACTAATTAATTTAAACTATTTTTTTTATTCCACCAGGTAAGGCCCCACTGTGAGCTGCTATGTGACTTTTTCAGAAGCGACCTGAATCTCACTAATTCTAAGTCAACGAAGTGGATCATTTTTTTTTCCTTGTTTTAAAGCTTTCGTGACTGCAGGGATTCATATTCTTGGTTCTTCCGGTAAAGTCACCACGTAGAAGGGAAATAATGAAATGATAAAAATAAAAAATACAATTCTCAAGATGTTTCGATTGCAACACAAGCAATCATCATCAGGTGTGAAAACCACAGCATCATCACCTGATGATGATTGCTTGTGTTGCAATCGAAACGTCGTGAGAATTTTATTGTTTTTATTTTTATTATTTTATCATTTCCCTTCTACGTGACTTTACCGAAATAACCACGAACATGTATGAAGTGTCTTCTTGGTTCTTTCGGTAAAGTCACGTAGAAGGGAAATAATAAAATAATGAAATAAAATACTAAAATTCTCACGACGTTTCGGCCACAACACAAGTGGCCTTCTTCAGGTGAAGAAGCAGGTCTATCAAGAAGACAGAACTTGAATGAAACGCTGTCAAGCAAGGACCGCGCCTTTTGAAACTTTGTCGGGCGGAGTTGAATTAGCCCCCCTCCCTCCCCTGCTCCGGAGGTGGGGCTGGTAACATGCTAATTCAACTCCGCCCACACAGTTTCAAAAGACGCGGTCCTTGTTTGACAGCGTTTCATTCAAGTTCTGTCTTCTTGATAGGATAGACCTGCTTCTTCACCTGAAGAAGGGCACTTGTGTTGTGGCCGAAACGTCGTGAGAATTTCATTATTTTATTTCATTATTTTATTTCCATTCTACGTGACTTTACCAGAGGATGAATCCCTGCAGTCACGAAAGCTTTAAATCGAAATGTATGAAGTGGCTCATCATCAATATCATCACGTGGAAATGTATAGCAGTAGCCAAATATCCTAAACGCACTTTGATTCTAAATGTCGAGGGAAAACCTGTAGGACACGGCACCCATGCACCAAACAGGGAGAGAGATGTCCGAACTCCAAATTTGCAAGCATCAGTAAGGAGATTGAACCCCGGCGAGGTAGTTAACATTTCTCCAGACGAGGTAGTTAACATCTCGCCAGACGAGGTAGTTGGCATCTACACCATTGGAAACCTCATTTGCCAGTAACAAAATATGATCATTGGTATTTTTACCCTTTTATCTGGCAACAAAACTGACACCTTTTTTACAAGGAGTCATGTTTACATTGACCACAATACCTGCGGTCGGAACGCAAACAAAAAAACAACAACTCTGATAATGTATGTGGCACTGTCCTTGAAATTGATTGGTCCACACCCGAGACAGCTTTCTTGAGAGCCTCGTCTCACGTTGGTGTTGGACCAGAAGACGCCAAAAGGCGCACAACTCAAAGACAATGCACCATCAGAGTATGAGAGCTCGGGGTTAAGCATTTACACCATTGGAATCCTCAGTTGCCAGTAACAAAATCTGATAATTGTTTTTTTACTCTCGGTCGCCTTGCAGTGCGGAGTTTGTTTGGTTCTGCACCTGCTCTGCCTGCGTTGTCTCTGTGTTCTCCGGTGTCCTCCTCGAGCTAAAAACAAACAACAACAACAACATTGTAACTGATATCGGCTAAAACATCCCAAAGTAGCAGCCAGCTGGATCCTCCTGAAAGAAAACGACTAGTTTTCCTGGCTAAATTGTCATCGTACTATGTTAGGATAAAAGTTTCTGGCTGGCCGGCATGTCGTGTCGTGGGGGAGGAGGGGGGCGCCATGGTGGTGAAATGTTAACTACCTCGCCTGGTATACAGGAGGTCATGCGCTCGATCCCGACCCTGACGCCTGTATATATTTACTAGTAACGAATTGGCACGTTCTGTTTACATGACAAACCTTACTAATTGGCTGTGTCGGGTGGTGGTGGGTTTAACGACACATATATGTATGCAATCTAACCCCAGAAAACCTGTATTATGGATATTTGTCGCAAAAGCCTACGTGTTCAACTGTACATTTGGAGTTTGTCTCTCTCCTCATGGTAGCATGGATGTTTTTCTCTGGGTCCTCCGCTTTTTCCCTGCACATTTAGAAAAAAATTTAAACGTGTAGAGGGATTGTAAATGTTGTGGCTTGGCTCTCCAACACACTCTACTCGTAACGAATTGGCACGTTCTGTTTCCATGCCAACCCTTGCTAATTGGCTGTATTGGGTGATAAGCCACTTCGTTGAGCTATCATTTGTGGCCAGGTCATTTCTGAAAAACAGCTATACAGCTCAGTGGCGCCTTACCTGGTAAAATAAAAAATTTTGAGTGGGCGAGCGGGTGGGCAAGTGACGTCATGTGGTGATGTCACCATCCACACCTCCCCCCGCCCACACGTCCACCCTCCGCCCCCACTGTGTACCCGACACATATGTGCGGAAAGTAACAAGAAGAGGCATTTTTTTTTCGAATTCGGGCAAAGTGGTCGCAATGCGCTGTGGTGAATACGAAGACGGTGGTCCTTAATGAATATAGTCACGAAGCAACAGTCCTTAAAGAGCCACCGCATGCAGCTTCGGAACCGCAGGTTGTCGACCCTTGGGCTAGTCCATCCTGCTGCTACTCTCTGCCCTGCCCCCCCAGCTATGACCAGGCCTACCCTTACCCCTATCACTGTCACTACCCCTGGCACTAGCCGTATCACTACCCATTACTACCCCCGAGCACTACCCATACTGCTCCTTCATCCACAGCTCTCTCCTTCATCCACAGCTCCCTCCTTTGTCCACAGCTTTCCCCCTTCATCCACAGCTCCCTCCATCCACAGCTCCCTCCATCCACAACTCCCTCCTTCATTCACAGCTCCCTCCTTCATTCACAGCTCCCTCCTTCATTCACAGTTTGCTCCTTCATTCACAGCTCCCTCCATCCACAGCCCCCTCCTTCCTTCACAGGTCCCTCCATCCACAGCTCCCTCCATCCACAGCCCCCTCCTTCATTCACAGGTCCCTCCATCCACAGCTCCCTCCTTCATTCACAGCTCCCTCCATCCACAGCTCCCTCCTTCATTCACAGGTCCCTCCATCCACAGCTCCCTCCTTCATTCACAGCTCCCTCCATCCACAGCCCCCTCCTTCATTCACAGGTCCCTCCATCCACAGCTCCCTCCATCCACAGCCCCCTCCTTCATTCACAGGTCCCTCCATCCACAGCTCCCTCCTTCATTCACAGCTCCCTCCATCCACAGCTCCCTCCTTCATTCACAGGTCCCTCCATCCACAGCTCCCTCCTTCATTCACAGGTCCCTCCATCCACAGCTCCCTCCTTCATTCACAGGTCCCTCCATCCACAGCTCCCTCCTCCATCCACAGCTCCCTCCTTCATCCACAGCCCTCTCCTCTCGTCCTTCCCCCTCCGACGTCCCCCTTATCCGCACGGTCCCCTCTCCCATTTCCTCCTCCTCCCCTCATCTCTTTCACCTCATTCCCAGCCACCAATCACACATCGCCATATCTCGGACCATGTCTTCTCATCTCCAGCCTCCCATCATATCTCGCGCATTACCTGGTTAGATAAAAAAAAGTAGGTTAGTTTTATTTGTATATATTTTAAAGTGATTTGTTTAACTTTCCTATACTTTGCACTGCTATTGTGGTTTTTTTATTGTTTGTTGTTGTAATGTTTTGACCCCGTGCCCCTATCGGACATCTGCGAAAAACAGCTTAGTACCTAATCGGATTCCTCCTGCAGTATAAATAAATATTCCAATTCTGATACGGCGCAGTTTCTTCCAGTAAAGTAGGTGCACGGGGATTGACATCAGTGTGTAAAGTACGGGGTGGGGGGGGGGTTAGGGGGGGGTAAGGAACACCAATGTTGTGGGGACCTTTACCGGCGGAAATTCTCACCACTGCCCCGCCCCACCCTTCCTGCAGGTGCCCAGGTGTGCCGTCCGCACCTTCTCGCTAGCCACCCGGCGCTGCCCTGGCTCGAGAGCGGCAAGGCTCTGGGCGGCCACGCCTCTCACGGCCCGCCGGCGTGGGCCCTCCACCACGCGGCCCAAGCGGCCCACGCGGCCCACGCGGCCCACCAGGCCCACCACCACCAGCACCACCACCACCATCCCGGCGGACCGGTCAGCGCGCCGTACCACGCGGCAAGCCCCGCGGCCCACCACCACCTCTTCGGCTTCCCGCCCACGCCGCCCAAGGACCCCGGAACGCCGGAAGCGGCGCCGGGGCAGGAGAAGGACGGCGGCGGCGGCGGCGGCGGTGGCGCCGGTAGCGGCGGTGGCGGCCAGAAGGGCGTCCACTTTGGCCTCATGACGGCTGCCGAGCAGCAGGGAATGAAGATGGAGAACTGCAGCCCGTCGCGGGGAGGGGAGCAGAGCGGCGGTGGAGGCGGTGGAGGCGGTGGCGTGCCAGCCACCACGACGCACCACCCCATCCCCATGTACCCGCCGTACCTGGGTGCTGGCGGGCAGGATTACGGCCCGGCTCTCTACTCGCACGCCGGCCTCCTTGGCAGCTCCAACTCCAGCTTCACGCCCAAGCACAAGAACAAGGCCCGCACGGCCACAGGTACACAGGGCGCGCCACGGTTTGCGAGATGTTGACTAACTTGCCATGTATACAGGAGGTCGTGGGTTCGATCCTGACTCTGATGATGCCTGTATATTTGAAGTTTGAATTTTCTCTCTCCCCGTGGTGTTTGCGTGGATTTTTATCCAGGTCCTCCGTTTCCCTCAACGTTTAAAATCAACACCACGCGTTTAGAGTGTTTGGCCGCTATAAATGTCCACGTGATGATGCGCCACTACGTTGCGCTTCGATTTGTGATGGCCGTTGTCTCTTCTGAACAAAAAGTTTTGCTGCAGCTCAGTGGAGCCTTACCTGGTAACATGAAAAATTATTTAAATAGTTTTGGTTCAGCTACGGCTACCGCGATGTAATCGCCTCGTTGGTCTAGCGGCCAGAGCCTCTGGCCGTGGTGTCACGTGACCACGCCTCCCATTCCCCACTGTCTAGTTCGCCGAGCCGATCCAGAACGAAAAGCTCAATACGTTGTCCAAAATAATTTTGGCTTGGGGCAAAGCAGGACCAGGGGGCCGGGGGGCAGGGGGCTACCATTGCCCTGTGACGCAAGTCAAGCGAGCACTGTGGACGACGTAGCGTCGCCACGTCGTCGCCTTACACGCGTCCGATTAGCACGGTTGGCAATGTACGGTGCGAAAGAAGTTCAACATACGTTTAGCCTATCCCGACGCGTCCATTGACGCACGACGCAAGGTGGCCATGGCTCGGCTTCTGTGGTGGCAAAAGCGGAAGTGCTGCCACCGCTTCACACTCGTCCCAGAATGCACCACCGCGGCACACCGTGCCATCGCCTGCTGGCGGTGTGTCAATGGCCCTGCGTGCTACAGCAGAGCTGCATCACAACTGTTTGCACTGTGTTCCACACGAGGCGGACACAATTACCGTGCTCCTTGGATAATCAAGAGTCTGGAGAATACGGTGTCTCGAAGTGTATAGGTCAACATTTGTTTATGGAAATGAGACAGTGGAGGGGGAGGGGTGCTGCGATGGGGCGGAGGGGGCAGTGCTCAAAATCCTACTCCAGGCCTGAACCAGTGGTTGGAAGTTCCACATTCCTATGGCTAGGGGGTGAGTCAACAGAACGACCACTCATGAAAGAGGTTTTTTTGGATAAGATCCTGCACATTTATGCGAACTAACCCAGAAAACCTCTAATTATGGATGATATTGGTCGCAAAAGCCTCCGTGTTAAACAGAACGACCTCTGTTCACTTCCCACATTGTACATGCAAAACTCTTTTGTCAATCCGCTGCTGGATGAAGGACCTCCCAGTCCCATATCGGTCGTAGGAGCAGGGGGTTATTTGACCCATACTTTACCATGCTGGTCAGTGCGGGTTGGTGAATCCATCAAGCATGTCCCCTGCACGAACCCTCTGCATATCTAACATGGGGTCAAACCCACACACTGCCCTATTGTGGAAACCTGCTTGTGTATCAGTGGCCACAGCTCCACGTGACTTCCCAGTCTCAGCGCTTGCTTAGCTTTCTGCCGTTTTGATTTTGGTCGTGGGGTGACTCCGTGCGACGCGGTTCCTCACGAATGCACGTCCCGTACCACCAACACGCGGGCTTGTTTTCGCAGTGTCACAGCACGCACACGCACGTGTCACGCGCACACACACGCGCACGCACGTGTCACGCGCACGCACGGGTCACCACCGTGGGATCGTCTGAGGCTAAATCGCAACCCGCATCTGCCCATCGATTTAACCGCGGCATAGCTCCAGTGTGGGTCTGCAGGTTGGGCCTGCCACGTCACAGTCTCTTGAGCTTTCCCCAACGCACTACTTGGCTGTGACCGCTTACAAACCAGCCATGTGCCTAAGCGTGCGTTGTTGCCAAACTCTGACTGAACATCTTTTCCGGGAGATGTTTGGTTTTTTTTTTACTCTGAGTATTATCATGACTAAATTCGTTTCTTTTAAATATCCTCCATTATTAAAATCCCCCGGGATTGCTTTAAATAGTCACCGGGAGAGGATCGATGGCAAATTCCGGCGGAAACTCGCGGGTCAATCTGGGGAAGGAGGGATGTGGCAACCCTCCTAGCGAGCACGCGGGCTTGGAGAGCCATCGGAGCAGCAGCAGCAGCAGCTGAAGTTTGCGACCGAGCGGAGAGGGCACGATTGCTCGTGCAGCATCATCAGCAGCGGCAGCAGCGGCGATCGCCGAATGATGCTTCTTGTGGTTGTTGTTTTTTTTTTAACGAGAGAGGAATTCTCGCTCGCTGAGACTCCGCTTGGCCCTGACCCTGGACAATCCACACGGGGATGGCTTATCCCGCCACAATCCACCTCGCCCTCCTCGTCGTCGTTTGTCTGAATGCTCCCCCCAAGCGGTTCGATCAAACCGTGGACGGGAACCTCTTCACCGCGCGGGAGAGCGTAAATCGACGAACAGGGGCGATGTTTCCTCTCTCCACGTATCCATCCACCTCTGGGCATTCAAAAATATATATATGAAATACATTTCATACCCAACCCCATCCGCCAGTGTTTCAAGACGAGCAAAAGTCTGGACCAGTTTCGACACGCAGAGTGTTAACGGAGTCAGGCTTGCCTCGAATTAATGCTGGTGGACCTGCTCGTCTTGCAGGCAAAAGAACCCTGTCTGAGCAGATGCGGGGACCTCCTTGTTCCACACGCAGTCGTAGTCGACATCCACGATTCGAATTGTTAATTGAAAGGGCGGGAGCAGTGTTTGTTTGCAGCGTTGTGACTTCCCATCTGGTTGGTGCCTCCGCCACGGTGGCTAGGAGATGTTAACTCCCTCGCCTGGTATGCAGGAGGTCGTGGGTTCCATCCCGACCCTGACGCCTGCTGCTGCTGTATATTTGGAGTTTGCGGTGTCTCTCTCTCTCTCTCTCATCAACATCATCACGGTGGCTATGAGATGTTAACTACCTCGCGTGGTGTGCAGGAGGTCGTGGGTTCCATCCCGACCCTGACGCCTGCTGCTGCTGTATATTTGGAGTTTGCGGTGTCTCTCTCTCTCATCAACATCATCACAGTGGCTAGGAGATGTTAACTACCTCGCCTGGTGTGCAGGAGGTCGTGGGTTCCATCCCGACCCTGACGCCTGCTGCTGCTGTATATTTGGAGTTTGCGGTGTCTCTTTCTCTCTCATCATCATCACGGTGGCTATGAGATGTTAACTACCTCGGCTGGTATGCAGGAGGTCGTGGGTTCCATCCCGACCCTGACGCCTGCTGCTGCTGTATATTTGGAGTTTGCATATCTCTCTCTCTCTCATCAACATCATCACAGTGGATAGGAGATGTTAACTCCCTCGCCTAGTGTGCAGGCGGTCGTGGGTTCGATCTCTCTCATCATCGTCATCATCACGGTGGTTAGGAGATGTTAACTACCTCGCCTGGTATGCAGGAGATCGTGGGTTCCATCCCGACCCTGACGCCTGCTGCTGTTGCTGTATATTTGGAGTTTGCGGTGTCTCTCTCTCTCATCAACATCATCACAGTGGCTAGGAGATGTTAACTACCTCGCCTGGTGTGCAGGAGGTCGTGGGTTCCATCCCGACCCTGACGCCTGCTGCTGCTGTATATTTGGAGTTTGCATGTCTCTCTCTCTTATCAACATCACCACAGTGGCTAGGAGATGTTAACTCCCTCGCCAGGTATGCAGGAGGTCGTGGGTTCCATCCCTACCCTGACGCCTGCTGCTGTTGTATATTTGGAGTTTGCATGTCTCTCTCTCTCTCATCAACATCATCACAGTGGCTAGGAGATGTTAACTCCCTCGCCTGGTGTGCAGGCGGTCGTGGGTTCGATCTCTCTCATCATCGTCATCATCACGGTGGTTAGGAGATGTTAACTACCTCGCCTGGTATGCAGGAGATCGTGGGTTCCATCCCGACCCTGACGCCTGCTGCTGCTGTATATTTGGAGTTTGTGGTGTCTCTCTCTCTCATCAACATCATCACGGTGGCTAGGAAATGTTAACTACCTCGCCTGGTGTGCAGGAGGTCGTGGGTTCCATCCCGACCCTGACGCCTGCTGCTGCTGTATATTTGGAGTTTGTGGTGTGTGTGTGTCTCTCTCTCCACGTTTAGAATCGACGCACGTTTACAGTACGTGGCTGCGATAAATGTACACGTGATGACAAGCCACTTCGTTGCGGTATCATTTGTGGTAGCCAGGTCGCTTCTGGTCAAGAGAGATATATAGCTCAGTGGGGGTCTTACCTGGTAAAATTTTATTCAAAACATATTTTTGTTTTTAGCTTCTCCTCTGATGCCCTCTCCATAGCCCGGAACTCCGCCCCCCCCCCCACCTCCCTCGTGCTGTTCGTCGTGCTGTCGACTTCCCTGCCTCTGTTCAGGTCCAGGCTCAAGACCTTCCTCTGCTTCCCTGCCTATGTATGACTGCCTCGCTCGCTCGCTCGCTCTCTCCCTCTCTCTCTCTCGCTCTGTCTTCATGTCAATTAACATTGCCACTGTTTCTGCCCATCGTCTTGAGATGTGTCCGCATTTAGCCGCTGCACGAAGCAACACTGAGCCCAACTCGTCACGTAGAGACACACGGAGTCACCAAAAGATCCATGGGCTCACACTGAGACCGATCGGACCAGTAGGTTAACACGGAAACCCATAGACCCGCATAGACACCTGTAGCACCACATGGCGACCCAAAGACTCACGCTGAGACCTATAGATCGGCATAGACACCTTCCAGACTCACGTGTCGACGCATAGACTTACATGTCGAACCACAGACCCGCATAGACACTTCTAGACTCGCATGTGGACCCATAGACTCACAAATAGCCCGAAAGACCCATGCGGACACCTGTCGACTCACATGTCGACCAAGTAGACTCACACGGAGAAACACTTTGGCTGCCTCCCTGTGCAAAGCCCCCCCCCCCCAATCCCCCACTGTTTGTGTGCATCGTCTCAAGCGAGATGCGGTCGCGTGCAGCAGACACTGCATGAAGAGGGCAGAAGCAGTAAGGGCGTTGTTGTCTTATTATCATCATCATTATCATTAATCGTCATTATCATCACTGCATATCCTGACGGCCAGCTTTTGCAAAGCAGGTGAAGGCATCCCCTCTGAGATGAGCGAAGGCATGACCAGCCAAGAGTTCTACTCCACGTGGCGCCCAGCACCATACGGAGGCACGGCTAATAGCACTAACGAGACATTTCTTTGTGTGTGTGTGTGCACGTGTGTACGTGTGTGTGTGTGTGCGCACGAGTGTGTGTGCACGTGTGTACGTGTGTGTGTGTGTGTGCGCGCACGCGCACGAGTGTGTGTGCACGTGTGTACGTGTGTGTGTGTGCTCGCTAACAGCACTTGCCCCAACAGTCTGTTAAGGCTATACCGGGGATCTTTATCTTTGTGTGTGTGTCCGTGTGTGTGCGGGGAAGCGGTAGCGTAGCGGTCAGCGAACCGGGTTCGATTCCTGCTCACGGCCAACACCAATGACGATAATCTGAACCGGTCCTGGGCCTCCCCTAGGTCGACTCAGCCTGAAATGAGTACCTGGTGCGGTGTGTAAACATCGCCACTGGGGAGATAATGACGCTCTGGAATTGTGCTGGCCACCCACCCCCTCGTGTGCCGTGCCGGCCTTCATAGGTGCTCGCTAACAGCACTTGCCCCAACAGTCTGTTAAGGCTACACGGGGGGTTTTGATGCTATGTGTGCGTGTGTGGTGTGTGCCTGTGTCTTTATGTGCGTACGTGCATTTGTAGGTGCATGTGTACGTGCATGTGTACGTGCATGTGTATGTGCATGTGTACGTGCATGTGTATGTGCATGTGTACGTGCATGTGTACGTGCATGTGTATGTGCATGTGTACGTGCATGTGTACGTGCATGTGTGCTATGCGGGGGATCTTTGTGTGTGCACATACGTGTCTGTATGTATATCTGTCTGTATGTCTGTCTGACTGTCTGTATGTATGTACGTTTGTCTGTATGTATGACGGTCTGTATGTATGTCTGTATGTATGTTTGTCTGTATGTATGACGGTCTGTATGTATGTTTGTCTGTATGTATGTTTGTATGTATGTATGTCTGTCTGTATGTCTGTATGAATGTATGTTTGTCTGTATGTCTGTCTGTATGTATGTCTGTATGTATGTCTATATGTTTGTCTGTCTGCATGTCTGTATGTATGTATGGCTGTATTTATGTACGTCTGTATGTCTGTCTGTCTGTATGTTTGTCTGTCTGTATGTCTGTATGTATGTATGTATGTCTGTCTGTTTGTTTGTCTGTCTGTATGTGTGTGTGTCTGTCTGTGTGTGTGTCTGTCTGTCTGTATGTCTGTATGTATGTATGTCTGTATGTATGTATGTCTGTATTTCTGTATGTATGTATGTATGTCTGTATGTTTGTCTGTCTGTATGTGTGTGTGTCTGTCTGTATGTATGTCTGTGTATGTGTGTGTCTGTATGTGTGTGTGTCTGTCTGTATGTGTGTGTGTCTGTATGTCTGTCTGCATGTGTGTGTGTCTGTCTGTATGTCTGTCTGTCTGTATGTTTGTCTGTCTGTATGTGTGTGTGTCTGTCTGTATGTATGTCTGTGTACGTGTGTGTCTGTATGTGTGTGTGTCTGTCTGTATGTGTGTGTGTCTGTATGTCTGTCTGCATGTGTGTGTGTCTGTCTGTGTGTATGTCTGTCTGTCTGTATGTTTGTCTGTCTGTATGTATGTCTGTCTGTATGTCTGTATGTATGTATGTCTGTCTGTACGTTTGTCTGTCTGTATGTGTGTGTGTCTGTCTGTATGTGTGTGTGTCTGTCTGTATGTATGTCTGTGTATGTGTGTGTCTGTATGTGTGTGTGTCTGTCTGTATGTGTGTGTGTCTGTATGTCTGTCTGCATGTGTGTGTCTGTCTGTATGTCTGTCTGTATGTTTGTCTGTCTGTATGTGTGTGTGTCTGTCTGTATGTATGTCTGTGTATGTGTGTGTCTGTATGTGTGTGTGTCTGTCTGTATGTGTGTGTGTCTGTATGTCTGTCTGCATGTGTGTGTGTGTCTGTCTGTCTGTGTGTATGTCTGTCTGTCTGTATGTTTGTCTGTCTGTATGTATGTCTGTCTGTATGTCTGTATGTATGTATGTATGTCTGTACGTTTGTCTGTCTGTATGTGTGTGTGTCTGTCTGTATGTGTGTGTGTCTGTCTGTATGTATGTCTGTGTATGTGTGTGTCTGTGTGTGTGTGTGGGGAGCGGTAGTGTAGCGGTCAGCGTGCGGCGCTACGAACCCGGCGAACCGGGTTCGATTCCCGCTCACGGCCAACACCAATGACGATAATCTGAACCGGTCCCGGGCCTCCCCTGGGTTGACTCAGCCTGAAATGTGTACCTGGTGCGGTGTGTAAATATCGCCACTGGGGAGATAACGACGCTCTGGAATTGTGCTGGCCACCCACCCCCTCGTGTGCCGTGCCGGCCTTCATAGGTGCTCGCAAACAGCACTTGCCCCAACAGTCTGTTAAGGCTACACGGGGGTCTTTATGCTATGTGTGCGTGTGCGGTGTGTGTCTGTGTCTTTATGTGCGTACGTGTATGTGTACGTGCATGTGTACGTGCATGTGTACGTGCATGTGTACGTGCATGTGTACGTGCATGTGTACGTGCATGTGTACGTGCATGTGTACGTGCATGTGTACGTGCATGTGTACGTGCATGTGTACGTGCATGTGTACGTGCATGTGTACGTGCATGTGTACGTGCATGTGTACGTGCATGTGTACGTGCATGTGTACGTGCATGTGTACGTGCATGTGTACGTGCATGTGTACGTGCATGTGTACGTGCATGTGTACGTGCATGTGTACGTGCATGTGTACGTGCATGTGTACGTGCATGTGTACGTGCATGTGTACGTGCATGTGTACGTGCATGTGTACGTGCATGTGTACGTGCATGTGTACGTGCATGTGTACGTGCATGTGTACGTGCATGTGTACGTGCATGTGTACGTGCATGTGTACGTGCATGTGTACGTGCATGTGTACGTGCATGTGTACGTGCATGTGTACGTGCATGTGTACGTGCATGTGTACGTGCATGTGTACGTGCATGTGTACGTGCATGTGTACGTGCATGTGTACGTGCATGTGTACGTGCATGTGTACGTGCATGTGTACGTGCATGTGTACGTGCATGTGTACGTGCATGTGTACGTGCATGTGTACGTGCATGTGTACGTGCATGTGTACGTGCATGTGTGCTATGCGGGGCGATCATTGTGTGTGCACGTACGTGTCTAAATGTGTGTATCTGCGTGTCTGTATGTATGTGTGTATCTCTGTCTGTATGTCTGTATGTATGACGGTCTGTATGTTTGTCTGTATGTATGTATGTGTGTATGTCTGTCTGTTTATATGTATATCTGTATGTATGTATGTTTGTCTGTCTGTATGTCTGTCTGTTTGTCTGACTATATGTGTGTCTATGTATGTCGGTCTGTATGTCTGTATATCTGTCTGTATGTGTGTTTGTCTGTCTGTATGTCTGTCTGTATGTATGTCTGTCTGTATGTGTGTCTCTCTGTCTGTATGTCTGTCTGTATGTGTGTTTGTCTGTCTGTATGTTTGTCTGTGTGTATGTCTGTCTGTGTCCACCCCTTCACCTCTATGCGTCTGCCGCCCCAGTCTTTAAGATGCTGTCACGCTCACTAACAGCACTTGACCGCGCCCCTATAGGCTACACGGGGGAGCTTTGTCTGTACACGGCGTGCACGTGCCGCTGTGTACCGACGTGTATCTGCGAGCCTGACCACACTTTACCTGCAATGAACTTTCAATGAACCTCGCCATTCCCACAAGGGGGGGAGGGGGCAGGTGGTCAAGAGTTTAGGGGGGGGGGGTGGGGTGGGGGGTCGAGGTGAGGGCGAGGAGGGCCCAGGGCAGAGCGGAATTCATCGCAAGGGGGCCACTGGTGCGTCCTGGTGGCCTTTAGTGCGGCCCCTGACGTCCCCCCCCCCAAATCCCCCCCCCAATCCCCCCCCATCCCCCCCACCCGGCAATACACGTTAATTTACTTTAATAAAAAAAAATATTTTAATTGATGTGTTCATGAACGCGACCTCATCTGAAACGTGCCCGCTATCTTCGTCTTTGTCGCCCGCATCACCTCTCCCTGCGTCGACCCCCCTTCATCCACTCCGCTCGTCTCGTGTTCGAAGCAGTCTCTCCCTCGACAACTTCGCGCGATGGCCTCAAAGTGCACCTAGCGTGGCACAAGCGCTTTGGAGAGGTGACCGCCACTTCGTGGTGGACGGCGGATAATGTTGTTGTTGTGTGGGCGGGGGGAGGGGGTGGTGAGCGGTGGTGGAGCGGTTAGCGCGCTGCGCTGAGAACCCGCACCAGGTTACTCATTGGCGGCCGTCCATAAATGACGTCACGCACCTAGGGGGAGTGGGTGGGAGTCAGATTTTTGTGACGATGTGTGACGAGGGAGGAGGAGGGGGGGGTGATAAATGTGACGTCACATCAAGATGCGCAACTTTAAATAAATATAGAATTGTTATAACAACACTAATTGTTGTAGCGACACTCCTACAACATCAGAGTGCAGCGCCACATTAAATACGCACTACAATGACAATATTTCGATTCGAGGCCACTTGTGTTGTGGCCGAAACGTCGTGAGAATTATATTGTGTTATGTTATTATTTTATTCGCATTCTACGTGACTTTACCGAAAGATACAATGACAATAGTTTAAAGCGATTTGAAGCATGTTTTATTTTCAAAATGCAAATATGGTTTGGGGGGGGGGGCAGAGCTTTGTGACGTCATTTGAGGGGGTGGGGGTCTGACTTTTTGTGACGCCGTGTGACGAGGGGGGGGAGGGGTCAAAAAACGTCCAAAATCGCGTGACGTCATTTATGGACGGTCCCTTCGACACACGCACACACCTGGAAGGGCGCGTTTGGCTACGGCTACAACCCAATTGCTGGAATCCAAAGGGATCGAGAGAGGCGATTTAAAAACGTGTTTTTACTTGACCCAGTTCACGCCCCACTGAGCCCAACCAAGTGCGGCTTATCATCGTCATCACGCGGACATTTATAGCAGCCAAATGACTCTAAACGCGTGCCGTTGATTCTAAATGTGGAGGGGAAAACCGGAGGACCCGGAGAAATATCACGGGGAGAGAGAGAGAGACACGCACACTCCAAATATATAGCAGCAGGCGTCAGGGTCGGGATCAAAGCCATGGACGTCCTGTTAACCAGGCGAGGGAGTTAACATCTCCTAGCCACCATGATGATGAGAGAGAGAGACACGCACACTCCAAATATACAGCAGCAGGCGTCAGGGTCGGGATCAAAGCCATGAACGTCCTGTTAACCAGGCGAGGGAGTTAACATTTCCTAGCCACCATGATGATGAGAGAGAGACACGCACACTCCAAATATACAGCAGCAGGCGTCAGGGTCGGGATCAAAGTCATGAACCTCCTGTTAGCCAGGCCACCGCGGCGCCCATTGGCGGAGAGTGGTGGCGCAGTGGTTAGCGCACTGCATTGGACAAGTTTTTTGGGTTATTAAAGTCGAGAGTAAGTTCCCGCTCGATTGAGGCAATGGTGTTCATCTCTCTATCTCTCTTTACAGCCCTGCTGAGCCAGTGGTGGAAATGTCACATTGCTATGCCAGGGACCGAGTCTATCCATCGTAGAACCACAGTTAGTAGTCCCGTAGAGTGGTCCTCGTCTGTAATTACCAGGGAGAGATGATGAGTTAAACCAACCCCCACCCTCCCGTAACCCCAACCCTAAATTTGAAGTTACAACCTTCCATCTTGGAAGAGGTGGCGGTACCCTCACTTCACCCCACCCTCAAATCGACGAACTGTGGTGGCCAGGACCGGGGAGGCGGGGCGTGGTGGGGTGGGACTGGGTGGGGCGGGGTGTGGTGGGGTGGGGTGGGGTGGGGTAGGGTGGGGTAGGGTGGTGTGGGGCGGGGTGGGGTGGGGTGGGGTAGGGTGGTGTGGGGCGGGGTGGGGTGGGGTGGGGTAGGGTGGTGTGGGATGGTGTGGAGCGGGGTGGTGTGGGGTGGGGTAGGGTGGAGTGGGGTGGGGTGGGGTGGAGTGGGGTGGGGTGGAGTGGGGTGGGGTGGAGTGGGGTGGGGTGGAGTGGGGTGGGGTGGGGCGGGGTGTGGCGGGGTGGAGTGGGGTGGGGTGGAGTGGGGTGGGGTGGGGTGGGGCGGGGTGTGGCGGAGTGGAGTGGGGTGGGGTGGTGTTCTCCATTGCTTCAACTGCCGCGCCGGGAGGTGAGATCTCCGGCGAGCCTCTGGCGTGCTGCAAGTCCCATAGTGCAAGACCCATGGCAGCACTCGCCTTTAAACTGGTGTAACGAGCACCGCGTGGTGAATAGCCGTCAGCCCTTGAAGAGGCCCGCATGCGGCTCGGAAGCCGTAGGCTTGCCGACCCCTGCTCTAAGCACGGAGATAGAGAGAGACACACGGACCCGTGCAGCCACTTTCAAGGCCTGCGCCTTTGCCTATCGATGTGTGCCGTTGATTGGCAGTCCGGGCGTGTTTTTGAGAGTTCTGCACAAACCCAGATGCGACGCCGCTTACTGACCGAGGTCGGAGGATCAGGCGGTGTGGTGGGGGCGGGGGGGGTGCCAGCCCTGCTTTTCACGTCATAAAAATAAACCCAATAACATTATGAGCTCGTAAAGAGCGACAATGCGATCAGCGTCAAGACGTCCAGCAGCCGTTTGACGGCAGACGACAGAAACAAGGCACCGTGAACCCACGCGTGGCCTTCGACAGACTGGTGGGACCAGTGCTGCTTGTTGCTGAACGCTTGGCGTTGTTTGGGTTCTCTGGGCCTGTGCTCAGCAAAACGGGACCCCACCGTAGAGGCTTCAACGGGACTGGCCCCCGTCATGGGAATGTGGAATTTCCACCACTGATCTCTGCAGGAGATGTGCTCCGACGCTGCTGATTTGAGTGCCGGGAAACGACTTTGACTCCCAGACGAGAGTTTAAGCGTCTCTTGAAATGAGCGAGGTCATTTATTGTTTTATTATAACAGTGTGGGGAGGACGGACGATGATGGGAAGAGGAAATTCTCAAAGTTGTAGAAGGGCGAGGAAAGAAGCAGTAAAGTGTTGTGGGTGGGTGGGTGATTGGGTGAGTGGGTGGGTGGGTGAGTTGGTGGGTGAGTGGGTGAGTGGGTGAGTGAGTGAGTGAGTGGGTGAGTGGGTGGGTGGGTGAGTGGGTGGGTGGGTGAATGGGTGGGTGGGTGAGTGGGTAGGTGGGTGGGTGAGTGGGTAGGTGAGTGGGTGAGGGAGTGGGTGGGTGAGTAGGTGAGTGGGTGGGTGAGTAGGTGAGTGGGTGGGTGAGTTGGTGGGTGAGTGGATGGGTGGGTGGGTGAGTTGGTGGGTGCGTGAATGAGGGAGTGAGTGGGTGGGTGAGTGGGTGGGTGAGTGGGTGGGTGAGTGGGTGAGTTGGTGGGTGCGTGAATGAGGGAGTGAGTGGGTGGGTGAGTGGATGGGTGGGTGGGTAAGTGGGTTGGTGAGTGGGAGAATGGGTGAGTGGGTGAGTGAGTGGGTGGGTGAGTAAATGAATTAGTGAGTGAGTGAATGAGTGAGTGAGTGTGTAGTTGAGTGAGTAGGTGAGTGGGTGGGTGAGTGGTCATTTCTGATACTCTTCTAGCGATAGAAGAGTGACCAGGCAGAGACTGATCACTGCCGTGCGATGCACACTCGATAGGGATATTAATTAACTCGCTGATGTCCATTCACATTTGATTTCTATATGATATTTTATTCACCCATATTCTTTATATATATAAAAAAACACATTGGTCCGTTGAGCTCCTTGGGACCCTAAGCTTTCGCTTCGTTTGCGAAGCACTCTATAGTTGAAATAATGCATAGTTGTAATAATAATGCACTCTGCTAACTCATGGAAATCTCACCAAGTCGTCAGTAGATACTGGGGTGCCACGGTGGTGGTATACAAGAGGTCGTGAGTTCGATCCCCACCCTTGACACCTGCTGTATATTAGGAGCTGACGTCTCTCTCTCTCGCCATGGTCACGTGGATTTTTTTCCGGGTCCTCCGGATTTTCCCTCCACATTTAGAAACACGCCTTTAGGGTATTTGGCTGCTGTACATTTCCACATGATAAGCCACTTCGTCATCATTTGTGGCCAGGTTGCTTCTGAATAAGAGCTGTTCAGCTCAGTGGGCCTTACCTGGTAGAATAAAAAAATAGTTCATAGTTTAAAAGTTTTAACATATATTTCAAAATGACGTCATTTATATTTCCGAAGCGATATTACCTCTCATATCCACTGCGGTGCCCTCCCCTACAGACATTGTTCATTACAGCGCAGCTACCACAGAGAACTTGCTATCGCACACTGCTGCGATCGAGACATTTGCACGCTTTGAGAAAATCACTGCCAGCAGTTTGCCACCCTAACGGTTAGCGAGACGCCACTCGCGGGTCTACGTCTACAATATGGGGGAATAATGATGAGACACATCTCAGGCCGCATCTCGTACGCAACGCTCGCATGAACTCTTGACGCTTAACCTGCCAATCCTTCCTCGGAACCCTCCCCCTCCCTCCCTTCCCCCTACTCCCTGCATCCTTACACCACCCACCGCCTCTCCAACATCCCCCCCCCCCCGCCCCGTAGGCGATCCGCAGACATTTGGCCTCGCATTCCCATTTAACTTTTTTTCGCGTGTTCCTTTTGTGCAACAAAAAAAAAATAGAACCTTCGGCTCGACGACCGCGTCTCACCTGTCAATATTAGCGCGCCGCCCTATTGTGTTACAGCTCCGCACAGCATGCCCCTTTGTGCTGCCCTAAACGGCTACAGGTGGCAGGGTCCGTGAAAGGGTTCCTTCTCAGCCAATCGCTCTAATGCATCGCGGGGTAAACCCTTATCTGTTAACAATTTTACCAGCTTTGAAATATATATAAATATGCGTGTACACGAGTCTGAGAGATTTCCTCCTCTGCTTCTTTTTTTTCCGTTCAGTGCAGTTTGAGGTTCGTGGTAATTCAATTTTGACTGGGCCCCCAAATAGTCGAAAGTCACAGACGTGGCAGCATTTGGTTTGTGTTTGGCGAGGGGTTGGTGGTTGGGGTTGGTGGGTGAGTGGGTGAGCCGAGTGAAGCGTTTGCGAATGTAATCCTTCAATTGCACGGAAACGCACTGAGGGTAGCCGTGTAAGATTTCCTGGCTCAAAATTGGCAGCTTCCAGGGGGCGTTGGTGCTCATCTCCCGTTCCCAGGCCTGCTGAGCCAGTGGTAGCCATTCCACATCCATATGGCGGGGCCAAGTTTTATCCCCGTCGAACAAACGCTGTTGTGACTTCCACCACGAAGTGGTGCTTCTTTTATCGACCCCCCCCCCTAAAGGGAGGGATGATTGGCCGAGTCAATCGCCCCTCCAAACCGGAATTTTAACTCGCTCGCTTACTCGACCGAATAGTGGCACACACAGTGGTTTAGGAAGCCGACCTATGAACCCAGCAACCTCAGTTCGATCCCTGATCAAAGGCTACCATGAACCCCAGAGTATTAGACATACTCCCCCTCCAGCCCCCCCCACCCCCTCCCCCCTTGTATTTTAAAGCAAACGTTGCGGGGGATGGGGGAGGGTGCGTCTTATAGTCCGGCAAGTGTGAGTGTGCGTGGTCAGAATCGTATAACTTTACTGACACTGGGTACGCGGTTGGGAAGGATCACACACTCCGTCGCGTCTTATAATCCGGAGGATATCAGTGGCGAGTGATATTTGAACGTGGGGCTCCCTCCCTCCCCGACATCAACCCGCACCGACCGGCATGGTGAAGTATGGTCAAACAAGTCCACTCCCTATAACTCGAAAGGAGCGGTTAGGCATTCGTGAGGACGCTCATCGTCCGTACACTCCCCTATTGCTCCGCGCGTTGATTCCCAGTGATCGTAGCGCACGCTTCTTGATTGGCCCAGATCGAGCCACGTGAAAGATTTTTTATTCTCATGGCCTGGAGTCCCCCCGCCCCCGCCCCCCGCCCCCCGTGTCCCGTAGAATCTTTGTGACGTGGATGTTTGTGTTGTGCACGTGGTCATTCCAAAAATCATCTTTGTTGTTCGCTTTTGTGCCTGTGTGTGTGTGTCTTTGTCTGTGTGTGGGTGCATCTATATGTGCCCATGTTTGTCTGTGCACTGTGTGTGTGTGTGCCTGTGCCTTCTGTGTACCTATATTTGTGTGCCGGTGTGTGCCTGTGTCTTTGTGTGTGTGTGCCTTTCTTATGGTGCGAGTGTGTCAATGTGTATTATTATATTTCTATGTGGTGTATGTGTGTTTATGTGTGTGTGTGTGTGCCTGTGTGTGCCTGCGTCTTTGTCATGGTGTGTGCGTGTCAATGTGTGTCATTATATTTCTGCGTGTGTGTGTGCGTCTGTGCGCGTGTGTGTGTGTGTGCGTGCGTCTGTGCGTGTGTGCGTCTGTGCGCGTGTGTGTGTGTGTGCGTCTGTGTGCGCGTGTGTGTGTGCGTCTGTGTGCGCGTGCGTGTGCGTGTGCGCGTCTGTGCGCGTGTGTGTGCGTCTGTGTGCGCGTGTGTGTGTGTGTGCGTGTGTGCGCGTCTGTGCGGGCACCCACGGATGCACCATCAGAGGGCCGCGAATGCGTCAACTGCGGCGCGACCTCGACGCCGCTCTGGCGCAGGGACGGCACGGGCCACTACCTGTGCAACGCGTGTGGCCTCTACCACAAGATGAACGGCCAGAACCGGCCCCTCATCAAGCCCAAGCGCCGCCTGGTAGCGCCAAGCACCCACACGCTCCCCCGGCGCTGCACCCGCGCAACACTGCCACGCCGCACCGTGCCTACCCGTGCCACGCCGCACCGTGCCTACCCGTGCCACGCCGCACCGTGCCTACCCGTGCCACGCCGCTCTTTCGCGCAACCAGCGACTCACCGATGCCACCTGCCTCAACCGCACAACAGTGCACCCACACTACACAACACCAGAGTGTGCCACCCGATGCCACACTGCCACACCGCGCTGTGCAACGCCAGCGACTCACGACACCTATGCTACCCGGCCCGCACCACACCACGACCGTGCTTAAATGCGTCCACGCCACACCATCACACACCGCATCATCCAAGCCACACCGCACTGCCACACTGCACGGTTGGCTCCCTACGGTGCGGAAGAGGTTCAAAATACACACATACGTACATCACACCAGTAAGTCACTGTGCATTACCACGAAATGTAATGGGAAAGCGTGGGTTTAGCAAATTCCGCGAAATGTTCGTATTGTGCAATGACGCACACACACACACAAGCACTGAAGAGTGATTGGCCAGGGATAGGGGTGGGAGGTGGAGGCTGGCGAGGGTGCGACCCTGCAAGTGCTCGGCTCACGCCCTTGCTAGCGGAAGGGGCTTCCACTCGAAGTGAGCTCCAGCGAGCCCCTCTGGAGGGTATTTTGACCGACTCTTGTACGTCATTAGCGTCGTTATGGAGGAAGACAAGTAACAAAATGAACGAGCATACAGTCCGCCTCTTCCTTCACACACCTCTGCCTGCGTGTAAACAGAAAAACAAGTGATTCATCTCTATTGCGTTTATCTCTGCGGTGGTTGTTGTTGTGCCCCCCTCCATTATGGGCAAACAGACGAAGCCAAAACCTAAACTCTTTCGCCATTAGTCGGAGAGCATTCTTCAGCACTGAGCGGGACATGGTGTGACGAGATGGTATCTCCCTCGCCTGGTACGCTAGGAGGTCGTGGGTTCTATTGCTTACCCTGAAGCCTGCTGTATATTTGGAGTTGGCGTGTCTCTCTCCGTGGTCACGTAGATTTTTCTCCGGATCCTCCAGTTTTCCCCTCAACATTTAGAAACATGCGTTTAGAGTATTTGGCTACTGCTACAAACGTCAACATAATCCATTTTGAGCTATCGTTTGTGGCCAGGTCGCTTCTACAAAAGCGCTACATGGCTAAGTGGGCCTCATCCAGTAAAATAAAACAATAGTTGAGTAATTAATCGTCTACCTGCCGCTTCCTCCCTGACTTCTGCATGAAGTCCGCAGCGCGGCGGGCGGGGACCTCCTGCGCCAACTGCCAGACAACGATCACGACGCTGTGGAGGCGCAACGCGAGCGGGGACCCCGTGTGCAACGCCTGCGGCCTCTACTACAAACTCCACAACGTGCGTTGCACGCCCAGACGTGGCATGGGCCCCCCCCCGCATTCGCCATGGCACAGCACAGGGCATGGCCTAATACAGGGCACGGCCTACACAGGGCAAGGCCTTATACGAGGCATGGCCTAATAACGGGCACAGCCTACATAGGGCATGGCCTTATACAAGATACAGCCTATTACAGGGCACGGCCTACACTGGGCATGGCCTTATACAAGGCATGGCCTGATACAAGGCATGGCCTACATAGGGCACGGCCTAACACAAGGCCTTATACAAGATACAGCCTACTACAAGGCACAGCCTAAACAGGACACAGCCTAATACAGGGTACAGCCTAATACAAGGCATGGCCTACATAGGGTATGGCCTAATGTAAGGCACGGCCCACACAGGGCAAGGCCTACACAGGGCACGGCCTATACAGAGAAAAGCCTAATAAACGACATGGCCTAAAACAGGGCACGGCCTAATCTAAACAAGGGTGCCACAGTGGTGAGATGTTAACTACCTCACCTAGTATTACAGGACGTTGTGGGTACGATCCCAACTGCGACGCCTGTATATCTGGAGTTTGTATGTCTCTCTCCCCGTGGTCGTGGGGATTTATCTCTGGGTCCTCTGGTTTTTCCCTACACATTTAGAAACGTGCGTTGAGGGTATTTGGCCACTGTACATTTTCACATGACAAGCCACTTCATTGAGCTATCATTTGTGGCCAGGTCGCTTCTGAAAAAAAGCTGTGAAACTCAGTGAGCCTTACCTGGTAAAATAAAGAAAATTTTGAGTTTAGTTTATATTGGGTGTGTTTGGGCCTCCACAACACCCACAGTGGTTGCATCCCTGCCCCCACGTGATCGTGAAGGTGCTGCATCGACCTCAGTTATAACTATTTTTATTTTACCAGGTAAAGCCTACTGAGCAAAATAGCACTTTTTCAGAAGCTACCTGGTTACAAATGATAGCTCAACAAAGTGCCTTATCATGGAGAAATGTATTGCAGCCAAATACTTTAAATGCACATTGATTATATATGTGGAAGGAAAAACCGGAGGACCTCAAGAAATCCACGCAACTACGAGAAGATGCAAACTCAAAATAGACAACAGGCGTCAAGGTCGGGATCGAACCCACAACCTCCTGTATACCATATTTCCAGGTGCTCACGACCTCTATAATTTATTTCTCTTCTTCTCCCCCACTACCCTGCCACCACCACGACCACCACCACCACAGATAAACCGCCCGTTAACCATGAAGAAGGAGGGCATCCAGACCCGCAACCGCAAGATGACGGGCAAGTCCAAGAAGAACCGCAAGGTGGTGTGCGATGGACTGGAGAACGACTACGCCAAGAGCTTCCACGACAAGCAGGGCCACTACGGCGCGCCGGCACTCATCGGACCGCTCAGCACTCTGGGGCACCACCCGCTCAGCCCTTATCCTGCCCACGTGATCCCGTCGCACTCCTCCATGCACCCGCCCGCGAGCCTGTCCTTCGGCTCGGCCCACCATTCCAGCATGGTGCCCGCCATGTGCTAAGGCACCGGGCGAGGGCAACCGCTTCGCTTTCGTTGGGGGCTCGTTCGGGTAACAGCCGTTTTATTTTTTTTATTTTTTTGCTGTCGTTGTCATCGTTTTTTTTAGGATTCGCTAATGCGCCCTTTTTACATTTTTATTTTATTATTTTGACCCCCGCCCCCCTTTTCGGAGTGGTAGGGTAAAATTGTAAGCTCAAGTTTCTAAAGATTTAATTGATTACAGAAGAAGGCTGGTTGCGAATGACCACGGTAATGCAGCAGGGGGAGGTAGGGAGGGGAGGGGATGGAGGGGGGTGATGAAATAATGGTGTAAGAATGTACATCCCCACTTTGTGGCATCGTTTTTGTAAAGATTGACAATCTCAGTCTCCAAGTGACCGGACCACAGGACATCTGGCTTGTCAAGTTGTCTCCAACACAGCTTGAGGATGACCACAATCATTTGCAAAGTGTTCTCGGGCTATCGGTCAAAAACTTAAGGTGTGGACCATACCATACACACACAGCTGCCATCTGCCAGATTGAAACCTAGGATTTGGAGTCTAGTGAAATCTCAATGGACCAAAGTCTCGTGAAGTCTAAATGGAGAGGAGACTCAATACGTTGAAACGGACTGAAGATTCCTGAAATCTTAATGTGCCAGAGTCTCATGAAGTCGACACGAAGTTAGAGGCTCGTGAAGTCTAAATGGACTGTAGCTAACAGACTGTGGACACTGACTTCTCGTGAGATAAAGACCTGGAAGGAGCCACTCTAAGCTCGCCTGTTGCTGGCGTCTTAGAGACAAGAGTGAGTTTGTTCAATCAATGGTGGAGAGTTTGGAGCTGACGTGGAAGGCATTAAACGTGGCGACGCAGCCGGGTCGTGCCGCTCTTGTGTCCAATGGCTGCCCACGCTGCTGTGATTTGCGCATTCAAGTCACTGTCATTTTGCTTCGGCATTTTCGGGGGGTGTTTTTTTCACGTATGTTTGCTCCGTAAATCTGTGTCACAACCTGCCCGTGGGTCTTCATGTCATCACCAGCGCTCTCCCACACCCCAACCTTGCCAGTTGTTCACTCCGGGTTTTGGTTGAAATCGCCATGCCACTATTATATGTGGAGACGGTTTCAGAATTATTGTCTGCGGAAAATTTTGGGCTGTTTTTTTTTTTTCTCCAGCGCATTGCTTAGTATTTTTTTTATTGTTCCAATAACACTTGCTTAAAAATTAAACTCGTCACACGACTATTCATTACAAGGTTCGCACGAACAAGGGGTCGCATCCTGGCGTGGCTTTTGTCACTTAAAAATTATCAAATGAAATATTTAAATTTTATATCTACCTCCCAATGGTGGGTTATTCGTTTTAGTTTTTTTTTTACGTTTACAAGGGACAAGAACGGCCACTGAAATGCGACCCGCGTTCATCCTGAAACGGTTTGACGTGAAGTCTGCTCGAGATGAAGCTCGCTGTGAAGTATGGCCACGCTGCGATGGGGTGCCCGTGACACGGGATGAGGGCGAACGTTTTGTAAAAACTTGTAGAGACCGCTCGACTGGCAACCAAAGACGAGATGGCACACGATGCCAATATGGGCAACCAGTGCCAGGAAACAAAAAATATCTTACGTGACGCACGGGTAAGACGGCTACAGAAAGAAATAGAGAGATGGATATAGTGAGCTGTGACAAAGTGGGAGAGAGAAGATGGATTGGATGAGAGATAGGTACAGCGAGTAGAGCAATAGGAAGACAGGTAGAGAAGATAAAGAGATGGGTAGAGGAGAGCAAGAGCAGATAACGCCTTTTTTGAAATTCACCCAAGAGGCACTCAGGTCAAGTGTCAGGAAACGAGACTTTGGCGTGTTTAGCTACACAGGGGGTCACCGTGCGTGAGTGGACGAGCACATTTCACGAGGCTGTGCTGGACACCGACTTAAGCCGTGCACTAAATTTTGGGGACATTGTCAGTCACCGTCATCGTGGTCATCATCATTGTCAGTCATGGTCAATCCACTCCTGGATGAAGGCCTCCCCAATCCTCCGTCACCTCTCACGGTCACACGATGTAGACCTCTTAAATAGGTCAATATTTATAAGTAAAACAATATTTGAATACAAAGAGAAAGATCCCCGATATAGGCAGAACACGCTGTTAGGGCAAATGCTGTTAGCAAACACCTATTAAGGCCGGCACTGCACCACGTCTGCCCGCCTTTGTCTCCCCAGTGGCGATGTTTACACACTGGACCAGGTACTCATTTGAGGCTGAGTCGACCTAGGGGGTGCCCAGGACTGCTTCAGATATTCATTACCAATGTTGGCCATGGGCAGGAATCGATCTGCTCTGACCATTCCACGAATGCTCCCCACACATTTTAACAGAGACAAATATCCCCCGTATAGCCTGAACAGACTGTTGGGGCAAGTGCTGTTTAGGGAGCACCTATTAAGGCCGGCACGGCACACGAAGGGGTGGATGACCAACACCACGCCCGGCCGCCTTTGTCTCCCTAGTGGCGATGTTTACACACCGCACCAGGTACTCATTTAAGGCTGAGTCGACCTAGGGGGAGGCCCATGACCGGTTCAGATAATCGGCACCGGTGTTGGCCGTGAGCGGGAATCGAAACACATGTTAACACAAACGCACACACGTGCTCGTCAAAAGCTCGATTTCTCCCACTGGAGTTTATGTAGCTGAATACGGCATATATATATATAATTAAATAACCCATCAAGCTTTTATTTTATTTATTTTACTCTGATGACTGCAAGCCCTCAGGCAGTGACTCTGGTTATATAATGTACATTTAAAATGTCACGATGATACAATGCCTTACTGTCAAGAGAGGGGGGGAAAAATATATATTTGAATGACACCAACTCAACAAAAAAAGTAAATCTGCCTCCGGTATAGTTCTGTACACTCCAGTCAGCGGGCCACTTACGCGGAGACATTTCTAAAGCCCCAGCGAGGGCGAGAGATGGCACGGCGCCACTGTTGCGAGATGTTAACTACCTCGCCTGGTATGCAGGAGGTCGTGTGTTCGATCCCGACTCTGACCCCTGCATATTTGCAGTTTGTGGTGTCTCTCTCTCCCGATGGTCGCGTCGATTTTTCTCCGGGTCCTCCGGTGTCCCCCCCCCCCTCCCTCCACCTTGAGAATCAACAACGTGCTTTTAGAGTATTTGTCTGCATTGAACTTCCACGTGATGACGATGAGCCCACTTCGTTGAGCCATCATTTGTGATAGCCGGGGTCGCTTCTGTAAAAAGAGCTACATAGCTTCGGGGGTCTTAGCTGCTCAGATACAAACTAGTTTAGTTTGCAGTTTAGTTAATAGTCGAACTCGGCCTGTTGCCGCCGCAACCGCTCGCTCGGATGTGGGCAAAGCAGTCGCGGGCAACCCGAGTTTCTCGCGATGAGTTGTTTGATCACCGATGGCTCCCCGGGTGCTGACCCAGCTCGAGGCGCTCCTTCCACTGCGGCTGGTCGACACTGATTCGTGGGTGACCCATTTGATCATCTGGCGACGATGATGATAGAACGAAGGAGGGGAGACTGACAATTATAGAGGGGTTGTTTTTAGAGTCAATAAAGAATTAAAGCTTTCGTGACTGCATAAATTACTCATTGGTTTTTTCGGTAAAGTCACGTATGTAGAAATACCATAAAATCACATTAAAATAAAATAAATCACGACGTTTCGACCGCAACACAAGCGATCTTCATCGGGTGTAAAAAAAACAAATAGCACATAGGGTGACATCAACGCAACACATAGAGAGCGTTAAACTGCACGGAGGTAAATACAACAAGAAGATGAGAGACGAGAATTCAACAAACCTAAGAAAAACGTCGTGATTGATTTATTTTAATATAATTATTATGGTATTTCTACATACGTGGCTTAGAGTCGAGTCCAAGAATGAGTGTTTAACGGCGGTGCCAATTGAAGCGTGGTGGGTGAGCGCCAAAGCGGAGTGCTCCGCTAAGTATGGACATGTATAGCAGTGGCTGTTGATTTTAAATGTGGAGGGAAATCCCGGAGGACCCGCAGAAAGAAAATCCACGTGACCACATGCAGGAAGAGAGAGAGAGAGACACCGCGACAGGGTCGGGATCGAACCCACGCACTCCTGCATACCGGGCGAGGTTGTTCACATCTCCGAGCCACCGTGGCGCCCCACGATGCCCAATCGCAGCGTGGTGCAGAACGCGTCGCTTCGAGAAACCCGGTCGCGGCAACCGCTCGCGACTGCTCGCAAAAGACGTCCGCTCCTTCAGAGAGATTCAGTTGCACGCGAAACCGGGTTGCACGCAACCGGTTGCGCGTCAAATGTATTGCTCAGGCGTGGGGCCGCGGTGGGTCACGTTGGCGTGCCAGTGCGACGGGAGTGTCGCTGCGACATTAAATTCAGAGACTGATGACGACTTCGAAGATTTTAGGAAAATACGGCAATGTACTTTAAGCTTGTAATGTGCGCGCGCGCGTGTATGCGTGCGTGTGTGTGTGTGTCACGGTTCGTTTGAGAGTTGCAGGGGATGTTTCTATTCGTTTCGGCACCCATACCAAGTCTCGTGTCTCCCCCGACTACCCTTGTATCGACTCGGCAGAGCGCCTGCCTACGTTGTTACCGTATTCTCCCGATCACAAGACGCTCCCGAAAGTAAGACTCACCCCCCTCCCCACCCCCCCACACACAAAAAAAAACGTGTGCCTCGGTGCCGGTAGAGTTATCACGCATCACACACACACAAGGGCAAAGATCCCCCGTGTAACCTGGACAGACCTTTTTTGGGCGAGTGCTGTTCGCGAGCACCTGTGAAAGCCGGCACGGTGGACGAAGGGGCGGGGTGGCCAGCACCACGCCGGACCCCCCCCCCCCTCCTTTTATCTCCGATGTTTACGCATCGCACCCAGGTACTCATTTGAGGCCGAGTCGACCTAGGGGGGGGGGAGGCCTAGGACCGGTTCAGATAACCGTCACTGGTATTGGTGGCCGTGAGCCGGAATGGAACTCGGGTCGCCGGGTTCGCAACGCGGCGCGCTAACCGCTAACACCACAGCACCCCAACACGCGTACACACAGGCCGGGTAGACTTTGAGGGCCACGTGAAGTGTCGAAGGCTCGCTGGCGGGAGGTCACGGGACAGACCCTGCAGGTGCCATGGCTTGACTGTCTGAGATGACTGGCAGATACACACGCGCACACGTCCAAGATTATAATTGTATAAGACTTGTTTTGCTTTAAAATACGGGTGCGCCTTACACTCCGGTGAATACAAACGTGTCTTATAATCCGGAGAAGGCGGTGACTGCGATGAAGCTGTCGCGTGAAGGCTGGGTGATGGTTGCAACAATTGCCCCACGTGTGCGCGCGTGTGCGCGTGTGTTTATATACCTGGGTGCTCGCTAACAGCACTTGTCCCAACAGGCTTTGGAGGCTATACGGTGTGGTTGGGTGGGGGGGGGGGGGGGTCTTTGTCTTTCTAGAGACGTATTTACAAAGAGGATCCGTCTGGAACAATCGGAAACATCGCTGCGGCTCTCCGTTCGCCTTTTGTAAAATAAGCAAAAATCGATGGCGAGCTCTTGCAGACGCGCACGTGACGCGTATTCTATGAATTATGTCGGTGATTGCTACTGCTGCTGACGCTGCTGGGTTGGCAGTGGTGGAACAAGCACAGGTAACAACAGCAATACGAATCGACAGGTTCGCCGATAATATTAAAAAGACTCTGTGTGTATGTGGCCTTGAAAGAGAAAAAAATGTGTGTGACGTATCGAGCAATGGTCCTTTTTCATAGCACATGCAATGCATGTAGTTCGTCCTATAAAGAAGGCTCATCGTCCGAAACGTCGCATATATTATATATTACAACCTTTTTTTCCTGTTAGGACCACACAGTGATAAATTATTGACGAATGTGTTGATATTTGTTGTTGATTACATGTGTTTGACACAAAAACAGGGGAGCATCCAGCATTAATTTCTCATTAAGTATTAACCGTGGGGTAGGGGAGGGGAAGGGTGGGGTTGGCTGCCCATCGCCCACACGCGAATATTCCCCTTCTCCCCGGCAGCCCAGCCAATGGGTGGCGTGGAAATATTTTCAGGAGCTTAGCCCTGGGCGGACAAATGTACTTTCCGGCTGGAATGAAATCCCAGGTTAGAATCCACGGTCGTTCTCCTTGAAAGTTTTTTGTAAAGTTCGGTACGGGAGTTGTCTATCTGCAACGACAGCGAGTAGTGGGTGAGTTGGGTAGATGGAACACAGGGGCATTTATACAAGAAGAATAAATCTAATAAAAACCCAATTGTCGAGTATGTAAATGTGGCGACTTGCATGAATGTAATTAAGATATAGGGAGGCGATAACACATCAGCTGCTGCTGGCGACGTTTCCTTGAAGGTTGAGTATGTCATCACTGATTTTACGGCCTCCAATTGTACACCTGATATTGTAAATGAAAATGCACGCAAAGGCGCGAATTGATTCTGCACATACAGGGTGCTTCAGAAAAATGTGAACACTTGGGAGAATTTGCAACTATACCACAAACACATTCCTGCGGAGGGAGCTGGTAGGAACGTTGGGTTGCTCGGTCAATGGCCAGGATCAACGGCGGCACCACGTGGTGTATTCCGCAAATATGCCCGACTGTGAGGGCGGGCACAAGCCGGACGTGAGTAGGTTAAACGTTGAGTTTTATAAGGGCACCACGGGGTGACCAGCCCCTTCCCACCCAGCCCCACCCCTCCCACACCCCACCCAGCCCCTCCCCACCCTCCCCACCCAGCCCCTCCCCACCCTCCCCTCCCCACCCAGCCCCTCCCCACCCTCCCCACCCAGCCCCTCCCCACCCTCCCCTCTCCACCCAGCCCCACCCCTCCCATTTGTGGATGCACGACGGACGGACGGACACAATAATCCCCTGTGGGCTGGTGTAGTAACCAGGAGGTTCCTACACAGTATCAATGTGCTGCTGCCTCCAGGCTCTGGAGATCACCTGGAGAAGATTATAGGGCACGCGTTGACAACGATGGCGCACAAGTGGGAGACTCTTTGACTTTTTGAAGCTATTACCATTACATTTGGTATCATGTCACAGTGTAGTATCCGATCTTTTTCCATTGAAAACGATAGTCCCATATAAGTGTTTAACAAACATTGTTGAAGCACCCTGTATATATACGGTATATGATGATATGCTATGCGGTGTATGTGTATATATATACAGTACATAACTATACATATCCCCCACCCTGTATGTATATACACACGCGCACGTGTGTCGTGCGTGCGTGTACCGTATATCCCAGATTACAACACACACACACTTGATAACAAGACACACACACACTTGATAACAAGACACACACACACTTGATAACAAGACACACACACACTAGATTACATGACACACACACACACTTGATGACAAGACACACACACACATGATTACATGACACACACACACACACTTGATAACAAGACACACACACACACTTGATAACAAGACACACACACACTAGATTACATGACACACACACACTTGATGACAAGACACACACACACTTTATTACATGACACACACACACTTGATTACAAGACGCGCTGCCGAAACTTTTGCTTTCAACAGAGGGATGAGGATGAAGGAGTTAGGGGGTAGGGTTGGGGAGGGGGTGCATCTTATCATAAGGAGAATACGGTAGACACGCACATATATGTACATGACGTGGTGTGTTAAACCAAAAGCTGTGTTGCTAGTTCGCTCGAACTAATAAGTTGTACGTCATTTCAGTTGAAACTTCGGGGGCCAAACGACGAGCAACCGAACAGGCTCTCGAGATCGCCCGCAACTTAAATCGCCCGCAACTTAAATCGCCTGCAACTGCTTTGTCCACGTCCTTGGTTGCGGGCGGTTGCGCATCAATCCGATTCGCTGAGTCTCGGATCGCTGCCGAGATGATCGGGTTGCGCAACCGCTCGCAACTCGGCTTGCAATTCAATAGTTGCGCGCAACTGATTGCTCGGGTGTGGCGCCCCCTCCCCCACCGCAGGGTTTGTTTGTATGTACGATGTTGAACTTCTTTCGCACCGTACGTTTTAAAGCGATGGATGCAGAGCAGTCATTTTAAGGACCAAAATAGCCATGAATATGTGACACGCACAGAGACGAGTTGCTCTTAGTTACATAGAAAATAAATGAAGGGTTTTTGAAGCCAAACGCGACGATGTTGTACGTTTGGTTTCAAGAGATTAATCTTATCTCGCGTGTTGTTTTTTTTGTACAACTCTGGCGTATTGCCTGTTGAATGTGTCGCCCTTGCTACGCGTAGTTTTTAATGGGTCACGTTTCGCGATGCTTTTGTTTAAGTTGCAGGCGTTCTGTGTTTTTTTACGTTTGATTGGGTGTTTTTTATTTTTCAAGTTAATATGTTTAGCGTAAAAGGACATATATTTTGTGTGCACATGAGAGATAAGTTGGACACTTTGGTGGGAACTTTCTAGAGTTATCTTGTTCGGATGATGGCGCTGGGTCTCTCTCTCTGTCTCTATCCACCACCAACAAACCAAATCTACCTTGGGGTCAAACAACAACATTATTTTTTAATTGTATCGCTTTCATACAAACACAATTCCGTGGACAAAAAAAACATTAAAGCGGATGCCAAATCATTCAAATGTAAGTGCATCATCGTAACGTGAAGCTAAAGGCGCAGCCCTGCAATTGCTTCGCTTAAGGCCACAGCTGCCGGAAAACCCTCCGCCAAACCAGCTGTTCGCCCAGCAGCAGAAACGCGTCCCACCTCAGTCCAGTCGAATGGCAGGTCGCGTGCGGTGTGGTGAAGTGTGTGCACTCCCCAACTCTTCTTTCCAAGACGTCTGACCAGCGGGGAAGAAGAGGCCAAATACAATAATAATAATATGAACAATGCCAACCTTGTAACGCTGCGCCCCCGCGGTGAGGGGCCAGCTAAAGTTCGGCAGTTACCCCGCATGTTTAAGATGTTCGCAGCCAAAATCTTTTGGGTTGTGTCGAACGTGTTGGAGGAAACCCTGGAGCGGGCCTTTCTCTCTCGATATCTCTCTCTGATGAAGGCCCTTCCCCTGACGCCTGCTGCTGCTGTATATTTGGAGTTTGTGGTGTCTCTCTCTCTCATCAACATCATCACGGTGGCTAGGAGATGTTAACTACCACGCCCGGTACGCAGGAGGTCGTAGGTTACGATCCCGACAAATTTATAAATAACGCGATCTAACCCAAAAACCTTTATTATTAGACTTCAACATCAGTATCTGGCTGCTAGACATTTCCACGTGGTGATGATGATGATGATAAGTCACTTAGTTGAGCAGCTATCACGTGTGATAGCCAGGTCGCTTCCTTAAAAAAGAACTACGCAGCTTCGGTGGGGCCTTATATCGGTCAAATAAAATTAAATATTATTTATTTTACCAGCAGTGGTGCGAGCAAGACATTGCAGGGCTGCGCCTTTCCCTTCGCTTCGGCGTACTCGATGGCGTTCTTTTTTTTTCCCATCATCATTTCGCCGCCGAGTCCGATCTCGGTTTAAGGCGTCAGTGGAGAAAGCGCAGCGCAGCGCCGCTGCTCGATCGCGCACGCGGTTTTTTTGGCTTTGTACGGCCCGCCGAGATGGATGGGGCCGGCGGCCTCCGCGGCCTGTGGACCAGTCTCCGATGCTCTTGATTCACGCCGACGTGCAGCAAAACCCCTCGGATGTGGCACAGCGTCGGACGGAGAGCGGTCGGCGGGTTCGAGCTCGCGGGCTTCGGTGAGCAGCATCACCCGCAGCGCCGACAGCTCGCGGTCAGGATTTCGCTCCCCACCCCGTCTTTAATGGGGACAAACGTCGCCTGTGTCCCCCCCCTCCCCGCTGAGTTCACGCCAATTGGCATCGCGAACGAATGGGGACAATCGTCACTGCAGGTGATTTTATGCAATTGACCTCTTCATAAGATAATAAAGGTTTTTGGGTTATATCGCGTTATTTATAAATGTGTCGTAATCCTCCACCGCCCGACACGGCCAATCGGCAAAAAAAAGTGTCACGTTGACAAAAGACAAAATAGTTCACTACTTTAGCCCACCGGTGTGTTGAAGGGTGAATCCACAACATTTACAGTTTGAGTAGTACGACGTTTCGCTGGTTAATTACAACCAGCATCATCGGGCAATGCGCCCGGGTCGTGGAGGGTTACGACACGTTTATAAATAACGCGATCTAACCCAAAAACCTTTACTATGAATGCTTTTTGGTCGCGAAAGCCTCCTGCGTGTTAAACATTTGACCTCTGTCCGTGGGGGGAGGGGGGAGTTCCCAAGCTCCAGGACTCGCACTCCGCCACCCACCGGCACGTGTTGGCCAAAATGACTCCCCATTCAAATGCAAACTCACTCGATCTGCGCTGCGCGCGCCCGATGATTATTAAACACGTCCCACGTGACACGTTAAGCAATTGACGGTGTCTGCGTCACGTAAGGACGCGTGCTGCACGTGTGTAGCACGCGTACACACACGCGGAATACACGGACACGCACACTGATGTGTGAATCTTAATTTTAATCGGCTCGATTAACGCGGACAGCGTCACTTGCTTAGCACGTCACGTGGCACGTGTTTAACAATCATCGGGCGCGTGCAATGTGGGTCGCGAGGACTGTAATTTTTGGAAACCCTGCCATAGACCCCCACACCCATCCATGGATTGTGCCATTTCTGTTGAGCTGGGCCCGGTGGGGGAGATCACTATCAGTTTCAGAATGGAACGTCCCATTCTGTTCGTGTTGCGCCGGGTGTGTCGAGTACGCAAAAGCGACAACAACAACAACAACGCGAATTATTTACCCATAAAAAAAGCCATCGATCGCTGAATCTCGAGACGCTGTGGGGGTATTTTTTGTCCAAGAGAGTTCCGCTACATTGGGATGGGATGGGATGGTGGGGGGGAGGGGGGAGTTTTTTTTTTCATTTTCTTTGCCAGTTCTGTTGCGAGCGAACGGGGCTCACCGCAGCACCACGGAGACAGAGAACACCGCCACACCGCGTGGCGGGCAGCGCTGCGCTGCGAATCCAGCGAACCCGGGCCACCCGAGTTCGATTCCCGCTCACGGCCAACACCGGTGACGATCGCTTGAACCGGTCCTGGGCCTCCCCGAGGTCAACTCGGCCTCAAATGAGCACCTGGTGCGGTGTGTAGTCGGCATCATCGCCTCCGGGGAGACAAAGGCGGTCGGGCGCGGTGTGTCGCGTGCCGTGCGGGCCTTCATAGGCGCTCGCTAACAGCACTTGTCCCAACAGCCCGTGAAGGCTACAAGTTGGGGGTGGGATCTTTGTCTTTGGTGGTGGCTGTCACCCATTCGAGTAGCGAACTGGCTGGAACGTCTGCGATCCGATGAGGTGCGGGTGGCGGCAGGTTCAGTGGTGATTCTGTTTTGTTTTGTTGTTGTTGGTGGTGGTGGTGGTCACGCTAAGAAGGGAGGGTTGGCGAGCGATGGCGAGAGGCAGCGTTCGTGCCGGGATCCCCCCCCCACCTCCATCAATGACTCTGGGACCGCTTGGTGCGATCCGCAAAGCGGGGACCGTGTAGACGGAGCAGTGTTCGGTTCGTGTTTAAATGTGCCCTCGTAATTGTGTAGTGGGTAAGTTATTGTCGTCAGTTTTCTCGTTTATAATATATATTTGTGAAGTATTCAAATCGACCCCTCACCCTCCCATGCAAATCGATATTCTTGCTACCGCAGATGCAACCTGCTTAAATAAAGGGATTTACGGACCATCCACCCGACTCTGGCTTGTCTGCGTGTTTGTGTGTGTGTGTGTGCGCGCATCGCCACTGGGAAGACAAAGGCGGTCGGGCACGTACGCATGTTGAACTTCTTTCGACACCGAACGTTATAAGCCAACCGTGGCTAATCGGGAGGTGCGGTGGGAAGGAGGACAACCTTGACACACAAAGCGCGACGAAAGAAACGTGGTGCCGGCCACCCACCCCCTCGCGTGGCGTGCCGGCCTTCATAGCTGCTCGCTGACAGCACTTGCCCTCAAAGTGCGTGAAGGCTACACGGGGGATCTTTGTCGTTGTGAGTGCAGTTCTGTTAGCGGCGACCCGAGTTCGTGTCCCGCTCACGGCCTACACCAACGACGATTATCTGAACCGTTTCTGGGCCTCCTCTACGTCGACTCAGCCTCAAATGAGTACCTGGTGCGATGTGTAGTAAGCATCGCCACTGGGGAGACAAAGGCGGTCCGGCAAGGGCGTGGTGTTCGCCACCCGCAACCTCGTGCGCCGTGTCAGCCTTCGTTGGCGCTTGCTGACAGCATTTGCCCCAACAGTCTGTGTCAGGCTACACGGGGCATCTTTGTCTTTGCGTCGTTGTTCCTGTTTGCTCTTTGGGGCCCGAATCACGAGGCTTAACCTCGGCAGCAATAGTCAGGAACGCCGATGTTCGGGAACGCTGCTGTTCCGGGAACGCCGATGTTCCGGGAATAATGTTGGCACTGCGCCTTGCTTTGTCCTCACGATAGGCGTTCCCTGTACTCCAGTGGTAGTGCCTTACGCCGTTCATCTCTACGCCAAGCCAGCCTAGCAGCAGAAATTATGTTAGCTCCACACCGATCGACAAACGTAGTGGGTGTACGGACAGACAGAGCGATGGGCGTGATGGACGGACAGACAGATAGCCCGATGAACAGACGAACAGAACGACAGACAGGCAGACGGTGCCGGGCCCGTCCCGCACGGCACATGGGAGGGAGGCCGCCTTTACCTGCGCGTGACCCCGCGTGACCCCGCGTGACCCCGCGCGCCTCGGGGGCTGAAACTCGCGCCTCGTGGCGACTCGAGAATCCTCTCAGCTGACGGGCACGGGCACGCCGCCCGCCCACCCACTCACCCAACCACCCACTCACCCAACCACCCACTCACCCACCCACCCACTCACCAAAGCACCCACCCACTCACCAAAGCACCCACCCACTCACCAAAGCATCCACCCACTCACCATACCACCCACCCACTCACCAAACCACCCACGCGTCCACAGCGGAGACGAATTCACGACAGCAGCACGAGTTGCAGAATCCGCGCTGATCGTTACATCTGAAGACCGTCAGAACGGGCGACGGCCGTGGTTACAATGTAATTCATACAGCAGTGGATAGATCATGGCTGACGATAATGTTGATAATCATCTTCCAAGGACACGGCCAACGTTGGGTCAACGTCATCCTGGGAGCCGTTGTTCAAAATAGTTCCTGGGCCTCCCCTGGGTCGACTCAGCCTCAAATTAGTACCTGGGTGCGGTGCTGGCCACCCAGCCAGCTTCGCGAGCCGTGGAGGCCCTCGTAGGTGCAGCTCGCAGACAGCACTTGCCCCTAAGAGTCCGTCGAGGCTACACGGGGTGGCGGCGGCACTACCTTTATGTCGTGCGTGAGTTCCCTGCATGGTCAGCGGACGATGGCTCCTCATTCCGGGCAATCATCTCAGTTGGGGGGGGGGGGGGGGGATTGGGGGGGGGGGGGCACGCGACACAGCCGTCGCGTAAACACGGCAATCATCTTTAATAATTTCAGCGCTAAACATCCTTCGCTGCATAAACACAGCGCATTTGCATAATGTGAGGAACTAACCGACTCATTTAAAACTCATTTTTTCGAAATTATTTGTATACCACAATACACAAACCACACGGAATGTACACAAAGGCAAAAGGTGCCCCCCCCCCCGGTATAGCCTCAATACAGACTGTTGGGGCAAGTGCTGCTAGCGAGAGCCGACGCAGGCCGGCACGGCACACGAGGGGGAGTGGTGGATGGCCAACAGCACGCACGCACGCACGACCGCACGCCCGCTCGCCTTTGTCTCCCTCGTGCCAATTTTGTTTGCAGATCGCATCAGGTACTCATTCGAGGCAGGTAGGAGGCCCAGGGCCGCTCCAGGAAAAAAAAAATCGTCTTGCTGCGTTGGGCAGCCGTGAGCGCACTTCAGGCGCTGAGCTTCAAGCGCACGCGCGAGCCTCACCCGAGATTTGCTTCTTTTCGCAGGGGGGTCAAGGGGCTCTCGATTCGCGCACCAGACCACAGCCGGGAGGGTCGACAGCGGCGAAGGGCGCAGCCCCTGCAATTGCCCCGTGCCGCGCCAACTATGCTGGTGAAGGAATCGCTGAGCAACAGGAGCACGGCCATCCCGAACGTTGCTGGCTGCTGCTGCTGCTGCTGTTGTTGTGTTGGCAATTATTTGTCGAATTATTTGAATTATCATTGTACGTGCAATTATGTTGTGTTTGTGATTGTGCTGTTGTGTTTGGTTTACGGCGACATCATTCATGGACTTTTTTATATTTTCCGTAGCAGCTAAAGATGGGGGAAGGTTTTTTGTTTGTTTCGTTCGATCGAAGAGATGAGTGAAGCGGGCGATTTGCGTGCGGCGAAATGATAAATACATGTTTCGATCTTGATGTGAAGCTTTCGCGACTGCAGTAATCCATACTCTTTGGTCATTTCGGTAATTGTCGCGTAGGTAAGAACAAATAATGATAGATCACAAGCAAATGTTTGATAACTTCATTAGTAATTTAGCAATGTGTAATAATGCATCGTTAAGTCCTTCGCTTCTATTCGTCTTTGGGCCCCCGGCAACCTGAACCCGGCCCTGGTAGTGCCACATGCCCAGAGTTCGGCAGTCCGCGGCTTTTTGTTGTCTTTTTTTTATTGTTAACGTAGATCATCAAAGACGTCATTTCAGATTCAGATAATTGGTTAAATATGGCAGAGAATGGGGTCACTGTAGAATATCTCGGTGACTACAAAATGAACAACAGTCGCAAACTCTCTAGATTTGAAGTTTTCGTGACTGCAGGGATCCATAAACTATGGTTCTTTCGGTAAAGTCACGTGGGTAGAAAATAATAGTTTCTTGCTGTGGTTGTCCCACCTGATGACGGACGCTTGTGTTGCGCCCGAAACGTCGTGATTTAATGTATTGTATTTTACACCTACCACGTGACTTTACCGAAAGAACCAAAGAGTACGGTCACAAACTGTGTTGTTGAAGATTCAACTTAGGGGTGGGGGGGGAGGGAAACTAGATAGCCGCCGTTGTGTCTGAGTCAGGTTGTTGTTGTTGTTGTTGTCGCTCTGTTGTGTACCCGCTGTGTCTGTGCTCAAATGCCTCTGCGGCGTGTGACGCGGCTCTCCGACTCTGTCGGTCAAAGTCAAAAACAAACAAAATAATGTCTCCTCCTTCTTCTTCCTCCTCCTCCTCTTCCTCCTCTTCTTCCTCGTCTTCTTCCTCTTCCTTGAAAGGTTACCGACCCACTGGCGCTTGACCCTTGCACCCACGGCAACCCTCCCCTGTAGGCGGACGCATTGAAGAATCTGTGTGTGTGTGTGCATGTGGCCTACACTCTTTGGTTCTATTGGAGGACAGCGACAGTCTCGTCCCTTCACCTGATGAAGGCCGCTTGTGTTGTGGCCGAAACGTCGTAATTTTTGTTATTTTATTTTTTACCTACGTGACTTTACCCAATAGAACCAAAGAGTATGGATCCTTGCAGTCACGAAAGCTTTAAATCATGTCGCCTATGTTGAACTTCTTTCGCGCCGTACGTAGCCGAGTCCGGCTTCAAGTTCGCGCAATAACCGACGGGGGCAAACGTTGATGATGATTCTCATTTTTTTTTTTATTCATAAATGTTTGCCCGGCCAACGCCGAGCGCCAGTAAAATGTGAGCGGAAGACCCCGAGGGCGAACGCCGTTCGAGCATCCCGTGCCTTGTCGCCACAGAATCCTGCGCGAATACACAACGCCGTTCCACCCGTTTCCTAAACATCGCCACCGACTCGTACACTTTGGCACTTGCTAAGTTTCTATTCCTCCACCCTCACCCGCTGCTTTTTTTTTTTGGGGGGGGTGGGGTGGGTGGGGATGGGTCGACATTCGGTGCCGGACATTCATAGGTGCTACTCGCTAGCAGCGCTTGCCCCGACATTCTGTTAAAGGCTATACGGGTGATCTTTGTCTTTGGTGGTGGTGGTGGTGTAAAGTGTGAGTACTCCCACGTCGTCTTCCAAGACGTGAGTCGGCCACAAGTAACTTCTTCTAGACCTGGGGTAGGACAAACCAAAATAACACGCAAGAGCGGTTTGCTTCGAACTCGGTAAAGCAACTCAATATGTCGTGAGACGCAATGGATGTGAATACAAGACGACATTTAATTAATAACGTGAAACCACATTGTAAGTCATAGGAATAGGTTTTACCCTTTTAACTGGCACAAAAACTGACACCTTTATTCAAGGCATCATGTTTGCAATAACCACAACACAAGCAGTCAAAATGCAAACAAAAAAAGACAACTCTGATAATAATAATAAGCACTGTCCTTGAATTTGATTGGTCCACACCCGAGACAGCTTTTCTTAGAGCCTAGTCTCCATTGGTGTTGGACCAGAAGACGCCAAAAGGCGTACAACTCAAAAACAGCACACTATCAGAGTATTGAGGGCTCGGGGTGAGCATTTACATTATGAGACCTCCTTTTGCCAGAAACAAGATATAGGAATAGGTTTTACCACATTGTAAGTCGTCACAAGTTCTAAGGACAGCAGCACACGCAGACGCGACTTTGCAATGCCGCATTACAAATCGCTGTTGTTGGATTTTGAAGACGTTCGCCGTTTATCGAACATAATTAGGATGTTGGTGGGGTGGTGGTGGTGGGGTTTGTTCACTTTGCAATTATTGTTGTGTCGGGAGCCACTCAAAGAGCCGCACGAGGCTCTGGAGCCGCAGGCGAGGCTGCTCCTCTGCCCCTCCCCACCGTCTCGCGTCGCACGTCGATGGACTCGCGTGTTGAACTTCTTTCGCACCGTACGTGGCCAAACCTTGCCTATTGAAGACAGAGGAAGAAGAAATTGAAATTTCAAAAAAAAACATTAATGGATGAAAAGTAGCCCGCGTTAATCCGTCATTATAAATACGCACGCCAAGTGGAAGCACGCGCGCGTACATTCTGTTTACAATTTTTAAGGGCCATAAAAAAGGGTTTCGGGAAACTTATTTCCTGTTTGCCCGAGAGATGAATAACCCAACCGCGCCCCCCCCCCCCAGCCCGAGCTGGGACTGTCCGAGACCCCCCTCCCCTCTCCACTCCTGGCTACAGCAGTGGCGTGTTGACAGGGGGTCACCACCACCACCACCACACTTCAGTGGCACCCATACCCGCACACCGCACGCTCCGCACCCATTGTTCAAATAACGAATGGAAAATGCTCAACTGGCATTTAACTCTTTAATTTCATTATGAGACCTCCAAAGACAAAGATCCCCAGTATAGCCTTAACAGGCTGTTGGGGCAAGTGATGTTAGCGAGTAACACACAGACACACATACGAGGAGGTGGGTGGCCAGCACTACGCCCGGACGCCTTTGTCTCCCCAGTGGTGATGTTTACTACACACCGCACCAGCTCGTTGCAGTGCCTAGCGCCGTGCACGACGGACTCGGCTGCGACGAGTTCGATTCCCGCTCACGACCAGTGCGTGCGTGAGAGTGAGTGCGTGAGTGCGTGCGTGTGAGTGCGTGCGTGGGTGCGTGGGTGCGTGCGTCAGTGCGTGCGTGAGAGTTCGCGTGAGTGCGTGTGAGTGAGTGCGTGTGTGTACGTGCGTGTGTGTGAATGCGTGTGCGTGAGTGTGTGTGCGTGAGTGTGTGTGCGTGAGTGCGTGCGCGTGAGTGCGTGTATGAGTGCGTGCGTGTGTGAGTGCGTGCGTGTGTGTGAGAGTGCGTGTGCGAGTGTGTGAGTGCGTGCGCGTGTGTGAGTGCGTGTGTGCGTGCGTGCGTGCGTGCGCGTGAGTGCGTGTGTGTGTGAGTGCGTGCGTGTGTGTGAGAGTGCGTGTGCGAGTGTGTGAGTGCGTGCGCGTGTGTGAGTGCGTGAGTGTGTGTGCGTGCGTGCGCGTGAGTGCGTGTGTGTGTGAGTGCGTGCGCGTGTGTGAGCGCGTGCGTGTGTGAGTGCGTGTGTGAGTGCGTGTGAGTACGTGTGTCAGTACGCGAGTGAGTGCGTGCGTGAGTTCGTGCGTGTGTGAGCGCGTGCGTGTGTGTGTGAGTGTGTGTGCGCGTGCGTGCGTGCTGTTATTGTCCGCAATGAGATGCGCGCGGTGGCTTCAGCGCCGTTTCGTGCCCAAAAGAACAAAAACAAACCTCTGAAAGGCG